>NC_069684.1:55361569-57761569 GCF_023699985.2 Odocoileus virginianus | reverse complement strand
TTCCATGGGTATCAAAATCCAGGGATCCTCGAGTCCCATAGTCGGTCCTCAGATCCAAGAATTTGGATCCACAGATTCACTCAACTGAGGATTGTGTAGTAATCCACGTGTTAATTGAAAAAACTCAAGTGTAAGTGGACCCATGCAGTTCAAGTTCCGGTCGTTCAAGGGTCAACTGTGCTTTAAATAATAACAATGTCCTGAAAAATGACAGACCCATGAATGATACTTAATGAACTTTTTTCCTTCATGTATCACTCTGACTTTCTTTCTGTAAGTGAAGCTCTCTGGGTCCGTCTCTCCAGTTCTCTCTTTCTGGTAACATGACTATCTTCTCCACCTCGGGTATTCTTCACCTCCGTTTAACTGAGAGATCAAGTGTTTCTATATTTTATTTAATTATTCGATAGAATTTTATAGCCACACTTCTTAGTTTACAAAGAGAATCTTGAGAATTTTTTTCAATTCCCCCCCTCCCTTTTTTTTAAACCAAGTCACTGATTTTTCCTAAGTGGCCCTTTTTAGTCTTGTTAGTTTGTCTTTTGGTCCTGACTCTATGGTCTTTCAACAATTTCCCTGATCAATGAAGTTTCCTTTTTCCCAGAAAGTTTATTTGGGGTCTTAAAATTTATATTCAATATATCAAAATTACTAAGTCAAAATTCCAGTTTTTTCTTGAGCTCATTAGATCAGCTTATACATATTTTGTTGTCATTTTTAAATCTGCAGATTTTGACAACTTAGAAGTTTTTTTAAAATGTTTACTCCTTTTTATAAACTTAGTTGAATACCCTCAACAATTAAACAGATTATTAATGTGCTTATTAGAGTTTTATTTTAAAATCATTCATATATTTGTATCTGAACTAATAAACAAAACCTTCCCAAGGATTAAATAACTTTTACACATCCAAGAGATGTGTATGTGTATGGGAACTAAGATTTTTCTTAGATATTCCAAAAATAATACATTGGTAAGTTATGACTTTGTATTCACAAGTCTAAATTGATTACTCAATTTCACATTTTAAATAGGAGTTAGAAAACTCCCCCTCCAGTAGGAGGGATTTGCTGCATATTAAATGGCAAATATGTACATACCTCTTTTAACATGAAATTCCAGTGCTATGGCTTTTTAAGTTTTTTATGGTAAACAGTAAAAATGCCGTTTATCTGGTGCCTCCTTGAAGTTTTACATAATATATTGATTTGTGTAACCACCAATACAATCAGGACATAAGGCAGCAAAAGTTACCTTTCATTCCCTAAAAGTTCCCCTTAATTCTCTGTATGACTGTATCCTGACATTCCTCAAATGTTTATCCTTGGGCTTCTTTCTGTAGTCTGGTTAAATATGCCAATGTAGATTACTTGGTTTTAATAATATACTGCAGTTATGTCAGAGGTTACCTAAGGGGAAACTGAAGGATGGGTATATGTGACCACTCTGTACTGTGTTATTTTTTTTTTTTGCAGTTTATTTGGGGTCTATAATTATTTCAGAATAAGGAATTAAAAAATCCAGTCCATATGTTTCTAAAGGCAGAGTCACCTACAACTCATCTCTACATGTTAACACAGACATTTCTGTAGTTTCCGTCTGGATGTGATCTTGTAATTCGCAGTGCATTTTGGGGAGAAAGAGTTTATCATTTTCGTTACAGAACAGTTCTGTCACCTCACCAGACTTCCATGTGCTACCTTTTCATAACCACATATCCCTCCACCCCAATCTATAATGTCAAATAGTCACTGATCTAGTCCCTGTCATTATAGCTTCTTCTTTTTGAGAATGTCACAAAAATCATACAGCATTATAGCTTTTTAGAGGTCAGCTTCTTTCATTCTTTGAGATTCATCTGAGTTTTTGCAGGTATAAGTAGTTTGTTCCTTTTTATTGCTAAGCAATATTCCATTGAACAGGTATACACAATTTGTTTATGCATTCATTTGTTACAGGATAGTTGGGTTAGTTCCCATATTTTTGCAATTAGGAATAAAGTTGCTGTAAGCATCCACATGTGGGCTTTTGGGTGCACATGTTTTCATTTCTCTAAGGTAAATACATAGGAGTGGAATTATTAGAGCAAATACATAGTATATATCTAACTTTATAAGGAACTACCAAAGTGTTTTCCAGAATGGCTCTACACTTTCACCTTCAGAGTGCGAGGATTCTAGTTGCTCCACATCCTCACCAGCAAATGGTGTTTTAACAATACTTTTATTTTATCCATTCTAATAGATGTGCAGTGGTATCTCATTGTGGGTTTGCTTTTCTCTGGTGGCTAGTGATGTTAACATTTTTTCATGTGCTTATATATATCTTCTTTGATGAAAGATCTGTTCAAATCTTTTACCTGTTTTTTTAACTGGATTGTTTGTGTTTGTTTAATTCAGTTTTGAACAGTTTGTCGAAACTCAGGTCACCAAGATTTTCTCCTAAAAGCTTTTTATTTTTACATTTTAGGGGCACAAACTATTGTGTATAAAATAAATGAGGTACAAAGATATACTCTACAACACAAGGAATATAGCCAATTTTTTTTAACAATAACTATAAATGGAGTAAAACCATTAAAAAGTATGAATCATTGTGTTGTATACCTGTAACATATAATTTCATACATCAACTATATCTCAATTTTTAAAAGTTAAAAAAAATGCATTTAGACCTATGATCCATGTTGAGTTAATTTCTCTTTGTTATGAGATCTAGACTGAGGCTCATTTTTCTGCCTGTAGATATCCAGTTGTTCTAATGCCATTGGTTGAAAGGTCTGTGTTTCCTCCATTGAATTGTCTTTGCATCGTTGTCAAAATCAGCTGGCCCTCTTTCAGTGGGTCTGTTTCAGGATTTTCTGTTCTCTTTCATTCATCTGTGTACCTGTGTCTCTGTCAGAACCCCTCTGTCTTGTTTACCGTAGCTATATCATAAGTTTAAAAATTAGGAGATGTGATTGTTTCAGCTTTGTTTTTTTTCAAAGGTCTTGCTCTGGTCTGCACCTTTTCCTTTCCAAACACTTTTAGAAACAAATTGTATCTACAAAGAAGCTTGCTAGTATTTTGATAGGAAGTATATTAAATTTATAGATCTATTTGGAGGGAGTTGACATCTTTCCTATGTTGAGTCTTCAAATCCATGAACATGATATATCTTTTCATTTATTTTTCTTTGATTTCTTTTATTACCTTTTTGTAGTTTTTATCGTAGTGAGCCTTCATATGTTTTATTAGACTTATACCTGAGCATTTTGGGAAACTATTTTAAGTATTTTTGTTTTCAGTTTCTTGTTGTTCATTACTAGTATATAGAAATATGTTTATGAGCATTCACTTTGTGTCCTCCAACTTTGCTTCTAAGTTCTAGATTTTAAAAATAGATTCCTTGGGATTTTTCTACAGAGACAACCATGCTTCTGAAAATAATTTCATTACTTTGTTTCCAGTATGTATGTCTTTTTATTTCTTTTCCTTGTTCTAGTGTATAAATAAGGACTTCCAGGAACTCCAGCCAAGTTTCAATGTTCATTCGTTTTTGGGTCAATATAATGTATACTTTCTGATCTCATAGGTTTCAAAGATATTTCTTATAGGCTTCATCATATGGAATTTTACTTATTCTCCTTTAATAAAGTTTTCTGTTTTGGTTTCCAACCAATCAGGCACCAGAGTTGAACATCTAAAACTGTTGTCGTGGTTAAATTAATTAGATTGCTTTGCACGCAATGCAGAGTATGACGAAAGTATCATCATTCAAAGATGATCAGATCCTCCAAAGTGACAGGTATTAAGATGTGCAGAGCAAGTCTATGTGGCAGTCCAATAGCTGGATAACTAGGCTGAACCCCGGAAGATAGCTTCTAACCTACAACCGATCAAAAAGCAAAAAGCACCCATTCTTTAAGACTGGGCAAAGTTCTTTAAACTCTGAGATGGAAAATTGGGTACAGTAGAATAAGTAGGAATATGTGTCTTCAGGACTGGGGTGCCAGTGATCAGCATGACTCCAGTGTCAATTTGGGACTGCAAGGTATTGGATGAAGCTCTTGATTAGAGTCAAGACTGTCCCTCAAATAGTAGACTTGGTGGTGGGTTGGGTAAGGGACTTCTGTTATGGGGAGCAGGGGGTAAATAGGATATGAATGTCACAGATTTTGACTGAACAAAACATGGGTGCCAAGTTTCAGTCATCCTCACTTGTCCTTTTCCCTCATCAGAGTCATTTTCTTCTCATTTCAAAATTGTTGATGTTTAAATAAGTTTCATTAGTTTCAAATACATTGGTGTATGGGATTAACTCTGTTGATCAAATACAGTAAAATTTTAGGATTGAGTAGCTTCTGCATTGTTTCTTCTAGATAAGGGGTCTCTTGCATTATTACCATTTCAACAAATACCCTTTTCCTAAACAAGGAAACTGCTTGATCACCTAGGAAGTATTTTGGAAGCACACAGAGAGCTCATCTGTGGTCAAAAGGCAAGTATTTTATTTACCTGATTTCTTGAGTAGCTCAGCCAAAGCGTTGTTTTGGAGAGATTTTTGGGCAGAATCTCTCGAACAAGAGCTCTCATATCATGAAAACACAATTTCTTCCTTTCATATATTACTTCACATTAGGTCATGACTCAGTCTTAATTATACTCTCATTTTAGGTATAGGTGTAGACCTGGCAGGGTATACAGGAATGAGATAAAATGGATAGAACAGCTAGCTCAGCCCAGTGCTTCTATAATCCTATTCACCTCTCCTTTTACCATATCACTCATGCGGTAGTATGGGATTGAAATACCTGATCATTTTCCAAGATGAGCTCTCTGTGTCTTTCTAAAATGCCTACTAGATAATTAAACATTTTCCTTCCTCAAGAAAATTTATTTGTAGAAATGCTAAAAATACATCAACTTCTGTTTCTGAATTCAAGTCACTCAGACAACTGGTTTGGCTCTCAGAGCCTCCTAAAGGTCACCTGTGTGGTTATTTGCATTCACTGTGCCATCCACAAATATAAATTAAGCCACCTGCAAGAAAAGGAACTTTAAATTTAGGCAATGGGCATAGACTGGGCCCAGAGGATCCATTTCCATTAAATGAGGCTATAAAAACTAACCATGACCTAAGCATTCTTCTGCCCTCCAAAACAAGGCTCAGGGTGACAGTTAAGCCAAGAAAACATACTACCTAGAAGGAAGCAAAGGACAGGACAAACACTCATCCGACTGTGTCTCAGTACAGCAAAGTACAGGTAAAATACAGAATTGGAAAGAACCACTGGCCTGATGCATTAGCTTTTCATATATTTGTCAGATGGTATTCCTATCAGATATTTACACATACACACCATTTTCACAGGCAAATATCTTCTCAAAGATGTATTGTCAATAAGCACAACCCCCAAAGCCAAAAGGCACAAAATAAGAGCATCTAAAGGGTTATTACTTAGATATACTATAGCACACATGTGTCCTCAGTGTAGAATCTTGGTATGTAAATGTATACAATGGAAACTTTCCACTACTTTAATCTAATAAATTCATATGAAATTGCTTGTGGTGATCCCACTGGGTCAGCTGGTACCGCACAAGGTTTGAATTAGCTGAAAAACCCGTTTAATGGCTGCTGCTGCTGCTAAGTCGCTTCAGTCGTGTCCGACTCTGTGCCACTCCATAGACGGCAGCCCACCAGGCTCCCCCGTCCCTGGGATTCTCCAGGCAAGAACACTGGAGTGGGTTGCCATTTCCTTCTCCAATGCATGAAAGTGAAAAGTGGAAGTGAAGTCGCTCAGTCGTGTCCGACTCTTAGCAACCCCATGGACTGCAGCCCACCAGGCTCCCTCGTCCATGGGATTTTCCAGGCAAGAGTACTGGAGTGGGGTGCCTTTGCCTTCTTCCAGTTTAATGGCAGTGGGGGAAGAAATAAGGTAATACTAGATATGTGGTATTGTGTCACTTATTGCATGGTTTTGAGCAATAAAGTGGGTTCTTTGTTATGATCACTTTCCCTTGGGATTTTTGAAGAGTTTTGTGCTTTCCCTTATGTTAATTATGGGCTTCACAATTATGTGGCACTAATGGTGAGGAATCCACCTGCTAAAGCAGAGATGCAAGAGACGTGGGTTTGATCCCTGGGTTGGGAAGATCCGCTAGAGGAGGAAATGGCTACCTACTCTAGTATTCTTTGCATGGGAAATTCCATGGAGAGAGGAACCTGGTGAGCTACAGTCCATGGGTTCACAAAGAGTCGAACACGACTAACCACACTCCTTACCTTACCTTATATATTAATCATGCAAAGGAAAGTACCCTGTATATTTTCCTATCACTGAAAAGTTAGAGCAGTTCCAAACCACACTAAAATTCTGTACACTAACATTGCCCAAAGGAATGCTACAAAAGACAATTTAATGCTTTACCATTGTGTAGGAATGTTGTTCAGTCGCTCAGTCGTGTCCCACTCTGCAACCCCATGGACTGCAGCACGCCAGGCTTCCCTGTCCCTCACCATCTCCCAGAGCCTGCTCAAACTCGTATCTATGGAGTCGGTCATGCCGTCCAACCATCTCATCCTCTGTCATCCCCTTCTCCTCCTGTTTCCAATCTTTCCCAGCTGATGAGTTGGCTCTTCACATCAGATGGCAAAAGTATTGGATCTTCAGCATCAGTCCTTTTAAATAATATTCAGGGTTGATTTCATTTAGGATTGACTGGTTTGATCTCCTTGCTGTCCAAGGGACTCTCAAGGGTCTTCTCCAGCACCACAGTTAGAAGGCATCAATTCTTCAGCACTCAGCCTTTTTTACTGCCCAACTCTCACATCCATACATGACTACTGGAAAAACTATAGCTTTGACTATATGGACCTTTGTAGGCAAAGTAATGTCTCTTCTTTTTAGTAATTTGTCTCGGTTTGTGATCGCTTTTCTTCCAAGAAGCAAGCGTCTTTTAATTTCATAGCTGCAGTCACCATCTGTAGTGATTTTGGAGCCCCAAAAGATGAAGTCTCTCACTGTTTCCATTGTTTCTATATTCCATGAAGTGATGAGACCAGATGCCATGATCTTAGTTTTCTGAATGTCGAGTTTTAAGCCAGCTTTTTCACTCTTCTCTTTCACATTCATCAAGAGACACTAATTCTTCTTCATTTTCTGCCATAAGGGTGGTGTCATCTGCGTATTTGAGGTTACTGATATTTTTCCCCACCGTGTTGATTCCAGCTTGTGCTTCATCCAGTCCAGCATTTTGCATGATGTGCTCTACATATAAGCTAAATAAGCAAGGTGACAATATATGGCCTTAACATACTCCTTTCCCAATTTGGAACCGGTCTGTTGTTCCATATTCAGTTCTAACTGTTGCTTCTTGACCTGCATACAGATTTCTCAGGAGGAAGTTCAGGTGGTCTGGTATTCCCATCTCTTTAAGAATTTTCCACAGTTTGTTGAGATCTATACAGTCAAAGGCTTTAGCATAGTCAATGAAACAGAAGTAGATGTTTTTCTGGAAATCTCTAGCTTTTTCTATGATCCGATGGATGTTGGCAATTTGATCTCTGGTTCCTGTGCCATTTCTAGATCCAGGTTGTACATCTGGAAGTTCTCTGTTCACATACTGTTGAAGCCTAGTTTGAAGGATTTTGAGCATGATTTTGCTAGCATGTGAAATGAGTGCATTTGTGTGGTAGTTTGAACATTCTTTGGTGTTGCCTTTCTTTGGGATTGGAATGAAAACCAACTTTTTCCAGTCCTGTGGCCACTGCTGAGTTTTCCAAATTTGCTGACATATTGAGTATAGCACTTCAATAGCATCATCTTTTAGGATTTGAAGTAGCTCAACTGGAATTTCATCACCCTTCACTAGCTTTGTTCATAGTGATGCCTCCTAAGGCCCACTTGACTTCACATTCCAGGATGTCTGGCTCTAGGTGAGTGATCACACCATCGTGGTTATCCAGGTCAAGATCTTTTTTGTATAGTTCAGTTTGTTCTTGTCACCTCTTCTTATTATAAGAAGTGGTGCTTATATTTTATTAAAATTATATTAAATAATTATATTAAGTGCTGCAAACCCCCAGAGTAAAACAGCCTATTTACTTTATTTACAAATAAAGTTAAACAGGCCGCTTGTCAATAAAGTTAAATAGGCTGCTTTTTTCTGGGGGTTTACAGCATTTATGATAGGCAAAAGTACATTAAGAATAGCTTTGAGATTAACAGACACACAGTACTATTTTTGAAATAGATGAGAAGGATGTGCTCTATAACACACAGAACTATAATATAGTTCCCAGGGAACTATATTCAGTATCTTCTAATAAACTATAATGGAAAAAATGTGATAAAGAACATCTATAAATATATTTATTTATGTGTATATATAAAACTGAATCACTTTGCTGTTTACACCTGAGTCATTGTAAATCAACTATACTTCAATAAATTTTTTATTTTAAAAAAGTTGTTTTTTTTTTAAAGAATATCCTACAGGGAAACATATTTCCAAAACCTGCTTGACCATAGAATCCATTTCTTGTGGAGCATCTCTCTTGGCAAGTGTTTCCCAGACCACACTTGAATAAAACATTGCTTCAAGTGGTTTCAGCAGAAGCATCATTAAAGCCAGGTCCATTGATCCCTCTTGCTGCCTGGCTCCAGGTGACTGGAGGCAGGGACCACACTGAGTGTTCCTTTTTTCTTTTTGTTTTCTGCACAGTGAAAGGACCTGGCTGACCAGTTGTTTGGTTTGGTTTGATTTTTACAGAGGGTATAAATCATCCTGACCAAACCTACACACCCAAATGGGAACACAATTTAGGGGGTTCAAAAAAGGCAGTTAGCCTTCTTTTGTAAAAACAAAATTGCTGTGGTAACTAGTACTCATATAAAGTTGTGAAATTTTCAAAGTTTTAACTTTTTTTCAAGCAGAAAAAGAAGATAAATATTATAGTATGGATTTTCAGGGCTTTGTCACTTCAGAATTTTATATGAGGACTAGTTAGCACAGCATCTTATCTTCTTTAAATTTTGTTTACTATCAGTGAATATGGGGCTTTTAGCTTGTGTGTGTATATCCATATGAGTTGATCTTTGGCAATAATACTATTTGAGATATGCTGATTACAGAAAAATACTCTGTACTGAAGAAATTCTGTTATTTCGCTAGACCAATATAATATTTCCTATATTTTCTCATATATGTGTGTGTGTGTGTGTATATAGACACACATATATAAACTATTTTGAGATAAAATATTTTCTCTATTCTCTCTCCCCAAATAATCAGATGGTCATGTCATAACAGTAATTCAATCAAGTCTAAAAATTCATATCAAAACATGACTTGCTAAAGTTTCTTTTTTTTTAAGTAAATGTTGTTGTTTTTTTTTTTTTTTGGACAATTTTATAGACTTCAAATTTCACTTTTCAACCAGTTTTCTGCAGCACAGACAGAGCCTACATCAGCATTCTTTTAGGGCACCTAACAAATACAGACTGTCTTGTAGGAAAATCCAAATGAAATGGCAGAAGCAGAAGTCATTCTGTCTAGTAGACAGTTGATTCAGCTAAGTAAAGACTTTTGTTTTGTTGGTGAGTTGTTTGGTATTTTCTAACTTCTGTCTTAGTCTGTATGTTTTGAGGAAATACAAACACATATTTAAGGGACAAATCCAAGTAATACAAATTAATGGTGTTCACAGGTGCCAAATTGAAGGGAGACATTCCTGGGAGAAGCAGGCATTGTAAGGAAATTTCTTCGTTTTCTTTCTTTCCTTTTTACAGAATATTTTTTGGTTAGACTTTAGGAGAAAAGTGAGGACAAGACTTAATGGAAGGTTGAAAAGGCAGCATGCTTTATTTATCCACAAAAGGAGGAAGGTTGTCAAGTGAAAAACAAATGAACGCAAATGATGAGCCAGTAAATTTAGTGAGGATAGAGAGTAAGTCTCAGAAAATGACTGTTATTTGATAGTTTGAGGATGGGACACCTTAAAATACATATTGATACTTTATATTTAATTTGATGGATGATGGGAAAAGAAACTTGAAGTTTCAGTATAAAGTACATTCTATATAACTTATTAATCTGTTGATCTAGAGATAGATATACACATTGTATATGTAGATATATAAAGATATATTGTATATATATCCAACTATAGAGGTACTGTAAAAATAGATTTAGATACACACAACATATATTAATGAATCTCTGCATATATCTATATAATGCATATAGATGTATATGTATAATCAGATAGATATACACATTGCTTACTGATATTTATATGTAAAATACTAGCAAAAACATTATAGAGGATTGCCATATAAGAGAGAAATAAGAACAGATTACATCTATTGAAGATAATTTTTGTTAGAGAAATTGTTTTCCTATGTATATAAAATTGTTTTGATTAATATTTATACATCGAAATTCTGATAGTAACTGTTATGGACTGAGTTGTGTCCCTACAAAAGCCGTATGTTGAAGCCCTAGTGCCCACTGTGACTATATTTGAAAATGATCTGTAGGGAGGTGTTCAGTCGCTAGGTTGTATCCAAATCTTTGTGACCCCATGGACTGCAGCCAGAGGTGAAAGTGAAAGTGCAAGTCACTCAGTCGTGTCCAACTCTTTGTGACCCCATGGACTATACAATCCATGAAATTCTCCAGGCCAGAATACTGGAGTGGGTAGCCTTTTCCTTCTCCAGAGGATCTTCCCAACCCAGAGATCGAACCCAGGTCTCCTGCATTGCAGGTGGATTCTTTACCAGCTGAGCCACAAAGGAAGCCCAGAGGTAATGAAGTTTAAACAAGGTCATGAGGGTTCGGCCTTAATCCCGTAGGACCAGTGTCCTTGTAAGAAGAGGAAGAGACGCCAGAGAACTGTCTCTCCGTGAGCACAGAGGGAAGAGGCTGTCTGAAAACATAGTGGTAAGGAGGTGGCCGTCTACAAGCCAGAGAGGGAGGCTTCACCTTAAACCAGCCCTGGCAGCACCTTGATTGTAGACTTCCAGGCTCCAGAATTGTGCACACACACGCACACACACACACACACACACTCCTATAGGATTTGCCTCCCCAAACTCAGGATATTTCAACAGCTGTCCTTATTTTGAAAACTTTATAGTACACATGTGCTAATTTCTCCCCAGCTGTAACCAATACTCATTCATATCAATTTTCCAAGTTCACAGGAAATCAGGCTTCAGTGACAGCAAAATGATGTAAGATGTTAAGAGGAAGATACAATAGGGAACTGGGTGTGAAATTCTCAGTTGCCCAAAGTGTTATGTAAACCAACACACCAGGATAGGGCAGACCTCTTGTTACAATGAAGATCCCAAACCTCCAAAATCTACATTTTAAAAGCCCCCCAGTTGATCCTTGAACACACTGAAGTTCAAAAGCACTATTTAAAACATTGACAGACTTATCTGTCTGCCACAGCAGGAAGCAGAGGAGTGGGCTAATGTTGAGGATCAATAAAAGCCTATTGAACTGAATTGATGATCTCTCAGGGCCTTTTTGTGTCTATGAAACGGATCGTCTTTTCCCCCTAATCACGTGACATTTTATTTATTCTGATTCAGTAACAGTGTTGGAGAAGGAAATGGCAACCCACTCCAGTATTCTTGCCTGGGAAAGCCCATGGACAGAGGAGCCTGGTGAGCTACAGTCCATGGGGTCCCAAAGAGTTGGACACGACTGAGCGCACACATACACAACAGTGTGGTGTGTAGCGCAAAGTAATGTTTCATTTAATAATTCCTCCTGGCTTTTTTATTGAAGTAGAGTTAACTTACAATGTGTCAGTTTCAGATGTATAGCAAAATGATTCAGCTTTGTGCGTGTGTATACATATACATATATATATGTATGTATGTATGTATGGTTTTTCAGATTCTTTTCCATGTTATAGATTATTTCAATATTTGAGTATAGTTCTCTGTGCTCTACAGAAGGCCTTTGTGGTTTACCCATTTTATATATAGTGGTATGCATATTTTAATCCTAAACTCCTAATTTATGTCTCTCCCCCACCTCTACTATTCCCTTCTGTAACCATATTTGTTTTCTATATCTATGTCCATGAGTTTATTTGTTTTGTAATTAACTTCAAAGCTGATCATCTTTGAGGAGCAAGTCCATTATTTTCCTATTCCACAAACTAACCTTCCCACACTGGAACACAACTTCAGGCGTCTCATGTCAGGCTGGGCAACATACAAGTTTAACCCTTTCACTATTGCAGAAATTACCTATCTTAATAACATTTTTTAAAATGCTGCTTCCTTAGCACCCTTTCCTTATCTTCCAACATCTTCCATCTCAGTTCTAACTGGCACCAGAATATTTACATGGGCTTGTCTTAGGCACTCAGTCGTCTCCGACTCTTTGTGACCCCATGGACTGTAGCCCGCCAGGCTACCTCTGTCCATGGGGATTCTCCAGGCAAGAATACTGGAGTGGGTTGCCATGCTCTTCTCCAGGGGATCTTCCCAACCCAGGGATCAAACCCAGGTCTCCCACATTACAGGAGGTTTCTTTACCATCTGAGCCACCAGGAAAGCCCAAATATTTATAGAGTGCCCTCCTATCTCCTAGCTAGAATCACTCTCAGGAAGGGATCAGTCCTGGTAGTGTTGTGTAATCCTGTTTTCCCCACTTGGATCATTAGCCTGTTACCAAATCTCATGCAACTGAAAGGAAGCTCCTTTCCTACAAGGGAAGTTCAGAGCAGGCTGCGGCTGCCTTGCCCCATGTCAGCCCTCCCGGGTTTCCCTGCAGGCACAGGACACAGTTCTCACCACACCATAAGCTTCCCACCTGCCCCTGATCTCTCTTCTCTGCCCCAGGCGTGGAAGTCCAGGATGGGAGTTCAGGCATGCACGGCCCACAGTTCCTGTTCTCCTGATCTTGAACAGGAGGGTGGAGCCCCAGGGGTCCATGGAAGTAACTTGCTCTTTCATGTTCATGCAATTGACATTTTTCCCTTCTCCTGTTCATATGTGATTCCTGGGATCACCTTCCAAATAAACTGCCTGCACTCAAGGCCTGTCTCAGGTTCTGCTTTGGGGTCCCTGATCTAAGTTGAATCCCATATTCGTGAAGACCTTATCTCTGCTTAGCAAAAGGGCCATAAACTGATCATCTTTAATAGCACATTTTATTTGCACAATAATTTTTGCAAACTTTAACTAACATTCATAAATTATATGACCACATAAATCTAGATTTCCACCTTCTCTTTAAAAGTTGCTGTGTTTACCCCCATGGGGCTCCACTGGTGCTGAGGGGTGACTGGTCTCTTTAGAGGCCTCTGCACTCCAGGCCTGCCCACTCACTTCAGGAATGCAGACATACATTCGCCTACCCCTTGCTCCTTCCTCTCCTTCCTCTCATTTACAACCTGCCTGGCTCCCGTTGAGGTTGGTGCAGCAATGGACATTGAGCTCGTGGGCTTTGTCACTCATGGATGTGGGGGAATTAGGGCACAGAGGCAGCCCAGGATCCTGGTAGGTGATGGTGAGCCGCTGTTGCATTCTCGGCACTGATGTAAAGAAAGCCCAGAAGCTTCTTTCCCCCCTCATTCCTGGCCAGGGCTGTAGGACCAGTGGGGAACCCCACAGAGTCCCTGGGAAGAAGTACAAGAGAGGGAAGACCGGTGAAAGCCCCACTGGCCTGACCCCGGGCCCACCCTGGCGACCAGCACCATTGGTGACGGTCTTCTGATGCAGGCCAGAGCTCTCTTAGGCTGCCTCCTGTGGGAGGCAGGAGTCATTTCTCCCTCATCACCTAAGGAGGAACATTCTTCAGACCTAGAAAAAGCAACTCGAGTTGTCTCTGATCTAGGATCCCGTCCACTTTATTTTTTTGTAGAGAAGGCATTTAACAAGACGTAAGAAACAACAAAAATCCAGACCATCTTAAGATGAGTTCCATTTACAAGCTTCCACAATAACTTTGTTTGGAGGGAGTGGGGAGCCCAACTAGCTTCTCTGTTTCTCGGCATTTTAATTTGGCCAAAAGTGATAATCACCAGATTTAGTGACCTCGCAGGTGCCCTGAGCGTGAATGAGACAATGTGAGAAAATTACCAAGTGCTTCATGTTAGCCCTAGTTTTACTTATTTTAAGAGTCTCTTTTATCTCAAAGTGAAGAAAAAATTGTTAAATGGAAACACCTAGTACTATAGAGAATGGAGGGAAAAATCAGTTACTGAAACCGCTTTAATAAAAGTAATAGCAAAGCAACATAACCATAGAGGGGACCCTATTATGCCCACTGCTAAAGTATTAATACCACCTTCTCTGTATATTTTGGGGAACATGACTATAATATAACTTAATTTTGGAACTGTGTGTCTATTTCAAATTCCCCTCTCCTAAATGATTATAGTTAGTGAAACAGATCTAGAATTTCTGTGGCTATTTACATAGAGTAGGTGCTAAATGATATGCTTGGAAAAAGAAAGGGGGGGGAAGGAAGGAGGTATGGAAAGGAGGAAAGGATGGAGGGAAGGAGAGAAGGAGGGAGGAAGGAAAAGCTTCCATTCATTCTGATTTTAGAATGGTATTATGCTTTGAGGTAGAGAGATCAGAAACAATGAAAGAGGATTAGGAACGTTCTCTTAAATGCTATGACCCTCAAAATCATTTCTCTCCATTTATCAGCCACAAGAGTTACTAACTCTCATTGTGCCCAATGCTAGGAGAATCAGACATGTCAGACATGGCCCTTTGTCTGCTTCAACAGCTTAAACTCTAGTTGTAGAATTACAGCAAACAAAGATATATATATATGAAAGAATTACAAAGGATGTTGCACACATTCTGGGTCATGGCGATAACCGACATTCTGAGAGGGAAAATGTCGCTAGGGACTGATACAGCCGGAGAAGTCTTCTGAAGGAGATGGCGCTGGAGTCAGGCTGTGAGATGAACTCTGTATTCCCCATCTATGCCTCACATTAACCCTGGAAGGTTAATCTCTTTTCATAAATGAGGAAACAGCTCAGGCAGACTAAGTCACTCATCAAGGTCACTCAGTTGAGGCCTAGCTGACGGCAGGGGTCTCTCCTCCACACCGCACTTTTTCTGTAATGTCTGGGTTGTTACGATCATGGGATAAAAGCCCAAGTTCTGGCCTAGACTCTGCCCTGTGTACGTCTCGTCATCCACCATTTTCCCACATGCCCTCTGCTTCAGCCACACTTTATGTGTTAAGAAGGGACCTAGCAGGAATACATGGTGTGCTTCAAAGAATTTAACTGAAAACAATATAGTGAGGAATTATTTTCACAGAAGTTGACAGTTCGAAGAATCAGCAAAGGCTGGGGGGTGGGGGGTGCAGTCGGTGGTAACTGGAAGCCAATACTACTCCCAGACTGAAGAGACAAGAGCAGAAGTGGAGATATTGGAGGCTGGAGAGTGCTGAAACCATGAAGGGTGAGGTAACAGCAGCCGTGGTTTTGCATCCGCACCCTCAAAACCACAGAGAGAACACACTCCATAGCCTCTCTGCCTGCCTACCTACTGGGGTCAATGGGTCAAATGGGTCAAATGACCAATGGGTCAAAGCCCTGGAAGACAGGTCAGCGGAGCCCGAGTGTTACAGTCCACGGAGGCCAGCCTCGCAGACACAGAGGGGAAAAGGGTAGGGACTAGTCTGTAGGGACAAATTGAGATCCGAGAGCTTTGCAAACACTGCTGCCACCCAGAAGGCCCCCCATTGTCGGGGTAACCCCTCTTCTTCCTTTAAGACTTAGTTCAAGGGTCACCAGTACTAGGGTGCTACCCACCGCCTGGGTCAAGTGTTTTTACAGCCTCTGTGCATACCTTTGTTCTTGCCCCTGCCTTGCTCTTGGAATGGACCCCGAGTGAGCCAGGGGCACTGGGTCTGAGGAAAATCGCTATGATTCAACCAAATGCACACAAGGGGGCTGATCAGCTTGAGCTCTCTGTGCTAAACATATTTCCTAGCTTTTTAGTTTTGACTTAATTTTAAACTTAGAGAAAATTTGCCAGAATGACATAAGTAATTCCCATGTTCCCTTTTTTGGCCCGGGTTCACCAGTTAACATTTTGCCATTTTGCATCATCATTCTCTCTCTCTCTCTGTATATACATACATACATATATAGCGTATAAAAATGTATATTTGACATCTATATGTAATCTAGATATAAAATTTTCCCTTTGTTACTTGCAAGTTGGAACGATTATCCTTTTGCCCCTAGATACTTTAGTGTATATTTCCTAAGAACAAGGACATTCTCTTATATACTTATAACACAATAATCAAAATTGAACACTGATACAATACTATCACCTAGTTCACAGTTCATTTTCATATTTTGTCAATGGCATCAGTCATATTCTTAATAGCTCTTCCCACTCCCCTCCCCCGAACAGAAGACAATACAAGATTATGCATTGCAATTGGTTATTATATATCTTTAGCCTTCTTTAATCTGGAACACTTCCTCCATCTTTCTGTGTCTTGACCTTGACATTTTTTGAAGAGTATGGGACAGTAATTTCATAGAATGCCCTGTAATATGGCTTTATCTGATGTTTCCGTTTGATTAGATTTAGCGTCTTCATTTTTGGCAGGAATACCTGTGATGTTGTGTCCTTCTCAATGACTCATTGAGTGGTGTCAGCCTGCCCTGATATTGGTGATGTTAACTCTGGTTATCAAGAAGGTGTGTCTGCTGAGTATCTTTATTATTAAAAAGTATTACTTTAAATTTATAAATAACTGGTAGAATATGCTTTGAGACTTAGTGAATAGCCCGTTCTTCATCCAATTCCAACCTTTTTTTTTTGGAGTATAGTTGCTTTTCAGTGTTGTCTTAGTTTCTCTGTACAGCAGTTGGCCAACTGCACATGTACGTATATTCCCTCTTCCTTGGATTTCCTTCCCGTTTAGGTCACCACAAAGAACTGAGTGGTTTCCTGAGCTACCCAATAGGTTCTCATTAGTTGTCTATTTTATACATAGTGTCAATAATGTATATATGTCAATCCCAATCTCCCAATGCATCCCATTCCCACTCCCCCCTTTTGTGTCCATATATTTGTTCTCTACATCTGTGTCTCTATTTCTGCTCTGCAAATATGTTCATCTGTACTGTTTTTCCAGATTGCACATATGTGTGTTAATATATGATATTTGTTTTTCTTTTTCTGACTTAATTCACAATGTATGACAGTCTCTAGGTCCATCCACATCTTTGCAAATGGCACAATTGCATCCCTTTTTTCTGGCTAATAGTCCATTGTATATATGTACCACATCTTCTTTATCCATTCCTCTGTTGATGAATATTTAGGTTACTTCCATGTGCCAACTATTATGAATAGTGCTGCAGTAAACATTAGAGTGTGTGCGTCTTTTGGAATTGTGATTTTCTCCCAGTAAATGCCCAGGAATGGGACAGCTGGGTCATATGGGAGCTTTCTTTTTTTTTTTTAAAGGAACCTCCACACTGTTAAATTCTAACCATTTTTTAAAAGGTAACATAAACAGTTCACCAGGTATAGTGGACAAAAAGAGGAAGTGACCCTAATCTTCAGTCACCCCTAGTTTTCTGCCCCTGGTACCAAGACAGGTCAACTCACTATCTAAGGTTTTCCCTTTGGAATCACAGTTTGGTTCTGCAGGGTCCTTACAAAGGATTCCTCTAGAAGAAAATGGAAGGAGTTGAGTCTCAATAAGAATAAACCAATCCAGCAGCACCTCCCTGGGATCACGGGTCAGCCCTTCTATCATTTCCCTTCTCCTCCGACCACCAGAAGCAGGGATTCCATCCTGACTATTCCCACTTAAATAAGTGTACATCAAAACTGGGCAGGCTTTCCACTGGTTTATTTACTTCTAATGTCTGAGCGGTAGAAGCGTAGCCTAATTATTATTGACCCAAGTCATTTTTCTTGCTTAGGAAACGATTTAATAGTATTAGGAGCTGAAGTCTGGTAAAATTGGAAACCCAAATAATCTTGTCCTCAGACCTTGAAGACTAATACAAGGTTAATGTCTCTGCCTTTTTTAAAGAAGTAAGTATTTATAGTGTTTTAAACTGGTGCTTGCTTTCCTTTCCATGTCTCCTTTAACATGATGATCACAATGAGGACTTTAAATCACCTGTAAAGTATCACATCATAGTTATTAGTTTAGTTGCTTGTCTCACCCTAGAATGTGATCTCTCTGAGGCCGGGGCTATGCCCTATTCATTCACCTGTGCATCTCCTTCTGTTAGCATTTTGCATAACACATCATGAATACTCAGGTTTAGCTGAATAACTTTTTAAAATATTTATTTGTTTATTTGTCTGTGCCAGGTCTTAGTTGTGGCATGTGGGATCCTGTTTCCCAACCAGGGATCAAACCTTGGCCCGCTGCATTGGGAGCATACAGTCTTAACCACAGGATTTCCAGGGAAGTCCTTAGTTGAATAATTGAATGAGTTAAGTGGTCCTCTGTATTCTAAATTATTCTTCCCCCGAATCTGTTTCTTTTATTAAAATCTTTCATTCTAGGAGCATAAAGAATTTAATCAGGATCTGTTTCTTTCTTTTTTTTTTTTTTTTGGCTGTAGAAAATATTATAAAATAAATCTAAGTGTCCCAATATTACTTTTATAGAAAGAATCTCTTTATATTGTTTAATACTTTTTATAAGAGTGTAAGACTCACAAAAAGTTATCAAAATGGTACAGGAGTCCTGGGTACCCTTCACTCTGCACCCACCCCAGATAATGTCTGACATAATAGATGTTATCATGGTGAATTTGTCCAAACTCCGAAATGGACTTTCCTGCAATACTAATAACTCAACTACGGATCAATTCTTATTTGGGATTCACCCGTTTTTACAAGCACTTTACCTGTTTGTTTATAGTTCTTAGAAATTTTATCTCATGTCTAGTTTTGTACAACCATCAGTCTGAACACAGAGCTCTTCCATGACCACAAAGAAGCTGTTATCACTTTATGATCATACCTCATCACTTCCCCCCTTCCCCAAGAATAACCTCTGGAAACCTTTGACCTGTTCTCTATAATTTGGTCACTGTAAGAATAGTACATAAATGGGATTACACAGTATGTTACATTTTGTGATTGGCTTTTTTTTTTTCCCCACTCAATATAATGCCCTTAAGATCCATCCCAGGTTCTGCCCTGTGTCCCCTTCATGTCTTTCTCTCCATAACTTCTCCAAGTGATTTCCTCTGGTCCTATGCTTTCAAAATCAACTCCATAATGATGACTCTTTATTTCCAAGCTCCTGAGGATCTAGTTTTGAAAATTCAGATCCCACTTTATGACTTCATGGATGTCTAATACATTTCTCAAAATGACGCTGGCTGAAACAGTTTTTCCTCCAAACTGACAGACGATCAGAGAAAATCCAAGCTTTTTCATTTTAGTACCTACTACTTGCCAAATTGCTCAAGACAAGTATTGAGGAACTCTTTGATTTGTCTGTTTCTTTTTCTTTTTTTATTAATTCATTGGTAATTCTGTTGATTCCACTTATAGCCAAATCCTGAGGTCTCCTTTTTAAATTTTATTGGAGTCTAGTTACTTTACAATATTGTGTTAGTTTCAATTGCATAGATAATGAATCAGCTACATGTATACATATATCCCCTCATTTCTGGATTTTCTTTCCATTTATGTCACCATAAATGACATCAGGTTTGATCCCTAGGTTGGGAAGATCCCCTGGAGAAGGGAAAGGCTACCCACTCCAGTATCCTGACCTGGAGAATTCCATGGACTAAGTCCATGGGGTCACAAAGAGTCGGACCCGACTGAGCGACTTTCACTTTCACTTTAGGTCACCGCAGAGCCCTGAGTAGAGTCCCCTGTGCTATACGGTGGGTTCTCATTAGTTATCTGTTTTATACACAATATCAGGAGTGTACGTGTCAGTCTCAATTTCCCAACATCATGTATTAATGCATATTATGTAATTAATATGCATTAATCTAGAAAAATGGTAGAGGAACCTATTTGCAAAGCACAAATGCAAGACTTCCAAGTATGAGTGCATTCATGCTCTCTAGGAAAGAGTATGGAGCAGAGGTTGAAAGCCTGGATCTGGGGTCAAACCCTGCCTCCGCTTCCCTTAGCCCTTGCTTAGGGGTCCTCTTACCCGAGTTCTCTCAGTGACTATAGGGTGAATGGATATAGCACCTCTGTCATGAAATTGTGATAATTAATCAAGTTCAAATATAAAGACTTTGAACAATCCCCAGTGCATAGTAAACACTCAAACACTAGAACATATTAGCCTTTATTCATCATTTGTTCACAAATGTTACAGATTGGCTACTATGTAATGGGTATTGGAGATACAGCAGTAAACAGATCTGAGATCTCGGCCTGAGGAAGCCTGCACTGTAATCGGGTAGGGGGTGAGGGATAGAAATGAGGACACATACCTTACTGTGGTTACTATGCAAGTGAGTAGTTTCCATCTTTCTTTTTTAAAAAAATAAGTATTGTTTTGTCACATAGTTATTCCTTAAAAGCATAGTTTTTTTTTTTTAATTTTTTTTATTTTTAACTTAGTTTTTTTTTGGCTGCACTGCACAGCATGTGGGATGTTAGTTCCCAGAAGTTCCTTTATTTTGTAAATTTTTTGACATACCGTTGATATACAGTGTTGTGTTAATTTCTACTATAAGCAAAGTGACTCATTATACATAATATATCCTTTTTCATATTCTTTTCCATTGTAGTTTATCACAGGATATTGATAGTTCTCTTTGCTATACAGTAGGACCTTGCTGTTTATCCATCCTATATATATCGTTTGCATCTGCTAATCCCAGACTCCCAATCCTCCCCTCCCACACCCTTCCCCCCTGGCCACCCTAAGTCTGTTCTCTCCGTCTGTGAGTCAGTTTGTGTTTCATAGATATGTTCATTTGTGTCATATTTTAGATTCTACATATAAACTGTATCATGACATTTGTCTTTCTATTAGTGACTTACTAGGCTTAGTGTGATAATCTCTTGGTCCATGCATGTCGCAGCAAATGGCATGATTTCGTTATTTTTGATGGGTGAGTAGTATTCCATTGTATGTATGTACCACATCTGACCTTTCCTTAAGAGAACCAGCCATGGGGAGCACAGGGAACTGAAGGCCTCCACCTGTTCTACCTCCCAGCTCCCTCCAGTGTCCACACTCAGGCCTTTTCTCCCAGGCTGATCCAAACCGAGGCTAAGCAGAGGTGCCAGAGCCCGGTCATCTCTGAACTTCTAACAGGCCATCCTTCCTCCAGGGCCTCCCGTCAGCCTGGCCAGGACTTTCTCAGAGCAGCACTGTGGTCTGAGGCCCTCACCACCTGCTCATCTTCCCTAGCCTTCCTCACTTGCCTCTTTCCTTTCACAAGTGTCAGACCTGCAATGCAGCCTGAAGGCTGTGCCTGCCTGTTCCTCCTCCTTCTTCCCTTTATCCTTCTGAGGAATTTCCACCAATTAATCTCTTGCCCATTACAATCCATTTTGGCATCTGTTTCTTGGAGAAGGCAAACTCACTCAGTAGGTTAAAGAAAAATGAAATGAGGTCCAGGAGAGAGGATGTGACTCAGAAGTATTGAAAATATTGATTGAATACCTGTCTAGTTGGATCAGTAGAATCTATTAGTTTTTAGATAAGAGAGGTATGCCAATGTCTGGAGGGAGTGTTCTTCAGGTGGAGGCAATAACAAGTGCAGAGACCCTGAGAAAGGAGCATGCTTGGCACATTTAAGGACCAATAAGGAGCCATTTGGGCTTCCCTTGTAGTTCAGCTGGTAAAGAATCCGGGTGCAATGTGGGAGACCTGGGTTCGATCCCTGGGTTGGGAAGACCCTCTGGAGAAGGGAAAGGCTACCCACTCCAGTATTCTGGCCTGTAGAATTCCATGGACTGTATAGTCCATGGGGTCGCAAAGAGTCAGACACGACTGAGCGACTTTCACCTTCTTTCACTTCAAGGAGCCATTTGCAGAGAAGTGGATAGGCCTAGAGACTCATACAATGTGAAGTAAGTCAGAAAGAGAAATCGAACACTGTATATTAACACTTACATGTGGAATCTAGAAAAATGATACAGATGAACTAATTTGCAAAGCAGAAATAGAGACATAGATGTAGAGAACACACTATGGATACTGAGGAGGGGAGGAGTGGACTGAATTGGGAAATTGAGATTTACATGGATACACTATTGATACTATGCATTAAATAGATAATTATGAAAACCTACTGGAGAGCACAGGGAACTGTACTCAGTCCTTTGTGATGTCCTAAATGGGAAGGAAATCAAGAAAAAGGGTCATATATGTATACAGATAGCTAATTCACTTTACTGTACAGAAGAAGCTAACACAACATTGTAGAAAAACATGGCTCAGCTGATAAAGAATCCACCTGCAATGCGGGAGACCTGGGTTCGATCCCTGGGTTGGGAAGATCCCCTGGAGAAGGGAAAGACTACCCACTCCAGTATTCTGGCCTGGAGAATTCCATGGGCTGTATAGTCCATGGGGTCGCAAAGAGTCGAACACGACTGAGCGACTTTCAAAAAACCCTTAGAAAAGAACTATACTCCAATAAAATTAATTAGAAAAAAACGAAGTTCTGCATGATCTGACCCCTGTCTCCTCTTCAACACTATCTCATTCAGTTTTCTCTCTTTTTCTATCTTCTTGAGTAGACATCATCTTTTTAGAGCAATTTACAGCAAAATTGAGCAGAAAATACAAAGATTTCCCATATATCCTCTGCCCCCAAAACTTGAACAGTCTTCCCCATTATCAACATACCCTGCCATCTGCTCCTTTTTTTACATCAACTCTTGAACCAAAATGTTCCTTTTCTGTAATGTGATTTAACAAACCTATTCTTGGTTCAGAGAATCTACTGCTCCCTCTGTCTGAAATATTCTTTCCCATGATCTTGGCATGGAGGGCTCTTCCTTTCATTGCGACCTCAATTTCAATGTGTTCTTCTGAGAGAGGCTTCCCTCCAACTTCCAGAGCACCCTCTGTCTTACTCTCTGGTTTAGTTCCATTCACATGGGTTATTACCATCTGGTCTTTTTCTAGTTCATTTACTTGCTCATACACATCCCTGCCCATCAAAGAATGTAAGCTCTGTGAAAGCAAGGACTTTATTTTGTTCACTTCAAGAGCAGCATTTTGCATATGATGGATATTTATATAATGGTTAAAGAAAGTTCTCAAAGGCCAAATGAAGAATGTTCTCCTGCAGTGGAAAATAGAGAACTGACTACAATAAAATGACCCTTATTCAGCTAACGTTTATAAAAATGGAATGTGTATAATTTAAACTGATAGTGCAATATAAAATTTTTTTTAAATGAGATAAATTATCTTTTAGATGCTTGGGTCATATGTATTGTCTTTTTAAGGCTCTTAGGATGTCAAATTCCTTTTTAAAGGATTTACTTCTCAGGGATGTATGATGTAACAAGTAGTACCTAGATCCCTGGATTAGTGTCCTGCCAGCTGTTCATCCTGAAATTCTCTGTTCTAGTTAATAACAAGTAATCAGGTATCCTATAATAAACAGGGAAGTCCTTAATGCACACTTTTCCTGTATTTTCTGACCTGTTTTCCAGAGAGATACTCATTAATCAATTTCATTTCTCAACTGACTCCTTGTCAGTGTACTGAATGTTGGTGTCTCCCCTTCTGTTCCAATTTCATATGTTGAAGCCCTAGCACCCCCCACCCCCACCCCGCTTTTATTTTGACCCCACTGCCCAGCATGCAAGCTCTTACTCTGATCAGAGATTGAACCCATGCCCCTTGCAGTGAAAGCATGGAGTCTTAACCACTGGACCTCCAGGGAAGCCTCTCAAGCCCTAACCCTTAAGACATACCCTAAGGTGTATTAGAAAATGGGGGCCTTTGGAAGGTTAGGTTTATATGAGGTCATGAGGGTGGAGCCCGCCTGATAGAATTAGTGCTCTTTTAAGAAGAGGAAGGGGAAAAAATGAAGAGACCCTAGAGCTGCTTTTCTTCACTTCAGGTAAGGACACGGTAAAAGGCCACTGTGTTTAAACCAGGAAGAAAATTCTCATCAAGATCCAACTATGCTAGTACCCTGATTTTGGACTTCCAAACTCCAGAACTATGCGAAATAAATGTCTGTTGTTTAAATGATGTTGTATTATGGCAGCCCCAGTTAACTAAGCCATCTCCTTTCCTTTTCTTATGCCTTTTTTTTTTTTTTTTTTTCTCTCACTCTCACTGAGTCCTTTTCTGGATCAACCAGATTTAGTGATTCCACTTTCCAGGGGATATAGCTTGTTTGTAGCTTGTTTCATTTGTGCTTCCTGATTAGTTCCTTGTAACAGTTTCATTTATCTGCTGCAGCTTCCTTCACCTGGCTTAATTGAAACAACTCTTGTCTCCTCTATTCTACTCCAGAATCCATCAATTTCATCTCCATACACCCCAGGGAAATTCCATTCTCTTGGCAATAGGCAGAGCACTTCTTAGGCACTGCCCTGGGTCGTTTCGATCTGGTCCCAGAAAGTCAGTGTGCAAATAGAGATGTGTTAGTTGCTCAGTCATGTCCAACTCTTTGCGACCCCGTAAACTGTACCCTGCCAGGCTCCTCTGTCCATGTGATTTTCTAGGCAAGAATGCTAGACTGGGTAGCCATTCCTTTCTATAGAGGAGCTTCGCAACCCAGAAATTGAACCCAGGTTTCCTACATTGCACGTATATTCTTTACTGTCTGAACCCACAGGGAAGCCAGCAAATAGAGATGAGTGCAAGTCAAATGGGGTGGGGGTAGGTGGTGGAAGAATAGTATTCCTGGGATTCAGGAATACCGTAATTGTCCATTGCCCAGGGTCACTGTGCAGAGCCAAGGCCTTGTGTTTACTTGTTATTCTTGTTTTCCTCCTGGGCAGTAGGAAGCCTTCTTCCCCTTGCCTCCTTTGCGTCTGAGTGGGGTCATACTACTAGGATGACTAGTTCTGTTCAAGGCTACTTTTAGGCTTGAGGCCAAAGTGGGGGTGGGAGAAGGTGGAAAGAGGCTGATACAATTGAGAAGCAGAATTCTCTCAGGGTGATCCATCAAGATGAAAGCACTGAGAAAAACACATAATTGTCTATTAACGCATGTATGTGGAATCTAGAAAAATGGTACAGATGAACCTATTTTCAGGGCAGGGAATAGAGACACAGATGTAGAGAACGAACACGTGGACATGGTGGGGGAAGGAAGGGGAGGATGAATTCAGAGAGTAACGTTGTTGTATATACACTACTATGTGTAAAATAGGTTAACTAGTGGGAACCTGCTTAAATTTACAGGAAGCTGAGCTCGCTGCTCTGTGATGACCTAGAGGGATGGGGGTGAGTGGGAAGGAGTTCTTAGAGGGAGAGGATATATGTATACATACAGCTGATTCACTTCACTATATGGAAAAAAGTAACAGAACATTGTAAAGCAATTATATTCTAATAAAAAAGAATAGGTGTCTGGCTGAAGGGCAGTAAAGTAGATTCTCCCCTTTGTGCTATGAGAGTACAATTTAGGAGACATCCATATGATGCACAGTAGCTCCTGGTGACACAGACCCACATGTGTTCATTTCGGATGCGCTGTATGTGGAAGATCACTGTCACCACACAGTGAAAGAGGGTGTGAAGATAGTGCCTTCAGAGTCTTCCTGATGCTTTTTGTTGGAGAGACAAAAATAAATATGCTGTAACACATAGATGTGGCACCGAGAAAAGTGATACAGATAAACCTATTTGCATAGAGGCAGACATAGAAAACAGACACGTGGACAAGGTAGGAGAAGGAGTGCTCAGTCATTAAGTCATGTCTGACTCTTGGCCACCCCCATGGACTGTAACCTGCCAGGATCCTCTGTTGATGGGCTATTCCAAGCAAGAATCGTGGAGTGGGTTGCCATTCCCTTCTCCAGGGGGACGGTGAGTGTGGGATGAATGGGGAGATTAGGATTGATGTGTACACACTACCGTGTGAGAGATAGATGGCTAGTGGGAAGCTGCCGTATAACACAGGGAGCTGAGATCCGTGCTCCGTGATAACCTAGAGGGGTAGGATGGGGGGAGTGGGAGGGCCGTCCAAGAGGGAGGGAATGTAACATATACATGGGATGATTTGCTTCATTGTACAGCAGAAAGTAGCACAACATTGTAAGGCAACTATATCCCAATTTTTAAAAAAAAGAATTTCTGAGATATTTTACAGAGATAGGCCAAAGATCATTTAGCTTAGAGAACTAATAAAGCCCATCAAAGGGATTGAGAAGGTTAGGTTCCTCTCCCAGCCCGAAAGTCCTTCATGTGACTTCCATCTCCGCACCACACCTGATTTTAAAACTAGCACATGTATGACATATAATACAACATTTATAAATTAAGGAAGCCCACCTCTTTTAAGTAATATTCTTTAAATCTCCATCTCTGACAGTCCTACTATTTGCACGGTAACTGTAACAGGCGTATTTTTCAGAAAATAGTGAATAAAAACTGACAAGCTATCTGGGGAATCTGAATGTATAATTGATAGGGGCATAAATTAATATGATTAGGCCTTTATTGGGTGCAGTGGCTGCCAAACCTACAAAAGAGGCCTGGAATGAAACACGGCTGTGGTCTCGGTGCTGATAGACATCAATATGTAATGTGGATTATCTCAAACTTTCTCATGTGGGCTGCTGATGACAGTACTGAGCCTAATTGAAATTTTTATCTTTTCGTTGCATACAGACAGTTTTGGCTGGTCACTTTCTTTGGAAAGAGGAGAAAACCAGGTGACAAAAAATAATCAAGGTTTTCAGTGAATGTCTTAATAAAATAATAAAGGCTTTAGAAATTAGTGCTTTGTAAAGCCACTTTGGAGAACCTAACTTCTGGAAATTCCTTTACACTATGATTATTTAAATATTATTAAGCAGCCATGTCCAACCAAAGTAACACAGAAGATTCAGTCATTTCTGCGGAAATTGATGGCATCTACATAAAATCATAGTTAATGGTTTAGCGGTTTTTGACACTTATCAAAACACTTCTTAATGCCTATGATGAAATGCATCTTTGCAGAATAACATCTAAACAGGCTTTCCAGGTGGCTCAGTGGTAAAGAATCTGTCTGCCAGTGCACGAAACACAGGAGACACAGGTTAAGTCCATGGATAGGGAAGATCCCCTGGAGAAGCAAATGACTACCCACTCCAGTATTCTTGCCTGAGAAATTCCATGGACAGAGAAGCCTGGTGGGCTACAGTCCATGGGGTCGCAAAGAGTTGGACACAACTGAGGAACTGAGCATACACGCACACCTATAAGTAACAAAATTAAAACAATTTCCCCATTCATTCTAAACAACAAATTTACATGCTTAATAGTTAAACGTTATCATCCCTGATTACCACTATTTTTGCTTACATGCCATTTTCCACTGTATATTTTAGATTGCAATGCTATGATCAAAAACAGATCAGAGTTGTGATATTCCAGAATGACATGTTAAGTTTCAGAGACCGAAGCACTTTCATCTGTAATTTTCCAGAACTTCCTCACTTTACAACATGTATATTATTAGTCACATTTTATATCTGCCCTCGGCTGTAATAAGTATAAGATGTGAAACAAGCTTGATATGATTTTGGGGAACGTTTGTGTACTGCAACCAGAAAGGTCATATGTTTTATGTACTTTGTGATAAAAGTGAGTGTTGATATCTAGGGACTGGAAGATGAAAACTAATGGGGCATTGGAACTTTCTTGGTGACCTCATGAAGCAATTTACAATCCTTTTATCACCCCCTAATACGATGTTGTCATAAAAATGATCTTTTAATTAAATGTAACAGGAAAACCCTGCACCCTCATTGGGGTGTTTCTGGTCCCGGCGAGTTAACATTTTTAATGGCATACCATCAGCAGTCAGCAGTGTTGGATTTATAAAATGCCGTTCCTCTCGAGTACTTTCAAAACTGTGATCTCTGTGACTGTATCTACCCAAGGGTCTGTTATAAAAGCAAAGCAGTTGAAAGAGTTGCTCGTGCAGAAAGGCAATAGAATATAGAAAGACAACTGGGTTGAAAAGAAACTTGGTCTGTCTCTTATGAAATGCCCACTATGTGCTAGGCATTCCACCAAAAACTTTACCATTGCTTCTATGTCATATCTTGCCCTTATTCTCTGGAGAACTGGATGTTCTCTCAGTCTTTGCCACTATTTGGTTGTGTGATCTTAGGGTCATAGCTCTGATCTCAGTTTTCTCTTCTGTGTGTGGATTGACAGAGTAAAGAATGGGTCTGACTATTTGCAACCCCATGGACTGTAGCCCACCAAGCTCCTCTGTCTTCCGGCAAAAATCCGGGAGTGGGTTACCATTTCCTTCTCCAGGGGAGCTTCACAACCCAGAAATCAAACCTGTGTCTCTTACATCTCCTGCATTGAAAAGCAGATTCTTTACCACTCAGCCACCCAGGGGGAGCCTATAAGAATGGGACCACAGGCTTTCAAATTGCGGCGTTAAATTTCTATACAAGAAATAAAAGAATGAGCGAAGACGAGAGGAAGAGAATCAGAGGAAAGGACATTATTGAAGTTTACTATGAACCATCTATGGTCCTGGGATCTGGAGACGGATGACCAAAGCACAGTCCCTGATATTAAAAAACTCACAGTCCCATGAGAGAATGAATGCCATGTTAGCCTGAGAAAACATATACTGG
Source organism: Odocoileus virginianus (assembly GCF_023699985.2). Lineage (NCBI taxonomy): Eukaryota > Metazoa > Chordata > Mammalia > Artiodactyla > Cervidae > Odocoileus > Odocoileus virginianus. Next base: position 57,732,806 of record NC_069684.1, on the reverse strand, counting down.
TGGTAGCAAGCAGAGGGCTGTGGTATCAGACAAGACAGTGCATCCCAAATGAAAAGTTGAGGGAAGGCTTTTAGGGAAGACAGTGACTAGTGAAACCTTAAATAGTGACAAATAAGACCTGGGTGAAACAAGGAAGGAGCAGTGTTCCAGGTGGAGGGAAGCCTCAGAGGGGTGAAATAGCCTGGATGCAAGGCACTGCAGGAGGTTTGCTATGACTAGCGCATGAAGCACAAGGGTGTTAGTAAGAGGAACAAAAATTAGACATAAAGGAAACCCAATTCATAACAATTCATTCAAGTTGGGCTCAGAAGCCTGGACTTTATCCTACAGGAAGCATAAAGCTGCAGACAGGTTGGATAGAGATTTAGAAAAAAAAAAACATCAGCCTGGCTACAATAAGGGGTTGGGGGGAGATCTCAACAGAGCAAAAACAGAGGTGGGGAGGTCAATTAAGAAACTAGAGCAATTACGCAACATTTGCTGAAAGATGACTGTCCCTGAACTGGAGAAATGGCCTGGGTGCTGAAAAGAGGAGGCAGGCATGAGAAATGTTTGGAAGGTGAAACCAGCAGGTCGTGGGCTTGATTGGATGGGGGATCAGTCTAAGAAGAAGGGACAGTCTGGACCAAAGTGCTGACCAACTCCATCAATTCCGTGAAAACTAAAAGTCAGTTGTACTCAGTCGCTCAGTCATGTCCAACTCTTTGTGACCCCATCAACCGTAGCCCGCCAGGCTCCTCTGTCCATGGAATTTTTCAGGTAAGAATGCTGGAGTGGGTAGCCATTTCCTTTTCCAGGGGATCTTCCTGACCCAGGGATCAAATCTGCGTCTCTTGCATCTCCTGTATTGGCAGGTGGATTCTTTACTACTGTGCTTTCTGGGAAGTCCCCACACTACCCTTGATCTTAGCCAAAAGGTCCTATGGAAAAATCTGTTAGATACTTGCTTTGTTACTGTGGTCTCAAAAAACTAAAAAAGTTGATAAACTGAAATTTTTCAGCAAGTGCTTGGCTTGGGCTTCCCTGTTGCTTACCTTCCCCAGGAGTCAGTCAGGGATAAAGAAAGTCATTTTTACCTCCCCTGTGTAGCTGGAGAAATAGAAGTCCTAAATACTAGGTGATACAACAGGTGGATGCACGCAGAGAAAGAAGCCTGCTCTCCCAGCTCCTAGTCCACATGGTTATTCCTTGCACAGTTCAGTTCAGTCATGTCTGACTCTCTGAAACCCCATGAACCGCAGTACGCCAGGCCTCCCTGTCCATCACCAACTCCCGGAGTTTACTCAAACTCATGTCCATTGAGTCGGTGATGCCATCCAACCATCTCATCCTCTGTCATCCCCTTCTCCTCCTGCCCGCAATCTTTCCAAGCATCAGGGTCTTTTCAAATGAGTCAGCTCTCTTCATCAGGTGGCCAAAGTATTGGAGTTTCAGCTTCAATATCAGTCCTTCCAATGAACACCCAGGACTGATCTCCTTTAGGATGGACTGGTTGGATCTCTTTGCAGTCCAAGGGACTCTCAAGAGTCTTCTCCAACACCACATTTCAAAAGCATCAATTCTTTGATACTCAGCTTTCTTTGTAGTTCAACTCTCAGATCCATACTAGCTATTGGAAAAACCATAGCCTTGACTAGACAGACCTTTGTTGACAAAGTAATGTCACTGCTTTTTAATATGCTATCTAGGTTGGTCATAACTTTGCTTCCAAGGAGTAAACATCTTTTAATTTCATGGGTGCAGTCATCATCTGCAGTGATTTTGGAGCCCCCCAAAAAAAGTCAGTCACTGTTTCCACTGTTTCCCCATCTATTTGCCATGAATTGATGGAACCAGATGCCATGATCTTAGTTTTCTGAATGTTGAGTTTTAAGTCAACTTTTTCACTCTCCTCTTTCACTTTCATCCAGAGGCTCTTTAGTTCCTCTTCACTTTCTGCCATAAGGGTGGTATCATCTGCATATCTGAGATTATTGTTGTTTCTCTTGGCAATTTTGATTCCAGCTTGTGCTTCTTCCAGCCCAGCGTTTCTCATGATGTACTCTGCATATAAGTTAAATAAGCAGGGTGACAATATACAGCCTTGACATACTCCCTTTCCTATGTGGAACCAGTCTGTTGTTCCTTGCGCAGCCTGCCTCCTTTGTGATAGAGGGACTTAAAGCAATTTTTTTCAATGTGTTGTTATTAGCATTCAAGAATTTTAGAATATTTACATTCTCTTCTCTGATGGCATACTGATTTATAGTCTATGGTTTTCCTTAGAGAAATAATTAGCCTTTGAAATTTGTTTAAGCTCCTAAGTATTCACATGAATAGTGAATACCAAGTAGTAGCTACAGTACTGTTTAAAAGCAGACCATTGACAGTATCAACACCCTTCAACTTGAAAAAGTAGCCCAAATTAATCCATGATGGCACTCATTTCAGCGAGATGTGATTCATTCACAGGAGGATTCTTTTTTTTTTTTTTTTTTTTTTTTGCCCACGCCATGTGGCATGTAAGATGTTAGTTTCCCGACCAAGAATTGAACCTGCACCCCCTCTGTATTGGGAGCACAGAGTCTGAACCACTGAACTGCCAGGGAAGTCTCAGGATTCTTTTTTTTTTTTTTTTTCAGGATTCTTGACAGTAAAAATGACTCTTGATTTTCCTCAGTGATCGGATAATTGAAAAAAAAAATCCCAAATCTCATTTTCACTAATATTTTCAACCTCCTTGTGTATCAGCCCTTTTGCCAGGGCTGTGGACAAATAGCAAAATAAACCTGCTTGAGTTTTATCTTTTTCCTGCTTCAAGAACTATTGAGAATTTATTTCACCCTGAGACTCTGGGAAATATGAAACACAAAGGCCTTGCAAATCAGCAAACAGAATGATATTTAGGAAAGACCATGAATTGCTTTCAGTAAGTCGCTGGTAACTCTGGTAACTTTGCACTGTATCTTTCCATCTTCTTCTGAGCTATGAAATCCTAACAACTCAAATTGACATTCTCTCAGCCCTAGGTTAATAAAGGAATTGCTCAGGAACTGAGGTCAATGCTCCAAGAATTCAAACCAGGTAGGAAATAGCAAGATACCATAGTTATAGCCACAGTGTTGGATCATGAATGTTAATAAAACAGTACATTTGATGCCGTGATATGTAAGTTTTATTCAGCACAAGCCTATTACTTTTCTCTCAGAATGAGAGTAACAAATGAGTCTGAGTGGTTAAATAGTTCTCACAGGGACACTGTCTCTACTCCCACTGGTTCAAGCCATTGCTATGTCTTGGTTGGACTCTTCAGACACCTTCCTAACTGATGTATTTACTCCAGGAATACTGTTAGACTACCTTGCCTTCTGTGCTGCTAAAATTATAAACCTATATGTCTTCACATTTCAATAGCTCCCTATAGTTGTATGATAAAATTCAAGTTCCTTTATTGGCATATAGTCCATTTCTGGTTCAGCCTCACATCCCACCACTTTCCTTCACCAACTCCAAATTCCAGCCAAGTTCAGTCAACTGTAGATCTTCAAAAATACTACTTTTGTTTATGCCTCCCCCAAACTGGCATAATGTCAGTCTACCAATCCATGAAAAATCAGCGAAAGGCTTACATCTGAGGCCAGTGATGTTGTATCATTCCTGAAAAAAGCTAAGAGCATGTGGGCCAGATGGATACGGGCTAGAATCCAGGCTCCATGATTTCACTGGGTATATGACTCTCAAAGAAGTACTGAAGTCTCTAACCAGAATCCTCACCAGAAAGAACAGGATGACAATGATATCTATGTCACAGGGATATAGAAGGAATTAAAGAGCAAACATGTGTCAAGCTTGCCACACAGTGCATTACCTAACAGCCAGCCTGGGGAACCCTGCCCCTCTGCCTGAATCTTAAACTAAGGTGCCTTTATTCAGCTCACAGGGCAGCATCCTGACCCTGCCCACCTGTGAATGACCACAGGAAAGAGAAATTAACACATCCCTTCCCTTTTGCTGGCCAAGCCAGGAGAATTATGGAAGGCTTATGGCCTTTTTACTTTACTTCCTCATCTCCTCCCCTTCTCTGTTCTAAAAAAAAAAAAAAAAAATCTGGCATCCAGACCCTGATAAAATGGCACTCTCGGACTCTAGTCTGCCATCTTCTTGGAGGTTTGGCTTTCCTATAAGGTCGCTACCCGCTGCCTGCTCTCCAGATTATTGGCCTGTCGTGCGGCAAGCAGTCAGAGCTTGGACTCAGTGAACAACAGTATTGCTGGGAGTAACTTTTAATTGTTCTTCATGTTTCCAGCAAGTCCATATGAGTAGTCTGGCAGCCATATTCCCATACCTCTCTGGCTGTAATTTGTTTAAATGTACGTGTCTGCTACCAGGCTCTGCAAAGTCTGTGTACCCCACATGAAAGGATCAGGACCTGCCTTTGATAGAATTAATGAGGAAATTGAAAACCTTCACTCTACTGCTCCTGTAAATGTAGAATAAGATACATTTTTTTTCACACCCATTTCAACTCAGGAAGGATTCCATATGACAGTTTATAGCACATTATCAATCTCACTTTTATTGGAAAATGGGCTTTAATTTTTTTCCCAAGAATATATGAAGGACAGCTAATGAGCTCATGTTTCATTTATTTGAATTACATATCTTACATTCTAGAAAATAATTATTTTGCAGCATTTTTTTTAGCAAATTATGTGGTGTCTTGGCTGTGGCAGTGATGGTGTGGTTTTTAATCATATTCTCTAATCTTCCCTTCAGTTACTATTACTTCTTTCTACTTATCACCTGTTCGCTTTAGCTGTTCTTGTATCTTTCTGTCTTGTGTTTTAGTCAAGGGGGATGAGGTCTGAAAGGAGAAGGTGAAAGTGATCCTGAGAAGACACACACAGTAGCCACTGTTTGAAAGTGCCTAATCCACCATCTTGAGATTTTTTTATTTCATCAGTATATAATTTTACAAATAATAAAAAATAATGTTCATTGTATAAAAGCAGCCAGAGACTAAAGCTCCCTAAATCTCCCAGAGCCTTTCCTGTGCTATATTTTAGCATTTTTGTGTGTGTGCTGTAAAGAGCAATATTGCATAGGAACCTGGAATGTTAGGTCCATGAATCAAGGCAAATTGGAAGTGGTCAAATAGGAGATGGCAAGAGTGAATGTCGACATTCTAGGAATCAGTGAACTAAAATGGACTGGAATGGGTGAATTTAACTCAGGTGACCACTATATCTACTACTGTGGGCAGGAATCCCTTAGAAGAAATGGAGTAGCCATCATAGTCAACAAAAGAGTCCGAAATGCAGTACTTGGATGCAATCTCAAAAATGACAGAATGATCTCTGTTCGTTTCCAAGGCAAACCATTCAGTATCACAGTAATCCAAGCCTATGCCCCAACCAGTAACGCTGAAGAGGCCGAAGTTGAACGGTTCCATGAAGACCTACAAGACCTTTTAGAACTAACACCCAAAAAAGATGTCCTTTTCATTATAGGGGACTGGAATGCAAAATTAGGAAGTCAAGAAACACCTGGAGTAACAGGCAAATTTGGCCTTGGAGTACAGAATGAAGCAGGGCAAAGGCTAATAGAATTTTGCCAAGAGAACACAATTGTCATAGCAAACATCCTCTTCTAACAACACAAGAGAAGACTCTATGCATGGACATCACCAGATGGTCAACACTGAAATCAGATTGATTATATTCTTTGCAGCCAAAGATGGAGAAGCTCTATACAGTCAGCAAAAACAAGACCGGGAGCTGACTGTGGCTCAGATCATCAACTCCTTATTGCCAACGTCATACTTAAACTGAAGAGAGTAGGGAAAACCACTAGACCATTCAGGTATATGACCTAGATCAGATTCCTTATGACTATACAGTGGAAGTGAGAAATAGATTTAAGGGACTAGATCTGATAGACAGAGTGTTAAAGAGGGAACTATGATGAACTATGATGACTATGGACGGAGGTTTGTGACATTGTACAGGAGACAGGGATCAAGACCATCCCCGTGGAAAAGTATATATATATACTTATATGTATTTAATAATGTTTTTTTACTGATTTATATTCTTTTCTCGAGTGCTGAGCTTTTAATATTCAGCTATTTGTCTTAAAGATCTTTCCATGTCTTAATTTTGTTTTAAAATTTTGCATAGTATTCCATTATATAGCTATATTGTGATTTATTAACCATTCTACTACTGATGAATAGTTAGGTTATTTCCATTTTTGTGCTTCAATAACACCCTTATACACGTCTCTTTGTATTCATGGATCTATATTTCTCTGGGAGTAGATGCTGAGAAGTGTAATTGCTGTGTCATACTACCTGGACTTGGAAAAAGAAATTTTATTCAATTGTTTTTTAATAAAAATACAAGCTTACAGTATACAATCCAGATGCTGAAAAGTGCTATTTACCTTCCACTGTCTGTTATCTAGTCACATAGTTCCCTCCCAGGGATCAACCAGTAGTATCATTTTTTTTATATGTCCTTTGAAAGATATTTTTTTTCATATTGAAGCAAATAATTAAGTAACTGTGTTTACACTGATGTGTATATTATGTAGCCTGCCAGGCTCCTTGGCCCATGCAGCTCTCCATGCAAGAATATTGGAGTGGGCTACCAGTTCCTACTCCAGGGGATCCTTTTGACCTAGGGATCCAACCCATGTCTCCTGTGTTTCCTGTATTGGCAGGCAGATTCTTTACCACTGAGCCACCTGAGAAACCTCACTTCATTTTATGGATGTACCATAATATGTTTAATGGTTCACTTATTGATGGTCATTTAGCTTTTTCCCAATATTTTATAAAAAAATACTACAATGAGTAAATTTCTGAGTCAAAGTATATGTGCATTTATAGTCTTTATAGGTGCAGTCAAATTTTCTTCCCCACAGGTTGCATTGGGTTAGAATGTTAGTCGCTCAGGATGGCTGCAAATTCTTTACCACTCCAACCATCAAGAGACAGTTTATTTCTCCAGCCTTTGGTTCTGTGAATTGTTTTTGCCCACTGGAATGCTGTAGAAGTAATACTGTGTCATTTTTTATAAAGCTGGGTCTAAGAGATCTACAGCTTTTTCTTTCTTAAGCTTGAAATGTTACTCTTGTAAATGCTGAATAATAAGACGTTCAAGTCAGATGGAGGAGAATCAAGGTAACCCCAGATGATCTGCCAGACAGGCAGAACCAGCCAGATGAATCAGCTTTCTTGGGTTCCAGCCTAGTCAAGCCTTCAGACGAACTACTCTGCTGAGCCCAGTCAACCCTCAGAAGCATGAGAAGTGATAAATGGTTGTTATTTTCAGCCACTAAGTTTTACTTTACTTTTTTCATTTTGTAACTGAAGTATAGTTGTGCATCCCTATGGCTCAGATGCTAAAGAATCTGCCTGAAGTTGTGGGAGATCCAGGTTTGATCCCTGGGTCGGGAAGATTCCCTGGAGAAGGGCATGGCTTCCTACTCCAGTGTTCTTGCCTGGAGAATCCCATGGACAGAGGAGCCTGGCGGGCTACAGTCCATGGGGTCTCAAAGGGTCGGAAACAACAGAAAGGCTCACTTTCATAGCTGATTTACACTGTTCTGTTAATCTCTGCTGTATAGCGAAGTGATTGTCACACATACATCTACATTAATGCATTTTTGAAATATTCTTTTCCATTATTATTTATCATAGGCTATTGAATATAGTTCCCTGTGCTATTCAGTAGGACCTTGTTGTTTATCCATTGCATATATAATGGCTTACATCTGCTAACCTCGGCCTCCCATTCCATCCTTCCCCAGGCCCCTCCGTCTTGGCACCCATCAGTCTGAGATGTCCGTGGTCCTATTTCTGTTTCATAGATAGGTTCGGTTGCGTCATATTTTAGGTTCCACATATAAGTGATATCATATGTTATTGGTCTTTCTCTTTCTCACTTACTTCAATTAGTATAATGGCCTATAGTTGCATCCATGTTTCAGCTACTAAACAGTGGTTTGTAAATGTGATAATGACTAGGATAAAAATGATATTTTCCAATTTAATCTATATATCATATTGACATATCTAAAGCTATTAACTACTTCTCAAAAATCTTTCCCCCTGTTTGCCAGTATTTCTCACGTCCATTTGCCCCTTACCCTACCACTCCTGTATGTATATATTCCTATTCCTCGCATCTGCTTCATCAGAATCTTGTAATATTTTCCCTAGAATTCTGAAATCTATTTTTGCCCCGCGCAATTCAAAATGGATGATTTCTGAGAGTCCGTGTGTTCAGCTCAGAACTTGGCAAGTCTCTAGTAAGCAGATTACAAAACACTACTGAAGTCCAAACTGAAACCCAGTTTCTTCCAGAATGATGACTCACAGTCTGGCTGCATGTGGGCACCTGCTGACCGGAGTTTCTTAGCTGAGGGGTCCCATGCAGATTACCTTCAGGTATCTGTCAGTTTTATTAAAAGTAGTCCCCATCACATCTTTGGGGATGAACATAAATCCCATTTTTCTTTAGAAAGTCTCAGTTTATGCCTTTTATCTCTGGTATAATAATTCATTATGTACCTTTTCACTCTCAAAAGTGTTTCAGATTTTACAATAAATAGTACGATCATTCTAGGATGTATTGCAGAATACTTTCCAAGTTGCAGCAGAACTTAACACACACACACACACACACAGAGGTTCACACACACACACACAGACAAACACACCCATCAATGTAGCAACTTAGGGTATTTGTTAGTAAGTTCAAACCCAGTGTGTGTTGCAACAATTCAAATTATCTAGTGATGATTCAATGGCCATTCCATACATCTTCCATATGTATTCTGTGAGTTTTACTCATACTTAACCATACAGTTTTTTTTTTAAATAAAAAATTACAAGCCTACTACTAATGAGTATTTCTGTGAACCCAATTTAAGATCATCAAGTAATGTATTTTGAAATCAGAGAGTGTCTCAGCAAATAAATATTAATGGAGACCCATTCTTAAACTCCTGTTGTGTTGTACAAGACCAGAAATGCTACACTGTGATCTGGGGTTCTAAAGATACTTAGGTATCAAAATAAGATTGAGAGAGAGAGAGAAAATGAGAGCAGTGATGAAGTAAATTCATATGCTTATCTGGGTCAAAGCAAAGGTACATACCCAGCTCAAAGATTATGGGTCTAAGGCTGGGGCACAGGTAAGAGGTGATACCTTTAACACATCAGCATGAGCAGGTCACTCAAAGTCAGCAATCCAATAAAACTCAGGAACCAAGAATGTAGAAATTCCATGGAAATCAAGGAAAATCTAGGAACAAAAGCATTCTGCTCAAGTTTAACTGACTATGTCCCTCCCACCCTAGGAGAAGACTGTTCCTGGTTGTTAGAGGACTAACCACATATTGGAGGATGTAAGTGAAGACAGATGACATGGTTTGGAGTGTATGGTCAGGGACCAGACACTGTTTTTACCAGAGGGAGCATCTGGGATTAATTTTCTCTTATCAAGTATACTTTCACCAAATGCTAGAACACCCTTTATGTTCCAGGCATTGTGTTGGATGTAAAATGGAGAGGAAAAGAGGAAAAAATATAATTGTGACAATAAAAGTCCAATCACTACTCTTAAGAGGTTTGTAGCCTAGCTCTTCATTTTCGGTTTCCTTCTGTTGCTATATTCGTTTCAAGCACTGCTACGTTAATTGGATAGCCTCGGTACCCTTCTTAACAATTTAATTTTTAGTGAAAATTTTGGGAGCAACAGATATGTTTTGGTCATTGTCTTTGGTGCTAGGGCTAAAGCACTTTTCATTGTAAACTAAAGCTCTAAAATAGTCTTATAAGCACATTCTGAATACAAGCAGTTTGCTGTATTATTTAGTGAAAATGTTCATTTCGAGAGCTTTTTTTTTTTTTTCTAAAAAGCTCCAGACAATTACACGTTCATCGCTTTCCTTAAGTGCTATCACTTACATAGCCTCTACATAGTATTTCAACATGAGGTTAATTGCAGCTAAAGAAAAGTTTATGATTAGTCCAGACAGGTATTTTTCTTCATTGTCTGATACCATAAATCCATTAAATTCCTATCCATCTTGTCATCCTCTCCTTGAAGACTGGGTTATATGACCTGCAATACTAGTTCAGTTTCGTGATGATAATTGTGATTGGCAGAGAGCTTTCAGAGTTGCAATAAATTTTGCCACAGGCAGAGAGGAATTTTGTACCAACCCAATTCCACTGTGAAATCAGATTTTTTAACTATCTTATTACTGGTGAATAGTTATCATTTGGAAGAAAAAAACACGACTGTCTTCTGGCTTTAATAATTGCAGTAATTTGCTTTGGAAGATCAAGTTTGAAGCAGCTTGAGATATGTGGCTTTTCTTTCTTATTTGGGGCTGAAGCACACTGCCTTTCACCCCCTATCCTGGAGTTCTGCTGCATCCTTGGATTGTTTTTTGCATCATTTTCATAGCCCATGGATAACCCTGGAATATGGGGAAAGTTGTGGTGCTCTTGTCATAGGAAGTGGACAACACATTTTCTTCTGCTCTGTTTTTGTCTTTCTGAAAAAAAGACAAATTTTAGGGACTCTGCTGTGTTTGTATATACAGGTGTGTGCACGTGTGTGTGTATATAAACAAGAAGCCCATATACGCATGATACATGTGTTCCTCCTTGAAATTTCAGTTGTTGACATGCTGGAAAAATTGGGTACGTAAATTATTTCTGCCCTCAGGCACTTTAACTTGAACGGCCAACACTTACTCACTGGTCACCATAGGTCTCCCTGTCCTTGGCACCATTACAGGGGTAATATTTTTTAACATGGTTGAACAGCTCCTGGAAATTTCTCCAATGTATTAAGCATGAACAAGCCTTTCTTCAACATCAGGCTTGCATGTCTTCCCTCCACATTTATTTCTCTACAACCAACATATTTATTGGGGCCATTATGAGAAAAGTCTTCCTCTCCATAAATGTTTGTCTTCCCCTTTGTCCCTTTTATAGGATAGTGAAGACATGACGGAGGATCTTGTTGGATGATGGCATGTGTGTGTTTGAAGGGGAACTCCCTCTCAGTGAACTGTCTCCACGAAGTGTCCTTTCACAAACCAGGCAGTAGGTTTGGCAAGTTTGCTTTGGGGTGACAGGTGGACTAAGTAACAAAATAGGTGATAAACAGGACTCATGACATCAGTAAAAAATGGCGTATTCTCTGTACCAGTATTTGCAAATGATTTCATTTACCGCATCCATGAATGTCACTAAAATATATCTAGGATCTAGTACTTTAACTGATCACCTTCTGGCCAAATAGCCATCTAAGAGCAGTTTACATTGTGGAATTCAGGTAAACAAATGCTCAGATATTAGTTCACTCTGCAAAATTTTTATCATTGTAGACCTGATGGCTCAGTGGGAAAGAATCTGTCTGCCAGTGCAGCAGACTCAGGTTCGATCCCTGGGTTGGGATGATCCCCTGGACAAGGAAATGACCACCCACTCCAGTATTCTTGTCTGGAGAATCCCATGGACAGAGGAGCCTGCCAGGCTACAGTCCACGTGGTCACAAAGAGTCGGAAAAAACTTAGCAGCTGAACAAGACACAGTCAAAGGAAAATAATCAAATTTTCTGACACTCATCAAGAGTAGTTATCTCTCTGGTACAGGACAGTGTTGCCAGGACCATCTGATGTGTCTGTTTTCACGGTTCATAATGAAACTAAAATTTAGGGTACATTTGGCTCCTGTTTGTGCAAATGGCTATCATTTAAGATGCTGTGGAATCTAGGGTGACAGCTGGATAATATAAGGATGTGTTTTCTACTGTGCCCTTACATAGGGGAAGGAAAGACCTACAGCTTGTAACTATTCCAGCCAATCCCTACTTTTATTTTGGCAAGTCTGGAATTTATTCCACTTCTAGAGAACTTGCTTACTATATACTGGATGCCAAAGGCATAAAGCAGGGAGGAAACATCCTTACATTAAGTTCCACATCAAATCATCACACAATTTCCGGTTAGTCTGCTGGGGAACTGGGCTTGTGGGGTCAGAGATCAAAGGTCCACCATCCTGGTTGTGATTTATCAGCTGAATTTGGGGTACATCAGCCCCTCATGTTTACAATCACATTCCATCAGCTTCAGTTAGGAAGCAGACAATACGAGTGTGTTTCTTGAGGGATGTTTCTCAGAAAGCCAGTGACCTGGCGAACCCTCATATTGGCAGCCTCCGTGAAAGCCATGGAGACCAGATGACCCACTTCTGTCTTCAAAGCCAGGCAGAGGGGCCACGAGAACAAAGATCCATTCCGGGCTCTGGCAGCTGCAGCCGCCTCACAGGCAGGTCTATTTCTAGGGAAATTTAGAAGATTCTATTTTCAGCCCTCTTACCTTCAATGTTTAACTATACTGTTGTCTTAGAAGGCATGAGATCAGATTCTGAGTCCTAAAGAGAGCCTCTCTAGTTTAATGTATTTTAAAACAGGCTGAACTTGGGCATATACCCTACCTAATGCACTCTCCTTTTTCTGGCACTGACAGTCACCACAGGAGTTATTTGCATGGAATATTTGATCATGAATGTATTTGTTTATCTTTTAATACTTGAACTTCTTTTTTTTTTTGGCCCAGGGGCACACAGGATCTTAGTTCTCTGACCAGGGATAGAACCTGTACTCCCTGCAGTGGAAGCATGGAGTCCCAGCCACTGGACTGTCAGGGAACTTTTTAGTAATTGAGATAAAATTCGTAAATGTGAAGTGTGTAGATCTTAAGTGTAGAATACCTCTCAATGACTTATGACAGATGTATGCTCTTGTATACATGCTAGGTCCCTTCAGTCGTGCCTAACTCTTTGTGACCCTATGGACGGTAACGCACAGGCTCCTCTGTCCTTGGGAATCTCTAGGCAAGAGTACTGGAGTGGGTTGTTATGCTCTCCTCCAGGGAATCTTCCCAACCCAGGGACTGAACCTGAGTCTCTTACATCTTCTGCATTAGTAGGTGGGTTCCTTACCACTAGCACCCCACAGGAAGACCTGGACTTGTGTAACCAGTAGCCAGATCAAGATATAGAACATTTCCATCAATCCAGAAAGTCACCTTGTGTTCCTTTCCACTCTTCCGCACCATCAGCAACCACTCATAGTTTCTAACACTAAGATTGCTTTCGCCTGTTCTTGACCTTCATGTAAATGTTACCTCACAGTATATGCTCTTGCTTCTGACGCTTTTTGCTCAACACAGTGCTTTAGAGACTTATTTACCTCATTGAGTGTATCCGTAGTTCATACTTTCTTGTGACTAAATTGGATTGCATTATATGACTATAATACAGTTTATTTATTCTTTGTGCTATTACTGCTTTCTTTATAGTGGTTGTAGAAAGCTACTATGTATATTCTTGTAGAAGTCTTTTTGTGGATATATGTTCATATTTACCTTTAGTATATATACAGAGAGAGCAGAAATTCTGAGTAATATATATCAAGGAATAGAAATGGTATAGGTTAAGCTTTTTGAAAGTAATGAAAGTGTTAGTCACTCAATCTGACTTTTAGAGACCCAGTGGACTATAGTCCACCAGGCTCCTCTGTCTGTAGAATTCTCCAGGCAAGAATACTGGAGTAGTTAGCTGTTCCCTTTTCCAGATCTTCCTGGGTCTCCCTCATTGCAGGCAGATTCTTTGCTATCTGAGCCACCAGGGAAGCCCAGAGCTTTATACCTTTACATTTATCTTTATATCTATATCTCTTTGCAACTCCAGGGACTGTAGCCTGCCAGACTCCTCTGTCCATGGGGATTCTCCAGGCAAGAATACTGGAGTGGGTTGCCATGCCCTTCTCCAGGGGATCTTCCCAACCCAGGGATCAAACTCAGGTCTTGTGCACTGCAGGCAGATTCTTTATTGTCTGAGCTACCAGAAGGCCCATGAATACTGGAGTGGGTAGCTTATCCCTTCTCCAGGGGATCTTCCAGACCCAGGACTCAAATCGAGGTGTCCTGCATTATAGGCAGATTCTTTACCAGCTGAACTACTAGCAAAGCCCATGTAAATGTATATGTACTTTTTATGTATATATATACATATATATGTAGAGGTGTGTGTGTGTGTGCTATTTTGTTTACTGTTACTTTATAGTAAATTTTGAAAATAGGTAGAGTGAAACTTTCAAATTTGTTCTTTTTCAAGATTATTTGACAATTCCAAGTCTTTGCATTCTCATTAAACTTTTAGAATCAACTTGTCAATTTCTACTAAAAAAAAAAAACCAATGCCTGATGGGATTTTGATTGGTATTGCATGGAATCCATACATCAATTTGCCAAGAATTAATATTTCAATAATATTGATTCTTCCAAGTTATGAACATGGTATGTTGCTCTACTTATTAAGGCCTTCCTAATGCCTTAATTTGTCTCAGTTTTGTTGTGTAGCTTCAATTGGAGAAGTACTACATGTATCTTTTCAAAGATTATTTATAAATACATTTTTTTTCCATTTATTTTTATTAGTTGGAGGCTAATTACTTTACATCATTACAGTAGTTTTTGTCATAATAAATACATTTTTTAATGTTACTAAAGATGGAAATTTTAAATTTCATTTTCTAGTTATTTGCTGCTAGTGTATAAAAATACCATTTTTTTTTTGTATATTGATTTTGTATACTACAACCTTGCTGAATTCATTGTTAGTTTCATAAGATGTGATTTTTAAGGCAAATCCTCAGGACTTTCTATGGATGTGATTATGTTGTTTGCGAATAAAGATAGTTTTACTTTTTCAGTTTTAGTTTATGTGTCCCTCCTTTTTTTTCCCTCCTTGCTTTGTTGCACTGGCTAGAACTTCAATATGATGATGAAAAGCAGTGATGACATACTTTCCTTGTGTCTGTTTTTATGGGGACAGTGTTTGATATTTCACTATTGCACATTGTTTGCAAAGGATTTTTCACTGATGCCCTTCATCAGACAGAAAATTCCTTCCTATTTTTAAACTTGCTAAGATTTTTTTTTTTTTTTGGCCTGTCTTAAATCATGAATAGGTGTATAATTTTGTCAGTTTCTTTCTACATCTGTTGAGATTATTGTATTAATCATGTTATCCCCTTTCTTATTGATGGTCTAAATTACACTAGCTGATTTCCAAATGTTAAACCAAGTTTTTAAATTTCTGGAATAAACCCCCGCTGCTTATTATGTATAATTTTTTCATGTAATTCTGGTTTCAGTTTGCTAGTAATGTGCTAAGGACTTTTTTATTTATTTTCATGAGAGATACTGGCCTGTAATTTTCTTTTCTTATAATGTCTCTGGCAAATTGTATCCCAGGGTTGTCCTGACCTGGTAAAATGTGTTGGGAAATGTTCCCTTCTCTGTTTCCCCAAAACATCTGTGTAAGAATGTATTATTTTTTTTTCTTAAATGTTAGATAGAATTCACAAGTGAAACAATCTGAGCTTAGATTGTTTATTTGTCGGAAGAGTATTTATCACAGATTCAGTTTCTTTCATTGGTATTCTATTCAGAGTTTGGATAGACTTTTTCAAGTAATTTTAATAGTTTTTTCAAGTAATTTTTCTATTTTATATAAGTTGTAAAATTTTATGGGCATTAAATTATTGATAGTATTTGCCTTCTTATGATTTTAATATCTGTAAATGTATATATCATTTCTTTTCTCATACTGAAATTTGTATTTTTTATTCTTGATCAGTCTTGCTAAGGGTTTATAATTTTAATTGTCTTTTATGAACCAATTTTTTAGATTTCTTTGGTTGTTTAGTATTTCATCTTTTCCTGTATTAAGGTTATTATTTATCTCCTTTATTTCCCATGGCTTTAATTTATTCTTTTTTGGCCTACTTTTGTAATGTGGGAGGTTAGTTTATTAATTATAAATTTTTCTTCTTTTATATGAGAAGCATTGAAAGCTGTAAATTTTCTTCAAATCACTCTTTTAGCTGAATCCTCTTAATTTTTAGTTTTAAAAATTGTGGTAAAATGCATGTAACGTAAAATTGATTATCTCAACCATTCTTAAGTATGCAGTTCCATAGTGTTAAGCATATCCGAATGTTTGTGTGACAATCACTGAAACTCTTTTCATCTTGCAAAACTGAAACTTTATACTCATTGGACAATTCCCCCTTCCCCGTTTCCTTCAGTGTCTAGCAACCATCATTCTACTTTCCATCTCTATATATTTAACTACTCTGGGAACCTCACATAAGTGGAATCATACAGCGTTTAACTTTTTGTGACTGACATTTCACTTAGCATGATGTTCTTAAGGTTCATTCATGTCATAGCATACATCAAAATTTTCTTCCTTTTTAAGGCTGAATAATATTCCACTGGTGGCTCAAGTGGTAAAGAAACTGCCTGCAATGTGGGAGACCTTTGTTCGGTCCCTGGGTTGGGAAGATCCCCTGGAGAAGGGAATGACAACCCATTACAGTATTCTCGCCTGGAGACTTCCATGGACAGAGCAGCCTGGCAGGCTATAGTCCATGAGGTGCAAAGAGGTGGACCCAACTAAGCAACTAACCCACACACTATTCCATTCTGTGTATACACCATGTCCAAATGATGGCCTGAGTGACGAGACCATAGGTCCCTGAACATGGAGGAGAACTCATTCTTATACTTCATGACTTATCAAGTTTGATAATTGATAACTCATTTTCAATCTCTTTTTACTGTTTTCTTTGGATTAGGTCTACCATCAACTTCAGTAATCCTTTATATTGTAATTTTCAATTTGTTTTTTGGTCCATGCAATAGTTTTCTTTAATTTTATTATTCCTTTCAATTCTAGAATTTCCCTTTGGTTCTTTATGTAGTTTCCTTTTTTTTTTTTACCTAGATTTTTATCTGTTACTTATTATGACCCTTCCCTTTATGTCCTTGATTATAATGTTTTCTTGTTTTTTTGACCACAACCTGAAGACCACAGGATTTTGTTCCCTGACCAGAAATCAGATCCATGCCCCCTGCAGTGGAAGTGTATAGTCCTAACCACTGAACTGCCAAGGAATTCCCTATAAGGTTTTCTGTATATATCTTTTCTGCTAATTCTAATACCTGCTTAATTTCAGTGTTGTTGTTTTTTTTTTTTCCTTAAATATGGGTCACCTTTTCCTGCTTCTTTGAAAATATAGTAATTATTATTATTTGCTGGACAGAGTAAATAATACATTGTATAGAGTGGATAGTGTCATCTTTCTTTAAAATGGTTATATTCTGTTCTGTGCTATCCTTTTGATCCCATAATAATGGATTTTATGGTTTGTTAGAGCAGGTGTTTTTCAGTGAGCTAGTGTGACTGAATTATATATAATACTCTGCACGGATAGGGTTACCCCAGCCTCAGTGACCAGGGAGAAGTTTAGCACATTATTTGGTGACAAGATTGTAGTTAAACTAATATCAGTTTTTTATCATTTCATTGGTAAAGTTTAAAAGCAAAGAAGTGATTCATCACAGAGCACCAAGCTGAGCTCCCTGCACTATACAGCAGGCTCCCACTGCAATCTGCTTCACACACTATAGTGTGTATATATTAGTTCCACCCTCTTAATTCATCCCACCCTTTTCTTACCTGCTCCTGTTGTCCACAGCTCTGTTCTCTACCTCTGTGTCTCTATTTCTGCCCTGCAAATAGGTTCATCAGTACCAGATATGATACATATACACAATGGAACATTACTCAGCTGTAAAAAGGAACAAAATTGGGCTATTTGTAGTGATGTGGATAACCTAGAGTCTGTCTTACAGAGTGAAGTAAGTCAGAAAGAGAAAAACAAATATCGTTTATTAATGCATATACACAGAATCTAGAAAATGGTATATGGTTTAACTTTAACTTAACTATTAAAAGAAATATGGCCTTATTTGCTATAAGCTTTGAGTCAAATGTACATATATAATTTTTTCTTATAAAACCTACCTCAAATTTTTTCATCTGTTATATCATAAATGTTCTTCATATACATTTAGTCATATAGTCACATTTTATAGTTGACGGCTACATAATATCCTACTACATAATAATACTGGATTTTGTATAACCAATTCTCAATAGCTGTGCATTAAATTATAATAAATTTTGAGTTATCTTTGAACAGCTCAGCCATAAAAATCCTTGTATTAATGTTACAAGTATGTATCACTTTATTAAGACTGCCATGACAAAATACCACACACAAAGAGGCTTAAACAATAGAAATGTCTTCTCTTATACTTCTGGAGGTTAGAGGTCTAAGATCAAGAGGTTGGCAGGTTTGGCTGCTCTGGAGGCCTTTCTCTTTGACTTTCAGATGGCTGCCTTCCTGTTTTGCCCTCATATGACCCTTTCTCTGTGCATGGGCATCACCAGTGTCTCTCCCTCTGCTTGTAGCATTGGATTAGGTTCTACTCACATGGCCTCATTTAACCTTATTATCTCTTCAAAGAACCTGCCTCCAAATATCATCACATGCTAATGTACTCAAGGTTCCCACTTCAACATATGAATCTTGGGGGAATGTGTGCATGCATGCTCAGTCACCCAGTCGTGTCTAACTTTGCAACCCCATGGACTATAGTCCGCCAGGCTGCTCTGTCCATGAGATTTTCCAGGCAAGAACACTGGAGTGGGTTGCCTTTTCCTCCCACAAGAGATCTCCCTGACCCAGGGATCGAACCTGAGTCTCCTGCATTGGGAAGCGGCTTCTTTACCACTGAACCACCTGGGAAACCCAACATAAGAATTTTGGGAAAACAATATATGAAAGCCCATATTTAAAACTTAGAAGTCAGTCCCGTAGTGCTCAGTAAACATTTTCACTGGTTTTGTGGACTGATTTGCCATGAATCTCATGGACAGAGGAGCCTGGTGGGCTACCGTCCATGGGGTCACAAAGAGTCGGACACGACTGAGTAACTTTACTTACTTTTGCCATGAATAATACTCCTCACCACCACTGCAAGCATTATAACTAACACTTCACACAAAGACCCAGTCCTGACTTCCCAGCACCCATAAGAAGGTGGAGGGGAAAAGTGGAAAATCTGTGGTCGCTTCTATATGTATGCTTACTGAAAATGAGTGGTTTCCCACTGTGCTAGGTCATCCCCTTGCACTTTTGTTATAATATCTCAGCTCTGTAGCACGAGCACCTCCACTTGTGTGGGGGTAGGGGAAGGAAGTAACAGGAGCAAGACAAGAAGATTCACTTGAGTGTTAACCTTCAGCACGATTACCCCTTTCCACCTGGGTGCTAGAGTGTCCCATGGGATAGGTCTTGACGGTGTGCTTACACCCACAGCTTTTAATTCAGAAGGAGATGCACAGTGGTAGAGACGTTGAATTAAGAAATTCTACTAACCATAATGACTTACTGTGCTCAGAAATTACCCTTCCCCAGGACAGCTTAGGTTTTGAAATGAAACCAGATTATTTTCTTTTACCAACTATTGTAGTCCTCATTTCTGCCCAGTGCTCTCAAAACTGTGCTGTATCAATGATCCAGGTTGGTGTGGTTTTTTGGTTTTGTTTTCACTATCACGGTAATCCAAGCCTATGCCCCAACCAGTAACATTGAAGAAGCCGAAGTTGAACGGTTCTTTGAAGACCTACAAGACCTTTTAGAACTAACAACCAAAAAAGATTTCCTTTTCATTATAGGGGAGTTGAATGCAAAAGTAGGAAGTCAAGAAACACCTGGAGTAACAGGCAAATTTGGCCTTGGAGTACAGAATGAAGCAGGGCAAAGGCTAATAGAGTTTTGCCAAGAGAAGGCACTGGTCATAGCAAACACCCTCTTCCAGCAACACAAGAGAAGATTCTACACATGGACATCACCAGATGGTCAAACCGAAATCAGATTAATTATATTCTTTGCAGCCAAAGATGGAGAAGCTCTATACAGTCAGCAAAAACAAGACCAGGAGCTGACTGTGGCTCAGACCATGAACTCCTTATTGCCAAATTCAGACTTAAATTGAAGAAAGTAGGGAAAACCACTAGACCACTCAGGTATGACATAAATCAAATCCCTTATGATTACACAGTGGAAGTGAGAAATAGATTTAAGGGACTAGATCTGATAGAGAGCCTGATGAACTATGGACAGAGGTTCGTGACATTGTACAGGAGACAG
Organism: Odocoileus virginianus; assembly: GCF_023699985.2. Classification (NCBI taxonomy): domain Eukaryota; kingdom Metazoa; phylum Chordata; class Mammalia; order Artiodactyla; family Cervidae; genus Odocoileus; species Odocoileus virginianus. The sequence continues at coordinate 57,712,662 of NC_069684.1, read as the reverse complement.
GGATTAAGACCATCACCATGGAAAAGAAATGCAAAAAAGCAAAATGGCTGTCTGAGGAGGGCTTACAAATAGCTGTGAAAAGAAGAGAAGCAAAAAGCAAAGGAGAAAAGGAAAGATATCCCCATCTGAATGAAGAGTTCCAAAGAATAGCAGGGAGAGATAAGAATGCCTTCCTCAGCGATCAATGCGAAGAAATAGAGGAAAACAACAGAATGGGAAAGACTAGAGATCTCTTCAAGAAACTTAGAGATACCAAGGGAACATTTCATGCAAAGATGGGCTCAATAAAGAACAGAAATGGTATGGACCTAACAGAAGATATTAAGAAGAGGTAGCAAGAATACACAGAAGAACTGTACAAAAAAGATCTTTAGGACTCAGATAACCACAATTGTGTGATCACTCACCTAGAGCCAAACATCCTGGAATGTGAAGTCAAGTGGGCCTTCGAAAGCATCTCTACAAACAAAGCTAGTGGAGGTGATGGAATTCCAGTTGAGCTATTTCAAATCCTGAAAGATGGTGCTGTGAAAGTGTTGCACTCAATATGCCAGCAAATTTGGAAAACTCAACAGTAACCACAGGACTGAAAAAGGTCAGTTTTCATTCCAATCCCAAAGAAAGGTAATGCTAAAGAAAGCTCGAACTACCACACAATTGCACTCATCTCACACACTAGTAAAGTAATGCTCAAAATTCTCCAAGCCAGGCTTCAACAGTACATGAACCGTGAACTGCCGGATGTTCAAGCTGGTTTTAGAAAAGGCAGAGGAACCAGAGACCAAATTGCCAACATCTGCTGGATCATCGAAAAAGCAAGAGAGTTCCAGAAAAACATGTTTCTGCTTTATTGACTATGCCAAAGCCTTTGACTATGTGGATCACAATAAACTGTGGAAAATTCTTAAAGAGATGGGAATACCAGACCATCTGACCTGTCTCTTGAGAAACCTGTATGAAGGTCAGGAAGCAACAGTTAGAACTGGACATGGAACAACAGACTGGTTCCAAATAGGGAAAGGGGTATGTCAAGGCTGTATATTGTCACCCTGCTTATTTAACTTATATGCAGAGTACATCATGAGAAATGCTGGGCTGGAAGAAGCACAAGCTGGAATCAAGATTGCCGGGAGAAATAGCAATAACCTCAGATATGCAGATGACACCACCCTCATGGCAGAAAGCCAAGGGGAACTAAAGAGCCTCTTGATGAAGGGGAAAGAGGAGAGTGAAAAAGCTGGCTTAAAGCTTGACATTCAGAAAACTAAGATCATGGTATCTGGTACCATCACTTCTTGGGAAATCAATGGGGAAACAGTGGAAACTGTGACAGACTTTATATTTTTGGGCTCCAAAATCACTGCAAATGGAGATTGCAGCCATGAAATTAAAAGACACTTATTCCTTGAAAGGGAAGTTATGACCAATCCAAATAGCATATTAAAAAGTAGAGACATTACTTTGTCAACAAAGGTCCATCTAGTCAAGGCTATGGTTTTTCCAGTGGTCATGTATGGATGTGAGAGTTGGACTGTGAAGAAAGCTGAGCACCGAAGAATTGATGCTTTCAACTGTGGTGTTGGAGAAAACTCTTGAGAGTCCCTTGGACTGCAAGAAGATCCAACCAGTCCATCCTAAAGGAGATCAGTCCTGGGTGTTCATTGGAAGGACTGATGTTGAAGCTGAAACTCCAATACTTTGGCCACCTCATGTGAAGAGTTGACTCATTGGAAAAGACCCTGATGCTGGGAGGGATTGGGGGCAGGAGGAGAAGGGGACGACAGAGGATGAGATGGTTGGATGGCATCACTGACTTGATGGACATGAGTTTGAGTAAACTCCGGGAGTTGGTGAATGACAGGGAGGCCTGGCGTGCTGCGATTCATGGGGTTGCAAAGAGTCGGACACAACTGAGCGACTGAACTGAACTGAACTTTGTCATTTTTTATTTTTTGGCAGTGTACAGCAGAGAAATTCTGTTTATATGTGGATATTTCAGGCTTCCCAGGTGGCACAGTGGTAAAGAATCCATCTGCCAATGCAGGAGACACAAGAGACGCAGATTCAATCCCTGGGTTGGGAAGATGCCCTGTAGCAGGAAATGGCAACCCATTCTGGTATTCTTGCCTTGAAAATCCCACGGACAGAGGAGCCTGGCAGCATACAGTCCACGGTGTCACAAAGAGTCGGATACAACTGAGCACAGACAAACACATGTGAATATGTCATCACTTCTGAATGATACCATAGTGTACATTGTTAATAAATCTTATTTTATAAGGGATTAGGTAGAAACCAAAGATTGGGGGGCAAAAGATGTAAGGACATTTTTGGATTATCGTATTTCCATCAGCTCTAATAAAAAAGTTTTTCTTTATGTTCCTGATGTGAGGACAAAGGGTGAAATTAATGAAGCTCTGAATCAGATGACAGCGCTTTCAGGTATGTCTTCACATGCCACTAGTGAAGTGAGGAAATCCTGAAGTGAATCCTGTTTCTTTCCAAAATGTAGCCGACAATATTTTAATGTCAAAAAGGTAAAAAAAAAAAACCCTATTTTCAGGTATACCAACCAGTGACTTATTTGAAATGCTAGTTGAATTATTTGGAATGCCACCATTTTTGTGGTTTTCCTTTCAGTTTCCATTCTTTATAGTACATTTTCATGGCTCAATTATCAGACCAATTATACTTTCCCTTTTTATTTGTTCTTTTTTATTGCCACCCAGGACAGAAGAAAAAAAGAACATTGGTGACAGTCATCTCGTTTATGGAAGGCTTTCAACGTTACTGATTAGAATGCTCTTCAGCAAGTCGACTTGCCAATGACATACTATAAAAACAGCTTTTCTGATTAGAATCTTCATGCAGTGGAGATATTTCTCACTAATGGAAATATACAAATGTGAGCTGACTCTCTGAGTAAGGGAGAAGAGGTCTGCTTGAGGAGTGAGCTTCAGGCTCATTGTTTCTCTTTTAAAGATTTTTATCATTGACTTGGAGAACGGAGTATGCTCCTGGATATTATGGAAAAGCAATTAAAATTTAAAATACACAGGTTCTTAACACATAGTTAAAAGTAGCAGTTGAAAATTCAGGGTGTCTGAATTAGATTGCAGTATGGTTAATCATATTAAGTTTATTCTGAAAGAGACCTGAACTATATATATGTATATTTATATATAAATGTATACACACACACACACACACACACACACATATATATCCTAGTCAATTCAATTATCATGGACAAGTATAGTATGAGAACTGAGATCTCAGAATCATAAAATTAAGGCCAAGTACAATGACAGCATGAGGAAGGCCTGGCAACCCACTCCAGGGCTCTTGCCTAGAGAATCCCATGGGCAGTGGAGCCTGGTGGGCTACGGTCCACAGGGTTGCAAATGTCAGATGTGACTTAGTGACAGCACACCATGCATGCACAATGGTAGCACACAGAGAGGAAACTATCCATACAGGCTGGAAAGAGAAGGACTACAGTCACTTCTAATGAGCTGATGACTTTTTATGATGATCACATCAGAGTATAAACCCGTGTTTATAAATTTATTTAAAATATTTTATTTTTACTGTTAAACACTGCATGTTTTCTAAGATACTTTGGCACCCTAATTCCAAGAGCTGACTCATTAGAAAAGACCCTGATGTTGGGAAAGACTGAAGGTGGGAGGAGAAGGGAACAACAGAGGATGAGATGGTTGGATGGCATCACTGAGTCTATGGGCATGAGTTTGAGCAAGCTCCAGGAGATGGTGAAGGACAGGGAAGCCTGGCTTCCTACAGTCCATGGGGTCGCAAAGAGTCGGACATGACTAAGCGACTGAACAACAGCAACAGTAGTTGCCAGACTGGTCACGAAGTGAAAAAGTCAAAGTGTTAGTAGCTCAGCTGTGTTCAACTCTTTAAGACCCCAAGGAATGTAGCCCGCCAGATTCCTCTGTCCATGGAATTCTCCAGGCAAGAATACTGGAGTGAGTAGCTATGCCCTTCTCCAGGGCATCTTCTAAAGCCAGGTTTTGAACTCGGGTCTCCCGCACTACAGGCAGATTCTTTACCATCTGAGCCACCAGCCTTTTCCTAGAGCATGGACTGTTGGATTCCTTCTCCTGTAAGCTTATTCCTGTCTCAAGCTCTTGGGAAAATCCGTGTCCCATCCCTAAAGGTGGGAAAGGTCAGGTAGTGTTCTAGATCTTGTGCAGAAACCAGGGGTTGGCTCATGGTGGCCAGGCCATGGCAACACTATTCAAGGTGGAAAAGAAACAAAGAGAGTCAGTGAAGGAACTCTAGCCTTGGATAGGGGATGGAAATGCAGATAGGGAGGAATGCTATCAGAAAATAAAGTGTAGATACAGGAGATAGACATTGGTGGGGCTTGCATGTCAAGAAGACTTGAGGAGGTTTTAAACTGCTGCCTCATCACTTCCATGGACACATGGCAGATGATATGTTTGGTGGACTATAAGATCAAGAAAGACAGTGTCTGAGATTCACTATCATCAATCTTGCTGCCAAGTCTGGCTCTGACGTTTTGTCTGCTAATTAGATAATTGGGCACCTGGTTATTCCTGACTTCAGTCCTACCCCTCAGATTCAGTTTGGTGTCTGAGAACTGACTGCCAGTGATTTCCCTGCTACCATCTTCCTTTCTGCTTTCCTTAGTTCAGCCTGCTCCTTCTGATGATCTCTTTTATCTGTCTTACTCTCCCTAGGTTAGGTGTTTTCCTGGACCAGGACTTGTCATCTGTGTCCACATAATACTCTTTAGATACAGTCGTCTTCCTGTTGAAGGAAAATATAAATGCTTTCTCAGAGGCATACATATTGGGGCAGAGTAGGTGTATACCCACTGATGTGGCATCTGGGCAGCAGAACAGTACCAGTGTCTCTCTGAAATATTTCTGACCTGACAATGAATGCCTATAAATTCAGGAGCCAAGCATTCATTCCCGTGGCAGCATTAGTTTACATCAGGCCTTTGTTCCTTAGTGGGATTAAGGGATATGAGAGAGAAATTTCTGTAGAGGAGAGAGGAAGAGGAAAAAAACCATTATTGGTTTCCTAATGTCAGTTTCATGGTGGAAATTTTAAAAGCCCAGAAGATGACTTCACCTTTTTGGCTCTGAATATTCTAGGCGATCTGACTGTAGCAATTGGCCAGAGACATCCAAGCAACCTAGCCAAAGATCGAGCCCTGCATTCTATACTTGTAGTCTCATACAATGTTCTAGATGATGGTAAATCCTCTACTCTTCATCTGTCAGTCATTCTGAAAGCATTATTCCCAGGTCTTTCTCAGCCGACCATCCACCACTGTTATCCCACCCCACATCCTTTTCTCCCTCCCATGTTTATACTTATTAAACACCCATCAGGGCTGTTGGGTTGTGTTGTAGCAACCCAAGCTGTGCTTCATTGTTTCATTTTGTATTTCCATTTATGCTTTCATCAGAGCTCTTGGCCACCTAAATGGCTGAGTCTAAGACAGGATGGATTTTTCAGATGGTAGACTGGAACATGAAGACAAATGATAAAGAGAAGTCAAAGAGTTTATGTATCCATGGCTGATTCATGTCAATGTATGGCAAAAACCACTACAATATTGTAAAGTAATTAGCCTCTGACTAATAAAAATAAATGAAAGAAAAAAGAAAGAAAGAAAAAGAGTTTAGGTATATTTATCGAGTAACAAATATTTCTAAAAGATGATGCTGTGAAAGTGCTGCACTCAGTATGCCAGCAAATTTGGAAAACTCAGCAGTGGCCACAGGACTGGAAAAATCAGTTTTCATTCCAGTCCCCAAAAAAGGCAATGCCAAAGAATGTTCAAACTACCGCACAGTTGCCTTTGTCTCACACATTAGCAAAGTAATGCTCAAAATTCTCCAAGCCAGGCTTCAACAGTATGTGAACCGAGAACTTCCAGATGTTCACGCTGGATTTCAAAAAGGCCGAGGAACCAGAGATCAAATTGCCAACGTCCACTGGATCATAGAAAAAGCGAGAGAGTTCCAGAAAAACATCTACTTCTACTTTATTGAATATGCCAAAGCCTTTGCCTGTGTGGATCACAACAAACTGTGGAAAATTCTTAAAGAGATGGGAATACCAGACCAACTTACCTGCCTTCTGAGAAATCTGTATGGAGGTCAAGAAGCAACAGTTAGAACTGGATATGGAACAATGGATGTTCCAAATCGGGAAAGAAGTATGGCAGGGCTGCATATTGTCACCCTGCTTATTTAACCTATAAGTCGAATACATCATGCAAAATATCAGGCTAGATGAAGAACAAGCTAGAATCAAGATTGCTGGGAGAAATAGCAGTATTTTCAGATATGCAGGTGATACCACCCTTATGGAAGAAAGTGAAGAAGAACTAAAGAGCCTCTTGATGAAAGTAAAAGAGGAGAGTGAAAAAGTTGGCTTAAAACTCAACATTCAAAAAACTAAGATCATGGCATCTGGTCCCATCACTTCATGGCAAATAGATGGGGAAATAGTGGCAACAGTGACAGACTTTATTTTCTTGGGCTCCAAAATCACTGCATGTGGCGACTACAGCCATGAAATTAAAAGACACTTGCTCCTTGAAAGAAAAGCTATGATCAACCTAGACAGTATATTAAAAAGTAGAGACATCACTTTGCCCACAAAGGTCCATCTAGTCAAAGCTATGGTTTTTCCAGTAGTTATGTATGTATGGATGTAAGAGTTAGACTATGAAGAAAGCTGAGTGCCAAAGAATTGATGATCTTGAGCTGTGGTGTTGGAGAAGACTCTTGAGAGTCCCTTGGACTGCAAGGAGATCCAACCAGTCCATCCTAAAGGAAATCAGTCCTGAATATTCATTGGAAGGACTGAAGCTGAAGCTGAAACTCCAATACTTTGGCCACCTAATACAAAGAACTGGCTCACTTGAAAATACCATTATGATGGGAAAGATTGAAGGCAGGAGGAGAAGGGAATAGCAGAGGATGAGATGGTTGGATGGCATCACTGACTCAATGGACATGAGTTTGAGCAATCTCCGAGAGTAGGTGATGGACGGGGAAGCCTGGCGTGCCGCAGTCCATGGGATCTCAAAGAGTTGGACACATCTGAGTGACTGAACTGAACTGAACAAATATTTCAAGCAGCCTTACAATGGAGAAATTAGAGGTGAATTTTATGGATGATGGGTATTATCAATTGATTTTAGAGTCTAATGATTATAATCCTGTAAGAATGAAATATTTGTGGTACTCTATAAATTTTCATATTTTCTCTCACCCCTTCTTTTGTGTGCTTTGTTGTCTGTATCTCCCTTTCCCCTAACATTTAGCTTTTCTCTGTTTCTTCCAACCTTACTCAGTAATTGCTTTAATACGTAATAATATCAAAGTGTAGTTGTCATTTACAATGAAGAATCTTCTTGAACTCCTAAGACTGGGTTAGGAATCCCTCTTATGTCCCCGTAATACCCTATTCTTGCACTCAAGATAGTTTATACACATTGTAACATCATTACCATTTTATTTGTCTAATTTCCAAACATACTTTTGTGACCATTTCTCTGTCTGGTTTGCTGTGAGATCCCCTTCTGCCTGGTACCATGCTTGCAACATTCTTGGGGCTCAGAAATATTTGAACCACTTCTGTCACTTCAGACATCTGTAACGAAGTTTCTTCCCTTTCTTTATTTTCTATACTAGTCTTAGAAGACCGGGAGCAGTATTAATACAATTTGCTCCAGTTTCAGTAGAGATGTTTATCACGGTCTTCATGTCAAGAGTATCTCAGAACTTAATGCAAGTCAATAGAAAGAGTGCATTCTTATGGGGATAGTGGAGAACTTGGACCTCAGGAGTCAACTTAAGGAGGTGGCTAGCACTGCTGTGGTCACCTCCAAAAGAATATAGCAAACACAGTTCTTTCAGAGGGTCACGACCCGAAGAGTCCAGTCTGGTAGAAGGGTTAGCATCAGGATTCTCTGAAGAATGCAACTCCCTAAGCATGGGTCTAAGAAGTTTTTATTAAACGGAAACAGATTTCAAAGAAGACAGATCTCAATTGGTCTACTTTCCAATTGAGAAGAATGGAGCAGAAATTGGACAGGGGACCAGGTCTCCAGACCCATCTGCTGAGGAGTATTAAGAAGCTGAAACACAGCCCCGAAACTGGTATAGAAACTCCATCAAGTGACCCAGGGATCCAGAGTCAGAGTTGGGCACAGTGGCTGTAGTTTATTGGCATGTGAACACCCAGGGGTCACCCGGTCACGTCGAACACCATTCTTAAAAGGCAGTAGTCAAATGCTTGTCTTCATAGGACTCCAGGGAAGGACCAACAGTGGCTATCTTCTAACAGCTATTGTAACGGAGCCTTTGGGAAGAAGCTTTGTCTTGTAAACTCTGAGATTGTTCCAAAATGGAATTCAAATTTTAATTACATAGTTTGTAGCAAGTGATTCGGTTACCAGGGCACACACCAAGGAACTCTGGGGAGAGTTTCTGAACAGCACAGGATCCTGAAAGAGAAGAACTCATTTTCTCAGGCATCTAGAAACCAGACTCATTTTTAACTATCAACTCTTGGGTTGCCCATGATCCAACATGTCCCACAGATATAAAAAGATACACTAAAGTGGCCATAAAAACTGTGGCCAAGATGACTGGGCCAAGTTCATAAGATTATTAAATCTGTTTGTTTGATAGGCTGTAATTGAAAAGTGATAAATGCTTTTTATACTGAACTGCAGTAGAAGACCCAGTGGAATATGGATTATCAAGGCACATCTCTACCTTTGCCCTTTTATATTGTTTTATAATTACCTATTTATGTGTCTGTCTCCCTAATTGGGTCTAATGAGCCCCAGACCATGAAACTCTTCAGGAACTAACTTTGTGTTTTCACTTGATGGTACAGTGGCCCACACTTAGTGTGATACAGACCAATAGCTCTCCTCCAAAGACTCTTTTCCTTTTCTTTGGCCACATATGTAGCTCTCTGTGAGTAGTTTGGCATCACTGTAAGTCATGTCTGAAATAGCACTTTGTCCTGAAGCCAGGACAACCAAGTCTTATCCTTTGTATTAATATAAGCAAATGACACAGACCAAATCTGGCAAATTCCCAAGGATTCAGAGCAGTATGGTGGCAATACAAAACCAGGCTAGCCATGATCACTTTATGAATATTTTCAAGGATGATTTTCCCCTAGAAACCTAACTTGAATAAATGTTGAAATACAAACAAATGTTGAAATAGTCACCTGGTTATCTGAGATGGTTTTTCTGATAGGAAATGATGTCTTTTTTTTTTTTTAAATGATGTCTTTTAAAGGGTCGTAATACATCTAGTCAAGGCTATGGTTTTTCCAGTGGTCATGTGAATGTGAGAGTTGGACTGTGAAGAAAGCTGAGTGCTGAAAAATTGATGCTTTTGAACTGTGGTGTTGGAGGAGACTCTTGAGAGTCCCTTGGACTGCAAGGAGATCCAACCAGTCCATCCTCAAGGAGATCAGTCCTGGGTGTTCATTGGAAGGACTGATGCTGAAGCTGAAACTCCAGTACTTTGGCCACCTCATGCGAAGAGTTGACTCATTGGAAAAGACCCTGATTCTGGGAGGGATTGGGGGCAGGAGGAGAAGGGGATGACAGAGGATGAGATGGTTGGATGGCATCACCGACTCGATGGACATGAGTTTGAGTAAACTCTGGGAGTTAGTGATGGACAGGGAGGCCTAGCGTGCTGCGATTCATGGGGTTGCAAAGAGTCAGACACAACTGAGTGACTGAACTGAACGGAATTGAATATAAAAAATGAAAATTTTAACAATGCGTTCTTACCAGTATGCTTTTCTCTTAGGAAAGATTACAGTAAGGTCTATTAACCCCAGGCAAGCATATTTTCTAGTCCTTTCCCCCTTTCTTGCTTCTGTTCCTATACTTTATGGATATTATTTCTCCTTCAGAAATACATTCTAGTTCACATTCTTTTAAAAATTCTACTCCATATTCATATCTGGTAGTAAAAATATTCTGGTCTCGGAAGTACATATTTGTCAGCATAAATCACATTTGATTTTTCCGTTTGTTCTGAGAGTCTTCTAGATCTTGAGTGTATGTAATGGTTCTTGTAATGAAATCAGCTTGTTTGAAAATTGGACAAGTAGTTTGCAAACCAGCAGAAAACTTTCCAAGTATAGAAAAAAATCTGATCCAGGGATTGAAATAAATGATGACATTAATGTAAAAGTCTATTTTTCCTCAGTCAAAACAATTAACTTAATTAACAAACACTTACTGAGTTGACATAGTGAGTTAAAAAATAATGACAATAATAGAAAAGCTTTTATTTAGTTTCAAATCAATGATATTAATTTAATTGTTTTTAAACTCATTATTTCTGAATGCAATACTTTTGGAAAATTAACTTCATCATTCTTAAGTCATAAATAAAACTTCTATGTTTTTAAGCAATAAATAAAGCTTCTGTACTTTGATAGGTCATGTCTCTTAATTTACAAATGAGTCATTTTCTTTTGATTATGGCTTATATCCAAGTTAAATTACATTGCGACAAACCACAATGCATTATAGTGAAATCTCCCTCTTGAGTCAGAGACTTTTAATTCTAATTTTCCCTTATTCCAAATAATATTTAATGCAACAGAATCCAAATACAAGGTAAGTTTGACTGATCCCTTAAGAATTTTGAAAAAGTAGCTTGCCTGTATTTATTTATAGTTTTTCTGAGAGCTATAATAAGAATGCTTCTTGCGATAAAAGAATAGTGCATATTTAGAAAATAATAGAGTAAAACCAAATATCTAAAACATAAAATAATTGAACTTGTGATTTATGTAGATTAAATGCCTCTTTAATCTTTCTTTTATTGAGATTTTGTTTTGTGGATAGGCATGCCGGACATGTTTTAGATTGATTACTGTTCTTGAGATCTATCATTATCTTGAGTTATAAGTCTGATTCTAGGACCCTAATGAATGTCAGTGTGCTTAGTCGCTCAGTCGTGTCCAACTCTTTGCGACCCCATGGACTGCAGCCTGCCAGGCTCCTCTGTCCATGGGGATTGTCCAAGCGAGAATCCTGGAGCGAGTTGCCATGCCCTTCTCCAGGGGATCTTCCCAACCCAGGGACTGAACCCCAGTCTCCCACGTTGTAGGCAGACTCTAGCATTTTAGCCACCAGAGAAACCCCAAAGTTAGCTGACACCACAGCTGTCTCCCATGGCATCCTAATACAGTGTCTGAAAGTGTTAGTCCCTCAGTCATGTGCAACTCTTTGCAACCCATGGACTGTAGTCCGCTTGGCTCCTCTGTGAGATTTTCTAGTCTAGAATACTGGAGTGGGTTGACATTCCCTTCTCTAGGGTCCCAACCCAGGGATCAAACACAGGTCTCCTGAATTGCAGATTTTTTTACCATCTAATCTACCGGGGAAGCAGGAACCTAACCCTAAAGGAAAATTTCTGATCTTTAGTGAGAAGAATCTTGAATGATTAGAAATCTCTAGGCTTCTTCTTTTATAGATTAAGAGTGACTCACCTGATAGAAAATACTAATTCCACACCTTGGGATCACCCAAGATTTTTTTATATTAAGTCACTTGATCAGACATCCTTGTGTGCAGATTATATGAGTTATTAACAGATAACAATGGTAAAATAGAGATTGTTGATTACTATGAGTTAGTAAGAAATAATTCTTAATAATGCAAATGAACTTTTCAATAGACAAAATTATATTACTTGTTTGAAGGCATGAAGTTAAAATACTAGTGGTAGTCAATAAGTAAATTGATGAAAACACTGGTACTTAGCAGAGTAAGTTTTTCTTATGAAATGAATTTACCATATCTTATGGAGATGTAGAGTACCTCTGACCACATAGTGCTTTACAGTCACAGAGAATGAGATGGCCAGATAGCATCACTGACTCAATGGACACGAGTTTGAGCAAACTCCGGGAGATAGTGAAGGACAGAGGAGCATGATGTGCTGCAGTCTATGGGGTCGCAAAGAGTCAGACACAGCTTAGCAACTGAACAACAACAACATAGATGTAGAACCACTAATAAATTATGTTAGGGGAGACTAGAGAAATACATACTCATTCCATTTTATCTAAGAAAGGGGAGAGCAGGGTGTCAGTTGGAGGTGTGTTAGAAAGCTTGAGGGATGGAGAACGTTTTGGAGAATCTCTGATAGAAGAAAGAGAAAAGCTTGTTCAAGTGCCAAACAAACTTTTTTGATATGTCTTGAGCCCACCTAATATTGGAAAACCATAAATTTAGATGCAGTATTGAAATTCCATAAATATTTAAACACTTAATATATGCTTGGATGTTCTAGGCACTGGGGATTCAGCCAAGTCCTCATGGAGTTTGCCTCCTGGGGGAATAAAGAGTTTCTGTGGTTTAAAGAAGACTGCTTGCTTAGTGGCTTCAGATTGGAGAATTTCAAGAGTTAAAGGTGGAGGAAGGGCAGGAGTTCAGTTCATTTCATTGCAAGAAGTATTTATTGAATATCTATAATATCCCAGCCATCCTGTTAGTTGTTGGAGAATCAAGGATCAAAAAACAGTCTCTCTCTTTTAAGAGCACTTTTAGCTTTCTGAGAAAGAAGTGCTGGCAGGTATTGTCACTAGCATGTGGTCAGTACTCTGATGGCCTGGAGAGCAGTGTGTGCAGGGCCAGAGGTCCTTAGCTCAGTCTGGGAAGGGCCTGGGGAGAAGTGTCAGGGGGATGAAAACTAGGTAAGAGGATCCCTGGGCCAAGCCTTCAGACAGCATAGCCAGGCTCAAAGACCTTAAAGTACCTTGTGTGATGCCTGCAGAAAACTGTAAACTAGTTGATACTCTCCAGCGTGAAGGATGAGGAAAGCAGTGTCTGGTGATGAGGCTGGTGGAGTAGTGAAGAGATCACAGAGCTTCTTGGTGGTTGGTACCAGTAAGAAAATAGACTGTACTGGATAGCACAGGGAACACAGTCAGTGTCCTGTGACAGACCATAATGGAAAAGGATATGAAAAAAATTATATATATATATATATATACATACACATATGTTTCTCCCGGCAATCTTGATTCCAGCTTGAACTTAATCCAGCCCGGCATTTCTCGTGATGTATTCGGCATATAAGTTAAATAAACAGGGTGAAAATGTAGTCTTGATGTACTCCTTTTCCAATTTGGAACCAGTCCACTGTTCCATATCTGGTTCTAACTGTTGCTTCTTGACCTGCGTACAGGTTTCGCAAGAGGCAGGCAAGGTGGTCTGGTATTCCCATCTCTTTAAGAATTTTCCACAGTTTGTTGTGATCCACAGAATCAAAGGCTTTAGCATAATCAATGAAGCAGAAGTAGATGTTTTTCTGAAATCCTCTTGCTTTCTCTATGATCCAGAGGATGTTGGCAATTTGATTCCTCTGCTTTTTCTAAATCCCCTTGAACATCTGGGAGTTCTCAGTTCATGTACTGGTGAAGCCTAGCTTGAAGGATTTTGAGCATTACTTTGCTAGCATGTGACATGACTGCAACTGTGCAGTAGTTTGAACATTCTTTGACATTGCCTTTCTTTGGGATTGGAATGAAAACTGACCTTTCCCAGTCCTGTGGCCACTGCCAAATTTGCTGGCATATTGAGTGTAGCACTTTCAGAGTATCATCTTTTAGGATTTGAAATAGGTCAGCTGGAATTCTATCACCTCCTCTAGCTTTGTTTGTGTGATGCTTCCTAAGGCCCACTTGACTTCACATTCCAGGATGTTTGACTCTAGGGGAGTGATCACACCATCGTGATTATCTGGGTCATGAAGATCTTTTTTGTACAGTTCTTCTATGTATTCTTGCTGCCTCTTCTTACTATCTTCTTCTTCTGTTAGGGCCATACCATTTCTGTCCTTTATTGAGCCCATCTTTGCATGAAACGTTCCCTTGGCATCTCTAATTTTCTTGAAGAGATCTCTAGTCTTTCCCATTCTATTGTGTTCCTTTATTTCTTTGCATTGTTCACTTAGGAAGACTTTCTTACCTCTCCTTGCTATTCTTTGGAACTCTGCATTCAAATGGGTATATCTTTCCTTTTCTCCTTTGCTTTTCACTTCTCTTCTTTTTTTTTCCCCCATTTATTTTTATTAGTTGGAGGCTAATTACTTTATAATATTGTAGTGGTTTTTGTCATACATTGACATGAATCAGCCTTGGATTTACATGTATTCCCCATCCCGATCCCCTCTCCCACCTCCCTCTCCACCCGATCCCTCTGGGTCTTCCCAGTGCACCAGGCCTGAGCACTTGTCTCATGCATTCAGCCTGGGCTGGTGATCTGTTTCACCCTAGATAATATACCTAAAGAAACAAAAGACCTATACATAGAAAACTATAAAACACTTCTTTTCTTTTCTCAGCTATTGGTAAAGACTCCTCAGACAACCATTTGGCCTTTTTGCATTTCTTTTTCTTGGGATGGTTTTGCCCATTGCCTCCTGTACAATGTTACAGATATCCCTCCATCATTCTTCAGGTACTCTGTCTATCAGATCTAAACCCTTGAATCTATTTGTCACTTCCACTGTAAGGGATTTGATTTAGGTCATACCTGAATGGCCTAGTGGTTTTCCTTCCTTTCTTCAACTTAAGTCTGAATTTTGCAATATGTCAGCTCCTGGTCTTATTTTTGCTGACTGTATAGAGCTTCTCCATGTTTGACTGCGAAAAGTATAATCAATCTGATTATATCAGTAACTTCTGATATGCAGATGACACCACCCTTACTGTAGAAAGTGAAGAGGAACTAAAGAACCTCTTGATGAAGGTGAAAGAGGAGATTGAAAAAGCTGGCTTAAAACTCAACATTAATAAAACTAAGGTCATGGCACGCAGTCACATCACTTCATGGCAAATAGATGGGGAAAAAATGGAAACAGTGACAGACTTTATTTTCTTGGAATCCAAAATCACTGCAGATGGTGACTGCAGCCATGAAATTAAATGATGTTTGCTCCTTGGAAGAAAAGCTATGACCAACCTAGACAACATATTAAAAAGCAGAGACGTTATTTTGCTGACAAAGTTCTTTATAGTCAAAGCCATGGTTTTTCTAGTAGTCATGTATGGATGTGAGAGTTGGACCATAAAGAAGGCTGAGCTTCAAAGAATTCACAAATTTGGACTGTGGTGTTGGAGAAGACTCTTGAGAGTCCCTTGGACAGCAAAGAGATCAAACCAGTCAATCCTAAAGGAAATCAGTGCTGAATATTCATTGGAAGGACTGATGCTGAAGCTGAAATTCCAATAGTTTGGCCACCTGATGCAAAGAACTGACTCATTAGAAAATATCCTGATGTTTGGAAAGATTGAAGGCAGGAGAACAAGGGGACGACAGAGGACAAGATGGTTGGATGACCTCACCAACTCAATTGACACGAGTTTGAGCAATCTCCAGAAACTGGTGAAGAATGGGGAAGCCTGGTGTGCTGCAGTCCATTGGGTCATAAAGAGTCAGAAACAATTTAGCAACTGAACAACAACAGTATAACACTGGCCTGTTTCCTGCTAGTGAAATTTATAGTTCTGCATGCCTTTATTTTTACAAAATATTTTTGCCAACATTGTCATAGTTCATCATCAGAACATCCCTTTGAGCCATAAATAGTGCTTTTCCCCTTGGTTTACAGATGAGGAAACAGTTACAGAGATGAAATGTTTTTCTCCAAGTCTTATAGGTAGTATTGGCAGAACTGGGCTAAAAATTGAGATTTCTGTTTTTTATTTCCTTTTTTATTTGTTTGGAGAAGAGAAAAATTTGTTGCAGGGCCAAGAAGAAAAATGGGTAGCTCGTGCCTAAAAACCTCGGACTTCAAAAACTGACTTTTCAAGAAATAGAACAGGTAAGGGTCCTGTCTTATTTTATATATCAGAGGCAAGCATTTGGTTTATATAATTTTCTAATACAAAATGTGCTTGCTTTTAGAACTAATTTTGGCCCATTATCTTCTTGAATCTTTCAGAATCAAGAAAAAACCAAAATGTATATTTTTTTTTCAAAACCTTGTTAGCTACAATCTTGAATCTGGTAGAGAAGATGTATCTCTCTAGGCATAGTTTTATACTTAGTAAAATGAGACATGTTTAATTTTATTTTTAAAAAGAAATTAAGGCAAAAGGAGAATATTTTGCATCATCTGTGTATCAGGGTGTGCTGACTTTTTTTTTGATAGTAAACATCTATCAAGGAGTCATAAAAATTCAACAACCTTCATGTTCAGTTTTAAAAGCTAATTTTTGGAGTTTGCTTAAGATACCAAAAATATTTCTACTCTTTTTCATACACTAGTAAATCTCATGTTTAGAGATGCCTAGATGGTATTCATTTAGAAATGTGTGATCGTTACCAAGTGGGACAGTCACATTCTTGCCTTTGTGAACCACTTCATACCCCTTCCCAATGGGTGATGCAGTGGAGTTACTGTAGGTAACTCCAGTAGGTAATGACCAGTAGGTAAATCATTAAAGTCAAGAAAGAAGTGATTTATTTAAAATTCCTCTTTTTTCTGCTAGTCATAGGCAAAGGAAGCTGTCCAGATGGTTTCTACTTCTCTCATTTTCATTTTTTCCCCCTAAGCTTTCTCTTAAATTGTCATTTACTGCCAATGGTGTCAAATGTGTTATTCCTTGTTAAGAATAAACTTTATTGAACTGGAAATCTCATCCTTTTACTATTTATTAATATAGTTTTAGAAGAATCCTCCCATTTTGGTTGGTAGCTGCTCAGTTGGGTTTCAATGTGATGCACTTGTTGGCTCTTTAGTCCCATGGGGACTGTGCTGAGACAGACTTACCCTGGCTTCCTTTGAACACAGAAATGAAAATCAATAAACAATTTGAACTTCTTCAAGGAGAATTTTTCTTCTCTAATGAATATACAAGCTTGGTTACAGCTTAATTCAAAGATTGAATTTAGTGAGTGTTTTTGAATGCACTATAAGCATGACAAACACAAACCTCAAACAGCATGCCTCACAGGGAGACAATGCTTAAAAAAAATTCATACTCTCCCATCCCAAGTCCACATAAAAATGAGACAACTCAACTGTAGTAATATTTACTTGAACCAGTTTTGAGACATGGCCCAGGGAATGCCCAGTCATATTATGTGTGTTGTCTTCACATGAAGATTTTGAAAGCAAATATATGGACAAACAAAAAAGAGCCCAATTAAATGAAACAAATATTTTATCAGTTAGGATTTTGTTATCTTTTAAGTGGAAGGAGATTCAACTCTGGCCTTAGTTAAGTCTTGATGCAGGGGCTCATCTGGTGTTACTACGATCCACTTCTTTGTGTCCCTCTGTTCCTTCTTCTGTGTGTTAAGCCGTGAAGTCATTCAGTTGTGTCCGACTCTGCGATCCCATGGACTGTAGCCTACCAGGCTCCTCCATCCATGGAATTCTCCAGGGAAGAGTACTGGAGTGGGTTGCCATTTCCTTTTCCAGGGGATCTTCCTGACCCAGGGATCGAACCCAGGTCTCCCACGTTGCAGGCAGATGCTTTACCTTCTGAGCTACCAGGGAAGCCCATAATTGTGTGTTAACTTCAGCCTTATTCTTCATTTCAGAGCAAGGCACTCCCACATGACACCAAAATGCCTCCCAAGGTAATGAGCTAAGTTTTTTTCCCCCCCACAATAATTGAAAAAGAGCCTAGATCCTGTTTCTCACTGACCTGATTAGGGTCCCGAGCTCACTGTTATCTCTGCAGCAGGAGGGGTAGGATACACTGATTGACTGAAGGCTATCTGAGTTCACCCCTTGAATTAAGGATGGTAACAACCCCAAGCAAGTCTTCAAGTGTTGGCCAGAAGTGATTTTTCTGAAAGAATTTGAGGAAATAGTTCCCCAAAAGAGTGGTGAGAAAGTACTGTGTGATCAAGACCACAGATAGAGGACAGGAAAACAGATTTGAGAAATTGTTGAATAAATTAATTAGTTAATGGTACTATTAGAAACATCTTTTAAAATGTGGTAATAAGTTGGGCTGTGACTGTAATTCATCACCAGTGACTTATAATATTAAACATATATGTTAATGGATGATGACACTTTTGAAAGTTTTAAGAATAAAGATATGACTGTATAAATACCAATTCAATACCGTAAATGCAACTAATTACTTACTTGTAAAGTCTATTATGAAATGCCTGTGAAAAATAAGGATTTCATACCTCTTACTGTAAATGACTTCCAAGACTTTATCCTTTGTCTTCATAATATTTTATCATTAAGTTTCTAATTTTCCTGCATGATTTAACAATATACACACTGGAGCCATGATAGGGAAAAAACATTGCATTTCCCTCCTCACCTCCCATTTTTCTCTGGCAACAGAGAAGGAACATGTAGAAAGAGAAAGTCATAAGACTGACCTTTCTTTATCTTGTTAAATCCAGAGACAACATCCTTGTGCTGGTTTATGACAAGAGGCCAGTTGAAAAATCCACAAGTAAGATAATCTGTTGATTAATGATGGCTGGCAGTTTTGGAATTTACAAATGGAAACAAACCACGTCTTCCTGACCCTGCTGATAAGATTTTCAATTCTTTATTCTAGTCCCAGGTTCTTGCTTTTGACTCATGTCTACTGGCAGTATGTGTGGTGGTTTTGCAATATGGTCATAAGTTCATCAACACCTCCTTCTAAATGTTTTTGTTGTTGTTTAGTTGCTAGGTAATGTCCAAATCTTTTGTAACCCCACGTACTGTAGCCCACCAGGCTTCTCTGTCCATGGGACTTTCCAGCAAGAATACTGGAGTGGGTTGCCATTCCCTTCTCCAGGGCATCTTCCCAACCCAGGGATCAAACCTGCATCTCCTGCATTGGCAGGCAGATTCTTTACTGCTCAGCCACCAGGGAAGCCTGTCCCTCTAAATGTTGGAGCCCAATTCCCATCCTCTTGCATATGGCTTGGCCTTACTTCTAACAAATAGAAGATGACAAACATGATAGTATACCTACTTTAGGTCATTAAAGGTATACCAGTTTCCTCCTTGATTTCTCTTTCTCCTTTCTCTTTCTACCTCGTGCTGGAAGCCAGTGGCCATTTGATAACAACACGTCAGAAGCCCTGTGACGAGGTCCTGTGCTAAGAAACAAAGGCCCTCTGCCTACTGCTGAAGGAGGAAACAGACAGAACAGGCTTCATCTTGAAAGCAGGACTCCACAGTCTTGGGCCGGACTGTGGAATTTGAGCTATATGCTAGTATCTGTGGAAGTGACGTATCAACTGGAAAACCAGCCCCCCCAGACCTAAGAGCCCCAGGGCTTGTACCTAGACTCTCTGTCACCTAAAAGAATGCCCTAATTATCTGTGCAACCGAATAGAATCATAAATTCTATTATGCTTATTGGGGTATGATCACAGGCCTATTGATAATTGTCTACTGTTAACTACCTAGGCTTAAGGCATATGAATCACAAGTTAACTTTGACTGTATGTTTCTCTTCCTTTGTTCAGACTAGTTTCAGGGAATTTGGGGGGTGGGTTTGGGCACATACACTTAGGGTATATAAGGTTTTCACAAAAACTGGTCGGGATGCTTGACTACGAGGAGACTCTGCCTTGGGCCTGCTGGTGTAATCAATGGCACTCCACTATCTGCATTGTCCTTTTGAGTGAGTTTGTTTCCCGGAAGCATGGCTACAACACTGCCAGGTAGAGAGAGAGGTTCCCCACCTAGAGCCATGTGAGTGAGTCATCTTGGAAGTGGGCCCTTTAGCCCCCTTTCATTCAGCTGAAACTTCTGGCCATATCTTGACCTCAGTCTCATGAAAGACCCTGAACTAGAACCAGTTGGCTAAACTTTCCCAATCATTACCTTTAGAAAATGTGTGAGATAATAAACATTTGTTGCTTTAAGCCACTTGCAGGATTCACTGGGGGTTATGTTTGGGAATCTTATTCCCTGTTGCTCATCAAGATACAAACTCTCCTGACATGTGTTGTTCAGTCACTAAGTCATGTCCTGCTCTTTTGCAGCCCCATAGACCGTAGCCCTCCAGGCTCCTCTGTCCCTGGAATTTCCCAGACAAGAGTACTGTAGTGGGTTGCCATTTCTTTCTTCAGGGGATCTTCCCAAACCAGGGATCAAACCTGCGTCTCCTGCATTGGCAGGCAGATTCTTTACCAATGAGTCACGAGGGAAGCCCCTCATGACATGTGTTGACCAATAAATTAATCAAGCAGTCAACCAACTGAGCATGTATTTACTACTTACCCCTTCCATGCCCAGGATAATCTCAAATCTAACCACAATACCTTCCTTACCTAATCTTATCTTCTTTACATGATTTTTCGAGTAAATAGCACACAGTTGAGCACATAATTTTTCTTTAAGGAACTTCTCTCTGTGATATTTGGCCAATTTCTCCAAAGGCAGAGATCTTCCTATTTTAAAATATTTCTGTAAAGTAATTAGCCTCCAACTAATAAAAATAAATAAAAAAAAAAATAAAATAAAATATTTCTGAATGCATTTCTGGACTCAGAAGAAGTCTTGATGAATTGAAGTAGCAATTTAGTCCCTTCAAGTTGCTTAACTCCCAAGGAAATTAAATAAATGACTCTTTCAGAGCAAGTACTTTTTTGCAGTCTTAGGAGAGAGGAGTCAGTTTTTCCCATTCCGGTCACTTCCTGCTTTACCCCTTGTGGAAAGCAGGTATCAGTAAACAGTTTCTGTAAAGGGCCATAAAGTAAAGAGTTTGGGTTTATCGGGGCATATGCAACTACTCAGCTGTATTTTGATGATGTGAAAGCAGTGGTAGACAATAAGTAAATTAGTGTACGTGATGTGGCCCAATAAAATTTTATTTACGAACATTGGTGCTAGGACAGTAAGTCCCAACATTGTTGCAACATAAGCATCACCTGGAAAGCTTGTTTTACAATAACCATGTCTCTGTGAAAATGTGTTTTGACTAAGCACCTCCATTGTTCCTTATAATCTGACAAATTTAGAAGCCCTAGAGACATGAATCAAACCTGTGGTTTCCTGTGTACCAGGGGATGCTTTCTCCTATGACATGTGAAATGAGAATGTGATGCAAGAATCACAAATCATATTTCTTTGTTTCTTAGGCCACTCTGTGAGGCAAGTATGATCTCAGTTTCCTGACGAGGGATCTAACCCCACCACCTGCAGTGGAAGCAGAGAATCTTAACCATTGGTCCACTAGGTGAGTCCCACAAACCACACTATTTGATGTAGGATTTCTCCGCTTTCATGAGGCTACACAATCTTAGGACTGGCTATTGTGTTTCTCATAAATACATGGCTGAATTTCTTATGGTAGGAATGACAACAACAGGTAAAGTCACTTCCCCCATTTCATTAAGGAAAAATTAATGTCCCAGAAAAATTTCTGGACTTCCCACTTGGTTTGAAGGATGCAGTCCCCTTAACTGTTTTTCTACACAACGTGTAGTTTTTTTAAAATGATAGTTGCTTTATGAGATTAAGATTTTTTAAAATATAGAATTCTGATACATAATATCAAACGAGGCATAGGGCAGAAACACTTAAATCTGTCCAAACTTGACCCAAGAAATGGCTCATATCTATAGCATTATGTTCCGATTTCAAATGTGTGATTCATTTCTTAAAAATAAACTTACAATTGCAATTTTTGAAGGAGTTTCCTATATGTATTCTGGGACTCTTGTTCTAGTCCAAATTAGTGAGATACAGTATATCCTGGATCGGGACCATCCCCTGGAGAAGGAAATGACAACCCACTCCAGTGTTCTTGCCTGGAAAATCCCATGGACAAAGGAACCTGGTGGGCTACTATCCATAGGGTTGCGAAGAATCAGACACGACTGAAGTAAGTTGGGATGGATGGAGTACATTAAGATTGCCTTTCTTTTCATTGTTTATTGAGTACATGTGTTTTATAATTTCAGCAAATATCAGCAAAGAGCAAACTAACCCTATTAATTGCCCCTAGGGCTCCCACTCAACTGTTTGGGTGTCACAAAGCAGAACTGTAGCTAGATTTGTAGACAGTACATGGTTGACAGTATGGACGTCTTGCACTGGAACTCTTTTATCGTGGGAGACTGTCCTGTGCATTGTATGTATGCTGGTTTTCAGCCTTCATTGCTTCTATTTGCTGGATTCCAGTAGTTCTCTCAAGTTGTGACAATCAACAATGTCTCCAGATCCTGCCAAATGTCCCCGGCTGGGGGTGGGAGGGGAGGGCAGGAAACATCCCTGTTAAGAACCATTGTTGTCAAGACTGTGTGAATACCGGAAGCAAAATGAAGAAGTGGGACAGCTTCCCAGACTTCTCATATTAAGTCCCTGCCCTCAGACTCTGCTAAAATCCTTAGATAAGGAAAAGATGGGCTCATTCAAGCTGTAATTATTCAGACTCAATGCTCCTCTTTGCTTTCAATGTGTGGACACCAGCAGTGAGACTTAGCTCTCCTGGGAACTGCGCGAGACTCCATTCTTCAGGAACACCTGGGGACCATCATGTGCTGGCTCCCTCAGTAATAATTTTCCAGCACCCAGATGTTAGAAAAACCATTTGTACACACTGACCCAGGCTCGCTGCATTTTAATAAATCTACACCCAGAGAATGCCAGGGAGTATGAGGGAGAACTAGGCAGCGTACACCATCTGGTGTTTTTAAAAATACATGCCATGAGCCCAATTAAGAATTTATTCTTAGGCTATTTATGAATGAGCTGATTTTGAATGAAACAGGAGCAACCTAACCCTAAAATAAATAAATGAACTAGCTCAAAATTTTCTTTGAAATTGAATTTTAAAGTGTGATTTCATAATAATGGGATTTTAGAAGACAACCCAAGACTTTGCATGAGTTGAATTGTGTCCTCCCTGCAAAAAATTCATTTCTTGAAGCTCTAACCCCTCAGTATTTCACAAAGTAATCATATTTGGCACTAAAGTCTTTAAAGTGGGAATTAAGTTAAGTAAGGTCACCAGTGTTAGCGTGTTAGTCACTCAGTCGTGTTTGACTCTTTGCAATCGCATGGACTGTAGCCCGCCAGGCTCCTCTGTCCATAGAATTCTCCAGGCCAGAATACTGGAATAGGTGGCCTTTCCCTTCTCCAGGGGTTCTTCCCAACCCAGGGATTGAACGTGGGTCTCCTGCATTGCAGGCAGACTCTTAACCACCTAAGCCATCAGAGCCCAATTCATTAGTGTGGGCCCCAATTCATTAGTGTGGGCCCTAATTCAGTGACTGGTGTCCTTATAAGAAGAGGTTTGGACACAGATGCATGCAGCACAGGGAACACAACAAGAAGGCAGCCTTCTTCAAGTCAAGGGGAAAGGCCTCCAAGGAAATCAAACCCGCTGACACCTTGCTTTTGGACTTCTAGCCTCCAGAATTGCCAGAAAATCCATTTACCTTGTTTAAGCCACTACATCTATGGTATTTGGTTATGGTAGTTCTGCTGCTGCTGCTGCTAAGTCGCTTCAGTCGTGTCCAACTCTGTGCGACCCCATAGACGGCAGCCCACCAGGATCCCCCGTCCCTGGGATTCTCCAGGCAAGAACGCTGGAGTGGGTTGCCATTTCCTTCTCCAATGGTAGCTCTAGCAAAGCAATATAGTGAGTTCTATAACCCATTTGTTCCCTAACCTGCAAATAAGGGTTGTAAGTATAGGAAAATGACCAAGAAATGACCACTTCCTTGAAAGTGCCTCTCTCTACTCCCCACCCAAATCAAGATAGTAAATCAGAAGTAGATCATATTCCTGATGCAGTAACAGAGATGAGTAATCTCATTAAAAACTAGAAAGATAGAGCCACGGTGGTATTTCATCTATCTGTTTAGTTCACTTGTTTGGTCTCAGCAAAACCTAATGGATCTTAGCAGATTATAGTGAACTTCTGTAAACTAGTTGATAGACTCAGTTGCAACCATTATCTGGATATGGTATCATCACTGAAGAACATGAACCACACAGCCCCTTGTACTTGGTACATATGTATTAACTGACAAATTATTTTCTCTCAGAACTCTAATAGAATTAAAAGCAGTTTGCATTTACATGACAAGGACAGGAGTATACCTTTATTATCTTTGTCCTGATCTAACTTATCCTGCTTTTTTAACATAATATAATCCATGGGGACCTTAATCATCTTTACATTGTATATAATATCACAAAGAGAACTCTGTAGATGATATCATGCTAACTGGCCTTGAGAAAGTAGGAAATAGTTATAGTCTTGGTAAGACATCTGCCTGCCACAGAATATGAGAAAACCATGAAGATCCATGGACCTACCAAACTGGGGAAAATTTTAGGAGTTTAGTGGCCCTGGGCATGCTGGCATATCCTCTCTAAGATTGTAGTACTTTGTTCCTTATGCCAATAAGGAGGGCTTCCCTGATAGCTCAGTTGGTAAATCCACCTTCAATGCAGGAGACCCTGGTTCAATTCCTGGTTCAGGAAGATCTGCTGGAGAAGGGATAGGCTACCCACCCCAGTATTCTGGCCTGGAGAATTCCATGGACTGTATGGTCCATGGGGTCTCAAAGAGTCAGACACAACTGAGTGACTTCTACTTTACTTTCCACCTGTACAATTAAGAAACAAGCCAAGTAATTGTTAGATCCCTTTGAATTCTGGAAGCAAGATTACACTGAATTTGGGAATACTGCTGTGATCCATTTACAATTTTTTTTTCTGGTTTTGAATGAAGCACAGAGCAAGAGGGAGTTCTGTGTGGTTCAGTGGGGTGTCCTTCTCTGATGCCTGGCAAATCCTGATCCTAGCAAATCCTATGGTGTTCCAGTTGTCTGTAACAGATAAGATTGCTCTGTGGCATTTCTAGCAAGCTCCTGGAGGAGAGTCAAAGTTAGAACCCTAGGGTACTGGGATAAGGCTGTACTGCATGTGGTGAAGTACCATTCTGTGTTTTTAAAACAGCTCCCGATTAACTACTTGGTCATCAAGGACACAGAGCATCTGACCCCTGGGCTCAAGTGACTCTTTGGAGCCACCCATTATGAATTAAGCATTATTCGATTCACTGAATTATACACTGGGATGGACCCAGCAGCTGGTCATTATGGTATGGAAGTGATGCATCCAGAACCAGCTCAAGCAGATCCAGAAAGCACAGATGAATTACATGCAGAGACCGTCCAGACTCCCTCATAACCCACCTGTGCTTTTCCACAATGGAGCTTCCTTCAACCCATACCATGCCCTCATTGCTGATATGTGTGTGTGTGTTGGGCAGTGAAGGGTGATTCACTTATGATCAACCAACAGAAGAGAAAAAAGACATAGGGCTAGTTAATAGGCTTGAAAAAATGTTGGCTGTGATTGACATGGTTTGCATTACAGCCCCAGTGGTTTGCATTGAGCCCTGGAGAGCAGCAGGCAAGGGGAATCTTCCTCGTAGGTGGAGCTTGGAGATGTTCACTTAGTTGTACCCTTTGTATGAAGAGAAGTGGTCTGAATTCCAAAATACAAAATGTGTATTGATTCCTGTTGCTGTTCAGTCACTGAGTCATGCATGACTCTGCAACCCCATGGACTACAGCACGCCTGTCCTTCACCATCTCCCAGAGTTTGTTCAAACTCATGTCCGTTGAGTCAGTGATGCTATCTAACCATCTCATCATCTGCTGCCTTCTTCTCATTTTGCCTTCAGTCTTCCCCAGATCAGGGTCTTTGAGCTTCAGCATCCATCCTTCCAGTGAATATTCAGGGTTGATTTCCTTTAGGATCAACTAATTTGATTTCCTTGCAGTCTAACAGACTCTCAAGAGTCTTCTCCAGCCTCTAGCAACACAATTCAAAAGCGTCAATTCTTTGGCACTCAGCCTTCTTTATGGTCCAGCTCTCACATCTGTACATGACTACTGGAAAAACCACAGCTTTGACTATACCTTTGTCGGCAAAGTGATGTCTCTGCTTTTTAATATGTTGACTAGGTTGGTCATAATTTTCCTTCTAAGGAGTAAGCGTCTTTTAATTTCATGGCTGCAGTCACCATCCACAGTAGTTTTGGAGCCCAAGAAAATAAAATCTGTCACCACTTCCAGTTTTTCCCCTTCTATTTGCCATATGCAGAGTGCATCATGAGAAATGCTGTACTGGATGAAGCACAAGCTGGAATCAAGATTCCTGGGAGAAATATAAATAACCTCAGATATGCAGATGACACCACCCTTATGGCAGAAAGCAAAGAGGACCTAAAGAGCCTCTTGATGGAAGTGAAAGAGGAGAGTGAAAAAGTTGGCTTAAAACTCAACATTCAGAAAACTAAGATCATGGCATCTAGCCCCATCACTTCATGGCAAATAGATGGGGAAACAATAGAAACAATGACAGGCTTTATTTTGGGGGGCTCCAAAATCACTGCAGATGGTGACTGCAGTCATGAAATTAGAAGACGCTTGCTCCTTGAAAGAAAAGCTATGACCAATCTAGACAGCATATTAAAAAGCAGAGGCATTACTTTGCCAATGAAGGTCTGTCAAGTCAAAGCTATGGTTTTTCCAGTGGTCATGTATGAATGTGAGAGTTGGACTGGGAAGAAAGCTGAATGCCGAAGAATTGATGCTTTTGAATTGTGGTGTTGGAGATAACTCTTGAGAGTCCCTTGGACAGCAAGGAGATCCAACCAGTCCATCCTAAAGGAAATCAGTCCTGAATATTCATTGGAAGGTCTGATGCTGAAGCTGAAATTCCAATACTTTGGCCACCTGATGTGAAGAACTGACTCATTTGAAAAGACCCTGATAATGGGAATGATTGAAGGTGGAATGAGAAGAGGGTGACAGAGGATGAGATGGTTGGATAGCATTACCGACTTGATGGACATGAGTTTGAGCAAGCTCCGAGAGTTGGTGATAGACAGGGAAGCCTGGTGTACTGCAGTTCTTAGGGTCACAAAGAATCAGACATGACTGAGTGACTGAACTGAACTGATTTGCCATATTGATTCCTAAGCAGGAGCAAATGGTTTACCTGGTTGGTCAGGGATCTGTGCAGAGGAATACTGGAAATCAGTAAGAAGGAGGGCTATGAAAGAGCTGGGTGATGGGACCCAGGAAGGTGGTCTTCAAATGTTAGGATTTTTGTATCTCAGTTTGATGTTCATTCAGAAAACCTTTCTTTTTTCATCAAGATTCTCACTACCCTATCAGGTGGACAGAATAACCTGTTCTAGGGATGTCAGCCAGCCTCGCAGAATGGGGAATCTGGATTCTCCAGCTACCAAAGGGGCCCAGTTTTCTGCTCAGAAGTGGAAGGTGGTTATCTCCTTATGGGGTGAAATTTGACCAATGGCAGAAGGACATGAAAAGGCATCAAGTAGATAAGGAATTTACTGTAAGCATAGTTTCTCCATGGCCTATTGGAATCCAGTCTCTGCAGCCTCCTCAGTGGTATAATGACACTACCTCATACAGTTTTTTGTGGGTTTTTTTAGCTTTTCATTTTATATTGGAACAGCCCATGGCTCAGCAGTAAAGAACCTGCCTACAATGCAAGAGCTGAAGTTTCGATCCCTGGGTTGGCAAGATCCCCTGAAGGAGGAAATGGCAACCCATTGCAATATTCTTGCCTGGGAAATCACAGGCATGGATAGTTGATTTACAATGTTGTGTTGGTTTCGTGTGTACAGCAAAGTGATTCATTTATACATATACATATATCCACTCATTTCTAGATTCTTTTCCCATATAGGTTATTACAGAATATTGAGTAAAGTTCCCTATGCTAAATAGTAGGCCTTCGTTGGTTATTTATTTTATATATAGTAGTGTGTATATGTTAATCTCAAATACCTAATTTGCCCCTTCTTCCCACTTTCCTCTTTGGTAATCTTAACTTTGTTTTATATATCTGCGAAAGTATTTCTGTTTTGTAAATAAGCTTCTTTGTATTGCTTTTTTAGATTCCACCTAGGAGTAATTTCATATGATATCTGTCTTTCTCTGACTTACAGTTTTGTAAGAACTGTTTGTATGCATCTCTTCCCAACTCTGCATTCAATGATGTCACTTGGTAGCTTAAAATCAACTGTGTTAGGAGTATTTACACTAGGGAAACTGGCAGATGCTAGAAATCAGACCTCTTCTTCCCCAGAGAAAGAAAGTGAAAGTCACTCAGTTGTGTCCAACTCTTTGTGGCCCCATGGACTATACAATCCATGGCATTCTCCAGGCCAGAATACTGGAGTGGATAGCTTTTCCCTTCTCCCTTCCCAACCCAGGGATCAAACCCAGATCTTCTGCATTGCAGGTGGATTCTTTACCAGCTGAGCCACAAGGGAAGTCCAAGAATACTTGAGTGGGTATCTTATCCCTTCTCCAGCGGATCTTCCCGACCCAGGAATCGAACTGGGGTCTTGTGCATTGCAGGTGGATTCTTTACCAACTGAACTATGAGAGAAGCCCCTCCCTAGAGAGCTGGTTGTTAAATATTTACTCACCCCTGCTGAGCCAAATGGACATTCCCAACACTGTTTCTCTATGTCCCTTCATGAGGCAGTGACCGTAACTAATGCATCCC
Organism: Odocoileus virginianus; assembly: GCF_023699985.2. Classification (NCBI taxonomy): domain Eukaryota; kingdom Metazoa; phylum Chordata; class Mammalia; order Artiodactyla; family Cervidae; genus Odocoileus; species Odocoileus virginianus. The sequence goes on along the minus strand of NC_069684.1, from coordinate 57,684,073 downwards.
TCACATTTCTATTCACCTTTCTCTGCTTCGCTGTACTTTTACTATCGCCCTTGTGTATCACTTCCCAAATAAATCATTAGCATGCAATCTTTGTTTCAGGCTCTGTTCACTAGGAACCTCAGACTAGGACAGGAGTTAAAGGGAGTTGAGTGAAAGGATTCTAGATCTTTGTTCACAGGTTGGTGTAGAATCCATGTACACACTATGGAGACTTTCTCTAGCAACTTTATGCCAACTTGGGAAAAAGAGTGAAGAAAATGATTGATGGTGCTTATTCAGGTTTGGATAAGTTGAGAGATGGTCCAGCAGGACAGAGATTCTGGGCTTCTCTCTTTCTCTAGTTGAGGTGGTTGGCCTGCGTTTAAGAATGCCTACAGAGTTAAATGTAGGAGGAGGCAAAGGGCTGGGAGATCAGAACCATCACACCTCAGAGGTATGGATGAGGGCATGGGACTCCACGATGGCCCGTTGGTTAAGACTCCATGCTTCCACTGCAGGGGGTGTGAGTTCAATCCCTGGTGAGGGGATTTAAGTTCCTCATTGCTGCATGGCATGCCCCTCTCCCCCCAAAAAAGAGAGGAAAAAAAGTATTGATGAGGGCAAAAGCATATTTCATAAACAATGAAGTTGTGAGAAACTCCTTGAAAAACAGTTTTCTGAATTTTTCTTCCAATATATCAAAACATATATGTATATAATTTAAATAGAATAAGTATATATTATAAATACATATATAATATATATAATGTATGTATCTGTAATGTTTATTTATGTGTATATATATATATATAATTCCATATACATTAACCCACCATTTTCTTTTACACTTTTCTACTCTAGCCAGGATTTTCTTCCTGTCTTTTAAATAAGCCAAGCTCATTTTGCCTAGTGCCTGGTAGATTCTCTTTGCCCAGATATTCATTTGGCTTTTCCAATTAGGTTGCAGCTCAAATGTCACCTTCTCAGAGAGGCTGTCTGAGATTTTCTTAGCTAAAAGAGTGCATTTCTCTCCCTTAACTTACCCCACTTTATTCCTCTTCATAAACCTTATTACAATCTGGCTTTGTTTTATCTACTTGCTTCATTTTTGTCTTCCTCACTAGAATACAGGCCCCATGGAAGCAGAGATGTATCAGTTATAAGACTCCAGCACTTTTATTAATAGTGTCAATCACATCATAGATCCTTTATGAATATTTATAGAATAAATGAACACTTATCATTAACCGTTAATTGTTTATAGATGTGTCAGGGTGGCAGAGTGGTCTAAGGCACCAAACTCAAGCTTCTGCTTTCCCCCACTGGGGCTTCTGGTCTCTAAATAATGGAGGTGTGGGTTTGAATCCCAGTTCTGGTACATCCTTATTTGGGCTTCCCTGATAGCTAAGATGGTAAAGAATCTGCCTGTAATGCAGGAGACTTAGATTCAACCCCTGGGTCAGGAAGATTCCCCGAAGAAGGAAATGGCACCCCACTCCAGTATTCTTGCCTGGAGAATTCCATGGACAGAGGAGCCTGGTGGGTCGCAGTCCATGGTATTGCAAAGAGTCAGACAAAACTGAATGACTAACACAACACATAAGTAAATAATTGGATATTTAAGAATTGATGATAATTAATTAATGAATGACCTCGTGTGTGTCTGTCCCTGTGTCAGGTGAGAAGACCAGGAACTGGAAGACCTGATTCTAGCTTTTGGGCAGCCAGCAGTGATAAGGCAAATGCACACAGAACACCTGAACCAGTGCAGTGTAGCAGGTGATGCATGTGAGATCGATGAGGAGTCTTCCATTCGACACATGTTAGGGGAGTACAGGGCACAGTGCACTGGAGCAGCCGGAGATTTGCAGAAGAAGTAGGTTTTCATGGTGCTCATGAGTGTGGGTTGGATGTGGGGGTAAAGGATAAAGAGAGGACTGTTTTGGTACCCCTCCCATGGCCTTACCAGTGCTGAATTTGTTGGTATCCAAGCATACAACCCGTTAAAAACCCCTCAATGGTCATTTTTCCAATTACTTTGTCAACATGACACAAGTGCAGGCAAAAAAGTCATCTCTACAGGTGACTGTATAAGGGTAAGATACAAGTTTAATACTTAAACAGCTCTCTGTTATGTTTTGACCTCTGTTGCAATGAGACGAATAAATATTGATTGGTTTAAGTGAATTCAGGAACACTGAATTCATGTGCTGAACCTTGTCTGTGTACCACTTTAGGAAGGAAAAAACAAGATGGATTCTGTTTGTCAAGGACTGACTGATGTCCAGTCGAATGTCCTCATTTAGTGTCAGCGTCTCATAAAAATGAAGCTGGTTGATTTATTCGAGTATTTTTTCAATGTGACTATTTGATAAAAACCCATTTAAATTGCCCTCATCAATTGTACTCTTTTATTCTGGTTTCATGGAGTAGGAAATGTCAACCCACTTCAGTATTCTTGCCTGGAAAATTCCATGGAGGTGCCTGGCGGGCTGCAATCCATGGGGTCGCAAACAGTTGGACATGACTGAGAGGGCACAGGCATGCACACACGTGCACACACACACACACACACATATCCTGGTTTCATCTCTTCCTTGTGTTGTCTTATCTTCTCAGTGATGGTAAAAATTTTTCTTACTTTAAATTTAATTTTTTGAATCCAAAAATTTCATACACCCTAAAATTATTTATCTTGGTTTTTAAAACTAATAACAAAAAATCTAACCATCCTATCCCCAAAGCTTTGCCTGCCTGTTCCTGAGGATTTAAGGAGGATTTAGTTCATAGATGGCATCTGGTATGCAGTCTATTTTCCCCTTGAGCTGATTCACTGATGTGAGTAAGGCCAGCAGTTGCTTTCCTCCTTTCAGAATCAGTCCTCAGCAGTGGCTCCTGAAAGAACATTATTTTTCTTAGTGACTTTAGAACAGGAGAAACTAGAAGGGCCCGTTATTTCTAAAGCTAGTTTTTCTTGGCCCATAAATATTTGACGCACTAGTATCTCTGAGCAGGGCATTAGCACAATATCAACTCACACAGCAGGAAATTTATGCCCATTTCCTTTTCTTAAAGAAAAGGGAGAGAGCAAATTCTCTGATGGCCCAGTGGTTAAGACTCTGCACTTCCAATACAAGCGGCACAGCTTCAATCCCTGGAGGGGGAACTAAGATCCCACATGCCATGTGGCCATAAAATAAGTAAGTAAACTGAAAGTCTTACTTTAAAAAAATTAAAGGAAGAGAAATTCAGCTGCTACAAATATTTATCAAGGCCACTCTGGAAATTATTGAGCTGTGAGGCATTCTGAGAGGAAAATGAAACATTCTCATTTTGGCTTAGAAGACTGTTTTAAACATCTTCAACAAGCAATATTCAGAAGTTTGATGATGAGAAGAGCAATTCTAAGAGAAGTAATGAGTCAAGTAAGACTAGAAGGTAAAATCATGGTAAACTTAGGTTACTCATGTAAGAGAAGCCAATCAGGTTATTACTATCAAATTTTCAGGGGACTTGTACTCAGAACTAAAGAAAGAAGAAAAGACATTCAGAAGAAGGGACTGTGTGCTGAGGGTTTAAAAAAAAAAGTTTATCTGAATAAATGAATGAATGAAGCAGCAAATCTTAGAGAATTTTGTTACTTGTTGGTTAAAGCATAAAAACTTGTGAAAATGTAGATTTATGGCAGGATTATGTGTAGATCTATATCCCTGAATGATGTAATCCCACTGCTATATTTACTGAAAAGCATTCTTACTTGAGGCCATGAGGATTAATGTTGCTCTCTTGGTAACACACCAAGAAACAGTCTCATGTCTTTTAAAACAAAGCAATATAACACTCTGAATACAAGCAACATTGCTCCAGGAAACACATTTGTCTGCCAGAGCCAAATAGTAAGCCTAATTTAATGAACATCGGCAGTTTGTTGAGCCCACCAGGGAATGAGAGTCTTTTGGGAAAGCCTGAAACTGAATTGTGCCAATTTATTAGGTAGCTTTTTATTTAGGGAGGAATTTAAGTGCCTGGAATACTTTACCAAAAGATTCAAGAGTTCTCTCAAAACTGGGTCTGTTATCCAATATATCCCCTAAATGTTGAGGGAACCAGAAATAGTCATCTATATATTACTTGCCTTGCTCTCAGACACATTACTTGTGCCTTTGTATCTTAAGTTCACCTTAGGACATACTCCCTACAAAGAATAATATTGCACGATCAAAAAAGGAACAATATGAGATTTATTCATTCATTCCTGAAATACTGGAAATGCTTGACTGTCCTTTCTTAGGGTCGTTTTACAGAGAATTGCACTTACAAGGCAACACCAAGAAAATATAAAACAACCATTATTTTCAGGAATATCTTGGTTTCATGGAATTGGCACCCATGGGGCTCACTAAGTGAGCCTTGGTCAAGAGCTGTGTCAAGGTCATTATTCAGACAGCCCTCCATACCTCTCAGACATCAGCATCCCTGTCTATTTTTTCTGAAGCCCTCCCTTTCACTTGCCATCATTGTTGGTATTAGTAAGGAAGGGAATGCATGCTTTCAGAACCATTGAGCTGTCCCTGCCTAGATGAGGGAAAAAAACTTTGCAGTCAGCCTGCCTTGGACTATTCTGCACTCTGTCCTCCCAGAATAATAGTGTTCTCTACAATTTGACAACTCCATGTTGGTGGTAACTGGTATTACTTTTTGTCTTAGAACTTCTGTCATAGAAATAGTGCTCTTTTCTTCTCCCTTATTTGGCACATATGATTTCTGCGTTTGAGTACCTGTCTTATCCGTTGATGATGCTGGGCTCTGGGAAGGATATGTGTATCTGTGTGTCCACATATGGAGAGTACCCACGGCTACCTGGTGTCTTTTCCATTATTTGGGAACTAGTTCATTTTTCACTTGATTCCAAGTGCCCATAAGCATCAACAAGGAATGGAATCTCAATTCCGAATCTTCTCTGAATTGGAAGCATAGATCACAATTGCACGTTTATTTTTTCTAGATCTTCTGATAAATCATCTGCAAACTAGCGTGGGGGTATGCCTTGTTATTATGGGGTGGGATGAATTGGGAAAATTATATGACATGAACAGGGGCAGAAATAATGTAAATCATTATGAAAATTTCTTCTTGGAAACTGGACTTGTGATAGTTTGTTGCCTGCTCCCAAGATGCCAGTAAGCATCATGAGATCGATAAAAATTTCCTAAGATTCAATGAGCCAAACTGGTCTCTCGCTTCACTACATTACCCTGGGTCCCAGGGAGGCCATAGTGCTGAGCAGGGGTCCGGGAGCTCTAACTGCCTTTTACTTAAAATAACAACTGATCTGTGAACATCCTGGCACAGAGCGAAGAAGTGGGCAACAGAATTTTCAAATAGGACTTATTTCTGTAACACCACTGTATCCATTTCTTGTAGTTATCATAACAAAGTACCATAAACTTGGTGGCCCAAAACATCAGAAATTATTGTCCCTGATTCTGAAATCCAGAAGTCTGAAATCAAGGTGTCAGTAGGGCCCCCCTCCTCTGGAGGCTTATGGAAAGAGCCTGTCCTTTGGCTCTTCCAGCTACTGTGCTTCTTGGCATCCTTGTGGTTGCGTCCATCTGATCTCCCCCTTGTCATCTGTATCTTCTCATCTGTCTCTTAGAAGATACTTGTTAGATTTAGGCCCCACCCAGGTAGTCTGGGATGATCTCATCTCAGTTAAGATCCTGAACTTAATTGCACTTCAAAGACCCTTTGTCCGAAAGGTAACATTTACAGGTTTTAGGAATGTGGATGTGGACCATTATTTTGGCCCATATTTTGGATGTGGACCACCAGGCCCACATGTTCCTTGTGTCCGGTTCTCCTCTAGGTACTTTCCTCATATAGGATGTGCCCTACAGATGAACCTTCAAGCTGTGAACTTTCAAAAATGTGAATGTGTGTTCCATCAACATCAGGTGTGAGGGAAGCTGCCGCTTGCCCTCTGTCTCCCATTGCAGACAATCCTGCAGCTCTACCATCTCTCCCCTCCTCTCCCGCCTCCAGTCTGTAACTCTTCTTGCCTCCTCACTCAATGCCAGCCCTTGTATGCTGGCTGCTGGACTGCACTGCTGTAGTTTTCAAAGTACTGTTGCATGCGTGGGTGCTCAGTTGTGTCCAACTCTTTGTGACCCCCACGGACTGTAGCCTGCCAGGCTCCTACTATACTGTAAGCTTAAAAATATTATCTTTATGTTTTGTGTTTGTCTTTTATGTATTAAATATGTGAAAAGTATTTTAAGCCTATTACCGTATAGTACTATGTACCCAATTGTGTTAGTTGGGTACCTAGGCTAACTTTGTTGGACTTATGAACAAGTTGGACTTATGAACTTGCTCTTGAACTGGAGCTCATGCATATGAAGAGGATTTACTGTATTAACTTTTGAATTTCTGAAATCTGTATTCTGTGCATAGCTCTATCACCAGCTAGCTGTGTAACCTCAAACAAGTCATTCCACATTTTCAGTCATTTTGTCTGGGTAGCAGTCTCCTCCTTTGTGAAATGAAGAAGATTGGATTACTTAAAGGAATCCATATAATAGTGTAGGGAATAGCCTTAATTTTAGAAGACATGAAAGGATTTTGTTCAAATCTACATAGGTACTGATCATCTACAATTTTCCAAGTGGTGTACGAAAGGAATATAGAGGAACGTAAGACCCTGGCCTTTTACATGCCCACCATCTAGAGGAGGCAACAATATTATCTGTGTGCCCAAGCACTGTCACTCAAGTAGGTGAAGCCAAAGAAAGTTCTCATGGAAGAAAAAAAACAAAGTGAATCAAGAATAAATCTGTGTAGAAGATGCAGAGCCAGAGCTTGTTGACTTCATTGCTAAATCATGAGAAAGTGGGTGCCAGTTGCTCTGCCACTGAAACCCCAGAGGGTACAGCTACTCGTGACCATCCAGGGATTAATGGTGCATTTAAATTGTTCTCACCAGAGGTTATATATGCACTGAGCCACAGTGCAGACCAGAGCGGCATGGCACCTAATGGCAAACTCCAAAGCGCCCCTGCATTTTTCTGAAAGGAGGATTGATAACATGCAAAGATATTGTGGCAGATAGTTCAGACATCTGACCTTCAAGAAGGTCTCAGGTCCCATGAGACCAACCACCCAGGTTCTAGAAAATATGTCCAGAGGAAATCTGTCCCCTGGCCAGATGTAGGCTGTGAGCTTGTACTTTGGTTCAGTGAACTGTACCCTGCAAGGAGGGAATTCATCATCATACTCCCTGAAGCAGGGGCACTCAGAGACGTATAAGGGCACTGAATGTCTCCGCTAAATGTCAGGGTGCGTTTAGTGAACTTGGCAAGCTCAGACTCAGTCCCAGTTAACATTTTTCTCCAATCCCCCAGCAGGCAGCCTGGCCTGGCTGGCAACTTGCTCGTAAGAAACCCAGAAATACATAATCAGTTCAGCTAAGCAAGCTCTAGAAAAGAGATTCATGATACAAAAGAATGCCCAGGTTCAGCCTTAAGCAGATCTACAATGACTTCTCAACCAGAAATGGAAGGAGCATCCAGACTAGCTTGTGTGGAGGAAAGCAGTAAGACTCAAGTCCATCTGCAGTGAACAAAGTTCATCTGATGATTGAGAAAAATAAGCTGTCTCAGGCAACATTCAGCATAGAGACATGCTCACAGCAAGTCAGGCATGGGGCAAATCTAAGAGCTACAGGACTATAATAAGAGAAAGCTAGGGTCATTTTGGGTGCCCACCTCAAAAAGTGCCAGAGAAGGCCAAGACACTGAAAAGTCTAATTATTTGAAATAATAGCTTTCATGTAACATTCCAGAGACGTTCAGGTATGGAGACTATCTATATTTTCACAGTTCCTTACCCCTAATGTCATGTTTTCCCCCTTTTTAAGTACCAGGGGCTAGAAATAATGCTAATAGCAATTATTTTAGTCAAGTGGCTATAACTTATGCTGTCACAATGAAATACCATAGGCCAAGCGGCTTAAACAACAGACATTTCTTTCTCACAGTTCTGGAGGTTGAGAAGTCCAAGATTAAGGTGTGGACAGATGTGGTTCTTGGTGAAGCATTGCTTTCTGGCTTGTAGACAGCCACCTTCTTGCTGCATCCCCAACTGATGGACAGAGAGAGGGTTCTGGTCTCTTCCTCTTCTTATAAGGACACTAATTTCATCATGGAGGCTCCACCCTCATGACCTCATCTAAATCTCATTCTTCCTGCTTCCAAATGCCATTCCAATGGGCCCTAGGGCTTTGACATTTAAGTTTTGGGAGACACAAGCATTCTGTACATAGTAAAAATAATAAAATAGTAATAATAATAAGCAGATACTCTTTTTCCTTAATGAAGCTCACAGTCTGGTAGAGTCACAGATATTAATCAAATTTTCACAGCCAAATATGTGAAATTGCACTTGTGTCTCAGCTTGAAAAAGAAGAGGTGCGTGAGGGTATGAGAGCACAGAGGAGGGGGATCTGACTGATGGGAGGTCAGAGATTCCCCCGCAACAACTGAGCTGAAATTGAAGGTCAAGGAGATGCCAACTTGTCGTGGTGGTGCTCAGATGCTCAGTTGTGTCTGACACTTCGTGCCCCCGTGGACTGTAGCACATCAGGCTCCTCTGTCCATGGGGATTCTCTTGGCAAGAATACTGGGGTAGGTTGCCGTTTCCTTCTCCAGGGGAATCTTCCTGACCCAGGAATCAAACCCCAGTCTCTTGCATTGCAGGTGGATTCTTTACCACTTGTGGTATCAGACAGGTAACTACAAGGGAAGGAGAAAGATGGAGGATGGGACCAGATGGACCTGTGGGGTCCAGGAAGTGTGTGTGTGTGTGTGTGTATTTGGAGTTAAGGTCTGTAAGGAGGTAATTCAGGTTACGTGAGGTTATAAGGTGGGATCCTAATTTGGTAAAACTGGATACTTATGAAAAGAGGAAGAGACACGATGCTCTCTCTCTCTGTGCACAGAGGAAAGGCCATGTGAGGACAAAGGGAGAAGGCGGCTGTCTATAAGCTGGGAAGAGCACTCTCACCAGGAACCAAACTGGCCGAGACTTCTGGCTCCTAGAACTGTAAGAAAATAAATTTCTGTTGGTTAAGCCACCAGCTTGTTATAGTCTGTAAAGGCAACCCAAGAAGACAAAGACAAAAATAAACTAATATTTGTTGAGCACGTGCCAGGCACCAGAATCTTTGTGTTAACAGCTAGTATTTTTGGATACTTATAAATAAAAATATTTATAAGAAATTATCTTCTCCTGTATAGTTCAAGATAGCTTACAACAGTGTCCACATTGCAACCACAAGAGGAGAAAAGAAGAGGGACCATCCCTTCCTTTTAAGACATCACCCAGAAATTACACATTCTGTTTGTCGGCATCCTATTGAAAGACTTTAATCACATAGCTACCCTTAACTACAAAGGAAGCTGAGAAATGTAGTCTTTATTTTTAATTCTGTCCAAATCAGAGGTTCTATTACTATCAAGGAAGAAAGAATGCCCATTAAGGGAAAAAAGTCAGTCTCCTACACCCACACCTTCAAATGGTCTTGGATGTTCCTAAATAGAATTGTTCTTGCTTTGTTGTTTAGTCACTAAGATGTGTCTGATTCTTTGAGATCCCATGGACTGTAGCCCACCAGGCTCCTCTGTCCATGGGATTTCCCAGGCCAGGATACAGAGCGGGTTGCCATTTCGTTCTGCAGGGGATCTTCCCAACCCAGGGCTCAAACCTGCATCTCTTTCATTGCCAGGCATATTCTTTACTACTCAGCCACCGGGGAAGCCATCCTGAATAAATAATGTTTTTAAAGTATTTGGTTAGTCAAAGATAATATTTTCTATACACCTTGGTTACCAACTCCTGTTGCAATGAAGACAGCCTACCCTTTTATGGATAAATAATAAACCCCAGTTGTTTATTACCCACATAATGGAAGAAACACTAATTTTTCTCACAGCCATGGAGGTAAAGTGATTTGCTTAAGGCTTCATATAGTCAGTAAATAGAATTACTGGGATATGAGTGAAGATTTTGGCAATCAAGTGCAGTTTTGTTCCCACTTAACAACCAGATGATTTAAAAGTGCCTCCTTATATGCCATGAGATTTACAAATGAACTAGTTTACACATAACTGAACATACAAGGTAGGCAAGTTGAATGGTGAAGACCACCCTGAACAAATAGGAAAAAGTTTTGCATTTCATCTGTTTCTTGTTTCTTAAAGAATTCAACTTTCAATCATTGATATTTCATAATATGAATGTATCATGGCTTACTAAATTGCTGATTACTATGAGCACCAGAGAATTGATGCTTTTGAATTGTGGTGCTGGAGAAGACTTGAGAGTCTCTTGGACAGCAAGGAGATCAAACTAGTCAGTCCTAAAGGAAAGCAACCCTGAATAGTCATTGGAAGGACTTATGCTGAAGCTGAAGCTCCAATACTTTGGCCACCTGATGGGAAGAGCCGACTCATTGTAAAAGACCTTGATGCTAGGAAGGATTGATGGCAGAAGAAGGGGACAACAGAGGATGAGATGACTGGATAGCATCACCAACTCAATGGACATGAGTTGAGCAAACTCTGGGAAATAGTAAAAGACAGGGAAGCCTGGTGTTCTGCAGTTCACGGGGTCTCAAAGAGTTGGACATGACTGACTGAACAACAACAACAAATATATTTATATTGTTTTCATTCTATTCCCTTGCTGTTATAAACCATATCACATTAAAATTAACTACATATGTATTTTTATGGGGTGGATAGTTGAACAGTTGGATACATCTTTTAAAATCTGTTGACTGTCTTTGGAAGTATTGCCAAAGTGAAAGTACTGTCCAAAAAGATGACCTGAAATTTACTTTTGTCAAGAATATATGAGACTATATGGAATCTAAAATATGACATATATGAACCAATCTATGAAACTGAAACAGAATCATGGACATAGAGAATAGACTGCTGGGTGCCAAGTAGAGTGAGTTGGGAGAGGGATGGAGTGGGAGTTTGTGATTAGCAGATGCAAGCTTTTATGTATAGAATGGATAGACAACAAGGTCCTACTGTATAGCACAGGGAAGTATATTTGATATTGTATGATAAACCATGATGGAAAAGAATATAAAAACAAAGAATGTAGATATATGTGTAACAGAATCACTTCGCTGTATAGCAGAAATTAACACAGCATTGTAAATCAACTGCATATTGATTAAAAAATAAATTATTGAAAAAAATTTTAAAGAATATGTGAGCCTAAAAAAAAGAATATATGAGACTGAAGTTTGAGGTTCTAGATTGGGTTCTCCAGAAGCAAACCTTGATATGAAGATCCTGTGTAAGGGATTTATTCAGGAAGTGTTTCCTGGGGAGACCGGTAAGGACTGGAGAACCAGGACAGGGAAAGGAAGGAAGCCAAGCAGAGTGTTGTTCTTGATCAGTTGCTCAATCATGCCTGACTCTTTGTGACCCCATGGACTATATATAGCACACCAGGCTTCCCTGTCCTTCACTATTCCTGGAGTTTGTTCAAACTCATATCTATTGAGTCAGTGATGCCATCCAACCATCTCATCCTCTGTCACCCCCTTGTCCTCCTGCCCTCAATCTTTCCCATCATCAGGGTCTTTTCCAATGAATCAGCTCTTGGCATTAGGTAGCCAAAGTATTGGAGCCTCAGCTTCAACATCAGTCCTTCCAATGAATATTCAGGGTTGATTTCCTTTAGAATTGACTGGTTTGATCTCCTTGCAGTCTAAGGGACTCTCAAGAGTCTTCTCCAGCACCACAATTCAAAAGCATCAATTCTTTGGTACTCAGCCTTCTTTATGGTCCAACTGTCACATCTGTCCATGACTACTGGAAAAACCATAGCTTTGACTATACTAACTTTTGTCTGCAAAGTGATGTCTCTGCTTTCACACTGCAGAGCTGAAGTTTCAGCCTTGTCCCTCAGGAGAAATCTAGAGAGTAAATAAACCTCAGAATTGTTTCAAACAGAGGCAAGGGAGCTGAGCTTTCACATTCTGATGTCTGATGGTCATTTCTCAAGAGCCAGCCCAGGGAAGAGGCAAACCCCAGGCATGCATGTTTTGATTCCCAGTGTATAGTAAAGCAGCTCTGATAGCCTGAGGGCAGTGCTCCAAAGCAGAATCTCACGTTCCAGATTTTAATATACAGAAGTCAGTGGTAGAGGCAGTATAGATGGTATACAGAAGCTATTACAAGAAATCTGAGAGGACCTGGAAAAAGCACCAATATTTTCTGGTACAGTCCACCCTTTGCTGTTGGTCAGGCCCTCTCACATTTCATTTCAGGTTTACTCCATTCTTTGAAAATTTCTTGAAGGTTGCTCAAAATTTCTGGGGCAAATTGTATTATAAAAATTGTATATTAAATGTGAGAGTCATTGAACAGCCTACAGTCTCTCCTGCTGCACCTGGCCCTAAAGGGATTACATTTCCTCATCTCCCTCTTCTGCCACGCATTCTAGATTCCTCTCGACTGTTCTTCTTTTTTAAAAAGTTATTTGTTTATAAAAGTCTTATTATTATTTATTTATTTAGCTGCACCATGTCTTAGTTGCATCAAACAGGATCTTCGTTGCCTCATGCAGGATTTTGGTTAGAGCATGTGAACATCTAGTTCCTTGACCGGGGATCGAACCCAGGCCCCGGGCATTGCGATCTTGGAGTCTTAGCCACTGGACCATCAGGTAAGTCCCCTCTCAACCATCTTGAATATAACAGTGATACTATCTTCATTGCCCTAATAAAGGACCTTTCACTGGGCCTTCATAAGGAACAGAGGCATGCTTATAACCCTAAATCTTTTGATTCTTTTCTCAATACTCTGCCAGGTCATTATTTGTTACAAGTTTCCAGGAGCAATTCCAGTGTCTTATTAGGACCAGCTCCAGGGGCTCTTGCCAGAGTGTTAAATACTGAGTCATAGGACAGTGGCCCTTATATTAATAAAATATCCCTTATCAACCACTCTGGTTTGGCATCCTCAATACTTAATTCCAGGCCTGCTCTCCCAGGACCAGAAAGTACACATTCCCCAAGTCCTATGGATCTTTTGGCAAATAATTTCTTTATCCTTTAATAAGGCCAAAATTTCCCCAGTTAAGTCATGCTGAAGCTTGACCCTAGTTTTCCATCTAGAAGTCAAAAAGAAAGGTGGGAGGGGGCGATCATAAGGAGAGCAAATACTGCCTTTTAATGTGTCTGTCTTAGGAGAGGCTTCTGAAAAGTCTCCAAGCACATAGGGGACTGCTTTTGTTTGGAAAAAAAGTTTGTCAATCCAGCAGGTTCAGAGTATTCAGCTGAGTCGAGGAATTCAATAGTCTACAGCCCACCTGCTCAGATTATCTATCTTGAGTCTCAGGGTCCCCCTCCTTCCTTAGTAGAGCCCTGACTTGGGCACAGGGGATTTGCTGTGGTTAGGTCTTCTCTGAGGTTCTGTTACCCTTACAGCCAACTCTGGTCTTCAGTATAGCCTTTCACTGCCTCAATATTATGAGGGTCTCCTCCGACTCTCTTCAAGCCCTGCTGGCTTTCCTACTGTGCCTTAAGTTGATAATTGACTGACCTAAGCTTGTATTTTCCTCGATTTAATGCACTAATAGCACTCAGAAACAACTCACCAGTTCATAGCTTTTGTAATTACAGCTTGCCCCATATCTTTCAAATGCACGCAGTGTTCTGTGTGTCAGCATCCTTTCTATCCATATGCCACCTTAGCACAGGTGAAAGTCTTAGTAACTGTGGGCTGATGCCAGGAAGAGTCAGCAGCCCACCCAGCACCAATAAAGGGGCCTTCGTTTTCAGATAGCCATTGAATAGCTAACTCCAAATCTGGTTCCTAGAGTCAGCTTCCTAAGACCACTGAGGGTACCAGCTACCTTAGGAGGTTCTAAAGAAGCAGGTCCTGAGATGAGGGTTCATTTGCAAATAATTTCCAAAAAAATAATCCCAGGAAGACCAGTAATAGAGTGGTGAATAGAATAGGAAAAGGGAAAAAGCCCAGCACTGGTGTGGTCTCAGGCAGAAGGCTCTCAGAAGGCAGATCTTTGAGGGGAACTCTGGACTCTGAGTGACAGCTCAGCACTATCCCAGTCTGATAGGAGCTAGACTACGGTACTTGTTCACCCATTTGTCTCTGGACAAAGTCCAGCTGGAATGTAAACCCCTCAATGCTTTCATTTCTCTGTACAGTGTGGACAAAGTGGCTCCAGCAGCCCAAGGGCCAGGAGGCCGGAGCTGCAGGTACTGGTCCATGGAAGAGCAAGTGTGAAGAACATGGATGTGGTGGGGGAGGCACAGAAGAAATAGAAAGGGATCCCGGGAATCTGGGCAGACCACTGTATCTGCTAGAGTTATATTCCTCTTTTTGTTCGTTTACTGTCTTTCTGTTTGTTTGCATAACTTGTTTTATCTTTATTCATTTTTTCTTCTTAAAGTTTCAAGTTTCATTTACTTGCAGAGTGGGTGATAGTTTGCATATAGTACAAAATTCAAATTTTCCAGAAGGTATACAGGAAACATCTTCATGTTTATGCTTTCAGAAATATCCTCTGAGAACAGATTTTACGTGGTACAAAAATCACTAAACATCTTCTGTTTCGTGTACATGGAATTCTTCTTTACACTTCTGTCTTTTTATTTAAAGGAATCAACTCTTTTCTGCATGGGAGTCCAGGACAAAGATGGTATCCCATCAGCAAAAAAGAAACTAAAAGTTATGGAGTTGTTGAGTGCTACATAATATGCTGGAAGGAAACTAACAATGAGGCCTTATTCCCCACATCAGTTCAGTTCATTTCAGTCACTCAGTCATGTCCGACTCTTTGCGACCCCGTGGACTGCAGCATACCAGGCTTCCCTGTCCATCACCAACTCCTGGAGTTTACTCAAACTCATGTCCATTGAGTCGGTGATGCTGTCCAACCATCTCACCCTCTGTCACCCCCTTCTCCTCCCGCCTTTAATCTTTCCCAGCATCAGGGTCTTTTCCAGTGAGTCAGTTCTTCGCATCAGGTGGCCAAAATATTGGCATTTCAGCTTCAGCATCAGTCCTTCCAATGAATATTCTTGACAAATCATCATTGTTCATGGAAGCAGTTTGTTTCCATTCGGTCGACCAATCGTGTCCACCTCCGTGACCCCATGGACTGTAGTCTGTCAGGCTGCTCTGTCCATGGGATTCTCCAGGCAAGAGTACTGGAGTGGGTTGCCATTTCCATCTCCAGGGGATCTTCCCGACCCAGGGATCGAACCTGAGACTCCTGTATTGGCCGGCAAATTTTTTACCACTGAGCCACCAGAGAAGCCCTTTAAGGAGGCAATAATATTAATAATATTTATCAGTTTAAGGGAAAACATCTACCAATTAACAAATTTTGAGACAAATTTTGTTGTTGTTGTTGTTATACTGTGAGAAATAGAGAAATTGTTATAGTATGGGCTGGTAAAATATTGGATGATAATGAAAGGCAATGGATGGGTTTTAGGGCCATCCATCTGACTGAACCTTTAAAGAATACCAAGGGTTTTACTTATTTGGGGGAAAAATACTGTCAAAGTGGAAAGAACACTAGGTGGAATTAAGAAAACCTACATACCGTTCCAGTGTTGCTGGGAACTTGCTGTATTTTGGTTAATGCTCTTAACCTCTCTGAGCTTTCATACTCACCTGTACTCTTCATTCAGGAATACTGTGGAGATGGAAATGAAATCAGTATCTTCAAAGCAAAGCATCTGGGTAATTTTATATGCAGCAATATAATTAATAATAATACTAGCATGAGAGATTAGGCTGGCAGGCAAGATTTTTCCTCCTTACTTATTTTTAGATTGCCACTATTATTTAGCCATCTGAACAAAGTATCTACTATTTAGTTTATTCTCCAAGACCAAGTCAACTCACCCTACAGATAGAAAGGTATAGTTTCACTGCTAGCAGTACTATTGGGGGAATGCAGGATATCAACTGAGGACAAATGATGTGGTCAGCTCCTGGTCCTTAACTTCCTTCTGATGCACAGAGCTTACTTTCAGGACTCAGTTGGGATGCTTGGGAAGGAGGGACTTGTCAAAAGTTATATATTATGAAATTAAAATCTGCATATAAACGAGGAAAACCAAGCCTGCAACTGACTGCAGACAAATACTGTTTGATTCCACTTATACAAGGTACCTAGAATTGTCCAATTCAGAGTCAGAAAGTATCTTGGTAGATGCCAGAGGCTGTGGGGGGTGGGTTTGGATGGGTTTGGGATGGAGACTTAGTATTTAATGGGGACAGAGTTCTAGTTTAGGAAAGTGAGAAATTCAGAGATGGATGCTGGTGAGAATTGCACAACAATGTGAATGCTGCTGAACTGTATGGTTAAACATGGTTAAATAGTATGTTTTATATTATGTGACTTTTACTACAATTAAAAAAAAAGATGTTTGAAGAAATTGAATGAGTGGATGAAATTATCACTTGGTTTGATTTATGTTGTTTCCTAAGAGTACAGAGATACTTTAAAGCTCCTGATCCTCGAGTATAGTCCTGCTTGCATGTTTCTTTATGCAATTCTCTGTCCATCAAGTGCCTACATATCACAGGCTGAGTTACATGGATCTTGAGAACAACCATTGTAGGCCACCATTTGTAGATTCACCCAAAGTGAATCGTTATTTTGCCTGAATTATCCCTGTAATAGTTTTCTATTGTTGCTGTAACAAATGGCTGCAAACTTGATTTGAAACAGCATACCCTCATTATCTCAAAGTTCAGTAGGGCAGAAGTCCGAGGACAGCAGGCTGATTTCCTTAGGGTATCACGGAGCAGGAATGAAGGTGTGGGTAGTGTTGTGTTTCTCTTTGAAGGCTGTGGGTCTCCTTCTGGTTGTCGGCAAAATTCAGCTCCATGTGGTTGTAGGACTGATGCCTAATCTCCATACTGGCTATCTGCTAGTGGCTGCCCTTAGCATCTGGTTTCCTGTCTGCAATTCCTACAGGTTGTTCCCTGTGTCTCAGGGCCAGCAATAATGCACTGAACCTTTCCCACACAATTGCTTCTCTTCTGTGACCTCTCCTTCTGCCACATCTCTCACTGACCATTCTGCCTTCCTCTTCTAAAAGCTCAAGTGATTAGATTGAGCCCACCAGATAGTCCAGGATAATCTCCTGTTTTAAGGTCTGTAACCTCAATCACATCTGCAAAGACCCTTTTCCTGTAACATAGTCCAAGGTTTGAGGGATTAAGACATAGTGTGGAAATCTTTGGGGGTCATTATTCTGCCTATTGCAATCTCAAAGACCAGAAGAGGAGTCGTTATGGGATACTACATCCTCATATGGCTTCCCTGCTGGCTCAGTGGTGTAGAACCCCCTGCCAATGCGGGAGACACAGGGATGTTGCCTTCCTTCTAGAATTGTTTATTGTGATTAATCATTAGCTATTTCCTGGTTTAGCTAGGAAGTATTACAAAAACCATAGGAAGCAGGTGAGATACTAAGATAGGGAAGGTGGGGGGGGAGTGTGTATGTGGCACATTTGCTTCTCCTGATGTTACCTTCTTCTTCTCTAGCAGAAGAAACTTTTGGTCTCTCCAATATACTGCCTCATTTCTCCTACCTTTATGTGGCCGATGACTTTGGAGGAGGAACTGGGACTGCAGGGATCAGCCCCTGTTGAGGGTGACATTTGGGATCTGTCTGCCTGTGGGGAGTATCAGTACTGGTCTGCCTTTGGCCACATGATAAGCTCAGGGTAAATTCTCTGCCTTGTAGGGGAAGGACTCTAATTGTTGCCTGTAATTGACTGTATATGTTCAAATGGATTAAATCATTCTTCCAGGCCAATTCAACCATGAATAAGTCAAGCTCAATCTTTTAGATATAGTGAGTCACTATTACATGCAGACCAATGCATCTCGTACAATGGAGTAGACAAAGATGAATTGAGACCCCCATATATAAAACAGGAGAAAAAAGATATCTTTTCTCTCTTCTCTTTCAAATCCCTCCAGCAAAAACAATATAGTACAATGAATAATAGTGAGTTGAGAAAGCAACAAGAAGGAGGAAGGCAATATATATAAACTGATATTTTCACCTTTTATAGTAGAGGAAGGGGAAATGGATGTCAAAAGATCAAAGTCTGACCAATTAAGTAATATATATTTAAACATATTTACAGAAGCCCAAGAAGGTTCTAGAAAACCTAGTAACAATGATATGATTAGGTAAAAGTAAAGGGGGGAGGGATGAACAGTGGGAAGAAATACAAATGTACTAGTTTTACCATTGGTTGAAGTAGGAAGACAGTAGATACTGTCTGAAGAAACAGTGTTTATTATCTTTTATAAATTTTAATTATAAATTTTATCACTGGATTGAACATAAAATACACATATGCAGAAGGAAACTTTAACAATAGCAAGTAAAATTATTAAGAAATAGCGCAATGAAAGATTGGAAAAAACAAAAATAAGAAGAATAGAAAGGTAACATGGAACTGAAAGTTATATCAACAGCTATAAATTATATAACCTTTTCTGTAGAAAGATAAAGACTCTCAAATTGTATCAAAATATAAAATCCAAACATATGATATATAGAATAACCTACACATAAAACACACTGACTTAGAAAGGTTGAAAATGAAAGAATGAACAAAAACTTATCACACAAAGTTAAAAAGTCACTGAAAAAGAGATACGCTAATTTTCAAACATATGAAGAGACCCTAACCTGATAATAAATGTAATTCAAAATAAAACTACTCTACCAGAGCCTGTCCACTCATAAAATTAGCAAAGATCAAAAGTCAGGTAGCACATTAGTTGTTGGAGATGAGACTATACGGGCACTTTTATGTATTTCTGGAAGGACTGTAAATTAGCCCAGCATTCATAGAATGTAACTTGATGTACAAATGCACTGACTCTATGATGCAGCAATTCCAGTTTAATGAATTTATTCTAGAGCAGTCCTCACACATATGTACAAGGCTATTCAATGCATATTATCTATAAGAGCAAATATTTGAAAGTAGTTCAATATATCCATTAATCAAATTTATTGAAGCCATTAAGAATGAAACTGTGGCTTTCAATGTATTTGTGCAAAATGAGTTCCAAGATTAAGGGGGAAAGAAAGTGTCTCTATCAAAGGTCATTGCAAGCCCACATATTGCTTTTGTACAAATTAGAAAAAGATATTCCCTTTCCTGCAAGGATGCAGTCTCTGCCTGGGTCCTTTTGTAAGTGGAGCAGGAGAGAACTTTAGCCTGCATGCATCTCTCAACCACACACTTGTATGGAGAAGAGTTATACATGGGTGCCCTGACTCGAGAGCAAAAACTTGCATTACTTTTTAATATAACATTTAAGGAAAAAGAACATCACATCTTCATTTCTATTCTTTTAGTACATAAGCATACTATCAAACAATATAAATAATGAGTTGAAGATATCTTATTGTAACAAGGAAAATAATAATTGGTGGATCATTAAGATGTAAGCATCTAATGGAAAGAGTAGCATCTTATTTACCAGGCAATCTTAATTTGCTTTCTGAATTGAATTAATTGATTAGTTAATTTAATGATTAACACCATTTGTTACCTCTGAATAGAATCACTAAAGTTTAAATTAGTAAAGTTTGTAAACAATGAATTGGATGATGGATCTCAGATTTGTATCAAATAAATGTTGTAGTCTATGTTTCTATGATACCTCTCGATAGATATTTCATATTAATAAATATAAATGGTATAAGCTTTCTATCTATTTGTATATTTAGAGACAGAATCAATTATCTACAAGTTTGGTCCATATTATACTCAGATACAGTTTGTTTAGAGTTATTAAAACAAATATACACCAACATTTCAGAACTTAACACATAATAACCCAGTGCAGATGTTTCTGGTTGGTTGATGGCTTTCTGACTCCATGGACTGTAACCTCCCAGGTTCCTCCATCCATGGGATTTTCTAGGCAAGAATATTGTAGTGGGTTGCCATTTCCTTCTCCAAGGGGGGGGGGTCTTCCCAACCCAGGGATCAAAGCTGGGTCTCCCGCAGTGCAGGTAGACTCTTTACCGTCTGAGCCGCCAGGGAAGCCACCACACATACACACACACACACACATAAATTTTTAATGAGTTGTTTATTTTTGGCTATGCCGGGTCTCCAACGCTGCACAGGCTTTTGTGTAGTTGTGGCAAGCAGGGGCTGCTCTCCTTTGTGGTTCATGGGGTCCCCATTGTGGTGGCTTCTCTTGCTGTGGAGCACAGGCTCTAGGGCACCGGCTTCATAGCTGTGGCACATGGGCTTCGTTGCTCTGTGGCATATGGGATCTTCCTGGGCCAGGTATTGAACCCATATCTCCTGCATTGGCAGGTGGATTATTTACCACTGAGCCATCAGAGAAGCTCATGGCTTTCTCCTTGAATGATCTGGATACAGACTCTTTCCATCTTGCTGTCTGCCATGACCTTGGGTCTTGGAATCCTCTGCATATACCTGACAGAAAAGAAAAGAAAGTGGAGAATCCTGCCTCTTAAAAGCCTCAGACAGTGACATCTATCACTTCTACTCACATTACATTGGTGAATTCTAGTCTTATGACCACACTGAAATATAAAGGCTGCTGGATATGTTTGTAGTGCCACAGCTGCCAACCAGGAACAGTGATACAGCATGAAAGGGGGAGTATGAATTTTGGGTAAACAGCTAAATATCTCCACCGCAGAGTTGAACCCTGTAGGACAGTATCTGACTGAATAATAACTTTGAATTTAGGTATTTGACATTTTGTGAACCCAGGATTGGACCAACAGACTGGTTCCAAATAGGAAAAGGAGTATGTCAAGGCTGTATATTGTCACCCTGCTTATTTAACTTACATGCAGAGTACATCATGAGAAACACTGGGCTGGAAGAAGCACAAGCTGGAATCAAGATTGCTGGGAGAAATATCAATAATCTCAGATATGCAGATGACACCACCCTTATAGCAGAAAGTGAAGAGAAACTAAAAAGCCTCTTGATGAAAGTGAAAGAGGAAAGTGAAAAAGTTGGCTTAAAGCTCAACATTCAGAAAACTAAGATCATAGCATCTGGTCTCATCACTTCATGGGAAATAGATGGGGAAACAGTGGAAACAGTGTCAGACTTTATTTTTGGGGGGTCCAAAATCACTGCAGATGGTGACTGCAGCGATGAAATTAAAAGACGCTTACTCCTGGGAAGGAAAGTTATGACCAACCTAGATAGCATATTAAAAAGCAGAGACATTACTTTGCCAACAAAGGTCCGTCTGGTCAAGGCTATGGTTTTTCCAGTGGTCATGTATGAATGTGAGAGTTGGACTGTGAAGAAAGCTGAAAAATTAATGCTTTTGAACTGTGGTGTTGGAGAAGACTCTTGAGAGTCCCTTGGACTGCAAGGAGATCCAACCAGTCCATCTTCAAGGAGATCAGTCCTGGGTATTCATTGGAAGGACTGATGCTGAAGCTGAAACTCCAATACTTTGGCTACCTCATGCGAAGAGTTGACTCATTGGAAAAGACCCTGATGCTGGGAGGGATTGGGGGCAGGAGGAGAAGGGGACGACAGAGGATGAGATGGCTAGATGGCATCACCGACCTGATGGACATGAGTTTGAGTAAACTCCAGGAGTTGGTGATGGACAGGGAGGCCTGGTGTGCTGCAATTCATGGGGTCGCAAATAGTCGGACACGACTGAACAACTGAACTGATACATGGGATGGAAGTTCTAAACTGAATGAAATATATGATGATTCTTGAAGGTCTTGCCTACATGTATAGTCTCTTTCTCTGGGATTCTTCTACCCAAAGTTTATTCCCAAAATTTCACTGGAAAATCTCAGTCGAAAATATACTGAGCTCTTCTGCCAATTCAACCTGCATTTGTCAGTCATTATATTCATGGACCTTCACTGTAGCTGACACTGGTGACTGCTTCCTCTTTCATAGCCTTCTCTTCCCTTTTGTCTGTGTTTTGCTTCTTTTTTCTCACTTCTTCTGGACATTTCATCTCAGGTCTCTTGCCAGGTTTCTTCTCTTAATGCTCTTTAAATATGAGTGTTCCTTGAAGATTAATCCTGACTCAGCACTCTGCCTCTTCCAAACCTTCCTGGAATGATCTTATCCTTCCTAAAATTATAACCATCACCTGTATCCAGTTGGTGCTCAGATTTGTTTCTCTAGAACTTGTCTTTTACCTGAGCTTCAGGCCATGCTTCCATGCTAAACATTTTCCCTGGACATCACACAAAAACTTCCACCAAGTCCAAACATACCTCTTTCTAAATTTCTCTCCCTCCAGTATTTTCTGTCTTAAAATTAGACACTATTTATCCAGTTATATAAGCCAAAGTCTTCATGCGTGACCCTGTTTATTCCAACATTAATCATATGCATAGCTGGCTTATTTTACCTCTTAAAAATACTTCATTCCCTTTTATTCCTCTCCTATTATTATTGCCTTCATTTGGAACTTTAAAATTTCACCTCTGAAATACTAAAATCATCTCATCTTGGGTCCCTTACTCTAGTCCTCTCTTTAGATTGCACACATTTGCTCATAGTGCTTCCACCTTTGACCTAGTGGCTCAGGATATCCCGAATCAAGTCAGGATTTTCCATTTGAGTTTTTACAGTAGCTCTTAGGTAATTTTGATCACCAGCCAATTTTGGAAATCACTGTCCTAGAATAAGTCCTGTGAGCAAGCCCCAAACTGCAGGTTATATGGCAACCAATCCCTGTGTATATTTTCAGGCCTTTATAGATTATCTCTTGGTGTTCTAAGCCCTGAAAACAACAAAGGAGTGACATTGAGGCTCTGGCATGATATGTCTAGTTCCTTCAACTGCTTCAAGTTCAATTCAATTCAATTCAATTACCATCACTACAGAGTGACTGAATTCGAGGAACCCTTGGTTCATACTGTGAATTTTATACACCTCTGTGTTCAGTGCATTAGTCAGGTCATGGAAGTTTTTCATCAGGCCATGTCAGGCAAATATTAGGGATGGGAT
Organism: Odocoileus virginianus; assembly: GCF_023699985.2. Lineage (NCBI taxonomy): Eukaryota > Metazoa > Chordata > Mammalia > Artiodactyla > Cervidae > Odocoileus > Odocoileus virginianus. The sequence goes on along the minus strand of NC_069684.1, from coordinate 57,660,995 downwards.
CTCTCAGGAACCTACTATATAACCTTGACGCTGAGCTCTGAATGCTATCAAGTAATAGAAATGGAGCAGAGCAGGAAATGGATGAATATGTATCAGTGTTTCTTAGATTGGCTACTTTATGATAAAAAGGAGTTTGTGGGGAGGATACTGGGGAGCTCACCAAGTGGGCTGGAGGTATAAGAAAGGGCTGCCTGGTCAAGGAAGGAAGCTTGGAGGCAAAGGAAGCAGAAAACAGAAGAGTCCTGTTACAGAGAGAGAATGAAAGCTAAGCAGCTGATGAATGACAAATATCCATTGCCGTACACCTAAGGAAATAAAGGGGAGAAAGCGAAAAAGGTGGGGAAACAAGACTGAGGAAGCAGGGAAAATACTAGGTTTAAGCATCATATAAAGAGCCACATATGAATTTTATTTTGTTTCTCTTTGTTTTTATTATTTTTTAAGTTAATCATAAGGAAATCTCTTATGTACTTGATAACAATACATCTGGTCCTAATAATTCTAGAAATCTCTATTTATAGACATCAAATGTGCTGTTGAAATTAAACATAATGCATGAACAAAAATTGCAAGATAGATTTAGGGCTTGCTTTTTCAGTAAAGTATACACAAAGGGAATAAAGAAATTCTTTCCTCAAATTAATGGTGAATTCTTTTGTCATGAGAATAGGAGTTTATATTCATTTCACTGAAAGCCCATAAATTGTTCTAGACAAGAAAAACAAAAGTAGCCCAAGGCAGTATTTTCATTATAGAAAAAGGCACATGTCCATGAATATCTAGTTTAATATTAACAAAAGTCATTCAATTAGCTATGCATGTGCCATTGTTATGAATATTTATTCACGTCTCAACTAAGTAACACTGATATCTTTTATTCACTGGTTCAGAGATTCAGATGTTATAAACATTACCCTTCATGCCCTGGTGTGACATAAAGAGATTTGAGTCCAAAAAGGACCTGACACTTCCCACCACTGAAAATGCAAATTCCTTTAGAACTTTCAACTTTTTGTTATGGAAAATGCCTTTGTTGTTTGCTGATTTTATTTCTTTCGTAGAACCATTAAAAGAAAAACCATCCTGATGAGCTAATATTGGTTCTTTAATAATAAAAATTTTTAAAAATCTAAAAAATGTTTTCCTTTTCCTCATCACTTGGATCTCTCTAGGTGGCTCAAAGAAAGAGAAAAGCATGTAAAATGCAGGTGAATGATTTTATTTAGAGCAAGAATAGCAAATTCCCTTGTCTATGACAGGCTTTGCTAGTCAGTTTGGGTGCTTTTTTCTGCTAAGCCCAGATATGGTTTCTATAGCCAAAATTCACTTCTTCAGTTCAGTCGCTTAGTCATGTCTGACTCTCTGTGACCCCATGGACTGCAGCACACCAGGCTTCCCTGTCCATCACCAACTCTCGGAGCTTGCTCAAACTCATGTCCATCGAGTCAGTGATGCCATCCAACCATCTCATCCTCTGTCATCCCTTTCTCCTCCCGCCTTCAATCTTTCCCATCATCAGGGTCTTTTACAATGAGTCAGTTCTTCGCATCAGGTGGCCAAAGTATTGGAGTTTCAGCTTTAGCCTCAGTCCTTCTAATGAACACCCAGGACTGATCTCCTTTTGGATGGACTGGTTGGATCTCCTTGTAGTCCAAGGGACTCTCAAGAGTCTTCTCCACCACAGTTTAAAATCATCAATTACTCAGCGCTCAGCTTTCTTTATAGTCCAACTCTCACATCCATACATATGCTTTTGATCTATAGGACTTGGCATATAAGATGAAACATACTGGCTATACATAATTCAGATCAATTCAGGAAAAAAAAAACAAGTTTCTGCATGCTACCTTATTTGAAAGATGTACAGAGCACTAATGACTCAATAGTATCAGTTTCCATCATTTGGAAAGTCTTATACTATCCAACCAGTAGTGACTTGGACTTCTATTTTCCCTTATTCTCTCAATTTTGACTTCTTCCACCACCATTGAGAATGATGGTCTAAATCCTTACATGCTTTTATCCTCTGATGTATCTTCCCTGACCAGGCATTTCCTATTTCGGCAGGCTGTGTTCTAGAAATGAAACATACACACACATGCACACACACAGTATGTTTATATGCTCCCAAAAAATTTTGGTTCAGAGAATGAAGTGTTTTCTTAAATAAATATTATGTAATGCCTGTAGATTTCTGTTGTCTAGGCTTTATCTAGTCTCTACTCTCTTAAATAAATTCTTTTCATTAACTACAATTAAATTTTCAGGTTTTCTATATATGCCGAGTTTCATTCACAAAAACACCAGAAATAATCTCTCCAACAAAAATATTTTCATGTTTCATATACTATCCTCCTTGGTTTTTCAGTAAGAAATCCTATCAAACAAAGTCTGTCTTTAAGAGGGCTGAAATCCCTTCTAGTTAGGCTCAGACACTGCTGTTTTTCTTTACCTAGGTGATTCCTACATCTTTGTTCTTATTTCAGATAGAGTTCAGGGGACCCTTTCTCAAAGAAGCTTTCCATTCTTGACCTCCTGGTTTCAAGTCCTTTACTACTTACTAGTGACTAGTGCATACGATGATGTTGCTCTCTTTTGTTTACCTGTCCTCTGCATTCATTGAAGCAATTTTTTTCTATTACTATCTGCTCCTACTACTAGACTATAGACTTTGTGAGATCAGGAGCTATAATTTGGCCACCTGATGTGAAAAGATAACTCAATGGAAAAGACTCTGAGGCCGGGAAAGATTGAAGACAGGAGGAGAAGGGGACGACAGAGGACAAGATGGTTGGATGGCATCACTCACTCAGTGGACATGTGTTTGAACAGATTCCGGGAGATGGTGAAGGATGGGGAAGCCTGGAGTTCTGCAGTTCATGGGGTTGCAAAAAGTTGGACACAACGTAGCAATTGAACAACAACAACAAATTGGATTTTGCTTTACATTATCTACCCAATGTTTAGCACAAATGTGACCTGTACTTGTGGCTCAATAAATAATGGTTGAATGAATAAGTAAGTATTCATTCAAATGCATGTCACTTCAAGGTACAGGTGACATGATAGTCTAATACTGAGTGCATTTGAAGGCCAGAGGAGAAAATATCTTAGCCCAAAGCAATCTCCAGTGGACAGTGTCAACTATCTGTGATGGGACAAAGAGAAAACTTCTCCTCGGAAGGAGGTAAAGTTCCTTACTTACATTCTTCAATGGAGGCCACATAACAGGCCTTCTAATACTTTCAAAAGAATATCTATGGTAGCTGCCTGCGTTACCAGAGTGCTTCAGATTCCAGCTCCATTTCTGTGAATGTGAGCTCTCATCTCCTTCCAAATGGCCCCTCTAGGGCCTCGGCAGCTTGATGGGTCCACTATCCAGCCACTGGGTTGAGTGAGGCGATCAGTTAAGCAATGGGATAGCAGTGTTCTCCTGGCCAAGGGCTCAAAGTGACCTGGATATCGCGGGATCCTTAGTACTTCAGGCTTGTTTCCCTGTTTTTTTATCTTGGGTCAACATCATAAAAGTGACTGAAATTGCTGTCCTCAGTTGGTATGGAATTAAGGAGAAACTTTGGTCCTTATAACCATTAAAACCTTAATTAAGTAAAAAATGGGAACTCATTACCTCCTGCGTAGCTTGTGCTCTAGCTTTCAAATTACATCACTGCTACATGCCTGGGCCTACAGTCTCCACTTCTAACCAAAAGGCGCTTTGCTCTCCTGACTGATCAGCAGACAGTCTTGTCCCATCATGAAGGCAGAAGTCAACTCTTCACTGAACAATGTTTCTGTTTGATAGTCAAGATGGACAGAGGTATGTAGTATTTGACCTTCAGGAAAATGCTGGAAAACTCCACTGCACTGTGAAAGGCAAATTATAAATTCCTTGAAAAAAAAGACTGTCTTACCTCCTTCTTATGGCCTGCACAGTGCCTAACAATTATTTGACTAAGTAAAAATTATTGGTTAACTGGTTATTTTGCAGATGGATTAAATGGACATTGTCTGTGAGGGTGCCTACACTGTGATAAACAAGAACTGATAGTTGTTCCCTGAGATGCTGGTGCTAGAGAGAGTATTTAATGAGAGCAGGTTACCAAGCTGCACTCCACAAATATTATGGCTCCTTGTGTATAAGGTAGGGGCTTCCCAGGTGGAAGAATCCACCTGCCAATGCAGGAGACACAGGAGATGTGGGTTCGATCCCTGGATCTGGAAGATCCCCTGGAGAAGGAAATGGCGACCACTCCAGTATTCTTACCTTGGAAATTCCATGGACAGAAGAGCCTGGTGGGCTATAGCCCATGGGGTCATAAAGAGTCGGACATGACTTAGCGACCGATTACAAGCACAAGTAGTTTCCCTGCTTGACTTACCACACTGGATCTAATCTAAAACACTGTCAGTTGTAGAAAGGAACATTATTTGCCTGTCTCTAGGAAAGAAAGAGAGATTGTCAATTAATCTATGCTATAGTATACAAGTACTGTGTGTAGTACTTATGAAGGCACAGATCAGAAACTGCAACCAGATTTTAGAGTTGTAAAAATGTACAAACATGAAACATTGTTTTTGGGCATTTGGAGTGATTCTGAGGGTATATTGTTGTTAGTGGTAACCATGAAGCAACAACTTGAAGGTCAGAGGAGGAGAGGAGGGTAAAAATATACCATTGATACGAGAAAAACCTGCGGATGATTTCTGTTGTTGTAGTCGCTAACTCGTCCGACTGTTTGTGACCCCGTGGATTGTAGTCTGCCAGGGTCATCTGTCCCTGGGATTTCCCAGGCAAGAATGCTGGAGTGGGTTGCCCTCCTCCAGGGTATCTTCCAGACCCAGGGATTGAACCTCTGTCTCCTACATTGACAGGCATACTCTTTACCATGGAGCCACCTAGGAAACCCACAGATGATTTCTGGCTGTCAGTGAATAAGTTTGTGAACAACCAGGGTGAATCTATACTTTTGTACTTTGAAGCTCAAACACCAAGTAACACTCTTGGTTTGATTTACAAATTCAAGTTTAATGAAAAGCTTAATGAAATTGAAAATACGTAAGAATGAAATACTTAACCACATGTTGTTGTTCATTTTGATGTCTTTTTTTGAAGGGAAACTATGTACAAAAATGTGACAGTCTTATAATTAGAGTCTGTAAGAACAGGAAATGATATCTATATAAACGGTCAAGTGGGTCTGCTGTCCCAATTTGGTTTTGACAACCCGTGTTCAGTTGGGTAGTCATTCTTTATCAGTTCTGTCCAGTAGAAATGTGAAGTCACATAGTCTACTTTGAATTTTCTAGCAGCCATATTTCAAAAAGTTAAAAGAAACAGGTGAAATTAATGTTAAAGTATATTTAGTGGAACATATTCCAAATACTGTCAAGTCAACATCTAAACAATAAAGTAATAATGAATGAGTTATTTAACATTGTGTTTTTCATACTGTCTTCAAATTCAAGTGTGTTTTTCCCACTCCAGTCAGTTTTAACTGACCGCATTCCTAATGCTCAGTGACCACATATGGCTGCTACATTGGATAATCTAGCTTTATAGTCTCTCTGGCAGTTTATGTATCTCTATATTAGAAGAGAATCTATTCCTCTATAATTCCTCCATTATTTCTTTGTAATTCCAGGAGTAAACCTCCTGGAATGGGTGCTGAATGCCCTTAAGATTTCTCTTCCATTTCCAAATATTATGGTTATTATCAGTATACATACAAAGTAAGAATGATTATGTGTCAGTGGAAGTTAAGCTGGTATATATAGCTTTACCTAATTCAGAAACAAAATATCTTACTTTGACATAGCTTTAAGTATCTCATATACATATTTTATGTATAGCAGACACATTTGTGTGTCTCAAATTCAAATGTCAGTCTCAAATTCAGATTCCGGTTTTGCTCATGTGAGACTGAATTGGTAGCTGAAATATAGGGGATACAAAGAAATGGAAGACACATGATCCCTTTCCTCTAGGAATTTACACTGTTAACTTAGGGAGAAATGCATGGGGCCCCAGTGAGCTCTAAGATACTGCCCAAAATACTTGGGCCCACTGGAATTTTGCTAACATAAATATAACATGAAATAGGCAGGATACTAGCTGGGTTTTGCATGTCCTGTTGGTCAGTAAGAATTTTCCTTGTAACGAGTTCAGGTAATGAGATGACTTGTATTCTTATTGAGTGCCAATTCTGATGCCATAGATGTTTTTGATTTTTCAAAGGATTTCAAAGCAGTTCATGACACCACTAAAACAGTTCTTGCTGGTTGTTATCTTAGTTTTATGTCAATTCTTAACAAAGCGTATACATTAGCCCTTGGAATGACACAACTGCAAAAATACAGATTATGATGATTAAACAAGAAAAAAATCAAATTAACTACTATGAACCACAGAAGCCACTAAAATCAAGCTATATTTGAACACAAACATGTCCTAAATTTAATTTTTCCTCTAGAAGAATTTCCGAGTCACAGTAGCAGACTACATGCCCATCAAACTATATTATCATACCCTGCCAGCAGGTGGCCACAGGGCCTTTGCATAGTTCTCTCTCCTTTTATAACCTCACCTGGTTACTGCTAGATTTTTCTTTTAAGATTTTTTTTTTAATGTGGACCATTTTTAAAGTCTTTATTGAATTTGTTACAGCATTGCTTATGTTTTACATTTTGATTTTGGCATGTAGCAATCAGGAGTTGAACCTGCACCTCCTGCATCAGGAGGTAAAGTCTTAACCAGTGGACTACTGGGGAAGTCCCTGGTTACTGCTAGATTTGTAGGTTTATGGTTGTTTGTAACTTCTGCAAAAATTTCCTGAATAAGAAAGAAGAGAAAGTTCCCTGTTCAATTACTTGGCTCAGTTTAACACCAGGTAAAGAAATTCTGCCTCAGAGTGAAACCCTGTTTTTTGAGCTGATCATTCGAACACGTTGGAGTGGGAGAAGCCAAATGGAGAAATGCAGTGATAAAATATCCAAGATTAAAAGCCCATTTTATTTTCGTTCTTTTGAATCCACTTTATCTCATTAGTCTTTTATTTTATATCCTTCTCCAAAATTGCCTGATGTCTGATGGTTCTGAGGAGACAGCAGAAAAGGTTCTTGGCATCTGATCAGAAGCCAAATTATTGAGTAGATTTACATTCTCCTATAATGTTGGCTTAGAGATATGTATGTCTCCCATCAAGCTCATATAACCTTCCCTCTGACTTAAAGTACAGGTAATCAATTGCAAGGCAATAGAAAGAGACTTACCTATTTCTTGAGAAGGAATAGAACAAACAAATGTTTGGACAACTGCTGCCGTATTAATATACATGAGAAAGCAACAGCTAGTGTTATTCTACAGAAATGAATGAATGAATAAATAAATAGACTCTAAGCACTTTATTCTTCTCACATAATTTCTTCTCAGTGACATTATTGAACAGGCTGTTGAAAACAAACATCGTTAAATGAGAAAAGAAAAGCAGCCGCCTTTCTGATTCCCTGCTGCAACATTTTCCAGTGACGAATACTCCCTAAATGGATTGAGCTTTTTGAAAAAGAAGTCAGAGAGAAATTTGATGTGGCCCCCTGACCCCTGGTAAGCACATGTATCTTCACCTGCCATAGAGCGTGCTGGCACTTGCTTACTTTTCAGTGAAGACTATTGATTTTGCTTATTGGCTGCAGGCGAGTCCATAAAGAACAAATTACAAAGTCAGAGGTCCGCGGTTAGCAATTGCTTGCATGATAACAGGGGCCTCACTCCACCCCCAGCTTTCACTATTGACATCCTCACCACCCCAGCCAAAGGAGAAGGCTGTATCAAAACCTAGGATGTATTTTCAACCGCTGTAAACTCAGTGTTATATACAAAGGTTTCTGTAAAGGATGAAAATGCAGGAAATTGGCTACAACTGTGTGGAGCAGAGTATGTGTGTGTGTGTGTGTGTGTGTGTGTGTGTGTGTGTTTACGTGATGGGAAGCACAAGCCTTAAAGTAAAGAAGATATGCCCTTCTGGATGTAGAAAAGGAAGCTTGGAATGGGCATTGGATGCTGCTATGAAACTGCCCTTTCTTGAGGCTTAAAATAAAAGCAGGTAGATACATATCTGATATAAATGTGTTTCTAATGGAGGCAGTTTATGGGCTGAGCATTTAGATAACTTCTAAATCAAAGAGTCTATGACGTTCTTATTTTTAAAATTAGTCAGTCATTTTTGGCTGTGCTGGGTCTTCATTGCTGTGTGCGAGCTTTCCCTAGTTGGGGCCCGCGGGGCTACTCTCCATCGGGGTGCGGGGTCTTCTTGGGCGGCTTCTCTTGCTTTGGAGCACCGCCTCTAGGCACGTGGGCGTCAACAGTTGCACACGCCACCTCAGTAGCTGTGGCTGCCCCAAGGCTCGTGGGATCTTCCTGGACCAGAGAGCAAACCCATGTCCCCTGCGTTGGCAGGCAGACTCTGAACCAGTGGACCACCAGGGAAGTCCTCTCATAGAGATTTAAGGGTGGCGGAAAACATATTTCTTCTGTAATTAATAAAACCTATGACTTGAACTTGTAAACAAATAAATTAAAATCAGATGGAAAGCAATGTGACTCGATGCCACTGTAGTGACTATTTTTCCATCAATTCATTTCTTCCAGCACCTTAAATGATTCAATCCACTGAATCAAGCAGGCAGTAATCTGAATTTGTTTAAACTCAAAACTTTTTCCACATGACAAATTTCATCTGGGTTATAACCCAAGATTTGATGGTCACTATAGTCAATAGTCTAAATAGCTAGGGGAAATTAGTGGATGCCTCTTAAAATAATGAGAGAACCTGACTTTTTTTTGGCCAAAAATTATAGTCTGACTCCAAAAGTCTAACACCAAGATGCTACTAATTAGAGAGACAAAGGATGTTTTTAAAATACTTATCAGTGAATCTTCTGGAACTTCTGATTCTTCAGAGGGCAGATGTTAGAGACAAGTTAGGTTCTGAAGGCATAAAATTATTGATGGACATGGAGATGGAAAGTGCTCAGAGTTTTCATAGAGTTTGATCAGGAAATTAAATATTGGAGAAACATATCTGAAGGCTCACAGCAGGTCGTGTTGGCCACACAGACAACCAATGATAAAGACCGCTGCAGAGTCCTGAAGTGCAGGTGCGCTTTGCTTCCATCTTATAGCATGAAAATGAAAATTTAGTTTGACTTTGGTGTGTATTTGCTGACAGTCCTTTACTATATTTGAGGGGATGCCATGCTAAGGAGACTGAAATAGCTGCACAGAAAGCAAAACGTCTAAATATACCTTCCCACAAGACAGCAGGTTCTTATGAATATTACTCTGCATTAACATCACTTTGACGGAACTGCTGAGCTAGATTGCAGTTTTAAATGAAATCTAAAATCCTGGTCACTTTATTTCTGATGACACCGTAGAGATTCCCAGGTAAGCTCACCCCAGAGAGAGTTTTCAAGAAATGTTTGGCTATGCAAATTACCTGCTACAATGGATTTTGTTGCAATGGTTTCTGGGAGGATTATGTGAATTTGTGATGAAAATGACAAGTCCAGCTTGAGGCTCAAGTAGGAACCTTGGTTGAGGGTTACTGGCTGCCCTCTTAGGCCCTATAAAACCTATAGAATGTCAAGCAAGGAAAAGTCTCAGGCTTCAAAGCCAAACTTCTTGCATTCCCATGACATTCCCTGTAACCTTCCTCTTATCGCCCTTAGAAGCCCACGGCCCTCCAGCACATGGTTTTTTTTGCACCGTCAGGTAGATAGAATAAGTTTGTCATCATCTTCAGCTAGTCATAGCTGTGAACTGGTTTGGGGATTGAGAGAGAAGATGGGACATTTATGATCTTCTACAATGATTGCTGTTGCTAATTCTGCTGTGAAATATGTGAAGCATCTGGAGAGGGAATTCAATAAAGTGTGGCCAAAATAGCATTCACTTTATGCCCTAGCTTCTGGCACCATTTAAGACAGCACTGAGACAGATCATATGACCCCAGCCCTGGCGAGACCTCATCACTTTTCATGGGAGGACTGAAAAGTGCTGATCCTGGAGCGTTTATGCTGATGGAACACAGATAAAAATCTGCAGGTGTAACTTCTAAAAAATTTAGTACATGAAGCATAAAAAAATATATCAGTACCACTATACATCATCCAGACCCAACTTCAACACCATGTTGTAGATATAAAAACACCCATCAGACTCTTTCAATGTACACGAATTCATAAATCGAGCTATGTCATAACAAATAGTAGGTTCAAAATGCTCTTTTTTATTTTTAAAGGATAGCAGGTAAGGTATTTACTTATTATAACTTGAAGAGGAAACATCATTTCATTGTAAAGATGTCAAATATTATTGACACATATTATCATCATCTAATTTTTCATTGATGGACAGTTTGTTCTAGAAAATGCTTGAAGAAGCATTGAGGGAGAAGAAAAAGAAATAGATTAAAAAGATGCGTAATGTTTTAAGAACTGTAAGTGGAAATAGCTCAGCTATAGATGAGCAGAGAAGAGAAAATAAGACGTCCTGGCTGAAGGATGACCTTCTTGAGGGGAACTGAGGTAAAGGCTGAATTTCCTCTCCTATAAAGTGAATTTAAGAAGATTTTGGGTCCAGTTCAAAACTCATTCTTAGAAACTAAAATAAATAAATAAATAAATGAAGGCCAGGAAACAAACAAGCAAATAAAAAACCACCCAAAAAATGAACATAGAAATGAAGTTTGGGCACGCAAAAATAGTTTGTGTGCTTGAAATATCTGAAGATGCATTTTTTTCTACCTTAGGAGGACTTGGAATGAATCAGATATAATAATAAAAAAGACTGTTTTGGAAAATAATGGGGATATTTACTTGATTCCTATGTCCTGAGGAAATTCAAAGCAGTTTACCAAATGTGTGCCACTCTACACTGGATGAAAACATTAAGGTGATTTCCTATCTGAAAAAAGAGAAGCAGTATTGACTCAGAGCAGGAGAGGGTATATAGTCAAAAATCTCACCCAGCTGGTTGGCTGTCTGGCACAAAATTTAGATTCCCAAATCTAAATTCTTAGCTCCTTTCAACTGCCTGCTCAGACCTAAGATGTCCAAAATTCATGCCATCTTCAACCAACTACCACCCACCAACTTCTTTGCCCTCCATTCCATGGTTCCACGAATGGGACAATCAGTTGTTGAGATGGAAATACTGGAGTCAGTCATTCTTTTCCCTTTTCCCCCTCTACATTCTCAGTCATGGGGGCCCACAGATTTTATGCCTAAAGAGTCTGTCTTACCATCTTCCTCCTCCAGTTCCATTGCCTTCATTTGGGCCCCAATCATCCCCCTCTGGATGACTGCACTTCCTAATGCCTTGAGTAACACCCACGTCCCTCCGTGAATTAACCCTCACTGTTGCCAGAGAAGTCCTGCTAAAAGAAAATCTCATGTTACTCTTTAGCTTTAAATCTTTCAATGGATTCCTATCACTCTTTGGAATCAAATCCAAATTCCCTAGGATGGCATGAAGGACACTTCATCATCTGACCTCTGCCTCCCTATTTAGCCTCATCTTCTTTTAAAGGCCTCCATTCACCCATATTCATGGTCTACTGCTTCGCACTAAAGGAAACAACACACCACTCCTCTGCCTCCTGCCACCGGCTTTCCCAGCCCATACACTTCAATAATTAATGAGTACAAAGAAAACATAGAACCCATAGGCCAAAGATTCCTAGACTCAGTTTTAAGATAAAATGAGGGAAACCATGTTTTTAGACTCCACACAAACTTGTCTCCATATCTCTCTCATAAACTTGACACTTTCAAACCAAAGCTTTGAGCTTTCAGACCATTCTCTCTGTTATGGGCTTTGAAAAACTCAGAAACCCTGCCTCCTCTTTGAAGCTATGAATAATAATAATTTAGTGGGTGGAAAGCTCTGCATAGGCCAATGAGAAAACTTTAAGAGCAACCAGAAATTGAAAAAGACATCAGGTAGTTTTTTAGGATTATTTTTTCTACTTAAGGATCTTATCAGGGAAACAACAGGCTCTGGTCTAGGGTTTCTGACTCCCTAGAAAATGACTGAATCATTTCAAAAGAGTGAAAAACAATCCCTAAAAATCCCAGTGACTGACTGCTAGGGCCCCAGCTTGTACTCCACGAAGATATAATACTTATGATAGATTCGGAGTTTATAAAAGATAATGTCCCAATCTCATGTGAAATTTAATAGCACACATCCATTTGTCTGTTGATGTTTAAAGGGTTCAAAGAGTATATGTCTCCACGTGGCACTTGGTGGAAACTGGTGTTTGGGTGGGCCCTGGAAAGAAGAGAGGGACTTCTCCCTCTCTCTGCAAGGGCAATGGGGACACTATCTTTGCTTCTGTGAATCCAAGTTTTGTAATATTCAGAGGAGCCATGGTGTGAAGTGTTAGTCACCCAGTCATGTCCGACTCTTTGCAACACCATGGACTTTGGCCCACTAGGCTCCTCTGTCCTTGGAATTCTCCAGGGAAAAATACTGGAGTGGGTAGCCATTCCCTTCTCCAGGGAGTCTTTCTGGCACAGGGATTGAATCAGGGTCTCCTGCATTGCAAGCAGATTCTTTACTGTCTGAGGCATCAGGGAAGCCCCAGAGGAGTCATAAAAGAACCAATCAGGATGATGATCTAGAAAAAGAGCCAGGTAAGGCAAAGCAGTGAAGTGTTCTGGGGTGCCTTTACCAATCTCTTGTAGATCTCTCATTCAATCCTGGAGAAAAATGAGAAAAAATAAAACCAGAATTCTACAAGTACAAAATGAGCACATAAGGAAACCATATAATTTGTGTTTCAAAAAACAAAAAAGGTCACTTCAATAAACTACTCTCTTATATTCAAATCCTGTTTGAGTTGATTCAAACGGAGTTATTTCTTCAATCATCACTATGTATGGACACTCAAGGGAAATATTAGTGCTTTTCTGCTGTTTCATCATCTCTGATTCAAACTGTGGTAATGGTTTTCTCTCTGTTATCATCAAATGATATGAAATTTTATAAGCAATTGTTTAAGAAGCAGACATCCTACACTTGTGTTTTCCCAGCTCTCAAGACAGATGTAAGTCAACCTTTTTATTATGCATCTTGAAATTTTCCTAACAGATTATTAGTTTTACCTGAATTTCCAGAAGCAAATTCAGTGTAGTAAATTAACTGTTCAGAAAACTTATATAGGGAAAAAGTGCTTTCATTATACAGATCTCTCCCACAGTCAGTGACATTTCTGCAACATAAAGGGATACCCCTTTCCTTAGTAGGGCTATTTCCTTAGCTGAATTACAGAAACAAGCTAGGGATTACCCTGCTTTAGGTAACTGCTTCCTTAAAGTTTGGTTCAACTTTGTGCTCTAAATTTAAGAAGGCCAATCAGAAGCCAGGACTGGTCTTCCCTACATTACAATTTATACAGGATCCTAAGAGACTTTGTATGTTACTGTTATTTACTTCTCCAACAAGCTCAAGTGCCACACTCTGTCCTTACTCCACCCTTTTCCAAATTATAGATTCTCAAAAAAAAATTGTCAGAATTTATACTTATTAAGAGTATTCTTAATTCTAGAGTACACACAGAACCTGCTCAAGAGGCCTATTGCTCTATATCCTTAGGGTTGGACAGGGGTCCCCAACACCAGAACCTGTCCATGGGCTGTTAGGAACTGGGCTATAGAGCAGGAGGTGATCACCAGGCAAACAAGTGAAGAAGCTTCACCTGTATTTACAGCCGCTTCCCATCACTGGAATTACTGCCTGAATTCTCCCTCTTGTCAGATCAGTGGTGCTGACAATAGATTCTCATAAACTACGACCCCTACTGTGAACTGTGTCTGGCGGGGAGCTAGGTTGTGTTTGTTCCTAATAAGAATCATCCTGAAACCATCCTCCCCCACCTCCAGTCCATGGAAAAATTGTCTTCCACAAAACTGGTCCCCAGTGCCAAAAAGGTTGGGGACCGCTGTTATAAGATCTACCTCCCAAAATTCTAATGTGATTGAGGAATTACAAATCTTAAAAATATATTGTTTAGATTCTTGAATATGAGATCTTTGGGAAACTTTGATTTCTAGAAAATTTCCCAAGTACTCCTTAGTAGTACATGATCTTACTACTAATAATAGCTTATACTTCTTGAGTGCTTCCTATGGGTAAAGCTGTATCTTATTTAATTCTCATAGCAATCCTGTAAAGTAGATCCTCTTACTATCCCTTATTTTACAGATAAAAGTAGGCTTCCAATGTGCTGCTAAGTACATTATTACCAAGACTGTAACTACCCATTAGCGAGTCATGTCTCTGGAATGTTGACACTGAAGAAAGTTCTCCAGAATTTCAGAGTCCTACACCCAGATGGAAAATAGTGTAATATTTTCCCTCATGGGTCTCAGTCCTGTGTAGATTAATGTTTCAGAATGTGATTCTTCTTAAAGATACCGTCTTCATCCAGTGGGTACCCATGTTCACTTTCCCTGTGAAATGCTCTATCTTAAAGAATAAACACTGTTTGGTGAACATGCCAGTTAGAAAATGTGCTCAGTGTTGAAGACTGCTGATATTTCTTAAATAATAACATTCACTTTTTTTTTTTTTGGCCATGCCATGTGGCATGTGGGATCTTAGTTCCTTGACCAGGGATTGAACCCATGCCCCTAGCAGTGGAAGGGTCCAGTGGAAGTCCCTAGCATTATTGTTGATTCTAATGATGAAAGAATAGAGCCTCAAAATAGAACCTAATTATCAGTCTTCATTTTTAGCACTCCCTGTCAATTATATCAAGTTTTTGTTATGAGTATCAATTAGCCATCATTATTGTTGTTTAGTCACTAAGTCATGTCCAGCTCTCTTTCGACCCCATGAACTGTCCATGGCATTTCCCAGGCAAGAAGACTGGAGCAGGTTGTCATTTCCTTTTCCAGGGGATGTTCCTAACCCAGGGATCAAGCCCTCAGCTCCGGCTGTATCTTCTGCATTGCACGTGGGTTCTTTACCTCTGAGTCACCAGGGGAACCATCATTGTAGACGACTTCAATTTGTCCACCAAAGATCTTATCTTCCTTTTCAACATGCCCGTAGATTTTCCGTACTGACAAGAAGTCACAGATCTGGAATAGTTTTCTTTGTCTCTGCCCACTCACTTATAGCCTTGCTGTGGCCTGGCCCCTGTGCCATCTGATAAGTTTCTCTGACTACGGGAATCTTTCATCAAATAGGCTTGTTTCACGAACCGAACACTAACCAGCTGATATTAGTTTTTAAGGAGTAACCAGGACCCAACTGTTCCTTGATCTGGTTTTAAGTCTTTCGAGAGTTCAAATCACAAAGTTATAGCCAGTCAGAGCTAGAAGGAACTTTCAGACTTAATCTCCAATTCCCACATATTGTAGAGAAAATGGAATTCCAGATGAGCAGATGACTCATTCATGGACACACATGATTAGGAGGAGTTCTGACTCATGGCTTTTGGCCTGCGTCCCTTTTCCCCACAATTTCGTGATTGATAGTCTAAAAAGAGAAATAAAATGTTGATTGAATTGACTAAATATAAAGCGTGGCGAGAGATACCTGCTTATCGATCTATGAAAGTATAAAGTCACTCCCACTTATTCATCACCACCCCAGACATTGTGTTAGGCATTTTACATCTAGTCTCTCTTCCAAAACACTTGGATAGCTCTGCAGAGTTTTACAGAGAAGGATGTAGAAGCTGAAATCAGAACTAGTAAACGGCCTGTCTGAATTTGGAAGCCTCGTTTTTTTTTACTCCAAATTAGTTTGTTTGTTAAAATAATTTTAAAACTTATCTGTTTTTGGCTGTGCTGGGTCTTGTTAACTGCACGGGCTCATCTCCAGTCTCAGCGAGCAGGGGCTCCTCTCTGGTCGCAGTGCTGGGGCTTCCCATGGTGCAGTGCGGACTCCAGGGCACATGGGCTTCAGTAGTTGAGGCTCCTGGACTCTAGAGCACAGGCTCAATAGTTGTGGCCCACGGGCTTATTTGCTCCATGCCCTGTGGAATCCTCCTGAATCAGGGATCCAACCTGTCTCCTGCATTGGCAAGTGGATTTTTTTTTTTTTTTTTTTACCACCGAGACACCAGGAAAGCCCCCAGACTAGGTTCTTTTTAATCTAAGATGTTGTTTGGCATTTGGGAAATGGGAGGTAATTTATTGTTTTAAAGTACAGGGAGATGCAGATGTAGAAAACAAAGTTATGTACAGGGAGATGCAGACGTAGAAAACAAAGTTATAGTTTCCAAAGGGGAAAGGGGGGAGAATAAATTGGGAATTTGGAATTAACAGATTCACACTACTACAAATAAAATAAACAAGGACCCGCTATATAGCACAGGGAACTATACTCAGGGTCTGGTAATAACCTATAGTGGAAAAGAATATGAAAAAGAATATATGTGTAACTGAATCACTTTGCTGTACACTTGAATCACTGAAAATTAACTATACCTCAATTAAAAAATATTTTAAAAATAGAGTGAATTATTAAAAGGGAGTATTAGAATCTGAAAACTTGGCATCCTTTTCAGGCCTTGAAAGGACTGCAGAGGGAACAGTGTGCTGGATGAGGGCTATTTGTTTTCTCACAATGTAAACATCCTGTACTTTTCATTGCAGTTTGATATTTTAGGTCTATTGATCAAGTGAGTTTTCTAACTATTATAGGTTCTGTATTTTATGGAATATTTCAGTGTCCAGCTGTAACTCATTTCAGCAAAATGACATGATTCTTCCCTGCCAAAGAGCACCATAAAGTTATGTGACTCATCAGAAAAGTAACATGATGCAGCAAAATGTTATGACTAACATTGACAAAAATGCTCATGACTAGTGATTTAGGCAGCTAATAAAGGCAAGAATATTGTATTATTCATGTCCAGATAACATTCATAGATAATTCAGTATGCCAAAACTTCTAGAGATCAGGCTTCTAAGGAAAATACAGTGTTTCTGTGGATTTTGCTAAATCAAACCAGATGTGCTGCAAGATACATTTTTATCAAAAGCTTTACTTTATAAATAGGCTCTCCAGCCACACTCATTCTCAGGTCTTAAAGCAGCACTCCAAGGGCATCCTGTGCCCTGTCTTGGATATTACAAGAAACAATCTGTTCCAGAGAACTGAAGTCTCCCATCAGACATCTCACTCTGGATGAACATTATTTAAAACCTTCACACCCACTACATTCCTCAAAACAAGGGTGCAGAGACATTTCTAAAAGGTCAAGAGGAAACACTAGTCTAATTCTTGCTTTACTGGGCTGAAGAAAGATGTGTGTTTCCATAAAACAACAATCAATTACCATGAAGATACATATGAATGGAAGCCCTTTACTTGTACTTTTTGTAGTTCCCAGCAATTTAAACAGCTTCTAACTTATTAAATTACCAACGGAACTTGTGTACTTCATTCCTTTCATTTACATTTTTCCACTCATTTCTCAAAACTGCAGAGAAGCTGATGGAAACTACTGTACAAAATGGGAGGAAATAAATCTAATGATTAAGAGCAGACTTTAGACTAAGGCAAGCATTGTTTCAATTATTTGCTTCACCATTTGCTAGTAGCTCAGATGGTAAAAAACCCACCTGCAATGCAGGAGACCTGGGTGTTATCCCTGGGTTGGGAAAATCCCCTGGAGAAGGACATGGTAACCCACTCCAGTATTCTTGCCTGGCAAATCCCCATGGATAGAGGAGCCTTGTGGGCTACAGTTCATAAGGTAACAAGGAGTTGGCCATGACAGAGCAACTAAGGACAGCATTTATTAGTTGTGGAAGCCTGGGAAAGTTACTCAAACTCTTCAAGCTTCAGGCATCTCATCTGTAAAAATCCTACTTTATAGAGTTGTTATAAGGTTTAAATAAGCCTATCTTATTTAAGCTTCTATGTGTATAGAAGCTTGCACATAATAATTGCTCAATAAATATATGCTAGTTGTAGTAGTTGAAAGTGCAAAATAAACTTCGAAATTTTCTAGAAAGCCACAGCTCCCCAAAGATCTCATATACAGGGGTATAAATAAGATATTTGTACATTTTTGATCATTTTAGGGAGCCTTGGGGGATTATAAAATTAAAGAAGAATAATCTCCCCATTAAAATTCCATAGTCCCCTAGAATTAAGGAAGTGTGTAATGATCAGCTTTTCCTGACTGTTTTTTTTTTCCATCTCACCTTCACCCTCTTCCCCTCCCCCATGTCCATAGGTCTATTCTCTATGTCTGTTTCTCCATTCCTGACTGGTTATTTTGAGTCAGAGTTTTCAATGATTTTAAAGCAAAGCATACAATGTATTAAATTTAAACCATCATCAGTGAAATGGCAACCCACTCCAGTATTCTTGGCTAGAGAATCCCATGGACAGAGGAGCCTGATGGGATACAGTCCATGGGGTCGAAAAAAGTTAGACATGACTGAGCGACTTACAAATCAGTAGCCATATTTATCGCTCAAATTACATACAATTGTTTTTGTGAACTTAGATGTCTATCCTTCAAAATGGGGGCTTCCCTTGTGGCACAGATGGTAAAGAATCTTCCTGCAGTGCCGGAGACCTGGGTGTAATCCCTGGGTCACAAATTTCCCCTGGAGAAGGGAATGACTGCCCACTCCGGTATTCTTGCCAGGAGAAGGCCATGGTCGGGGGGGCCTGGCGGCCTACAGTGCATGCGGTTGCAAACAGTCAAACACAACTGAGCAACTAACACATACATCCTTCCTAACAGACCTTTCAATGCAGTTCAGTTGCTCAGTCGTGTCCGACTCTTTGAGAGCCCATGGACTGCAGCACAGCAGGCTTCCCTGTCCATCACCAACTCCCGGAGCTTGCTCAAACTCCTGTCCATCGAGTCAGTGATGTCATGCACCATCTCATCTCCTGTCATCCTCTTCTCCTGCTTTCAATCTTTCCTAGCATCAGGGTCTTTTCTAATGAGTCAGTTCTTCGCATCAGGTGGCCAAAGTATTGGAGTTTCAGCTTCAACATCAGTCCTTCTGATGAATATTCAGGACTGATCTCTTTTAGGATGGACTGGTTTGATCTCTTTGCAGTCCAAGGGACTATCAAGAGTCTTCTCCAACACAATTCAAAAGCGTCAATTCTTTGGCCCTCAGCTTTCTTTGTAGTCCCCCTCTCACATCCATACATGACTACTGGAGAAACCAAAGCTTTGACTGGATGGAACTTTGTTGGCAAAGTAAAGTCTCTGCTTTTTAATATGTTGTCTAGGTTGGTCATAGCTTTTCTTCTAAGGAGCAAGTGTCTTTTAATTTCATGGCTACAGTCACCATCTGCAGTGATTTTGGAGCCCAAGGAAATAAAATCTGTCACTGTTTCCATTGTTTTCCCATCTATTTGCCCATGAAGTGATGAGACCAGATGCCATGTTCTTAGTTTTCTGAATGTTGAGTTTTAAGCCAACTTTTTCACTCTCCTCTTTCACTTTCATCAAGAGGCTCTTTAGTTTGTCTTCGCTTTCTGCCATAAGGGTGGCGTATCTGAGGCTATTGATATTTCTTCCAGCAATCTTGATTCCAGCTTGTGCTTCAGCATTTTGCGTGATATACTCTGCATATAAGTTAAATAAGCAGGGTGACAATATACAGCCTTGACCAACTCCTTTCTCAATTTGAAGCCAGTTCATTGTTCCATGTCTGGTTTTAAGTGTTGCTTCTTGACCTGAATACAGATTTCTCAGGAGGCAGGTCAGGGGGTCTGGTATTCCCATCTCTTGAAGAATTTTCCACAGTTTGTTGTGATCCACACAGTCAAAGGCTTTGGTGTAGTCAATAAAGCAGAAGTAGATGTTTTTCTGGAACTCTCTTACTTTTTCGATGACCCAGTAGATGTTGGCAATTTGATCTCTGGCTCCTCTGCCTTTTGTAAATCCAGCTTGAACATCTGGAAGTTCATGGTTCATGTACTACTGAAGCCTGGCTTGCAGATTTTCAGCATTTCTTTGCTAGCATGTGAGGTGAGTGCACTTGTGTGGTAGTTTGAACATTCTTTGGCATTGCCTTTCTTTGGGATTGGAATGAAAACTGATCTTTTCCAGTCCTGTGGCCACTGCTGAGTTTTCCAAATTTGCTGGCATATTGAGTGCAGCACTTTAACAGCATCATCTTTTAGGATTTGAAATAGCTCAACTGGGATTTCATCACCTCCACTAGCTTTGTTTGTAGTGACATTTCCTAAGGCCCCCTTGACTTCACATTCCAGGATGTCTGGCTCTAGGTGAGTGATCACACCATTGTGGTTATCTGGGTCATGAAGATCTTTTTTTGTATAGTTCTTCTGTGTATTTATGCCACCTCTTCTTAATATCTTCTGCTTTTGTTAGGTCCATACCATTTCTGTCTTTTATTGTGCCCATATTTGCATGAAATATTCCCTTGGTATCTCTAATTTTCTTGAAGAGATCTCTAGTCTTTCCCATTCAATTGTTTCCCTCTATTTCTTTGCACTGATCACTGAGGAAGGCTTTCTCATCTCTCTTTGCTATTCTTTGGAATTGGACATTCAAATGGGTGCATCTTTCCTTTTCTCCTTTGCCTTTATCTTCTCTTCTTTTCTCAGCTATTTGTAAGGCCTCTTCAGACAACCATTTTGCCTTTTTGCATTTCTTTTTCTTAGGGATGGTCTTGATCACTGCCTCCTGTACAATGTCACGAACCTCTGTCCACAGTTCTTTAGGCACTCTGTCTGTCAGATCTAATCCTTTGAATCTATTTGTCACTTCCACTGTATAATCATAAGGGATTTGATTTAGGTCATACCTGAATGGTCTAGTGGTTTTCCCTCTTCAATTTAAGTCTGAATTTGGCAATAAGGAGTTCATGATCTGAGCCACAGTCAGCTCCCAGTCTTATTTTTGCTGACTGTATAGAGCTTCTCCATCTTTGTCTGCAGAAGATATAATCAATCAGATTTCATTATTGACCAGCTGGTGATGTCCATGTGTAGAGTCTTCTCTTGTGTTGTTGGAAGAGGGTGTTTGCTATCAGCAGTGTGTTCTCTTGGCAAAACTCTGTTATCCTTTGCCCTGATTAATTTTGTACTCCAAAGCCAAATTTGCCTGTTACTCCAGGTGTTTCTTGACTTCCTACTTTTGCATTCCAGTCCCCTATAATGAAAAAGACATCTTTTTTGGGTGTTAGTTGAAGGTCTTGTAGGTCTTCAAAGAACTGTTCAACTTCAGCTTCTTTAGCATTACTGGTCAGAGCATAGACTTGGATTATCATGATATTGAGTGGTTTGCCTTGGAAATGAACAGAGATGATTCTGTCATTTTTTGAGATTGCACCCAACTACAGCATTTCGGACTCCTTTGTTGACTATGAGGGCTACTCTATTTCTTCTAAGGGATTCTTGCCCACAGTAGTAGATATAATGGTCATCTGAATTAAATTTGCCCATCCAGTCCATTTTAGTTTAGAATGTTGATGTTCACTCCTGCCTTCTCCCATTTGACCACTTTTAATTTGCCTTGATTCATGGACCTAGCATTCCAGGTTCCTATGCAATATTGTTCTTTGCAGCATTGGACTTTACTTCCATCACCAGTCACATCCACAGCTGGGCTTTGTTTTCTCTTTGGTCCTGTCTCTTCATTCTTTCTGGAGTTATTTCTCTACTCCAGGAGCATATTGGGTACCTACCAACCTGGGGAGTTCATCTTTCAGTGCCATATCTTTTTGCCTTTTCATTCTGTTCATGGGGTTCTCAAGGCAAGAATCCTGAAGTGGTTTGCAATTCCCTTCTCCAGTGGACCACGTTTGTCAGAACTCTCCACCATGACCTGCCCGTCTTGAGTGGCCCTACCCCTGCAGCTAGGAAGCTGATTTTACTTTCTATTTGCAACATTTCTCATGAAATCTTGCACACAGTAAATATTAAATAAAAGTTGAAAAAGTAAATGAATGGGTAAATTATTTCCACCTCTTCTAGAAAACAGTTAAAAAGTAATAGTGCTCATTACCTGATGAGTAATATGGTTTGAATTTCTTATTAGATCATTGTATTGTATTTGAACACTGGCATTTGAGAAAGTTTATGTGGTCTTTGGACTCATAAAAGGTTATTTAAAAAGTAATATTTATTGATCTTTTCCCTTATAATACTAGTTTTTTGTTTCTTAGCTTTATTATACTTTAGTTTCTTCATACTTATTCTGGGGGGGCCGTGTGTGTGTATGTGTTTGTCTGTAAAACACAAAAGCAGGAGGGTTTCTTGGGTCACTATACAACTGCATTAGACAGGGTTTCTAACTGAGACTTGTATGTATATACACACTTCTTGCTGCACTTGTGTATAGATATACTTCACAGATTGGAAACACAATGGAAAATAAAACACAATCAGAGAAACCTATATTTTAAGCTAAACTAGGTCTTCCCTAGTAGTTCAGACTGCAAATAATCTGCCCACAGTGCAAAAGACCTGGGTTTGATACCTGGGTCAGGAAGATTCCCTGGAGAAGGAAATGACAGCCTACTCCAGTATTCTTGCCTAAAGAATTCCACGGACAGTGGAGCTTGGCAAGCTACAATCCACAGGGTCAAAAAGAGTCAGATGTGACTGAGCGACTAAAACACACACAAACTAACACAACACACACAAATTTGCTTGAAATAAAGAAAGTGTAAATTTCATCTAAGGAATTCTCTGGCGGTCCAGCGGTTAGGATTCCTTGCTTTCACCACAGTGGTACTGGGTTCAGTCCCTCTTGGGGAATTAAGATTCCATAAGCTACACAGTACAGCCAAAAAAATAAAAATTGTTTTCTAACTAAAAATTTTAATCCCCGAATTGCCCATCCATAGCCCTCTTGGCAACCCTAGGAACTGACCTTGACCCAGTGCATAATAGGAAAACTTTCAGATAAACAACAAGGAGCAATTAGCTGCAGTTTGCATGAAATAGAAAAGAAAATCTCTAAACAGATAAAAATATATTTTTTTAGAATGCCAACAAATCAAACTGACTTAAAAGTAACTGTTTACTTGATTGACACTGAGGGGGATGCACATTTGTTTCTGCCCTCGCACTGTGTATGGCATGTAATAAAAACTCAGTGAGTGTCTATGGAACTGAACTATTAAGCTAAGTGTATAGAGTCAAGGTGAGTCAGCTTTAACATCAGCAATATGGTGGCTATTTACTCATTTGACCCTGCAAAATAGGGTCAATTTTACAGTAATCCCACTTTAAAATCAACTAGTTGAATTAATATCTTGTATGAAGCATCCATTAGACCCCACTTATGATAATTAACAAGCCAAAGGAAGCTTCTCTGCCACAGACAACAGAAACACTGCATCACATTCCAGTGAACTGGAAAAAGAAGTAGAGAGCAAAATGCAGCTGAAGGTGAAATCAGCTTCTAAACATGGAAAGAGTTTCACAGTCCTGATTTGAATAGTATCAGAAAAAGTCAGAATTTTTAGCCATGGGAAAAATATTTCTCTTTCTCAAGTAGTTATTTGCAGCCATAAAACTAGACAGACTATCCTGAGCAGTAGGTATTTTCCTGGAATTCCCTTGCTTTATTGTCCATGGGCTCTCCAGTCAAGAATACTGGAGTGGGTTCCATTCCCTTCTCCAGTGTACCACATTTTTGTCAGAACTCTTCACTATGACCCATCCATCTTGGGTGGACCAGCACGGCATGGCTCATAGCTTCAATGAGTTACACAGGCCCCTGACTGCAGTCATGAAATTAAAAGATGCTTGCTCCTTGGAAGAAAAGCTGTGACAAACCTAGACAGCATATTAAAAAGTAGAGACATCACTTTGCTGACAAAGGTCTGTATAGTCAAAGCTGTGGTTTTTCCAGTAGTCATGTATGGATGTGAGAGTCCATAAAGAAGGCTGAATGCTGAAGAATTTGTGCTTTCAAACTTTGATGTTGGAGAAGACTCTGAGAGTCCCTTGGATTGCAAGGAGATCAAACCAGTCAATCCTAAAGGAGAACAGTCCTGAATATTCATTGGAAGGACTAATGCTAAAGCTGAAGCTCCAATACTTTGGCCACCAGATGTGAAGAACTGACTCATTGGAAAAGACCCTGATGCTTGGAAAAATTGAAGGCAAAAGAAGGGAGTGACAGAGGATGAGATGATTAGATAGCATCACTGACTCAATGGATATGAATTTGAGCAAACTCTGGGAGACAGTGAAGGACAGGGAAGCCTACAGTCCATGGGGTCACAAAGAGTTGGACACAACTTAGCAACTAACACCACCAACAGCAAATCCTGAGCAGTGAAGAAATGTTCTCGGGGTCTGAATATTTATAGATTTTTTCCTATATTTATTACTGTAAAATTCAGTTGTTTTCTTTGCTTTTCTCTAAACCCTGTCTCAAGAGGGAATATATTTAGCAGACTATCACAAATTATGATAAGAAAAATGATCAGTGCAGCCTCTCTCTAAATGTTCTGACAGTCATTACAGTTAGAGATGCAACAAGAAGAGCTCTTGTTGCAGAGTGAATGTGGAAAGCAAACTTGGATCTGTCCTGGAGTGATAGAATGCGTCAAATAGGCCGCACAAAAGCAACCACGTGGACAGTGCTGGAAGTGCGTAGACAATGAACTGAACTAAGAAGCACATGCTGGCTATCGGAGACTAAGGGCCGACTGTGCAAGTGAGTCCTGCTGACATTGTGATCCCGCAGCACATTTCTTAGAGTATTTTACAAATGGCACTTTGGTTATGATTGCACAGGAGAAAAGTAAAAAAGCAAAACAATACCAAAAAAAAATGGCTATGTTCTGCTACTGATGAAAAAAAGAAAAGCACTCCTCTTGCATCTATAACTCTGAGCCAGTTGAAGAAGAAGACAAGAGACCACAGATCGAAGCAAAAAATATCACTTCTCTTACTGAAAAAGGTTGTTTGGCAATGCAGAACATACAGTGTTTTGAGCCAAACTGCCCTGTTGACTGAACCAATGAAACAGGTACTCTTACTTGCCAGATCTCAGGCAGGGCTGAATGATGACGACCTCATGTCTTGCCACCAACCTTCACATGATGAGAGAAGAACCACTCTGCTGGAGCCCAAGAGAACGCACATTCCCTGTGAGCAGCTTGCTCCCACGATAAAGGAGGGGCCTAGTGGAGCATCTTCTGTCTATGGGAAACGAATTTTATTGGTGGTTACTCCACCTCCCTAAAAGTGAGTAGAGGTTTGAAGAAGAACCAGGAGTTATAGTATCTTGTTTCACTGGCAGTGATGGAAACATTGAGTGGAAAATGTTCCCTTTTTCACAGTATGAACTGGTACAAAACTACTGATAATTTCTTGTCAACCCAGCTCAGTTTAGATTTCCATTCTAGACCTTGATTTTCTTCCCAAAATGAATATCGCCTCCTGTGTGCTTCCAAAATTCATACACTGTTAGTCTGTAGGGGTTATAAATACCTTATTCTGGAAAAAATTAATATTTTAATCTTTTCTTTGTAGTTCTTATACATACTTCGTATATTCTGATTTATATTGCATACTTCCTGTTTCCAAAGAGATTGTCAGTGTAATTATGTAGTATAGTATTTAGCATGTATTACATGTAATTAAAGGGTGTATCAGTACATGTGCTCTGACCAAACTCAGCTTGGCTTGTACCCACCTTCCTTCTCCAGTGGCTATTATGTCTCCATCTATTTGTACATTAAGAATTAAAAAGTCTGGTTTTGAGGCTATGAGAAGTGAAGAGGGTTGTAGCTGGAACAAAGCTATGGCCAGAGCACTGCCTTCTCTGTCCTCACAAAGGATTGTCAAGGAGACACTGTATAGTTTTAGCCATTGAGCCAGGTGTTGGTCTACAGCATATCCACTGCCTTTGTACATATTGGGGAGTTATTGAGACAAACAGAAATGTTAAAAAATGTGAAAGGATTGGAAGACATAAGCAATCATGATAGAAATAGAAGTGAAACAGCAAGGTACGATGCTCCAATCAGGACTTCCCAGGTGGTGCTAGAGGTAAGGAGACATAAGAGATATGGGTTCAAACCCTGGGTCAGGAAGATCCCCTGCAGAAAAGCATGACAACCCACTCCAGTATTCTTGCCTGGAGAATCCCATGGACAGCGAGGCCTGGCAGGCAACAGTCCATGGGGTCACAAAGAGTCAGACATGACTGAAGCGACTTGGCAGGCATGCATGCTCCAGCCAATTGAAATGTGTCACATTCGATTGCCAACAAACGGAATTAGGACAAGCCTTTCAACATCTAAACTGTTTATAAGTAGAGGTGCTTTTTAATCACACCAAGTAAGTTTTATAATTCAGGCAGAGTCAAATTATTTGTACTGTATTTCAAACTATGTTACAACAGGACCTTATTTGTATTTCATACAATACCAATGATAACTTTTATTCTTATTTTTATATTCAAGGTATATAATTTCCCTACTGAAAATCAAATGAGCATTTTCCACATTCAGAAGTTTGGCACAAAAAAAAAAAAAAAAAGAAGTTTGGCACATCAGAAATTCTGAGGGAACTTCCTACTGCAAAACATACTTGTGATTGCTGGGCTTAGAGGAAAAAGGAACAATTTCCAAGTCTCTTCCCACAATGCTACTTTAGAAGAGGGGGAATGAATCAGAGCCAAACCCTGGACTCACTGCTAGGTACAGTGAGTGGGCAGAGGATCAGTGCTATACTGACAGCAATACCAATGACAGTCCTACAACCCTACAAATAAGATGCAGTGCTTTGAGTCAATAGCAAAGTGTAGGAGTGGAACTGGACACCTTTTCATGAAGACAGAACCCTGGAAAGGAGCTACAGGGTGGACTGATTGATGGCAACATCTGCTCATAGCAGAGATAAATACATATTTTACCTGAAAGAAAATATCTCTAATTTAACCCTATAAAATCTCCACAGATAAAGATTGGACAATTTGGAGTTCACAAAGATCATTGATCACAAAAGAGAATAAGATTCCATTGGGGAAAAAATAGAGGCAGGGGGATTTAAAAACAACAGATTTAGATTACCTCGTCTTCGTATACTTGAATCATCATAAACGGCATATTGAGCAGTCATGTATGAAATGCATGAAGAACTGAAGGGTGGAATCACAAAAAAATAAGCAAGCTATCAGTGATCTCCAAATGACTACATAGATCTAAAAAGGAAAAAAAATGGAGGTTCAGAAGTGAGAATATAATTGTCAAACAAATCCCTCAACAAATGGATTAAACAGAAGATTAAATACAATTAAAGAGACAAATAGTTCCCCAAAAGATACATCTGAAAAAATAAGAATGCAGCACAAACTAACAGGAAGGTATAAAACATGGAATAGAAATTAAGAGAGATAATGAATTCTAATATATAAGCAATCTGAGTTCCAAAAGAAGGTCATAAAAATAATTTGAAGTCATAATTACTGAGGATTTTTCCATAACTAATATAAACATAAATATACATTCAGGAAATTTAACACTTCTCAAGCAGAATAAATAAAAAGAAATCCATACCTAGACACAGCATAGTGACTCTGCAGAACACCAAAGACAAAGATTGCTTTTTTAAAAGTAATTGCAGAGAAAAGTAAGGTCACCTAGAAAAAAATGACAATTACAGTGACAACAGACCTCTCAGCAGCAACAAAGAAGCCAAAATTTGGGGAATAATAATTTCAGGGTGCTGATAGAAAATGACTATCAGATTATAATTGAGTATTCAGAAAAATGACCCTTCAAAAACAAGAGTAAAATAAAGACATTTTATTTTATAATGAAAGGATTTTACTTTACAATTTTATAATGAAAATATTTCCCACCACTAAGCCTGTGCTGCTGGAGCTTTTAAGAATACACTTTGAGAATTAAGTAATTATTTACAAAAATGTCATCTGACATACAAAAGGAAACAATGAGTATATAAAATAGTAATCAAAACATGTAACTGAAAAAACATCATCTGCATACGATAATAAGCTTAATATTTAGAAGAATTAAGAGCAGAATCAAAATACTGTACTACAAAAGTCATAATTCAAAGGGAGAGGATGGAGCTAAGGTTGTATGAAGCAAGATAGTATGAAGATATATTTTGTAGAATAAACATTAAAAAAAAGACAAAGTATAAAGTTTCTAAACTAACATAGGAAAATAATGGTTAAGAGAAAACAATAAACAAAAGTAACAAATAAATCAATAACAAGAATGGAGGACAAAATGAAGAAACAAAAACAAAGGTAAAATAGAAATCAGAGAATAGATGGGAGAAAAATTTTAACAATATTCAGCTATATGATTACTCTTAATACACTTAAAGAGATCAAGCTCATTAAAATATATTATCATGGTAGACAAAAATATCCTGTATATTACATTTACAATGGACACACCAAAAATAAAAGAACATTTAAAAAGTATAGAAAGAAAAAGAAAGGAGAAATTTATCTTTCAAAAAATAAAAGCTAATTTAACTATATCATTGCCAGACAAAACCGACTTTGAGACAAAAAGTATTATTAAAGGTCTAGTACTTAATTACAAAAGGCTTAATTTGCCAGGGAGACAAGAGTTTTAAATTTGTGCATCCCCATTAAAATCGGCTTCCTTGGTGGCTCAGGTGGTAAAGAATCTGCCCGCCAATGCCAGAGACACAAGAGACGTGGGTTCAGTTGCTGGGTTGTGAAGATGCCCTAGAGAAGGGAAAGGCTACCCACTCCAGTATTCTTACCTGGGAAATCCCATGGACAGAGTGGCTTGGCAGGCTACAGTCAGCCCATGGGGGTAACAAAGAGTCAGACTCGACTGAGTAAACTAACACTTAACTTCACTTTCACTTCATCCCCATTAAAATAGCCTAAAAATGTAAAAGGCAAATATTGATAGAAATTGAGGTATACGTTTTTTAAATCTTCATTACATTTAAGAAATTTCAACATCTCTCTCTTACTTTTATAGGAGAAGCAGAAAAAAATAAGGAAGATATAGCCTATTTGTAAAATAATTTAGGTGAATCATATCATCAGTATATTAAAAAAATAATATGTTATGGTCAGACAAATTTATTCTAGGAATGCAAGGATGGCTCAATAGATGACAAAAAGATAGCTTAATTGATGATAAAAGGAGATTAAATAAAATTCACTATAAATTTACAATTTTTAAAAGTGACTTAGATTAGAAATAGAAAGTTGTTTCCTTTAATGGAAGTATCTATCTCAAACTAAGTGTCAAAATGATATTTATGATGAAACATTAAGGGTTTAAGAGACTGTGCTCCATAATCACTCTTCCTCAGGTTTGATAGTAGCTTTGCCACTTACTACTTCAACTTGGGCAATTTAACTTATAAAATCATTTGTATCATTGTCAGAGATATGCAAATCAAAACCACAAGGAGGTACTATCTCATGCTGGTCAGAATGCCTGCCATCAAAAATCTACAAACAATAAATGCTGGAGAGGGTGTTGAGAAAAGGGAACCCTCTTACACTGTTGATGGGAATGCAAACTAGTACAGCTGCTATGGAAAACAGTGTGGAGATTCCTTAAAAAACTGGGAATAGAATTGCCATATGACCCAGCAATCCCACTGCTGGGCATACACACTGAGGAAACCAGATCTGAAAGAGACACGTGTACCTCAATGTTCATTGCAGCACTGTTTACAAAATCTAGGACATGGAAGCAACCTAGATGTACACTGGCAGATGAATGGATAAGGAAGTTGTGGTACATATACACAAAGGAATATTACTCAGCTATAAAAAAAAAAGAATGCATTTACATCAGTTCTAATGAGGTGGGTGAAACTGGAGCCTATTACACAGAATGAAGTAAGTCAGAAAGAGAAACACCAATGCAGTATATTAATGCATATATGCAGAGTTTAGAAAGATGGTAACGACGACCCTATATGCAAGATAGCAAAAGAGACACAGATGTAAAGAACAGACTTTTAAGATTCTGTGGGAGAAGGCAAGGGTGGGATAATTTGAGAGAATAGCATTGAAACATGTATATTACCATATGTAAAATAGATAACCAGTGCAAGTTCAATGCATGCAGCAGGGCACTCAAAGTCAGTACTCTGGGACAACCCAGAGGGATGGGATGGGGAGGGAGTGGGAGGGGGTTTCAGGATGGGGGACACATGTACACCCATGGATGATTCATGTTGATGTATGGCCAAAACCTCCACAATATTGTAATTAGCCTCCAATTAAAATAAATGAATTTAAAAAATCATTTGTTTGTCTCATATCATATATCAAAATAAAATAATAAACCTTTAAATATAAAAATTATCTGCTTTGATGGGCATTTCTAACATAAATATAAGAGGCAATATGATAAAAGTTTATAGATTACATTATGGCAAAATCTTGAAACATATTAAAGTATCCATGAAAATTAAGGAAAATATTCACAACATATATGATGGAATTTTTTATCACTACAAAGGGAGAATTCTAATAAGTCAATGAGAAAAATAGCAAATATCCCAATAGGAAGTGTTATTACCAATTTGTAAAAGTTATTTTTAAAAGTAATTTATAAAAGAGGAAATATAAGTGATCAAGAAATATAAAATGTCAACCTGATTTCAATGAAATGAATGAAATACCATTTCTTTGTATAAGAAGTTGACAAGTATGTATACACACATAAATGATGGTATCCATGGTTTGTGAGAAATATGGTTTAGAATTGATGTGAAAAAGTAGCACTCAAAGACAGTTGGGGTTTAAACTAATACAATCTTTTCCAGGCTTACTTCTGAAATATGAATGGAGAGTCTTAGAAATATTTCATTTTCTTTAACCCAGAGATTACATATCCAGGAGTTTTCCCCTAAGGAAACAAAGATGTGCAAAACCATTTCAAATTGAAGATATGTATCTCAGAGTTGTTGTTGTTGTTGTTGTTTTTTAAATCTCAGAGTTTTAACAGCAACAATTAGGAAGAACCTAAATTGTTGTTGCTTAGTCGCTAAGTTGTGTCCAAATTTTTTGCGACCCCATGGATGTGAGCTCACAAGATTCCTCTGTCCATGAGATTTCCCTGGCAAGAATACTGGAGTGGGTTGCCATTTCCTTCTCCTAGGGATCTTCCTGACCCAGGGATCAAAACTGCATCTCCTGCACTGGCAGGTGGATTTATCACTGCTGAACCACCAGGGAAACCATTGATTTGTTATACAATTTACTTTACCTGGATGCATATTTACATATGTTATCTCCACTAGCTACATTGTCAGCTCTTAGAGGGCAAAATCATCTCTTTTTCCTTTTCCTTCTAAAATTAACCAGTTTAGGTAAGAAAAAGATAATCTGGCTTAGAAAGAAATACTAACAATAAAGATGGTATATATTTTTAAAAGATAATAGCCCCAAATAGAGAACTATTCAATAAATTAAAATACAGATATTAAATGATAAGGTGAATATTAGAAAGTTACCAATGAATGATTAAAATTTGGTTAAAATGACTGTATTCCACACTTCTCTCTTCCTTTTGGAATGCCCTCTGCAACAACTGGGTAATTGGAGTCACCTGTCTCCCACCCTCTGCCCTTCCCTTCCTCTCCTTCTTCAATAGCTCTATTGAATTGTAATTTACATCCCATGAAATTCACCTATGGTATGTGTACCATTTGAAAATTTTGGTAAATTTATGAAATTTTATACATCTCTTTTGATTTCCATCTAGCTCCAGACATGATGCTGGGTGTTACTAGGTAGCCAATAAATTCCCAGAAAGAATGAATAAGCTAATCATAGATATTTAAATACCTTAGTAGACCTTCTCATTATAGTTGACTCACTTGAACTGCTATTCAAAACCCAAGTCCATCACAATGTGAGACTTTTCCTGGCAGTGTGAGTATCCGCTCTCCTGAGAGGCTATGTAGCGAAATTCAGTCTCGGCACCGTGGTACCAAATTAAATCTCAGAGAAAGAGTTTTGGATGAAATAGAAAAGAATAGTCTTTTTGCTTTGCCAGGCAGAAGGGACTAGAGAGGGCTGTGTATTAGTCACTCAGTAGTGTCCGACTGTTCGTTGCTCTGTTCATGGAATTCTCTGGGCAAGAAAACTGGACCAGGTTGCTGCTGGGATAGAACCTGGGTCTCCTTCATTGCAAGGAGATACTTTACCATCTAAGCCACCTGGGCTAATGCCCTCAAAACTGTGTGTCCTGACCTGAAAAAAGTAGTGAGGAGTTTTATAGTAATAGTTCAAAGTGGAGAGTGAGATCAGCTCAAGGACATTTTTCTGATTCGTTGGTGGTGAGGTAATCTGGAGTCAGGATCATCAACCTTCTGGCTCCAAATGGCTTGGGGTCCATGTGCTTGTAGACAGCATGCAGTTAACTTCTTCCAACTGGGCGGGGGGGGTTCAGTATCTGCAAAATAACCCAAAGATATTGTTATGTGTATCACTTGAAGGGAAACCAGAACCCGGTCCCAAGGCTGTACTATCGTTTCTTACTGCTCCTCCCTTGTCTCTGCATCCCCTCCCTTCACTGATTAGCAACTGTTTGAACCTGCCCTTTGGGTCCCAGGGAAGGTCTTGGAGGCTGTATGGAGCCTACTTCCTGTAATCAAGAAATGGGGAACATAGAAAAGCTTTAGTGCCCAGGAGACCCACTGGGTCCTGCTTCATTTCAGCCATACAGGAGGGTGGGATATATAGTGGTTCTTTCGTGGAGAATTCAGACACTGCATATTCCTTTGAGAAGGGCTGAAGGAGCAGTAGCCTCAGCACTCAGACTGGTTTGAAGGTGGAACCCAGACAAACTCAGTTCTGTTCTTGAATAATCAAACAGTCTTAATTTCCCAGGCAAGGACTAAACTTGTTTAATAAGCAGTTCACTCATGTAAATACTTGTGCCTTAGACACATGCTTTAATAATGTAATGTGTTGGGAATCTCCTGGTAGTCCAGTGGTTAGACTCCATGCTTTCAGGGATTCGATCCCTAATCAGGGAACCATGATTCTAAATCTGCATAGCAAGGCAAAAAAAAAAAAAAGTATGTTAAAGCTTTTTTTTTTTTTTTTTTTTTTTTACAAATTTCAAAGCAATATACAAATGAAAGGAATTGAACATTGTGATTTACATTCACTTATTTCTCTGGGGCGTATATGTGTAGTCAGTTACTTAGCAGACAATAATCATTCATTGGAACCAACAGCGAGAGACATTTGAATATGTTTGGGATAGATGAGAATATGATAACAGTTGAGAATTTTCTTTTAAAAAGTGAATTTTATATTTAAAAAAAATGCTATTAACAAATGGTATCCATGAACATCGTCTATAAAACATTTTTTGTTTACTAAGACATTTATATACAGATCTGAAATTCAATAGAAAATCAAGGAATTAGATGAAAGAATAACTTCACAGTTTGTGAGTACTGCAGCTCATTTTATTTATAATAAGACATGCTTGAGAATATGTAATTTTTGCCATTTAGCTATAAAATCTTATGTTTCAACTGTAACATAGTATTTCCTTAGTTTGATTTGTAAGAATTTAATACTCTCTTTTTGTTTTGGACTACCATTATATTATTATGAATAAAGAACTTTTTACCTTTTTAGAGATTTTTTGGTAGTACAGGAATGATATTAATGAGTTATAAATATGACCATCTCACTCTCTAACCACCGATCACCATCACCACCACACACAAACCAAACACACACACACACCCTTAAATCTCATCAATAAATCCTCATTGGTCCAAGTCCATGGTCCTTGCATGATGCGCAAGACTTCATACCCAGCCTTGTCTACTTCTGACGACAATCCTTATCACCAAATTCAAGTTTATGTCCCAGGATTATCAGGTTATTCACAGTTCCCAGGACAATTCCTGTTAGTTCCATTTCCTGCTTTTGCAAATGGAATACCCTTTCCCCAAATCACTGCTTTCTTTCCTTTTCCTCTGCCAGATTACCTGTCTGGAAAAATCATTCATCCTTTAAAACTGTTCAGATACCTCCCCTGAGAAGCTTTCTCTGCTTTGCACACAGATTCAGCATATTCCTTCTTTGTTGTTTTGAGTTGCTGTTGTTGTATTTGGTAGCATCTCTGAGCCAGGGCAGAGTTATATTATTTAACCTTTTCCTCTGTGTTATAAAGGCTTCCCTTGTGGTTCAGCTGGTAAAGAATCTGCCTGCAATGTGGGAGACCTAGATTTGATACTTGGGAGGATCCCCTGGAGAAGGGAAAGGTTACCCACTCCAGTATTCTGGCCTGGAGAATTCCATGGACTGTATAGTCCATGGGGGTTGCAAAGAGCTGGACATGACTGAGCAACTTTCACTTCACTTCTCTGTTATAATTACTTACATGTCTGTCGCCCCTATGGAACTGGAGCTCCTTGAAGTCAGAAGCCAGTCCTCATTAACCTCTGTCCACCTCCTGCCTACCACCAAGCCTGGTTCATATGCAGTAAATGTTTCTCAGTTCAGTTCAGTTGTGTCCAACTCTTTGCGACCCCATGGACTGCAGCATGCCAGGCCTCCCTGTCCATCCCAACTTCTTGAGCCTATTCAAACTCATGTCCATCGAACTGGTGATGCCATCCAACCATCTCATCCTCTGTCGTCCCCTTCTCCTCCCACCTTCAATCTTTCCCAGCATCAGGGTCTTTTCCAATGAGTCAGCTCTTCACATCAGGTGGCCAAAGTATTGGAGTTTCAGCTTCAGCATCAGTCCTTCCAATGAATATTCAGGACTGATTTCCTTTAGCATGGACTGGTTGGATCTCCTTGCAGTCCAAGGGACTCTCAAGAGTCTTCTCCAACTCCACAGTTCAAAAGCATCAATTCTTCAGCACTCAGCTTTCCTTATAGTCCAACTCTCACGTCCATACATGACTATTGGAAAAACCATAACCTTGACCAGATGGACCATTGTTGGCAAATTAATGTCTCTGCTTCTTAATATACTGTCTAAATGTTTCTAAATCTCTTCAGTTTGGAAGGATAAACCATTAATTTTATTTTTTTAAAAGATATATCCTGAAATCACTTTAAAAATGATTTTTACTGCCAGCGAAACAAAAGAATGGAAGAACTTCACCGTCTGCTTGCCTGCCTTGGTCATTAGTATCTTGTGATAGTTACACATGACCATCAATGGTGGAATGGTGGACCATCAATGGCACCTTTGGGGAGAGAGAGTTAGGGGTCCTTAATGAATTTGGTACCCTGAGTGCTTCTGACGAGATATCTTTATGAATGGGAAGATCTTTGTCATAGAGTGTTTATCCCAAGACACATTCGCAAAGTGGAAAATTAGCTGTACTATTACTTGGTTTTGGACTGAGAGTTTTTCTTCCCTTCATTATTCACAGCTGATTACATGGCTATGGATTTCAAAAAGTGTACACTTCTTTCACATTCACACATGCAACCGAAATCCGTACTATATTTAAGTTCACTTCTTGCTTGGAAATGAGATACATAAAATCAGAGTATCATGTGGCATTTGCATGCTCAGCCTCTTAGAAAGCTAAGTAATTCTCTCCCTTCTCCAGAGTATATCTATTTTCTAAAGATATTCCCTGTTTCACCAATGAGAATAATCACAGGGGACTTTTCCCCCCTAAGGTGTTATTTTGATTTCAGGAATTAAGCTCTAATTGAGCAGCTGAGAAAGATCTTGCTGTAAATGTTAATGATGGAGCCAGCTTTTCTAATGAATTCCAGCTGATGAGGGGCCAGGAGAAAGAGAAGAACAGCAAGACATGTTGGGGGTGGACTGAGCAATTAGTGACCTCCAAGAATAGTGACCTCCAAGTTCATGCTTATCTGGACCCTTAGAATATAAGCTTATTTAGAAATAAGGCCTTTTTAGGTGTAATTAATCAAGGATGAAATTATCTGGATTTACTCTGGGACCTAAAATCAATGGGACTAACTGATGGCTCAGCGGTAAAGAAGACACCTGCAGTGCAAGAGACACAGGTTTGGTTCCTGGATCAGGAAGATCCCCTGGGGGAGGAAAGGGCAACCCACTCCTCTATTGTTGCCTGGGAAATCCAGTGGACAAAGAAGCCTGGCAGTCCACAGTTCAGAGGGTGGCAAAAGAGTTGGAGAGGACTTAGCGACTAAACAACAACACTTAAATCCAGTAACTGATACCTTCGAAGAAGAGGAAAGGACACTTCTCAGGGGTCTAGTGGCTAAGACTCCATGCTCCAATGCAGGGGCCCAGGTTTCAATCCCTGGTCAGGGAATAAGATCCCCCACACTGCAACTAAGCATATGCATGCCACAATTAATGCTTCCACATGCTGCAATGAAAATCAAAGATCCTATGTGCTGCAGCTAAGACCTAGTACAGCCAAATAAATAATTTTTTTTTTAATGGAGAAGAAGAGAAGACACAGAGAGACACAGGAGAAGACAGCCATGTGAGAGAGGCAGAGATTGGAGTGATGCAGCCACAAGCCAAGGATGTCTGGGGTCACCAGAATTGGAAGAGGCCTGAAAGGGTTCTTCCTTAGAGACTTCAAAGGGAGCATGTTCTTGCTGACCCTGTGATTTCAAACTTCTAGCTTCCAGAATCAAGAGGATACATTTCTTCTGTTTTAAGCTACCAAATTTCTGGTCATTTATTATGACACCCACAAGAGACTCTACAGGTTGCATATTTGTGTATCCAAATAATTATTTACTAGTTGCTCCCTATTTGCCGAGTACTATGATAGATACTTGTTTTTGTTGTTTAGTGGCTAAGTTGTGTCCAACTGTTTTGTGACCCCATGGACTGTAGCCCACCAGGCTCCTTTGGTCCATGAGATTTCCCAGGCAAGAATATTGGAGTGGGTTGCCATTCCCTTCTCTAGGAGAGCTTCCCAACCCAGAGATCAAACCTGCTTCTCCTGCACTGGCAGGCGGATTCATTACTGCTGAGTTACCTGGGAAACCCATGCTAGGTATGTCCCTAGTAATACCTAGCCCATTACTAGGTAAATCATAATACATAAGAGAGACATTAAACAAAAGCAGTACTTATAATGCTGTGAAAGTATAAGCTAAGTGGTGTAGCTTGAGGGTTTGAGAAAGACTTAGCCACAAATGAAGCAAGCAATGGGTAGGGTAGTCAGCTATGTGCAGTTGTCCAGGTAAATAGGGAAGGTAATGAAGACCATTGCAATAGAAGAAAGCCAAAAACTTTAAGGAAAATTTCAGCACTCTGAGATATAGAGGAGCTTGGTTGGGAAAGTGTGTCTGGGTCAGGGATCGACCCAGATCGACCAAAGGTCAATCAGTGACACAAGGTAATCCTGGAGATGCAGTCAGGGATGACATCATACAGGTCCTTGTAGGTTTTTGTCAAATATCAGACATTATTCTAAGTGCAATCACAAGTGTTGTGAAGAATTTTTAAAAGGGTGTTGTATTGTGATTGGGATTGTATTGTGATTGACTTGTCTTGTGATTCAAGTCATTTTTAAAAGATTAGTCTAGTTGTTCTGTAGACAAGGAGTTGAAGGAAGGTAAGAATGAGTGTTGGTCATCATGTAGAAGGCCACTGCAGTGGTTCAGAAAAGAAATAGGGTGTCCTAGAGTCAAGATCATGGTAGTGGAGTTAGAGGTGTGAATGGATTTAAGATACATTTGAGGGAAAGAAGGCATAGGACTTCATGTCTAGAGGAAGGAGTGAAATGGGCAGATGTCAAAAAAATATTTGCTTGGAAAAACTGGAAGAGGAACATGTTTTATGGATTCAGTGACCCTGAGTTTACTTTTTGATTTGTTTCCAGAAATGTCTTTGTGACATCTAAGCACAGATGTAATGTTGGTCATTGAATATACAGGGCTAAAGTTGAGATGCTCTCGTTGGCCTGAAGATGTAAATTCCAAGTCATCAGAATTAATTTGTATTTGAAGCAATGGAAATAAAAAACATCATCTAGGGAGAGAATGGAGAGAGAGGAGACTTGCAGAACAGAAGCACTCCTGAAGGATATGGAGATAGGCTTTTAAAAATATGGCAAGAAAGATCAGAGGAAAACAAGGTGGCAATGGTGTGTGCAAGCCAAGGGAAAGAAGTGGTTTAAGGAGAAATGGCCAACTAGTCAAAAGCTGATGAGTGTCTAAGTATGATGAGACTGAAAAAATGTCTCTTGAATTTAGTAATAAGGAGGGCATTGATGACCTTAACCAAAAGCTGAAAAATGGCCAGTGGCGAGCAGAAGTGGGGGTACCCATAGA
The DNA here is from genome assembly GCF_023699985.2 of Odocoileus virginianus. Lineage (NCBI taxonomy): Eukaryota > Metazoa > Chordata > Mammalia > Artiodactyla > Cervidae > Odocoileus > Odocoileus virginianus. Next base: position 57,622,719 of record NC_069684.1, on the reverse strand, counting down.
CCACAGGAATAAAGAAGGCCAACAGGGTAGATGCTGTGAAGTCAGGATACTTTTCTCACCCCTACTATGATGTCTCACCCCCTTTTGATGTCAAAAGGCCCCTGAAGCACTTAGAATTTCTTAGTTGCCTGAGACTGGATTTCCATGCCCTGATGGAATGGTAGCTTGAAATAAAGATTAAATTCAGTTGTAGAGAAAGTCACCTGTCTTTTTTGCACACTTGGGCACTGAGATTCATCTTGCTACAATGAAGTGAGTTAGAGGAGCATTAATATTGGGGAGGAGGAGATGGAACATCCTAGAAAGAGCAGGGAAAACCAGCATACCCAACCCTAATGGAAGAATTTTTCAAGCCCACTAGCGAGTATAAACAGGCTAAAAATTTCTGCACAGGATTTGTTTTTTATGCAGTATAATCAGTCACCCAACTCTCTTCCAGAATTTCAAGTCTAGAAATTAGTATCTGCTTCTCCCACTGGTTCATCTGTTCTAGGGCCAAGGACATGTGTGTTTAAAAATCTCTCAAGAGGTTCTGATATTCTGATGGTGAAGGGGAATCTCTGAGCTATCTAATCTCTAGGGTCCCTTCAACTCCAGCACTTAACTATCCAAAGAGGATAAAGGATAGACACCGTGGCCACACATTACCAGTGGCTTGATGGGAGTTGGTTCTAATTCATGTCTGGTCTTCAGATGGCAGTCACCAGTGATCAGTGTGAGTTTCTGGTTTCATTTCCAAATAAAATTCAAAGACTACCTTAAGGGGTAGGAACTGGTTCCAGGAAAGCTTGATCTAAAGCATATCTCAGAAGACATTACAGAAATAAACTCCAAAGTCTCATGTCTTTAAGGATCTCAATGTCATGGCCTTTATTTAACACGTATATTTTAGTTAGCTGGGCTTCTCTGTAGGTTTAGTGGTAAAGAATCCGCCAGTCAGTGCAGGAGACATGGGTTTGATCCCTGGGTTGGGAAGATCCCCTGGAGAAGGAAATTGCAACCCACTGCAGTATTCTTGCCTGGGAAATCCCATGGACAGAGGAGCCTAGAGGGTTACAATCAGTTGGGTTGCGAAAGAGTCTAACATGACTTAGCAACTAAATAGCAACAACAACATTAATGATAGTAATTAGGGGTGCCCTCTTATATGCATTGGAGAAGGAAATGGCAACCCACTCCAGTATTCTTGCCTAGAGAATCCCATGGACGGAGGAGCCTGGTGGGCTACAGTCCATGGGGTTGCAAAGAGTCGGACACGACTGAGTGACTTAACTAACTTTCTCATATGCATGCCTCAGGGTTTTTTAAAATTTATTTTATTGAAGTATAGTTGATTTACAATATTTTTTTAGTATCAGGTGTATAGCAAAGTAATTCAGCTATAATATATATATATATATACACATTCTTTTTCATATTCCTTTCCATTACTGCTTATCATAAGATATTGACTATAGTTCACTGTACTATACAGTTCAGTTCATTTCAGTCACTCAGTCATGTCTGATTCTTTGTGACCCCATGGACTGCAGCATGCCAGGCTTCTCTGTCCATCACCAACTCCCGGAGCTTGCTCAAACTCATGTCCATCGAGTCTGTGTTGCCATCCAACCATCTCATCCTCTGTCGTCCCCTTCTCCTCCTGCCTCAGATCTTTCCCAGCATCAGGGTCTTTTCTAATGAGTCAGTTCTTCACATCAGGTGGCAAAGTACTCTACAGTAGGACCTTGCGTGTATGATCGTTTGCATCTGCTAATCATAAACTCCCAGTCACCCCTCCCCCACTCCTCTCCTCCTTGGCAATCACAAGCCTCTATGTCTGTTCTCTGTGTGAGTCTGTTTCTGTTTCATAGGTAAGTTCATTTGTGTCATGGTTCAGATTCCGCACATAAGTGATGTCATGTGGTATTTGTCTTTTTCTGACTGACTTCACTTAGTATGATACTCTCTAGGTCCATATATGTTGCTGCAAATGGCATTATTTCATCCTTATTGTTATGCCTGAATAATAGTCCATTGTATGTATGCACCACATCTTTACCCGTTCCCCTGTTAATGGATATTTAGGCTGTTTGCGTCTATTGGCTGTTGTGAATAGTGCTGTTATAAACTAGGAGGGCACGCATCTTTTTGAACTATAGCTTTGTCTGAATATATGCCCAGGGGTGTGATTGCTGGATAGCATGGTAGCTGTATTTTTAGTTTTCTAAGGCCCCTCCATCCTATTTTCCACAGTGTGCTTGCCTCAGTCTTGCAAATGGTGGGACTTTGATGTGGTGGGACGCCCACTTGAGTTCCTTGGGCTTCTCTCTGCCACTTTGCTCACACCTCTGAAACATCAAATTGCTGAGTTTGGAAGGAAAAACGGGACTTAAAGCCTGACTCATTCCACTACGAATGTCTTTCACCTCTGCTCCCGCGCCAGTTTTTACCTCAGCAGACCCGAGGCCTTTGGTTTCCCAGAGGCTGGGTGAGGGAGTCAGGAAGCCCATTGTTCTCGCGCAACTGACCACATTCTCCCAGAACTCCTTCTATGGACTCTGAATCCAGCTGGAAGAGAGGGCAGCTCTTCGGGAACCCCCTACAGTTCCAACAAATATGTCCTCATGACTGAATGCCTTTGGGAGGGGGAGAAGGGTAGCACACAGAATAGGTACTGATCATGTCACTTCAATATCTGGACGAGTAAAGAAAAATCAGCAAATGAAAAGATAAGCTCTCCACTCTTGAGAAGTTTAAATGTTTGGCTAGCTTTTATATTTTGATAGTTTATATATTTTGACAGTTTTGTGGACATCTGATCAAATGTTTTTACCTCATGAAATGACGCAGGTAGAGGTTTACTATGTGTTTTGATCAAATGCAGATAAACCCTAAAATGTATTATGTAATTTAATTTACAGTATGAAAGTAGTCTTTCCCTTTAGCCCTCCAGTTACCTGACTACAAAAAATTCCTGTGTTAGTAATTATGTCATGCATGTAAACATGTTTTAAATATTTCAAATCATTATGTACATATAAATTGTAAGCTATTATTTTGGTCATAGCACATTCCAAACTTGACATCCTTTCTCTGTTCATTTATTCTCACATCTTCTCACCTGAGCATTTATTATATCATGCATAAGCTGGTTATTCAAGATCTAGGAATAGCCACCTCATTTTCCAATTCTAGAATAATTCTTATCAAGTAAATTTTGTCAAGTAGAAGTTAACATATTATTCTTGCATTCCAACTAGCAATCTTTAACTGACAGGAAAATCAATGCTATTTCCTCAACAGCAAATTATATTCCACTTCTGTACATTATAGCACTTTTCTTGGAGTTGATAAATAAGGGGAAAATACTGATGGTCGTTTAACTTAGTAGGATTTACTTAAATGAACTGCCAGAAAGGACTTAATTCTTAAAATAATTGATTTTTCTCTTCATCAGATGAAAAATATGCAATAGAGTAAGTGGAAGTCTTTTAAACAAAAGTAATTTTCTGTTCATTAAATGAAACACAAGTACACTCTAAGGCTGAATTATCTAAATCTTTGAAAAACAATTACTTGCAGGTTATTAACCTATTTTTAAGGCAAGAGGTTTTAACTGGCATTCAGAGAATTTCCTAACCTGACATGCATTGAGATGAAAAAAGTTTGAAATAGTTATCACTACCCTAATGTTTTTGCTACATACTGGTAGAGGAAAATAGCTGAATGTATGTAAGTGATTTGAAAATGGCATGCAATGTGTCATGACAGGTAATGGCAGCTGAGAGACCTGGGAAAAAAAATCCATACTGACCTCACCACTGTTCAACTTCTATCGACAGTTGTCACTCAAAAGGCGATATCATATAAAAGCTTTCCAATCTGAAGCTTAAGTTTCCATAGTAGGGCAAAATCCTATTACCTTCGAACCCACCTTTCAGACATCTATTCTCTTCTCTTCATGTTTGCAAACCTCTGACAGTTTCTTCTAGGTAAAATGTCTTTACCTAGGTTGGTTCTTCTTATCATCCCAGCCCCAAATCTTCCTTAAAAAATAACCAATTGTGTAGAATGATATGCAGGTTAATTACATTTTTCTTAAATTATATAGCACCCAACTTCATTTAATTGCCATCTCCTACCATCACTGTTTCTTTTCTTTTTTTTTTATTTTTTCCATAGCTGAAAACTTTCTGATATTTAAATTGTGTTTTTTGAATTTCATTTTCATATATTTTAAACATTTCACTTATTTAAATGTTCTTGAGATCTAGGAATAGAAGAGATTAGTGGTAGAGTCTATAACATTACTCAAAATTAAGAAGATGCATAGAATTTATAGACATGAGTTTACAGTTGTCTATTCAAGAGAAGCTGGTTGGAAGTTAGAAAATATTAAATTTACTTCTGCCTGTGTATATGATGTGAGATGATTAGCTTTTGCTTAATGTTTCATCTGACTTTATACTGACAGACACTGCTGTTATTGTTATTTAGCTGCTAAGTTGTGTCTGACTCTTTCTGACCCCATGGACTGTGGCCTGCCAGACCACCCTGTCTTGGGGATATTCCCACCAAGAACACTGGAATGGATCGCCATTTCCTCCTCCAGGGGACCTTCCTGACCCAGGGATTGAACCTTCATCTCCTGTTTGGCAGCTGAATTCTTTATCACTGAGTCACCTGGGAAGTCCTACCAATAGACACACTCTAGAATAAAAAGCAATAGCAATAATCTCTCCTAAGAGCTCATCAATGGTCCATCCATTAAGAGACACAGAGGAAAATTTAAAGGTGTTTTGTATCAAAGGAAACTAGTAAGATCATAACTTTGTCATTGTGTAATCTGCCAAAGAATGGTGTTTGGTTGTGTGGTTTGGCATGTCCTCATATTGTGCCAGCTGGAGAGGTGGCTTTCATGACGTTTTTAAATCAAGTCATTCTTCTAAATCATGAATTCATTCAAAGCACATTTATTTAGTATCTACTAGGTTCTTGTACGGTCTTCCAAGATGGTGCAGTGGTAAAGAATCCACCTGCCAATGCAGAAGACACAGGAGATGTGGTTTCGGTCCTGGGTGGGGAAGATCTCCTGGAGGAGAAGGTGACAACCCACAGCAATATTCCTGCCTGTGAAATCCCATAGACAGAGGAAACTGGCAGGCTACAGTCCATGAGTTAGGTTGCAAAGAGTTGGACAGGACTGAGGACGCATGAACAGGTGCTTGTATAATCCCTTTTTATAGATGTCCTTTTCTGTTCCCCATCAACTTGATTCCTACTCATCCTTGAATAGTTAGGGCAGATATTAGTTTCTTCATGAAGCCTCTCCCCACCCTATTTTTAATCTACCTCAGTAGTAGGATGAATCACATTATCCTGGAATTTTTTTTTAATAACATCTTTATTGAGATACTATCCAATATCATAAATTTCATCCTTTGTAGGGTTAAAGTTCTGTGCATTTCATATACTTACAAGGTTGTGCACTGATCACCACTAATTCCAGACCATTTTCACCACTTCCCCCCAAAACAAGTTCCAAACCTTTATCACTCACTCTTCCCCCTTTCCTCAACTCCTGGCAACCACCAAATCCCTTTCTGTCTCTGTGGATGTACCTATTCTGTACATTTCATACAATGGAATCATGATATGTGGTCTTTTGCTGCTGGCTTCTTTCACTTAAGCATAAAGTTTTTAAGGCTCCTCCATGTTATAGCATAGGGCAGGAGGAGAAGGGGATGACAGAGGATGAGATGGATAGCATGTGTTTGAGCAAACTCCAGGAGACAGTGAAGTACAGGAAAGCCTGGCATGCTGCAGCCCATGGTGTTGCAAAGAGTCAGACTTGACTTAGCAACTAAACAACAACAACATATTATAGTATATCATTCCTTTCCATTGCCAAATGATATTCCACTGAACAGATTCCCCCACATTTTTTATTCACTCATCAATTGATGATAATTTGGGTTTTTTCTGCTTTGGGGCTATTATGAATGATACTGCCATGAGCAGTCATGTACAAATTTGGTATAGACATATGTTTTCAGTTCTCTTGAGTATATACCCCGGTCACATGATAAATCTGTGCTTAACATTTTGAGGAACTGCCAAACTGTTGTCCCAAGTGGTTGTACCACTTTAAAATTCCACCAACAAACCATGATGGTTCTAATTTCACTACACCCTTGGCAACACTTGCTAAGGTCCATCCTTTTTTACCATACTAATCCTAGTGAAGATGAAGTGCTATCTTACTGTGATTTTGATCTGCTTTCCCTAATGAAGAGTCCCCCAACTCATCATGAGTCCCTCATGACTAATGATGTTGAGCATTATTTCACCTAGATGGAGGGGATTCTAAAGTTTGGGCCAAAAATGTTATTTATTTTACTATCTCCAGTATCCAATACACACTGACACATACTAGAAAGTGAAAATGTTGGTCGCTCAGTCGTGTCTGACTCTGCAACCCCATGGACTGTAGCCTGCCAGGCTCCACTGTCCATGGAATTCTCCAGGCAAGAATACTGGAGTGGGTTGCCATTTCTTTTTCCAGGGTATCTTTCCAACCCAGGGATTGAACCTGGGTATCTCATATTGCGTGCAGATTCTTTACCATCCGAACCACCAAGGAAGCCCACACAATAGAAAGGCAATAATTTTTATAAATGGAATGAATATATATTTATTTTTTAACAGAACTGTGCTTTGAATTGCTCACAAGAGCAGTCCTGGGTACCCAATGTCTTTTATAAATATTGGCTATATACATGAAAGAAAAAAATAAAGATTCTTTAAACTCCTTTTTAAAAACCCAGCAAAAATATGTGTTCTGTAAATGAAGACTTACTTATATTTTTCTCTTTAGAAATCAGTTTTCAACAAGCACTATATCTTGGCTCTCACAGGAGCAAAGTGTAACTCAGATTGGGTGGTAGCTGTGTTTCAGCCAAGTTGATTACAGGGCCAGGAAAGGAAAATGCAGTGTTTGTGGAAGGCAGAGGTAGATATGGATCTTGCACGAGAGCCTGTCCCCTGAAATTAGAGATGGATGAGAGATATGGATTTATTTTTCAGGATATGTTCCTTCCTGGATGTCAGATGCCATTTGTCACACCACAGATTTTGCTGTCTATCAGGATCTAGGTAAAAGGATATTTCAGAGCTTAAGGAGTTTCTCTCCATACAGCATTTTATCCAAAGAAGCAGTCTCAATTCCTCTGAGAAGTTTAGAAAGTTGGAGAAAAGCACAGACTTGCATGCACCATGGTATTCAGCATGCTAGCTCTGTATCTTAACTCCTTAATAAATTTAGAATCTACAGTAATTCGATTACTTTTCTAGCATGATTTGAATAAATCCTTGTTTCCATGGTCTAAACAGGACCCAAATGACTAAAAAGTTTCCAAACATGGCAAATTTACAAATTGAGGAACTGGGGAACTGAGAGAATGAGAGAAGAGTGGTGAGAGCAAAATTGGATAGTATGTTTTGAAAGACTGAGAAATGGACATGGCTAGTGATACAGGAAGTTCATTTTTAGGACTGTAACTTCAGGAAATAATTAGACGACTGTGCAGAGATTTATGGATGTAGATGGTCATCTTGGATTGTTTAAGACAGAGAAAAACCTATAAACAATCTAATAGCCTAGCAGTAGAGCTGACAATAAATTATAGTACATTCCCATATCCATATAAAAGAAAACTACCCAGGCACTAAAGTCATCTTGTAGAAGACTGTTTAATGATGTAGGTATTTTCAAAATATATGAGGTTTAAAAAGCAGGTTTTAAGAATACATATCTATTACAATAGGGTTTTCCTTGTGGCTCAGCTGGTAAAGAATTCACCTGTAATGCGGAAGACCTGGGTTCAATCCCTGGGTTGGGAAGATCCCCTGGAGAAGGAAAAGGCTACCCACTCCAGTATTCTGGCCTAGAGAATTCCATGGACTGGACTGTATAGTCCTTGGGGTTGCAAAGAGTCAGACACAACTGAGGGACTTTCACCTTCATCTATTACAATCTTCTTTTAAAAATATATTATATATATATATATATGTTATATATATATCTGCATAGAAGAAAATTTTGAACTCTGAGTGGCAGGTAATACAAGTAGTTTTTTAATTTGTATTTGTGCTTTGGGTCTACATGTTGAGGTTAATAATATATTATTAAGTAGCACATTGCTTAAAAAGAGAAAAAAAGCAGAACTTCTAGTGAGATACCATGTATGTGGAAGCTCATATCTTTGGAGACTGTATTTTAAATAGGATTCCTTCTACGGATGTTTGATGTACATGATATACGGGATGTACACACATACAAGCACACACAGAAACACACAGCAAATTACATTTTGAGGTGACTTAGCTTTGGGTCTCTGTCTTGATTTTTAAAAACCTTTTCAAATGGGAGGGGCTCGTGTGGAATTTTGGAGGAATTTCTAGTCTGCAGTCTCATGTTCCCTTGATGGGCAGCTCCTACTAAAGTCATGTTCCTGGGCTTGCTGGTGGCTCAGTGGCAAATAATCCTGCCTTCTGGTGCAGGAGATACAGGTCTGATCCCTGGTCCGGGAAGATCTTGCATGCTGCAGGACAACTAAGCCCATGCGCCCGAACTATTGAGCCTGTGCTCTAGAGCCCGGAAGCTACAACCACTGAAGCCCGCACGCCCTAGAGCCCATTCTGCAACAAGAGAAACCACCTCAATGAAAAGTGTGTGCATCCCAACTAGAGAGCAGCCCCCTCTGGTTGCAACTTGGGGAAAACCTGCACAGCAACGAAGACCCAGCGTGGCCAAAAGTAAATAAATAAAGTCTTGCTCTTGGTTCTCTTAATCCCTAGTCCACTCCTGACTCTGAGACTTATCTGATAGTAAGGCTGACTCTGCCCCTCCTGTTTCCTCTCTCTTCACGCCAAGGCCTGTCGCTGGGATGCATTCTCATCTCCTCCCTGTAGGCATCTCCCTGGTGGTTACCTGGGCCAATCTGGTGATTACCTGGGGCTGTTGAACTGTGTCCAAAGTGGAGAGACAGGATGATCTAATCCACTACACAGGTTTAAAGTCTCAGTTGTGTCCGTATCATCATATCCAGCTTTGTGTGTGTGCTTGCATGCTAAGTCACTTCAGTTGTGTCTGACTCTCTGCAATCCTATGGATTGTAACCTGCCAGGCTTCTCTGTCCACGGGAGTCTCCAGACAAGGATACTGGAGTGGGTTGCCATGCCCTCCTCCAGGGGTTGCATACCCTCCTGCCATGCCAACCCAGGGATTAAACCTGCATCTCTTATGCCTCCTGCATTGAAACAGGTGGGTTCCTTACCACTAGCACCACCTGGGAAGCCCTATCCAGCTTTGCTGAGCAACAAAGCTGATCTTTAGCATATATTTCTAATATACAATAGTCATTTCTTTTTATATGCCACCAGTAAACAATTGGAATTCGAAATTAAAAACACATCATTAGTATGTTCACGAAAGACAAAAATATGCATTAGGTGTAAATGTAATAAAATATGGATGAGATCTATATGAAAAGGAATATAAAATTCTGATAAAAAAAATAAAGAAGATCTGAATAAATGGAGAGATATGCCACCTATGTATATAAGAAGACTCAGTATTGTCAAGATGTCAGTCCTTCCCAACTTGATCTATAGATTCACTACAATCCCAATCAAATTCTCAGCAAGTTATTTTGTGGATATTGACAAACTGATTTTAAAGTTTATACAGAAAGGCAAAAGACCCAGAATAGTCAGCACGATATTGAAGGAGAAGAACAAAGTCAGAGAACTGACACTACCTGACTTCAAAACTGACTATAAAGTTAGTCATCAAAAGATTGTGATATTGGAGAAGGAATAGACAAACAGATCAATTGAATAGAACAGGGAGCCCAGAAATATACCTACTTAAATACAGTCAATGAATCTCTGGCAGAGGAGCAAAGGCAGAAAAACAGAGCACAGACAGTGACTCCAACAAATGTTGCTGGAACCACTGAATTGATCCTCCACATGCAAAGAAAAGAATAGAATCTAGACCCAGACCTTACACTTTTCACAAAAATTAGCTCAAACTGGATCATAGACCTAAATGTAAAATGCAAAACTATGGAACTCCTAGAAGATAACACAGGAGAAAATCTAGGTGACCTGGGATTTGGTAATGACTTTTTTGGTACAACATCAAAAACATGATCCATGAAAGAAAAATACTGACAAATTTGGCTTCATTAAAATTAAAAATTGCTGCCCTGCCAAAAAAAAAAAAAAAAAAGGCTATTTAAAAAAATGAGACGACAAGCCACAGACTGGGAGAAAATACTTGTAAAATGAACATCTGATAAATAACTGGTATCCCAAATTACAAAGTGCTCATAAATCTCAACAAGAAAAACAAACACCTCAACTAGCATACATGTCTGTCTGTCTCCTGTATCCATATCACAATTGGTTATGAACTTGGAAAAGCAAGAAGTGTGTTATTTATGTAGTCCTCCCCCACAAACCCAGAGTTTGGATGATTCCATGAAGGAGCTGTTTGGAGGAAGTACAGTTCCCTGGCGATTTATGAGTAACCTATACTGAGAAAACCCTAACTAATGCTTATCAAGAAAAAAAAGTGGGAAAGACTGGTAGGAACATGCTAATTTGTCCCCATGGGGTATACCGGAGAGGAGGATATAGAATCTCAAGTGAGAAAATAAAACAAAAGGAGCTAAAGTGAGGTTTTTCTTAATTAGAGAAGGAGGCAAGATGGGCTAAAATTTACAAACTCCAGCTCAAGAGGTAATGTGTCCTGGGTGAATCTTGGCTCTGTCCCTTGTAAGCTCTGTAAGCTTGGACAAATAATTCAATCTCTATGAAAAGAAAGAGAACATCCAGAAAAGTAGATTGTTCTCTTATGCCCCCTTTCTTTCTGTTCAAACTCCTGATATCTGTCTGGCTAATTCTCGGGGTTAGGGCAGTTTATCTTAAAGATCTGAAAGAAAAACAAATGCCACAGCCAATTCTACCAGATGAAAGGGGAATCCTAAGTGACTGGAGAGGAAGACATAACAGAGATACTCCTAAATCACAGGCTGAATAGCTGGAGGTGAAATGCTCTCCCTCTTTAAGATCATCTGCATAAAGAGAAGATGCTTCTTAATTTTGGGTTTCCCTGATAGCTCAGTCGGTAAAGAATCCATCTGCAATTTAGGAGATCCCAGTTCCATTCCTGGGTCAGGAAGATCTGCTGGAGAAGGGTTAGGCTACCCACTTAAGTATTCTTGGACTTCCCTGGTGGTTCAGCTGGTACAGAATCCACCTGCAATGCATGAGACCTGGGTTCTATCCATAGGTTGGTAAGATCCCCTGGAGAAAGGAAAGGCTACCCACTCCAGTATTCTGGCCTGGAGAATTCCACGGACTGTTTGGTCCATGGGGTCGCAAAGAGTTGGAGTGACTTTCACTTTCACTTCCATAGTTAATTTGCAATGTTGTGTTAGTTTCAAGTATACAGCAGTGATTCAGTTATGCATTTACATATATTATTTTCCAGATTATTTTTCATTATAGGTTTCTGTAAGATATTTGAGTATAGTTTACTGTGTCATACAGTAGATCATTTTTTTAACCTATTTTATATATAATAGTGATATATATAAATTTGAAATTCCTAATTTATCTCTCCCTGCTGACCCTCAACTATCCCTCTTGTTTGTATCATTTTTTTAGATTCCACAAATAAGTGATACCATATTTGTCTTTCTCTGACTTAGTATGAGAATCTCTAGGGCCATCCATGTTGCTGCAAATTGCATTATGGCATTCTTTTTTATGGCTGAGTAATATTCCATTGTGTGTGTGTACCATATCTTCTTTAGCCATTCATGTGTTGATGGACATTTAGTTTGCTTTCATGTCTTGGCTATTATAAATAGTGCTGCTATGAACATTGGGATGCATGTACCTTCTAGAAATAGAGTTTTCTCCAGATATATGCCCAGGAGTAGGATTGCAGGGTCATATGTTACCTGTATTTTTTTTAAGGAACCTCTATATTGTTTTCCATAGTAACACAGCATCAATTTACATTCCTGCCAACAGTGTAAGAGGATGCCCTTTTGTCTACACCCTCTCCAGTATTTATTACTTGTAGACTTTAACCGTGGCCATTCTGAATGTGTGAGGTGATATCTCATTATAGTTCTCTTGAAAACCAGTGAAAATGACTTTACTACCTAAAGCAACAAAACACTTACCTTGGATCACGAGAAACATCAGTCCTTTATTAAATACATCAAGCTTTGCATCTGGTCTTCAAGAGGCGGGGGAGACTGCTGCAGTGTGGGGTCAGAGTGTGGCTTTGTGAAGGCCTCAGGGATGTGGCCAAGGTTTCCTGACTCATTCCCCATCCCTCAGGAGTGACTGACTGACACACCACTGAAAGTTACTAAAACATAGTTATAACTCTATAAGGCCAGTTGTTATCTTGGAATTATGCTAATTAATATTTTTAAAAGATTAAATGTTTGTTATATAGGTCATACAACAAGTAAAATATTATGTCACTATTAGAACAAGCCCTGCCTGCCATCTAAATCTGGACGTTTCGAATTGCATATACTATAGAGTAAATTCACATTCTTATTGTGGGGTTGAAGCCAAAAACACTAGTGAAGCAAATTTGGAATATAGGAATTGTGACTAATTCCTATATTCCTATGGAAATATAGGAAATTTGACTAATTTGGAATATAGGAATCAGCACTAGAAAATATTTTTTAAAAAAAGTCAGATTGGACTTCCCTGGCAGTCCAGTGGTTAAGACGCTGAGCTTCCAATGCAAGCGATGGAAGTTTGAGCCCTGGTCAGGGAACTAAGGTTCCACATGCCGAATGGTGTTGGCAAAACAAAAAAAAAAAGCACACAAAAAAGGCAGACTTATGTCTTTGGAATTCCCATTACTCAAAGTAAGCCAACAACTGATTTCCAAATGAGATCTGTCAACAAAGAAGAATCATTTTCATTTAAGCATATTAATTGTTGGTATATAGTGTTTTTGTAATGTTGGAGAAAATGTTTATTAAATTTCATCATTTATGATCACTATGTTATAACCAAAGTAACTCTGCATAAACTTTGACATGTAAAAACACAGAACATACTGATTTTTTACCTATTTTGTTTACATGTACTTTTCAATTCTCATGCAGGGCTCATAATTAGGAGACCTTATACATTTAATTTTCTCATATGTTGCTTATTTAAGAACCAAATTCAGGGAACTTCCATGGCAGTCCAGTGGTTAAAACTTCATCTTCCAATTCAGGGGGTGTTGTTTTGATCCCTGGCCAGGAAGCTAAGATCCCACATGCCTCATGGACAAAAAAAAAAAAACAAAACAAAAACAGAAGCGGTACTGTAACAAATTCAATCATGACTTTAAAAATGGTCCACATAAAAAACAAAAAAAAAATCTTTAAAAAAAGGAAGCAAATTCAGAAGGTAGAAAAACACCAATATAAACTCATTCTTCAAAACTTCTCATGAATGTATTGTCAATGTTCCTTCTAATTATATGCTATGGTACATTCTTCTGCTAAAATATTAAAAATAATTTGTTCCCATTGATAGGTAAATGAGTCCCATGACACTGAGTTTATAGCATGCATTTGCTTGCTGAGCAAACTTTGCCTGTAAGACAGTGCAAAGTTAAATAAGTCTGTCTTCTTTAAGTTTTTAATTTAATTAAAGTCTATATTTTAAGGTACTTCAAAGGATATACAAATACAGGATGTGAGCTGAATAATCCCAAAAGTTTCTGTAAAAAAACTTTTGATCCCTGGTGGACAAAGTATAAATAACCTAATTTCCTATCACCCGTTCCTTCTGCCCAAGCGTTGGAACTGCGGCTGGGCACAGAATGCTTTAATTTGGAGACGAAGAAGATTTTTTTCCCCCTAAGTAGAAAGCATACCATGGAGAATATGAATCACAAAGGGTGACATTAAATCTTGCAAAGAGATAATATATGTCTCTGTGGTGGCTCAAGAGACTAACAATAAATGTTAAATATTAATAAGATTGTGAGAATACTCACGGATACTGTGATAAAGTAGCACCAGAGAAGGGGGAAAGACACAGACAATAAAAAGCAGAGATGTATGTCGTGGTCTTTACTGCAGTTCCCTGTAAGTTTTCTGCTTGGGGAAAAGGTAAATAAAGAGAAGAGAAATGTTTACCCCAGGGAAAAGACAGGTTTGGGAGTGTGTAACATTAGAAACACTCTGTCTTCAGAGACAGACTGTTGGGCCCTTCTCTTGTAGGCTGAGATGCAAAGGAAAATCAGCCACATTCCAAGAAGGAATGTACTACGACACCTTGAGAGTGAATACATTTGCCTTTTTTTTTTTTGTATTGGTGTAGAGTTGATTTACAGTGTTGTGTTAATTTCAGGTGTATAGCCAAGTGATACAGTTATTCATATATTCATTCTTTTTTAGATTCTTTTTCCATACAGGTTATCCTAGAATATTAAGTAGAGTTCCCTGTGCTCCATAGTAGGTCCTTGTTGGTTATCTTATGCATAGAGCTATGTTCTGCTTATTCGCTCAGTCATGTCTGACTCTTTGTGACCCCATGGACTGTAGCCCACCAGGCTCCTCTGTCCATGGCAGTTCTCCAGGCAAGAATACTGGAGTGGGTTGCTATGCCCTCCTCCGAGGGATCTTCCCAATCCAGGGATAGAACCCAGGTCTCCCGCATTGCAGGCGAATTCTTTAAGATCTGAGCCGCCAGGGAAGCCCATCTTATGTAGAGTAGTGTATGTATATTCATTCCAGGCTCCTGATTTATCCTCCTCTATGTTTCCCCTTTGTTTTCAATATCTGTAAGTCTGTCCCCAAAATAAGTTCACTTGTTTCATTTTTAAAAACAAGTTAAATTCCACATATGAGTATTTGCCTGTGACCATATCACCTTGAGGCTTCCCAGGCGGCTCAGCGGTAAAGAATCCACCTGCCAATGTTGGAGATGAAAGAGACATGGGTTTGATCCCTGGGTTGGGAAGATCCCCCGGAGAAGGAAATGTCAACCCATTCCAGTATTCTAGCTGGGGAAATCCCATGGACAGAGGAGCCTGGCGGGCTACAGTCCATGGGGGTCACAAAGAGTCAGATACAACTGAGCACGCACACACATACACACACGCACACCACCCTGAACATGTCTGATAATGTCCATTTGCTTATTTTTAATTAAAAATAATTTTCTCTTCTTTTTTTTAATTGGAGTATAATTGATTTACACTGCTATGTTAGTTTCTGCCATACAATGAGTTCTTGATTTACTTAGCTTTTGTACTTGCTTTGGTCTCTGGGGGTGGCAGCAATGACAGTGCTGACAGACGACTGTCAAGGCCCACCCACTGCTCAGAGTGACAGCTAGCTGGGCCAGGACACGGCCTTACCTCGTGGCTCCTCTTGAAAGCCTGAGGCCTTCTAAGTCTCTGAGGGTGTCTGCAGACCAATTATGAGGGAGAGAGTTGCTGTCGATAATACTGACTCAGCCTGCTCTTAGTTCTGACATGAGCCCTATGTGTAGACTCTTTCTCCTTCCCTGACAGTACTGAGCCTGATGGATGGGGCCACCTGGGTCAGTGGTCAAATGCATTTTCTCATACTGAAAAAGGGGATAGAGACCAGCAGGGGAAAGGCAGGAAGTTACCAGGCTTCTATCCTTTGGATAGATGTCCTTTGGCTTCAAACCTGTCTGGTTTGAATGGCTATGTTAAAAAATAAAATAAAATAGCGATCTTTCTGGTTATCATGGAGGCCATGAGCAGATGAGCAAAGGAAAGTGTCAAAGGAAAACAGCCAAACTAGTTGAAGGCTGAGTGTGCGGAGGCCTGTGGGGAATATTTGGAGGGTCTCAGGGAAGCACGTTCACTTTCTATTCAGATACACAGGGAGCCGGGGATCCCCCAGAACATGGGAGATGTGTGTCTGTGTGTGCTCAGGGTGAAGGAAGGATGAGGGCTGCAAAACAGGAGACAGAGGTGTGGAAAGTGAGTTGGGAGGTGAGTGGAGTATGGCTGTGTGGACCTCCCACCCCGATTTTACATTACCTGAACCTAATTCTGAAAGAGGGAAATAGAAGGATTATTTATTTTTTTTACAAAATTATCAAAGTAGAGTTGATTTACAACGTTGTGTCAGTTTCTGCTGTATAGCAAAGTGACTCAGTTACACACATCCCTGAGTACATACATACTCAGCGGCAAAGTATCCACCTGCCATGCAAGAACTGCAGGAAATACAGGTTTGGGCCCTTGGTGGGGAAGATCCCCTGGAGGAGGGCACGGCAATCCACTCCAGTATTCTTGCCTGGAGAATCGCATTGACAGAGGAGCCTCACGGGCTAGGGTCGCAAAGAGTCGGACACGACTGACGTGACTTAACACACACATACATGTTCTTTTTCATATTTTTTCTAGTATGGTTTATCACAAGATATTGATTATAGTTCACTGTGCTATACAGTAGGACCTTGTTGATGCACTCTGTGTATAATAGTTCACATCCCAAACTCCTGCTCTATCTATCCTCCACCCCTTCTCCTCCTTGGCCATCACAAATCTGTTCTCCATGTCTGTGAGCCTGTTTCCTTTCCGTAGATACATTCATTTATGTCATATTTTGAGTTCAACCTGTAAGTGATATCATATAGTTTTTGTCTGTTTCTAACTTACTTCACTTAGTATGGTAATCTCTCCGTCCATCCATTTGCTGCAAATGGCATTATTTCATTCTTTTTTTAAAATTAAATTAAATTTTTTATTGAAGGATAATTGCTTTAGAGGATTTTGTTGTTTTCTGTCAAATCTCAGCATGAATCAGCCATAGGTACACATATATCTCCTCCCTTTAGAAACTCCCTCCTATCTCCCTCCCCATCCCACCCCTCTAGGTTGATACAGAGTCCCAGTTTGAGTTTCCTGAGCCATACAGCTAATTCCCGTTGGCTATCTATTTTACATATGGTAATGTAAGTTTCCCTGTTACTCTTTCCATACATCTCACCCTCTGCTCCCCTCTCCCCATGTCCATAAGTCTATTCTCTATGTCTATTTCTCCATTGCTGCCCTGTAAATATATCCTTCAGTACCATTTTTCTAGATTCCATATATGTGCATTACAATATAATGTTTATCTTTCTCTTTCTGACTCACTTCACTCTATAATAGGTTCTAGGTTCATCCACCTCATCAGAACTGACTCAAATGTGTTCCTTTTTTGGCTGAGTAATATTCCATTGTGTATATGTACCACACCTTTTACCCATTCATCTGTCAATGGACATCTAGGTGGCTTCCATATTCTAGCTATTGTAAATAGTGCTGCAGTGAACAATGGCATACATGTGTCTTTTTCAATTTTGGTTTCCTCAGGGTGTATGTCTAGGATTGGGATTGCTGGGTCATATGGTGGTTTTATTCCTAGTTTCTAAGGAATCTCCATACCATATTCCATAGTGGCTGTATCTTGCACCAACAGTGCAAGAGCATTCCCTTTTCTCCACACCCTCGCCAGCATTTACTGTTTGTAGACTTTTTGATGATGGCCATTCTGACCAGTGTGAGGTGATGTCTCATTGTGGTTTTGATTTGCATTTCTCTAATTATGAGTGATGTTGAGCATCTTTCATACGTTTATTAGCCATCTGTATGTCTTCTTTGGAGAAATGTCTGTTTAGGTCTTTTCCCCACTTTTTGATAGGGTTGTTTGTTTTTCTGGCATTGAGTTGTATGAGCTGCTTGTATATTTTGGAAATTAATCTTTTGTCAGTTGTTTCATTTGCTGTTATTTTCTCCCATTCTGAGGGTTGTCTTTTCACCTTGCTTATAGTTTCCTTTGCTGTGCAAAAGCTTTTGGGTTTAATCAGGTCCCACTTTTTTATTTTGTTTTTATCTCTGTTACTCTAGGAAGAGGGTCATAGAGATCTTGCCTTGATTTATGTCATCAAATGTTCTGCCTATGTTTTCCTCTAAGAGTTTTATTGTAACTGGTCTTACATTTAGGTCTTTGCTCCATTTTGAGTTTATCTTTGTGTGTGGGGTTAGGAAGTGTTCTAACTTCATTCTTTTTCATGTAGCTGTCCAGTTTTCCCAGCACCATTTTTTGGAGAGGCTGTCTTTGCCCCATTGTACATTCTTGCCTACTTTGTAAAAAATAAGGTACCCATAGGTGAGTGGGTTTATTTCTGGCTTTCTATCTTGTTCCATTGGTCTATATTTCTGCTTTTGTGCCAGCACCATACTGTGTTGATGACTGTAGCTTTGTAGTATAATCTGAAGTCAGGAAGGTTGATTCCTCCAGCTCCATTCTTCTTTCTCAAGACTGCTTTGGCTATTCGGGGTCTTTTGTGTTTCCATATGAACTGTGAAATTTTTTGTTCTAGTTCTACGAAAAATGCTGTTGGTAATTTGATAGGGATCACCTTGAATCTGCAGACCACATTTGGTAGTATAGTCATTTTCACAATATGGATTCTTCCTGCCCAGGAACATGGAATATCTCTCCATCTGTTTATGTCATCTTTGATTTCTTTCATCAGTGTCTTATAATTTTCAGTGTACAGTTCTTTTGTCTCCTTAGGTAAGTTTATTCCTAGATATTTAATTCTTTTTGTTGCAGTGGTGAGTGGGATTGATTCCTTAATTTCTCTTTCTGATGTTTCATTGTTAGCATATAAAAATGCAAGTGATTTCTGTGTAATGATTTTGTATCCTGCAGTTTGCTAAATTCACTGATTAGCTCTAGTAATTTTCTGACACTATCTTTAGGGTTTTCTATGTACAGTATCATGTCATCTGCAAACAGTGAAAGCTTTACTTCTTCTTTTCCAATCTGGATTCCTTTTATTTCTGTTTCTTCTCTGATTGCTGTAGCTAGGACTTCCAGAACTATGTTGAATAATAGTGGTGAAAGTGGACCCTCTTGTCTTGTTCCTGATCTTAGGGGGAATGCTTTCAGTTTTTCATCATTGAGAATAATGTTTGCTGTAGGCTTATCATTTCTGGCCTTTACTATGTTGAGGTTGGTTCTTACCATGCCCAATTTTTGAAGACTTTTCATCATAAATGGGTGCTGAATTTTGTCAAAGGCTTTTTCTGCATCTATTGAGATGATCATATGGTTTTAATCTTTCAATTTGTTAATATGGCATATCACATTGACTGATTTGCATATATTGAAGAATCCTTGCATTCCTGGAATAAATCCAACTTGATTAAGTGAATGAACTTTTTAATGTGTTGCTGAATTCTGTTTGCTAAAATTTTGTTGAGGATTTTTGCATCTATGTTCATCAGTGATATTGGCCTGTAGTTTTCCTTTTTTGTGTTGTCTTTGTCTGGTTTTGGTATCAGGGTGATGGCCTAATAGAATGAGTTTCAAAGTATTCCTTCATCTGCAATTTTTTGAAAGAGTTTTAGAAGGATAGGCATTAGCTCTTCTCTAAATGTTTGATAGAATTCTCCTGTGAAGTCATCTTGTCCTGGGCTTTTGTTTTTTGGGAGATTTTTGATCACAGCTTCAATTTCAGTGCTTGTAATTGGGTTAGTCATAATTTTCTATTTCTTCCTGGTTCAGTCTTGGAAGATTGAACTTTTCTAAGAATCTGTCTATTTCTTCCAGGTTATCCATTTTATTGCCATATAGTTGCTCATAATAGTCTTATAATCCTTTGTATTTCTGCATTGTGTGTTGTAATCTCTTCTTTTTTCATTTCTAATTCTGTTGATTTGATGCTTCTCTCTTTTTTTCTTGACGAGTCTGGCTAAAGGTTTGTCAATTTTATCTTCTCAAAGAACCAGCTTTTAGTTTTATTAATCTTTACTATTGTTTCTCTCATTTCTTTTTCATTTATTTCTGCTCGGATGTTTATGATTTCTTTCCTTCTACTAATTTTTTGGGTTTTTGTTCTTTTTCCAGTTGTTTTAGGTGTAAAGTTAGTTTGTCTGTTCAGTGTTTTTCTTGTTTCTTGATGTTGGTTTGTATTGCTATAAACTTCCCTATTAGGACTGCTTTTGCTGTATCCCACAGGTTTTAAGTTGTCCTGTTTTCATTGTCATTTGTTTCTAGAAATGTTTTGATTTCCCTTTTGATTTCTTCAGTAACCTGTTGGTTATTTAGAAACATGTTGTTTAATCTCCATGTGTTTGTGTTTCTTAGAGTTTTTTTCTTGTAATTGATAGCTAGTCTCATAGCGTTGTGGTCAGAAAAGATCCTTGATATGATTTCAATATTCTTAAATTTACTGAGGTTTGATTTGTGACCTAAAATGTGGTCTATCCTGAAGAATGTTCCATGTGCACTTGAGAAGAAGGTGTATTCTTCTGCATTTGGATGGAATGTTCTGAAGATATCAATGAGATCCATCTCATCTAATGTATCATT
Organism: Odocoileus virginianus; assembly: GCF_023699985.2. Taxonomy (NCBI): domain Eukaryota; kingdom Metazoa; phylum Chordata; class Mammalia; order Artiodactyla; family Cervidae; genus Odocoileus; species Odocoileus virginianus. The sequence goes on along the minus strand of NC_069684.1, from coordinate 57,602,272 downwards.
TAAGACTTGTGTTTCTTTATTAATTTTCTGTTTTGATGATCTTTCCATTGGTATGAGTGGGGTGTTAAAGTATCTTGCTATGATTGTGTTACTGTCCATTTATCCTTTTATGTGTTAGTGTTTGTCTTATGTATTGAGGTGTTCCTATGTTGGGTGCATAGATATTTACAACTGTTATATCTTCCTATTGGATTGATCCCTTGATCATTATGTAGTGTCCTTCCTTATCTCTTGTAATCATCTTTATTTTAAGGTCTATTTTGTCTGATATGAGGATTGCTACTCCAGCCTTCTTTTGCTTCCCATTGGTATGGAATATATTTTTCTATACTCTCACTTTCAGTCTATATGTGTCTTTAGGTCTGAAGTGGGTTTCTTGTAGACAGCATATTTATGGGTCTTGTTTTTGTTTCAATTAAGCCAGTCTGTATCTTTTGGTTGGAGTATTTAGTCCATTTACATTTACAGTGATTATTGATATATATGTTCCTATTGCCATTTTCTTAATTATTTGGGGTTGATTTTGTAGATCTTTTTTCTTGTATTTCTTGACTGTTTAAGTCCGTTTAACATTTGTTGTAAAGCTGGTTTGGTGGTACTGAATTCTCTTAACTTTTGCTTGTCTGGAAAGCTTTATATTTTTCCATCAATTTTTAATGAGATCCTTGCTGGGTACAGTAATCTTGGTTGTAGATTTTTCCATTTCAGTACTTTAAATATATCCTGCCTTTCGCTTCTGGCCTGCAGAGTTTCTGCTGAAAGATCAGCTGTTAAGTGTATGGGGTTTTCCTTGTATCTTACTTGTTACTTCTCCCTTGCTGCTTTTAATATTCTTTCTTTGTGTTTCATCTTTGTTAGTTTATTAGTATGTGTCTTGGTGTGTTTCTCCTTGGGTTTATCCTGTTTGGGACTCTTTGTGCCTCTTGGACTTGCTTGACTATTTCCTTTTCCATGTTGGGGAAATTTTCAACTATAATCTCTTCAAAAATTTTCTCATACCCTTTCTTTTTCTCTTCTTCTGGGACCCCTATAATTCAGTGTTGGTGCACTTGATATTGCCCCAGTGGTCTCTGAGACTATCCTCAGTTCTTTTCATTCTTTTTACTTTATTCTGCTCTTCAGAAGTTATTCTCACCATTTTATCTTCCAGCTCACTGATTTGTTCTTCTGCTTCAGATATTCTGTGATTGATTCCATCTAGAGTATTTTTAATTTCAGTAACTGTGTTGTTTGTATCTGTCTGTTTATTAAGTCTTCTAGTTCTTTGTTAATTGATTCTTGCATTTTCTCCATTTTGTTTTCAAGGTTTTTGATAATCTTTAGTATCATTATTCTGAATTCTTTTTCAGGTAGTTTGCCTTTTTCCTCTTCATTTATTTGGACTTCTGTGTTTCTAGTTTGTTCCTTCATTTGTGTAATATTTCTCTGTCTTTTCATTATTTTTTTATTTTAACTTATTGTGTTTGAGGTCTCCTTTTCCCAGGCTTCAAGGTTGAATTCTTTCTTCCTTTTGGTTCCTGCCCTCCTAAGGTTGATCCAGTGGTTTGTGTAAGCTTCCTATAGGGTGAGATTAGTGCTGAGTTTTTGTTTGTTAGTTTGTTTTTCCTCTGATGGGCAAGGCTGAGTGAGGTGGTAATCCTGTCTGCTGATGATAGGATTTGTATTTTTGTTTTGTTTGTTGTTTAGATGAGGCATCCTGCATAGGGTGCCACTGGTGGTTAGGTGATGCCCGGTCTCATATTCAAGTGGTTCCCTTTGTGTGAGTTCTCACTATTTAATACTCCCTAGGGTTAGTTCTTTGGTAGCCTAGGGTCTTGGAGTCAGTGCTCCCATTCTAAAGGCTCAGGGCTTGATCTGTGATAGGAACAAAGATTTCACAAGTGGTTTGTTAGAGCATTGAGTGAGATTTTTTTTTAAAAAATCCAAAAATGAGAAACCAAAGATGAGCTTCAGACAAATGGCAATTACAAAATCAGGCAAATAATAATTAAAATAATGGAATATACACATATACATATAATACTAGTGGGCAAAGTCAAAACATTCCAAGAAAAGTTAAAGTACAGTAGATTTACCTGGTGAACAAAGGAAAACAGAAATTATATTTACCAGTTAAGAACAAAACTAACTAAAGCCCAAACTGGAAAACAAAACTAGAGCAAGGTGCCAACTGGCAAAAAAGCAATGAAAATGAAACTAACAAATATGTTGAGAGGAAAGAAAAGAAGAAAGAATAGATATACAAAGTTAAATAGAGGTAGGTGAAGAAGATTTATATACTTTAAAGATTAGCTGCTCAGGGAAAAAAAACAATAGGGAAGGAAAGCAAAGGAATAAATGTAGAAAAAAATTAAAAATGGAAATTATAAAAAAAGGTGAAAAAAAAAAAGAAGAAGAGAGAAAAAAGGGGGGAGAAAAGGAAAACTCCACAGAACTGCAAAACCCCAATGTAGAGGCAGAAGTTTACAACAACAATAAAAAGTGTGACTGAAAATACACATATACATATACACTCATCAGCAAAATCAAAACAGTTTGACAAAAATAAAATACAATAGATTCCCATGGCTAATTCATTTCAATGTATGACAAAAACCACTGCAATGATGTAAAGTAATTAGCCTCCAACTAATAAAAATAAATGGGAAAAAAAATAGATTTACCTGGCAAACAAAACAAAAAATTATATCTACCAGTTAAGAACAAAACTAAGTAAAGCACAAACTGGAAAACAAAACTAAAGCAGGATGCCAATTAGGGAATAAGGCAATGAAAATAAAACTAACAAATATGTTGAGGGAAAAGGAAAGAAAGAAAATAGATATGCAGAATTAAATAGAGGTAGATGAGATTTATATACATTAAAAATTAACTGAAAGGTGAAAAGAACGGTAGGAAAAGCAAACAAAAGAATAAATGTAGAAAAAATAGTAAGTTTAAAATATTAAAAATTAAAATTAAAAAAAGAGGAAAAAAAGGAAAACTCCACAGAACTGCAAAAGCCCAGTGTAGAGGCAGAAGTTTATGACAACAGTAAAAAATGTGACTGGAAAAAACAAGCTCAAAATCTTAATTAGATTCCATAGTGCCAATAAAATCGACAACTAAAACAGAGGGGGGAAAATGGGGGAAAAAATAAAAAAATCCAAAAGAATCTACAGAACAAGTCAAGACATAAGAACAATAAATGTTTTTCTTGAGTCGCTGCTGTCAGAGTCCTTTCCCTCGCTGGGAGTCACAGTCCACCTCACCTCCCTAGGACGCCCTCCAACACTGTGCTGGTCTCTGGACCTGCTGTGGGGGCAGATCAGACTCTAACCTGGTCCTACTCTTGTGTGTTCTTGCCTCCAGCGTCCATAGCTATCAGAACTAGCGCCTTTTCTTTTGTGGGAGCTCTCAATGTCCTTTTATATATTCCACAGACACAGAGTCTGCCTAGTTGATCGTGTGGATTTAATCTGCAGCTTGTGCAGCTGGTGGGATGGTTTTTGGGTCTTCTTCCTTACACACACTGCCCCTGGGTTTCAACTGGGTTTTTATTTCTACCTCTGCATGTGGGTCATCCACTGGGGTTTGCTCCTGAGGCTGCCCTGGAGGACTCGGGTTTGCCCCTGTGAGGCCAGGTGTGGAGGTGGTGCAGCTGCTTGGGTCGCAGGGGTTCTGGCAGCACCAGGTACTCAGGGGAGTTGGGGTCTAGGGCAGCAGGAAATACAGTGCTCTAGAAGGGTATAGCAACCAGTATTGGCCAATACGCTCAAGTATCCTTGCCTGGAGAACCCCCACCTCCACCCCGACAGAGAAGCTTGGCAGGCCACAGTCTACAGGGTTGCAAAGAGTTGGACAGGACCAACGTGACCCTGTGTGCATAGACGCAAGGCTTTTATTTGCCTGTAGCAACTCTGCCCCAGAGAGAGTGAAGCATGAAGGTGGTGCAGCTGCTTGGCTTGCACAGACCTTGGCTGCGCCAAGTATGCAGGGACACGGGCTGCCTCCGTAGCAGAAGTTGACTCGATCACAGTCTTTTTTCGAGCCTCTTGTAGCTGGCCATCAGGAGGCCTCTTTGGCCAGTTCTTCTCCGTAGCTGCTCCCACGCAGGCACTTAGAGGGCTTTCTTGCCTGGGGTCCTTCTATGTTGTTTGCCCCCTCAGGCACATAGAGGGCCCCCCTGCCTGGGGTCCTACTCTGTGGATCTGCGTGTCAGGCACTTAAAGGGGCAGCCTGCGTGGGGTCCTACTCTGTGGATCTGCATGTCAGGCACTTAAACGGGCACCCACCCTTGGGTGGGGTCCTACCCTGCAGTTCAGTGCGTCAGGCATTTGACGGGCCAGCCTCTCTATTGTTCAGTTGCCTGATGCTGGCGTGTGGTGGGGAAGAGAGGCTATGGTGATGGCTCCACCCGCCTCGTGTGACTCAGCAGTATCGCCTTGTTTCCATGGCTGCCTGGCTTTCCTCCACAGGCATTTCCTATCACAATCTCCTCCCTCACATCTCCCAGATTCATCTCTCTCGAGTCAACAGCAGCCCTCGCCCCAGGATCATTCCACAATCCCTAAACTCCAGCTCCCAGCCACTGCACCTTCCAGCAGACTTGCATCCCTGTCCAGGGAATGTGTGGCTGCAGCAAGGACTGTCTGATCCTCATTCCATTTAGGCTGCCACAGATCAGCTGTTTCACTCTCAGCCTTAAATGTTTCTCCTCTGACTCAGGCAATTGCCCCTATGTGGGGATCGGACCCCCGCTTCAGTTCCCCCACCCTCTGAGGGCAGGTCCAGTCCTACTAACACTCCCATTTCCCCCCCTAGTTCCTTCGTCCTACCGAGTTTTGTGTGGGTCTCCATATTCTTTTCTGCTGGTCAGGTACTCCTGTCTGCGCTCAGCTGGTGTTCTGCATGCACTTCTGTGTCTGAAGGTGCATTCCTGATGCATCCGTGGGGAGAGATGTACTCCACGTCCACCTACTGCTCTGCCATCTTGTTCTCCTCCTATGTGATTCTTTTTAATAGTGGAGGAAATGGAAAGATTCTAATAGGATTCTTTTGGACTTATTCCATCCAGGTAAAGAAAGAAGGACAGGCACATTATTACTTATTTGCAATCTATAAAATACTATTTTGAGAATAAATAACATTCTGGTTTCTCTCTCTCTCTCTCTTTTTTTTTCATTTTTAATTGAAGAAAAAACATGCAATTAAGCCAAAGGAAGAAATACCTTTACTGCCAAAGATGACTGTGTTATCTGTCTCCTTAAGGAACTTTTTTTATAATCTGATTTTCATTTTGATTTATCTGATATCAGAGATTGAACCAAATGACTCCCAAGCCTGTTCTCAAATCCACATTTTACAATTTTTAAGAAAGAAAATGTCCTTTATAAAGAATTCTACAAACTGAAAAAGGAGTTTTCTTTTTTCTGTGAAGACACCACCCTTAATGTGAGAACTGGGGATGTACTGGCCTGCCTTGAGTTTAGGACCACAGAGCACAGATCTAGATGGAGCATAATGGAAGGCCCCACCAGTCCCTCATAAATGGCAGCAGGGGAGTAGAGCTGCGAGTCCAAATACCTCTGCATATCATCCAGTTGCTTCTGCTTTCAAAAACTTGATTTTACTTGGTTGCACTGAAGCACATTCTATCTAGAATTAAGGGGAAAAAGGAGATTCTAATGGTAAAGTGGATGCCTGGCATTTCCTTATGTTTTACAGAATGAAAAGCTAGGCTTTTGATAAACCACAGTATCTTTGTGGAGCCAGATTTGGGCCCAAAAGGGCAAGGTCTTTACCTCTTCATTGTCTGTGAGGCATAGTGTTGTCCTGTCCATAGATAATACTTCTTCTTTATGTTGGGGACCAAAGGAGTCATATGTGATCACAGTTCAGTGAACATGTGATTTTGGGGAGAGAGATCTCAGTGGTAGAATAGTGCTTAGTATGTGCAAATTGTGTTTGACTGGAAGCAAAGAAACCCTGAAACCCTGATTTATGGTAGTATATTTTTCTGGAATAAAAAGTAAGTGAAAGAAAAATACTGAATGATGTCACTTACGTGTGAAATCAAAAGGAAACCAAACTTGTAAAAACTGAGTCGAATGATGGTTACCAGGGGCTGGGGCAGAAGAAATTGGGGAGATGTTGCTTAAGGGTATTAACTCGAAACCAAGTTGATAAGTCCTAAGTCCTGAAGATTATTCACTGCATCCTGCTTGTAGCCAACAATACTGTATTACAAGCTTCAAAGTTACTAAGAGACTAGATCTTAAGTTATTTCCACCACAAAAAAAGAAATTGTAATTATGTAAGGTGATAGAAAAGCTAACTATGATGGTAATCATATTGCAATATGTATGTACCAAATCAACATGTTATACATCTTACAACATTTTATGGCAATTGTTGTATGGCAATTTTGTTTTTAGTTGTTAAGTCATGTCTGACTCTTTTTGACCCCATGATCTGTAGCCCACCAACCTCCTCTGTCCATGGGATTTCCCAGGCAAGGATACTAGAGTGGGTTGCCGAGTGGCAACCCACTCTAGTATCTGGCATATTCCAGACCCTGGGATTGAACCCTTGTCCCCTGCATTAGCAGGTGGATTCTCTACCACCGAGCCACCTGGAAAGCCCTGTATGACAGTTAGACTCCAATAAAAAGAAATCTACAGATACACACTGCTGCATATAATATAGATAAAAAAACAAGGACCTATTGTATAGCATAAATATGCGTTATCTTGTAATAACCTATAATAGGAAAGGATCTGAAAAAAATATATATATATATATATAAAACTAGAAGATTGCTATACACTTGAAATTAACAAGACATTGTAAATCAATTATATCTCAATTTTTTAAAAAGGAAATTTTTAAAAGGAAGGTCAAAAAGTAAATGATTTCTGGTACCCATTCAGCAGTTCAACCATGTTGGCGCTCGCATGGCTCCAGTTCCCTTGGCTTTTCCCTGATATTCTAGGATGGCTTCTTTGCACCCAGCTATGTATCACCATCCAAGGTAGGAGGAAGGCAGCTAGGAAGAAGGATCCATGTCAGTCACATCTATCTCCTTTTATGCAGGAAACAAAAACTTTCCCAGAAATATTTCCCAGCAGACTTCAGGATGCATCACATGACCACCTCCAGCTGCAAGGGAGGCTGTGAAATCCAGGATTAGGGTCATCATGATTGACTGTGATCAAATTAACCCAGAGTTTTGCTGACCCTGAACATAACTAGATTCTGTCAGCAGGGATGGGGGATAGGAGTGCTCTGGGTAGACAAGTAAATGTGTCTGTCAAATACAGTAACTTGAATGAGCAAACAGTCTATTTTATGCTTTTTTAAAAAGATTTTTTTTAAATGTGGATCATCTTCAAAGTCTTTAATGAACCCGTTACAGTATTGCTTCTGTTTTATGTTTTGACCCTTTGGCCACAAAGCATGTGGGATCTTAGTTCCCCGACCAGGGATTGAACCCTCAACCCCTGCATAGAAAGTGAAGTTCCAACTACTGAACCACCGGGAAATCCCAAGTAGTCTATTTTGTGTGCTCTTGCATGCTCAGCTGCTCCACTGTGTTAGACTCTTTGCAACCCTTAGTTTATTTTAGATGGGATTAAATTCCAAATCTCAGTCTATTATTTATTATCTGCTGCAAGTCAGCTAGCCTCAGGTTCTCAGGTAATATAGAGAGAGTGATTTTTATCTCTATCTGATTGTTGTGATTATTGCATAAAATGTTGTTTAAAATGCTTAGCATAAGGAATGGGTAATAATAAGTCCTTAGGGATACTGGGCCCCTTTCATAGGCCCCATGGTCTATTTATGCAGAGGAAACTCTGTGCAGAAGAGGCTGTGGAGAACAAGATGGTGGAGGAGTAGGTGGATGTGGAGTTCCTCTCTCATCAGGAATACACCTTCAGACCCAGAAGTGCGTGCAGAACACCAGCTGAGAGTGGACAGGAGTACCTGACCAGTGGAAAAGAATATATAGACTCACACAAAACTCGGTAGGATGAAGGAACTAGAGGGGGAAAAAAATGAGTGTTAGTAGGACTGGATCTGCCCTCAGAGGGTGGGGGAACTGAAGCCGGGGTCCAATTCCCACATCGGCAATTGTCTGAGTCAGAGGAGAAACATTTAAGGCTGAGAGTGAAACAGCTGATCTGTGGCAGCCTAAATGGAATGAGGATCAGACAGTCCTTGCTGCAGCCACACATTCCCTGGACAGGGATGCAAATCTGCTGGAAGGTGCGGTGGCTGGGAGCTGGAGTTTAGGGATTATGGAATGATCCTGGGGCGAGGACTGCTGTTGACTGCGGAGAGACCTATCGAGGGGATGTGAGGGAAGAGACTGTGGTGGGAAATGCCTGTGGAGGAAAGCCAGGCAGCCATGGAAGCAAGGCGAGATACTGCTGAGTCACGCGAGGGGGTGGAGCCATCACCGTAGCCTCTCTCCCTCCACAGCCAGCATTGGCGGCTGAACAATAGGGAGGCTGGCCCATCGAATGCCTGATACACTGAAATACAGAGTACGACCCCACCCAGGCTGCCCCTTTTAAGTGCCTGACGTGCCCATCTACAGAGTAGGACCCCGGCCAGGGTCCTACCCCCTTTAAGTGCCTGACGTGCCCATCTACAGAGTAGGACCCCACCCAGGCTGCCCCTTTAAGTGCCTGATGCGCCCATCTACAGAGAAGGACCCCAGTCAGGGGCCCCCCTCTATGTGCCTGACGTGCCAAACAACAGACAAGGACCCCAGACAAGGGAGCCCTCGAAGTGCCTGAATGGGCCAAGCTACGGAGAAAGACTAGCCAAAGGGGCCTGGGAAAAGACTCTACCAGGGCCACGACTCCTGCTGCGGAGGCAGTCCGTATTCCCGCACAGTTGGTGCCGCCAGGGTCCCCACAAGCCAAGCAGCTGCGCCACCTTCACGCTCAACTCTCTCTGGGACAGAGCTGCCGCAGGTAAAGAGTCTTGCGCCTATGTGCGCAGGGTCACTTCAGTTGTGTCCGACTCTGTGACCTTGTAGACTGTGGCCTGCCAAGCTTCTCTGTCAGGGAAGGGTGTTCTCCAGGCAAGAACCCCCAAATTTAAAAAAGAAACTGTGGCTCTTACCTGGGGCATGTTAGAAATTATTCAGAGCAGAAGGAATTCAGTTCTCTGGCACCTTTAGTGAGGCACCTGTCACAGGCTGGTAGGGATTCCCAGTGTAGGTGAATAAGCTAAGATCATGAGCCATTGGACAACATTTCTTAGAGATGTTGTCCCTGCCTGCTCTCTGTGGGCCTCAGCAAGCTTTCAAACATAGTGTGAATAAATCACACTCACCTTCTAGCAAACGCCTAGGTGCCTCCAGGATTCCTGTTCTTCCCCCGTCCCTGCCCCAACACAAGACATAAGCATACTGATTCTCATGCACAAAGAGTAGAAACCAGAAAGGTATGTTTGGTGCAATGGTGAAAAGTTAGGCTCTGGTCTGGGTTCAAACCCCAGCTCTGTTGTAAAGTGGCTGTGTGACCTCAGAGCAAGTCATTTCATCCTTCTGTGCTGTGTGTCTGAGCAAGTTACTTGATCCCTCTGTTCCTCAGTTTCCCTATCATTAAATGATAAAAGCACTTCATAAGGTCATTGTGAGAAATAGATGAGTCAAATATACATAAAGGGCTTCCGGGATGACATCTGTAGTGGAATATCTTGCAGACACTTTAGAAGGGGTTCGGCCACCACTTGACTTAAACATGCTCTGAGACGGTTGCTGCATTGATGAAATAACAAGTAATCTTCTGAGTCTCTAAATGGCTAAACTTCTAAATTACACCTGGGGGATTACCCTAGAGCCCAAAGAAGTCCCCATTGTTGCCTTTCAGCTTTGCTTGGGTTCCTTCTGAGCTTCTGCCAGGCCAGCCATAAAGGGAATATCCACAAGTGGGTATCACTAAAGTGGGGAAAACATCAGTGCATTTCTTTCCTTGCCGTCTCTAACACACAAACAGGACCATGCTACTCTAGCTTAAAGACTTCTCGGTGTCATCTCTTTGCCAGATTTCCTTACATGTCACCCAAGTGTCTCCAGGCTATGCCACCTGGCGACATCTGCTTATCTTCTGCAGCCCTTGTGTCATGTGTTCTGAAGACAGTTCTCAAACTTTAGCTGCACCAGAAATATCCGGAGAGCTGGTAAAAAAGCAGATTTCTGGGCCCTGCAGAATTTCTGATTCAGTTGGTGGGACTCAAGAATGTACGTCTCTAACTGAGCCATTCAGGTTGGCTGCTTTTCCTTTTCTGAAAGGAAATCAAGACTTTAAAAACTAATTTTTAATTCATAGTTTTTCACCGATGCAGAGTAGTCCTCTCTGACTAGACCTTGAGCTGTTTGAAGTCTAGAACCTTGCTCATTCATCTTCATCCATCCAGGGACTTCCTGGCTCATTGTCTAAGACCGAGTAGTTTTTCTCAACAGTGTCTGATGCTCAAATGAAATTCAAATGAGTGAGGTTTGGCTTTGCATCTGTTCTGTCCTTCATCTACAAAGCAGCAGTGCCAACTAAATTACTGGCAAGAACTTTTCTCAGTCGTGGTGACAGACTGACCAAGTTAACCCCCAAGACTTCCTCTGGGACCTACACACTCATTTGTTTAAAAACTGTATAAAGTTCAACATGCCCAGTAGAGGCAGAAACAGGAGCTTTTTATCCTCTGAAAGTCAGTACTCCAGTGTGGATAGATCTGAAACTTTGGTTCATGGACACCTAGGGTATCTAGTTTTTATTCTCTTACCCAAGTTCTTCCCTTAAAGATGCAGAGAGTACCCACTGATCTCATTTTAGATAGCATAAATTAAGTTTTTCTTTCATTTTGGCTGACCAGTACAAAAGGGATGGTAATCACACAACTGAGAATATAATAACCTTAATGAATGTCCCTTCTAGCGAGAACAGGGTGTAACAGCCTGGCCTGAGAGTATATTGAAGCATGTATTGTAATCTTTACTCTAGATGTGATCTGAATTTTTGATAATTGTTTTATAATATTTGGCCATTGTTTTACATTTAACTAGGGCTTCCCTGATAGCTCAGTTGGTAAAGAATACGCCTGCAATACAGGAGACCCTTATTTGATTCCTGGGTGGGGAAGATCCCCTGGAGAAGGGATAGGCTACCCACTCCAGTATTCTTGGGCTTCCCTTGTGGCTCAGCTGGTAAAGAATCCACCTGCAATGCGGGAGACCTGGGTTTGATCTCTGGGTTGAAGAAGAATCTGTATTTTCCTAGCCAATGAAGATTTCTGATTGATTTAAACACTAGGATGACAGAAGGCCCTTATCTAACGTGAGAGACACAGATTTCTTTTGTGGGGTTCTTGGTTTTTACTGGCAGTCTCATTTACCAGTCCTCTCTTTTTTCAGACCTGACTCGCATCAGACAAGCTTTGGCTGGCTATTTCACCATTCTGAATCTGGATTTCCTTATTTACCAAATGGAAATAACATTGTCTCATAATATTGCTGTGAGAAGTAAGTGAAACAGCATAAGTAAGGTGCCAAACTGTGTACTGTGTAGTACATTGTGAGTAGGGTCTAGAAGGGGCAGGGTCCCTGTATATAAAGTTTGGTACATAGTAGGTTCATAGTAAACACTAAATTAAAATATTTATTGAACACTTACTGCCTTTGTAACTTCATGCACCATGTGATGTGGTATAGGCTAAAGAAGCATATAGTCAGTGATAAGTAAGGGCCATTCATGCAAAATTAAGTAAAACAAAGGCAATAAATGAAAAAATGGCAACAGGACCCACATAGCATAAAATAGTAGAGGCCTGCACGCCAAAGAGGATTATAATCAAGGACTGAGTTTTGTTGGAGGAGGCAAGAAAATTCTGAAGATTTTATAGAGAATTTTTTAAGTTTTTATTTTGATTCTTTTTTATCATCAAAGAGGAGGTTTCCCCCAAGCCTCAGTTTCTTAGTTGGTAAAATATGAATACTAATAAATGTTGTGAAGATTCAGTGAAATAAATTGTATAACTTAGTGGATTAATAAATGCTCAATAAACTGTAACTATTGGAGAGGAAAACAATTCTAGAGAAGTATTAATAAATAAAAGCTTGGGACCAGCAGTCTGGAAACCTGAGTCCTTCATCTCTCTGAGTCAACAAGGATGAAACTGGAGGACCAGCAGACCCTCACAGCCCCTTCCAGCGCCATGGTCCTCTGTGCTGGGCTCTGTGTATTGCATGGTGAGTGGGTCTAAAGGGGCGATGGTCCCTGCCCTCACCACCTCACCACCAGCTGCACACCAGATGCTGCCTACTCCCTCCCCTGGCTCTCAAAGTGTCTCGTGAGTATGTTGAGTTCATAGAGAGTTGGGTTTGAATTTTGGCTCTGGGCCTCAGTTTCTGCAGGGGAATATAGTTTTTATTTACAGTGTAGGGTGGTTATAAGGAATCAAGGAAGTGCTGATTACGGTGGTGACTATGATGATGGTGATGAGGATGGTTCATTTCAATTCAGTCACTCAGTCGTGTCAGATTCTTTGCAACCCCATGGACCACAGCATGCCAGGCCTCCCTGTCCATCACCAACTCCTGGAGTCCACCCAAACCCATGTCCATTGAGTCAGTGATGCCATCCAGCCATCTCATCCTCTGTCATTCCCTTCTCCTCCTGCCCTCAATCTTTCCCAGCATCAGGGTCTTTTCCAATGAGTCAGCTCTTTGCATCAGGTGGCCAGAGTATTGGAGTTTCAGCTTCAACATCAGTCCTTCCAATGAACACCCGGGACTAATCTCCTTTAGGATGGACTCGTTGGATCTCCTTGCAACTCTTGCAAGGGACTCTCAAGAGTCTTCTCCAACACCACAGTTCAAAAGCATCAATTCTGCACTCAGTTTTCTTTATAGTCCAACTCTCACATCCATACATGACTATTGGAAAAACCATAGCCTTGACTTGACAGACCTTTGTTGGCAAAGTAATGTCTCTGCTTTTTAATATGCTGTCTGGGTTGATCATAACTTTCCTTCCAAGGATTAAGTGTCTTTTAATTTCTTGGCTGCAATCATCACCTGCAGTGATTTTGGAGCCCCCCAAAATAAAGTCTGACACTGTTTCCACTATTTCCCCACCTATTTGCCATGAAGTGATGGGACCGAAGGCCATGATCTCAGTTTTCTGAATGTTGAGCTTTAAGCCAACTTTTTCACTCTCCTCTTTCACTTTCATCAAGAAGCTCTTTAGTTCTTCTTCACTTTCTGCCATAAAGGTGGGGTCATCTGCTGATATTTCTCCTGGCAGTCTTGATTCTAGCTTTTGCTTTCTCCAGCCCAGCATTTCTCATGATGTACTCTGCATATAAGTTAAATAAGCAGGGTGACAATATACAGCCTTGATGTACTCCTTTTCCTATTTGGAACCAGTCTGTTGTTTCATGTGCAGTTCTAACTGTTGCTTCCTGACCTGCATACAGGTTTCCCAAGAGGCAGATCAGGTGGTCTGGTATTCCCATCTGTTTCAGAATTTTCTACAGTTTATTGTGATCCACACAGTCAAAGGCTTTGGCATAGTCAATAAAGCAGAAATAGATGTTTTTCTGGAACTCTCTTGCTTTTTTGATGACCCAGCGGATGTTGGCAATTTGATCTCTGGTTCCTCTGCCTTTTCTAAAACCAGCTTGAACATCTGGAAGTTCACGATTCACGTCTTGCTGAAGCCTGGCTTAGAGAATTTTGAGCATTACTTTACTAGCGTGTGAGATGAGTGCAACTGTGTGGTAGTTTGAGCATTCTTTGGCATTGCCTTTCTTTGGGATTGAAATGAAAACTGACCTTTTCCAGTCCTGTGACCACTGCTGAGTTTTCCAAATTTGCTGACATATTGAGTGCGGCACTTTCACAGCGTCATCTTTTAGGATTTGAAATAACCCAACTGGAATTCCATCACCTCCAGTAGTTTAGTGGTGGTAATTATGATGGTGATGATACTGATGGTAATTATGATATTGGTGGTGGTTGTGGTGATTATGATGATGCTGGTGGTGTGTGGCTGTTGTTGCTACTATAATACCTCTTTACCTAAGAAAACAGGAATTTGTCCCTTACATCCTCCTGCTCCCAAGCATTATTTCCCTCTCCTGTCCAGGTGGGTCTGTTTCTTTTTCACTCCTTTGCTTCCAGTGTTATTTCACTGGCCTCCAAAAGCAGTCTTATTACCATCTTGTCTTGATATTGTCCAGGTCCCCTCAAGAACACAGAAACTTCCCTTGCAAGTTTCTTATCCTTGTAGGTTTGCTTCCTGTATTTCCCACTGTTCCACACTCATGGACCCCAGTTATTGGGCAAAAGATATGCTGTGATATTCTCTGCATATTTATATCAAGACCTTGTGATACATACATTACCGTTTGCATACATGCTAAGACACTTCAGTCGTGTCCAACTCTTTGCAACCCTGTGGACGTAGCCCTCCAGCCTCCTCTGTCCATGGGGACCCTCCTGTCAAGAATACTGGAGTGGGTTGTCATTCCCTCCTCCAGGGGATCTTTCCAACCCAGGGAATGAACTCACATCTCTTATGTCTCCTGTATGGGCAGGCAGGTTTCTTAACACTGGCCCACCTGGGAAGCCCATATATATGTATCATTACCTTTATTCATTTCACTGAAGTGAAGTTTTTGCCTTCACTTCTAACCGAAACCAGTGTTTGAATAAAAATAAAGCCAGACACAAAGAAGTCAATCACACACTCATTTCTGAGAGCTGCTGCTGCTAAGTCGCTTCAGTCGTGTCCGACTCTGTGCGACCCCATAGACGGCAGCCCACCAGGCTCCCCCGTCCCTGGGATTCTCCAGGCAAGAACACTGGAGTGGGTTGCCATTTCCTTCCCCAATGCATGAAAGTGAAAAGTGAAAGTGAAGTCGCTCAGTCGTGTCCGACTCTTAGCGACCCCGTGGACTGCAGCCCACCAGGTTCCTCTGTCCATGGGATTTTCCAGGCAAGAGTACTGGAGTGGGGTGCCATTGCCTTCTCTGCATTTATGAGAGCAGCCACATAAAATTAGTGAGTTCAGTCCTTACATACACAGCAGGTGTGTTAATGCATTGAAGGAACTTTGCAAATCAGCCGTATCTAGGCTCACTTCTAACCAGCCAGCCTTAGCCCGGGTGCCTTGAAGTCAGAAACCCCGAGGAAGTGTACACAGTGTGAGAAGAGTTTCCTAAGACACTCTGTTAACAGTCAAGATGAGAGGCTGACATTTTTAAAAGACAGAGAGGGGGAAAGGTGAGAAACCAACTTACCAGGAAGATAGCGCCAGAGTTGAACCTATGATTTCAACTCAGATATGCAGCATCGTTGCCAAGATAGCTGTGCCTGAGTTATCTTGGGAAGAAACAACATTCTGGATTGATGGGCTAGACGTGGGGGAGTTTGTGGATTTAAAAGCAGTCCCTCCAGCCCGTCTTCCCCCAGACTTCAGTAAAAGCCTGTCTTGAACTGTGCCACTCAGATGGGGAGTTAAAAGAAGCCCAGGCTAGAGCAAAATTTCCAATTTGGAAGCTAGAAGCTGCTCCTTCTTACTCAGCACTTACTTTTTTTTTTTAGGATTTATTATTTGTTTATTTATGGCTGCGCTGGGTCTTCACTGCTGCACACGGGCTTTTCTCTAGCTGTGGCGATCAGGTCTAGTTGCAGTGCTTGGGCTTGTCATCGCAGTGGCTTCACTTGTGGAGCACAGTCTGTAGGGCGAGTGGGCTTCAGTCGTCGTGGTCCCTGGGCTCTCGCGCGCAGGCACAGTAGTTGTGCACACGGGCTTAGCTGCTCCAAGGCAGCTCCCCGACCCAGGGATCCAACCGGAGTCTCCGGCATTGGCAGGCAGATTCTTTACCACTGAGCCACCAGGGACGCCCCTTACACAGCACGTCTGCTCCTTGCCCACACCTAACTTTGTACCGGATTTTGCTTTCTTATTATATGTTTTGTCATTTGTCAATTGCTTTGAAGATGAAATTAGGACCTGCCATCATTAAGTTCTCCACTGCAGCAAGCACAGAGCTTTAGACAAAGTACCATTCCATTCAGTGTTCCTGAAATGAAATCAGCAAAGCTAAGGGACTTAAGAAACTTAGGACTAATGACTTTAGGTATAATGGAATTATTCCACTCCATGGGGAAGCCGTAACTGGGGTCCCCAACCCCGGGCCAAGGGCCTGTTAGGAACTGGGCCGCACAGCAGGGGGTGAGCGGTGGTGAGCAAGCAAAGCTTCCTCTGTATTTACAGCAACCCCCGCCCCCCACAGTCACTCACGGTACAACCTCAGCTTCACCTCCTGTCAGATCAGCAGCGGCATAATACATGTAATGCATTTGAATCATCCCCAAAGCATACCACAACCCCCATGTCTGTGAAAAAATTGTCTTCTGTAAAACTGGTCCCCAGTGCAAAAATGGTTGGGGATTGCTGCCGCGGAAGGCTGTGAGTTTATGAGTCAGGCTTACCGGGGATTGAGTCCTGGCCCCAGGCACTCTTTGCCAGTGACCTTGGTGAGTTGCTGTTGTCACATGTGTTCATCTCTGGGTTCATCTGAACTTCTTGTCTCCAAGTCTCACCTTCTTCATCTCTAAAGGGAGGGAGGTCATGATTCCTACTGCATAGAATACTAACAATACCTACTTCAAAGAACCAACCTCATAATAAGAGTAAGTCCCTCATAATTCTCAGGAAAAGCTCATGGATATTATGATTAAACAGCTCTTAGCTCAGTGTTTGCTACCTATTAGGCACTCATTGAGTGAGAGTTGTTAATAATAACATGGTCATTTTCTACTTCAACTTTGGATTTATCTTGAGGGACAATTTTCACTCTCATATTGACAAAATAATGACGTCATCCAAATAAATGTACTGGAGCTTTCCTTGAGGATTGATGGTGGTGTTCCCACCATGGGAAGGTGGCAGTGTGGATTTTTTTTTAACTTTTTATTTTGTATTGGGGTGTATAGCAGATTAACAAACAGTGCTGTGGTAGTTTCAGGTGACCAGGGAAGGGACTCAGTCATACATATACATGTGTATCTATTCTCCTCCAAACTCCCCTCCCAGCTAGGCCTAGCATTGTGTTTTCATTATTTGATTGAGGTCCTTCTAATTTTTTTTTGTTAAAAACATCAGGATAAGAGAGGGGACATGGGTCGACCTGTGGATGATTCATGCTGATGTTTGGCAGAAGCCAATACAATACTGTAAAGCAATTATCCTTCAATTAAAAATAAATTATATATATGTATATATATTAAGACAATCCATTTAATGTATGTAAAAAAATCCCTGTGATTATATAATTATACAGAGGATTCTGGAATTATCTGTGGAATAAGAGTAACTGCCATTTATTCAGTATCTACCACCTGTCTTGCCCAGTGTGGGGCTCTTTGTCTCCATTACTTCACCTGATCCTCTGGCCACGATTTTAGCTCCATTTCACTGATGAAGGAACTAAAGCTCAAAGGGTAAGCAACTTGCTGTGGTCACATAGTCCGAAAATAGCAGAGGTGGGTGTGATTTGAAGTGGGCTCTGACATCAAATCCCTGCCCTGGCCAGCACTCCTGATGTCTGGAATATTCACAGTCTTGTTCAGAGGTTAGGCACGCACCAGCCCCACCCCAGAGGCTGGGGTATGATTCCTCTACCTGTTTGCCAGGATTTCGGTGCTGCAGTTTAAGCCAGAGTGGAATCACCATTGTAAATTACTTATTTTGAAAGTTGGCTAATGGGCCTGAAGGATTCACTATTCACAGTAAACAACACCAACAGCACGCAGGAGAGTAGGTCTCCAGGCCAGGAAATCACCTCATTTATCTTAATCCTTTCTCCTTCGCACACGCATCTCCTGTTCCTCCGGCACTTTCACACCCTATTCCTTCCCTCGTTGAACACACAGGATGTGTGTTTTGGGTGTCAGGGTACAAGTGCCTTGGCAGATGTTCCCCGAAGTGTTAATGATCTTAGACTGTTCTCTGGTGTCTGCGGCGTTGGAAAGACCAGGGGGAGAAGCTACACCTTTGGTACAGGTGTCTGAATGAATGTGTGCAGTGATTGGTCACTGCTGCTGCTAAGTCACTTCAGTCGTGTCCGACTCTGTGCGACCCCATCCCTGGGATTTTCCAGGCAAGAACACTGGAGTGGGTTGCCATTTCCTTCTCCAATGCATAAAAGTGAAAAGTGAAAGTGAAGTCCCTCAGTCATGGCCGACTCTTCGCGACCCCATGGACTGCAGCCTACCAGGCTCCTCCATCCATGGGATTTTCCAGGCAAGAGTACTGGAGTGGGGTGCCATTGCCTTCTCCATGATTGGTCACGACTGTCTCCAGTTCTTTTCCCTCTGATGCATATCAGTGGAGCTCCCCTTAGGTGTTAGGTCCCAGGGATGGGGCTATGCTGACCGTGGGGTCAGGACTAAGGTGACTTTCCTGGAGGAGCTTGCAGAAAGGAGTGAGCTGGAGCAGACTGGCAAGCAGAGTGGGTCTCATTCTAATATGATAAATGCTGCCATGTATGTGTATACCCTGCAGCTCTGATGGTAAAGAATCTGCCTGCAATGCAAGAGACCTGGGTTCAACCCCTGGGTCAGGAAGATCCTCTGGAGAAGGGAATGGCAATCCCATGGACAGAAGAACTGGCAGGCTACAGTTCGTGGGGTTGCAAAGAGGCGGACACGACTGAGCAACCAACACTACTGCTACTACAAGTATACATTGGTGATCCTGAGACCAGAAATGGCGTGGAAGGATGAAGGCAGAGCAAGCCCCAGATGTTTTGGGGAAATATATGACGTCTCAGCTAAACACAAGAAGTGCGATGGTGTGAGACTGGCAGATCTCAAACTGCATTCCCTGGGACCACATCTGGACACCTACCACAGACTAGGGACTATCTGAGCCCTGGAGAGGCAGAGGGAATACAACAGATTCCAAGGCAATGAACTTCCAGAATCAGATTCCTCTGCTATCAACGTATTTTGCGATCTTAGGTAAGTCACTTCACTCTTTTGGACTCAATTTCTTGGTCTGTGAAAGAGGGAAGTTGAAGAAGGTAATCAATAAAGCTTTCTTGCCAGTTTTGACTCCTTTACAAGGTAAAAGAAGAAAGATTTTTGAAGATTTCTTGATTTTTTTTTTCCCCTGTGATAGCAGCCCATGAACATCCTTGGCCCTGGAGTTAGAGGAGGACGAAATATGTGTGGTCCTTGTTCTTGTGGAATTCATCAGCTGCCTGGGAAACAGTTTTAAACAAACAAAATACATAATTACAGATTACCGAGGGTAACTGCTTTTGAAGGAAAAGTTTTTGGAGAACTTTTCATTTCTCAAGCAGCTTGAACTTGTCTGTGATTCTCTTGATTTACCATTGTGGTTAACAAAACTGCATCTTTTAAAAAGTGTTTTATTTATTTATTTTTTGAAACATCTGTGTTAGTCACTTAGTATGTCCAACTCTTGGTGACCCCATGGACTGTAGCCCACCAGGCTCCTTTTTGTTTACATTTATTTTATTGAAATATAGTTGATTTACAACATTGTGTTAATTTCTGCTGTACGCAAAGTGATTCACTTGTGCATGTATATGCATGCTAAGTCACTTCAGTTGTGTCCAACTCTTTGTGACCCTACGAACTGTAGCCCACCAGGCTCCTCTGTCCATGGGATTCTCCAGGCAAGAATACTGGAGTGGGTTGCCATGCCCACCTCCAAGGGATTATCCCTATGTAGGGAGTGAACCTGCGTCCCTCATTTCTCCTGCATTGACAGGTGGGTTCTTTACCTGGGAAGTCTACATATATTTTCTTCTTCATATTCTTTTCCATTATGGTTTATCACGGGGCAGTTGAATACAGTTCCCTGGAAACTGCGTCTTTTCAGCTGAGCATGTCTGGATAACAGCTGTCTGGGTATCTTGGAGAGCCACTGGCCCAAGAGAACAGCAGGCATTGCTGAGTCATCCAGCTGTTTATCCTAGGGCTTCTTAGACCCTCTTCTGAGGCATCTGAGAGCCCAACAGCCCTGATGATCAGGAAGGAGCAGCGAAGAAAAAGAACGCAGTCGCCCCTAGGCTGGAGGGGAACAAGAAACACGATTCTGCAGCAGTGTCAGATCTGATTGGACCCCGACATGGAGAGATAACTGTGAACAGGCCAGTGTTAGCTGTTCCGGCTACAAGCAGGCAGCAGCGAGAGGGTCACAGCTCAGAGCGGTGGACAGCTGTCCCCAGAGTACTCCATCCTCGCTGGTGGGGTGGCAACGAATGGCTCACCAGGGAGAGCTGGGTTTCGCTGTGAGCGGTTGTTTGCATCCAGGCTTAAAGAAGCTAAGGGCATCATCCTCGGTCTCGTGGCTTTGATGAGACAGGATGAAAGCCCTGGAGGAGGAGATGGCACCCCACTCCAGTATTCTTGCCTGGAAAATTCCATAGACAGAGGAGCCAAGAGGGCTACAGTCCCTGAGATCGCAAAGCGCTGGACACGGCTGAGTGCACGCATGCGCGCACACACACAGACACACATACACACACACGGTGAAAGAGAGAAGGGAAGTTTCATTGGTGATTTCAGCTCCCACCCACGTATGGCTGTGAATTTCCAAAGTTATAAATTACTGATCAGGTTCAGAATGGAATTCCAGCCAGGCTTTCTACTGTGCGTGTTCCTTAGCGTTCTCTAGAAGGATTGTCACATTTTGCTCACTGTGACCCTGGGATGATCCACGTAGCTATCTGGTTTAAAAAACACAGCCTGCTTAAGTGACACATTCAAGGTCACCTAGCAAGTGAGTACCAGGGCCAGGAAGAGAACCCGGACAGTCCAACTCTTTTACCTTCCGTAATGGACCAGGCTAGGTTTCTTATTTTACTTTTGCATTTTTGAAAAATAACAAATTAGCCTGCAGTAAACTTCTCTCTCGGGGAAAGACTGACTTGGTCAATTCATAAACTGGAGAGTTTGCAGCAGTAAAAGAAGTCCCTATAGAAAACAGAAAGAAAAAGCTCCTGAATTCAGTCCCTAACCCACATTACTGGCTCAGACAAGCAGTGGCATTTGCCCTGACTTGCCTGGCTCAGTGCCAAGCCCCAAGAGTACTGGATCTCTGTCTGGATTGTCTTCAGGACAAAGAACCTGGAAACCAAACGGGGAGAGGAGATCTTGGAGAAAGAGGAGAGAGTCCAGGCAGGATGATGCATTGCAGGAAGTTCCCTGTCATCGGGGAACCCCGCCTGCTCCCAAACCTGGTTCAGCCATGCTCCTACAAAGGTTACTAATGGAAAAACCCTGTGAACCAAGGCTTTTGACAGAGTTCTACAGGACAGTGAGAGTGACATCAAGTGGATGAAGGAGTAAATGAAACAGTCACATGAACTAGTCCGTGGTAAAGGATTGCCTTTCTGTGAAGCAGGCTTCCTGTTCAGAGTTATCCTTAGGATTCGGTGTTTGGTTCCACCCCACACCCTGGTTCTCTCGCCTGTGTGTTTCTCCAGAGATCTCCTTGCAGGAATCTGAGTTCTCCTTGTATAGGGTGGGTCATCCTCTAAGCTCAGTCATTCTGATGTCTTTGTGGGGACTGGGAAATGAGGTTTGTTTAGGGGATTCATTTGATATGAACTTGACAGATATTTGAGGGTGTCTACTATGTGTCATATACTGCCTTATGTACTGGGGATATAAGGACAGCCCTTACACTGTAGATGCTTACTGTTTAATTTAGTGAGAAAGGCAGTATCACAGGTAAGCATGGAGAAGAGGTGTCCACTGCATCTTGTTAGGAAAGGTGACACCCGAGTTGAGCCTTGAAGGGATAAAGTAGCCACACAGGGCACTAGGAGGTGAGAGTCTAGAGAGCATCCTCAGCCAAGTATGGAGATGGAGAAGAGCATCTGCATGTGGATGAAGATTTCAGGACTCTGGGATAGAAGACTGAGGTTTAGAGCAATTGCTTAGTCCCGGTTTCCTCCTCTGCAAGACGAGAGGGTGGTCTCCAGTCTCAGTGTATTCCATGCATGTATCCCATGAAGAGGATGAGTTTGGAGGGTGCTTCACTTGAAAAGCTACGTATGCTTCCAATGCATCTGTCTATTTGTTTTAAAGAGTGAGATCTTAGCTTTATTTAAAGCTTTATTTAAATGGGCCAACAGGACAGTACACCAGAACTTGAAATCTTTGAATTCAACCGAACCTATGACAAAATGCAGTTTTAATTGCGGTAAAATACACATAACCTAAAACTTACTATCTTAACTGTGTCTGAGAGTACCCTTAATGGCATCAAGTACATTTTCATTGTCGTGCAACCTTCACCACTGTCCATCTCCAAATCTCAGCCATCAACCCAGCCTGTAACTCTGAGCCCATGAAACAGTAACTTCTGCCCCCACCCCTGATCACCTGCCTTTGTTTGTTTGAGGTCATTGAATTGTTTTTGCCTTTCATGTATAAGCCTCAGGCTGATTTTCCAACAGCATGCAATAGACTATCCAACAGACAACTCCGGACAGAGGGACAGCCATCAGTTTTTTCGTTCTTGCCATGAGGCTCATTTCTCTCAGATGTGACTTCAAAATGCAAAGTTAATGAGACTTATAATTCATAATTCAAAAAGTCTCATGCACCCCGATGTTCACTGCAGCACTATTTACAATAGCAAAGACTTGGAAGCCATGTCAATGTCCATCAACAGAGGAATGGATATAGAGAAGGCGTGGTACATTTAGACAATGGAATACTACTCAGCCACAAGAAAGGATGATGTAATGCTGTTTGCAGGGACATGGATGGACCTCAAGTTTGTCATACTGAGCCAAGTAAGTCAGACACAGAGAGACAAATACATGATATCACTTATCTGTGGAATCTAAAATAAAAGGATACAAATGAACCTATTTACAAAACAGAAGTAGAGTCACAGGTATTGAAAACAAACTTATAGTTACCAGGAGATGGGGTGGGTGAAATAGTTAGGAGATTGGGACTGATGTATACACTCTACACATAGAATAAGTAACTAGTGAGAACCTACTATATAGCACAGGGAACGCTCCTTAATACTCTGTAATGGTCTGTATGGGAACAGAATCTAAAATAATAATAATAATGGATATATGTATAACTGATTCACTTTTCTGTACACCTACCTGAAACTAACACAACACTTAAACCATGCACGCTTAGTCCCTCAGTCGTGTCCAACTCTGCGACCCCATGGACTGTAGGCCTCCAGACTCCTCTCTCTATGGGATTCTCATGCAAAAATCCTGGCGTGGACAGCCATTCCCTTCTCCAGGGGATCTTCCCGAACCGAGGTTTGAACCTGGGTCTCCTGCACTGTGGGCAGATTCTTTACCATCTGAGCCACCAGGGCAGCAACAGTCAACTGTGTGCTGTGCTTAGTCGCTCAGTCGTGTCCGACTCTGTGACCCCGTGGACCGTAGCCCACCTGGCTCCTCTGTCTGTGGGGATTCTCCAGGCAAGAATTCTGGAGTGGGTTGCCACGTCCTCCAGGGGAGCTTCCCAACCCAGGGATCTAACCGAGGTCTCCCACATTGCAGGCAGATTCTTTACCATCTGAGCCCCCAGGGAAGCCCAAATCAACTATACTCCAATATAAATAACAAACAAACACGTTTCTCCTCCCAGCCTAGAGCGCAGGACCCACGGGGGAAGCGTGAGCTCCCCCTGGAGTTCAGTGCTTGTGTAGCCACAATCCAGGCAAAAATACCAGGCAAAAAGCTCAAACTGTTGGTGGATTTGGGAAGGGAAAGGAAGATTGGAGCGCCACTAGGGAGTTTCTAAGCACAATCTGTCCTCTCTCCTTCTCACACCCTGGGCTGCCTTTCATAATCCTGCCAACACTTAAATCCCTTTTGCTGCCTAGACTGTCCCGAGTAATTGAGAATGCTGGTGCTTCAGTGAGCACTGCTATTCCTCCAGTCAGTGTGGAAGGAATGTTTCAGCAAAGGGCCAGAGATGCGCTCCCAGAGACGGCAGAAATCACGTGAAACAGAAAACACAGGCCCTGACCACCTCTGGTCCCAAAAGCTTGCTTGGACTGTCTCACAAATGGAAGCTTTCCTGTCTCTGCATTAATCCTTTGTATGCTGGCTAAATTCCAACTCAGGTAATTACATTCTCCCTTACCCAAATCCCCCTGGCAAATTTAGTCCTTTCATAGGTCTTCTTGTGATTTTTATTTTTTTTAACTTTTTTCTTTTTTTTTTAGTTTTTGTGGTGTTTTGCTCTTGATGTGGCAGTTTTCTGAAGAGATTTTGCCTTTCCGCAAGAGGGCAGAGAGGGTGGGCCCACTGGCTCTGTGTATTATCTTCAGAAGAATTGCAGGGGTGAAATAAAGGTGATGGAGCCATGCTGAGCAGAGCAGAACCCTGGAGAACGAGAGGCCTCTGGAGATGCCCTCATGAGACCCCCTCCCTCAGGGAGGTGTGTGATCAAACCTCTGACTTCTTGGTATAAAGTCTCCATGACCCTCTGCAGTGAAACAGCCGGTTTTATTACTCTTTGGGCAAATGATTCAAATGTATCCTTAAATGGGATCCCTACGGCTTGGGTGTTGCCGGCCCAGCCTGTTGCTTGTGTTTGATTGACAGTCTGTTTTTGGTTTCCCAGAGCTATGATCTGGATTTTGCTTTGGGACGAAGGCACTGTAGACGTTTTTGGTTATTTGGATCCAAAAATCTCTTAAACATGCCAGCAATTTCTCAGTAATTATATTTTAAATATCACCAGATCATCAAACTGTGATCAATTATGTGATACACTCCAACCCATGAAGCATTTATTGAATGACTGTGTCCCCTTCCCTTTCATCTAAGTCACCTTGAGGAAGTTAGCTAACAGTTTCGTGGTTTGGTTTTCTTATTTGTAGCTTGAGGATTATAAGAATAGCTACTTCATAAGATTGTTTTGATGATTTATTGGGAGTGCATGGAAAGTCACTACTACTACTGTTATTACAAGTTATTATTTTATTATAAAACACTAAATAATAAGCAAACATATATATTATGGAATTGATCTTCTAAGAAGGTAATGAAATACTCAAAATCTCTCTCAAATAAAATGAGGATACCAAGGTAACTAAGCAATGGTCCTGCCCTCAGTACACTTGTGACTATGAAGGAGTCAAATGTCCTTTTCTCTTAATTTTTTAACGTAGTTTTTTTCAAATTAATTTATTTGGCCAGGTGAGGTCTTAGTTGCATCATGGTGGACCTTTCATTGTGGTGCAAGGACTCTCTAGCTGTGCTCAGGCTCGGTAGTCCCGGCACATGGGTTTAGTCGCTCCATGGCCTGTGGGATCTTGGTTCCCTGACCAGAGATTGAATCCACATCCTCTGCACTGCAAGATGGATTCTTATACTGGGCCGCCAGGGAAGTCCCAGAGCCATATGTTCTTCTTCAATGCTGTCGTCCTAATACCTAGATCCACGCCTGGCATTTACAGTGGGAGGCCAATAAATGCTTGTTATTAGGATTATTGAATGTATAAAGGACTTAAGCACAAACGTATGGAAGGTAAATAGCCAATGAGGAGAACTGAGGACAGCTTCATACAGAGGTTTGCATCTGATCTTTGAATTCTCTGGTTGAATTCAATGATTGAATTCAGTCTTAGGAATGGATATGATCTTGATAGATCAGGAAAGAAGTGAAAGGCCCTTAAAATCACTTACTGAAACAATGTTTCAGTATTTCCCAATTTTTATTGGATCATAGGACATGAAGAAAATAATGATATTTACACAGGACATTGGTCAAAGGTTCTATGTAAGAACATGCTCCCCAAGAGAACAGAGACTTTGGCTAATGTGGTCAGCTTTATACCCCCAACACCTAGGATGGTACTTTGCAGATATTAGCTGAATAGCAGCAAAAGGGAAACACTTAGAGCTGGTCTATAAAAGGCGTGACTGGGGCCACTGGGTGCAGGATTCATAAGAAAACGTAGAAAGAATCAAGAAAGGCTGGAGGTAAATCTAGGATGCTTTTGAATGCTGTCCCAAATTGGTCTTTATTCACTAGGGCATGGATTGTTTTGGATTGGAAGCTCTTAATAAGAAAGACAGTTCTGGGTGGGGGCTGTGTAAAGGACAGAGAAAAATACTAGGAGAAGAAAATAAAAAAGGTGACTCTCTGTACTGTCAGGATGGCAGACAGTGAGGGATTGAAATACTGGGTTGGCAAGAATGTTCAAATACAAATGAACTTTTTGGCCAACCCAATAGGAAGGGGAATGTTAAGAAAAGACATGAAGAAATATTTGATAGAACATTGCTGGAGTGAGTTGAAAAAGGCAAGGCAAGCATGTCATTACTGATGAGCTATTCCACCTTAGTGGAGAAAGTGTTAGTTGCTCAGTTGTGTCCAACTCTTTGCAACCCCATGGACTGTAGTGCACCAGGGTCCTCTGTCCATGGGTTTCTCCAGGCAAGAATACTGGAGTGGGTTGCCATTCCCTTCTCCAAGGGATCTTCCTGACCCAAGGATCGAACCCAGGTCTCCTGCATTGCAGGCAGATTATTTACCATCTGAGCTACCAGGGAAGCCCAGAGTACTTAACCTCTCCATCTGTTTCCACCTCTACAGAATAAATGACCTTAACTATCCTTTCAGTGCCATTCATTCCTAGTATTTTAGGATTCTCTAATCTTAGCAAATTCTCACTACATGAGAAAGGTCTCTCTCCGTCATTTCCCCACTCCTCCTCCCCCTCAGTTGGTAGTGACACTTCAGTTTCCTACTTTGGACTCCCTTAATTCTTTGGAGAATTTCAGGCTAACATTCATTCAGGTTTAGTGTATAGATCCCTTAGGGTACAGGGTGGAGTCGTGTTCCTTATGCCATCTGAAGATATTCAACTGGCGATGTCTTCCCTCTACTTTTCTCTTATTCATTGGGTCTTCTAGGGAGACCCCTGACATAGATTTTTTTTTTCCTTATGAGTAAGAATTGTGTCTTACTCCTCTTGCCAATGCAAGCTTGACATAGCTCACACAACTATGAGGGACAAATGAATGAATGAGTAAATGCTTTGAGGATGGGGAGACATCCCTTGGACTGTAGCTTTTTGGCCATTGGGAAGTTCTGGTCAGAGGCTTTATGACAAGAAACTGGTTAACAGCATCCTTTGTGTTTTTCTTTCCTTGAGAACTCTTAAGCGAAATGTTTTTCTAAACCTTTGTTCTCCTACAGCTACGGCCGTCATTTGCTTCTTGGCCTTTCTCCTCCGTAAGTGGTTACCTTCCCAAGCTCATCTGGAGGCTGGGGAATCAATTGTGTCATCCTTTTCTCTTAGGATCAGAACACTGACTATTGTGTGCACAGAAATTCCATCCACGGTATCAACATAGTCTTTCCAGGATAGAGACCTAGAATGAGTTAACAAGCACCAACACATTTGCTAAACTTAAAAGAATACTCTATTATTGTGTGGCAATTGGTAAAGAACTTATTAATTAAGGATATAAGATAGAGAGAAATCTCCCAAGAGGCAAAAAGCCATTACAAAGACATTGTGGAACCAATCTAGCAGTTAATGGAATACTCAGAGGTTCTTTAAAAAAAAGAGAAGAGTTGAGGGGGGAGTTACTTTTCAAAGGGTATCACCAAATTAGTGATATATTATAGATTGTGGGAAACTTACCAAAAGACAGGTAGAATATAAAAACAAAGCAAAAAGCCTCCTAAAACTTTTGTTTTCATACAATCCAATCTTTGTATGGTAACATCTCCTGATCCTAAATACACATCCACTCCACCACAAAGCATAAAAGTAAATTGAGATGGAAATCAGAAGCAAACTAGTGTTGCAAATGAGAATTAATAGTACATTTGCTTTTGTTGTGAGACAAAATAAATAACTCATTTCAACTGCTTGTGAGTTGTTTGTTTAAGACAGAACTAGCAAATTAACAAGAAATGCCAGGCTCTCCTCCATTTCCCTTTTCAATTTTACGTTTCCCCCTACAGATTATCTGGTCGTATGAGAACAGTGTTGTGTTTTAGAGAGAGATTTGGTGAGATGAGGCAAAAGCAGAGGATTACCCAGGAATTGGGTCCCCTGGAGTGATAACAGAGATCTGACAGACCTGTTCTATTAAGATGCTTATCTTCCTAGCTCTAGCCCTGTGAGCAGGCGCCCATAGACACTGACTGCATCAATTCTCCCAACCACATAGCATCGCAAAGCACATGGTCGCAGGATCTTAATAACTCTGGGTTGGATCCCAGTGAACCTTTCATCTTTGAGGCAAAACCAGACCTGAGAAATATTAATATCTTCATCAGAGGAGCCGCATATAGGTTCAGAGCACGAGAATGAGAAAAATCAGGGACATTAGTTTCTTTACGTTGCAATTCACACGTAACCTAGACCAATCCTCTGAACACAGATAATGCATTCATAAGTTAAAACTTGTGAATTCTTTATTCCACATTTTTGGAGGGAGGAGTGAGATGCATTTATGTTAATTAACATAAAATGGGAAAGTAGAAAGATCACTGGACATGGAATGTGAACATTTAATTTTGAATTTATGTGAGTTTACACGAGCTCTGCTATCAGGATGTATTGCTCACACTTCTTGAGCCTTTTCTTTCTTACCTGCAAAAGGGGGTAGAATCATACCCACCCTGCCTGCCTCGTACAATAGATGTAAAGCTCACATAAAATATGCCAGAGCAGTATACCATCCATGGAATTTTAAGATGGTGGTGGTGATGATGGTGATGATGATAAGTTATTAGCTCAAAGCAAGTACCTTAGTCCGTCTTGAAAGAAAATGACTAAACTTTGTGATAAATGGTGGTAGAAATGGATAGATTATTTATTTATGTATTTGTGCCAGGGCTTAGTTTCAGTGAGCGGGATCTGGTCTTCCATTTTCCTTGCAGCATGTGAGATTTTTAGTTGTAGCACTTAAACTCTTAGTTGTGGCATGTGGGATCTTAGTTCTCTGGCCAGGCATCAAACCTGACTCCCTTATGTTAGAAGGCAGATTCTTAACCATTGGCCACCAGGGAGGTCCCTCAATGTCTTTTTCAACACTCTTGTTCTACAGGTTTAGTTTTTGAGTATCATTCTACTTGATGTAAAAGATAGAACTCAAATGGGAGTTGAATAACTTGGGTTGCTTTCTATAACTACCCACTAAATATTACGCCAAACATCCTCAAATATGCATCTTTTTTCTTTGTCCTGCTGGCTCCAAATATAGTTAGATTTTTCTTTTATTGTTCTCTCCAGTTTCATGACTGGGTCATAATTGACCCACTGTTGGGCTCAGTCTTTCTAGGCCTATCTTTTTGCAGTTTTATATTTGAGTTCATCAGAGTTTTATCTAGTCAGTTATATTGGTTTCTGTAATCTAATCTCCCAATATCTTTTGGTAATTGGCATTGCATGTAATTAAGGTAGAATTTAATCTCATACTGGCTCTCAACTGCCTTGAGTGTCTTTTAGGATTTCTTTTAGTCTTTGTTCACAGGACTATTAGGTGCTTAAGAGCTTGGCTCACGGAGAAAATCTCTTTCTATGCTTGAGGTGTGCTTCTTTGATATTACAAAAGTTCATAGGAGTGTACTGAACTTCCCCCACCATAATTCCCTGTTTTTTACTACTTGCTTATCACTTAAGACTTTTAAACTTTCTGATCTCCCTGCCTAGAACTTTCTTTTATATCTATTCTTTACATATCAGGCTCTTTCTCATGTCTGTGTCTTTGTTTTAATACTATATCCTCAGAAAGGACCTTCGTGGTTATAATAATTAACGTAGCCTTTGATATATATGTGCCCATCCACCTACTCACACACTTGATCTCATCATGCTATTTATTACTCTCATGGTACTTAGCATGGTTGGTACTTGACCTGTTGACTGGTTTGCTTCCCCATATGTTCTTTCTCCTTCTGAACCCCCCCTCTGCAGTCCCACATCTACCCACTACACCTTGGATCTTGTCCATCTTGTTCACTGATGTTTCCCAGTTCCTAGCACAGGGTCCATGCAATAAATATGCACTGGAGGAATGAATGGACTATTTCTATATTATTCTGTATGCTCTAAGAGGCAGAGTCTAAATACATTAACTGAGTGAACTTGTATGAAAGGGAAAATCCATTCTCAGAGCACAAATAAAATTGAGATTATTTGTTCCATAATTTTCATTTTGTAGGTAAGTGTTCAAAGAAGTGACATAGTTTGTACAAGGTTTCATTTTTTAATGATTGGTAAAGCCAGGAGTAGAAGTTAAGCCTTTTGACTTCCAGAGGAGTAAGCATCAATCAGTGAGCCTGTTCCCACTGGCACTTATAAACTTGGTTGTCCAGCTTCCCCATAATTGTGTTTGAATGCTCCACTCCAGCAAACCAAACCAACAACACACAGCTTGTTTGTTGACAACAGCAATAGCAAATCCTCGCTGTCTCTACAAAGCAGACTCTCTCCTCATTCACCCCATCCAGCGAAGTTCTGCTCAAAAAATCTTTTCTTTGTCAAGTTTTACTTTTGTAATCCCAATCAACTCTAGTCTTATCAAGCTCTCTGTTAATTGTCACGCTCTTTCTACTTCTGCTTTCCTGCCTGGTTGATAAATCTGGCGCTAATTTTTTCATTGACATTTCCTAACTGAGGTTGATTGGTAAATAGGGCCATAGTATTTTGCAGCTCCTTCCATAAAGAGGTAGAATCCAGTTCGCCATTGGATTCTATTTCTTTTTTAAAATTTTTTATTTTATATTAGAGTATAGCCAGTTAAACAATGTTGTGATAGTTTCAGATGGACAGCAAATGGACTCAGCCATACATATACGTCTGTTTCTTAAATCTGGGCTTAGCCATCTGACTTGCTTTGGCCAATGGGATACTGACAAACATTTTTCAAACAGAGGCTCAAAAATTACTGGTGGTGTTATGGCTTGCTTTCTCTTGTTGCAGTTGAAATCCTGAGACCACCATATGAAAGGCATACTCTAGCCTTCTGGAAAGGCTACCTAAAGAAAAACCTGAGCACCTTAACTGGTTGCCTCCCAACTGCCAGACACGTGAGTGGAGCCACCCTAAGCCCCCAGCTCTCAGTCTGTCTGCCAAATAACTGCAGACCTATGAGTGAGCTCAGGTGAGAACTTTAAAAGAATTGCCCAAATAAACCTGGCCCAAATTGCCCACCCACAGAATTGTGAGCTAACAAATGACTGCTCTATTTTTTTTTTAAAGATTTTTAAACACATTTGTGATGTTTTAGTTTAAATCTTTATTGCATTTGTTACAGTATTGCTTCTGTTTGTTTTATGTTTGGGGTTTTTGGCTCTAAGACATGTGGGACTTAGCTCCCTGACCAGGGATGGAACTGGAAGCCCCTCCATTGGAAGGTGGCGTCTTTACCCCTGGACCACCAGGGAATGTCATGACTGTTGTTTTAAATCACTAAGTTCTGGGATGTTTTGTTTCACAGCAAAAACCCACCTTACATACTCACGATGCTTCCTACGTTGCTTTCTAGGCGTATTTGCTGCTTCACAGATGCACTTCATTAGTGGATGACCCATTTATCCCCATTTCACAGAGAGGAAAGATCAATGCCAACAGGCTTTTCTAGTATTGATGCCCTGACAGGCTTAATTCTTTAGATCCCATGCATTAGAGATCAATCCTCCGTAGACATTTTTCAAGGGAACAACCACTAAAAATGTTTAGGAAGGAATTAGGAAGCTAAGGATGTGCAGACAGTTCCTGAAAGCTGGACTTCAAAGCTGTAAGCCTGAGCTTAAATAGGGCTTACAAAA
The DNA here is from genome assembly GCF_023699985.2 of Odocoileus virginianus. Taxonomy (NCBI): domain Eukaryota; kingdom Metazoa; phylum Chordata; class Mammalia; order Artiodactyla; family Cervidae; genus Odocoileus; species Odocoileus virginianus. Next base: position 57,570,435 of record NC_069684.1, on the reverse strand, counting down.
TTAATAAAGCCAGATTCCAATTTCATTCGTTTCCCTCATATTTTCTAACCAGCAGCTATCAACTTACACCAAAAAAATGTAGACTGTTACAAGACTGCAGTTATTAGAACTACCACACAATAATCATCACAATAGTTATTGATAGTATTTATTGATCATCTCTAAATGTTAGGCATTATTCACATCCATATCTCTGCTGCTGCCATAACTCTACTAACAGGTATACTTACCTAATAAAGCAGAGCTTCTCTGGTGGCTCAGAAACTAAACATCTGCCGGCAATGTGGGAGGTCTGGGTTTGATCCCTGGGTTGAAAAGATAACCTGGAGAAGGGTTCAGTATTCTCCAGTATTCTTGCCTGGAGAATTTCATGGACAGAGGCCACAATCCATGGGCTCACAAAGAGTTGGCTGCGACTGAGTGACTAACGCCTGGAGAAGTTAAGAAACTAGTCCTAACCCACATAGCTACTCAGGCAGAGAACTGAAATTCGAGCCAGGGTGAGCTGACGAGCTTTCTCATCTAGCGTTTTTCTCCCTTGGATCGACTGCAACGCAATTCCTGTTTCCTTCCACATATTAAGGATGCAGATCATGAACCCCACATCCAAGAATACCTGCGGGGACTGTTCCTTAGCACGAAAGCAGTCTCTGTCATGTATCAACATGTAAGCGATTTCACTTTCAAACAGCTTGAGTCTGTTATCCTTGGAATACCCCTAGAAAAGCCTCCTATTTGTCTGCAGCATTTGGTTTTCAACCTGAGTTTTGAGGAGGCAGAAGGGAATACGTTAAGCCATGAACCGGATGCATTTTTTTTTTCTAACACAGAGCCAGATAAAATACAATAGGACCTTCCCCAATTTCTGAATTAAATGCCTTTAAAAAATCCTCAAAGGAGGGCTCAGTATTTAGAAACTTAGAGAGGTTAGCCTTGAAGCTAGAAACAGCTTTTATAAATACATTTTATGCTCCCAATAAGAGACCAATACACAGGACATGTATCTCTGTTAGTGACATTTCACACTTCTCAAAAGTAGTAAAACTGAACACTGTGCTTTTAATTTTACTTAATTGATCATCTCATACCCGCTAGTTCCATGTAGTATCGCCCTTCCCCCTCAGTTATGGCCTTATAAACTCAGTTCACTTCATTGCATCTGACAGATACTGGAGTTGGCCAAAAAGTTTGTTTGGGTTTTTGCATGCCATCTTACAGAAAACTTCGAATGAACTTTTTGGCCAACCAAATATTTGTTCTCTATCTGCTCCATATCCAGAGACCTTTAAGGTTTTTTTTTTTTTTTTTTGGTTGCACTGGGTCTTTGTTGCTGCTCGTGGGCTTTCTCTAGTTGCAGCAAGTGGGGGCTGCTCCTCGTTGTGGAATTGGGGCTTCTCCTTGTGGTCGCTTCTCTTCTTGTGGAGCACAGGCTCTAGGCACACAGGCTCAGTAGTTGTGGCTTAGTTGCTCCACGGCATCTGGACTCTCCCCAGACCAGGGATTGAACCCGTGCCCCCTGCATTGGTAGAAGGATTCTTACCCACTGCGCCAGGGGCCTTTATGATTTTGTGATTTTATCATCTCACTTCCTGGAGCCCCACTTCCCAGGTCCTCGTGTTTGCACTCACGTGTAGATCTTCTGGAGTCCCCTCCTCCACTGGCACTTGACTTTAGTTTTCATTGTATCCCAGTGGCTAAGGCAGTTCTTGACACATGCGGGGGCTTACAGTGTCACACTGTATTATACCTTTTTGTATCCCTACTCCACACACTTTCTACTTTACACATACAGACATTCTCTAAATAATGTGAATGAATTAATAGAGGAACAATGGTAATGATCAAGGTAAGGAAGGTTCATCATGACTGCAAGCGGCTCTTAAAGGCAGGAGACCAATGACAGTTCCCTTCCTCTATTTTTATTTATCTTTGTAGAGGCAGGGTTCCTTTCTTTCATCAATTTTTTTGCCCTAATATTCCAAAGTTGATGCTTTCCAGGTGGCACAGTTGGTAAAGAATTCACCTGCCACTAAAGGAGAGACAGAGATGCAGGTTCGATTCCTGGGTCAGGAAGATCCCTTGGAGGAGGGCATGGCACCCCACTCTAGTATTCTTGCCTGGAAAATCCCACAGAAAGAGGAGCCTGGCAGGCTACAGTCTATGGGTTGCATAGAGTTGGACACAACTGAGTGCATGCACATACACACAACCTTGTTAAAATAAGCCAGTTTCTTTTTCCGACTTCATAAATGTAAGTCTGCTAACTTACATATCAGCTGAAACAGGCTGGGAAGCTGGCATGTGGGACCTGGGACCCTTTGGTGCAGGCTTGCACCTGGACAAAAGTCTTCTTGAGCAATAGAACACAAAGAAACTATAAGGGACTAAAAATAACTGTGTATATGAATAGTTGGAGCAAATTATGAACAAGGTACAAAAAAGACCAAAAGCAACTGCCACTTCTGAGGTGTCTGGAGCAAAAGCAGGGGACTGAGCATGACCCCTCCCCACAGACTGCCCCTCTTTGGCCTGAGCCCTGGACCTGACCCCCTACTCGGACCCTGTTTAAGGGACCAGCTCACCCTGTCTTGACCCTGCCAGGAACAAGCAACAGAACCTGTTCCCTGCTTCTGCTCCCTCATGCTGCAGCTGGAGTCCCAGCAAAGCCCTGTCTGAATTTCTCACCTGGCCCCTGACCAGTTTCCATTGATTAAGGAGGTGAAGAGTCATGGTGGGTAACACAGTCATCTTAAGAACCATAGCAACCTGACTATTTCAATCTGAGAATTAAGTGACCAAAGACACTTAAAAAGCACAACTTAGCAATTCTCTCAGTTCCCTTAAAAACAGCAGCGTTCTATAGACGCCAAATTGCAGAATCCAATTCAGGATGCAAATTACCACAAAGAAAAGGAAATAGCGGCCGGAATTCTCCCTTGCCAGGTGATACCCACTAAGCTAAAATTCACGCATCTGGAAAATAATATAACATAAAAAAAAAAAAACTGATTTCCCTGAAATAAGAACCACTTCTGACGTGTTTATTCTTCTATCTGCTTCAACCCTACTCCCGTGGAAATGAAGTTATCGAAATGTCTGTGTTGGGTGATGGGGCCGCACCAGGACAACACAAAAGAGATGAAAAAAGAGCAAGAGGGAGGGGATATGTCACATCCTGACTACAGGGAAACAGTGCAGAACATCTAATCACAGCAGTGCCAGGGAACTTGAACCTGTCGAAAAAGATCCCGCGCCATCCGTGCTTAATTGCGGTTGATGGCTGCTGGCCAGTCATGCATGACAATGCGTGCGGGTCTGGCTGCTCCCTGCCTGCACTCATTGCTGTCAGCCTTCACTCCAGGTGATGAACACAGTCCTCAGACCCTGCAAGAGGGGCCTGGGCCAGAGCTGGTGGAGGGGCTGGGGGCTGGGGGCTGGTGAGGGCTGGAGCAACTCCTCATGGACACAGAGTGGCCCCTACGCAAATAACCCACAGCTAAACAGAGGTCGTTAGAAATAAAAACGTGGTAACCAGCTTCCATCCTTACTTCCTTTCCCCAAGTATCCCGTAGATTTGTTTTCCTTGAGCGAAAATAAATCTAGGACACCCTATTCAGATGGGTAGGACATCTGTGACCCGAGGTATATCCACTGGCCACGTGGGACTCTCCTGTTTGGTCCATTCTATTTCAGCACGGGCTTGACTCTGGATGGAGAAATGTCAACTGCACTCGAACAGCAAAGCACATTTATGGTCGACTCAGTACTTTTAAATTTCTTTCTGTCTGCACAAGAGGCAAAATCGTGTTTTTGTTTATTCCGATGACAAGGAAAGCCCCCAAGCACTTGAGAAAAAAGATGGTTTATGAAGTCTAGAGTGGCACTGATAATTTGGAAGGAATTCATCAGTCCTTTTGCAGCCTAATTATTCATTTTTAGTGTGGGATGAGTTGCAAAGTTCTCTAGAGTTGTAGACCCCTGGAGAAATTGTTTTAAGGCATAAATCTGTAAAAGAAACCTCAAAACACATAAGTTCCAGGCAGGATAAAATGATGCATAGGAACAATTTTCCACCGAAGGTCCATCACTTGTCTTCTGCCCATGAAGTGTTGGGAAGAGCTTAACTTCTCTCTGGGTTTTAATTGCTTCATCTCTAAAAATAGACATTTCTACCTCATGGGGATGCTCTGAGGATTAAATGAGCTGATGTCTACTTATGAGCTTCCTCTGCAGATAAATAGACAGACTGCAGGCATGCAAGGGCAAGGATTTGTATCTATTTATTTTTGTAAACTTAGTGACAGAGCACAGTGATTAAGGGTACAACCTCTGAAATTAGTCAGGACTAGATTGAAGACTGTGATACTAACTAGCTGTTTACTTCTGTGTTCATTTTCTTTTCATTTTAATTTATTTTAACTTGTGTGTTAATTTTCTCATCTTAAACAATGAAGATAATTATTCGTACCTGAGAAAGAGTTGAGATCATGGGCCTAAGAGATCTGACGTACAGTAAATATTCAATGAATAGTATTAACTCCCAGCTCCAAGCACATATTACAGAACAGAAAACTAGAAATAAGTTTATGTACTGAAAATTAAATAATCCATGGCAGGGTTAGAGTTTTTGTTGATTGGCAATTTGACATGAACTCTGTCAGTATCCTTAGCTATTTTATCAGCAAGACCCCAAAATGAAGGATGGGAGCAAGGAAACTTATACCATGAAGGAAATTTATCTTTTCTCCACAATACAACTAGTTTCACTTCTTTCTGATTTATATAAACAACACCTGTTCATTAAAAAAAAAATTTAAAGCCAACCAATCAATAAAAGAAAGTCAAAATCACCTGAAATTTCACAATCCTGTGATAACTATCATTAATATGATATGAATCAGCAACATTTGAACAGTGCTTGTCATGTCAAATACTCAAGAACAGATTGGATGACATTAGCGTTACTTCCTTTATGATATATTTTGCCATACTAAATTAAATAAGTATTTATGTCATAAATGTTTCTAACTTCTCAGTTTTCTTTCTGCCTACGTTCTCCAGGTTATTTATGTAGTCTCCTAAATTTACTTGAAAATTTGTTTTCCTTTTTAAAAATCAGGATGAATCAAAATTGATTGTAAATAAATTTCATTATTTCCCAGGAATTATTTCTGAACTTTATATTTTGTCCACTGGTCCATTTGGCTAATCCTCTTCCAATTCATATTGTTTTGATTAAAAAATTATAACAATTTTTCATTGCCACTTTTCTCTCGTATTTGTCTTGGCTCTTCTAGCCTAATTTTTTGTCTTTGGAATATTGCTGGTTTAAAAGACAACCAAGGAAAGTTTCTGTTGGGATTCTAAGTAGATCTTCATTAATTACATCTATATTAGATTTTTAAGTTGATATTTTAATATTTTATGTCTTCCTACCTGTCTTAGTCTGTTACAATTACTATAATGAAATATAAACTGAGTGGCTTACAAACAACTGAAATTGATTTTCAGAGTTCTTATAGACTGGGATGCCCAGTACCAAGGTGACAGCAGTCAATCTGGTGAGGACTTGCCTTCTGGCTCACAGATGGCCATCCTTTAAGTATTTCCTCACACGCAGGAAGAGGCAAGGGAGCCTTCTGTGTCTCTTTCATAAGAGTATTGATCCCATTCATGAGGGATACACTGTCATGACCCTATCACCTCCCAAAGGCTCTGCCTCCAAGTATCATCACACTGGGGGTTAGGTTTCAAGATGTGAATTTTGAAGGGACACAAACAGTCTGTGTACGTGTGTGTGTGAGTTGCTCAGTAGTGTCCAATTCTTTGTGAGTCCATGGACTGTAGCGCTCCAGGCTCCTCTGTCCATGGAATGCTCCAGGCAAGAGTACTGGAGTGGGCTGCCATTCCCTGCTCCAGGGGATCTTCCCCACCCAGGGATCAAACCCAGGTCTCCTGCACTGCAGGCAGATTCTTTGCCATCTGAGACACCAGGGGAGCCCCAAACAGTCTATAGCACTACCCAAACTAATACTATAGCTTTCTATTGTTTCAATCTTCTTTTATGTCCTTCGAATAAATTTGTTTTTCTAGTAGATGTTTTGTAGCTTTCTTAATAATTTTAATTATTTGTTAATTGTCTGTCAATTAACAAGTGAAACATTTTTTTCTCACTTTTATTTTTATCTAGTCATTTCTAGAATAAAGAAAAATTACTGACTTTAAAAGTATTTTTCTTTCACCAAGCCACCTTACCTAGAATTCCAATATTAACTCTAGCAGCTTTTTAAAAATTTTGAATCTCTCAAGTTTTCTGAAATTTCAGGGTGTGTCTCTGCAGCAGCTTGGGTTGTGTAATGATGAAAGAAAATATGTTTTTTCTTTTCAAAAATTTATACTGATCATTTTATTTCTTTTTGTATACAGTGAAACCTTAAAAGCAATGGTGAATAAGAATGGCAGTGGCATACACCCTCTGTTGTTCCCGATTTATTTAAGGTTTACCTCTAAATAACAAAAATTTTTCTGTTACATTGTCTTCTGTTAACTTGATAATCTTATCTTCTACATTTATTTCTCTGATTCATTTTGAGTCTGTCATTGTATTTGAGGTTAAATAGAGATCATATTTTATTTTTCTCTGTAGAGTGAGTCAACTCCATCTCTATATTGTCTGCTCTTTCAACACAAATTTGTGGTACCGTTTTATCAAAAACTAAGCTTTTATGGGTTTGGACTGAAAAATTCTATTCTGCCCATTGAACTGTTTGTCCATTATTGAGTTGTACCATGGTTTTTTTTTGTTTTAGCAAATCTTTATTTCCTGTAATTTGTCTCCCCTTTTCACTCATATCTTTCAGAGCTTAGTTAATTTTTAAAGTTTACTTTTTCCTTCTATAATTTTTAAATTATTGATTCAAATTTAGAATGCATTTTTTGAGTTCCTCAAAAATATAACTTTCTTTTGCACTTTAATTTTAATTAAGATTGTGATAAATTTACAGATTAGTTTTGGAAAAATTAGAATCTGTTTAATGTTAAGTTTTTTCATATAAAAATATGAAATGTTTATATTTGCATCTTTAAAAAAAATCTGGTGCCTTCCTTGAGGGTAAATCATTAATAATAACCTTTTAACATTTTCTTTGCTACTTCAGACTTTCTACTCCTTGGAATCATTTTTATTATTTATTTATTTTTTGCTAAGAAACCATTTATTTTTCTACATTTTCTTTTGTCTTTATTCTCAATAGATTTAATCTAGTGTTAAACTTTATGTCCAGTCTCTTCTGTTTCTGTGGTTATGACTCCTTTCTTGTACTAATTTTGATTATTTTTGCTTTTTCTCTTTTTCCTTGAGTTCCCAGGCATTTATATATTTGATCAGTTCTCTTTTTAATTTTTTAAAATAGTCAGGATTTAAATTTTTTTAATTCTACTAATTATTTTCTATTTCATTTCTTGCAACTTTTATCTTCTCCCTCTTTGTTGCTGCTGTTTTACTTTGACAGATTTTTAAAAATATCTCTTAAAATGACTAAGTCAATTGATTTCCACTCTTTGAATTTTTATAATAAATGTTATTAAAGTCATAAACTGTCCTAGATTTACAGTTGTCCTCTGTGAAATACATCTTTTCATTGCTTTCTAAATATTCTTCTTCAAACCTAAAGAGTATTTTGTAAAGTGAGTATTGGGGGGGATCATCTTTTTATTATTTATTTACAGTTGTGTTGGGCTATAATTAGAGGATGTGAACTTTAAAGTCACTTTTTGCTCAAAGACACACCAGTTTTTGTTAACACTTTATGGAAATATAAAAGCAAAATATGTTCTTTATTCATAGTATATTAAATTTATTGGTTGTAATTTCAAGTTCTTTGATGTATGTCCTTAGTTATTTTTGTCTATAGTTATCCAATTATAAAAGATGCATATTTAAATTACTCACAATGAATATGTTTAGCTGTTATTTTTTTAGATATTTCACTCTATATTTAGCTGCTCTACTGTTTGATACACACATGTTTATTACTTTTATATCTTCTTTGCAAGTTGCCTTTTATTATTATTGTAGGTACTCTCTCTCTTTATTCTGCTTAGTTCTTTGGATTTTATTTTTCTCCTTGTCTGACTTTCACATCACTTCTACTTTCTCCCTCTCCTCTCTCTCTTCTTCTTCTCCTCCTTCTTCTTTTATATGTACTAGATAGTTCATTGTCTATCCTGTTGCCTTTGAGATTTTTAAAATCACTTTTTGAAAAGGTGTTTCTTATAAATGATATGACTAAGTTTTTCTTTTTAACACATCATGGCTCAACATTCTCTCACTAGAATAATTCAACTGATTTATCTTTAGTTTTACAACTGATAGTCTTGATATCACTCATACTATCATATTTCTATTTGATATTTATTCAGTTCGTTGTTTCTTTTATCCCTTTATCTTCCTTTTTCTCTGGTTTGACCAAATTGCTATTCATTCCTCTTTCCACCTTTTTAAATTTAGAAGTTCTATTATTTTCAGGTTTTATAATTCCACTTTTCAATCCTAACCAATGTAATCAAATACATACTCCTGTATTTGTTAAGACATAGTTTTCCCGTTCTTCAGTTTCAAGTGTGTGTTGTCCAAGCTGTGAGAGTTAATAGGACTCAGTCTACTTGTTCAGAAGTCCTCAGTGTCTCTTATAAGAAAGCTCTTGCAGCTCAGCATTGCTTTTCTCTCCAATTCATGTTCTACAGGCCGAACGTTAACCAGGAGAAAAGTCTTACACCTGCTGTCTCTAACCTCCAGGCCCTACTGGTCTAGGAACACCAAGAGCTTCCAGCTCAAGAGTGATGTCTTTTTCGCTTGAAGGTGGCTCCAGAGGGCCGACATATTGAGGCTTCTGTTTATTCCCAGAATTATCCACCTAAAATCTTTCTTTTTTAATAGTTTACTCGTTGGATATTTTTATTTTATAAAATTATTTATTAAAAAAATACTCTGAGTGGAAGCAAAATTTAAAGACCTGTAAAATATTTAAACTCAAATATTTATGCACTTCAATTCAGAGAGAGAAAGAGAATACCCACCTCTTAGCAACACGTCAGCTTGAATTTTGACTTTTAACATTTATATAAAATAGTCTATGGTACGTTGCCCCCTGGCTCCTGAAAATGTAACAGCAAATATTCTACCATCAATCTAAATGGCAAGCTACAACAGACTCCTGGAGAACAGTACTGTATAAAAGTTTTTCTTAAATAAATTTTTCCTGTTAATATTTACCTTGTAGCTATTAGAAATAAAAATCATTACAAGTAATGTTTTATATGATGTTTTAAAAATTATCTGACTTTTAAATCTAATGTTAAAAAATGATCTGAGCCTGCATTTACTTGGAAATCCACTTTTGTCTGCCTTACTTTGGTAGATCTTGTACTGTTTGTATTTCCAACTCACATTTTCCTATTTAGAGTATATTTTAACTTTAAAATATTAATTACTAGCAATATTTTCTTATTTGTTCTTTTACAAATTGGTCTCTCTAAGTCTCTGAGGGTATTTTTTCTGCCCCCCCGCCGAGGGTATCTTTAACCTAGCTTCTTCATTCATTGTAGAAACACAGACTTGACTGATTCCATGTCATTTGTCAAGGCATTAAGCATTCACATGGTCTGACCTCCGGCCTCCCTTTACCACTTGCATTGCCCCCTTCTAGGGAAGGACATGAATTTTTTTTTTTTTTTTTTATGTAAGGGCACTTCCCCTTTGGTCCAGTGGTTAAGACTCTGCCTTCCAATGCAGAGGTTGCTGGTCTGATCCCTAGTCAAGGAACTAAAGTCTCACATGCTTGAAGCATGGTCAAAAATTTAAAGAAGAAAAATGTGGTGCAACCTTTGTCAGGAGTCTGATGAACACTAGATGAAGAGCTACCCTCTTTTGGCTTTGGTTGGTACGTAGCCACTTACTTGAGCTATTTCTGAGAGTTGACTTAGTGGACTGCCCTCCAGTCTGGAGAGAGGAAAATCAGTTTGTGTGCTCATTTGGTTTGGAGACAGTAATCTGACAGCTCTGTCAAAGGTGTGAATATTTAGCTAGCAAATAACAAATCCTGACAAGCTGGACTTCATCATCTTCTGCACCCCTGGGTGAGAGTGAGCCCTGTGGTGAGAAGGGAGATGAGTCAGAATTGGACATAGAACTTTCTGGAAGGCAGGGGAGTCTGGGCATAGCCACAGCACATATAAACACAAACACGCACACACAGTCACACACACACACACAGAGCTCTCTGAGGTAGTGTGTAATTCAGGAAGTTGGATTTTTGTTCTCTTCATGTAGAAATTATCAAAAGAAAAATCTAAATGTCAAGATGCTTTTTCAGCATAACGAGATTGATGCACTTAATCTTACATGAAATCAACAAGCATGCATTTCCTGAGGAAATACGCTGTGTGCAATCCAGGTCAAAACACTGGAAAATGCCAATATAATATAGCCTATGTTTTCAGAGGCCAACTCTTTTAGATAATATTTAAAAAAGGAGTTGGATGAAGCTACAAATTGTTACTGTTATTCAGTTGCTCAGTCATGTTCAACTCTTTGCGACCCCATAGACTGCAGTATGCCAGGCTTCCCTGTCCTTCACTACCTCCCGGAGTTTGCTCAAACTCAGGTCCATTGAGTTGATGGCAGGAATAGAATATAAATATTATAGTTCAGAGACAGGAGAGATTAGCACATTCTGGAGATGTCCAGGAGAATCCCATGAGGAAAATGTAGTTTGAGTTGAATCATAAAATATGGGTGACATTTGGATTTGCAGAAAGGAGAAAATTACAGAGTACAGAAGCGGAAATAAACATGGTGGGTATGGTGGATGGTGAGGAAATCTTTCTGATTCTGAAAAGTGCTGTGCACTTCCTCCTGGATCAAGGAATCTTGAGCTAAAACAATGATAAACCCTACAGAATGCGAAGAACTGACTCATTGGAAAAGACCCTGATGCTGGGAAAGATTGAAGGCAGGAAGAGAAGGGGGGCAGCAGAGGATGAGATGGTTGGATGGCATCACTGACTCAACGGACATGAGTTTGAGCAAACTCCGGGAGTTAGTGATGGACAGGGAGGCCTGGTGTGCTGCAGTCCGTGAGGTCACAGTCAGACACAACTGAGCGACTGAACTGAACTGAATAGGATTCTTTTCTGAAGGGAACAGATACCAGGAAGCTTGGAAATTCAAAAAAGTGGGCAAATAGAGAAATTAAAGCTGGAGTTTGGCTTGAAAGAGAAGCTTAGAGTGTGGAAGTTGAGGTTATCTGGGAATCTAGGGTATAGGGGTATTTTAGGCATAGAAACTGCTACAAAATGGTACCAATTGTCTATATTACTTTGTGCTTTATTTTCTGTCCTGGAAAACTGCTTTCATGTTACATTGTCATGTTCCAAAGTCATGATACCACTTATACTATCTTCTAGCTGATTTTGACATTGGGTCAATATATTGGAATTTTCCATTGTGCCAATGTGGAGGAAAAGGAAAAGACATACTGCAGAGAGGGAGGGTGCAAGATAGCATGAGATTGTCCTTGACTATTTTGAGGAGCAGGCGCATTTCCATTTGCGGGCCTTATGTTACACAAATGTCGGCCAAATCCCTCTCTCTCATCAGACCGTTCACACGTATGCACTCAGACAGAGAAGATGTAAGGGAGCAAATGTAACGAGTGTTTCATGAGCGGGCAGTTGCATGAATGATAAAAAACTTCTTAAAGTATCTCGACACAAATTAGAGTGGTGTACACTTTGTAATAAGGGCAATGATAATCCAGATGATTTACAGCCACTTGAATCAAAGGCTGTATTAGAACGTGGATCCCAGAGGTGAGAAGGCAGTTATTAGTTCGCTGAACCACCCTGATCCCTAAGCATTCATAGCTCAACTCACACTGAAGGATTTTAGTGTCTTTGTAAAAGAAAGTCCCCTTCTGAAATCATTCCACCCACTTGGAAGGGGTGGGAATGATCTAGTGAAGATAAGAGGAGATAAGGAAAGAATTTATGTTGATGTAGAAAAGACACGTTGGAACTTGAATGGGAAATATATTTACCTCAAAGTTGGGATGGAACTGGGAGAATCTAAGTGCCTACAAATGATTCGTTGTGTTTTGGGTCACATATAAGTTGATAGAGGATGAGATGGCTGGATGGCATCACTGACTCGATTGACATGAGTTTGAGTAAACTCCAGGAGTTGGTGATGGGCAGGGAGGCCTGGTGTGTTGCGATTCATGGGGTCACAAAGAGTTGGACACGACCGAACGACTGAACTGAACTGAACTGACGTTTGATTAAAGCACCTAGACACATACATTAGTAAAATAGTTCAGCAGTGAAAATATTTTTTTAAATGTGATTTAGGAGGCTTGTAAAGCATGCAGAAATCACCTATTTGTATGCTGATGAATTCTAGATTTCTGTCTCCATGTGTGACTTCTTTTATGAGCTCCAGACTTGATTATCAAACTCTCCACTTGACAGTCCCACTTGGATGTTTAAAAGGAAAAACAAACTTAGTATGTCTTAAACAGAACTCTTGATTCCTGGTCCCACTCCATAATCATTCTACTCTCTGGTCTTTTTTTTTTTTTTTTTTTTAAACCTCTGTAAATAACATTATCCAGTTTTCCAGGCATAAGCCCTAGGAACTATCTGTAACTTCCCATCTTCCCTTTCACCTCACATCTAGTCTATCAATAAGTCCTGTATCCTTTCTCCTTCCTCCATAGCCCATGCCCCCTCCCCTGCCTAAGTCATCCATCTCTTTCTTCTGGACCACCACCTCACTAGTCACCATCTTCTCTGTCTGCTCCTCCCAGTTCATTTTCCATATGTGTGGCCAGAGCGATCTCTCTAAAATGTAAGTAAGGTCATACTATTCTCCTGCTCCAAGTGTTCCTCTTTGTTGTTAAGTCACTAAGTCACGTCTGACTCTTTGTGACCCCATGAACTGTACCCTGCCAGGCTCCTCTGCCCAGGGTTCCTCTACACTCAGAATGAAAGCCAGGCTCCTCACCATGATCTGGTGCCCGGCTACATCTTCAGTCCCATCAAGCATCCATCTCCACCTCGCTCAAGCACCCTCCAGGCTCCCTGAGCTCCTTGCTTTCCTTGGTATATGCTTGTAGCATCCCATCTCAAGGTCTTTGCACGTGCACTCTCTTCTGCCTGGAACAGTAACTCTTCCAGACATAAGGCTTGCTCCTTCACTTCAGTCAATGTTCTGCTCAAATGTCATCCCCTCAGAAGTGACATCCTCTTTAACTAACATAACACCTCCCTCCATCAACCCCTATTTTTATTCCTGTTTCTAGCTTTGTTCATAGCATTACCATGGTTTGGTGGTGTGTTATGATAGATAATAGATAGGTGGACAGATAGATGAATGATGCATAGAGATAGATGGATAATAGACACAGAGCTACAGATAGGTGATAGAGAGAGAAAAATAGAGATAAGAACAGATAGAAGGGAGGGTGGAAGAGTGGAGCTAGGATTCAGGATTTTTTAAAGCTTTCCAGGTGATTCCACTGTGCAACCAAGGTTGGGAATCACAGGACTGGAAGGCAAAAGCTAATGTGTATGTGTGTGTGTGTGTGTGTGCGCACACACGCTTGCTCAGTTGTGTCTGACTCTTTCTGACCCCATGAACTGTAGTCCACCAGGCTCCTCTGTCCATGGGATTTCCCAGGCAAGAATACTGGAGTGGGTTTCCATTTCTTCCTCCTGGGGATCTTCCCAACGCAGGAATTGAACCTGAGTCTCCTGCATCTCCTGTATTGGCAGGCAGATTCTTTGCCACCTTGGAAGCCCAAGAGCTAAATACAGTTGGTCAAAAAGTTTTTTCAGGTTTTTCAGTAACATCTAATAGAAAAACTTGAATGAACTTTTTGGCCAACTCAATACCTAAAAGGGACTTCCAGCTCCTAGAATTCAGTTGGAATATTTACTCTGCTGTTGATCAACTTCCTTTTGTGCTGCTGGAGGGATATTTCAGAGCTCCATTTACCCTCATCACAGTTTGGAGAAATATTCAAAAACCAAAAAGGTTAAGTTCACGAGTTGTTTTTCTCTTTCATCAAGTCCCTTTTCTAGAGGAAGAAGGGCGTGATTATAAGAGTCAGACACCTTGAATCTTTGCATCCTCTCTGTACCACCTAGGTAAATGCCATGTGCCTGTGACTCGATTTTCTTATCTGTAAAATTAGAATAATAGCAATAATTGCCTGCAGGTGGTGAGGAATCAAATGAATTCTCCTTAACGGGGCTTAGAGTAGCACCTGACACAAAGTTAAGTGCTCTGAAAGCATCTGCTCTTATCTTTGAGGGAACGGCTCTCAAGCAGAAAATACACGTGGAAAATTCCTTTGGCCAATGATTTTGAAAGTAGCTAGGGGGATTGAGACAGGCGATTTTCTCTAATACTCAAACTCCACTCAAGAACAGAGCTGGTTAATGATTAGACCCTATAAAATTTTCCATGTCATGTGCCTTTTCCCCACCAGGCAATAGAGAATAATTAAGAATTATGGGAAGCGGGTTCAGTGAGAGGAAAGGCATGCCTTTCTAGGGACAAGCTCCAAGCCCTAACGAGGTTACTGGCACAGGTGTCTCCTGCAAATAAATTAATGGGGAGGCAGATCCAATCATGAATCTGTCATCCAAACTTGGTGTTTAGAGTCATTTGGGGAGATGGGGCTTCCTTGGCCCAACCTTGGTGGTGTCTGGAGCAAAGATTAGGAAGCAGAGTGATTTCATTAGGATAACAAGGCTGTTAAAGAACAATCTGGCTCTTTAGATCGTATTTATAAGGCATTTCAAAGAAACTCTGATCTGACAGCTGCTGTCAGTCCCTCACATAGGAACCGTGGTGATTTATTGGTACAGCAGGGGAGCTGTTATTATCCTTATTTCTAAAAGTTTTGTACATGCCCAGAGTCCATCTTGACTAGTTGCAGACTTCCCAAAGAAATACACCTCACTGAAAGTGCCACTTGCCCTGGCATGAGGTTTTGTTTGAACAGGATAAGATAAGTTCTCTAATACATGGTGTCATACATAGTTTTGTCAACTGCTTTGAGTCCTTTCTGATAGAATATGGTAGATAAAATTACATTCTCAATTATCCACATGATAATTAACAACACCATTTCTTGGTTGGTTTCTTCCACCTTGGCTTCTTTTCTGGATGCATCAGAATATGCAGATGTGTAATTTTTGGACAGAAGAATACAGAATTATGCAGAAATAGATGCTCTACAAAGTGCAAAATGCTACTGAATTTAAATATGAGTGATTTTTAAGTCACTGTATTCTGTTTTTGGGGTTCTCTGGTGGCTCAGTGGTAAAATATCTGCCTGCCAGTGCAGGAGATGCAGGTTCAATCCCTGGGTCAGAAAGATCCCCTGGAGCAGCAATTGTCAACTCACTCCGATATTCTTGCCTGGGAAATCCCATGGACAGAGGAACCTAGCAGGCTACAGTCTACGGGGTGCAAAAGAGCCAATAACTAAACAACAACATTTCATATTTATCCACGCCATTATACTTTCCTGGTTTAGCTCTTTGAGAATTGACTATGTACAAGTCCAACCATGGAATAATTTCTTTTCCTTCTTGAGCAGTGTAGAGAATATAGTAAATTTAGGGCCCCAAGATGACTAGAGATAAATTTTGGACAACTAAAGCAAGTACTAATTTATACAGCAGATAAAAAAATTTCATTACACCAAAAGATAGATTGAAGATTGAGTAGATTCAAACCTAGCTTCAATAAGTTAGTGCATGTGTGGGCCATATAGGCTTGTACTGAAAGCTGAGATGTCTGGGGACAGACTTGAGGTTTTCATCAGAGAAATAACCCCTCTCATTTACGTAGATCTCTTATTGCCATAGTTAAAGTCTAGCAGATCTTAGGTTTGGCTGTTTTGCTGTTCTTATTCTGTGCAAAATGTTGTCTCCATACTTTCCAAGAGAGCTATTAAATATGAAAGCTATTATTAAATATGAAGAGCTTGCATTCTGTTTTTGGTTATTCAAGAAATGATGCACACATTGTGTTTGAGACCTCCCTTTCTAATTGCCAGCTTTTTGATCACTTCATCAGACATCATTATTTTTGTGTATCTCTAGAAATTAAAAGTAGTTGAATTCTTAAGGTAGATTTTCTGCATTGCCAATGACCAATGAGATATTCTGAGTCTCTGTCTCAAATGAATGGGACTTTAATTTTCAATCCGACATACTGGCACCTTTACTTAAAACTACATTTGGCAGCTTCCCATGGGGTTAATGCTGCTCACCTTGCTATAGGGGGCAGTGTTCTGTGAGATTTCTGGGAAGACTCTTTAAAAGGAAGGCCACCTTCTATCCCTCCTGTCTTCCATCCTGCTGCTTGACACTTGTCTGTCATGGCTGCTGCCCACAGCCGTCTTAGACAAGAGTACAAAGGCCACACCTAGGGATGCTGCAACACAGCTTCTAAAGGAAGCCTGAGTCCTGGGGACCTGGCGCCACCGCCTTGATGTTGGGCTGGCCCTCTCCAGATGGATTTTATATAAGAGAGAAATGAACTCTCACTTCTTCGGGAGTACTCTTCACTATACCAACCTTATTTTAACTGATACAGTATTTAATTTTGCTTCTACTTAGTAGAACTGAGAAAACAATTAAAATGATTTTTTTAAAAAAATGCTTGAAACTAGTAACTAAAATTTAAAAAGATTACAATTCACTACAGACCTCAGTTATACACATAATTCCTATCTTCCATTATCTTAGTCAAGAGTTGGCTGTGTTTTCTTTTTCCCAGTCATGACTGGTTCCAATCCTAGAGAACACCTCATCCTTGAATGCTAATCTTGTGGTTCTAATGGCAGGCAATTTGGGTAAGGAAATTGTCAGAGTATTAGAAATTTAAAATAGAAGTTCCTATTGCTCCCTGAAGAATACTAAGACCCCTGAAAGGACTTCCTTGGAATATGTGTGATGAATTAGTGTCATACAATTTATCTTATGTACTTAGCAGGAAACTTAATAAAAAATGTGGCCACACTTTCCAAGTTTGACATAGAATAGAAAGAACATTTTACATTTTTTACTTGGAGTCAGAAGATTTTTAAGTTCTAATATTGGCTCTGTAAACTACTATCCGTGTAACCTTGGAAAAATCATGTAATCTCCTTAAACTTATGCTCTGAATTTAAAAAAGGATAATAATAATAAGTTGTAGGGTTGATATGCATGTTAAACAATGCAGATGAAAACATTTAGCCTGGTGTTTTTCACATAGTAGTTGCTCTATAAATATCAGTTAATCTGATTGAATTAGTGTTGCATTCATGACAGTTTGAAGAAGACACGAGTTAATACTCAAGTCCCATTTTAAAACGTACAGGATGTCCGTTGTCCATAAGTCTGTGGGCACAATGGAGCCAACCACCATGTCTCCTGAGAAACCAGCTTAAGAAAAAAATCAATGATCATAAGCTGCCCAAGGATACATTGTAGCTAATCTCTTAACACTTAGGTGTGTGAAACCATCCAGCACCAACAACATTCTCATTTTTAGATAAGCTGCAGAATGAAACACATTTTATCAAATGTTCAGCTGAAATTCTTCTGTAAGGAAATATCTCCAAGAAATGTCTGTGGTCATAAAAAAGCTATACACAGAGAGGATACAGAAATTGCCCCTCTTATATCCATTCACTTCCACTCTTTTCGGTGTTTTGTGAGTATGGCCTTTGGAATGATTTGCGACATTGGTAACAGCAAAATTGTATTAGAAAAAGCTGGATTTTATGGGTTCAGTCAGAATCAGCAGAATTCAGGATAACAGTAGGCTAAGATAGACTAAGGGCTTCCCTGGTGGCTCAGATGGTAAAGAATCTGACTTTAATGCAGGAAACCTGGGTTCGATCCCTGGGTCGGGAAGATCCCCTGGAGAAGGAAGTGGCAACCCACTCCCATATTCTTGCCTGGGAAATCCCATGGACAGAGGAGCCTAGTGGGCTACATCTATGGAGCCGAACAAGAGTCAGACACAACTGAGAAACTAACTCACTTTCAAAGTACAGATGAGAAAAGTATGGGATAGGATGGGACATGTGTTTCTGTCTTAATGGCAGGGGTATTCGGTTCATGGTATTCAATTAAAAAATATACCTGGGGGAGAGGGAGACAAAAGCTACACTAAAATTAATTCCTTGTCCAAAGTGTTTTTTTCCTGCACTGGCATCAGCCCTTACATATGACTCAGCTGATTCTAGTATAGTCTTCAACCCTCTCTCAACCTGATACCTTAGCATGTATCTCTTTTTTTTTCCATTTATTTTTATTAATTGGAGGCTAATTACTTTAGCATATATCTCTGTGAGTGAAAGTTTTGGTAAAGAAGTTTAAAATTCTCACCAGGGGAAGTGAATATCTTTGAAGATTTGATGGTAAGATTTGATAGACAGTGGTAGCCGCCTAAGCAGTTTTTATAGCTCAAGAAAAGCTCCTTTTCTTAGAGAAAATACTGTTTCTGTCTGCTGAATGATTATAGTTGGGTGCAGTATGGCGAACAAGGAAACGACTTGAGCAACATTGTACTGGTAGCTCAGCTGGTAAAGAATCCACCTGCAATGCAGGAGACCTGGGTTCAATCCCTCGGTTGAGAAGATCCCCTGGAGAAGGGAACGGCTACTCACTCCAGTATTCTGGCCTGGAGAATTCCATGGATGGTGTAGTCCATGGGGTCACAGAGTCAGACACAGCCGAGCGACTTTCACTTCCATACATTAGGTATGCTCATTTGCTTTAGCTGTGTCCAACTCTTTGCGACCTCATGGACTGTAGCCTGCCAGGCTTCTCTGTCCACGGGCGTTCTCCAGGCAAGAATCTTGGGGTGGTTGCCACATCCTCCTTCAGGAGATCTTCCTGACCTGGGGATCAAGCCCTTGTCCCTTATGTTTCCTGCATTTGCAGGCAGTTTCTTTACCACCAGTGCCACCTGGGAAGCCCATACATTTTAGGTTAGGTATCATTACACATATTATCTCCTTTGATCTTACAGAGTTCTAAGAATTAGGTGATTTTACTTTAGTGTGATAAATTAGAAAAAAATGAAGATGAGCGATATTTAGAATCTTGAATAAAATCACAGAGCTAGTAAGTGCTAAAGACAGTAGTGGAGCAAAGTCAGTTAAGTCAGACTGTGATGGTTTGCTTTTTAATTTTTAATTTTAATTTTTATTTTAGATTAGATTATAGTTGATTTACAATGTTTTGTTAGTTTCAGGTAAACAGTAAGGTGATTCATTTATACATATATATTCTTTTTTCAGATTCTTTACCCGTATGCTTGCTTAGTCTCTTCAGTCGTGTCCGACTCTCTGTGACCTTATAGACCATGGCCTGCCAGGCTCCTCTGTCCACGGAATTTTCCAGGCAAGAATACTGGAGTGGGTTGCCATTTCCTTCTCCAGCTTTACCCATATAGGTTATTGAGTATTGAGTAGAGTTCCTTGTGCTATATAGTAGGTCCTTTTTATTTATTTTATGTATAGTAGTGTGTATGTGTTAATCCCAAACTCCCAAAGGCTTGATTTAAAAGCTGTAGTACTTTGGTCCTGGGAGTAAGTCTTAGCAGCCAGAATATGTTTACTCTACCTTTTCCTGAGACAAGCAGGACGTGTTTTCTGCCACACCTAAAGCTAAGTGGTATGCCCTAGTCTGCAAAGACGGTGTTATGGAGAGGCTAAAGGCATGGAGAGCAGCAGAACAGTCTGATTCAAGTCTCTGTTCCAGAATATTAGCTGTGTGTTCTTACACAAGTGGCTGTAAATCTCAGTTGCCCTATCTTTTAAATATAGTATGTGATTTGTGAGCTGTGCTGTGCTTAGCCACTCAGTTGTGTCCCCATGTGACTGTAGCCCGCCAGGCTCCTCCATCCATGGGCTTCTCCAGGCACGAATACTGGAGTGGGTTACCATTTCCTTCTCCTGGGGATCTTCCTGACCCAGGGATGGAACCTGCGTCTCCTGCATCGACAGGCAGATTCTTTACCACCAATGCCACCTGGGAAACCCATGTGATCCCTACCTTATCCATGTACCCTAGCACTGAAGGCAGCCTCTAAAATGGTCCCAAATGATCCTTGCCTCATGGTATTCAGCTTCACACGATCCCTCCTCTTACGTGTGGACCAGACCTAGTGATCCACTTCTAGCAAAGCTAGGGATTGTCACTTCTGAGATTAGGTGATGGAGACTGTGGTTGCCCTCCCAGCTTGAACTCTCAGCCTCTCGCTAGCTCACTGTTCTGGAGGAAACCAGCTGTCACGTTGTGAGCTGCCCTGTGGAGAGGCCCATGCAGTGAGGAGCCAGTGTCTCCAGGAGCAGCCAGGAAGGAGCTGAGGCTGCCAGCAGCTGCACGGGTGAGCTTGGAAGCAGATCTGCCCCAATCTGTCTCCTGGAGTAGAGCCTTGTGAGAACTTCTGGGCTGACATCTCGATGGCACTCTTTTCAGCAGTCCAGGGCAGTAGTGCCCAGTAAGCTGCATCGGGATCCCTGACCACAGACCCTGGTTAATAATAAGTGTTTGTTGTTTAAGGCCTCTCTGTGTGCTGTGCTGTGTTCAGTTGCTTGGTAGTATCTGACTCTTTGCAACCCTTTGGACTGTAGCCCTCTAGGCTCCTTTGTCCATGGGATTTTTCCAGCAAGTATATTGGAGTGAGTTGCCATTTCCTTCTCCAGGGGATCTTCCTGACCCAGGGATCAAACTCAAGTTTCCTGTGTCTCTTGTATTGCAAGCCACTAAACTGGGCTAATTTGTCACATGGCAATAGGTAACAGTTACTAAAAAGATGAATTACAGGGTTGGCCAAAAAGTCTGTTTGGGTGTTTCCATATGGTGTTATATATATAAAGCATCTGGCACAATATGACCTTCCCACCAAAATTATCATAAGTTTAATCATTTGAAATATTATGTTATGGAGGAAAGAGGAAAAGAAGCAGATATGGGTATTGAGAAACAACCTTTATCTATGTCAAAATATTGCCCATAGCTTACCGTAACTTTAAGCAGCTGTATCCTTCCTTTTGACAGCTCACTACACCCCCGTAATTGGGGAAAGGAAAATTGACTCAACAATAATTATAATAATAAATGGCAAAATTCACTGGAGCTTTGGCCGATCAGTCAGATGTCACATTTGTCACTGGGCTTCTAGACATTGATGTGACCAGTGTCTTAGATCAATGGACAGATGACGAGACTATGAATGATCATAACCACAAATGTCAACTTTATCCCTTTAAATGCACTCAGTGTCCTGTAGATAACCCGAAAGGTCACATCGATATTTGCCACCTGCTATGTCTCTCGTTCCAAACACTATCAGACAACATGGCGTTTCTGGAGCACGGAAAGAAGTTGACTGCAACCGTCTGACATTTGATAATGGATCAGGGCACATCATTGTCCGATTAAGTCGTGGCAATTCTTCTCTGTCTTTGAAAGACCAGTGTAGTCTCCCTGCTTCTCTCAGTCAGAGGGACAGAAATACTCATCCCACCAGGTGAGTCTTTGAATTACAGATATGAGCTGACCAAATGCATTTTTCCTGAAGTCAAAGGACTTGTAATATTTCATGTTAACAGTTCCCAGCCATGCAACCTCCCCCCAGCCACCAAAGACAAAACTCTGAGCTCATCATTTCATACTATGTCATGGGAGAAGGTCTAAAATCGTGAAGGGTCTAAATTTATAGTACACTTTAAAAGAAATGCAGTTTAGTGCTTTTTAATACATAGAGTAACTTCAACTAATTACCAAAATAAAGTTGGCTCCCTCTGGCTTTAATGAACAGATTAGCAGCAATAGCATTAGCAACACAATTTGCATAAAATTAATTTGCTAAAGCCCTTAAAAATAGTGTTCAAAGTAGCTTAAACATGCTCAATGCCTATTTATACTATTAATTTGCTAAGTAAACATTTCTTCTTAAGTAGGGCAAAAGTGAATCCTTTGTCCAGCTGCAGCTGAATTACCACCAAGTCCTAAAACAGTGAAGTCTAGATTAATTTGTTTTTCCCATACAAGGCTGGGAAAACATGGCTATGAGTTCAACTCCCAGTAAACTGGTAATGCAGGTATTTTGTTAAGCATTGGTGCAACAAGGAAAAGTAAACCAGTGTTGAACTGATAGTTACAAATACCTGTTTTCCTGGACTCATTTCTGATTGAAGGTAAAGTTGCAGTATAATTGATTCCTACTCAGCAGATACCATGGCTGAGAAACACATAGATCTGTGTTGAAAGATGGAGTACAAATGAAGAATAGAGGTTTAGACCTGATTATATTTTCATGTGCTTCTTGGCCATCTGTATTTCCTCTTTGCAGAAATGTCTGTTTAGATATTTTGCCCATTTTTCAATTGGGTTGTTTGGTTTTTGTTGTTGTTGAATTGTATGAGCTGTTTGTATATTTTGAAAATTAAGCCCTTGTCAGTCACATTGTTTGCAAATATTTTCTCCAATTCTGTAGGTTGTCTTTTCATTTTGTTTAGGGTTTCCTTTTCTGTGTAAAAGCTTGTAAGTTTGATAGGTCCTATTTGTTAATCTTTGTTTTTATTTCTATTGTCTTGAGAGACTGACCTAAGAAAACCATATGATTTATGTCCGAGAATGTTTTGCCTATGATCTCTTCTAGGAGTCATGTCTTATGTTTAAAGTCTTCAAACCATTTTGAGTTTATTTTTTGTGTACTGTGAGAGGTTGTGTTCTAATGACGTTGATTTACATGTGA
The DNA here is from genome assembly GCF_023699985.2 of Odocoileus virginianus. Classification (NCBI taxonomy): domain Eukaryota; kingdom Metazoa; phylum Chordata; class Mammalia; order Artiodactyla; family Cervidae; genus Odocoileus; species Odocoileus virginianus. The sequence continues at coordinate 57,547,592 of NC_069684.1, read as the reverse complement.
CTGTCCAACTTTCCCAACACCACTTGCTGAAGAGACTCTTTTCCCATTGTATATTCTTGCCTCAAAATTAATTGACCATAGTTGTATGGGTTTATTTCTGGGATTTCTATTCTTTTCCATTGATCTATTTGTCTGTTTTCTTTCTTTTTTTCTTTTGCAAATACCATGCCATTTTGATTACTGTAGCTTTGTAATATTGTCTGAAGTATGAGAGGGTTATTCCTCCTGCTTTGGTCTTTTTCCTCTGGATTGCTTTGGCAGTGCTGGGTCCTTTATGGTTCCATATAAATTATAGGATTATCTGTTCTAGTTCTGTGAAAAATGTCATGGGTAATTTGATAGGGATCACACTAAATCTGTAGATTGCTTTGGTTAGTATGACCATTTTAATAATATTAATTCTTCCAATCTAAAAGCATGGGATATCTTTCCCGTTCTTTGAATCATCAATTTCTTTTATTAACATATTATAATTCTCAGTATAGAAATCTTTCACCTCCTTGGTCAGGTTTATTCCTAAGTATTTTATTTTGAGAGGTATACTTTTAAAGGTATTGGGTTTTTTTTTTAATATTCCCTTTCTGATATCTCATTAGTGTAAAGAAATGCAGCCTATTTAAGAATTTTTTTTAAAGCTTAGTAATTAAAACAAGTAATTAAAACCAAAACATGGTATTGGTTCAGGAAAATGTAGATCAATGAGATAGCAGAGAGAATTGAGAAACAGACACATGTATGTATGGAAATATGTAACAGTGGTAGGATTTTAGGTCAATGTGGAAAGTGAGTTGGAAGATTAACTATCCATTTTAAAAATAAAAAGTTAAATCACAACTTCACATGACCCACAAAAATAAGTTATAGATGCATTAAAGTGTAATGGTTAAAAAGTGTTAGAAATAAATAAAAGAGGAGTATGCACAGAAGACATTCTTAAACAAGACATAAAATATAAAATCTATAGAGGAAAAATGAGTGAATTTAACTAAATCAAAATTTTAAAACCTCTGTTTTAAAAGAAATCATAGCAAGGCTTGGAGAATAAATTTGCAATGTATATAGAATACAGAGTGAAATATGTGAAGGATTTCTATGAAACAATAAAAAGCAAACAATTCAGTAAAACTTAGTCTAAGTACAGGAACAAATGACTTACAGAAAATAAAATTTTAAATAACATAACCACATGAAAACATGTTCAAACTCATCAGGAGTCAGGAAGATTATATGAAACTATCATTAAAAACCATTTTTTTCCATTCACCAAGTTGCTAACAAAATATTTATGTGATGGTAAGTGTATGGATAAATCTGTCCATTTCCTATTGGTGGAAACAATAGAGGTTTTTTTTGGAGACAAGTTGAAAGTATCTATTTAAGTTAAATGTTAATAAACCTTCCACAACTCCAACTCTGATATTTTCCCTAAAGCAATAGTCATCAGTTCAGTTCAGTCACTCAGTCATGTCTGACTATTTGTGACCCCGTGGACTGCAGCATGCCAGGCTTCCCTGTCTATCACCAACTCCCAGAACTTGCTCAAATTCATGTCCATCAAGTCAGTGATGCCATCCAACCATTTCATCCTTTCTTGTCCCCTTCTCCTCCTGCCTTCAAGCTTTCCCAGAATCAGGGTCTTTTCTAATGAGTCAGTTCTTTGCATCAGGTGGCCAAAGTATTATAGCTTCAGCTTTAGCATCAGTCATTCCAGTGAATATTCAGGACTGATTTCCTTTAGGATTGACTGGTTTGATCTTCTTGCAGTCCAAGGGACTCTCAAGAGCTTTCTCCAACTCCACAGTTCAAAAGCATCAACTCTTCAGCGCTTAGCTTTCTTTATGGTCCAACTCTCACATCCATACATGACTACTGGAAAAACCATAGCTTTGATTAGATGGCCCTTTGTTGGCAAAGTACTGTTTCTGCTTTTAATATGCCATCTAGGTTGGTCATAGCTTTTCTTCCAGGGAACAAGAGTCTTTTAATTTCATGGCTGCAGTCACCATCTGCAGTGGTTTCTGGAGTCCAAGAAAATAAGGTCTGTCACTGTTTCCATTGTTTCCCCATCTATTTGCCATGAAGTGATGGGACCAGATGCCATGATCTTAGGTTTTTGAATGTTGAGCTTTAAGCCAGCTTTTCCACTCTCTTCTTTCACCTTCAACAAGAAGCTCTTTAGTTCGTCTTTGTTTTCTGCCATAAGGGTGGTGTCATCTGCATATCTGAGGTTATTGGTGTTTCTCCTGGCAATCTCATCCAATAGTGCACTAAGAACTATGTGGAGGGAGAAGTGTTGGAGCACTTTAATAATAAAATATTGGAATTAACTAAATGTCAGTAGGAGAATTGGTGCATGAATTATGGCCCCTTCAGGAATTTTTATTTTAAAAAAATCACTGGAACATTACATGTTCTAGAATATGGGAAATACCATATATGTCCATTCATTGGAAGAGAATAAATGTTGATATCTCTGTATGAAAATATTATATAGTTGTATGAAAAAATTTGAATTCATTCATTCTTCATTCATTGAATGAAGAATGAATGAAAGAAGTAGCCATGTGTGCTAATATTGAACAAATTGCAAGACACATTGCTAGTGAAGGCAAAGTTCAGAGAAATAGTGTATACTCTGGTTTTCAGAAGGATTATATATAATCTTTGCTATAGTTACACAGTAAACTATATATTATATATAATATAAATGATACCCTACACACTATACATACATATACACACACAAATATTTTTAACACAAAAGGAGGTATACATGGATAAATGCTATATATAAGCATGTCATTTCCCTACATTTATATATATATATGTTTATGTGTGTGTATTTATATTATTATATATTCATAGGATGCCTTTGAATGTCTATACAGAAATATGATATGAAGACTAAAGCAATTGGGGTCTTGAGTGACAGGAAGACTCATTTTCTGCAACTTACTTTTTGTACTGTTTGAATTTATTGTATCATGTTCATATACTTATTTTTCAGATAAAACTAGTAACATAAATAAAAACTATAATATAACCACATTATAAAAAACTATACATAGTTTAAAGGAATTGGAGAAATCTATGTACAGGGACAAAAATAAATTCACAGTACATTGTCAAAGGTTGCAAGTGTGTTGGATAACAGTGCATCCAGTTCAATATCATCAATACTGAGACTAAACAAAACAGACTTAGGTATATATTTGTATAGATGTATAAATTTAAGTAAAATTGTATAAATATAAACAATGCACTCATAATTACAAACATATTTCAAAATGCATCAGGCAATCTAGAATGGCAACAGTGTTAGCCTCTACAAACCTGACTCAATTGTTGAAGTGAGGTTGAGAAGATGACCTCTACATCTTTACCAGATGGCTTCACAGCTGAATTCTACCAAAAATTTAGAGAAGAGCTAACACCTATCTTACTCAAACTCTTCCAGAAAATTGCAGAAGAAGGTAAACTCCCAAACTCATTCTATGAGGCCACCATCACCCTAATTCCAAAACCAGATAAAGATGCCACAAAAAAGGAAAACTGCAGGCCAATATCACTGATGAACATAGATGCAAAAATCCTTAACAAAATTCTAGCAAACAGAATCCAACAACATATTAAAAAAATCATACACCATGACCAAGTGGGCTTTATCCCAGGAATGCAAGGATTCTTTAATATCCACAAATCAATCAATGTGATATACCACATTAACAAATTGAAAGATAAAAACCATATGATTATCTCAATAGATGCAGAAAAAGCCTTTGACAAAATTCAACATCCATTTATGATTAAAACTCTCCAGAAAGCAGGAATAGAAGGAACATACCTCAACATAATAAAAGCTATATATGACAAACCCACAGCAAACATTACCCTCAATGGGGAAAAATTGAAAGCATTTCCCCTGAAATCAGGAACAAGACAAGGGTGCCCACTCTCACCACTCCTATTCAACATAGTCTTGGAAGTGTTGGCCACAGCAATCAGGGCAGAAAAAGAAGTAAAAGGAATCCAGATAGGAAAAGAAGAAGTGAAACTCTTGCTGTTTGCAGATGACATGATCCTCTACATAGAAAACCCTAAAGACTCTACCAGAAAATTACTAGAGCTAATCAATGAATATAGTAAAGTTGCAGGATATAAAATTAACACACAGAAATCTCTTGCATTCCTATACACTAACAATGAGAAAAAAGAAACAGAAATTAAGGAAACAATACCATTCACCATTGCAACAAAAAGAATAAAATACTTAGGAGTATATCTACCTAAAGAAACAAAAGACTTATACATAGAAAACTATAAATCACTGATTAAAGAAATCAAAGAGGACACAAACAGATGGAGAAATATACCGTGTTCATGGATTGGAAGAATCAATATTGTCAAAATGGCTATACTACCCAAAGCAATCTATAGATTCAATGCAATCCCTATCAAGCTACCAACAGTATTTTTCACAGAACTAGAACAAATAATTTCACAATTTGTATGGAAATACAAAAAACCTCGAATAGCCAAAGTAATCCTGAGAAAGAAGAATGGAACTGGAGGAATCAACCTGCCTGACTTCAGACTATACTACAAAGCCACAGTCATCAAGACAGTATGGTATTGGCACAAAGACAGAAATATAGATCAATGGAACAGAATAGAAAGCCCATAGATAAATCCACGAACCTATGGTCACCAAATCTTCGACAAAGGAGGCAAGGATATACAATGGAAAAAAGACAACCTCTTTAACAAGTGGTGCTGGGAAAACTGGTCAACCACTTATAAAAGAATGAAACTAGAACACTTTCTAACACCATACACAAAAATAAACTCAAATGAATTAAAGACCTAAACGTAAGACCAGAAACTATAAAACTCCTAGAGGAGAACATAGGCAAAACACTCTCCGACATAAATCACAGCAGGATCCTCTATGACCCACCTCCCAGAATATTGGAAATAAAAGCAAAAATAAACAAATGGGACCTAATGAAACTTAAAAGCTTTTGCACAACAAAGGAAACTATAAGCAAGGTGAAAAGACAGCCCTCAGATTGGGAGAAAATAATAGCAAATGAAGCAACAGACAAAGGATTAATCTCAAAAATATGCAAGCAATTCCTGCAGCTCAATTCCAGAAAAATAAATGACCCAATCATTTCTCCAAGGAAGACATACATATGGCTAAAAAACACATGAAAAGATGCTCAACATCACTCATTATCAGAGAAATGCAAATCAAAACCACAATGAGGTGCCATCACCTCATCCTGGTGCCAGTCAGGATGGCTGCTATCCAAAAGTCTACAAGCAATAAATGCTGGAGAGGTGTGGAGAAAAGGGAACCCTCTTACACTGTTGGTGGGAATGCAAATTAGTACAGCCACTATGGAAAACAGTGTGGAGGTTTCTTAGAAAACTGGAAATAGAACTGCCATATGACCCAGCAATCCCACTTCTGGGCATACACACCGAGGAAACCAGATCTGAAAGAGACACATGCACCCCAATGTTCATCGCAGCACTGTTTATAATAGCCAGGACATGGAAGCAACCTAGATGCCCATCAGCAGACGAATGGATAGGAAGCTGTGGTACATATACACCATGGAATATTACTCAGCCATTAGAAAGAATTCATTTGAATCAGTTTTAATGAGATGGATGAAACTGGAGCCCATTATACAGAGTGAAGTAAGCCAGAAAGATAAAGACCATTACAGTATACTAACACATATATATGGAATTTAGAAAGATGGTAATGATAACCCTATATGCAAAACAGAAAAAGAGACTCAGACGTATAGAACAGACTTTTGGACTCTGTGGGAGAAGGCGAGGGTGGGATGTTTCAAGAGAACAGCATCGAAACATGTATATTATCTAGGGTGAAACAGATCACCAGCCCAGGTTGGATGCATGAGACAAGTGCTCAGGCCTGGTGCACTGGGAAGACCCAGAGGGATCGGTGGAAAGGGAGGTGGGAGGGGGGATCGGGATGGGGAATACATGTATATCCATGGCTGATTCATGTCAATGTATGACAAAAACCACTACAATATTGTAAAGTAATTAGCTTCCAACTAATAAAATAAATAAATAAATAAATAAATAAATAATCTTTATTTATATGACTGCACCAGGTCTTAGTTGTGGTGCATGGGATCTTCAGTCTTGTTTCTGCCATACAGGATCTTTAGTTGAAGAATGCGAACTCTTAGTTGCTGCATGTGGTACCAAACCCAGGCCCCCTTGCACTGGGAGTACAGTCTTAGCCTCTGGATTGCCAGGGAAGTCCCAATCTTTATCTTTAGATTTTTTTCACAGTGTGAATATATTCTGGATGACTTTTGTAATTACATCTTTTAAATTAAAAAAGAGAGAGAGAAAAAAAAGTTAAAGTACTAGTATTAGATACTTCTCATATTTTAAAATATATGTCTAAATTTCACTGGGCAAAATGAAACTTCTTTAGTAAACCATGAAGTCTTAAATTAGCCTGTTAGTAACTCCTTAACTTTTGGCCTTTATTTAGTCAATATTTAACTTATCAGACCCAATCCTCCAAAAAGCCCAGAAATTCAAAACCTTCTTAGTTATTCATGCTCTAAAGAGCCAGGCCTGTTAATTTCTCCCTAAAAAAAGAGATGGAAACTATTAATATATTCTACATAGCTTCTTGGCTGAAGGGTAACTCAGCCTCCCCAGTTATGAAATGAGTTTGCTTCCCATCTCCCCTTGAGGGTTATTTAGTTTTCTGAAAGGAATGTAGAGTTTAGTCTTAAGCTTCATTTTATTGATAGATGAAGCTGAAGTAGAAAAATTGCTATGATTAATGGGATAGCAATTCAGATCTCTCTCCCCTTCACCCATCCCTCTCTCTCCCTCTCTTTCTCTTTCCATCTCTTGATGAAACCCCAGGAAACCAGATCACTGTTCTCATGGTTTGCCTCTTCCAGAATGTCATATAAGTTGGCCCTTACTTGAGTCTGACTTCCTACTTCATTGAAATTCATGTATCAGTTAATTCTTTCCTTTTTATATCAGAGTAGTATTCTATTGCTATTGTATATATATCTACTCACAGATGATGAGTAATTGTGTTGATTTGAGAATGCAGTGAATAAAATCACTATAAACATTAAAATACACATTATCATGTAGACCTATATTTCTATCTCTCCTGGTAAAATATCCAGGAGTGGACTTGCTGAGTCATATAGTAAGTATATGTTTAATTTTATATAAAACTGCCAACTATCTTCCAAAGCAACTGTGGTATTTTGCATTCCCACTAGCAATGTATGAGAATTCCAGTAGTTACACATCCTCAGCAGCACTTTTCATGTGGTGGATAGTGATATCTCACTGGGTTTTAATTTGTATTTCTCAGTGGCTCAGCTGGTAAAGAAACCGCCTGCAATTCGGGAGACTTGGGCTCAGTCCCTGGGTTGGGAAGATCCCCTGGAGAAGGGAAAAGCTACCCACTCCAGTATTCTGGCCTGGAGAATTTTGTGGACTGTATAGTCCATGCGGTCGAAGAGAGTCAGACATGACTGAGCAACTTTCACTTTCAATGACTAATGAGGTGAGCATCTCTTCATTTATTTCTAATTTCATTCTTCAATTTAAAACAGTCTCAGAGAAGACTCCAGTATACTGCTCAACCTTAGGAGTAAGCCATGGAAGGGGGTTCAGCCTGACTTCAGGTGTCAACTGGGGATGCTAACTACACAGTGAGTGTGTCTTATCCATCTTATATCCCTAGCATCTAGCACTGGGGCTAAACATTCAATGAGCATGCCACTTCAGTGGCCAAATCACTTCATGATCCCTGTGTGCTGTGCTATGTTTAGTCACTTAGCCGTGTCCTACTGTTTGCAGCCCCATGGACTATAGCCTGCCAAGCTCCTTTGTCCGTGGGGATCCTCTAGGCAAGAATACTGGAGAGGGTTGCCATGCCCTACTTCAGGGGATCTTCCCCACCCAGGGATCAAACTGAGGTCTCTTGCATTGCAGGCAGATTCTTAACTATCTGAGCCGCCAGGGAAGCCCTTGTTCTCCCTACTTCCCTGTAAACATGCTGACTATTGCCCATTCCACCCGATCTCCATAAAGACATGAACCGAAGCATCTCCAATATGCTAGAGCATCTCAACCCTCCCAGCTGAGCCGTATCCATACCAAGAGTTAGTTGTGTCTGTTCTCAAACCAGGGTTATCAAGTTGTACTTAACATTATAAATAGAAAGAAATGAAGTATTGTGAAAAAGGATTAAATATTAGCGAGAAAAAGAGTTCTTTCTTTGTAACACTAAGATAATTCTTTATCAAGAGAAAAAAAAACTAAGTTAATTCTTTAGGAGACTTAATGAAAGCAAGTCATTAAAAGTGTAGATTAAGGGACTCCTGTGGCAGTCTAATAATTAAAACTCTTCGCTTTCAATGCAAGGGCCATGGGTTCAATCCCTGGTCAGGGAACTAGGGTCCTGCATGCCCCAGGCTGCAGCCAAGAAAAAAGAAGGAGATTAAAAAGAAGAAAAGGTAACATTAAAAGAATAAACATAATTATGAAAATCTAGAAGTTTTCTACAATCAGAATGCATCCCAAATCATCAAGTTTTTACTGCATTTCAATGAAATGTTAAATCTTGGAGAGTACTTTATGGGTGTGATTTATGCAGGAGAGAACATCAAAGAATATGAATTCAACCCAAACAAAGGCTTTAAAATGATAAAAGTTCATTTATCAGTATCCAGTTATAAATGTTAAATATGTTTGTGATTGAACATTTTAAAAGTAATAAAAATAAATACACCTGGGTAGTTTTACCATTCTATGATTTAACTATTGTTAGCATTTTGGAAAAAAATTATTACATTTATGACTATTTATACACTATATACAGTATTATATAGTAATTGTTTACTTTGCCAACAAAGGTCTATATAGTCAAGGCTATGGTCTTTCCAGTAGTCATGTATGGATGTGACAGTTGGACCGTAAAGAAGGCTGAGCATGGAAGAATTGATGCTTTTGAACTGTGGTGTTGGAGAAGACTCTTGAGAGTCCCTTGGACTGCAAGGAGACCCAACCAGTCCATCCTAAAGGAAATCAACCCTGAATACTCATTGGAAGGACTAATGCTGAAGCTGAAGCTCTATACTTTGGCCACCTGATGCTAAGAACTGACTCATTGGAAAAGACTCTGATGCTAGGAAAGATTGCGGGCAGGAGGAGAAGGGGGTGACAGAGGATGAGATGGTTGGATGGCATCACCGCTGCAATGGACATGAACTTGGGCAAATTTGAGGAGATGGTGAGGGACAGGGAAGCCTGGCAGGCTGCAGTCTATGGGATCAAGAAGAGTCGGCACAAGCTGGCTACTGAACAACAATGAACAATATATACTGTTCACATTGTCAAAAGCTCACAAAAGTTTAAGTTTAATGGCTTTCTAATATCTTACCATGTCACTATATTATGACCTTCTTACTCAACCTACTGTCATACATTTAGAAAGTTTTTATTTTTTCACATTGGCAATCAGGTTTTTTGATTTAATGGTTTTTTAAAAATATTTGGAGTGTGTGCATTAGTTGCTCAGTCATGTCCAACTCTTTGCGACCCTAAGGACCATTGCCTGCCAGGCTTCTCTGTCCATGGAATTCTTCAGGCAAGAATATTGAAGTGGGCTGCCATACCCTTCTCAAGGATATCTTCCCATCCCAGGGATTGAACCCAGGTCTCCCGCGTTGCGGGCAGATTCTTTACCATCTGAGCCACTATAGAAGCCCATTTTTGAGTATGTCTTTAAGGTATTAATGGGTTCTCTAAGGTGGAAGTAAGAGACCAGTGGAAAAGAACTTAATTAAACAGTTTTTTCCTGGTTAAAAAATAATTCAGTTTCTTATAGGGGCTTCCCAGGTGTTTCTAGTGATAAAGGACCCACCTGCCAATAAAGGAAACATAGGAGACATGGGTTCCATCCCTGGTTCAGGAAGATCCCCTGGAGGAGGACATGGAAACCCACTCCAGCATTCTCGCCTGGAGAATTCTGTGGACAGAGGTGCCTGCGGGATAGTCTATAGGGTTGCAAAGTCAGACAGACCTGAAGCAACCTAGCACAGATGCACACAGGTTCTTATAGAAAACCCAGAAAAATATAGTAAAATATGAAGACAGACAATTCAAGGATTATATTTTAATTGATATATCTTCTAATAATTTTAAAATAATTTGAAAACATAATTATGACCATACATAAATAATCTCATAGTTTGTTTTTCAACCTTTCTTTAAATTGTAAGAATTTTCTCCTATGATTCAATTTACTTGACAATATCTCTTTATTATATGCATATTAGTATTTTCTATGAGCATTTCATTGTTAACATCAGCATTCTTTTAGCAATGAATATTTAGGGAGATATTTCTATATTTTTAGTTATAAATAACAATGAAGTGAACATCTTTATCAATATCCCATTACTTTCTTAGGTGTGCTTCCTAGAGATAAATAACCAGTGAAATGCTATTTGTATTTTTACATATGTTGCCATGGTATATTCTAGAAAGAAGGGATTAATATATGCTCAATGGACAGCACATGATTGCTCAGCTATAAAATGCAAATAGTAACTGGCCTAATTATGTAGTGAAGTAGTCACACCTGAAAGTACTTATGTAAATGACCTAATTCCTTCATGATCCACGCCAGGTGTATGGATTTACAACTGTACTCTCATATTTTAAAAACTCACTTTATATTGCTGTTGTGTGAAGGGTGGTTTGGAGAAAAAGGGAAACAACACAAGCTTCCTCCATAGAGGTATTTATCATTTCAGTTAATCTATCATTATAGACTCTCTTGACTAAACTGTCGGCTGAGGTTTAAAGGCCCCAGTGGGTCATTGTCCTACACCTGTAGGATTCTCTGACTGCTTAAGTATTGATTTATCCATTTGAAATTCCTCCTCATTGATTTATTAGGCCTATACATCTTCTGGTGGCCAGCTTCTGTCTATAAAAGGTGGCTGAAAGGACTGTTTCATTATCATGTATTTTACAGCTCACTGACATTCATTTACTGCCTCTCTTATTTGTCCAGTGTTAGTATTCACGCTAATGGGTGCTCCAAGTCTGGCCTCAGTCTCTGTGCATTTGGAGCCCTGCTATGCACAGCATGTAAATGATAATAAAAGAAAATTATCAGACTTGCACCAGAAGAGAGGACATTGTGAGCAATAGTTTTCACATCCCTTAAAGTGAAGGAAGAACAGGCACAGAAATGGGATCACACAGGAGAAAAATGGACTACATTCCTCAAAGGCACTTACCATAAAAAGGATTCCAAGTTGTCTTTGCTTAGATAATTGGAAATTTGGGATAAGGGATGGGGGCCAGAGGAAGAGGTTAAGAAAGAGTAACCGTATCCATGAACGTGACAGAGATTTGCAGGAAAATCTACTCTAGTATTCTTGCCTGGAGAATTCCAGGGACCAAGGAGCCTGGTTGGGCTACAGTTCATGGGATCCCAGAGTCACACATGACCAAGCAACTAACACTTTCACTTTCACTTTCATCACTAGTGGAGATAGAATCCTAAATCCTGCTTCGCTCAGAAATCAGAGCAGTTGCTTGAAAAAAGCAAATAGGAAGTTTAAGGAGTCATTATTTATAGCTACTGCTCTTCAGTCTGTACAGTTAGTGCCTTGAATGCAGTGGAGACTCTCTTAGTTGGTTACCAGCGTGAAGCAGTGAAGCCGGTGCAACTTGAATTTAAGCTCAGCGTTTAGAAACTGTATGCAGCTTTTGCCAAATGATTCATCCTCCCTCTTCCCAAATGTTTACATTTCTTAATTGAGAAAAAGAAAGTTGATCTTGGAACACTGAGTAAAGCCCTTGATATGGGCTATAAAATTTCTGGTCACCAGTTCCTGCATGTGGAAAAAAATGTGCTGGGATGTTCCCTCCCAACTCAGTACCACCAAGCAAATCTTGGACACCAGCTGGAGAGCCAATGATTCAGCTCAAAGCTAATACTTCTTACCAGAGCAGGTTAAAGGCTCAGATCCCCTCCCCCTCTTCTCATTTAGAGACCAGTTGCGAGGCCCAGTTTGTCACTTGTGCTTCTGACCCACAGGTTATAGATGAGAGGTTCCAATGAGTCCCTCCTTAGGGGATGATTACTTTGCCGGAGTGGCCCACAGAACTCAGAGAAACATTTTACCTACTAGATCACCAGTTTACTATAAAAGGATGCAACTTGGGAACATCCAGATGGAAGAGAGGTGGAGGGCAATGTATGGGAAAGGGGGCAGAGCCTTCGCGCCCTCTCTGAATGTTCCACTCTCTCCACATCTCCATGTGTTCACCAGCCCAGAAGTTCTCTGAACCCTGTTCTTCTGGGGTCTCAGGGAGGCATCATTACAAAGGTGTGGTTGACTAAATCATCAGCCAATGGGATTGAACTCAGTCTCCAGCACGTCCCCTCCCTGGAGGTGCCTGGAGGGGGCACAGTGCTGAGACCTGTAAACTTCTGATCACCTGGGTGATTCCCCAAGTGATCATCCCCTCTCCTTAGGTGACCCAGGGGTATTGCACTAGCCACCTCATTAACACAACAGAAGACATTTTAATTGTTCTTAGCATTTAGAAAATTCATACAGTTTTAGGAGCTCTGTCCCAGAAACAGGGATGAAAAGCAAATGTATATTTCTCACTGTAAATCACAACATCACAGGCTGAATTGTGTCTCCTCTCCCCAAATTCAAATGCTGAAATTCTAACACCTGACATTGGAGAATGTGACTGTAATTACAGATAAGGTCTTTATAGAGGTAGTATAGAGAAGAAAAGCTATGACAAACCTAGACAGCATATTAAAAAGCAGAGACATTACTATGTCTCTGTGTAGTCAAAGTTATGGTTTTTCCAATAGTCATGTATGGATGTGAGTTGGATCATCAAAAGGACTGAGCAGTGAAGAATTGATGCTTTTGAACTGTGGTGTTGGAGAAGACTCTTGGAGTCCCCTTGGACAGCAAGGAGATCAAACAAGTCCATGCTAAAGGAAAACAACCCCAAATGTTCACTGGAAGGACTGCTGCTGAAGCTGAAGCTCCAATACTTGGGCCACCTGATGCCAGGAGCCAACTCATTAGAAAAGACCCTGAGGCTGGGAAAGACTGAGGCAGGAGCAGAAAGGGATGATAGAAGACAAGATCTTTGAATGGCATCACCAACTCAATGGACATGAGTTTGAACAGGCTCTGGGAGATGGTGAAGGACAGGGAAGCCTGGCATGCTGCAGTCCATGGGGTTGCAAAGAGTTGGACAGGACTGAGCTACTGAACAACAATGAAAGCATCACTAGGGGCTTCCTTGATGGCTCGGTGATAAAGAATCTGCCTGACAATACAGGAGATGCGTGTTCCATCCCTGGGTCGAACAGCTTCCTGGAGGAGGAAATGGCAACCCACTTCAGTATTCTTGCCTGGGAAATCCCATGGAGAGAAGAGCCTGGCGGGCTACAGTCCATGGGGTTGCAAAGAGTCAGACATGACTTAGAGACTCAACAGCAACAACAAAGTTTAACTGAGGTATTTGGGTAGGCCTCATGCAATATAAATAGTGTCTTGATAAAAAGAGGAAATTAGGATGAAAACACTTGCAAAGGGAAGACTTTGTGTTAACAGAGGGAGAGAACACAGACGTCTACAGTAAGTCCTCTACACGTGAGCTAGTTCCATTCCTAGAACTTGTCCGTAAGGCCAATTTGTTCTTGAGTCCAAAAAAGTCAGCCTAGGTACCCAACTAACATAATCAGCTATATAACACTGTACTGTGATAGGTTTTTAATACTTCTCACGCAAATAGTACATGCTGCTGCTGCTGCTAAGTCGCTTCCGTCGTGTCCGACTCTGTGGGACCCCAGAGACGGCAGCCCACCAGGCCCCTCTATCCACGGGCTTCTCTAGGCAAGAATACTGGAGTGGGTTGCCATTTCCTTCTCCAAAAGAGTACATGAGACAAATACAAAAAATAAAGCAGACATCTTTAATTTTACAATACTTTGAAAAGCGCCAAGTAGAACAGTACAAGAGCTGGCATACGGGGCTGGCATCGCGCAAACAGGCGGGAAGAGCTCCTAACTGGAGGACATGGTAGAGCTGAAGGACCGTCAGCAACAGGAGACGGAGGGGGAGCTGCACCTTCACTCACTCCCGATGCTGATGGGATGCACATTCCCATCTTTGAAAGCTTGCAGTTTGAAGGTTTGTATGTCGGGAAGTTAACTGTATAAGACGAGGAGAGAGGCCTCCAAGGAAACCAACCCTGCCAACCCCTTGACCTCGACTTCTTGGGTCCAGAATTGTTTCAGCCACCCTGTCTGTGGCACTCTGCTCCTGCAGCCCTAGCAAACTAATGCAGATGCTGGCAGTGACGCCACGGGAGCGCCGCTGGAGAGCAGGCTGTCGGAGGTGATCACATGAGGTCGTTGGCATGGAGCCAAACCAGGGAGTCCAGGTCATCCCACACAGCAAAGACTGTTTACCATTGTGTCCATAGCGTTTCATCCGTCATCTGCCTTTTTGCCTTCTGGACAGCCTCAGACCTTACCTTCCTGTTTGACTACTGCTTGAAAGGTCTGTGCACCAAAGCCACGTCTCAACACCAGTCTCCAGGCTTCTTTGTCAAAAGGGTCCTCGGTGTTTCCCTTCCTCAGCTACAGATCGCACTGACTTTCATCTGCTCTTCACACCAGCCCTATCCAGTAGAAGAGACAATAAGAATATTAGCTTACATTCCACATATTCCTTTCTTTCTTCCCACTGATTCTGGGAGCTCTGTAAGGTGAATGCTATTGTCATTTTATATGTTTTTAAAAATGAGACTCAGAGAGGTTAAGTGACTCCCTAACCTCACGTGGTCCCCACATGATACAGCCTGTGGGATCCGGTCATCAGAGCCCGTTCCATCACACAGCAACGCAGTCTGTAATCTAATTCACCATCTTTCATTTACTGCAATGTACAAGTCACAAGCAATGCTGATGAAATTGCTCAAAAAGCTCTCTGTGATATCTGTGACAGACCTAAAAATCACAGTGCAAATGAGAACTGTGCTGTATTAAAATTCGATTGGACATTCAACTATATTGAACCTTAATGTCATTATTTGCAGAAAAGAGGAATGACTGACTTCTTAAAGTTTTCAAGGTACTGATTTTTGGGGGTTATATAAATACACAAAATAGTGGCATCAAAAATTCAGATAAAAAGAACTTTTTCACTATTTACCAGTGACTGCTAATTACTTTTCTGTGTTCATTGGTTGAAAAAATATTTATTGAACAGTTGCTATGTACCAGCCACTGTTGTGTGTTGAGATTATAAGTAGTGAACAAACAGGTAAAATGGCCCCCTCTTGTGTGCTAAGTCACTTCAATCGTGTCTGACAATTTGCGATCCCACCAGGCTCCTCTGTCCATGGGGATTCTCCAGGCAAGAATACTGGAGTGAGTTGCCATGCCCCCCTCCAGGGGATCTTCCCAACCCAGGGATCGAACTTGAGTCTCTTTTGTCTCCTGCATTGGCAGGCAGGTTCTTTACCACTAGCATCACCTGGAAAGCCCCTGCCTTCTCTTAGGGAACTCATTTATTACATTGTGTAATCAAGGGGGCTTCCCCGGTGCCTCAGCAGCAAAGAATCCACTTGCAATGCAGGAGACTCGGGTTTGAACCTTGAGTCCGTAAGATCCCCTGGAGAAGGGCACAGCAACCCCCTCCAGTATTCTTGTCTGGAGAATCCCATGGACAGAGGAGCCTGGCGGGCTACAGTCCATGGGTAGGAAAGAATGAAACATGACTGAAGAGGCTGAGCATGCATGCACACAATCAAGAATCCTGTGGAACTACCCTGCCGGTGCAGTGGTTAGGACTCTGAGCTTTCATTGCCGAGGGTCCGGGTTCAACCCCCAGTCAGAGAACTAAGACCCCACAAGCCACACAGCATGGCCAAAAAACAAAAGAAAAATAAAAGAACCTTGCTCTAAGGGTATTTATAGTTAACATTTTACAGAAGAGGAAATAGAAGTTTTTATTTTATTTTTATGGGAGCTTGCGTATTTTTCCCAAAAGCATCAGCTAGCAGAGGGAAAGACTTGGGATTGGAATTCTAGTCACTGGGATGCCAAAGCCCTAACTAATGCACCCAGGTTGCTCCCATCCAGGATGCTCTAACATAATGTCTGGTCTCAGGGTAAGTGCCGGGTCTTAGTCTCACACAAACACTCTTTCTCCAGGGCGGTGACCTGTGTCCACACTCTCCTGCCTCCATGTCGCTCTGCCAAGGGGTTTCGTTGTTTTCAGTCCCCGCCGCACCCTCCACCCCTCACCTGCTAGCTAACGCCTAGAGAAAAGTGTGGGGAAAGATTGCAGCTGAGAGTAGAACTCAGATGTGAAGTGAGCTGACATCAATGACGAGGACCCTCTCCGGGAGATGAGTTGGAAAAGAACAAAAGGCTTTTCTTTCCCCTGGGGCTGTACCACCATCCAGAAGAGTCTACAGGAGCTAGGGCCCCCAAGGGCAGCCCTGTGGCTATTGACCAAGTAGCCTGCGGGCCACCATTAGGCACACGTTTACCTATTCTTGCCCTGAAGTTGAGTAAGAGTCCTTCAACTAGATTCCCCACACTGAGTGGACTCTGCTAATCCTTCTTGCCTCAGGAGGCAAGACTTGCTTAATACTTCCTCTGGCTAGAATTTATATGCTGCAGAAATGTAAAAAATAAGCTGAACTGAGTCTCCAAACACCTCCAAGTTCTCACAGAGGCTGGGTGTTCTGAAACCAATCCACATTCAGCAGAGTGTGTAGGTGTGTTTACTGTCAGACTGTTTTCACACAGGTGCAAGTCACGCAGGGCCTTTCTCAGAAATCTGAGTCTAAACTGTTTCTCAGAGCACCCTAAGCTATCTGGCTACCTCAGCATGCTACATAAAGGTCCAAAAGCTAGGGCGGTTTCTTGGTGACACACCTGTGTGGCTTGGACCCAGTCTCTGGTCTTGCAGTGTTTCTCTCTCTATAAAGTCTGAAACAATACCTGCCTCATGAAGGATCACACTACAATGCTTTGAAATCATGTAGCAAGACAAGTCAGACTGCATCTTGTTTTTATTACCTCCAGGGACATGCTTAGTACTGTCACCCTGCTCTAGCTATGGAGGAGCAGAACCACCCCCAGATTAGGTAAAAACCTACTTCTGGCTGTGATTGCACACCCTCCCACCCCCCAAGGTAAGGCATCCACACACCTCCCTCTGCACCATGCTCCAGGTACTGAGGGCCCAGAATTGTCCAGCCAAATGCTCTTGAGTCGGTTTTCAGGACCTGCCCGAACTTCTTCCTGTGGTCCAACCTCGTGAGGTGCACTAAACCTCCGAAGTATACCACCAGGGTATGCCCCCCTGGGCCCCAAGAGTGCTACTTGTGAAGGAGCTTCTGCATGGAGCTTGGAAGTAGGCTGTCCTTACCTCTGCTCACTCGCCGAGAGACTCTGGGCTGGGATGGGAAGAGAAGGGGGACAGGCCACAGGCTGGGAGCCGGGAACTCACAGCAGCTCTCTCCACCTTCCCATGTTCTGGCTGGCACTCCAAGAAGCCCGAGGATGCTACACTTGGAATTGTCCTTCCAGGTTGTTCTGAAGGAATACTTGTGAAAGTGAGAGTGGGATGTATTATTCTGAACATCTTTAAGGTCGATTGATAAGCTTTTTATCATATTGATTTTTAAATATTTAGACATACACGTTACCCTTAGTGTTCTGCTGTTACCCTTAGTCTTGGCCCAACAAGGTGGGAAGGGGTTACTACAAATCATGAAGAGTCAGCTGCCTGCCCAGGATAAGCACCTAACCTCCAAGGGGACTGCTAGGTAGGGGACGACACTCCTTTAGATATTTTAATTCTGATTTTGTCTAAAAGTCAAATTTTTCCTTTGCTCAGATAAGGCTTCAAAATGACTCTCCAGTCTTTCCTCTTGGGTGTCTTTTGTCGGAGAAATCATTAATTTCACCGGGGTGCTCTGTTATTCTCAGACTTTACTGTGTCTAACCTGGGATTCTTGTTGAAAACCTATCTCAGGACTCCTCTGGAGGTTCGGTGGTTAGGAGTCCACCTGCCAACGCAGGGGACTCAGGTTCAATTCCTGGTCTGGGAGGGTCCCACATGCCGCAGAGCCACTGGACCCATGCACCACACCTACTGAAGCCTGAGTGCCCAGAGCCTGTGCGCCACAACAAAAGTAACCATGGCGATGAGATGCCTGGCACCGCAACTAGAGAGCAGCCCCTGCTTGCCACAATTAGAGACAGCCCACACACAGGAATGAAGACCCAGGACAGCCAAAAATAAAATAAATACATAAGTGAGAATTAAAGTTACTCCAGGCAAAACCCTCCATATATTTAGGTTCAGTTGGCCTGAACTGGGGGCTCAGAAGAGTGCATTTTTACTAATGTCTCAAGAGGTTTTGATAGAAGTGGTGCAACAGCCGCTCTGGGAGAGTAACGAGCACCCAGGTGAAATTAATGATTTCCCCGACAAAAGACACCCAAGAGAAAGACCTGGAGAGTCATTCTGAAGCCTTATCTGAGCAAAGGAAAAATCTGACTTTTAGACAAAATCAGAATTAAAATATCTAAAGGAGTGTCGTCCCCTACAAAGCAGTCCCCTTGGAGGCTAGGTGCTTATCCTGAGAAGGCAGCTGTTGCTCAAAATATTTTGACACTGATTTTTAAAAAATTGCCTTTGGAGGTGGATTATGAACCACATCAGAAAGCCAATCTCATTATTTCCCAGCACAGTTTGCATTTGACAAAAAACAACATTCCCCAGAAGGATGATGCATATTACTTAGCTGATTTAGTTCCTATGTTTCCCAAGTCAAATATGTAATAAAACAAGATCTATTATATAAACACACCTGTTTATTTCAGCTTCCTTCTGAAACTGTACCAAAGTGACAATGAAAAAAGAAAAAAGGCACAAATCTGTGCAGACAAAGAAAATGAGAAAGGAGGTTTAGGAGGAAATGGGAATCAATAGTTTGGAAAACTGGAAAATTGATGGAGAAGTGGCCATTGACTTGGACAACCCAAGAAAGCTGGAGCCTGAGCCTGTCATGAGGACAGCTAAGACAGTGACTCATTTTACCTGAAAATCTCGCCTCAGGAATTAGAGGCAACCAGTAACTTAGAGTCAGGAGGGCTGGGTGGGTGTGGTGAAAAGAGAATTTTTTGACAATTTCTCTAAGTAATAGTTTGAGCCCCAGATCCCTTCCCCCAGCCAGGCAACAACCCTTCCCCAACCCAAGAAGACGTGAGGGCCATTCTCTGAAATCCTCATCCAGAGAGACCCTGTATTCTGGAAGACCAGTCCACAAGGCAAGGATGTGTGTCCTTACTAAAGAGGGGCCATTCCTTGAAAATATGCTCAACACTGAAACTACGGCTCCCCTTTGTTTAATGACCAAAATGAAATTGGTTGCCTCAAAGAGGCAGGCACCGGGAATGGAAACAAATAGGGTACCAAGCATTTATTGAATGTCCTCTGTCTGCCACATCCTGCCCTATGCTTAGCCTTCAAGAGGAAGTCTGGAACAGTTCCTGCTCCTGCATAGTTTGCTGTCTAGTTCGCATTGCATAGCTCACTGACCTGCTCGCTGAGCAGCTTCATATGTGAGCAGTAAGGGGCCCCAGGTATGAGGAAGTCACATACCGATGGTGGGGTTTGGGGAGAAACAGCCTCAAATACAGTGATTGGTTGAGGAATACCTCTGCCTGTGTTTGAGAGAAAATAGAAGCGCAGGAGCAAAAGGAGACATGGGCAAAATAGGCTAAAAGTAAATAATACAGACATGGGAGCAATAAGAAAAAACTGGGGAAATGTTGAAGGGTCACGTGAAAAGTAAAATAAGAAAGAGGACTCGAGAAGTGATGAGCTACTCAGACTCAGAAAGAGAGGCCCTTGAGCAAGACAACCTCCAAATGGGAGCCGTGTTTGAGGCCACTGATTCTAGAAGCTGAAGATGATTAAAACGGACATGAAGAGTAGACAGTTGTACTTGGTGAAAAGACCAGACACGTAGCAGACTTAGCAACAAAGACCAAGTGTCCAGGATCTCTGGATTAGAGCTGAGTTGGGGAAATTGAGAGAAAGAAAAAATTTATGGCTAGCGGACAATAGGTGGGTTTTGGCTGCTGAGAATTCATCTCTTGTGCTCTCTCTTTTCTGTGGGTTTTTGATCTCTCCTTAGAAGGAACTGCATAATATATATGGCTTCAGTGAGTCAGTGTCCAGCTCTCCATCTCCCGTGGTGGAATCAGAAAGGGTCAGGTTCTCCCTTTTGCTACCGGATGGTAGGAGTGAGAGTCAGAATGGGGCATGAGACTTGAGTTTGACAAATGTGACCCTGTCTCCTGGGACTCTGAATCTTGAATGGAGAGTGCGTTGAAGGTGAAAGCATTGCAGTGGAAGTGGGGCAAAGGAGAAGAGACCTGACTCTCCTTCTGCTGGGGCTCCCAGCCCCCTAGACTCTTTCTTGCTCTATAAACCACTGATATTCTTTCCGATGATTCCCACTTTGCCAGATTCCCTTTGCTTGCAGCCCAGATTGCTGACTGACACATTGGAAGACACCAGAAAGGAAGAATTGGTTGGATTAGGTAACTGGAGAGGAAGCAGCAAGGACCATTCCTAGGGAAAGTGTGAATTAAATGATTAGTGCCATTGGCAGAGATGAGAAAAATAAAGATGCAAGATTTGTTTGGGAAAAGATAATGCCTTGGTATGTTTGAGGCCCAAGTTCAGTGCACTTTGAGCAGCTGGAAAAACAGGACTGCAAGGTAACAAGACACAGAGTTGAACAGAGACACTTGGAATTGATGTGCACATGTAACAATATTCACAAGAACAGGTGTAATCCTGCAAAGGGAATTGTAGGGGAGGAAGAGTAGAATTTGAAGATATAAGCCTTCCTAGAGAGATGCAACTCATAGAAAATGGTTTTATTTTAGGGAGGAAAAAGTAACAACTGACAGAGCACTGAATATGTAGATGCTTATCTTGTTATAATGCTTTGCTTTAAAACTTCCTAAAGATCTCAGTGGGCTTCCCTGGCAGCTCATCATGAAGAATCCAGCTGCCAATGCAGTAGATAGGATTCCATCCCTGGGTTGGGAAGATCCCCTGGAGGAGGAAATGGCAACCCACTCCAATATTCTTGCCTGAGAAATCCCATGGACAGCGGGGCTTGGTGGATTGCAGTCCATGGGGCACAAAGAGTTGGACATGACTTAGAGACTAAACCTCAACAACAAAAGATCTCAATATCCTAGGTAATGCCATATTTCCTGATGTAAAGAAGGTAGCTGACTATGGATGCAAGTGCCAGAAAATGTTGACTTTAATTCACTTAAACAGCACAGGGTTTTATTCCCTTAGAAACAAGAAGTCTGTAGATAGGACGGTATCCAGAAATGGTGAGTCAGGGCTTCAGCTCTGCTTGGATCCATTGGACCTGTCTTCCTCTATGTGTTGGACCTGACATCCAGCCGGCTCCCTTTCAGAGTGACAAGAATGCTGTATTAGTTCCAGATATAACAATAGTGAAAAAAAAAAAAAAAGTTCTTTCCTCATTCTGCCTCTTGAAAGTGCATCTCTTACTGAATTTTCGCTCATCACATTGGCCAGAACTGTGTCACATTCGTTCACCTGCATCATGATTGACTCAAGCTATTCAGGAGTCACCCACTGGGGCCAGCCTGCCTTCAGCACATGGTTGGGCAAGGGAAGAGTCATGTAGTCCCTTGAACAAAACAGCAGTGGGTACAAGGAAATAGTGTAGTAGGAGTGGCTAACAACAAAGCAGCCAAGAACAGTGTCATAGAATCAGCATCATCTGCTCCATAGTGAGAGGCTAGTGCTGTATACATTGCAATCCAATCATTCATGCAGCTTGATGTTTGACTAGGAAGTAACTTTGGGCTACACTCTGCATTTTTATAGGATTTTACAAGATCCATCATTACATAACTTCAATTTGAACAATTTCCATGAAGCCACGGTTTTTCAGCCACTGCTTCACTCATCTATAATTTTCTTTTATCTCTAGCCTTGCCTCCTAAAGCTTTTCAAAAATCACATGGAGCACAGCAGCAAAACCCTTCTGAACTCCCATTTTGTCCACCACAATTCCACCAAAGCCAGGGATCTGTAGGTATAGAAGGATAGCCTTGACAATGGGTGCCTGGATCAAGAGTCTAAGAAATTGTCAGTGGTCTAGGATGGAAATCAGCTCAAACCCAACCGCAGTATTTAGCTATTTTCCTGCTGCATCCTTTTAGGCCCCTTTCAGCTTATAAATGTTAAAGACTACCATCAAGGACAGTAAACGGATTTAGGCATAAAACTTCCTGTCAAGGGTGATTTATATCTAATAAAAGGATAGCAGGAGAGCGAAGCCTGCTTCGCTAAGTTTATGATAGACAGTGAAAGAGTACCATCAAAATAAAAAGGCTTCAGTCTGTCGTCGGCTGTGTGGGTGTCTCCCTTCTTAAAAAGCAGCATGCTAGAGTTGTATTGTTTGCTTTTATCAGCGCCTTGCACTGTCGAGGAAAAGTTCTACTGCACCGCTAATTGAACTTGTACAGATTTATAAGCTCAAGGCCTGTGCATGAGAGAGATTATTAGGACTTAAAAGATAATAGCTCCAGCAAGAAAATTAAAACTGCTTTCACCACTTAGATTTCAATTGCGCATAACTTCTACCCACCATACAAACCTCTATGGACTGAGAATTTGTTTGAAAGATCTTTCCTAGAGTCCGTGAAGGAGTGATGAAACCCCGGAGAAACTCAGCTGCCATTTTACCTCATGTACAGCCCAACACTACGAAGGACCTACCCATGTAAGTCTGGAAATGGGGTTTCAATCCAATTGCTTCCTAGGTGAACGACATGACACTTCTAGATGACTGCCGGTGGGAGACACTTCTCCATGGGTCTTTCTCACATCTCCACATTGTGAAAGCAGCAGCACTCTCTGCTTTTGCTCCAGACTATGTTTCCACATACAGCAGATGGTGACTGCAGCCATGGAGTTAAAAGATGCTTGCTGCTTGGAAGAAAAGCTATGACAAACCTAGATAGCATATTAAAAAGCAGAGACATCACTTTGCCAACTACAGTCCATATAGTCAAAGCTATTATGGTTTTTCCAGTAGTTGTGTCTGGATGTGAGAGTTGGACCATAGAAAAGACTGAGCACCAAAGAATTGATGCTTTTGAACTCTGGTGTTGGAGAAGACTCTTGAGAGTCCCTTGGACACCAAGGAGATCAAACCAGTTAATCCTAAAGGAAATTAACCCTGAATATTCATTGGAAGGACTGATGCTGAAGCTGAAGCTCCAATACTTTGGCTACCTGATGTGAAGAACCGACTCATTGGAAAAGAATGTGGTGCTAGGGAATATTGAGAGCAGGAGAAGGGGACGACAGAGGACGAGATGGTTGGATGGCATCATTGACTCAATGGACATGAGTCTGAGCAAACTCAGGGAGATAGTGGAGGACAGGGAAGCCTGGTGTGCTGCAGTCCATGGGGTCGAAAAGTGTCAGACATGACTTACCAACTGAACAGTAATAGAGGGAACAGTCTTGGAAGAAAGAGATGGGGTGTCCCTCAAAAGCAAAGGGCAGGTTTGCAACTCAGGATTCTTCTCCTGTAACATAACCCACTGGGGCCACATGCCGTCTTTATACTGCCTTGTACTAACGGAGCAGATGCTGATACTCTGGCTGTTGCTTTTGCTGTAGGTAATACAACTCTTCCGTCCTAAAGGAGATCAGTCCTGGGTGTTCATTGGAAGGACTAATGTTGAAGCTGAAACTCCAATACTTTGGCCACCTCATGCGAAGAGTTGACTCATTGGAAAAGACCCTGATGCTGGGAGGGATTGGGGGCAGGAGGAGGAGGGGACGACAAAGGATGAGATGGCTGGAAGGCATCACTGACTCGATGGGCATGAGTTTGAGTAAACTCTGGGAGTTGGTGATGGACAGGGAGGCCTGGCATGCTGCAATTCATGGGGTCGCAAAGAGTCAGACACGACTGAGCGACTGAACTGAACTGAATTGAATACAACTCTTTGCCTCTGATCCGGGGGCCTTTGTCTTCTGCTAGTTTCTGGGAACAGGCTAACTTCTCAGTTTACAGATAAGGAATATCTCAGACCCTTCACAGTTTGTGAAAATCACCAGTAATGTGGACTTAGAAAAGCCATTTTTCTAACATTTTAAATCAGAAGAAGACTAGCACCTGCCTTAAACCATAATATGTCACTGTTCCTTACATTTTCATACCTAAGTATAATTTCCCTTTGGTCAAAACCAAAGAGAAGCCAGGATAATAGTTGTTAGGGAGGGTTATGGAGGAAACTTCTTTTCTTGAATCTCTAGGGGAAATTCTTAGCCTTTTGACAATAAAAAGAAAAAGGAAATGGATCTAATAGACAGGTGACCAATTAATGTCCCTCCCAGTTCTTCAACTCACAAATTGACATAGATGTTAAGAAATATGGGATTTCCCTGGTGGGCCAGTGAATGGGACTCCATGCTCCCAATGCAGGGGCCTGGGTTCAATCCCTGTTCAGGGAACTAAGATCCCATGTGCCAAAACTACTGAGCCAGCGCGCTATGGAATCCATGCACAGCAAGTGGAGAAGCCCACACACTGCAACAAAGAGCAAATAGAGCAAACATCCACCCCCCCTTCTACTGTCTTCACCCCCAGATTATACGTAAGGAAAAATAATGCCCTTAACCAAGTTTTCACCCATTCATGTCTTCAGAGATCACAGTATGGCTCCTTTTAGACCATTAAGGGGAAAAATAAGTTGAACAGCATCTCTTTAAAATGGACAAAGATGGGATTTGTACAAGGAGAGGCAGGTTGACAGAGCCCAAGATAAGAAATACTGAGGTTACCTGAAGTTCCTCTGGACATCATGCCAAGATTTAAAAATAGTGGGGATGCACATATGCAAGCAAACCCTGAATGGGGGTATACATTCCTAAAGAGAACAGTATGGTTGAACAAAGCTTTGATGATGGAATTAACTTGAAACAAAGGCCCTTTGAGGAAGATAAGTCTGAAAAGAAATGAAGAATACATAAAACTTTGTTTAATTTATGGAATTTATATGCTGCTGACCAGTAAGTATAAAGTTCCATTCCCTTGGTTCTCACTATCACTCATGTATTACTTGTCAGTAAATGCGATGCACTCAGAACAGAACAGCTCCCGTAATATTTCTGTTCCCACTGCAGCTTTACTACACCCATGAAACTCTGTAATCTTTAAATTCCCTCACTGTTAACATCTGCTGAAACATTATTGGTCCCAGCATAGCCAAGCTGCTCTGAAATTACATTTAGCGGAGTAGTTAATGCTAACAGTATAATTCTCGACGCAACGGTGTTTGAAGAGAGCTTTAGAATGGGCACGACGATCGTGCTTCCTTTAGGTTTTATTTCTTTTGTATCTGTTTTGTATCACAATCTTATGGGCTTGGAGCACACCATTTGAGAAAGAGCATATTGTACGTATATATTTCAGTAAACACCCTATTACATTCTAATTTTTTTTAAAATTCCATAACCTAAACCTACACTCACTTTTTCTAGTGTTTTTTTTTTTTAATGAAATGAAATTCCTTTGCAAGATATGATGATAACCATTTAGCGGTTTGAGCAGGGAAATTAATCAAGCTTCTGTAAAATGAAGATATTTTATCACCCCGTTAAGGTGTTTTGAATGTTTTAAATCTAAATGACCCTACACATAACCAAAATAAACAGGTTGCTTATGGTGCTTGTTAATGAGGATACATTCATTCTATAATCATAAAGTTGTTAACATTTTAAAAAAACTTTGCTTTGAAAAACTACGTTTGTTGTAACTCCAAGACTGTAAACACGACCTTGACATTACTTTAAAATTAATATTCATATATTCACATAATAATAAATATTCATATATTTACATCAACATATTTTATGTTATTAAAATTATTTACATTTAGTATGATAGAACATGGTGTTTATTTTTTTTTTTAATTTTATTTTTATTTTTTTTTTTAATTTTTATTAGTTGGAGGCTAACTACTTTACATCATTACAGTAGTTTTTGTTATACATTGATATGAATTAGCCATGGATTTACAAGAACATGATGTTTAAATGTGTTTAAACTGTAGGCATTTACCTGATCTAGTAAGACCTGTAATGAATGGCTTGGTAAAATATGAAAGATTTCTCTTCCCTAGAGAATATTCTTCCCCAAAGTAAAATACAAATTTTTTCATGGAATTTCACCATTAAGTAAAAATACATATTAATAATTTAATATCAAACAAAATCAGATAAATTTATTAAGTTCTTATCTTTTGGAGGGAAGGAAAAATGTATTACTAACCAAGTGTAGAGAGCAACATTTTTAATTGGAGTATAATTGATTTACAGTGTTGTGTTGGTTTCTGTTGTACAATGAAATGAATCAGCTATGTGTGTGTGTGGCTTAGTAGATCAGTCATGTCTGACTCTTTGTGACCCTATGGACTGTAGACCACAAGGCTCCTCCATCCATGGGGATTCTCCAGGCAAGAATATTGAAATGGGTGGCCTTGCCCTTCTCCAGGGGATCTTCCCAACCCAGAGATGGAACCCAGGTCTCCCACATCGCAGGCAGATTCTTTACTTTCTGAGCCACCAGAGAAGCCCAAAAATACTGGAGTGGGTAGCCTGTCCTTCTCCAGGAGAACTTTCCGACCCAGGAGTCGAGCCGGGGTCTCCTGCAATTCAGGCAGAGTCTTTACCAGCTGAGCTACCAGGGAAGCCCAACTGGGTTATATGTATACATATGTCCCCTCCCTTTTGGACCTCCGTTTCGTCCCCACCGTCCCACTCATTGAGATCATCACAGAGCACCAAGCTGAACTCCTTGTGCAGCATTCTTAAGAACACACTTTCTTCCTTCATATATTCCGAATTTTAACTCTCAGCAATATTTTAATACAAGTTAAACTTCTGAATATATGAAGGAAGAAAGTCTGTGCTCAAGAATGTTAACACTGTAACTGCAGTAAGCTTTTATATAACTTTCTTCAAAATGAACGAGAAGTTTGCCAAAGTTGATTGACATAAAATATAGAATAGTCAAAGATAATAATTCTTTACCATTTATTACTATATATGCCATCTTTTGAATATTTCTATATTTGTGTCATATGTAATAGTCTGTTCGGATCAGAGGCCAGAATATATTCTTATTAATTCTGTTTCTGCAGGATCTATGCCAGGATATAAGCAAGATTAGGTTCTAATAAACAGGTGTTGGATTTACTTCCCCGCCCCATACCCTCATCCCAGGAACCCTCATCCTCTCTGGATTTCTTATTCCCCAAGAGCAGTTATAGACATTGTTCAGAAACCTTCTTTACAGAAATTCTTTCTTTTGCACTAGTGCCCTCTACTTGCTGGCCAGACTCTGTCTCGGTCCCATAATCCTTCTTTTTCAGTCTCACTTTGAGAAGATGTCTGGATCTCTGCTACATTTCTTCCTGTTGTCCAGACCTGTGGCTTGCATGGGATCTGAGAAAGTATCCTATCTTCGAGAAGAAAATGCCTACCAAGCTGCTGCTTCTATGTACTAAATCCTCAGCATCGCTTGTTGCCCACCTGTGCTCTGTAACCATGTTCTAGATCCCTGATTTTCCTCTGAACAGTGACTTCCCTCCCTGAGCCCAAAATATTCCTGTGCCAGTTTTTATTCAATCAGTCTATTTCTTATTTCTTACTTCTGACTCCTGACATCTAAACTTCTTTCCCTGCATCCACTCTTCGAAGTTGATGGGGTCAAAATACTATTTCTTTTATGCTGTTTGGTTGCCTTTCATGGTAGCCACACAGATTTATAATAAAAGCTCTACACAGAAGAAACAAAAAAATTTCTGAGCTTTTAAAATACATTCACAAAGTAATTTGCCAGACAATGCAAAACGTTATATTAACATTGAATGTTTACCTTATTATGCTTATCTCCTAACCTTGTACAAGAATATGCATGTAGGAAATCTTATATTTGAGATCTAAGCAGTACCTGATTAATGAACAGCAGTAAATTATAACTTGCCAGCTGGTTTTTCAACATTCAGCTGTAATAATAATCTGAATTCATATCTGCTTTTTCTCCTTCCTTTTCCTCATTATTACCATAAAACTAGAAGCATATGGGAGGATATTATTAAGGAAGGTAAAATACATGGATAACAGAAAAAGGAGACAGAAGGTTGTTTAAAACCATTGTCTTTGTACATGTGTGTTAAAGAGAGAGAGAAATTTTCCTGTTTCTTTTTCATTTTCCTCAAGACTCACCATCCACAATGCATAAAGGGTTCTATCAAGTGACCTACAGAGACATAGTAGAAACGATTACCATTGCCTTTAGTTGCCCTCTTTGAGAGCCCTTCCCAGCCTATAGACCTTATGGGTGGGCCTGGGCAACCTCATTTATGCCTTTCTGTGCCTTCAGCTTAACTGGACTAGAAGTAGATACATGACCTTGAGGGTAACAGATCTCTAGCTTCAACTGAGCCAATAAGATTTTGCTGTTTGCTTTCTCTTTCACTCCCTTCTCTTTGCCTCTCTCCAAGTAAGATACACAGAAACTGGAACGAAAATGTCATTTAGAGTTGAGGTTGCAAGTGAAGCTGCAAAAAACCAGAACGAGGCGGGTTAAGTAAGCAGAAACTGAAGCTTCACAGGAGAAATTAGTCAGTGGAAAAAGTAAGGGTACAGATAAGCAGAAAGAAGCAGAGAAAATAAACCACACAACGCTAGAGAAAATGATTCTCGATACAAGGCAGAGTTAATAGGATTTCGAAAGATCAAATATGAGGTGTGATAAAAAGAAAGAAATGGAAGACTTCTAAAAAAATAGTTGACCATCATTTCTTCAATGACCATCTCAATTCAGTCTTTAACAAAATGCTGCCACACATTCTATTTGTTAATTGCATTCAGTAGTCTACCAACCCTTGGGTAGAAATCAGAAAACAAACCAGAGACCCAGTCCTCAAAAACTGCAAGTTGGGACTTCACTGGTGGGCCAGTGGTTAAGACACAACACTACCACTGCAAGGGGCATGGGTTTGATCCCTGGTCAGGGAAATAAGATCCTGCATGCTGTGCAGTGAAGCCAAAAAACTAGAAAGCAAAATGATAACAACAAAAAAAAATTGAAATAAACACCAACTGTAAGTCTTACTGGACTTACTGTAATCCATTTCAATACAGTGAGGGAAAGTGTGCTTCACAGAGAAGCCTCTAACCCGACTCTTTCCCACAGGAACACAGGAAGGTGAGCAGGCTACAGTGAACGGAAGGAGATGAAATAACCAGAGGAAGCAACACGGAAGAGCGTTTCAGGGAGAAGGAATTATGTGTAGTCTCTTAGGACTTGCAATTTGTTCTGCTTTCAGTGGAATTTAACTGCAATGGTTGGAAAGTAATATAAGCAGCTAAGATGTAGTATGGTATAGACTTTCTCTTTAAGTGCTTAAGGAATTCTGAATAAAGAGATTATTGTGAGGATTCTATGAACTTCACTGGTGAGAAAAGAGCTGAAGGATGAGCAGAAATTGAGCTGGTGGAGGAAAAGGACGGAGGGGCACCTGTATTGCTCCATCATCTTTCCCCGGTAGGCCCTGTATGTAAATATGTATTTCTTCTCAGGTACATTGTAAGTTCTTTGCAAGCAGAAATTGCATGCCTTTCCTGTACATCTTTCTATCATATCTAATGGTTTGCTGTGCACAAGAATGTTATGAAAATTATTTCCTCAATGTTTAATTTTTTGTGCTTTAAGAGTCAGAATTAAGAATGAGAAATGCTTGACTCTATTTTCTACGCACCCAAAGTCCAAACATCTAGAAAATTCTAAAAGCACAGCATCTCATGTTGCTCGTTTATCCCCAAAGCAATTTGCTGTGACCACCTTTAGAAGTATGTTGGTAGAGTAAGTGGATTCAAATAGTTTTAATTACTCACTAAGTTTGTGGGTAAATTTTTTGATGGATCTTTTTAGCAGACACTAGAAGTAAGTTTACTTACTCATGATGCAGTTTGGATATCAGGTACTGGGCTGTATTGAGATTAACTCAAAGTACTGCTACTTGCAATCCATTCAGAGTTTATGATAGCATCAGACAGGTAGGCATGACATGTGTGCTCTTTGTGTCCAACTCTTTGTGACCCCGTGGACTGTAGCCTGCCAGGTTCCTCTGTCCATGGGATTTCCCAGGCAAGGATACTAGAGGGGGTTGCCATTTCCTTCTCCAGGGGATCTTCCTGACCCAGGGATCGAAACTGCAGACCCACATCTGCTGCATTGCAGGCAGACTCTTTACTGCTGAAAAACCAGGGAAGCCCATATTAGGGTATGACAGTGACTTTTTATTATCAGTAAAAGCTAACATGTTGGCAGAAGTATGGAGACAGTGAAAAAGATCAGTGTATGCCAGAGGTTTGGGTGAAGGGAAGAATGAATGGTGGTGAATAGAAGGTTCTGAGTATGTGTATGACACTACAGTGGTGGGTATGTCATTATACTTTTTCAAAACTCAGAGAACAAATAGCATGGAGAATGAACCCTAGTGAAAGCCATGTGCTTTGACTGGTACTAATATACTGATGGTGCACACAGGGTGTTGACGGTAGGGGAGGCTGTGGCAGGCGTTGGGGAAAAGTGGTAGCAACTCACTATTTTCAACTCAGTTTTGTTGTGAACCTAAAACTGTTCTAAAAAGTAAAGTCTATTAATTTTTCTTTTTTAAGGATTCCCCCTCTGCCTCCCTCCCCCACTCAGGGACTTCCCCGGCAGCCCAGTGACTAAGGCTCCACACTCCCAATGCAGGGAGTCCTGGGTTTGATCCCAGGTTGGGGTGCTAGATCCCATATGCCACAAGTAAAGATCCCACATACCGCAACTAAAGAACTGAAGATTCCACATGCCAAAACTTAAGACCTGTGGCAATTAAAAAAAAAATCTCTAAAATTAATGTGAACAGAATATTTACTATGTTACAGACTCTAAGTGCTTTGTAGATCTGGTGATTAATTTAATCCTTATATCAACCTGATGAGGAAATAAAGCACAGAGTGGTTGAATAACCTCACACAGCTAATAAGCAGTAAATAATAGAGCCTGAATTAAAAGTACTATACTAAGTGGTTTATGAATTAAAGACACATCCAGTGAACAGGCAGAAAAATATTAAATCACAGAAGCAATGATGATCTTAGGAATAACTGAGTTACAGCCACAGAGTAATATCCAAGCATTAAGAAATCTGATAATTCCCCATAATCCAGCCTAAGTCAAAAACAACTATTGGAATATTTCTAAATAATATATCTAAAATTGACGGATTCAATCAAATTCCCTCCCTTGAGGGTGATCAAATGAAAAGTGTAATGGATTTTGAAAACCACTTCTCAAAACAATACTTTGGTCTGGGTATTCTTATGGCCATTTTACCAGTGAGGAAATTGAAGCTATGGGAGATTCCACAATTCACCTTGGCCAAACTCTTTTGTGGATTGAGACAAGGTATAAATAAAATGGGTAAGCAGTTCCTTGAAGATTACCAGGTTAGCCTCTGGGAGGAGGGGGTGGCTGTGCTTTGTAACCAGAGTTCTTTTAGGAACTTTTCTTTCATTCCCTGATCACCACCGGCTCCAAGCACAGTTGTATGTAGTGAACTGCAGCCCCGCAGGGACGTGCCTCTCCCAGATCACATCGACTCCAGTATAAAATTACAGGAATTGAGGAAATTATTCTCAATTCAACACAGCGGTCCCAAGGGCATATTGGTTGTATATCAGACTCCACATAAGTTTGAAGACATGGAGGGATTAACCCAGCAAAACAAACAACTGGAACTTGAATATTACAAATCCCTACTATGAATAGTTTCTTAGTGATGCTTGCAATTCTTGGCATTCTCCCTTATCTTCTCATTCTCTCCATCCTTTCTCAGACCCCCTCTATTTTTTAATCACCCTATTTGTTGCTTACAAAAAGTGATTTAGCTCTTTTCAGCTCCTATCCCTAATTCTACTCAGCATTTCACAGAGAAGATGTTGGCTGAAGCTTTGAAAATGTTTACTTTTTATTTAACTCAGGTTTAAAATGTTCCTTCTCAGTTTCTCTCCAGTGGTGGTTTTTATCTCTCCAGTAACATATTCATTTAAATGTTTTACCAGTAAAAGAGAAGAACAGCTTAATGACTGTGTTCTAATTGTTATACTCCAGTTGTGTGTTTTAAATTGACAGCATTTTTTAGAAAATATTTGGAGGAAGAATTAAAATAAAGTGGAAAGTTAAAGAACCATTCTGCGTGTATTAGAAGTCACTCTGGGGTGTGTTTTAGGGGTCCATTAATATCTGCAGCACCACAGTATCACCACCACTTGGGGTGCTGGAGAAGCCTCTTGACAGTCCTTGAACGGCAAAAACGTCAAACCAGTCAATCCTAAAGGAAATCAACCCTGGCTATTCATTGGAAGGACTGATGATAAAGCTGAAACTCCAATACTTTGGTCACCTGATGGGAAGAACTGACTCATTGGAAAAGACCCTGATGCTGGGAAAGACTGAAGGCAAAAGGTAAAGAGGGCAGCAGAAGATGACACGGTTAGATAGTGTCACTGACTCAATGGATTTGAATTTGAGCAGACTCCAGGAGATAGTGAAAAGGGAAGCCTGGCATGCTGTAGTCCATTGGGTTACAAAGGGTCGGACACAACTTAGCAACTGAACAACAACATCTGCAGCAAGTGGTTGCATGCATCAAGTTTTCATTCCAAGACAAAAGTTAATAGAGCATCAAAATATGCCTTGTTGGATCCTTACACTGAACTTTAGTGAGATGATGTGTGCGATGACATGTAAATTAGGTCAGAAGCCAAAGTGTGCAAACCATTGCAATTTGTTGATTACATATGTCAAATTCCATTGCGAGAATCCGTTTTGTCATATATAGTAACAAAAACTGGCTCAGACTTAAAATAGTCTGATAGCACCTATCTATAATGCCTTCCTAATAAGTAGTAAATAACCCAGTTGAACATAAAGCCTGTGAAAGAAAGTTGCCTCTCTTCATTTTGAAGAGATTATTTTAAAATATTTGACTTGATCTTTCCCACGTGGGCTAAAACTACACACAAAAAAGAAGAGGAAAATGATTTTAAAAGATAGTATCTGACTGGTGTCATTAAAAATCAACATACTTGTCTTTAAAAATTCTTATAATTTTTTTCTGGGTAAATGATTTTTTTTTAAATTTACTTTTAATTGGTGGGTAATTGCTTTACAATGTTGTATTGGTTTCTGCCACTCATCAACATGAATCAGCCATAGGTATACATATGTCCCCTCCCTCTTGAACTTCCCTCCCACCCCCACCCCATCCCACCCCTCCAGATTGTACAGAGCACCAGGCTGAGCTCCCTGCACTATACAGCAACTTCGTATTAGCTATCTGTTTTAAATGGCTATACATATTGCACTGCTACTCTCTCAATTCATGATTCTTATAATTAATTCTATAACTGCTTTGTTAGTAATCAGGATGGGAATGTGAATATAAAATATGAATTTAAAATAAGAAAATATCTCAGAATTTTTTTACATTTTAACCTGCGTTGGTATATTGTAGCAGTACACAGAAGGCACTCAGTAAATATTTGTCAAATGAATAAATGATTAGATGAAAGACTATGAAGATTAAATGTCTTGTTAGTCACAAGTACCCATAGACTTTCTCCTTAGGCATTTATTCTTCACTCCCTCTAGATAAGTGTTATGTCCAGTTGAGAATGGAATGATATGTGGGACCTGGTCTCTCTCCGCAAGGAACTTAGACTCTCATTTCTAGGAAAAATGTAAAGATTTGATATTTTTTGAAATTTCCTTAAGGAAGTACAGGAAGTCCACTAGATACAAAACTTCAAGTTGCAACTTTCAAAGATGCAAGCATGCATTCACATGTCTAATCATGTAAGTTCACGTGTCTGGTGTCCACTCTTATGTGCATGCACCCTCTAGAAGAGTTGAGCTTTTGTGTACTTTGCTATGTAGTACAGTATAGAGTACACTAGGATAGCATCTTTATTTCCAGCAGGATGTCTGAAAGCAAGCAAAAAAGCAGCAGTGATGTAGCTGCTAAGAAGCCCCAGTTGTTTTGCTATACTAGTGTATTTTTCAAGGTACTGTACCATCAGATTAAAAATGTTTTCTTTATTTTTGTGTTTGTTTTCTATGTATTGTCTCTGTGAAAGTATTATAAACCTACTTCTGTACTTAGTCACTCAGCCGTGTCCGACTCTTTGAGACCCCATGAACTGTAGCCCACCAGGCTCCTTTGTCCATTGTGATTCTCCAAGCAAGAATACTGGGGTGGGTTGCCATGCCCTCCTCCAGAGGATCTTCCCAACCCAGGGATCAAACCCAGGTCTCCCACACTGCAGGCAGATTCTTTACTGTCTAAGCCACCAGGGAAACCCAAATCTACTACAATATAGTACTATATAGATGGTTGTGTTAGTTGGGTACCTAGGCTGACATTTTCAGACTTAAGAACAAATTGGATTTAAGAACACACTCTCAGAAAACAACTCGTTCATATGTAAGAGACTTGCTGTATAGCAGATAACTTGCAGAAAACAATTCCCCGAAGTACATGAACAGTGACTACCCTTTGGATGGGTTCACTTTATCAATCTGGAAACACAATGATAATAGACATTTATCTTTCTATAGAAGGCAAGCTCCATGTGTGTTTCAACTGCCAGAAGGATTTTGCGATGGTGGAAAGAGTTAGGATGACTCAGACCACACAGCCATTGGTCTGCTCAGACCTGAATGCTAGCATTCTTCAGAGCCCATCCTTGGAGACTGTCCTTCTGAGAAATCTCCTTTAATCCCAGGGGTTCCACTAGCCCCTGTTTGCTCATGATCCTCAAATCGCCATTTTTCAATACAGACTTCTCAATGGAGCTCCAGACTCAAACACCTCTTAGATGGCTCCACTTGCCTACCGTACAGATATGTCTAGTTAATAGCAAGTTCAGTTTAAGATATTGGGTTCACAAGGAATGAGGAAAGAGGAGTGACTGCTAAAGGGTAAAGGCTTTCTTTGGTGGGTGATGAAAATGTTCTAGAATTAGTGGTGATGTTTGTACAACTTTGTGACTATCAACAGTCTCTGAACTGCACTTTAAAAAAAATGGATTTTATGGTATATGAAATATCTTAATCACAAAAAGGAAAAATATAACCCAATTTACTTCTATGTAAAATTTTTTTGTTATGTTCTTGAAAGGAGCAGTTATTTTCCCTAGCTGTGAAAGTTGCAGCTATATCATAGCAACATGGATTTGAGTGGATCTTAACTACTGAAGGGAGACTAAAGATCATTTACCAACCAGACTGAGATTTAAATGCAAATAAAATATTCCATTCATTTTTCTGTGTTCTTTCTTTTTTTCAGGTAGGTATTCAAAATAAGCATCTTTTGAATGAATGAAAAAATATAAGACTAAGAATTCTGCCCATACATGGGAATGATATAATGCACCATTAACTACCCATGATGAAATCTTGGGCTTTACTGGTGGCTCAGTGGTAAAGAATCTGCCTGCCAGTGCAAGAGAGTTGGGAGATGTGGGTTTGATCCCTGAGTCATGAAGATCCCCTGGAGGAGGGCATGGCTACTCCACTCCAGCACTCCGAGAATACTCCAGTATTCTTGTCTGG
Organism: Odocoileus virginianus; assembly: GCF_023699985.2. NCBI lineage: Eukaryota > Metazoa > Chordata > Mammalia > Artiodactyla > Cervidae > Odocoileus > Odocoileus virginianus. The sequence continues at coordinate 57,511,637 of NC_069684.1, read as the reverse complement.
AGAATTCCGTGAACAGAGGAGCTTGGCAGGCTACTGTCCATGGGGTCACACAGAGTCAGACACGACTGCACAGGAGCATGCATGCACACTGAAGTCTTAGGGTTGTTGCAGTGAAAAGGGAAAAAGAGGAATGAGTTTTCCTCTTTCCCTCTCTTGAGAACAAAGAATATAAAGAGAAGAGTGAGCAGGCCTGAACATGTCTAGTTTGGTGGGGGGTGGCGCGGTGGGGGGTTGTATTTAACAGCTCCTAACTCTGCATATCTGTAACTAAGTTTGCTTTTCTGCCCCCTAACCATGCAGGAGCTACAATTCACATCTTCTTTGACTCTATGTTAAATATCTTCTTATCTGGTGTTTTATCCTTATGATACGCTTCCCCTTATACTTACATATCAGAAAGAAAGCCGCAGAGCCACCAAACTGCCAGATTCAATTACTGGGTTGCATGCTTAGTCATTCAGTCGTGTCTGACTCTTTGCAACCCCATGGACAGTAGCCCTCCAGTCTCCATGGGGATTCTCCAGGCAAGAACACTGGAGTGGGTTGCTATGCCCTCCAAGGGATCTTCCTGACCCAGGGATCAAACCCAAGTCTCTTGCATCTCCTGCATTGGCAGGAGAGTTCTTTACCATTGGTACCACCTGGGAAGCCCTAATTACTGGGTTACTGATGCCAGTATATAGCTGTCTTTGAATCAATGTGAGAGGAAGAAACCAAGATCCTATCACCTTCGTTCCTCATCACCAACTCCTGACTGCAGCCCTTGCCTTATTTAAGCCCTAGACTCCTCATGGAGGCTGGGCACAGTCCCTGAGACACGAGCCTACTGTGTTTGCATTTTTGCTGGCTGAGGATAAAAGCCACCTTTTTATTTCCTCCAGACTCAGTCTCCATGTTCTTTTATTCAGCTTCAGTGGGCAGAGAAGGCCAAGATTTTGGCCAGGCAACAGGGTGGGTTCCAAGTTTGACATTTCATTTTATTCCCAGGGCCTAGTTCTGTGCCTAAAGACAAAAGCAATAATAATATAGTCCAAACAGTAGTAACAGGCCATCAGTAACTCTTTGAATAATAACTCATGAATCTGAAGATTCATGCTGAACTGACAGTCTTTTCTTCACCCTCCACATTTAGTCAGTCACCAACTTCTGTAGACACCCTGTCTGCAGAAAATCTGGCCTTTTCTCTTCATCATCACCATGCTGTGATTACCTTAGTTCTGCATCTTGTCCTTGCTTCCTGGATTACTATCCTAATTTTCACTATGCATTTTTCTCCAAATATGTAATACTATTGTTAGGTAGTTAGGATAGGAAAAAAGGAATCCAGAATGGTGGTGGCTAAAAGATAAGGAAGGGAAAAACCCAAGAAAATAGAACAAAGGAAGGTCTGAGGACCAGAGTAGGACCTCAGGTAAAACAAACATCATCCCTGGCTAGCCCAATTTACATAGAGCAGGCCCAACGGGAGGAGAAAAACATATAAAAATAGGGGCCAAAACTGGGCTGAGCGGCCTCTCTTCTCTTCTGGTCTTTTGCATCGACATGCCTTCATGCCTTGAGGATGCATTTTCCGTTACTTCCTAAGTAAAACTGAGCTGTAACACACAGCTGCAACACCGGTCCGTCTGAGGGCTGTAACGCTGGTCCATCTGTCGCTTCAAATTTTTGATGTGATGAGACAGAACTGAGGAAATTACAAACTCCTCTGACATAATGAAACTAAAAATACTTTCCTTAAAGTTAGACCTCTAGTTGGTGTCACTTAGCTCGAACCCAATCCTGTCTGTGCTGCTGTCCAAGGGGTCTAAAATCCAAACGAGATTGCGTTTGTTTCCTACTTAAAATTTTTGGTGATTCTCCATTGTCTTCTAATTATAATGAAATTCCTCAGAATGCCCTCGTGACTCAGCCTTGAGCCTCGCAGTGCGTCCAGCCATCTTCACGCTTATGCTTTCCTGGTACCCCTTGCTCCCAGATAGTACTGACAGCTATCTCCTTAAGCTCTTTCACCATCCAATACACACAACTGTGATAGGATTCAAAAGATACCACTCTACCTATTCATTTAAAAATCTGTCTCCATGGCTGCACTTAAGACCCTTGAGGTCTGGAATCAGGCTTACCATAAAATATGCAGGCTGGTAGTGTGCCTTGTGGAAAAATTAAAACTCTTAGAGATGGCACTATGGTTCCACTAGCTCAGCAGGTTAGCTCTTGGATCATACCCTACAAAGGCATGTTGCGTATAATGGTTTATAGATAACACTTGAATAAGCACTTAGAAGATGATTCAATGCTAATTCCTTTCATTCTTCTCTTCCTCTGTTGCTTCCTCTTCAGTATTTTACTACCATCTTTTCCCTTAGAGAAAAAATTGTATCCTGTAGGAAAAGAATAACTTACAGGTAAGAGGGTTTCCCAGCCTAATTATATTGATGGAGGGTGGCAAGGCAGTTATTTTAAATTAATAGTAATTTGGGGGTGTCTTGGAGATTCCGGTTATTTCTGTTATCTCCATGTGTGAATTATCTTTAGTCATTTGAACTTTACTACATTTGTTATGTCTCTGTTTGACTCTTTAGAATCAGTCATTTAATGAAATTGCCTTGGGAAAAAACAGAATCCAAACAACAATTGATAATCAAATACAAATACAGTCAAAACAAAAATAGCATGAAGATAAAACACTGTGCTTAATAATAAGTTCTGTCAATGAAGATGATATTTAATAAACAGAGAGTTCATGAAATTGAGCTTTGATGAAATTTGTCAGAAGTAGGAGAGCTTCTATGTGCACTGTAATCCCTTTCAGTGGGCACTTGATGTGAGTTTCTCAGTGTATTTTCCAAATCAAGATTTTGAATGGGATGAACAAGAGTATTCAATTTTAAGGCTGCTGATTCTTTACTAATTCACTGATTAAATAAAAATCCCCCAGAAGGAAAGTTGGCAATTATCACTCTCACTTCAATTCAATGATTCCGTTATTATGTCGGTCCCATTATTGACAGAATCCTCAATCCTTATATTCATTCATTCAGAAAATACTTATTTTTGAGAACCTACTTGAAAGAAAGAACACAGAAAAATGAAGAGAATATTTTCTTTGCATTTAAGCATCCCAGTCCAAGGCTTCCCTTGTGGCTCAGATGGTAAAGAATCTGCTGGTAATGCAGGAGACTGGGATTCAATCCCTGGGTCAGGAAGAATCCCCTGGAGAAGGGAATGGCTACCCATTCCAGTATTCTTGCCTGGAGAATTCCAGGGTCAGAGGAGCCTGGTGGGTTGCAAAGAGTCACCCATGGGGACAGGAATCCACGGAGGTTGCAAAGAGTCAGAGATGACTGAGTAACTAACACTACTATATCCCAGTCCAGTTTGTAAATTATTTTTAGTCTTTCTTCAGTAGTTAAGATCTGCTTGTCCCAATATAGCTATAATCTTCATGATATGGTTTAGTCGCTCAAATGTGTCTGACTCTTGTGGCCCTAAGGACTGTAGCCTATCAGGCTTCTCTGTCCACGGGATTTCCCAGTCAATAATACTGGAGTGGGTGCCATTTCCTTCTCCAGGTGACCTTCCTGGCCCAGGGATTGAACCCAAGTCTCCTGCATTGGCAGGTGGATTCCTTACTGCTGAGCCACCAGGGAAGCTATAATCTTCATAGCTAGGGAAAATAACTGCTCCTTTCAAGAATTTTGGGATACTTCTGCCTTTAAATGGAAAAAAAAAAATAGAAGATCTATCAGTTGTGTAAGGGTGTATTTGCTGCTCAGTTAAGTCCAAGTCTGCAACCCCACTAACTATAGCCTGCCAGGCTCCTCTGTCCATGGAATTCTCCAGGCAAGAATACTGGAGTGGGTAGCCAGTCCCTTCTCCAGGGGATCTGCCTGATCCAGGGATAGAACCCAGGTCTCCTGCATTGCAAGCAGATTCTTCTACCATCTGAGCCACCAGGGAAAATAACTGCTCATTTCAAGAATTTTGGAATAGTTCTGCCTTTAACTGGAGAAAATTTTAAAAGACCTACCAGTTGTGCAAGGGAAACACATCCAATTGAGATGGCTGCTGCTTTTGCTCAGATTTTATACTCACTGAACCCTTGAACTGAGTCCTTGTCTTATTCTCCATACAAAATATTCCTGCTTTAATCACTAAGTACCACTTCACCCAGGGTTGTGGTTCCCACTTGCCTCTCTGTAGTCCACCAAAAGTTGGAACATTGTCCAATCCCAGCCCTGACTACAGGATTACCAGATCTCATGGCCAGCCCTGAGACAGGCATTTGGCCTCTATTGATTGTCTGCTCTTGTTTTTCCTAGTCCTGGCTTCAGCACAACCAGGCTACCTTCCTAATGAACCACTTTTGCCCTCATTGCCTGCCCTTGGAACTTTCCAAATCAGCACTCAATCCTGGGTCTCTCTGGACTGAGGATGTGCAGAGCCAGGCCTTCCTTTAGTGAGAAAATGCAAATAATCCTACAGAGAAGCATCATCTCAGGTTTGTTGGGGATACAGCTCTATACTCATGTTATTGAAAGATGATTAGTTCCCTACAAGAGCAGGAATTTGAAGTATCTAATTTAGTTCCCAGCAATCACTGCCTACCCCGAATTCCCAGGTTCTCATCCTGGTATTGTTAGGGGAAACCCTGACTGAAATTGCCCACCCTGGCCAGGCACTGTAGTTATTGTTTGCATGAGTCATTTTATGACAGGAGATCTAGGTAGGGAACACAAACCTAACAAGCCACCACCAACCAGAAGAATTTAGGAGAGGTCAAAAGGAGATGTCACATGTCCTGCTAACCTCCCAGAGTCCTTCTTGCTGGAATCCCTCTTGGCTGAGCAATGTGGATGCCACCAGGAAGGCTCCTGAGTCAGAACTGAAGAGGAAAGGTTACAATTTTACAAAACTTCCTGCTCCTTCTGCCTCTGTAACTCAGCTTGCTTCTTGCAAAGTCTGGATCATGTAGGTCACATAGCCTCAGAAAAGTGGGGACTTAACAATACTAAGAACTGGAGCTCATCTCACTCGCCCTTGTCCTGCTCTTTGCAATTGCCCGGCCTTGCAAACTTGCTTAATCATGCCTGTCCGTGTAAAGGTCAGGCATCCCTCTCTCTGTCTTGACTGCTGTTCCTGTGTGTGAAACCCCTTGGTTTAAACCAGCCTATTAACAGCTAGTGTTCCCCACTGTAGTCTGTCTATAAAAACTCTGTAATCCCTTTGTTCGGGACTCAGAGCTTGGAGTATTAACTCCTCTGGGCCCGCAGGTGTAATAAACCTGAGTTCTCCAACTCTCCACGTGTGGTGCTTGGTTTCTGGAGTACTGGTTTCTGCAACAGAACGATTGGCCAGCGAAAACCCAGAAACTAATCCCATCACCATAAAACCCTAGACTGTGAGCCACGTGGCAGAGCAGCCCTCCTACTTTCCCTTAATCCTGCTGCTCTCAGCCGGGCGCCCCTTCCCAATAAAGTCTTGCTTTATCAGCACATTTGTCTCCTCAGACAATTCATTTCCTAGTGTTAGACAAGAGCCCACTCTCAGGCCTTGGAAGGGATCTCCTTTCCTGCAACAGTATCTCGATGCCACGGTATGCAAGTAGAAGGGCAATAGAGAGAAAAATGGATGGCAGACAGAAAGAAACCATCTGACAAAGCTGAAGACCACTTGCTTTTCCAAAACAGCTTGATTCTTCCTGCCTGGGCTGCCACGTGGAGCATGTGATTAATGAAGAGATGTCAGGGAGATAATTCTTCCTAGGCAGGAAGAGTGGAGAAAGGATTTAAAAAAAAAAAAAAAAAGAATTATTAGACGTTGAGTGGAAGGAAAGCAAGAAAAAGGAGCTTGTGGTGGTTGTAAAAGTGCCAAGAAGAAATAGTTGCACCATTGTCAACCAAAGTATGGACCCCACCCCACCTGGTCTTTCAGCACCTACCCCTTCCCGCTTTTCCGGTGGAGCTGGAGCTACCTCCCTGGTTATAAATAGCAGCACAGATGTTGACAGAAAAATGCTCCCTTAATTACCATACAAACTGCTCTACTTGAGTGAACCGTTTAAAGCAGCCTCCAAAGGAAGTTCACTCAAGCAATTCCGCAGATTACAGCTAATGAACAATATTTCCTCGCACCTATTTAGTGCTCATTAAAATGTAAAAGCCTTTCATTTTAAACAGACGCACAATAAATAATTCCTCTCTCTCTCTCTCTCTCTCTCTCTCTCTCTCTCTCTCGGTCTCAGAGCAAGCTTGAAGAGAAGCAGGGAGAAGAGCAGGGCTGGGGGTGGAAGCACAGACCAGAGGCAGAGAAGGGGGGCAGGGGAATCAGAGACTCAAAAAAGAAGTGGGGGCTCGCTTCTTGGCTGCTAGATGTGATATCTGTGTTTGGAGTTCAACAGATAGATGCCTAGACCAATCCCTCCAGCACAGGTAACCAGCCTTGAACCAGGACAGCAGACCAAAACCGCCCTGGGCAGCCCTGGGAGGCGGAGAGGGGCCAGCCCAGGATAGAGCCCGTCCAACGTATTCAATGACCAGGGCTATGTTTCTTTAGCTTGAAAGAAAGTTCTTAGTTGCTCAATTGTGCCCAACTTTTTTGTGACCCCAAGAACTATAGCCAGCCAGGATCCTCAGTCCATGGAATTCTCCAGGCAAGAATACTGGAGTTGGGTAGACATGTCCTCCTCTAGGGGATCTTCTCAACCTTACAGTTTGGGGTTGCCTGCATTGCAGGCAGCTTCTTCATCATCTGAGCCACCAGAAAAGCTTATTCTGTGTTTATTTTTTGTCCTCATTTATTTTTAAGCCTGAGGTTAGAAGAAGAATATCATATAATCCTTAGGAGGCCACTTGTTACAAGTGGAAACAGAATTGATAAATGTTTTTAGGTTCCTATAGGTTCTTATTACTGTTGTTATTGTTTAGTGGAAAAGTCCTGCCTGACTCTTGTGATCCCATGGACTGTAGCCTGTCAGACTCCTCTGTCCATAGGATTTCCCAGGCAAGAATACTGGAGTGGGTTGCCATTTCCTTCTCCAGGGGATCTTCCTGACCCAGGGATCAAAACCGTGTCTCCTGCATTGGTAGACAGTTGGTTTTTTTTTTTTAACCACTGAGCCACTAGAGAAGCCTGAGGGTCTTATACCACCACCTTTAGTATTTTGATCATAGAACACCTATAGCACAAAAAATGGAAGGATTCTTGTGCATTGGAGTGAGCTAGAAGTGGAGAATAGTGGCAAATAAGGTAGATTGTGGGAGGACTGCATCTGGTCCTTTTAAGATAAATTGCAAGAGAGAGCACCAGGCACTTGGCCAAATAGGTACCGTGAATGGATTTAAGAAACCTTTGCTGTATACAGAAACATCTTTGTCCCTTTAACAGAGTTAATCCCACAGATTGATGGCACCAAAGTGATGCAATACATTTGTAGCGGTGCATGTATATAGTAAGGGGAAAAGTCAGAGAGGATGTTGCACCACCCAATCAGAACACAGAGGAGATTGATGGGGCTCCTGTGGAACGAATTCTCTCAAACTTCAGTCATAGGGCTGGATCATGTGCATAACAAGGAAGAGACTTCATGGTCAGTGCTGACCAAGTTATATTCTTTCTTTCTTTTTTTTTTAAAACAGTGGACAAGGGATCTTGATTCTATTAAGGAATATTGCTTTTCCAGCCAAAATTGATAGTACACCTTTCAACTTGAAATGGTTATTTCAGGTAAAAAGGATAACTATAAATCCCCTACCTTTGTTCTAGAAGGCATGCATTTATTACACAGGTATTAAATACCCCAGTGTTAAGCCACATGCACCACATGCAGAAGCTACAGAAATGAATAAAAGATGTTCCTGCAAGGAACCCACAAACCTAGAAAAAGTCACCACATTCTTAGAGTATCAGTAATATGGACAAAGTGCTGTAGAAGCTGGGGCAGGTGCGGGAACTGATGTTCCATACTGCATGTGGCAACACTGTTGTATACTTATTCCAGAGCTGGGCAAATACTTGTTGATTCTTGCGACCATTTCATTCACAGAAGCTAAATATTTGTGAGGGAAAGGAAGGCAGGCATGGTGGGAAGGGGTTGCAAAGGTCCACTTGAACCTGTTCCTGTGACATGAAGAAGGCACAGGAAAAGAAGAATTAAGTCTGTACTTGGATTTTAACTAAGGTCGTTTGAAAAATGGTCTTCAACACCCATCTCATTTGCTTTTTTATGCCTGCCAATTTAGTGTTGTATTCAAAGTGATTAATTAGTTTATAGTGAAGGTTTATTAGGTAATCTTTCTGTCAGTCAAAAATCACTTGAGTCTCAGAACAGAATAAAGAGCACCCAGAAATTTTATAAGGATAGAGAATTTAGGCCATTATTGTATTAAAAAATAAACACAATCTTAAAATGTGAGAGTACATAGAAGAGTTAATATGGGTATTATTAAAGTTGACATGAGTGATCATTTGGCCCTCTTGAATATCTATGGTTTATTTTTTATTAGGACAAATTTGTTTCCAAAGTATGAATCAATCTTTCATATTTTTTCTCCACTACTGACTTCAACATAGAGTATTTTCACTTTTCTTGTCATTAAGATCCATAAAACTGTGAGAAACATATTGTGACAGAGTAAAATATTTGCTTAAAGCTATGTTATACCTTAAATCAAGGTAAATAGAGGGGATAATAATATTTCCAGGAATCAAAGATATTCCCCCCAGCTAAAAATACATTCCATGCTACTATATTTAAAATAAATAACTAACAAGGACCTACCTTACAGCACAGGGAACTCTGCTCAATATTAGGTGGCAGCCTGAAGGGGAGGGATTTGGGGGAGAATGGTTACATGTATACGTAGGGCTGAGTCCCTTCCCTACTCACCTGGAACGGTCATAATGCTGTAATTGGCTATACCCCAATACAAAATTTAAAAAAATTTTAAAATTACATTCACATTGTGCTACTCTAGAAACAGACCCAAAGGCTGCATTTCCTAAATCACAGATCATTACATTGAAGTGTTAGCTGCTCAGCCGCGTCTGACTCCTTGTGTTCGCATGGACTGTAGCCCAAAAGGCTCCTCTTTCCACGAAATTCTCCATTCTTGTACTGGAAGAATACAAGAATTTCCAGTATTCTTGCCTGGACCAGGCAGGAATACTTGAGTGGGTAGCCATTTCCTTCTCCAGAGGATCTTCCCAACCCAGGAATTGAACCCGAGTCTCCTGCAATGCAGGCAGATTCTTTACCATCTGAGCCACGAGGGACGCTCAGACATTTATATATACATTGTTTTTTTGCCTCATGGGTACATATAATTCATTTTAATTCACTACAGCTAAATAAGTTTTACTGCAACGATATTGGATATTGCTTCCTTGACAACCCTTGAAAGTCACTTAAAGAATTTTAGGAAAATTGGTTGTAAATATAGCTACTTAATTTTATCTGTTTTTACAATAATTTTTATATCAGTGTAATATGCAATGAAGATAGTGAACAGAAGATGAAAACTTTTCTTTAGGGACCTTTTCATTTATACTGTTAGCTGTCTTCCTTTACCTACTGTTGACTAAAAATGTTAGTTTACAACCTGAAAGTAGAGAGTTTACCCTGTGACAAAATTTTAGGACTTCAGGCCCAAGAGACAGCATCTCAGGTGGCCCTGAGAGACTGCCCCACAGAAGCAGGAGAAGTCAAGGTATATACATTTGCAACAAAGGGGGCCTGCAGTCTGAACATCAAAGACTACTGTTAAGTAAGAAAACCAGCTATCAAGTTAAAGAATTTAGCATTCTTCTACGTATGGGAAGATGCAAGAGTCTGAGATTATTGAAGTCACTCCTTCCATAAGCATCTCAGCTATCTGGGGCCAGCATCTTGTTGTTTTGATTTCTCACATCCCCCAACCCCAGCTTAGCCATCACCATGGTGGGGTGGCAGCATCTGCTGGATTGCAGGTATTAATTGTTTTCCCTTTTGGGAGGCTTCGTTCACATTTGGAGGCCCCAAATTGCTAAGGGTTGTTACATCTTGGTTTACTGCTTTGGCAGGAGATATTCCATTTCATACTATGACTTAACCAAATACATAATTAATAGATTTTTTCTCCTGACAAATATCAATACAGCCAAAAAAAAAAAAAAAAACCCAATCTAATATATAGTTAGAACTCAATAAATTCTAAACGATTATTATATTTTACCCACTTTTTACTAACAAAAGTATCTTTAGCCTAAAACATTTTGTTTAATTGAATTACAAACTGCAGTGATGTTACTGATAATTTGGGGAATATGAAATTTCTTAATGCTAAAGTGTCATATGGCATTGCAGCATTATTTATCTACTTTTTACAATACTGTTTTGCTTCTTCGGATTAGCATGCACATTTGTGGATCTTATGAAACAGATTACCTGAAATATTACAGAAGTATCTTCGGAGAAGAAAGAGCTCTTAGCTGACTGTGGGAACAAAAATAAAATCAATAATCAAATTTGAAAATAAAAAATACCAAACTGTCCACTAAACACCACCCTGCAATCTCATTCTGATGAGTTTAGTCTCTTTTTTTCCCAGTGCAATAGAATGAACTGTGGTTAAAAAAAGAAAAAACAACAGGATATGTATACACAAAGTTTAACTGATGCAGATCAATAATACATAGCCCAAATTTTGTTTTGAAATTTTCCAGGTGAGGACCAACAAACAGTAAATGGCATCATATCAAGTATTCTGGGATACAGTCTCAATCAACTTTAAGTTCCTTCAAATGCCTACATTTAAGAAAGAAAGTATATTTCATTGATTTACAAGGGCCCATAAAATTTGGATACGGTTTGGCCTGGGAATTAGAAATTTAGTCTCAGGTGGGCCCCACATTCAGCCTGAAATAAATTTGCAGAGAGAGTGGCAGTCTAGGTGCTACAAATTCAATGACTCTAGGGGAAATTTGTCAGAGTGTTCTGAAAGTCAGCTCTGCCTGAAAGAGGAAAGACTCCTCCCCCTGCCAAACAAAAACAAAGACTCACCCCTACATGGTGTTCATATGATTTTTCTCCCCCCAAACAACATTCTCATATTTCTCATATTTGTCCTTCTATCCGCTTTGCAGATTTCCAGAAAAGCAGTTTGGAGCCATTTAGAGTTCTGATTTTCTGTATGTGACATGAAATGGCAATACAGGCTGTCTTGGTGTGTTGAAGGAAGAAAGAAGAGCAACAATTGAGCAGGCTCTCTTTCTTGTCTCCTTTGCCAGGCCCCATCATAAAGAAGCAAATGAGTTGCTTAGCGGCGCCTCTTCAGAAGGATGTAATGACAGCGTGCGGTCCACGGGCGCGCGGGGGAGCGGCCGCCTCGCACCGCCCGCGCGAGATGGATGATACTGATGGCGACCGAACACACACATCCTGCCTGAATATGAACAACAGATTTGTCAGTGTGTGACAGGCTGACAGCCCCGCTCCCAGCTGCTTGTCCACTGTTGTTATATCAGTACCTTGTCTAAGGATTCAGCAAAGAGGCAATCTGCTTCCTCCAGTCGTGGGAGGCAGGTTGCCAGTTAAAAAGCAAGTATTGGCTTCGGGCAGCAGTGCCAGAACGCATTGAAAAGATGCAATTTAAACCCTTGTGGGCTCCTCCGGCAACATATCACAGGCCTGGGAAGTTCAGTCCTCCAGATTAGGTTTGTAAAACAAAGAAGAGAACTCAAAATGAGATGTATGCTGGCAAAACATTGTAATTTAGCCTCCGTAAGTGTCTCTGTAGACACTTGGTTATTAAAAAAAAAACAACACTGGGCACTGAGAGAGACTGAATTGAAAGTCTGCTCTAGTTCCTGCTTGTGATTGTTATTTGGGGCAGGTGGGGGCAGTTGAAAATGTGTCAGTGAAAATATACCATATAACCCACAAAGCCCCCAAACTAGCTGTGAGGATTAAAAGTTCTCACTGAGGAGTCGAATTGTTGATCCACTGATAATCAGTTATGAAATATTTAGCAATGTAGATGTTCCAGAAATATATTTACTAGACCTTATTTTAGCCATTGTAAAGACTATTAAGTATAGAAAAATGTTTACTGTAGTTCTAAAATCTATCAAAATGGATCAGAAAAAATCAGATAGTTACTAAAGAATTGTATACTTGATTTTAATGTCTAAGAACTGGAATGAAACACATTATATTAAAGCAAGAAAAGTAAGAGAAGCAATGAATTTCAGGGAAAATTTCCAGAGAAAATCGCCAATTTGGTTTGCATACTATGGGTATATTATTGTTCCAAAATCAGAGTAGCACTTAGTGCTTTGATGAAGTGCCATAGCACTGGTGTAGCTGTCTCGAATGCTTTGGGTCTAAAAAGTGAGGACCCTACAGGATTTATGCCATAATCTTTAATGGCCTTTTCAGAGCTGTTAGGACTGTCAAGTCGTTAATAAGCAGTATTTAAGAGTCCCTGAGGACACGTGCACAACAGTCCCCAAGGAATTAGGGAAGGCTATTATAGTTAGTTGGATCAATAATTATCATCATTTCACTCAAGTCCACTGCAAAATGAAGAACTGCCTATGGGGCCATCTAGCATCCTTGCTCCGGGTCATGACAGGGTAGTGTAGGTCTTGGTAAGGTTCCAATGGCTTTGCGCTTCAGCATCCCTGGAGGCCTGGGCTCCACCTGCCATCATATCCATTTGTTTCGCCGTGTGTAACACTCAAGAAATGCCGACATCCTTTTAAGTTTGAGGCAACCCTACCAAACACGATCTTTAATTGACCGAGAACATTTATTTAGTTGTCTTTGCCAAAAAAGGTAGTGATAAAAGCTATGTTAGAAAGCATTCATAAACATTCAGGTAGAAATGTTGTACATATTTTATTTTCTGAAAAAAATTAGCCCAAATATTTAGTCTTAGATGACCAGTTGAATATATTATTGCATATCTACACAAATGGCATTTTAAAAATGCCTCTAAAAATGGCATTTTAGGAGAGATGGGAGGATGTTCCTGATATTCTCAGGAAATGTGGCCTCTAAAAATGGCATTTTAGGAGACATGGGAAGATGTCCCTGACATTCTCAAGTGAAAAACTCAGCTTATAAAGCTATATGTGAAGTTGTGATGACTTAAAAAATTATGAACTATTAATTAGATGTATAGATATAGATGATATAGATATATAGATATAGATGGGCTTCCCAGGTGGCTCATGGGATTGCATGAGCACTAGCATGCATGCATGCATAGATGTAGATAGGTGGGTGCCTAGAAGGATACACTGTAGTTTGTTATTGTTGTTTAGTCACTGTCTGACTTTTTTGCGACCCCATGGACTATAGTCTGCCAGGCCCTTCTGTCCATGTGATTTCCCAGGCAAGAATACTAGAGTGGGTTGCCATTTCCTTCTCTAAGGGATCTTCCTGCCCCAGGGATTGAACCCACATCTTCTGCTTGGCAGGCAGATTCTGACTGAGCCACCTGGAAGCCCAGTAGGACACAGACTACACTATATATAAAAAGGAAAGGACATAGAAAGTAAGATGCAGGACGGTTTTGTGCTCTTCTTTGTGCTTTTCTGTATTTCTGAAATTTTTCTTCATGACAATGTGGTGCCTTTTCTATTAGGGGGAACATGCTATTAAAATAAAAAGCTGTCAACAGTAGAGATTCACATTTAAATGATGGAATTGCTACTCTTTTTAAATTTCCTATTAGGTATTTGTGATGGGCAGGAAACAATATAACATGAAACATTACAAAGTAAAAGCCTAAAATTGCCTTTTATTTTTCTTATTGATTGTATGATATGTAAATATTTTAAAAAGAACTCCAGCTATGTATACTAAAGATCATTTTGGATAATTATGTTAGGAGAGTGGGTTTTTTTTTTAATCCCATTTCAATCCTCCAAGTTTTTTCCTTAAAAACATCAAATTAGTTGCAAGTTTAAAACTATAATGGATTTTCTTTTCTTTTTTAAGTATGTGTTTTAGGTTATAGGTCTTCCCAGGTGGCACTAGTGGTAAAGAACCTGCCTTCAATGCAGGAGATGCAAGAGATACCAGATTCAATCCCCGGATTGGTAAGGTTGCCTGGAGGAGGCCATGGCAACCCACTTTAGTGTCCTTGCCTGGAGAATCCCATGGGCAAAGGGGCCTGGTGGGCTCAAAGGGTCCATAGGGTCTCAAAGAGTCAGACACAACTGAAGCCACTTAACTGGTGCTCTTTAGGTTGTAAAGCCAATGTCTTTTATGAAAGAATGAACAAACCAGTAATGTCTCACCACACTCTAGCTGTACCCACTTGGGATGTTGGGGGTTACTAGCTTCATTTCACATTTCCCCCAAAGTTCATCCAAATATATTTAAATATATATAAAGTCATTCTTCACTAACTCAATATGGGACGCTATGCACAGCTTTCTAAACCCAAGCATGTATATCCTTATAAGACTTTCAAGAGATACTTAGCACTAAATGACATATCTGAGTAATTTATTCAACTGATGGATATTGAGGTTACTACCATTTTATACTTTTACAAACAATTTTGCAGTATAGCTTTGTACTTACATTAACATGTACCCTAGTTTTATATCCCTGATGTGAGACTTCCTGAGTGGATGGAAATGCCTGTTTTAAATCTAAGAAGATACTGCCATGTTGCCTTCCAAAAATGTAGCAGCTATTCACCTGCCATGTATGAGGAAGCTTGTTTCCCCGAATACTTGCCAGCACTGGGCATGACTAGTTCTTTCCATTTCCATTAATCTGATGGATGAATAACAATGCCTCCCTGGTTTGATTTGTGGTACCACAGCTACCGGAGAGGCTGTCTTGATCTTAGAACTCGGTTTAAGAGGCTTCTGTCTTCAGCCCCTGTTTTGGGCTAATCTTTCTGTTTCTTGTTTACACTGTGTTGGTAGTTAGGGCAGGTCTAAATTAGGCTAAAAGAGGTGGAGATATTCCCTCTGTGTGTGCTCAGTTATGTCTGTCTTTGCAACTTCATGGACTGTGGCCTGCCAGGCTTCCATGTCTATGGGGTGCTCCAGGCAAGAGTACTGGAGTGGTCCCACCCCAGGGGCTCTTTCCAACCCCAGGGATCAAACCTGAGTCTCCTGCATAGGCGGGCAAATTCTTTACCACTGCGCCACCTGGGAAGCCCAGAGACACTCTCGAATGACCTGTAAGTGGAAAATGGCAAGAGTAAGGACTTAAAACTAGGTGCCTGGTTGTAGACTATGCTTATTCTACTCCATGGTAGGACCACCAGTAGAACATATTTTGAAGTAAGTTCTGCTCATTCTCTTTTATTTCCTTCCCTCTTATCTCTCCCTTAGAGAAAAATTCTCCTTCTTTCAGATTCTCAGTATATTCATATCTCTTGTGGGCAGTATTCTGATATTAGATGTTTATCATATTCCACCACGCTTACCCATTTTTTTGTTATCCTTAAGTCATCCTTCTGTTCAGCATGAACTGCTTCTCTGACAAAATACGACATCCCAAAGTATTAGTATTAGTGATAATCTCCTGATGTGTTTCCTTTCACAAGTGTCCATATGTACACAGAGATGTTAGGTAAACATTGCCTTATTCAATATGTGTATCAGCAGGGAGAAGGTAAATTCTCTGACTCAGAAGTGAGAGATGGTCTGAGTAGCTTAGTTACCCATTAGGTAAACTGATTCTGTAAGAAGACTGACTCCTTTGTCTCCAAATTTGCAGTTGGGCTCCTATATTAAAACTGAGACAGAAATAGAGCCTATTCGGTTTGCAGTCTATGGTTATGTGAATGTTTTCAATTTTAGAACAAACTGGTAGGGATGGAGCCGTTTAGAAGAGATAAAATCGTGCAATCCTACCTCATTTCAACTTCACTGAGGCGCAACTTTCAGTGTAGATTCTATTTTAATCTTTCTGACCCCAACCCTTCCTTCCCTGTTTTCATATCCCACGATGTAGCCTTTCAGAGATTCTTTTTCAATCTTCTAGACAACTTACTCAAGTAATTTTTTTTTCCTTTAGAATTCAAAAGAGATTTGTTCCTATCAGGTTCATAGGTCATGTGCTTTGTGAACTCCGGCGTGTTTAAAAATATCTTTATTTTGCTTTTACTTTTCACTGATGGATTCACTGGCTAGAACTCTTGGTACAAAACTTTTTCTCTAATAACTTTGAAAACACTGCCCTAGTGTTTTCCAGCACTCATTAGCTGTTATGAAAAGTCTGGTGTCCGTTTGATTTATGTTCCTTTGTAGATAGTATGTTCCACGCGTATACCTCTCTCACCTCTTCAAAAAGAGTTTTTTCTATACTTGTCTTGCTTGGCACTCATTGAATTCTTTCTATGTGAAGATTTATATTGTTTATTTATTGTTTTTCAGCGCAGGTAAATTTTCTTTCTCTTATTTCTTGAATTTTCTCTCCCTTCTATTACCTAAATTCTCTCCCCTTGCAACTCTTAGTAAATTAATTTAATATGAATCTAGTCTCAAAAATGTTTATTGAGTGGATGGATCAATGTTTTGTTGGCATCCAAGAAAATAACAGATAATATCCTAGGGTGGCAAAAACAATGAAAGTAACATTTTGAATTATTTGCTGCCCATAAGAATATCATTTCTAAAGACAAAAAAAATAATTATTTTTTGTTTAGTCCACATTTTATTTTGAGGTGTCATTTTAATTTAGGGCTATCCTATTTGCCATAATTTCAATGTTATGAAATAGTAGTCAGCTTGTAGGGACTAACCCTGAATGTAATAAGCATGTTAAAAATACACTTGAAATTGTCACATAGTATTTCTTTTTCTTTTTTTTTTTCCAGCTGCACCATTGTCACTTACAGGATCTTAGTTCCCCCACAAGGCCTATGGCAGTGAAAGCAACGAGTCCTAACCACTGAACTGCCAGGGAATTCCCATCATGTACTATTGCTAATGTAAGCATTTCCATTTAGAGAAGAGTTTAACAAACTTTAAGTTTATTTTAAAGTAGCAACTTCAGGGACTTCTCTGCTTGTCTAGTGGTTAAGACTTCCCTTCCAATGGTCTCGGTTTCCATCCTTGGTCAGGGAACAAAGATCTCACATGCCAAGAGGCCAAAAAAAAGAAAACAAAATAAAATAGCAACTTCACTCTTTTCTGCTTGTATTTTAATGATTCAGTGTTCAAGAAGAAGTAAATATTCTCTGAAATTAATACCACTGGATAAATTATGAAGCTCTCTCTATATATAAAATAAGAATAATTTGAAAAGGCAGAGAGATATTTTAATTGTACAGTATTAACTAGTGTTTCAGGGAAGGATTATATGTATCATACTTCAATGTTATCTTGGTACACATGTGTGTATTTTACATTAACCAGAAAAATAAGCATCAGAAACTTTGTCTTTAACATCCTAGATTTTAAGAAAATATCCTGTAAGCCAATATGCAGCCTATTTATGTATATTTAAGATCTCTCATTTAGAGTTAAGTGGAAGAAGAAAAGGCAAGATTGTTTTTGCAGATGTTGAGAAGGAATTCATTGCAGGCAATCATCATTTAATAACCAGTGCTGACTTTTTGAACAAGTGCTTTCTCTAAATGATAAATCAAATGAGTTGGCACTAACAAAAATCTCTTAGAATATGAATGAGAAAAGCAAGAATATTAAAACAATAGAAACATTAACATAAAAAATCAGCCATTATAGCAAAGAACAGCAAAGGAAATTGGGCAACCATTTTGAGTTTTTTATGGTTGATATTAACATAATTTACAGAGGGGACTATTGTGCAAAAAAGCCAAAATACAGATTGAACTGTAAATATTTACTCACTTGGATGTGACATATGGTATATGAGTTATTGGTATTACTGTAACTAACATTTGAAATGAAAGAATGGGAAATTTTGCCATTTAACATATAAACACCCCAAACAACAGTCTTCTTAATGCTGTATATCCCATGCTGTCTACAAGTGAGACTACTTTCTGGATTTTGAACAAGTCATACACACGTTTTCCCATCTCTATTTACACTCTTTCCTCCACCTATAATATCTACTTCCATCTCTATGTGTGGAAGTCTTAATTTTCTTTCAGGTTAATCAGAAAAACTAACTTGCTTTCATCTCCCTGGTAAGCAGGTATCAAGCACCTTTTTTTATGGTCGAACTCTATGGACTATATAGAAGGCTGAGTGACAAAGAATTGATGTTTTCGAACTGTGGTGCTGGAGAAGACTCTTGAGAGTCCCTTGGACTGCAAGGAAATCAAACCAGTCAACCCTAAAAGAAATCAATCCGGAATATTCATTGGAAGGACTGATGCTGAAGCTGAAACTTCAATGCTTTGGCCACCTAATGTTTTTTCACTGGAAAAAACCTGATGCTGGGAAATATTAAAGGCAAAAGGAGGAGGGGGAGGCAGAGGATGAGATGGTTAGATAGCATCACCAACTCAATGGACAGGAGTTTGAGCAAATTGGGAGATAGTGAGGACAGAGGAGCTTGGTATGCTGTAGTCCACGCAGTTGCAAAGAGTCAGACACCACTTAGTGACTGAACGATAACAACAAAAAGCAGAATACCTTTAATTTTGAACATCTATAGCTTTTATAAAATTTGAGGGTGCTGGGCATAAACTCTTCTGTATAGTTACATGAAAGTGAAAGTGTTAAGTCGCTCAGTCGTGTCCAAATCTTTGTGACCCATAGACTATAGCTCACCAGACTCCTCTGTCCATGGAATTCTCCAGACAAGAATACTGGAATGCGTTGCCATTCCCTTCTCCAGGGGATATTCCCAACCCGGGGACTGAACCCGGGTCTCCTGCACTGCAGGCAGACTCTTTACCCTCTGAGCCACCAGGGAAGCCCTACAGTTACATATCACTTCAGTTTTATATGATGTTATTTAATTTGATCTTCCTTACAATCCACCATGAAAGTGGTGCCAGAAAAAAAGAAAATTGAAATTTCAAGAGAGTCAGGCTTCCCAAGACAGCCCAGTGTGTGCTGAGGCCAAGGTCTCTGACCATGAATGGCTGCTTTTTCTAGTGTATCATGCTGCATTTCAAAACCTTTCTTTTATAAAACTGAACATCTGGTGAGGGCAGAAAGAAAACAAAATTATCTGATTTCTCTGAAAATTTCCAAATACTGGCAGGTTTTGCACTGATGCATGTAACCCCAAATGTTGCCCACACAGATATATAAACAGACAAAATTTTATCAATCATTGTTTACATCACATATGCATTCAAATCCTGTCATAGTTAATCAAAATTGCATAAAGGGACCCTAGCCTCACCAAATAGACAGGTTGCTAAATAATAAAGGGCCTGGGAATGCAGTTAATAGCAAAGTAAAGCTTTTTTTTTTTTTTTTTAATTTATTTAGTTGCACCAGTTTTGCAGCATGTGGGATCTTCAATCTTCCTTGAAAGTGAAAGCGAAGGTCGCTCAGTCATGTCTGACTCTTTGCGATCCCATGGACCATACAGCCCATGGAATTCTCCAGGCCAGAATACTGGAGTGGGTAGCCTTTCCCTTCTTCCTTACAGCGTGCAAAATCTTTGAGTTCTTTAGTTGCAGGCTGTGGGCTTTACTTCTCTGACCAGGGATCAAACCCCAGTCCCCAGCACTGGGAACATAGAGTCTTAGCCACTGGACCACCAGCTAAGTCCCCAAAGCAAAACTTTTTTTGTTAACAAAATTCATTGAGGACTCAGCTGCTAGGCAGGGTCAGTATAGATGCCCGCATACAAAGAAGTCTGTTCCATCAACATTTTGTTATATAGAGATTCTTCTACTGCCAGAGGACATTGAAATAACTCGATACCTACCCTCACAGAATATGTTAACACATGGATTTTAAAAATACATTGTGCACTGTTATCTGGGGAGTGTCAGAGGGGTTGCAGATTCTGAAATTTCCTCCTTTCTCCAGGCTTCCTTTGCTACAGGGATGCATGATATACAAGTGGCTTTAATTCTTTTCCTTATGTGAATTCTTTTTTTTTTTTCTTTTTCTCTCAAACAGATACAACCTTTTTGTACTCAGCTTTGGTTTTCTTTTTATTCCTATTATTAAAGTGGTCTTTGGACTACCAACTGCTTCTTTTCAGCTTTTATGAGGATTTGGCTGTTACTTATTTATTTTTATTTCTGTGGTGGGGAGTCTAGAGTTCATCTATAGCAAGCGGTCCATCAGACTGTATTTTGTGGGTTGATTATGCATGAGGCCGACCTGCTCTGATTTCAACTTGATGTGCCACCTCTTGTCTGGGAGCCTGGGGAACGTTGGATCCTCAGAACCTCCCAGAGTGGGTGTATGTAGCAGAAGAGACTAAGGCTTCAGGCGAAATTGCCAAATCCTATATTTGTACACCAGCAGGCAATAAGTGAAGAAGCTTAAGCATTGCATTCCTGCCGTCTGAAGCCGGCAGACCCTGCAATCAAACACGGAGACCATATTCCAAAACAATTGCTGCCGATGACAGCTTATTATGGAAAGAGTCAGTTTCGCTAAGGATGCTTGCCAATAAAACAAAGTGGAAAACGGGATCTGCTCATAATTTCTATTCATCGAGCCACAATTTTGTAGATGATAGCCGAGCTCTTATTCAGATTTCAAAAACCACTTTGCGGACTTAAGGACCATTCATTCCCACAGACCCCGGGTGGGGGTCTCCTCCGCGGGCGGCAGCGTCATGCGGAGAGCGAGTTTGCTACCCTCTCCCTGGGCGCACGGACAACCTGAAGATCTACTTAAGCACAGCTCCCAAAGCAGCCGGAGCTGATGGTTCATCGCTTATTCTAGTGTTAAAGTTGGGATTTACCATCCTGCAGAATGATTTCATAGACACCTCTGAGTCAATCCTTTATTTCTAAATCAGAATAGCAGAGTTACCAGCAGGCTTGACACCAGGTAAACCTTTGTAAAATGCCAGCTGGCCTAAGAGATTACGCTCACCGGAGGGGATGTGAGTTAATGTTTTCTTGTCACCTCTGGTAGGCATTTTGTTTACAGATTTCCGTGAACTTTTCCTTTTAGTTAAGAAAATTGGCCGGAGGCAGCCCTGTGTGAAATAGTTACAGTCGTTTCTACTGCGTTTGCTTGAAAACGTGTTTTCCCTTAAGTAAAACTGGGCAAACAGCTATTCTGATTTTGGCCTTCTCAAAAAATCTGAAGCAATTTTAAACATCCCTATTTTTTGCACATAGCTTTCAGGACTGTAGACTTTTAAAAAACTCATTTATTTAGTCAAATTTCAATTATGGATCAGTTATGATTGTATAAATGGTGTAACTAGCAGTGGATATATAATTTTGTGTTGAGTTGCTTAAATAGGGAGCTAAGATATCTATCTAAAATACACCATGGGTGAATGATGAAAAAGTGACCCGACCTAAACAAAGTTAATATTATTTATTATATTATTTTTATTCTGTTAATCAGTGCTTAGAAAAGATGCCTAAAAATATAAGGGTAAGAGTTGTGGAGAGAGGTGAGATTTAACCTGATTCTAGATGGACACAGATTACTGGGGAATCTTTTTAACCAGACAAAACGAAGGCCATAAGCAAAAGAATGGGAATGAGGAAAACCAATATGTGAACATCTGAAAGAAGTAAGATCCATTTGATTAAGAGATAAGCAGGAAGAGATTTCTGAAAAGAATCAGAAAACTATCATTGGAGAAATTTGTGCAAAGGGTATCTTTTAAAAAATTTTTTTGTAATTTTATTTATTTTTGACTGTGCTAGGTCTTGTTGCTATGTGGGCTTTTCTCTACTTGTGGTGCACGGGATTCTCGTTGCAGTGGCTTCGTTTGTTCTAGTTGTGGAACACAGGCTCTGGGTGTGCCAGCTTAGAAGTTGTGACTCCCATCTCTAGAGCACAGGCTCAAAAGTTGTGGCACATGGGCTTAATTGCTCTGAAGCATGTGGGGTCCTCCTGGACCAGGGATTGAACCTGTGTCTCCTGCATTAGCAGGTAGGTTCTTTACCGCTGAGGGACCAAGGAAACCCAGTTGGGCTTCATATTACCCCCCTTCTGTGACCAACACTTATGATGTCATTATGGAATTGTATTGATAAATGGATTTCATGACACTAGTTAACTTTGATGGTTACTCTGGTTAACTTTCACGGCCAAGGACTCTGCACCTGGTTTCATCATGAAAGAGTATGGTGATGGGTTGATGATATCTGGCACCAATAGGGAAAAGCAGCATACACACATTTACGTTCCATCTTTTTCATCGACACTTGTTTGTATTCAATGTAACCTTTTTCCTTTTTTTTTTTTTCTCAGTTGAAGTGTACTTGGTTTAGAGTGCTTCTGGTGTGCAGAAGGGATTCAGTCTTACACACACACACACACACACACACATCTATTCTTTGTCAGATTCTTTTCCCTTATAGGTTATTATAAGATATTGAGTATCATTCCCTGTGCTACACAGTAGGTCCTTGTCTATATGTTTTATATATAGTGGTCTGTATCTGTGAATCCCAAAGTCTCAGTTTATCCCTCCCTTCCTTTCCCCTCTGGTAACTATAAGTTTGTTTTCTATGTCTGTGAGTCTATTTTTGTTTTGTAAATAAGTTATTTGTACCATTTTTTTTTAAGATTCATACGTAAATGATATCTTACATTTGTCTTTGTCTAACTTACTTCACTTAGTATAATCTCTAGTTGCATTTGTGTTGCCGTAAGTAACATTATTTCATTCTTTTAATGGCTGAGTAATATTCCATCACATATGTTTATATCTGGGGTGGGTAGCCATTCCCTTCCCCAGGACATCTTCCCAATCCAGGGATTGAAGCTACGTTTCCTCCATTGCAGGCAGATTCTTGACCATCTGAGCTACCAGAAAAGCCCATAATAAGGTATACATAAATGTATATATATATATGTGTGTGTGTGTATATATATATAAAACATCTTTACCTGTTCATCTCTTAATGGACATTTAGATTGTTTCCATGTCTTGGCTATTGTTAAAAGTGCTGCTATGAACATACACTGTGCATGTGTCTTTTCCAATTAGAGTTTCCTTCAGATATATGCCCAGGAGTGCTTGGTCATATGATAACTCTGTTTTTAGTTTTTAAGGACCCTCTATAGTATTCTCCATAGTGGCTCACCAATTTATGTTCCTACCAAGAGTGTATGAGGATTCCCTTTTCTCTACAACCCAATACAACATTTGAGACATAGTGGCTTTTTCCCCTTCAGCTTAAAACCCAGATATAAGAAGAGATGGTATTTACCAGCATGCACTATTATACTATATCGGTCTTTATAGCTGGCATCTATTCAAATCAGATGGGTATCTACTCTCATTGGCCAGTGCGTGTGCCAATTTTATTATGAAATATTTAAATATAATTTCTGAATATTTATTGGATTTCTCCAAAAAAGATTCCAAGTCCATTGTCGCCAGTGAGTACACCGTGAAATTCTTACCAATCTTTGCAGTAGCCAGCTCAGTGATAAGCATATGGTAGATGCTCCGTAAATACTTAGCAAGTGGCATGTAATCAGATGGTAGGATGTAGACACAGTCTGCTTTGGCTGAAATGACGGTCATTGGTCTCGTTTTGCTCTGTAACGAGCAGTTTACCTAGCCTAATGACCTGTGAGATACTTTGGTTATTTTCACAGCTGCAAGAGTCAGATTAAAAAATACACCCAGAAAGGGCCACAGCCTGTGGGAAATAAAGCCCACCCGCCCAAGTCCAAAGAATGAACTTGGAGGTGCAGCTGGAAGCAAGGCTTTAATAACTGTCTTGCAAGATCGGTGTCTGGTGGGCAGGCACACCCAGAGTGGTTACACGGAGCAAGTTATCCTAGCACTCAAGTCCCTCCCCCGTTCCTCATTGGCTGAGTACTACGGGGTTAATAGTCTTCCCCTTGCCTAGATTTATTACCCCCCAAACACTTATTCCCCTTCTTATGTTTTGAATTCACCAACAGAATGAGCCTGCCTGAGAATCCTAGGCATTCTACTGTCCCTTTGCCCAGACTTTCCCCTGCAAATATCCTTTACTATTGCATTGGCAGGCTGGCGCTCACTGTCTTTGAAAATGGACCACTTTTTAAATTTTTTACAAGCCCAACCTTGTGCTAATCAACAAAAGGGTGGACAGAAGGCCAGTGTGAAGATGCACCAAAACCCTGTCCTGGCCACACCTACTGCGTATGTGATTTCACATTATGGAGCGAGATTAGATTCTCCGGAGGGGTAGAATGTTACTGCCTATCACCCTCAAGCTGGGTTCAGTGGCAGTCTTCATTTGATTCACAAGGGGCTTCAATTACTTCAGACTGAGATTTCCTGTGAGTTCTTCCTTTGATTAATTTACTGGTTTCCTTGAAAAGAGATGCTTTTCTGTTCCTTTTTACTCAAGTACCATTTTCCTTTTTAAAAAAAATCTGAAACCAACCAATCCATGTTTTTCCCATTCTAGAACTGAAGGGTAATTTTTTTTTTTTAATTAAAAAAATTTTTTTTGAACTTTTAATTTTGTATTGGGGTCACTATCTGATATTATCTTAATATCTGATTAAGAATGTTGTGATAGTTTCAGGTGAACATCAAAGGGATTCAGCCATAGGTACACATGTATTTGTGCGTGGGTGCTCAAGTCACTTCAGGTGTGTCCGACTGTTTGCGACCCTATGGACTGTAGCCTATAAGACTCCTCTGTCCATGAGATTCTCCAGGCAAGAATACTGGAGTGGGTTTCCATTTCCTCTTTCAGGGGATCTTCTTGACGGGATTGAATCCGTGGCTCTTATCTCTCCTGCATTGGCAGGTGGGTTTTTTTTTTTTTACCACTGGATCCACCTGGGAAGCTCATACATGTATATTTTTCCCCCAAATCCCCTCCCATCCAGGCTGCCACAAAACAGTGAGCAGAGTTACATGTACTATATAGTAGGTCCTAATTGGTTATCCATTTTAAATATAGGGATTCTATATATATGCACATGTTTTATATATATATACAATATAGGTTCACGACCATCCCAAACTCCGTATCTGTCCCTTCCCCCTATCCTCTGCACCCTCTTGCTCCTGCTGCCCTGCTCTGGCAAGCGTAAGTTCATTTTCTAAGTCAGTGAATCTCTTTCCTAAAGGGTAATTCTTGAAATCATTGTTTCTTCTGGATGTTTGTGTCTTTAAAATATTTTTGAGATGATGAGACCCTCTCTGTGGTTATTATTTAGCAAACTCTCCATTATTTCTTGTCTGTGTTTTTCTTAAAGTCAGTCCTTTTAGCCTTTAATCATTTGTCTTGATTTTTTTCTGAACCTATTCCAATTCTTCAAACTGTATATGGAGTTAAGGTCACTACACTGAACCCCAGTTCTTTAAAAGAAAAAAAAAATCACTTTATTCTTCATTGTTCTGGGAAATCATGCATAATCTGTTGCCCAAGGTCATGTTGTCAAGTTAGTTTTATCCTGTATGTCTGATTAGGAGCCTGACATGTCATGAGACATATACCAGGAGATGTTGTCAAATGTTAGTTATTAATATACGGACCCCAGCAAAATTTGAATTTGTGGTTATTGAGACTTAGGATGAGCTCGTATGTTTGGGCATTATTCTGATAGTTTGATCAACTAAATTAACAGCAAAAAGAAGTTAAAGGGGAAATAAAGTACTTAAGGAAATTAAAAATTTTTTAAATGATACAATATAAATACTATTTGCATTTAAACACTGATTTGAATATTAATTCATTTAAGTAAAATTTTATTTATTGTTAAATAGTAATTTACCTATAAGCAATAACATTGGATGTCCTTAAGTATTAGATAATGTGGACTTTGTGCTGGTTTAGGAGTAATTTTTTTCCCTCTTAGACTGAATTATCAGTGTTAGGTGTCATCTAATCTTTACAACTGAAGAAGACCAACAAGAGGTATGGATACCTTTCTGTAAACTTCACCTGAAAACTATGTAAGAAATCCCCAGTGTAGAGTAGGCACTCAGAAACATCAACTCCTTTTCACAAACAACTTCTTTTTATAAATCTGGATACAAAAACCAGAACATTTAGGTGAGTGTCTTGAATCAATAAGGTGAGTGTGTGTGTGTTAGCTGCTCAGTCTTATCTGACTCATTGCGACCTCGTGGACTGTAACCCACCAGGCTCCTCTGTCCATGGAATTCTCCAGGCAAGAATACTGGAGTGGGCTGCCATTTCCTTCTCCTGGGGATCTTCCTGACCCAGGGATCAAACCCAGATCTCCCGTTTTGCAGGAGGTTTCTTTACCAGCTGAGCTGCCAGGGAAGCCCAAGAATACTGGAGTGGGTAGCCCATCCCTTCTCCAGCGGATCTTCTCAATCCAGGAATTGAACCGAGGTCTCCTGCACTGCAGACGGATTCTTTACCAGCTGAGCTACTCGGGAAGCCCCTGACCTGGTAAGGGATGAACCAAACTTGAATGCAAGTCTTCTAACTCTTGGTCCGGTGTTACTTCCGTTGTATTCCTTGCTTCTGTGTCCCAGATGTAAAAGACAAGTGCGGGGACCTCCCTGGCGGTCCAGTGGCTAAGACTCCACATTCCCAATGCAGGGGGCCCGGGTTTGATCCCTGGTCAGGGAACTAGATCCCAAGTGTTGCAACTGAAAATCCTGCATGTCCTACGTGACACAACTGGAACAGCTAAATATTTTAGAGGCAGTCAAACTACCAGGGCTAAAGAGTTGCTCTCTGTTTTCTGCCTTTTTTTTTTTTTTTTCTTTTTTAGTTGCTTCCTTTCTATAGCGGAGGCCCTGGGACTCCTGTCTGAAAGGCTGGAGATAGGTGGAATGGTGAACAGGGTGGCTGTTGATTTCAAGGGAACCAGCCTAACAGTTATAGCCATGTCCACCCAGCAACCAACAGCAGAATTTGGTAGCCTGAGAATGTGATAAGCAAGCAGCTGTAAGATGCAATGGGCTTTTCCCCTAGTGGCTCAGACAGTAAAGAATCTGCCTGCAATACAGGAGACCTGGGTTCGATCCCTGGGTCGGGGAGATCCTCTGGAGAAGGGAATGGCTACCCACGCCAGTATACTTGACTGGAGTATCCCCATGGACAGAGGAACCTGGTAGGCTACAGTCAATGGGGTCGCAAAGAATCAGACATGACTGAGCAACTACCACTTTCACTTTCATAAGATGTTATAAAAAGACTGAAGAAAGTGGCTTCTTATCATTTACAGATTTGCCATGCTCTCTTCTACTCTATGACACAGAAATTGTAAAACAGCTCAGGGAAAAATATCATATGTGATACTTTCATTAGCATATTTGAAAAGTAAAGTAATATTCAGAATTCTTCTCTAGTCTAATGATGATCTCTTGAAGTCATGGGCCTCCTCTATTGATAGGAATTGCTGGGTTAGAATTTGGTAGAGCTGGACTCAGTTTATAAAGACAAAAGAATAAAAGGAAGATGAGGCCAAGTCATTTAGAATACTCCGTTGCCACAAGATGGAACTTTATTAAAGCATTATAAGGTGTACTAGTTACTTTAAAACTGTAAATTCTTAGATAATTGCACAACCAGAGAAAATTCAGTTGGTCAAGTTATAGTAATGTTTTTCTGTTTTATAATACATTTACATCTTAGCCAACATCCAGCAGAAAATGAGTCCTATATGGAAATAACAGAAAGTTTAAGTCGTACAAAAAGAGAACATTTATTATAAGGTAAAGGAGTGTCCTATGGGACTGAGGATAAGGTAACAAAAAATAATTAAAACCATGGTAGAATGTTCAGGAGTACTGTATTCACCTGGACAGGCTGTTATTTTAGCTCCTCCTCCTAATATAAAAATCTAAAAACTGGACAGTTAACTGTCATTATGACTTTAGATTTACTTTATCTGAATCTGTGATGGATATTTAACAAATACTGGCTTAAGCACTTGGGCTTTTACTTTTTCCCTCTGTTAAGTATTTAATGATCTGTAAATAAGTACTTGAGAAAATGCTACCTAAAGGGACCCTGTGCTCTCCTACAACATGCAAAGCTTTGTGTAATGTGAATGATTCACCCTGTGGTTTATAGTTGAGACCCATGCGGAAAGTATTCTTCCCAATAATATGAGGCTGTGCGTGTTAAATCACTTCAGTCATGTCCGACTCTTTGCGACTCTATGGACTCTAGCCCTCCAGGCTCTTCCATCCATGGGATTCTGCAGGCAAGGTTACTGGAGTGGGTCGCCATGCCCCCTTCCAGTGGATCTGCCTGACCCAGGGATTGAACCTGCATCTCTTATGTCTCTTGCATTGGCAGGTGGGTTCTTTACCACCAACGCCACCTGGGAAGACCATACGAGGCTGCTGCTGCTGCTGCTAAGTCGCTTCAGTCGTGTCTGACTCTGTGCGACCCTGTAGATGGCAGCCCACCAGGCTCCTCTGACCCTGGGATTCTCCAGGCAAGAATACTGGAGCGGGTTACCATTTCCTTTTCCAATGCATGCATGCATGCTAAGTCACTTCAGTCGTGTCCGACTCTGTGCGACTCTATGGACTCTAGCCCTCCAGGCTCTTCCGCCCATGGGATTCTGCAGGCAAGGTTACTGGAGTGGGTCGCCATGCCCCCTTCCAGTGGATCTGCCTGACCCAGGGATTGAACCTGCATCTCTTATGTCTCTTGCATTGGCAGGTGTGTTCTTTACCACCGACGGCACCTGGGAAGCCCATACGAGGCTGCTGCTGCTGCTGCTAAGTCGCTTCAGTCGTGTCTGACTCTGTGCGACCCTGTAGATGGCAGCCCACCAGGCTCCTCTGACCCTGGGATTCTCCAGGCAAGAATACTGGAGCGGGTTACCATTTCCTTTTCCAATGCATGCATGCATGCTAAGTCACTTCAGTCGTGTCCGACTCTGTGCAGCCCCATGGACAGCAGCCTACCAGGCTCCTCTGTTCACGTAATTCTCTAGGTAAGAATACTGGAGTGGGTTGCCAGTTCATTCTCCTTATATGAGGCTAGTTCCATGCAAAGAGATGTCACCCTCTCCTATAGGAAAGGATTGCTTTCTTCACCTCCCCAGGAATGGTCCTCTGGTCTTTTTTGAGAGAACATTCAGCAAGTTTACACCAGGCTCCAGCTCTGTAGGAAACCCATACATTTCTTCTTTTCATCTAAATTCTTTGTTCCTCTCCTCCATTCTTTACCTCATTTACATACTTCCTCCGTGCCCAGTCAGATAGCATCTTCATTCAAGAGACCAGCTACCCCAAGGCCAGGATGAAACCTAATAGTTCTAACTCCAAATTAGTTCTAATTTCAAATTGTCTTAAGGAGAGGGTGGAAGGGTGGTGGTGTTGAAAACATTTCCCAGAAGAAGAGAGCTGGGGCAGATGACTCAGGAGGGTCTGCCATAGAAGGCTAGGCTCAGATGTTTGCAAAGATAGTCTGGAGACAGTTTGGAGATAGTCTGATTTGGTTCTTCCAAGACAGTCTTTCTCAAGGCTCTTGCTTTTTGAGAATGGAGTTTGAGAATCTCACTTTTTAAGTCCTTTCCTGGTGATTCCTATGCTGAAGTTTCCACTGTCCTAGAATACATTCTCAAAAAGATTATGTGAAAAGATAGAATTTCAAATTAAGCATCTTAAGCAAGCAGCCCCATCTAAGGAATTTGTCATAGCATGAGCATCAGTCCTGGACCAGTTCTGTGAGATCAGTAGCACAGACTAGAGCCATGCCAGGTTCCCAAGGCCTTGATGGGTGTGGCCAGTGATTCCTAGATGATCTTCAGTCAACTGATAATGATTGAGTGCAGGTTGTTGAATTCTGTATTTTTACTGATTATAGGTTCTAGTTGTGTTGTATTGAATTTTTAAAAAAACTTATCATTTGGAGTCATAGCAGAAGTTTATTATTAAGGGTATGCCCATCAATGACTATGAAATTGGGAAGATTGTTTTTATCACTTGTCTTTCTTAGGAACTGTTAGCAAAGTAAAAATACGTTAACACTTCTGACCTTCTTCCCTCACCCAGAAGAGTAAACAAACAGGGACAGTGTATCACTTCATCAGAAACTAGAAAATAAATGGTACCCAATTCAGAGCATCTCCTATGTGCTAGAGAAAGATAGGATATTTTCTGTGCATTATTACATTTCACCCTCATAATCTAATGAGGTAGATATTATTTCTAACTTCAGTAAAATAAAATAAAGACAAAAATGTGAAACTTGTGAGATTAGTCTCAAAACATACAGAAGGCATTGTTGTTCTTTAGTCACCAAGTTGTATCTGACTCTTGTGTTCCCATGGACTGCAGCCTGCCAGGCTCCTCTATCCATGGGATTTCCCAGGCAAGAATGCTGGAGTTGGCTGCCACTTCCTTCTCCAGGGGATCTTCCTGACCCAGGGATCGAACCTGCATCTCCTTCTTTGCAGGCAAAGCCTTCCCCGCTGAGCCACCAGGGAAGCCCCGAGAAGGCATCAGGGCTGGGCGTTGAATATAGTTTGGAATAATTCCAGTGCCTGAGCCATTTATGTTACATCATGTCAACATAACAGAAGCACCTCTGGGTAAAAATGAACCCTCCTTGTTTCTAGCTGAACCCTATCTTTCTTCAAGGAGCAGCTCCAATCCCATCTGTTCATTCATGCAGCCTTCCCTGGCATTCCTCAGATTTTTTTTTTTTTATCTTCACCTTCATTCGATACTCATGAACATATTTGATCATTTTCTCACATTTCAGTAGTCCTGAAATTGGAGTGGAGGCACCTTTCCGGGGTTAGAGGATTGTAGTTTGTGTTCTTTCCTTCTTTCTTGCATGCATGCTCAGTTGTGCCCCACTCTTTGTGACCCCATGGGCTGTAGCCCGCCAGGCTTCTCCATCCATGTAGATTTCCAGGCAAGAATACTGGAGTGGGTTGCCTTTCCCTACTCTTTCTTTGTAATGATACATAAAATTAAGGTGCATCTTAAACTTGATGGCATCCTAGACTGAATGAAATAGATGTTACTTAGGTATTTAACGGTCTGGCCATGCTATATGGAAACTATGTAGAAATAGTATAATTATGGCACAACTAATGCTCTCAGACATCTGCATGCTCCCCTACTTCCAGCAGCTTCCCTGGAAATCAGCTGGGCCTGTGTGACCAGTTCTGGGCAATGAATCCTGAATAGAGGTAACACTTGTCACCCCGGGGCCAAGGCAATTAAGTACTGGTGTGCCTCTTTTATCCCTCTATCCCAGCCGCAGCAAACTTAGGAGCCAATAGATGTTAAGTACTTATTTATTTGAGGGTTTCCCAGGTGGCTTTGGAGAAGGCAATGGCACCCCACTCCAGTACTCTTGCCTGGAAAATCCCATGGATGGAGGAGCCTGGTAGGCTGCAGTCCATGGGGTCGTGAAGAGTCAGACATGACTGAAACGACTTTGCTTTCACTTTTCACTTTTATGCATTGGAGAAGGAAATGGCAACCCACTCCAGTGTTATTGCCTGGAGAATCCCAGGGATGGGGTCGCACAGAGCTGGACACGACTGAAGTGACTTAGCAGCAGATGGCTTAGTGGTCAAGAATCTGCCTGTCAGTGCAGGAGGTGTGGGTCAGGAAGATTCCCTGGAGAAGGAAAATGGCAGCCTACACCAGTGTTCTTGCCTGGAGAATCCCATGGACAGGGAGCCTGGGAGGCTACAGTCCATGGGGTCGCAAAGAGTCACACATGATTTAGCAACTGAACAACAACAAAGGGTAAGAATAACTAATTCAGAATTGAACTTTGACATGATCACTCTAGTCCTGCAGTATGATATGTGGATTCAAGTTAGAAGGTAAAAGGATAAGTTTCAATTTTCCAGGTAAAACTTGATAGCTTGGACTCAGTGGCGCTGGAGATATTGAGAATAACAACAACTTATTTATGTGACAGGATTATGGTGATATATACTCATGTGATAAGTGCATGATGATGGTTCCTTCTTTTGGGTTCCTACTAAGCAACATGTTAGTTGCTCAGTCGTGTCCGACTCTTTCAGACCCCATGGACTATACAGTGCATGGAATTCTCCAGGCCAGAATACTGGAGTGGGTAGCCGTTCCCTTCTCCTACTTTATACACCTGACATTTTCAGTAGCAGCCCTGGGGTGCTGCCCCTTTGTTTTTTTCCTCTCAATAATCTTCATTATCTGTGCTCAGCTAAACTTCTCCAGGCAACATTCCTTTACAATAATAGGGTCTGAGGATGAAGGAGAAATAGCCTCAGAAAGAGGAACACAAGAAAAAATCATTGGATTTCTAGTATCCCAATGTTTGGTGAGAATGCAGAAGTGATCAGGAAAGTAGAGATTAAAATGTAGGGCTGTTCCTCCAAACTGGAACTATTTCAGCCTAGGTTCCCTTGCCTCTTGAGAAGCCTTTAGGACTGACTCATCACTAGAACAAGATAGCTCTCCAGCTTCATGGAAAATTCTCATCCTTTTCAGAATGCAAGTCTGAATTTACTTTTTGTCTTGTCTGAGGACAATCCTGTTTGTGAATATACCATGCTATATCTCCCTGAATTTCCTGGATCTGAAAAAAGTGAAAAGACTATTTGCTTTTATGTAATCAGATTCTCTGGAATTTAATCCTATATCCTATTTATGGCTGAGCTAGCCATTCAAAATTAAAATGAACCTTTCATCCATGTGTATCATAAATGGGCATTTATCAGGATTATATGATTTTGCAATCCATCTGAATACGTAACCTGAATTTGTTTTCTTTCCGTTTCACTATGTAATTACCATGCAACAATAACAAAAGTGACATGTTTGAAGAACAGATAAAATGCTGTAAATTGGCCAGTAATGGTGATATTTCCTCATCTTCTGAAAAACCCATTTATTCTCTCTCTCAACAAATCAAGGCACTGTCAGCGCATCCTCATCGCCTGGCCGGAGGGGCTCCACCAATTTCTAGATGTGAGTGAGTCTTGGAATGCAGATGAGGGCGACTAACGAAGGCTTTCAGCGCAGGCAGCTGGTTTTTGCTTGCCTCAATTTCTAAATCATCCATAATGGGGCCAAGACCTCCCAAGCACTAAAAAGAGCGAGCTGACATGCTGGACAAACTGTTAATTTTTTCCTAAAGAAGCTGCTATATTGCACATCTGTCACTGCGGCGCAGACAATTACTCAGTGAGTGGGGAAAAAATCTGCCGCTTGTTTCTAGCTGAGTTGTTAAGGGACATAATGGAGAAACACAATGGGACGGGAGTCAAATCAGGCAGGTTTCCTGTGTGCTTGCGATGGTTTCCATTTTGCAAGGCTGTCCTGTGATGTTAAACTTCGGTGAAGGAGATGAAGATGTGTGGAAAGGAATCAGGAGTGATGTGACAAAAGGAAACGAGTGTAAAGATGGGGGAGGGTCAAGAACCAGGCCTTCAGTTTCTGGACCACCTGGCTGACTCTTGAAAGCCTAAAGACACCATGATCATTGTTTTAGAAATACTGTGGTTTCGAACTTGACATTTCACAATCTCAGTGTGTTCTGCCAAGTAATTCACGTTCCCTTAAAAATTGTTTTGTGAATTCCATTCCCCCTACCTGCAGCATGGATTATCTGTAGTTTCCACAATCAATTATAGCCATCAGAAAGAACTTTAGACTTAGATTAGCCACACAGTTATCTAATGAAGCCTTAATTTCTCCCCCTGAAACTCATCTGCTCATCCTAACTATGAAATTCTGGCATTTGAAGAAATTTACTTCACTAAGTAAGAATTGGTTTGCTTTTGGAAAGCATCTTTTTTAAGTATGTAATGAGCTAGTATACTATATCTCATCTTATTATAGAATGCTACCTTTAGGAAGGAATAAACATTTCCTTGAAATTTAATCGGAAGATGAAAACAGGTAGAAAAAAGGTCTGAGTGTTCTTTTTGCTTGGGATGCTATCATAATACAGGCTTGTCTTTACCATTTTATAGCTGAAAGATCA
This sequence comes from Odocoileus virginianus, assembly GCF_023699985.2. NCBI lineage: Eukaryota > Metazoa > Chordata > Mammalia > Artiodactyla > Cervidae > Odocoileus > Odocoileus virginianus. The sequence continues at coordinate 57,477,672 of NC_069684.1, read as the reverse complement.
AGAATTATACACAGATTTAAAATGCTATTAATGTATCTTGAATATTTAAACTAAGGGAAAAAGAAAAACAACTAAAGAAACACAAAAATAGCCTTCAATTGTTGCCTAACTTCATCCTTCAAAGACGAAGGAGTAAACACGGGACATTCTGACACTGCAACAGGAGTGAGGTCGGTGAATCTGAGAATGATTTAAACTCCATGACAATTCAAAGACAGAAGACAACTCTAATGTACAGATAAAACCGAAAGTGGCAATAGTAGATCACACTCCTGGCAGTTAATGGCACTGACTCGCTAGAGACAAATCTGGATCTACTTAAAATGTCAGGTGGGTAAAGTAATGAGTCTTTGCCTAGTAGTAGGAACCCAGCAGAAGGAGCCTTCATGGTCCACTTGTCAGTTGAGTATATATTACTGCAAGCCTGTTAAATAAATGAGTATTTAATACCTATTGGATAAAAAAAAAAAATCCACTTACTCAAATCACAGTTCAGTTTTTTGGGGGAGAAAAGAGAGTATTTTATTAACATAATGAGATGCTTCCTATAAGCAATGGAACTCAACACTTTAATGAGTATTATAAAATATTTAAAATATCCAAGCAGGTTTCTGAGAAGCACAATTTCCCAGAAGGAAACGGAGTAACACATATGGTTCTGATCTGTATTTCAGGTTATCAGAGAGATAACTTGCCCTTGTTCCTTTAGAATCAGAATCTTTGGGTGGAAAAAGACCTTAAGACAGTTAGTCTAGCCCAGCATCAGAGAAAACAAAACCAGGGAAATGTGGTATAACAGGTCACAATCAGCTGTGAATAAATGAAATCAAATATGTTTACCAATTTTGTCCCCTAAAATTTCTTTAGAAAATGTTGACATTTTCTAGGACTGAAACATGAGTAATGAATTGGGGGCTTCCCTGGTGGCTTAGACAGGAAAGAATCTGCTTGTGATGTAGGAGAGTTGAGTTCGATCCCGAGGCTGGGAAGATCCTCTGAAGAAGGAAATGGGAACTCCAGTTTTCTTGCCTGGAGAATTCCATAGACAGAGGAGCTTGGTGGGCGACAGTTCATGGGGTAAATAAGAGTTGGACATGACTGAGCAACTAACACTTAATGGCACTGTTCAATGTTAATTGTCAATGGGTAGTAATTAGCAGGGCTTCCCTGGTAGCTTGGTTGGTAAAGAATCAGCCTGCCATGCAGGAGACCCTGGTTTGATTCCTGGGTCGGGAAGATCCACTACAGAAGGGATAGACTACCCACTCTAGTATTCTTGGGCTTCCCTGGTAGCTCAGCTGGTAAAGCATCTGCCTGCAATGCAGGAGACCTGGGTTTGATCCCTGGGCTGGGAAGATCCCCAGAAGAGAATGGTTACCCACTCCAGTATTCTGGCCTGGAGAATTTCATGGACTGCCCAGTCCATGGGGTCGCAAAGAGTCAGACACGACTGAGTGACTTTCAGTAATTAAAAAAAAAAATTAAAGTCCTTTCAACTTTATTTTTTATTATTTCAAGAGGGAAACATTTAAAGCACAAAGACAATGACTGCTTATAAATAACATTCTTAAACATTATGTTTATTCTTTCATTCTTTGTTGTACTATTATTATATCTTTCTACTAAAAGAAAAAAAATTCAAAATATTCTTTGCTAAACAACTTCATTTTACAATACCATTTAGGTCGCTTTTTTTTTTTTTTTAAAGAAAAACAGAGGACAGGAGGAAATGGTTTTAAAAAGCATGTCAGCAGTGATTTTTCTCTTTCATGAAATATCTGCTCAAAATGAAAACATATTGAAGAGAAGCAATTGTCAGTTCAATTAACTGCAAGAATATCAATTCACAATGCTAAGATATTAATAAGATGCAATTATTTTGCAATCATGTCTGTAAATTGCACAGTCATGCCCTGTAAACATACCTATATGTATACATTAGGCATATCTTTAACCCTACTGTCTTAACTTCTGTTTGATAGTAACAGTATGAGTTATAAAATCTGTTTTCAAATGCTGATACCAATTAACTGGTAAATGTTAGTTAACAGTGGATTTTCTTTTAAAGGAGACCATATAATTAAAAAATAAAAGCAAAGAAATTTGAGGGGGATAACATTGCCTTAAAAATTGTATTTGGGGAGAAAGATGGGAGGAAGTAAATGACACCAGCATACAATCTGGTTAATATCAAGTATAACAAGTATATAAAGGCAAAATGTTGAATTGCTAATGTAGCCACACTCAGTCTCTTGGCTACTTGCTGAGGAATAGATAATTTGGATAGTAATGGAAGAGACTTATGCATTCTCTAAAAGTTTTAGTACAAGCAATTAATTTGATATGAGGCTTAGATACTATAGAAGTGTTGGCTTTATGAAGGACAAGAGAAGAATCTAACTGCCTTTTTACGGAGATATGATTGATACATTCTAAAACATGAATTCTTTTGGATGCTTTGGGTTCTATAGGCATAGGAACTGATAAAAATTAACTTTACAACAAACGTAAATTAGTGAACTTCATATCTTAAAGATATTTGACGTACATTAAAAATTCCACTTTTCAATTGTGTTCTTTTCTCTGATTAAGTTCAGGTCCAAGCAGAACTTCAGGTGTGCAATGATCATTCTTAGATCTCACTGAAAAGTGAAGGAGGTCTGTGTGAGAGCAGGGGAACGCTTGGGAAGTCACCACTTCTCTGCTTTGAGTATTGATTCACATGTTCCGTAAATACTCCAATAGAATAAGCCATGTTTGAAATCTGTGAGTCATAGACAGGGCTCAAGATGTCAATATTGAGAACTTTCTTCTCTTAGGGGAAAATATAAAGATGAATTATTTTGGGAGGTGGAGTTAGAGAACAGCTGAGCTCAGTGATATCTTAGAAAGTTTCTTCAGAAAATTGATGCCCATCCAGGAGAACAAGAAACAATATTGATAAAGCTGCAACATTTAGCTAAGGAGTTCTCCCGTGCCAGCTCGTGTAAAGTCTGCTCTTCCTCACTGTGAGAGTTTGACCATGGTGAAGTGAAAAAGAATGGTCAAGTCCATGGGAATTTGGGATCAGTCAGTCTCACAAAAACCTCACTGTGTTTTACCTGTGGCTCCAAATTTGGCTTTGCAAAATTCTAGGATTTTAAAAGATCTTCAGGCAATGGAACCAAAACAAACTTATGAACAGACCTTAGAGTGCTATACGCTACCATAATGAAGTTTTAAACCGAAATATAGACAATCTCCCCCAGCTTTTTGCATCTTATGTAGATGGAATGAGTATTCAATAAAAAATATTTAAAAAAAAACGGTAAATTTTCAAGTAACAGACATTTAGGAAAGCGTCAAACAAGTTACTTTATCCAATGAGAATGCTCACCTGGTAGGCTAAGAAGGGCATGAGAAAAGCAACTCCCTGGTAGCCTATGGTTCCCTGGCCAACTTGTCCTCTTACCATGATAACCCTTGAAAGGAATATAACTCTGAAAAGGAACCTGTAAGTTGGCAAACCATTAAGCCTTTCAAATAGCATGCTGAACTTCCTCTCCCTAAAGAGCAGTATTTTCTTTAGAGGACCACGTGGGACCGGTCTATTACATGCACAAACCTCCTTTCCCCACTGTGAAAGACTCTTGGGGACTGTCAAATTCCCAAAAGCCTGTTAGAGAGGAGCCAAGAGGAATTTTATCACAGTAAAATTACTTTGTGCGATCCTATAATGGGGCAGACATGTCATTATACATTAGTCCACGCCCATAGAATGTTCCACACCAAGAGTGGACTGTAATATAAACTGTGGAGTTTGGGTGATTTTGATGTGTCAATGTAGGCTTGACAACTGTAACAAATATACCACTCTGGGGTGGGGGGAGGATGTTGATAATGGGGGAAGCTATGCATGTGTGTGGGGAGGGGACATTTGAGAAATCTCTGTAGCTTTCCCTTAATTTTGCTGTGAATCTAAAACTGCCCTAGAAAAACAAAGCTTAAAAAACATTAGAAGGTTGATTCACATGTGTTATCTTGGCCTTCACTCAACCAGTAAAGGTCATTACAAAAGAGAATATCACTATTAGTTCTTACTAATGAAGACAATAACAAACCAACATCTAAACTAACAGCAATTCAGAATCCTGGACATTATGAAGCAGAGGATTCAGATGTAACAATACTAGGCACATAATAAAAATGACTTGTTTTGCTTGATTTTAAAGTAACTGCTTAGGTGTTAGAAAGGGCAAACAGTACCGTTTATTTTTTTTGTACACCTTGTAAACGGGCTGGATCGTTGCCAGTAATTGAATTCTTGGGAGAGCCATTAAAATCTTCAAATAAATTGAGTCGATATTCTAACTTACTCCAATGGTTAAAATTTAAAATCAGTTTACTACAGTTGAGTTGATCTTAAAAAAAATATCAACCTTTGGGAACAAAGAGGTAGAAGGAAGTCTAGATTATTAATAGAGCTTACAACTTAGTCATGGTGAATTTAAAAAATACATTTTTCTTTCCATAATTATTTTATGTTCTAAATGAGGTAAAATTGATAAGATCTGCAGTAAAGTCATGTTGAGGGCACTGTGGTGATCACAATGATGAGGTTTATTTTTGTCGACATGTCAGAGGGCAACATTAATTGCTATTTGTCAGCTGTGAACTTCATACTACAGTGTCCAAGGATAGAAGATGAATGGGTGTCACCCTGTTGAGGAATCCTAACAAAAAAGTCAAATTCAAGGCATACGAAATTGGCCAGCCTTTCAAAAAAAGATGTGCTTAGGACTTCACTGATGTGATGACAGGTGTTTTCGGTTAGGACAGACAGGGATGAGGTGAAACATAACCCTTTCCGGCCAATCCTATTTTAGAAACACGGAGGCGTGCCCGGTCGCTGGGGCATCGAGCGCACACAGGAATGAATCAAGCTAAAACATGAGAAATCACTGACAACACAAGATCAAAATAAATAAGAGAAACGAGCTGTTCTTTACACCTAGAATGTGAGTCACTGAAAAATTTTAAAAGGTGAAGGTTTTTACTTTAGCACCATGAACTGTGATGAAATCCCATTTCTATCACTCTGGCAGAACTGTAGCAGCTAGGAAGCTAGAGGGGCAAGTCTGAGGCTTTGATGTTCGATTTCAGCTTCAACCACAGAAGCTATGTTGTCATTTTAGAACAATGGGCTATAGCGAGCGAATAAAACTTGTTAAACGGCTCCTCTGCTTTTCCTCTTAGGCGGATTTTCCTGAATTGGAGGCAGTGGTTGCAGGGGTGCTTTTTGGTAGAGGAAACCCAAGTCCTAATCCTTTTGGTCTCTGCAGGGCTGGAATCGGCTCAGCGATCCCCTTGCCGTCTCGTCCGAGGCCTGTCCCAGGTGTCCAGCCCATGTTCTGGAGCATTCGGTTTCCAATATTGTTTTCTAGGATTGGCTGGGCGTTTTCTCCTACAAATCCTGGAATTAGAAAATGACAGAAACAAAAAAAACAAAATCCCACATTAGTATGAACACAGATGAAGGCCCTCTTAGGCTAAGAAAAGCACATTCTTTCAAGTTTTCCTTTCAGCAAAGTACTGGGGAGGGTTCTTTCTTCATCTTTGGATAAAGAGCTTGTTGTAGTAGAAGGCTCAATGGACAAAGACCGCGGTTAGTTTCAGCTCTTCCACTTAGTAGCTGATTAGGTTATTTAACCTCTTTGGGTTTCTGTTTTCTGATCTGTAAAACAGGCATAATACAAAGCAATCAAAACTCAAATTACCAGATCATTTCTTGTGGTTATTCTTCCTTGATAATTAAGGGAGTGATCATCAAGCAAGCTAATGTGACAGACTGTGTAGGAAGAACAGGGGTCAAAAAGTACAGACTCCTTGGTGGCTCAGTGGTAAAGAATCCGCCTGCCAGTGCAGAGGACGCAGGTTTGATCCCTGGGTCGGGAAGACCCCCTGGAGAAGGAAATGGCAACCTGCCCCAGTTTTCTTGTCTGGAAAGTTCCATGGACAGTGGTGCATGGAGGGCTACTGTCCGAGGGGTCGCAAAAGTGTTGGACACGACTTAGGGATTAAACAACAGCTTAAAACCATCTTGGTTTTAGGGAGAACATATTCAGTACCGTCTCCTATATTGGGGCTTCCTTGAAAGTCTGTTGTAGAACTCTGGGCTATAGTGTTTGCCCATAATTCCATCCCTAGGGTTCCAGGGATGAAGTTGGCTCACTTTCCGAAGGTCTGCAGGATGCCTGTGGCATACAAGCTCTGTCCTGGGTCCAGCATGTTTCTGTTCTGAAATGAGGGCTGTGTTTTCCGAGACGGTCTGAGAGTTGAAATGCGCAGGTGCTGACAACATCACTCACTGCTGTCAAAGGCTTGAGAGTCAGCTGTCTCTCTTGTGCCCTTAACCCCTTTCCCATCATCGTCCATCTTTCCTCCCTGATCTGGGTTTCTAACAGCACCTTCTACCCCACCTCTAGCCCCCAAATAGGGATTCTCCATCCTCCTCTTTCTCTAAGACTGTATATAAGGATCCTTTTAAGCGCCAATAACGATAACAAAAATATTACCTATGGGACCACAGTGTATAGTGTTCTGTTTCTTGATATGGTAGTGACCAATTTATTATTGTTCTCTAAAACTCTACCTACACATTTCATTCCATTCTCTGTATATGTGCTGCTCAGTTGCTAAGTCATATCTGACTCTTTGTGACCCGATGCACTGTAGCCTGCCAGGCTCCTCTGTCCATGGGACTTTCCAGGAAAGAAAACTGTAAAGTGAAAGTCGCTCAGTTGTGTCCAGCTCTTTGCAACCCCATGGACTATACAGTCCATGCAATTTTCCAGGCCAGAATACTGAAGTAGGTAGCCTTTCCCTTCCCCAGGGGGTCTTCCCAACCTAAGGATCGAACCTAGGTCTCCCGCACTGCAGGCCGATTCTTTATCAAGGTTGCCATTTCCTCCTGCAGGGGATCTTCCCAACCCAGGGATTGAACCTGTGTCTTCGGAGTCTCCTGCATTGGCAGGTGGATTCTTCACCACTGAGCCACTTGGGAAGTCTCTGGTATATGTATTTCAAAGTAAAAACATAAAATAACAGTAAGTAATAAAAGACATGTCGGAGTTGAACTAATAGTATATTTAATCTGGTAATTTGTATCTGGTTTTCTGGAAAATAGTGAATGGGTTGTTCCTCAGGATTCTAACTTACAGAGGGGAATTGCAAAGTGATACAGATGAGTTATATAACTGAAACTGAGTTTATAACTAAAACTGGTGAGTTTTATAACAAACTATAGAGTAATCATCAATGGATTTTTGCAAGACCTTTACTGAACATTTTGATATTCTTAATCTTCAGAGGATCTTCAGACTGAGAACAGAATACATTGCTGTCATTGCTAACTTCATTACAGGGAGTGAGAACTGGATTACCACAATAATGAGTTGGTTTTGGACTTGTCAGATTGGTTTTTAGCTCACTGAAGCAAGTATTTTAACATGTAATAGAAAAAAACCTTCAATTGCCAGCAGCTTGAATGGCCAAAGATTGGCACCAAAGAAAAACTCTGGACTAACATTATTTACTGCTTGACAAAGGCAAAATAAAAATACACAGAGATTTTATATATTTATCTAATTATACAAAAATATACATAAACATATAAGATATAAAATAGGCCTCTTAATTACCAAACAAAACAAAGAGAAGCCTTTTGTTAAAACTTGTTTAATAACATAAAGACAATTAAGGTTTTTCTTTAAGTTTTTATTTTGAAATTATGATAATGGTAAGCAAGGCATCTAATTTTTTTCTGAACAGCTGCTTTGCAGATGTGTCAGGTTACACGGCATACTAGCTTTTTGTCTTATATCCCTAATTTTTCTGTGATCACCACAAATTAATTTAATCCACTGATAAGCTAAGATGGATCAGAGGTCTAACGAGGCTTCAGGCTACATACCTGTTATATTTTTGATACAAGAGATTGCAAAGGTTCAAGTTTAAACTTTAATATTTAAGAGAAAATATAAAGTCAATTTAAACCATCTCTGCAAAAACTGCATGTCAGTTTTGAGTTCTGAAATGAACAGCAAATAACTGATTCATGACTGTAGTTTTAAAATGTTGGCATTTCAAGTGTGGTGGCTCAGTAGTGGCCACTCGACTTCACCCTGCTTTTTTATTTATATTTTAAATTGATGTACAGTTGATTTACAATGTTGTGTTAGTTTCTGGTTTACAGCCAAGTGATTCAGTTAAACATACATATTTAGTATATTTACATTTTTATATTCTTTTCAATTATGTTTTATCACAGGATACTGAATATAGTTCCTGTGCTATACAATAGGGCTTTGTTATCTATTTTATATACAGCAGCTTGACTGAACATCCAAATCTGCTCATCCCAAACTCCTATTTTATCCCTCTCCCATTCCTTTCCTCTTCTGGTAACCATTAAGTTCATGCTTTAGTTTCTATACAGGCAGAAAGGAATTCATTCTATTTTTTTAATGCTGGTTTATTTCTCTTAATTAAAATGAAGCACTATCATTATGTTAAAACAAAAAGAAAGACCATTTGATTTCTTAAATGCTAAATCTTTCCCCATAGCAACACAGATTTCTGAAACAAACAAAAAACAAGGGCTGTTCTATATAACTTAAAAAAAGAAAAAACAGATACTTCATTTTTCATGGAAAATGACTCTGGCATGAGCTCTACTGTTGGTCTCTCATCCTTCTTTTATGAGATTAAGACACGGGAGTGGAACAACTCCGTCTCAGCACAGCATCTGACAACCATAATTTCCTTTTCTTTTGCTCCTGGCGGTGCTAAATCCTTTAAGTCCTTGCCTGGGAGGCTCTCCTCCTGCTCGGGCAATTTTAGCAATACATAGCCTGCTAACCCTTCTGCAAGCTCCCGCTCCAGCCCCCTTTATTCTGGATCTCTTATATCTATTACAGCGGAGTCAGTCCTTTCCCCTCAAATCTTCCAAAGAGTATTGTGGATAGTAATTCACTTGCGTAATTGGCTCAAGAGATGAAAATCTTGTATCGGCCTCTCTTAGCTGCTAATCTATCCAGCTGACTGCAAGCCTAATTGGCAGCTTGTTTAGTAATTTGGCTCCTAAAGTGTTGTATTGATGTTGGATAAACAGCCAATGGAAGGGCAGGTGACACATGCTGCTTCCCACATAACACAGTGCATCGCGTCAGTCCTGACCCCATATTCAAAAGGCTTTCAGTGGTCTGTGCTCATTCTTTCTTCCCACCCTCTTTCCCCATTACTTTGCTAGTCAGCTGAAGAGCATGGTTATTGTGGTTATTATTATTATTTGTGACATTATTAGAATTGCCAGTTCTCATACTGTCCTCTGGCCTCAGTAACTAATTTAGGGACATGGGCTTTTGATTGCTGTTAAGAAACAGCATTGAACACAGACTGGGCTGTGAGAAAGTGGTGGCGGTTAGTACTTTTTGTCAAATGTTTTAATTGTTTCATTTTTTAATACAGAAAAGCCTCACTGAGATCATTATACATCTTATCTGCAATAATGCAGATGTTTTTCATGTGAATTTTGCAAAATAAAATCAGTTCAAATAGCCAACTGCTTAAAAATACAAGGCTCTTGCTTTTTAAACAATGAAATGGAAAACTAGTTTCTTGATTTTTTTTTTAACTAAGTGAAAAAAACTTTGCATAGTAGGGAATGAAAGACATGGTTGATATTGACATGTTTGGAGAAGGGAAGGTTTTTATTAACAGATATTTTGGTTATAGGGGCTTCTCAGGTGGCCCCAGTGGTAGAATCCACCTGTCAATGCAGGAGATACAAGCTATGTGGGTTTGATTCCTGGGCCCAGATCTCCTGGAGGAGGAAATGGCAACTCACTCCAGTATTCTTGCCTGAGAAATTCCACGGACAGAGGAGCCTGACAGGCTACAGTCCATGGGGTCACAAAGAGTTGGGCATGACTGAGCACACACATTTTGCTTATACAGATAAATTTCTTATGGGATGATTGTATTAATATATCAAAGAATAGTGTTTTCAGAAAATGAAAAAAACATCTTAAAACTATTGGTTCTGAAGGCACACAGGGATATTTGTTTGCTATAATATGATCAGGACTATTTATGGCCTACGTACCATGTACCTGGTCTGTGCTTTACTTGTTAGGCATGCGGCATTCATAATCTCCATTCTTCATAACAATTGTGCAAGGGGGGGAAGTATTGATATAATGGGCTGCAGAGAGATGAACTGCTTGACCATTACCACATAGTAGGCTAAGATTCAAACTTTGGTGAAGTTTACTCTAAAAGCCTACATACTTGCCATTACCTACACCGCCTTTCTACAAGAATTAATGGCAAACAAACAACTTCAGTGGAGATGATGTTCTAAATTATTAAAAAAAAATATTTGGATTACATGTAATTGTAGTATCAACTTCTCTCAATTTGCATTTGGACGATACACAGCATAGTACTCGCAATGACATACTTGGATAACTTACAATGTAATGTCTGTGGCTCTCAGAGATTACCAGCGCTTCTGCGGCCGTGATTTCTTTTGATCTTCCTCAGCAACCTGCAACGTTATTACTGGCAACACTTACAGAACAAACTAAGGTTTAAAGAGGTAATAATAATTGTTGTTTAGCTGCTAAGTCGTGTTCAACTCTTTTGTGACCCCATGGATTGCAGCCCCCCTCCCCCCAGGCTCCTCTGTCCATGAGATTTCCTAGGCAAGAATACTGGAGTGGGTCACCATTACCTTCTCTGGGCATCTTCCCGACCCAGGGATTGAACCCGGGTCTCCTGCCTTGGTAGGTGGGTTCTCTACCACTGAGCCACCAGGGATGCCCTTAAAGAGGTGATGCACCTGCCCAAAGTCACCCAGTTAGAAAGTGCCCCGGTTAGAGAGTGAATTTAGGACACCTGAGTCTTAATGTTACCCTTTCACCGACTGGACAGTGATCTTAAAATAGTCTATCACCATTAGTTTCTATGATGTCATTTCTTCCGCCACATTGTCCCAAATGACAGAGATTTTAATATATTCACAAATTTTCTGGAAAAAGCTGTTCATCTAAATTAACATAGCAAGTCTGCTTGAAGAGTGTTTTGACCCTCCTGAAATACCTCAAAATTCACTTTGTTATTAACCCAGCTACGTTTTCTTTGGCTGATATTTAAATGGAAATTTGTTTTAGCTATATTGATTGTAAACAGCATATACTGAGTTTTGTTCTTTTATCCATCATAATAATCCCAGAATTTAACTGATGCATTTACTCCATTTACATTTATTGTGATCATTGATATATCTGGGTTATTTTTATGATGTTACTTAAAGATATTTACCTTACTTTCTCTATCCTTTTTACTTCTTTTCTGGCATCCATTGCTTGCTTATACTAGCTTGAAAACTATATACTATTTCTCTATTCTTTAATTTTTAAACATCAACATGCATACCTGGCTTTATTATTCCCTCACATTTTACATCTTATTGTTGTTGAGAGTTTTAGCTCCATCCTACTTTCTTATTATTTATTTATTTTTAATTGGGGGATACTTGCTTTATAATATTGTGTTGGTTTCTGAATCAGCCACAGGTATACGTATGTCCCCTCCGTCCTGAGCCTCCCTCCCACCTTAAATCCCATCCCACCCCTCTTGGTTGTTGCAGAGGACCAGATTTGAGCTCCCTGTGTCATATGGCAAATTTCAACTGGCTCTCTAATTTTACACAGGTTAATGTATATGTTTCAATGCTACTCCATCTTACCTTTATACACCCAAATTAATCCACCTTATGGTCACTGTCACCATCATCACTATTACTTTTGTACATTCAGTGTAAAGTTTAGTTTTATGCATATTTAACGATTACTTTGCTCCCAATTCCTTCTTGATTTTTATTCTTTTTCATGGATTCTGTTTTGGTTCTTTTTTCTACAAAAGTTATTAAATTTAGTAATGATGGGTCTTTACCGGAAAATGGCTCAGTTTCATTTCTTGGGAAATAATTTAACTGGGATAGAAAACTCTAGGTTGATTTAGTTATCTCATCTCAGCACTTTGAAAATATTATCTCTTATTTTCTGTATCATTCTTTTTAAGTTTGTTGCCAGTATAATTTCATTCCTGTGTAAGTTATATCTTTTCTCCTTGGCTGCCTTTAAGTTCTTCTCTTGTGTTTGATGTTATAAAGTTTTATTATGGTGTGTCTAGGTATGACTTCATTTATATTTCCTGATAAAGGCTTGTACTTTTGCACATGAAGATTTAAGTTTTCTTCAGTTGTAAAAATTCTGTTATTATTGAACTCTATAAATATTCTCCTGGAACAGTGTACCTCCTTCTTCTATTTTTTCTGAAAGTTGTATTAGATATATACTGAACTTCATGCTCCTTCAAGTACCCTGACCATTCTTTTACATTTTTCATGCTTTTTCCCTCTGTGCTTTTGGGCTTCCCAGGTAGCTCAGTGGTAAAGAACCTGCCTGCCAATGCAGGAGACACAGGAGACATGGGTTTGATCCCTGGGTTGGGAAGATCCCCTGGAGTAGGAAATGGCAACCGACTCCAGTATTCCTGCCTGGAGAATTCCAGAGCAACCTGGCAGGCTATAGTCCATGGGGTCAAAAAGAGTCAGACAAAACTGAGCAACTGAGACTACACTTCTTTTAGGAAGTTTCTTCAGATTACTTTTCAGATTCACTGTGTTTTTGCTGCTGTAGTTTGTTGTTTGGCTGTATCTAATGTGCTATTCAACCCATCAAGAGAAGTTATGATTTTTAAGATGTTTTCAAAACAAAATAATCTCAAATTTCTTTCTTTCTTTCTTTCTTTCTTTTTTTTACCATAGCTGTCTTTTCTCTTTCCAGTTATTCCCTTTCATTTTTTAATCTGTTTTTACAACTAGTTCTGTTAGTTTTGGATTGTGAGACCATCTTCAGTAGGTTTTCATTGGTGGTGATTCTTGAGGCTCGGGTTGAAGGCATGTACCTCTACAGTGGTTTTGCATTTCCTTCAAAGACCAGTTTTGCTGCTAAGTTTTGGCATAGTGTTGTTTTAAACTAGAGTCTCAGGTAGGGGTAGGCACTTGGTTACATATCTTCAGAGTTTTCCAGTTAGAGCCCAGGTGGAAACCAGATTCTTTACTTTCCTGTCCTTGTGAGTGAGTTTTGTTTCGAGTCTGCCCTGTTCTGAAGACAGAGCTTTTCAGATATTCTGCTTCCCAGCTTGGCTCTTTCCACAAGGAACCAACATGCTTCCACAGTTCCTAGACTGGTTCCTTAGACCCAGTTCTCTCTTCCTTTCCCGCAGTCTCAGTAATGCATCTAAAGAGATGGTGTTACATTTTATTCAGCATGTCCAGGTATTCTGTAGTTTGAATATTTTCCCATTAGTCTTTCATACCGTCAGGAACAGCAGTTCTTTTCTTTTCTTTCTTTTTGATTGGAGTATAGTTGCTTTACAATGTGTTAGTTTCTGCCGTAGAGCAAAGTGAATCAGCCACACATGTACACACAGTCCCTCTTTGGGGATCCGCCTCTCGTTTAGTCCACCACGGGGCATGGAGCAGAGTCCCTGTGCTATAGTTGTCTCTCATTGGTTGTCCGTTTCATACACAGCAGTGTACATACATGTTAATCTCTATCTTCAATCCATCCCACCCCTCCTCCTCCCCCTGATGTCCAAGCACTGGTTCTCTATGTCTGTGTCTCTATTTTTGCTTTGTAAATAAGTTCATCTATGCCATTTTTCTAGATTCTGCATAGATGCGTTAATACATAGTATTCATTTTTCTGTTTCTGACTTACTTCACTCTGTATGACAGCCTCTAGTTCCAGCCACATCCTTGCAAGTGGCACGATTTCATTCTTTTTCATGGCTGAGTAATATTCCATCATCTATCTATCTATCTATCTCATATCTTCTTTATCCATTCCTCTGTTAATGGACATTGAGGCTGCTTCCATATCCTGGCTATTGGAAACAGTGTTGTAGTGGACATCAGGGCACATGTATGGCAATTACTTTCTATCTAATATGTGTGCTTACTCTTTCCTTAAGTGTTTCTTGTATCATATGACAATGGAGAGCTGATGAAAATGCTTCTGAGACACATAACTGAAAGGTGGTTCATATATCCAAGAGGGAGAGGATTATGTATTTCCTAGGCTTTTGCTGTAAGTTTGGATGTAGCCTGGTTTCAAAATGAATAACAACAACCCCCTTCCCCCGCCAAGTCTGCCTGTTTTAAAATCCGGGAAGAGATAAGATAATCTACAATGGTCATGCAGATCTAGGGATAAAAGAAAGTAAAAATATAATTATTGATAAGATAAATTTGAGCAACTCAAGAGTTACAGCACCTTGGAAAAGAGCTTGGGTACATCAGACATTTCCTGATTATGTTCAATATGACTTAAAAGAATACCTTTGAAAAATTTTCACTCTTTAGGATTTATAGTCTGCTTTTATCACCTTCAATATTTATAAATATTATTTTATTATTGAGGTATCAATAGGATGCAGAGAAAAAACAGAAAAGCCACAAAAAGCTGTAATGTAACTCCCTGCTAAGAACTTGCATGTCCACAAAGACATAGTTACTCTGGAGCAATATCTATACTGAAATATTGAACTTCAGTAGGTATTTCTCTGCATAATTTAAAATGTAGAGATGAAAGTCTACTACTCATGGTGAATACTTTCCCTATGGTAATATTTCAATGGAAAACAACATAGAAATAGCAAGTGCTAACTGTGGATCACAATGAATTCAGTAATGCATAGAAGACAAAACGTTTAAAAAATACTGTAGCCACAATATCTCAATAAACATACTGAAATCTTTTTAACTATCAAAACCTCAGTAAGCTATGACTTCTACCCCAACACAAGACCCTACTCAACACTGTTGACGGCCTTTAAAAACGTGTTAATAATATCCCTCCTATTTTGCTCATTTCTTTTCTTCACCTTTACTGATGACATTTTTCAAACTATAAAATTCACTCTGCTGGCAAACCTTCTCGCTTCAACAATTCTCCCTTTTATAACAGTGAGTCCACATCCTCCGCTGCTGAAACACCCACTGTCTTTTGGTGTGTGACTTTGAATGAGGCAGAGAACAAGATGTACATTTAAAAATCAATACCTAACCTTATCAATATTCATTTTACTTTGTCAATACAAAATACAAAGGTGAAAGAGCAGTAAATAAGCTAAAGCACTGAAATAAATTCGGTGTTCCTGTCACAATTAATAAATGTTCAACCGGTAACATTGCTGGCTGGTCTATAGCTTTATAAGGCGACTCAAAATTATGCTCCAATGTTATTGCTACACAGGGTGAGTAGAATTTTCAATACATTTAGCAGATAAAAATGATCAGATTTGGGGTGATTAATTTCACAGGGGACTTTAAATCTTCAAAAAATATGACTTATTATGAATACCAAATATGTAACTGTTTATCTTTAGCATCTTAAATTATTGTATAAACATAGTTTGGGATTATAAAGTTAAAGTGCCTAGTTATAGTTTTCTGACAATTTTTTGCTAAACCTTTCCTAAGCCTGCTGTTTTGTCCCCATCCTATTTCATATATACACCAGAGGGGATCACTGAACAATATTCAGACTGTCAGCCTTTTAACTCTTATTCCTGATTTCAAATCAGAAAGCATTACCCTCATTTGCCTTTTTCCAGCTTAGGTTGAATGTTGACTAAAGGTAAAAGAACTGTGAAAACACATCTCAGTTTCAGTGTGTTTTTGGGGAAGTCTACAAAGGCCTAGACAATGGGGAATAGTTTCCTCCAAATCATTCTACATTCTAACTTGCCTTGGAAGCTTATGAAGATAAGATTCTTTGTTAAATGACTGACTATATATTCCAGAACTTGAAAAATATCATTTTTGGAGACAAGATGATCTAGGATTCATAACCTCATTAACAAAGTGTATTTATGCAAAAGCATTTCTTACGTGAATTTGGATAATAATCTTCACCTTAGAGATGATTCATTAGTATTAGAAGATATTCTTTTTAAAACTAAGGATTTTAAAATAACCTCATTCTCTTCCTCCTTGAGAGGAACAGTTATGCACGGATTTTAAAAATGTATGAGTAACATAATTCTCCTACTCCAATACTATTTGATTAATTACAACAATGCATTAACTTTCTATGAATTATGTTTTTTTAAGTAAAACAATGTAGTAATAGAATCAAAATCTTGAGTTGTAAGGAGAATCACAAAAATTTTGAAAAATAACATTTAGAATATGCTGGTAGATGCTTAAGAATGTTTTAGGCTAAAGTTTAATCTTTATACCCATAGTCTACAAAAAATGATTTCTTCTGATGCTGTTGAGTTGTCACATAAAAAATCACCCTGTAGATATAATTATATTATCCTCTTCCCAACCATTATGTATTTTCCTTCTCACTTCACATATGTTCAGAGTGTTAGGACCTGACCCTGACAGTCTCTCTCACTTATTGCTGGCTCTGAAGTGCTTTAGTCACATTCCTAAGATTGTTCTTGTACTATTTCTGCCACATATGTTGGAATCATTGAAAGATAAGAATTCAGGAGATCATTCAACCAGAATGGGTGTATTAAAGAATCCTACACCTGCCTTATGCGTGATTTGAATTGAAAAACTTATGACATGTATTTAATCTAAAAGTGGCTATATGTTCCTGTATAAAGACTCATATTAGAAGTATACTAATGAATATTCTGTATTTCTGCACAGCAAATTTAGATAAATGTTTTTGGCACTTCAGATAAATAATAGTCTGTATCATGGAATATGATGGTCTTTACCTATATATTCTTACAAAGGGAGCTAAGTATGTTGTCACTAAAAGAAGACGGGTTTAGGAGTAATGCAGACATTGGCTTGAATCCTCCCTTCGCCCTTCAATCATTCTGCCTTTACAGACAGCTAAGAAGAAGCCCACACATGTCTGAATCTTCGTCTTATGCTGCACAGTGAACGATAATAACATGTAAAACACCACGTTGTTGCAAAGATAAAAAACAATAATAAAGCTTTGGTACATAGTAGGCACTCAGTAAGTGGTAAATATTTATCTACATAAATATCTGTTGTGGTTGTTCAGTCTCTAAGCCTTGTCTGACTCTTTGTGACCCCATGGACTGCAGTAAGTCAAGCTTCCCTGTCCGTCACCATCTTCCAGCGAAGAGCAAACTCATGTCCATTGTGTCAATGATGCCATCCAACCATCTCATCCTCTGTCGCCTGCTTCTTCTCCTGCCCTCCATCTTCCCCAGTGTCAAGGTCTTTTCCAATGAGTCTGCTCTTTGCATCAGGTGGCCAAAATATTCAGGAGTATTGGAGCTTCAGCTTCAGCATCAGTCCTTTCAATGAATATTCAGGGTCGATTTCCTTTAGGATTGACTGGTTTGATCTCCCTGCAGTCCAAGTGATGCTCAAGAGTCTTCTCCAACACCACAATTCAAAAGCATCAATTCTTCAGCACTCAGCCTTTTTTATGGTTCAACTCTCACATCTGTCCATGACTACTTGAAAAACCACAGCTTTGACTATACAGACCTTTGTTGGAAGAGTGATGTCTCTGCTTTTCAATACGCTGTCTAGGTCTGTCAGAGCTTTCTTTCCAAGGAGCAAGCATGTTTTAATTTCATGGCTACAGCCACTGTCTACAGTGATTTTGGAGACCAAAAAAATAAAATCTGTCACTGTTTCTACTTTCCCCCCGTCTACTTGCCATGAAATAATGGGACTAGATGCCATGACCTTAGTTTTTCAAAATATTGAGTTTCAAGTCAGCTTTTTCACTCTCCTCTTTCACCCTCATCAAGATGTTCTTTAGTTCCTCTTCACTTTCTGCCATTAGCATGGCATCATTGGCATATGTGAGGTTGTTGATTTCTCTTGGCCATCTTGATTCCAGCTTGTGCTTCATCCAGCCTGCCATTTCCCATGATGTACTCTGCATGTAAGTTAAATAAGCAGGGTGACAATATGCAGCCTTGATGTACTCCTTTCCCAATTTTGAAACTGTTTCACTGTTCCATGTCTGGTTCTAACTGTTGCTTCTTCATCTGAATACATGTTTCTCAGAAGGCAGGTCAGGTGGTCTGGTATTCCCATCTCTTGAAGAATTTTCCACAGTTTGTTGTGATCCACACAAAGGCTTTAGCATAGTCAATGAAGCAGATGTTTTTCTGGAATTCCCTTGCTTTTTATATCCAACGGATGTTGGCAATTTGATCTCCGGTTCCTCTGCCTTTTCTAAATCCAGCTTGAACATCTGGAAGTTCTTGGTTCACATACTGTTAAAGCCTATCTTGAAGGATTCTGAGCATTACTTTTGTAGCATGTGAAATGAGTGCAACTGTATGGTAGTCTGAACATTCTTTGGCATTGCCCTTCTTTGGGATTGGAATGAAAACTGACCTTTTCCAGTCCTGTGGCCATTGCTGAGTTTTCCATTTGTTGACATATTGAGTGCAGCCGTTAGCAGCATCGTCTTTTAGGATCTTAAATAGATTAGCTCGAATTCCATCACCTCCACTAGCTTTGTTTATAGTAATGCTTCCTAAGGCCCACTTGACTTCCCACTCCAGGATATCTGGCTCTAGGTGAGTGGCCACACCATCAAGGCTATCTGGGTCATTAAGACCTTTTTTGTATAGTTCTTCTGTGTATTCTTGCCAACTCTTCTTAATCTCTTTTGCTTCTGTTAGGTCCTTGCCATATCTGCCCTTTATTGAGACCATCTTTGCATGAAATGTTCCCTTGATATGTGCACTTTTCTTGAAGAGATCTCTAGTCTTTCCCATTCTATTGTTTTCCTGTATTTCTTTGTATTTTTCACTTAAGCAGGCTTTCTTACCTCTCCTTGCTATTCTCTGGAACTCTGCATTCAGTTGGGTATATCTTTCCTTTTCGCCTTTTCTTTTCTTGGCTATTTGTAAGGCCTCCTCAGACAACCACTTGTCTTCTTGCATTTCTTCTTTGGGATGATTTTGGTTACTGCCTCCTGTACAATGCTATGAACCTCCATCCATATGAACATATTCTGCATGTAGGTGCTTCCTACTTCCAAATTCCAAAAATTCAACAAAATTAGAGGAGGAAGATCAGATATTAAACTTGCAACTACATGTATAATTTCATAAGGTAACCTTTTATGTGAATGAACAACTGTATTATGGATGCTCCAATTTTAAGTTATTCTTCAATTTTTTAGTGTTGAACTTTGGAAAAGGTCTCTGAAATAAGAGAATTTAAGCTTCATATCTTTTATTTCCTTTGAAATCATGTCAAGATATCTATCTATACCTGTATTTATATCTATATTTTCCCCTTCTCACTGCTTACTCTCCTGTTGATACAAATCTTATTTTCATATTGTATAATTCATCATGGCCAAAATAACTCCTTCAATGAAAGAATTCCCAAATGAAGCTGAGAGAGACAGTTTATAAATCTGAATGGTTAAGGATCCCAGGCAATAGGCCAATGCTATAATAGTAACTTTGTAATTGATCTTGTGTTCCTATTGTTTAGTGGGTAAGTTGTGTCTGAATCTTTTACTACCTCAAGGACGGTAGCCTGCCAGGTTCCTCTGTCCTTGGGATTTTCTAGGCAAGAATACTGGAGTGAGTAGCCATTTCCTTCTCCAAGGCATCTTCCTGACCCAGGGATCAGTCACAGCTTCTGCACTGCAGGAGGATTCTTTAGCACTGAACCGCCAGGGAAGCCCAACTGTTCAGTATCTACATGGAAAACATTTTCTCAGAGTCATTTTGCTGAATCACAGACCTACTATGGTTCATTGTGGTTTATTTCCATATTGAAAGTGAAAGGTTTTTTTGCATCTACTTCTGCTTTATTGACTACGCCAAACCCTTTGACTGTGTGGATCACAACAAACTGTGGAAAATTCTTCAAGAGATGGGAATACCAGACCACCTGACCTGACTCCTGAGAAATCTGTATGCAGGTCAGGAAGTAACAGTTAGAACTGGATATGGAACAAAAAACTGGTTCCAAATTGGGAAAGAAGTATGTCAAGGCTCTATATTGTCACCCTGCTTACTTAACTTATATGCAGAGTACATCATGAGAAGTGCCGGGCTAGATGAAGTATAAGCTGGAATCAAGATTGCTGGGAGAAATATCAATAACCTCAGATATGCAGATGACACCACCCTTATGGCAGAAAGCAAAGAAGAACTAAAGAGCCTCTTGATGAAAGTGAAAGAGGAGAGTGAAAATGTTGGCTTAAAACTCAACATTCAAAAAACTAAGATCATGGCATCGGGTCCCATCACTTCATGGCAAATAGATGGGGAAACAATGGAAATAGTGAGAGACTTTAATTTGGGGGGCTCCCAAATCACTGAAGATGGTGACTGCAGCCATGAAATTAAAAGACGCTTACTCCTTGGAAGAAAAGTTAAGACCAACCTAGACAGTATATTAAAAAGCAGAGACATTACTTTGCCAATAACGGTTCATCTAGTCAAAGCTATGGTTTTTCCAGTAGTCATGTACAGATATAAGAGCTGGACTATAAAGAAAGCTGAGCACCAAAAAATTGATGCTTTTGAACTGTGGTGTTGGAGAAGACACTTGAGAGTCCGTTGGACTGCAAGGAGACCCAACCAGTCCCTCCTAAAGGAAATCAGTCCTGAATATTCACTGGAAGGACTGATGCTGAAGCTGAACCTCCTATACTTTGGCCACCTGATGCGAAGAACTGACTCACTGGAAAAGACCCTGATGCTGGGAAAGATTGAAGGTGGGAGAGAAGGGGATGACAGAGGATGAGATGGTTGGATGGTATCACCAATTCGATGGACATGAGTTTGAGTAAACTCCGGGAGTTGGTGATGGACAGGGAGGCCTGGTGTGCTGCAGTTCATGTAATCACAAAGAGTCAGACATGACTGAGTGACTGGACTGAACTGAACTGAAAGTGAAAGTTAGTTGCACAGTTGTGTCCAACTCTTTGTGATCCCATGGACTGTAGCCCGCCAGGCTCCTCTGTCCATGGAATTCTCCAGGAAAGAATACTGGAGTGGGTTGCTGTGCCCTCTCCAGGGCAGCCAGGTTCTTTACCACTAGCACCACCTGAGAAGCCCAAATGTGCAAATGTGTGGGAAGTACTTGGGCTCAGTAGTAAAGAACCCGCCTGCCAATGCAGGAGATGCAGGTTCGATCCCTGGGTCGGAAAGATCCTCTGAAGAAGGAAATGGCTACCCACTCTAGTATTCTTACTTGACAAATCCCATGGCCAGAGGAGTGTAGTGGGCTACAGTCCATGGCATTGCAAAAGATTTGCACACGGTTTAGCAACTAAACAACAACAGCAAGTAAGTACTTTAGTGATTGGCTGCCCGAAAAACTTAACAAGGAACACTCGATACATCCTGACAACAAAGGCAAATGATTTGTTTTACGGGGTTCTTAGAACCATGCTTCTTCCTCAGTGCAAGTTAAGGATCATCCGTGTTTCACCCCTGATGATGTGTGCTCTGCCCCAAGCCCTCTTCCTTTTACCTGCTGTCGTAGGTCCAGGCAAAGGTGCGGCTTTTCTTCTCCGTTTGATGTCTCCTGTGCACAGAGATCCTAAATGCATGCTTGTTTGCCTACAAGTAATTATCAGAAAAAAACTATTAACAAAGGAGGAAAAAAATGACACATAAATACACAGCTTGTATAATCTGAACCTAAATCAAAACATTCTCAACAAAGATGGAGCAGCCTAGCCAAACCACCAATCTTGTTTATATCGAAACATAATTACGTTTGTTGACAAGCGTTCAGCCGCTAAATGCGCCATCATAAATTGTTACTGGAATGAGTAATATAAAAGGAATGCTTTTTAATTTTCAAAACTGGCAATCTTTCTGGCTCAACATAAAATCAAGCACTGTTGCTTCTGACAGGAAAATAGCTAAGATTAATTATCTAAAGAGATCACAATATTGTTGCTAGGTTATCAATTGGTTACTAATGCTTTACTGTCAGAACAACATTTATTACAGGAAAAGTATGATCAATTTCTTTTAGGATATTATATGGCAGTGAATTCTCTTAAAACATTTTACGTAGATAGAAAGGAAACAGTGATGTTCTTCCTTATAATTCACATGATTAGAATTCTTTAGTTATTTATTAGCTAGGTAAGAAAACATAATTTGAATGCATTAATGCTGGTCTACTGATACTAGACAGGCTAACATGATATTGGATTACCTTTGTAAAGACATGATTTATAAGAACTAAGAAGCAGACCTTCTGTTATTCTTGGAGTAAGTCCGAATTAAATTTTTTTGTTTAACCATGAACTCCTAAATTTAAGAGTTTTAGTACAATAGAAATGGTTCAATTGGAAATGAAGGCAAACTAATAAGATGGAAAAAATTTAAAAGCCTTCAAAAATTACAGGCTGTAGGGAACTCTTGTGTTAATTTCCTGGATTATAATCCCTGACATGGGGTTAGGATGGTGTCTAGGGGTCATGAAGCAGAAATAAATAAAGCAAGTTTATGAGGAAACATGACATTTTAGTAATTCAGAAAAATATGTGGTAGTATCCTGAAGTTTTATAGGGTCTGATTTGAAAACTAGATATTTTAGAGAAAAATGTAAAAGGAAAAAATTAATTCAGGTAAAAAAAGGTTAAAAAAACATACATTTACACCCAGGTATTTAGATATAATGAAAAATTGGAGTTGGAGAGTAAAATTACTTGATATATAGAGTTTATCTATAAACACAAAGTACAATTAGTGATCTGGCTAATCCAATGGGTGTATAATCTATCATAGGTAAAAACAAGTGGGTAAATATTTAACTAGTTTTCTCTATCATTTGTTATTGAGGGCATACTGGTTCTCTTTTATGGAATAAACATAATTATTAAAATACTTAAAAAATTAGTTCACTTCAATTAATGACTAACTTTGCAGAAATACATACATACATACATACATACATACATATATATATATATGTGTGTGTGTGTGTGTGTGTGTGTGTGTGGAAGTGTTTCTGAACATGCATAACTGTGGCATTTTTATTGTTTTAGAAAATCTTTTGTCTCTTGACTGCACTGAACAGCATGTGGGATGTTAGTTTCCCAACCAGGGACTGAATCCACACCTCCTGCATTGGCAGGGCAGAGTCTTAACCACTTGACCGCCAGGGAAGTCCCTTTAATTGGATTTTGAGATGTGGGCTTTGGCTCATATTGCCAAGAAAAAGATAGTTACAATCATAGCTATTTTTAAAAACTATATAGAAAATTTAAACATTGAAAATTATGTCCTTTTTATAAAGCCAGCATCATTTCCATAAAAAAAAATCAATGAATTCACTTATTTGGCAAGC
This sequence comes from Odocoileus virginianus, assembly GCF_023699985.2. NCBI lineage: Eukaryota > Metazoa > Chordata > Mammalia > Artiodactyla > Cervidae > Odocoileus > Odocoileus virginianus. Next base: position 57,454,247 of record NC_069684.1, on the reverse strand, counting down.
AGTTATTAGTATCCACTACTGACTTAGCATAAGACCTTATTATGGAAGAGGTGAATGAGTAGGAAAAAGGAGGTGGAAGATACAACAGGAAATGGAATTTTCAGTTCTTATTACTGGAAGAGTTTTAAATTCAAGTGAGGAGATTAGGTCATAAGTATATGAAATAATTAGGAACAGCAGTGGTAGTGGCAGGCACAATGAGCTTTCTTCATATTACTAGAGATTGCGGTATTTAGTCCTTACAACAAACCTAAACATGTTTATTGAATATGCCATTTTTCTTTATAGGAAAAAAAAAATCTGTGCTTCGGTAGAAAACTATAGGGTACACCCTTCCAGTCACGTGATTCCAAGTCTGTGGGTGCTATCTAAGTAACAGATAACTGAAAACAAGGGAAAATAATTCTTGTCTGTATTTATACAGATGAATTCTGTCCTAGGGAAGGACAATCCTCCCTCCTGTGGAAAACGCCAGTTTGTATCCATCTGCACAGTCATTCCAATCTTCCTTATTTCACATACATTTGTGCTTCTTTGATTTCTCTTTGAGCCCATTATAACATCTGCCTGGTTCCCTCATTAATCAATGAGTTAAAGAAAATCTCAAATGCTTATTCATTTTATATCTGTAAGAGAGACCTGACCTCACCTTTTTGTATATTATCCTAAAACATCTCCGGTCCCTCTTGGAACCTCCCCCTAGAAAAAGACTGGAGGAGATGACCTTGCACATGGCATGTACCTAACAGGCTCTGACACCAGGACTAGCTGAAGAGGAAGGGAAAGAAACACTCTGGAGTTGGGAATAAAGTGGGAATCTGAATTCTGCAGTGTGGCCCTTCTCTGAGTGAGCCGCGAACACCAACCCACGGACTCTCTACTTCTGACCCTCCAGTTAAAACGTAATGAATATTTTTAGATTAAGCCACTGCTGGACAGGTTTGCTATACCTGTTGCTGAAAGTATTCCTAAATGGTGAAGTGTTTGCTCTGTTCTGAGATTTATGAGTAACTTCAGATGTCTGGGGAGCAGGGTTTGCAGAAGGGACTGTATCACACACATGATGGAAGAAGAACGCTGGGCTGGACTATGGGCTGTGTGTGTCACACATGCCCCGGGAAGCCGCCTGGATTTTATAGCTGATGTGGGGTCATGAAAGGTCATAGAGCAGAAGAAAGCTGGTCAGATTCATGGGATGCTGATGAACTGGGGTTTGGGAGGGTAACCAGGTTTGCGGGTAGTTCAGACACACAGCTCCTCCCAGGGTATTAGCTTCTGTTATAATGAAGAATAATATCAAATGGCCACACAGTGAAGCTTCTTTGTGTGAACATGTCTGAGTGAAGAGTTGGGCAGGGGTGGGAAGACAGTCAACGAAAAGTCCTAATTCTGGATTATTTGAAAAACTAAGCTTGTCATTGATTACTTTTAGATTTAAAGTTCAAACTACACTTTAAAAAATTAGCCAAGGGTGTCCTTTTTAAGAAATACCTCTTTAGAAATCATTAGAAGAAATACTTGAGGGTCTGATACATAGTATTAACAGTTGCTCTTTGTGACTCTTAAGAAGGCTGACTTCTACCTACAGTGTTCTTGTACTAGTTGTATGGAACCAGAGTCTTCTAACTGTTTGAAAAAAATCACTCTCCCAAGTCAATGCTGCCTTTAAAACTTTTAATTTTTTTACACGGTTCAAATTTATTAGGAAGGTCTGCTTGCAAAGAGAGCGAAAAACAAATCTCAAGAACAACTCCCTCTTCTAAGCCTTCTTCTCCTCTGCTGGGCCCCCAATTCCCTTTGTGGGTGTCTTTGCAGAACAAGTGGGATAGATCGTTTTCCTTTAGCTCCCCTCCCCTCCCCCCAATGTAGCTACATAAAGTAAAAGAGACAAACCTTTCAAGGAGAATAAAGCTAAAGTTAATAAAGTCAGTACACTGAACCCAAAGACCTGAGCCATGAGAAAAACAGCCAGCTGTATTTCAGTAATTCTATCAAGAATTGACTACCTGCTACAGCACATTGAGAGATCGGGATTATTGATCACTAAGATTACCTTGTTGAAGCATGTCCCCCTCCCCGCCTCCCTTCAGAGAGGTGCAATAGAGTTGCTACAAATAACACTAAGTAAGGTCTACTCCGTTATTCAGTTGTCACTCTTAATGTAAAACAGAGCAGTTATTTTTTAATTTAAAAATCAATGAACGTCTCAAAGGCAGCCTAGTTGCTTTAGCCTAAATGAGTCATTTGTCTTTGCAAAGCAGAACATTCGGATTATTATTCAAGGTGATAGCCGGCAATTTGGGGGTTTTATTTTTCTGCTGTGGTGTTTTGAAAAATGACCATACACTGTCCTATGAACAGACTCGAAATTGTTAAAAAATGTTAAGTTCCTTTTGTAAGGTGCTACTAGGAAATTACCAACCAGCTCTAGCAGTCTATCTGTTTCAGTTAGATCCTTGGCTTGGGTGGAAAAGTGAGGAGAAAGTCAGAACCTGATTGATGACTAATGACACCTTAAAATACTAGGTGTAGACACACATGTATCTTTAAGTGGAAAGGATAAAGAAATAATGCTTTTCTGTGATGGATTAAATAAGCAATGCCACTGAGTTATGATTCGCAACATCATTTCCCACTGTACTCATGCTGGAAAATTTCCTGTTAAATATCCGATAGAGCTCAAGAAGAAATCTTTTCATTTTGTTTTGCTTTTGAAACAGACTTCATTTGGTTTATCTCATCATTTCTCTCTTTTTTAAACACTTTTTTATCTTTTTAAACTTTTTATTTTGTACTGGAGTATGGCCAATTAACACTGCTGTGACAGTTTCAGGGGCACAGCGAAGGGACTCAGTCATACATGCACATGAATCCATCCTCCCCCAAACTCCCCTCCTATCCAGGCTGCCGCATAACACTGAGCAGAGGTCCCTGTGTGTACAGTAGGTCCTTGTTGGTTATCCATTTTAAATATAGCAGATCGCTATCATACTTTTAGGTGAGGTGGTGGGAGGAAATGGGGCCTTTTATCCAGAAGAAAAAAAAAGGTAAAAAAAAACAAACAAAAAGTCTGGGGAAAAAACAAATAAACACAAAGCAGAAACAAAAAATCTTAGGGAGGATGAGAACCTGGCTTTTGACAAGGGCTGACAAGGGCTGGAACAGGCGGTGTCAAATACAATAATATTAAAGGAGAGACAGTAACAACTTGTCCCTTCGTGGTATACACATTTACAAATGGAGCTTTTCAGAGAATTAGGCCTCCTGAAAGCTGCCCCCTGGATAAAATGTGTTTCCGAGCAGCCTCAGACAAGCTACAGAGAGAGACAAACAGATGTGACTACGGGCCCTGGCATTTGGCAAGAACACTCACTGTCAGTTAGAAAAATATAAGGCTGGACAGGGCATCAGCTGCACAGAGATGAAGCGGGTCTGTGGTGTCACTGGAGGAGCAAGCAGTGCAAACCCAGCCCTGTGTGAACCCCCTGCTAGATCCAGATTACCCTCGATTCCCCTTTATTTGGTGTCAGTATGTCTCAGCGTATTAACTGAACAAGTAAACATCAGTATCTAGCTCTTTCCTTCTGTGCCAATATGCACAATGTCAAGTACCGTTGAGCATAAATTTATTTTGCAACTTCTAGGATCATATTACATCCTTGTTCTTAATGGTTTCTTTCAAAGCCCCATCTTGTGCATGAAAACCCTTTGCATTCCGTATGTCCTTCACACCCTGATCAGTCTTTGGTTCTGGCACCTTCTCTCTCATTTCTTCGGTCATGTGACATCCTGTTTCATCTCTAGCCCATTTCCCCTCCCTTTGGAATGATCCTGACTTCAGCAAGGGGGATGTTAAGTTATAATTCAGTGCACTGCATGTAATACTCGTGTCCTGGGAATCGAACCTTTGCTTTATTCTGGACATACCCTGTATCGTTATAAACCATCTGCTGTCTTAGGTCATTGCCCAGACTTCCCCAGATGCTAAAATGGATCTAGTCACTGGGTCACTCTCTAACACTGTGGGCTGACCTTCTTCAAGCATCAGCCACTCCTGGTCCCCATGCCTACCTGCTACCTCACTACCTAGCTGCTCGGCGGCTCTTTACTCTGCATCCATCAACCTCAGGTTACCTGTTGTCAAAGGCGCCAGCCCTTGGATACAGTGACCTGCCTGCCAGTGTGCAGTTCTGAAGGATCTGTCCTGTCTGTGCCTCTTCCACCTCTTCTGAGAGGTCGAGTCCGCACCAGGTTCTGCCCAATCCGCTTTGTCCTGCTATATCCAGGTACTGGCGGCTGCTGCGGGCACTGTTTCCTGTGTTTCCTCCGTGCCCGCTTACAGGCCAATAAAGGCTTCCCCTCTGGAGCTCCTGGGGGGATGGAAGCTGTGTGTCAGGGGTTCCTAGGGGGCTTGGGGACCAGCGTCACTGCCCCGCCAGCTAAGGACTCTCCAGGGTCCTCAGAGGAGAGCAAGTGTGGATGAACTGGAGTGAACGGGGGGTGGGGGAGAGAGAAGGGGAGGTGGGGACATGGCGGAGACAGTGGGAGCCTTCAGGGCTTCCCTGTGGCTCAGATGGTAAAGAATCCGCTTGCAATGCAGGAGACCTGGGTTCGATCCCTGGGTTGAGAAGATCCCCTAGGAGAAGGGAACAGCTACCCACTCCAGTATTCTTGCCTGGAGAATTCCATGGACAGGGGAGCCTGGAAGGCTACAGGGGTCACAAACAGTTGGAAACAACTGAGCGACTTTCACTATTCAGGTGGGCCAGGAGCCTCATGAAACCAAATGCAAAATGTGTGCACTTTAGGATCCATGGTTCTTAACTGATTCTGAACTATTAATGGAGACGTTAATACCAAACACCATAGACTGATACCAAACTAGTATTCATAATCTAAAATAGAAAATACCTATCTTAAAATTTCTGTGGTATGTTTAAAATATTCTAAGCACATAGGCCACCTTTTCTACTTATGGTATCACAAAGAATAGAATTTAATAATGTAACTAAAAAAAAAAAAAGCTTTATCCAAATATCTGTGGATATGTTCTATCCGAAAAGCAACCCCCTTCATTCTCCAACTCCTCATCCTGTTTTAGTCTTCTTCATGGTGTGTGTGTGTATCAGTCACTCAGTCATGTCCGACTTTTTGTGACCCCATGGATGGTGCAGCCTATCAGGCTCCACTGTCCATGGAATTCTCCAGGCAAGAAAGCCATCACCTTCTCCATCTTCATGGTAACTAAATTAATATCTCCAAGTCAATGACCATGCAAAGGTGTTTGCTGAAAAGTATGGAAACCATGCAACAAATACTGGTGATGAGTATCTCCCATTTGCTAGAAATTGTCTTCTCTATGCCTCTTATTTATGCTGGACTTTATCTTTACAATGAGCATGGAACAAAAAAATACAAATTATAATGAGGTGAATCAGAAAACAGCAAACAACAGGATTAATCAATGCAATCGGTTTTGGCAGCTGAAGGTATTTCTTTGCCAAAGGCAGGTGGAACTTTTCCCACTGTGGACGCTGAAGTATTAGATGAAGCTTTAGTTCTGTTGGCCTGATCTGCTTGAGTCCTCGACTAACCCTAAGGTCTGACACCACCATTTCTGTTTTCTTAACTAGTTCTCTCAAAGGGCCAACTTATTACCATATCTTGTCAATGTCTGAGAAGGACTTTTCCTAACCTTTGGCATGTTATTTAAGCTCCCTTGGACTCAATTTCCTTACCTTCGAGAATTGTGATTGGATTAATATTTACCTCAAAGGTTTTCTGAAGAGTTTATTTAAAGATTATTTGTGTAAAACACTTGGCACAAAGCCTGCCCACAGTAAGCAACTGAAAACTGTCAGCTGTTCAGTTTACTATGATTATCATCTCCACTTCACAGATAGAAAGCCCAGGGCACAGAGAAGTAAAGTGATTTGCCCAGGATCTCACAGTGCAGGGGACATGATGGTAGGTAGCCAGGAGGATGCCTAGTGTAGAGTGTCAGGAAACAGACACGAAATAAACAGACAACAATACAAGTTCGTTTCATCTCAACGCTGTCAATATGATAAAGATAATATCAATATAATAAGGGTATAAATCAAGCCCATTTCTAAATAACAAGTAGGAATTTTTTGGGTAGTTAATAGGAAGGCTAAATTTTTCCTTAGACTGATGCTGCTGGCTTTAAAGGTGTCACAGCATGTAAGAATAAAGTGCTCATTTTCATTTCAAAAACTCATTAAAAACCCATGAGCCTCTCGGGAGTCTGAAGCCCACTGACTTTCTCAGGTCAGCCCACTGCCACGGACTTTCTCTTGGCCATCTCTCGGTACTTCCCACTTCAAAGACGACTTGCTTCTTCACTGTGTGCTCCGTGTTTTAGCTAAAGCCTCGGGGGTCTGTGATTCCGGTGATATCACTTCTATATCCCTAAACAGCTCATTTAAATGCTTCTTCTTATTATTCTTTTTTTTACCTCTTCATTATTCTAAACAAATGGTACCTGAAAGGTGGCGAGGGTTATTTTATGCAATTCAGGTAGATATTAGAATGTTTTGAGTGTATGTGAATGAGGACATTCTCACATTGGGAGGAAAGTTAATCTTTTCAGAGAGCAAATTATTCAGGAAGGTTCCTAAATTTCTATTTGGGTGAACTGCTGCTACAGCTTAGCTTCCCTGCCACTGCCATCATCCTTTCCATATTTGTTTAGTTTCTTCAGATTTTGTTTTAAGAACTACCAGTCACCAAGTCTATGTACATGAGCTAACATGTGAGACAATGGGTTCTACCCACTTGAAAAAGCTTTCTTTTCATGGTCCCTAATTCCACCATCTTTGAGAGTCTATGCTTTCTCCCTTCAAAGTTCTCCCTGCATTTAAATCTAAATGTTTTTTTCTCTTCTTCAAACTTTCCTAAGCTCATTATTTTTCTAAGTGCTTTTTATTTATATTTCTTACCCATCTGTGTGTGTCTCTGTCATTACACTCATCCTATGGTATGGCCTCAAGTTGCTTTCAGATTAGAGCGGACGTCAATTAAATATACACTGGAAACAACTGGAGGCCAAGCACCATGTCTAATTCGCAGAACCTAGCTTTGCCTCTGTCATCTCTGAGAAACAGGACAAATGTTTACTGAACTAAAACAAATCAAACTATGGTAACAACTGTTGCCTCAACATTTCGTTTGGCAATCAATCATGCATTTTTTTTAGGATAACACTTTCTTGAACTGTTATTTAAATTCACTCAAAAACACTCATTTAACAATTAACAAAACTTGACTGTGAATCATGTAATTCATAAGAATAAACGAAACACAAAGAATAAGACAACTCCTACCATGGAGGGGCTCATAGCCTAATGCAGGAGACACACACGAATAAGAAAGTACTATACGATGTAATAAACCCACATAGCTATAGTAGCAGGCCACCGCTTTGGGGAAATTGCAGAAAACTTATTCAACCTGAGTTCAAATTTTGATATTGTCTCTTCAAGCAGAATCTAAGATATTTGAGGCACCTTGGAATATTCTTTTATTGGTCACACCACAGTGAAAGTGAAAGTTGCTCAGTCATGTCTGACTCTTTGTGACCCCATGGACTATACAGTTCATGGAATTCTTCATGCCAGAATACTGGAGTGGGTAGCCACTCCCTTCTCCAGGGAATCTTCCCAACCCAGGGATCAAATCCAGGTCTCCCATGTTGCAGGAGGATTCTTTACCAGCTGATCCACAGGGAAGCCTAAGAATACTGGAGTGGGTAGCCTATCCCTTCTCCAGCAGATCTTCTCAATCCAGGAATAGAATCGGGGTCTCCTGCATTGCAGGCAGATTCTTTACCAAATGAGCTATCAGGGAAGCTATCTATGAAATAGTAGGCCCTTAGTAAGCTGATACTGATTTACTCGATTCCAAGCTATAACTATATATGTCTGGAATCTGATTGTGATTGCACTGATACTTAGTATAGAATCAACAATAAGTTTATTCTAACTCCCTTAAAAAATGATCAAGCTAGTATTGACACTCGAGAGAGAGACTTACTCAAAATAATTTGGATATCTCCATTAAATGCAATGAGATATGTGTCTATTCCTGATAGCATCTTGCATCTGACATAAAGGAACCATCAGATCAGACTATAGATACTGATAGAATTCCACATTCCCTCTCTGATCAGACACTATGAAATGCTTCCCAGGATGGTATTTGATAGTTGCCATTTTTAATGATTAATATACTATTATGAGTATTCATAATATTCTTAACTTTTAAAAGTGAAGTCCATGCACTTTTCATTTTCAGATCTACTTCATCCAATACCATATATAATATTTGAATTTGTTTATTGAACTGACTTTTTACCTATTGTCCTATTTGATGATTTCTGACTCTGAACAGAGTTTTTAGTTCAGTAGCATTCTGGAACATAAGTGCTGAGTTTCTTTCTTTTATTAGCTTCAGGGAATATGGTGTGAAAAGGGCAGGACAGAGAATATATTTTATTATCTTAAAAATTATTTTGAACACATGTAGGTTTCTTAAGTTTTACAGAATTTATTATCTAAATTACCAGGAACATCCAAGCTTATTGACTGTTTCAGTTATATATGGGGTGCTATGCCAAATATTTTCACATACTTTATCTTGTTTAATTGTCACAAAAACCTGATATAGGTCTGAAGAACCTGAGATCACAGAAACAGTTATTTTTCAAAGATCACATAATGAAAAATAAAGTCCTCATATTTGAAGCAAGAAATGCTTGCCTCAAAAGAATCACTTTTTTCCCTATGCCACAGTACCTCATTCAACCTAGTTTATTATACTCCATTTAATAAGCATCTACTGAAAATGTAATGCATGCCATGCCCTATGCCATAAAACAGGATTGAGAAATAAAAAAGATATGGCTTTCATTTGCTAGGGGTTAAAGTCTACTGATCATGTGGGAAAATGATTTCCCCTCAATATTCAAAGAGAATTCCAAACCAGCATGTAAGGCATTCCAGGCCCCTTGCTGGGAGAAGACATCTGAAGAGGCACAGATGCCTTGAGACGCACACATGAGATGCTGTAACTGGGTCTCTGTAAGCAATTCAACATGGCGGGAGCTGGACCGTAGGAAGGAGAGGGAGGAGAGGCTGTCTCCTTGTAGCATCGAGTGTTGATAAATCCAACCAATCTGTCCATTCACAATTATCTTAAATTCTCTAGAGAAAAAGGATGCAGCTGCCTGTTTGACTGAATTAATCAGTTTATCAACTAAATTGATGATTAAATTCAGTGGGAAAATGCCTGATCATAATTTTTTATAGACATAATTCTGGATTTCATTGCGGCTGTAGTCAGAAAGTTACTGCACTAATGAAGAGATGGACTCAAACGTAGATCCCTTTCCAAGGCAGCTCCTGAAGTTGAGAGGTTTTGCTCGTTCAGTAGAGTCTACAATTCATTCGCATGACTGAGTTGGCAGATAGAGGCTTAAGACTGAGTGCAGCTTACACTTTGTGAAGGCTCCATGACTTTGCTTGTTGAGAGGGGACTTACAGTAATGTCATAATTCTATATGCTGTAATGTACCTTGGCTGAGCATGAATATGGAAAAGCAAAGGAAAATATGGTTGTCACTTTTACCTCCAGATTGAGGAGGTAATAAAGACTGAATTTTTTAATAATGGCTCGGAATGTGTCAAACTTCTGAAAGATGTACTACTTTGGAATATGTCAGACAACATTACCATTTGGGCTTCCCAGGTGGCTCAGTGGGTAAAGAATCCACCTGCAGTGTAGGAGATACAGGAGATGTGGGTTCGATTCCTGGGTCCAGGCATGGCCACCCACTCCAATATCCTTGCCTGGAGAATCACATGGACAGAGGAACCTGGCGGGCTATAGTCCACAGGGTCACAAAGAGTCAGACATGACTGAAGCGACTGAACATGCACTGAACATTACCATTTAATGTAACTTACTTGAATTTAGATTAAATTATTGCTTACTGATAGAATTCAGTTGAGAGTCTGTGACCCAGGTGAAATGCCACCTCCATTTTATGCAGCCTTTTCTAATTGCCACTGCCAGAATAATCTCCCACTCCTCAGAGAAAATGTTTTCTACCTTAAAGTACAGCTATATATATGTACATGAGCTAATACTCTAGCCAGACTGTTTAGTCCTTGAAGGCAGTGGCGTCTACATCTGACTTATTAAGTAAAATCCCCTTGGTTCTTACAAGCCTTATAATTCGGGCATTTTATTAAACAGTTATTGAATGAAATTTAACAAGGCATGCAAGAGTTTTTGGAGTAACTTGTTTTTATGATAATCAATATTCTAAAATAAACGTTTCCTTATGGAAATAGAGGTCCATATCTTGGACTCTGGGATACAAATGCCTGCGAAATCAAGCTTGTATACACAAACCAGCCTTTATAGTACATGCAGGCGCCTTGGTGGTAAAGTGTTTTAGCTTTCTACATAATTTTGCATTTCACTAAGTGTAGCTTTGGGAAAAGAATGCTTTCAGTTACTCCTCTTCCATGATAGTTTCTGAGAGATGAATGAACACTCTGAATGTAAAATTTCTGCAGCGGTTGCTGCTACTTTTTAGCCGCTAGGTTGTGTTTGATTCTTTTGCTATCCCATGGACTGCAGCCCGCTAGGCTCCTCTGACCCTGGGATTTTCCAGGCAACAATACTGGAGTGGGTTGCCATTTCCTTCTCCAGGGGATCTTCCTCACCCAGGGATCGAACTCACATCTCCTGCACTGGCAGGAAATTTCTTTACCACCTAGCCACCTGACTTGTTAGCAAATGTTTACTAGACTGTGAAATATACTGTAAGAGCTAGGTAAGCTACTAGGGAAGCTTACGATGTCTATGGGAACACTAATGCTCAATAATCAGGAGGGAGAGTACTTCAGGATTCTCCCAGTTCAATTCAATTGAAATATTTGCAAACTTGGAATGCATTAGTCTGTACCAAGGGTTAGTTTTGCATCAAGATCTTTGAACCAAACATCTTATGAAATTTTGGTAAATCAGGTTTATTGCCTCTGTATCTGGGAGGTCTATTGCCTCTAAGTGTCCATGAAGAAATAGCCAAGAGAAATTAATAGCAAATATAAATCCTTTCCTCTTCTCATTTACACAATCAATTTCTTTGGAAAACCATAGAAGCCCTGACGATTTTTTAATTTTCAGAAAGCAAATGCCAAATGATCAAACAAAAGTCATATTAGCTGTGATCAGTCAAAATGTCACTTTTTCTCTAAATAATGTATAAGTAATCTAAATAATGCTAAAAAAATTACTATTTCAGAAGACAGTGGTTTTTCTTACAAACAAGATACTAGATTTTAGAAAATGGTCAAGTTAATTTTTATATGCCTTAGAAGACTTGGGGGGGAAAAACAATAGAGACTGTTGTATAAGTTGTCTACAATTTGACCTGGGAACGTTATTAACTCCTCTGTTTTCTCATGTGCAAAATGGGAATAATAAGAATCTCTATCTCACAGGGTAACTATGGAAATTAAATGAGTTAAAATAAAATACAGTTTGTACTCAGTATCCACAAGTTTTGCACCTGTGGTTATTATATAAAAATATTAATATAAAGGTAATTTTTAGAAAAAATAAACCTTCCTAAAAATCAAACAGTATATTGGAGTGAGAGTTAAGAGTGAGAGAAAAAAGGAAATGGGAAAGTATGGTGAGGAAGATATGTCTGCTTATCTTAAAAATAGAAAAACAAAGCCAAAGAAAAGATAAACCATTAAAAAAAAAAAAAACAAAACCAAAGCAAAAGCTACCTGTATGAGGAGGTAGGAATAAGTGGTGAGAACTGAATAGAAGTCAGACTTCTTTGAAAGAAATTTCCTGATGAGATTTGATTGTAACAATTTTTTTGTTACAAAATTGTAACAATTGTTACAAAAATGGTAACAATTTTTCTATTATTATAAAACAAATAAAATTTTAAAAAACAGTCTCTAACCCTAACTATGGATTAGTATAGTATATCTAGTACATCTATTAGTATTATTACTAGTATATCTATTAGTATATTTATCCTTAGAAACTATTTCGAGTGACTTTAAAACACATGAATTTGTGCATTTCTAATGAAATATAATACTAGGTACAAAAAGAATACAAAAAAGAAAAAACCTATTTTCAGTAATAATTTTATTAGTGGTCATCATAGTATGGTGATTCTGAGACTATTATGTATGTATGGTATGATCAATAAAATGAACAATTATTATGGTGTCACTAGAGGTAATATTTTTAATGTTGAAAAAGGACATTAAAATCAATGACAGAAAATTTTACAATGAAGTCTTGCATTTGAACTGGGACTAACTAGTACAAGCCAACATGTTAAAAAATTTTAGGTCATTTCACTATAAATGTCTAGAAATAATGACACCCCTCATATGCAGACTGTGGTTTCTAAAACTATTTCCCAGTAAATGAATCAGTAATTCTTAAAGAAATGGTTGATTCTTTGTCTAGGCCGGAAAAGGTCCAGGAAAGCCTAGGAAATATAAACATACCAGACAGCAAAGAAGAAAGCAAAATCTCCTAGCAAGGAAAGACTCAGGAACCTATTTAAATAACATCCCACTGCAACCCACTCCACTGTTCTTGCCTGGAGAATCCCAGGGACGGGGGAGCCTGGTGGGCTGCCGTCTATGGGGCCGCACAGAGTCAGACACGACTGAAGCGACTTAGCAGCAGCAGCCCAAAGATGGGCCAATTTAATATCAATTAGGATGATAACAAATGGAGTCAAATGTATTTAAACATATGAAATGTGTTTAAATCAATGAGTTAAATGGAATAAAATTTCATTGGTCACTTCCGGAAAGCGTAAGGAATCAATTAATTTTGAAAACTGATAGCTAAAGGGAAAGGAGCAAGTATTCATCTTGCTTTTCCTATGTGATCTGTACCTCAGAGTAATCAAGTATTGGAAGGGGCTAAGTTTGAAACAGAAGTAATCCAATTAATGAACCAAAGTGTGAGGACAGAATTAACACATTACCATCCCAGGACGCTTAGTGAATGAATTTGGACAATGGTTTTTATGACTAATAAATCACAGAGAGAGATGCATAGACAGGGAAGTCTAGGCCACCATCCTTCGAACAGTTGTGCTGAAACAAAACAAAACAACAAAACTGAACCTGAATCAAATCGATTCTCTAGCTCGAAATACCCACAGCAGAAAACTCAAAGGACAGAGGAATAGGTTAAATCACACCATGTGGATAAAATCAGCAACATTCCTCAGATGTGGGAAACTTTATAGGACACATAAGTTGACTTCTTCAAACAAAAAATTTCAAGGAAAAAACAAAAGGGGAGGAGGGCTTATAAATCAATGGGAAGTTTTATATATTTTAACAGATAGATCTCATCTGGATCCCAATTCAAACAATGTGTAAGACAAGAGATTATAAAATAATTGGAGACATCTGTGTATCAGCTACAATTAAACACACATAAACATGTATTCCTATATATTAAAGAATTATTGTTTTTTTAATAGATGTGATAATGGTACAATGGGACTTCTTTGAGACTGTTATGTTTTAGAGAAATATACTGACATATTTCAGTTAAAATAAGATAAAGATGAAACAAGGCTGGCCACATGTAATTACCTAAGCCAGTTGATACATGTAATTACCTAAGCCAGTTTAGATTTTTCTCTGTATTTCTGCTTATGATGACATTTTCCATAATAAAATATTGTCAAAAATTGCTTTTGCCATCTTGATATTCCAAATGCAAAGGCATCTTTTAAACTCTTAAGACTGCAAGTATGAAGTGATCATAGGTTTTTCACATATTAGTGAGACTCTCCATGATTTTTAAGTGATCAGATCTGAAATTAAATAAAGTTATCCATGAAGTCCATGTTATCTAGTCTGTACACACCCCAGACTATAACTTGATATAAAAGGATTATAGAAATCCCTCTCTGAGGCTTATTGTCCTTAGAAAGGATAATGCATAGTTTTTATTCCATCTTTCTAATTAGTAATTTAAGCATATGTTCAGCATTTAACTCTAAATGTTTGCCTTTTCCCCAAGCTCGAAGACAGCTGTCCAAGATTTGAATGCCAGAAAACATTTAAATATCAACATCTGTTGAATTATGTTAATTTAGTGTAATATAATTGGGCATGAGTTGGAACTGATCAGAAGTATATGAAATAAACAAAAGGTAAATTCCCAAAAAATATCTCAGTATACAAACAAATCACTCTGGAGTGATGGAAAAATATTTCTAAAGAGTAAGCGCAAGGATAACACCACTGATTATAAAGAAATTGAGTCTTTTAAAAACATAGTTCTAACTCTATGGGACATTATTTTATGATACTTGAATTTATTTTTAAAATGGCTTAGAAGTGAAAGGTTGTTACTATCAGCTAAAAAGTGATAGTTAATAGTTTAAAATAAGAAACCTGTTCATAAATTATTAGGTGAAACATTAAAACATTCTAATTACTTACATTTGCATTAAATTTTTTAGATTGCAGATGATTCCTGTTATATTATGAAGAGTTACATACTTCAGAAATAAGAGTGGATATAATTTCTGTTCTATAGACATAAAGTAGTATTTTACATTGAAAGTGTTTTCTATGTGGTAGATGGATTTACTAGGTTTATTCTGGAGATTGGAAGGTACAAATTATCAAGCAGATGCTTTGCTTACTGTACTGCTGGTTTAAAACATTAATTTGTATATCAATTCTTTTATGAATCAGTTAGGGATGCCTGTTGTCCTGGGAAGTATTCCGGCACATATACGCACTGTATGAACTGATCCTTGAATGTCCCTGTAATGAAATTCTAATGCAGGCCGCAGGAGAGCGACAAGCTGTGGCGATGTGGTCCTGCAGGTGTTCAAGCACCGCTTCCTGGGGGAACCATCTCTGGGAGTTAAAGGTTAGCTCGGTGTCCATGCCCATTTCATCACAGGACCAATTTGGAGAGTGCCAACTGCGAGACAGACCAGTCTTTAAGGAAGTGGACTTCAGACGACAAATTTAACTTCAGCTACAGGTCACTGCAACAGCTTTCATATGCTAACTATTCTTCATTATTAGTGGCCGTGGCCAAATTCAACTGCTGTTCCAAAGGTGAGAGGCTGTGCATGCTTTTAGTCATTTGAAAATATCTAGCTCATCTATCAGATTCCAAGAAAACAGGGAAGTAAAAATGAATGTTTCCCCAGAGTACTTGATTGCTTTTTTATTTACCATGCCCTGAACGTATTACATATTCCAAATGGCAAACCCCTTTTTCTTTTCTGTGTGGGTTATTCACATTAAATTGAAAAGCAATCACTCAAAATTCTAATTGCTGATAATTTTCTTTAGGTGTAATCACAATTTAAAACAACTCTCTATAATCATTAGTTTAAAATTTTGGCAAGGTAGCTTAGAATTTTAGGATGCCAAAAGGACACGAGGCAGAACTGACTTTCTGAGAATATTGCCTTTTTGAAATAAATAATTTGGTCATATAAAGAAAAATAGATTAATTAAATTCCTTAGAAAGCATTTATGCTGCATATATGAGATGTTTCCAATTATTCTACTTTAAATACTTCCTCTACCTAGAAGCTATTGAATTAAAAAAAAATTAGAACACATTTGCTATTAAATGTTTTTCAATTAAATAAATATGGAATGCATAGATTCTAACTAAAGTGACTATGTGAATACTTCCTAATAGTTCATTCACACATACTGATGAATGAATTAAAATAATCTGAAAGATAGTTTTCTATCTGGAGGACTGAGTAAACTGTTTTAGAACAATAAAATCTAATGCCAATTTTAGGTCTGGAAGGAAAAAATAATAAATGATTATAATTTTTTAAAATTACCATTTAAAAGCAGTTTCAAGCCATTATTTTGGAATGTAAATATTAAGTACACAAAATGTTGACTGATATAACTTGCTTTAAAATATGGTGTTGAATCATTAGTTTTATATGACAAAAGAGAATTTGTTTTGAATTAAATCTCTCCTACCATAGGACAGGTGATTCTCATTTTAAATAATTAAAATAAAGCGTCACTTAGTTTGCTGATACATTTGATTTTGCTGATACATTTCTGTGAAAAGCAACACTAACCAAATATAGCCCATGTCAGTAACCAGCACTCTAATGAACAGTTATCCCAATTTATTAACAGCTGCTCAAGAATGTAGTGATTAATAGTTTCATTTATTTTTGGCAAACCTGCAAAATGACAAATAGTTTTGTATCTGTGCAAATTAGGTCTCCTTCCCAATAACAGATGACACTATGGGGAAGGCTGAGCAAACTGAATCCTTGAACATCTTTGGATCTTTAGAAGATCAAATAAAAAACAGCTGTAATTCTATTTGTTGCATTTGCAACAAAACACAGTGACTTGTATCATGACGTGAAAACAAATATGCTCTGTATTAATGTAAACAAGAATATTTTTTTCTAATTTGATGGAAGAAGGTTGACATGAATGTGTGTGTGTGGCCGTGATGGGATTTTCGATCCTCTGATTGAATCTATTGACGTTTTTCATTTTAGAAGACTCTTTTTACTACTAATTGGGTAAGAAAGTGACAGCAAAGAAAAAAAGTTCATTTTCCCCTCCTCATTACTAATTAATAACACAAAAAATTAGAGTACACAGCATCCAGAGAATTTCATGTCCTTGACCACTAGTTCGGTACAGTTCAGTCGCTCAGTTGTGTCCTACTCTGCGATCCTGTGGACTGCAGCACGCCAGGCTTCCCTGCCCATCACCAACCCCCAAGCTTTCTCAAACTCATGTCAATAGAATCAGTGATACCATCCAACCATCTCCTGTTGTCCCCTTCTCCTCCTGCCTTCAATCTCTCCCAGCATCAGGGTCTTTTCCAATGAGTCAGTTCTTCACATCAGGTGGCCAAAGTATCAGAGATTCCGGTTCAGCATCAGTCCTTCCAATGAATATTCAGGACTGATTTCCTTTAGGATTGAATGGTTTGATCTCCTTGCTGTCCAAGGGACTCTCAAGAGTCTTCTCCAACACCATAGTTTTAAAGCATCAATTCTTCGGCACTCAGCTTTCTTTACGGTACAACTCACATCCATACATGACTGCTGGAAAAACCATAGCTTTGACTAGATAGACCTTTGTTGGCAAAGTACTGTCTCTGCTTTTTAATATGCTGTCTAGGTTTGTCATAGCTTTTCTTCTAAGGAGCAAGTGTCTTTTAATTTCATGGCTGCAGTCACCATCTGCAGTGATTTGGGAGCCCCCCAAAATAAAATCTCTCACTGTTTCCACTGTTTCTCCATTTATTTGCCATGAAGTGGTGGGACTGGATGCCATGATCTCAGTTTTCTGAATGTTGAGTTTTAAGCCACCTTTTTCACTCTCCTCTTTCACTTTCATGAAGAGGCTCTTTAGTTCTTCACTTTTTGCCATAAGGGTGGTATCTCTGCATATCTGAGGTTATTGATATTTCTCCCGGCAATTTTGATTCCAGCCTGTGCTTCATACAGCCTGGCATTTTGCATGATGTACTCTGCATATAAGTTAAATAAGCAAGGTGACAATATACAGTCTTGACGTATTCCTTTCCCAATTTGGAACCAGTCTGTTGTTCCATATCCAGTTCTAACTGTTGCTTCTTGACCTGCACACAGATTTCTCAGGTGGCAGGTCAGGTGGTCTGGTATTCCCATCTCTTTAAGATTTTTCCACAGTTTGCTGGGATCTACACAGTCAAAGGCTTTGGCATAGTCAATAAAGCAGAAGTAGGTGTTTTTCTGGAACTCTTTTGCTTTTTCTAGGATCCAACAGAGGTAGGCAATTTGGTCTCTCATTCCTCTACCTTTTCTAAATACAGCTTGAACACCTGGAAGTTTACAGTTCACATACTATTGAAGCCTGGCTTGGAGAATTTTGAGCATTACTTTGCTAGCATGTGAGATGAGTGCAATTGTGCAGTAGTTTGAACATTCTTTGGCACTGCCTTTCTTTGGGATTGGAATGACTTTTCCAGTCCTGTGGCCACTGCTGAGTTTTCCAAATTTGCTGGCATATTGAGTGCAGCACTTTCACAGCATCATCTTTCAGTATTTGAAATAGGTCAACTGGAATTCCATCACTTCCACTAGCTTTATTCATAGTGGTGGTTCCTAAGGCCCACTTGACTTCACATTCCAGGATGTCTGGCTCTAAGTGAGTGATCACACCATTGTGGTTATCTGGGTCATTAAGATCTTTTTTGTATAGTTCTGTTTATTCTTGCCACCTCTTCTTGATATCTTCAGCTTCTCTTAGGTCGATACCATTTTTGTCCTTTATTGTGCCCATCTCTGCATGAAATATTCCCTTGGTATCTCTAATTTTCTTGAAGAGATCCCTAGTTTTTCCCATTCTATTGTTTTCCTCTGTTTCTTTGCACTGATTTAACACTAAGGAGATGACAAATATAATACTCCTAAGAACTAAGTAAAAGTGAATTAACAAATAGAAGTTTCTAAAAGATATTTAAAAATATAAGTCAAATTTAATAATATCAGCAATAAAAATGTTTTTACTTGTTTTCAAATTATGTATCAGACCACAAGAAAAGTTAGCTTTTGTGCATCACAAGAATAAATGTAAATGGCAAAAATCATGAAAGTAAGGGAGCAGGACAAATTTTTGAAAAACATTACCAGATCTAAAATCTTGACTTGACCTACTATCAGTCTTTTTGAATGAATTCTTAGAATGATGGGCTTCCCTGGTGGCTCAGCTGGTAAAGAATCCGCCTGCAATGTGGGAGACCTGGGTTCAATTCCTAGGTTAGGAAGATCCCTTGGAGAAGGGAAAGGCTACCCACTCCAGTATTCTGGCCAGGAGAATTGCATGGACTGTATAGTCCATGTGATCACAAAGAATCAGACATGACTGAGCAACTTTCACTTTCTTAGAAAGATAAAGACTAATCACTAACATAAAAATGGGTTAATGGGTTTAAAAAAGCAATATCTTTTCACGAAGGGCACTTTAGTTAGTGTCAGGCATTGCTCCATGTATCTTTTACTGACTTTCAATTGGGAAGTCTATACTGAACTTTCTCATACTAATCGAAGATTATGAGAATGAGAAACAGTGTGGAATTATTTAATTGTAAATTCAAATGAGGTAAAAGGAGAGAAAAAGATCTAATTTGAGAACCATAAAATTTGAATACTGAAATTTTAAAAAGGGTTTGAATATCAAGTCTGGAATTGAAGAGAAAGATACAGGTGAAAGAATAACTTTAGATGGTACTAGCAGTTTTATCAAACACTTAGGTGTGTGCGTGCTCAGTCACTAAGTTGTGTCCAACTCTTTGTGACCCCAAGAACTTTAGCCTGCCAGGCTCCTCTGTCCATGGGCTGTCCCAGGCAAGAAAACTGGAGTGGGTTGCCATTTTCTTCTCCAGAGGATCTTCCTGACCCAGGAATCTGTGTCTCCTGAATTGGCAGGCACAGTCTATCAATGAGCTACCTATGAAGCCCATAAAACACTTAGGTGCATTGTTTCAATGTTCAGCTGAGTGTGTATGTGTGTGTGTGTTCCACTTTGGCTAATAAGCAGCTGCATGCAATGATCACTCAAAAACCATGCCTGTTATTTATTAAATATTGACAGTGACAGTTAATACATGATGGTTTTTAAAAGTAACAGTTGTATATGCTTTCATGCATTTATATCCTGAAAGAGCTCTTTGTTTCCCCAAGTTTTATGTTTTCAAAGGCTTAAAGATATGAAAAGAAAACAGAATGGTGTGAACAAACTCTAGACATGTATTCAATACTGTTGCTGTTTGGTCACCAAGTCATGTCTGACTCTTGCAACCCCATGGATTGTAGCCCGCCAGACTCCTCTGTCCTAGGCAAGAACACTGGAGTGCATTGCTACTGCTTTCTCCAGGGCATCTTCCTGACCCAGGGATTGAACCCGCGTCTCCTGCATTGGCAGGTGGATTCTCTGCCACTGAGCTGCCAGGGAAGCCCCTCATTCAGTAGGAGAGACAATACACAGTAAGACTAAGATGAAATGTCATAGTAGGAAATGAACAGAGAACAGTGAAGAAATGGAAGAAGGACTGGAAAATAAAACCCCGTACACTAATCAAACAGAAATACTCGATGGGAATAATCAAAGAAATATAAACAAAACAGGAATGTAAGACAGGGAAGATGTAACTTTAAGCACTGCAATGCAAAATATCGGGAGAACACATTTACTGAATACATGAGGATAATGTCATGATAAAAAAGTTCACACTGCTCAATATCTGACACATCTACATTATAATAAGGGCTCCCCACAGAGAATAAAAGTAAAGCAAGAAACAAAAAGATGTCTAAGATCAGTATCACTAGAATCAATTAGATCAAATTATACCTCTGTCAGTAATCAAGTTTGTTTAAATTATGTAGCTCCTCTGTGGCTCAGACGGTAAGGAATCTGCCTGCAGCATGGGAGACCTGGGTTCGATCCCTGGGGCAGGAAGATCCCCTGGAAAAGGGAATGGCTACCCACTCCAGTTTTCTTGTCTGGAGAATCCCATGGACAGAGGGGCCTGGCATGCTACAGTCCAGGGAGTCACAAAGAGTTTTAAATTATATAAACCTATCTTTTTCTCTTTTTACTTTTATTTTAACCTTTCCTTTTTTGTTTGGAACCTTTGTGAGTCAGTCAAAACTTTGAAGATAGGACCCATGAAGTATATCATAAAAGAGTGGCAATGTTAATTATGTTTATAATAAGTATATAAACAAATAAAACACATTAACATTTCATGAGTAACTCTGGATATGATGGAATGGCATGTGATGACAGGTACTGTTTTTTTTTTGACAGGTACTGTTGATGGTGAACGAAGCTGGTGAGTGGACGTTTGCAAATGAGAAACAAGTAGGAAATTCAAAGGAGCATTGCCCTCTGGGGAGGCAGAGGTATAGGAAACCTTGGAAAACAAAGTCCACCACTGATGAGAACTTCCTGAGATAATGGATTGAAACTCTGAAAGTGGATTAGATGTTTAAAGGAGACTTTCAGGTTTTCCCTCCTTGGTACTGTCAGACATACAACAGTCTAAGGAGTTAGAAAAGAGACAATTCCCCAGCATCCATAATTGATTTTAAGAGCCTAGCTGAACATTAAAGTGGATCTGGCAACAAAAGGAGATATGCCATAAACTGCAAACCCAGAAAACTGCCAAACTGCATTATAGTTAGTGGCATTGGTAAATATGTTAGTAAAACCCTTCTATGGAGCTCTTGACCATTCCCCTGGGAGCTGAGGGTGAGCTGTCTTACATTTCAGAGGTTAAAGCCACAACCACACAGCCCTTGGTACACTCAGAGCTTCAGTGAGGAATGCCCACCTCAAGCGCGTACTGCAGTCCTGCATGTCAAAATCTCAGCTTTGAGTCATTAACAGCAGACCACTTGTGAATTTATCTTTTCTTATGTGCCTGGTACGTTTTGGGAGTAAATGGTCCTAAAATTTATTGATTCAATGCATTACAGTTCTCTTCTCTAACCTTTATATGTTTCCATAAGTTGGAAAAGAGAAGTGCAGTCACTCAACCAAAAGGGGTAAGAAAAGTCAAGACAATAATAAAAAATACCAAGGAAAAAATGGCATCAAGGGAGGAACAGAAAATTCACACAGATAAAGAAGACATTCATCTTGCAATTAATAAATGTGTAACAAAATTTAAACTTGAGTCTTTCCTTATATTTATTTCACTTTTACAGGTTGCCTCATACCTAATATCGCTGATAACCTCAGAAAGACAGGTTCCACCAGACAAGAGTGAGAGGACATGGAGAAGGCATGTTCAAGGAAGCAAGGTGAGCTCTTGGAAAAGCAATGTATTAGAGAATTTTTTTAAATCCATAAAAGATTTGAGACATACCAATAATAAAACTGCCCAGGAATCTTTGAAGGCAACAGTACAGAAAAGCTTAAAAAAAATGGAGGGTCATTTAAGGGTGCTCCAACAGCCAAATAAAAGGAGAAGAGAGAAAATGGCAACCACTGGAAATTGAAGGCATGGGAGCAATGTCTTCACAACTCAGAGGCAAAACGGCTTCCAAAGCAGAATTCAATTCCTGGTGAAATCAATTAATGCGAGACTAGAATAAAGACATTTTCAGAGACGCAGAGTCTCACAAATGTAACCACACCTTTTCTCTTTCTCAAAAAGCTCAGGAAAAAAAATGGCATGGGATCCAGGGAAAAGGAAATTCCACATAGGAGCGAGATGAGGAAATCCCTAGGGTGATAAGTCAAGAAGGATGCTAGGACATCAGATGTACAGCTGGTCTAGACAGCGAATAGTTCATAGTGAATCTGAAAAATGGATGGCTCCAAAAAAAACGGTGCCATCAAGAAAGAGAATTCAGGGGAGTTACACTTCTGCGTAGAGGTGGTTGATAAACTGTGGTTGGCACAAACTTAGAAAACAAAGCAAATGAAAAACAAGATAATCATGTAATGACAGAAAAGTTTTACATCTATAAATAGTATCTACATATATAATCACATCAATGCAAACAATGAATATTAACTTGGTCTAAATATTATGATATAACCATGAGGGAAAAAGAAGGAAAGAAATGCAAATATGGTGTGTGTGTGTGTGTGTGTGTGTGTGTGTGTGTGTGTGTGTGTGTAGGGCAGAGCAGGAAGTCAACAGGTAATACTAAGCTAAAACCTGCAAAAAATAGTAATATAGGTATGTAATTAATTTAGGTCAATACTGGAAGAAAGAGCTAACAGTTAAAAGTAGGTTCTTTTGGGCTGATTCATGTCAATGTATGACAAAAACCACTAAAAAAAAAGGAGAAAAAATAAATAAATAAAATGTTGAAAAAAAAAAAGTAGGTTCTTTTGGAGTAAGAAGTTAGAGAATGGGGTAAAACAGAGTTGGGGCCTACTGTACTCTGTTATATCTTATAGAATGACTTAATGTTCTAAATTCAGTTCAGTTCAGTTCAGTTGCTCAGTCATGTCTGACTCTTCGTGACCCCAAGAATCGCAGCATGCCAGGCCTCCGTGTCCATCACCAGCTCCCAGAGTTTACTCAAACTTGTGCCCACCGAGTCGGTGATGCCATCCAGCCCTCTCATCCTCTGTCGTCCCCTTCTCCTCCTGCCCCCAATCCCTCCCAGCATCAGGGTCTTTTCCAATGAGTCAACTCTTCACATGAGGTGGCCAAAGTATAGATTTAAGGGGCTAGATCTGATAGACAGAGAGCCTGATGAACTATGGACAGTGGTTCGTGACATTGTACAGGAGACAGGGATCAAGACCATCCCCATGGAAAAGAAATGTTCTAAATTATGCATAAGAAAAACATGATAAAATAAAATTTAACAAGTGCTTAGGAAGCACACAGATGGAAATAGACTTCTAACAACAGTTAACATTAAGAACTCATATTTTAAATGTTTTATGGGCATAAATTCATAGGTTCCTTATAACAATGTTATTAGATAAACACAACTAATGAGTTTATTTCACGGATAAATAAACTGAAGGACAGAGAGGCTGAGTATTATCTCAGGGTCACCCAGCTGGTGAGTGGTGAAGCCAGGATCAGAAGTCAGAACTGCAGAGAGACAAGGCTTCGGTCTACTGCCGTAGAATCAAGTTCAAATTCATTCGGCAGGTATTTTGTGCAGCAACATTTATTGTTGACGTGACGGGCATTGCTTCTGGTACTGGGGATACACCAGTGAGTAAAGCAAAGATTTTGCCCTCATGAAGCTTAAAGGTAACAGTGACAGTGAGGGGTGGAAGAGGCGAGAAGGAAGGCACAGAAAGCAGAGCTGGTGGAGAGGGGCCTTTCTTACACTGAGCACAGACTTAGAGGAAGTGGGAGCAAGCCACACAGAAGGGTGTTAGGCGGGGGGAAGAGAAGTGCAAGGGCCCTGAGACTCAGTGGGGAACAGGAGAGAAGCCACTGTACCTGGAGCAGGTGAGTAACATAGTTCAAGTGGGAGGAGATGAGGTCAAGGAGGAAGCAAAGAGGGCAGGGTCGGATCATATTTGCCCTTATTGGCCACGGCTAAGATGGGCTTTTACTTGGAATGGAACAGAAAGCCAATTAAGATTTTACTAAGTATGCTGCTGCTGCTAAGTTGCCTCAGTCCTGTCCAACTCTGTGCGACCCCCATAGACGGCAGCCCACCAGGCTCCTCTGTTCCGGGGATTCTCCAGGCAAGAATACTGGAGTGGGTTGCCATTTCCTTCTACAATGCATGCATCCATGCTAAATTGCTTCAGTTGTGTCCGACTCTGTGCGACCCCATAGACGGCAGCCCACCAGGCTCCGCTGTCCACAGGATTCTCCAGCGAAGAATACTGGAGTGGGGTGCCATTTCCTTCTCCATTTACTAAGTATATATATCTGTTATATCTTTAGGAGGTGTAGTTCGCATAAGCAAAACACACCGATTTTTTCTTTTTGGTCGTTCTGTGAGGCCTGCAGGATCTTAGTTCCCAGCCAGGGACCGAAGCTCTGACCCCTGCAGTTGAAGCTCAGAGCACTAAACTCTGGTCCACTAGGGAAGTCCTGCACTACTTTTAAAGTCTGTAATTTCCCAAGTTTTGTCATACGTATATACATATGAAACCTTCACCATAATCAAGTTAATGCAGATACTCATCACCCCAACAGTTTCTTAACACCCCTTTGTAATCCTTTCCTCCAGGTACCTCCCTGCCCCTCATCTCACGCTGCGTAACAACGGATCCACTTTTAGTCACTATAAATTAGTTTGCTCTATGGTATGAGGTATAGACATCTTTTTCTTTCGCAAATGGATACTCAGTTTTTCCAGTGACATTTGTTGAAACTAGTCCCCCCCTCCCCATTAAAGTAACTTTGTATTTTGTCAAGAACCAACTGTATGTAACATACATGGGTATATTTCTTTGATCTATTTTTCTGTCTTTGCACCACTACCACATTTTCTTGATTCCTACGGCTTTGTACTTAAATCCTGACATCAGGTAGTGTTAAAGTTCGGCTATTTAAGTCCTCTCCTTTTTCATACAAATTTTAGCATTTGCTTGTCAATCTCTATAAAATAGCCTCATGGGATTTTTGTTTGGGCTATAGTGAATCTGTAGATAAATTTTTGGAGAACTGACAGCTTAAGAATATTGAGTCTTTTGACTCATGAACAAGGTATATCTCTCCAGTTACAGAGACCTTTTAACATTTCTCTCAGCAACATTTTCATACACCAAAAAATATGGTAAAATGCTTAGGGATAAATCCGATAAAATATGTGTAACACCTATACAATGAAAACTCTTAAAATACTGCTGAGGAAAAAACTGAAATAGACTTAAATATTTGGTTCTTAATTATGTGTTGTATTTCTTGCTTTATATTGTTATTTTCTTCCTTTATCTCCTTTAGTTAATATTGATAACTCTAATCAAAAATTTTTTGACTTGTCCTAACATTTCCGATTTCTGTTGGAGTCTGTAGTCCAATATTGTTGTTGTTGTTGTTATTACTTTCGAAAGGCTGTTTTCTCCTCAAATGTCTTATTAACTGATTCTGTGAGGCAATGCTATAGGCAAAGGCCAGTCTTCTGTGTCAGTCCAAAGCAGTTCAGGAATTGGAGGTGAATGAACCTGACTTAAGAGTACAGAGGTCCAAGCACCAGAAAACCACAATCACCACAGTCTTCTCCACAAAATAATTCCTCTGTCAGAAAAACATTCCCCTTCCTCATTCTCAGAGAAAATGAGAACTGTAATCCTCTAGCCCTGCAGTTTACAGGGGGCTGAGTGAAGACATGATAATTTGTCATCTGGTCCCATCAAGGTTTCCCAGCTCCTCACAAAAACAGCACTGTGAGCTGCCCTGACATTATCCCTGAAAACGCTTGGACCAGAGACCTGAGTCTTTCTGGAAGGGGCGGGTGGCATATATCCCTTGGCCATGGCCCATGATGTGAAAGAACTCCAAAGGTTCTGCTCACATCTCCTTCTTCCCTCACTCAGGCTGAACTGCCTCTTGCCTCAGGTCAGAGCACACACGCACATTTTGTGTATCCTCATCTCAAAAACACAAGTTCAAAATAGCATCCCCCTCCTGGCTTCCCAGGTGGCACTAGTGGCAAAGAACCTGCCTGCCAGTGCAGCAGACCTAGGGGACGTGGGTTCGATCCCTGGGTCGGGAAGATCCCCTGAGGAGGAAATGGCAACCCACTCCAATATTCTTGCCTGGAGAATTCCCAGGACAGAGGAGCCTGGGCGGGCTATAGTCCATGGGGTCCCAAAGAGACATGACTGAAGCGACTTAGCACGCATCCATGGTTACCTTAATACTGGAAATTTCTTGTAGATTTCTGCTTATTTTCTCTTTCTAAATACCTGCTGGGTTGATCTTAGAAGACAGAAGCAGGCATCTTATAGTTTAGAATCAGTAATCTTATAATTCAGAATCTTGAACTTGTAACAGGAACTGGGACCAAATTTCTAATATAAAACTTTCAAGTAGTCAAGTTTCCTCTATCTACCATCTTAATGCACCCACAAGTTAAGGTATGATATCATGATAATTATGATTTTTTTGAAATGAGTTATTTTAAAATGTATTTTTAATTTCAAACTTTAAAGAAATTATCTTTTTCTTAATGATTTTCCTTAATCATATTCAAGTTAAAGAATATGTTCTTTATGACACATATTCATTAAAATTTGTTGGTAGTAGCTCTGGCCTGGAAAGTGGTAAATTTTTGAAAATATCACATGTGTCTTTGAGAAGAATGTATGTGGGTGAAAGGGGTTATATAATAACATTAAGTTTGTTAATCATTTGTTATGCAAATTTTCTGATGGCTTAAGCTATCAGTAATATGAATGCTCTACTGAAGTGGGAGTGCCAAGATGGTGGGTTAGTGAGTTTCTCCATTCATTGATATTAATATTTGCTTTATATATTTTTGTAGCTATTTTAATATACAAAATAATAAAATCATCTTTTTGGTAAGTTGAACCTTTTATCATTAAATAATGATTTTCTTAAGCTTGTTAAGGCTTTCATTGTCAAGTCGGTTGGTTTGTTATGAGAGCTCTCTTTTACAGTATATCTGATACATGCTTTTTTAGTTTTCCAACTTTCTTTTGGCATTATTTCAGGTGTGTCTCTTATAAAGAACATATAGTTGCACTTTAAAAGAAAAACCAAATCTGCTTAGCTTTGCTTTTAACAAACAAATTTAATCCATAAATATTTACCATAGTGACTAATACATGGTTTTGATTCAGTTTTCAATTTTTGTTTTCCTCTGTGTCCCATTTTCTCTATGCTTTTTTTCCTTCTTGACTTTTTAAATGGATTTTTTTGGGGGGAGTAATATTTTATTCCATTCAACTCCACTCCTGCCAACCAGCTTGGAATTTACATACTCTATTTTTTTTAATTTAGTGGTTATTTATGATATTTTGCCATGAGTACTTAATATAATCTTAACTGACCAATGAAGTAAACATTCCCAAACAATTCAAAGACTTTAAGTTGGACTTTATCATCATCAGCATTGTCAATCTAATGTGCTGTTATTTTCCATTATCTTAGATTGTCTTTTGAAAAGCTTTATGAATTACACATTATAATTATCAATTTATATAAACAATAGTTGTTTAAATTTATGAAATCTTTAACCGTTTATTGGCTTAGTATTCATTTTTTCATCTTAGACTTTCCGGGGAGAACATTCTCTTGAAATACATCTTTTAAAAAGTCTTCTAGCAAGTGTCAGGAGGAAACTTTCTTAGTGTTTGAAAATCCTAAACTTTTTGCTTCATCTTCATATATGAAAGATTTTTTTTTTTCTAGGCACATAGTTCTAGGCTGACAATGTATTTCCACCCAGTACCCTGAAGACTTGTCCACTGTTTTTGGTATCATTGTTGATACTCAGAAATCTGATGATGTACATTCCTTTGTAGTAATTCATCTCTTATCTCTGGATTCTTTTAAGATCTCTTTGTTTTTGGAGTAGTATAGTATGTTAGTAGATGTGGATTTCTTTTTGTTTATTCTAGCTGGTATTCATTGTGACTTCTGTATAGATTTATAACTTTTAGCTGTTACGGGAATTCTCAGCCAACATCTCTTCAACATCATGTTTTTTTTCAGCCTTTCTATACTCTCCATCAAAGCCTCTGATCAAATATATCTTAGACCTTTTCTGTGTCTCTTAACCACTCTTTCATTTTTCCATCACCTTATTCAATATTTTTATGCTACATTCTAGCCTACTTCTTCAGCTGTATCTCCATTTCACAATCACACTTCTCATTTCTAATAATTATATGCTTTTGATTCAATTCTGCTTGAACAATTCTAACAGTGATCTGTTGCTTGCTTATTTTATTTCTATAAACATGTCATCCATAGTTATTTATAATCTGTCTAAAATTTCTTTAATCCATACTTTATAATTTTAGGATCTGACCTTCTTAGGGGTGACTATATTAGTTTTATGTTGACTATCACTGACCTGACAGTCAACTTATTATGTGTGACAGTTTTTGACTGTCTAAATAGGATTTATGTTAGCTTCTGCAGATACCTAGTGCATTCTCAGTCAGGGTTAGTTTGTACAACATGATACCTGGAAGTTACATAGTTTGCTTAGGAGTGTTAAAAACAGAGGCAAGCACCCTAACAGTGAGACAGAGGGAGGGCTGCCAAGGTCAGTTATCTTGTTAAAAGTTGGGTTAGTGTAAATCTTAGGGCAGTCGTTCTGATCAATATTCTGATGGCTATTTTCACCAAAGGAAAAATGAAGTCTTTAGAAACACCACATGCAAAATTTGCAAATGCGCTGTCTAAAACAATAAACTGGGGACACTTCTTTCTAACATGAAAAAAAAGTATAGCATTGACTAAGCAATGTAACTCTAAGCACTTTTAAAAAAGAGTGTATTTTCTATATACTTATTTATATATTATTAGAATAAATACACATGTTGCTCTTTCACAAAACCATTTAAGTTTGGGGGAGAAGATTAATTCTAGTTTTTAAATTAAAAATAATTATTCCTAATCCTTATCTAAAATTCATAAGTTATGGATTATGAACAGAGATTTTCTTCTAAAAATACATTCTTTATTTTTCATCACCTTTAAAAAACTACAAATAAAATGATATACTTCTATTCAGATTCTGATAAAGGAAACATAAAATAGCGCTGACACTTTAGAGCCAAAGGCACCCTAACTATAACTCATCATATTCATACTGGATTCCCCGCTGGCTCAGCAGGTAAAGAATCTGCCTGTAATGCAGGAGACCTGGGTTTGATCCCTGGGTTGGGAAGATCCCCTGGAGAAGGAAATGGCAAGCCACTCCAGTATTCTCGCCTGGAGAATCCCATGGACAGAGGAGCCTGGCGGGCTACAGTCCATGAGGCTGCAAGAGTAGGACCCTACTTAGTGACTAAACCACTGTTCATACTGGTATGGAAAAAGAAATTACACGAGTCAGTGATCAGGAGAAAAGGTGATTTTAAATCGCTTACCTGCTGGCTGTTTTCACAGAACAGTTTTTCTTGTGTCCTCTTTCAGCTCGGTTATCTCTCAGGAGCTGATGCTATCCAAAGTGTTTAAAACAAAGTTGTAGAAACAAAAATATTTTCATTATATTATTTCATAAGTAGAAAAGTATGCTTCTCATTCAAAGGGACTGTATTTATTCACTTGCATTACTTTTTTCTTTTATTTACCGGTTTTTCTTAAAATGAAGACGACTAATTTTGCTAGAGATGCCACGGACACACTTCCGAAAATGTCCCTAAGAGACGGCAATGCTTCCTTGAGAGCTGAACTGTTCTCAGAGTCACGTAATAGACAGCCTAGAGCTGGAGGTCTAGAACTCGGTTCTAATTCTGGCTCTCTGGGTGGTCCTGGTTAAAGTCATGTAGTCTCTCTTCTCCAATGCTTCTACCACTGCATTCAGCTGTGAGTTTCTTGGGGCTTTGTCACCTCCGATGACATAAAATATCTAATCTCACTTCTCTGTATTTAGGGGCCCAACATGGTAAAGAAACACTTAAAAACATTCCTTTTCAAAGAAATTACTGGCTTGGAAATACATAATTAGAAAAAATATATATCTGACTGCCTCCTCAAAATGCCTCACCACCGAACTCCCCTTCACACTTGCTTTACTCTAACTAATTAGAAAGGAAAAAAAGCAAGTAGTCAATATTTTTTGCTATGTGTACACTCAAACTGTAGCTTATCTCGGTTTATGCAGAAATGTGATTATATGCAAGACTGGGCTAATGAGAAGTTGTACAGCATATTAGAAATTAACCCTAATAAAAACAGAAATCTTAGTGCAGTAATAGTGTAGGAGAGATCTGGGTTCGAATCCCAGCTGTACCAGTAACAAGTCGCTAGGTTTTAAAAACAGGTTTACCAAATTTATAAGCTGTGCAATATCTCTAAGTCCCAGTTTCCACCTGGAAAATGGAGATAACAATACTATCCACATGTAAGGTTGCTGTGAGTATCAAATAAGATAAACCATGTAAAACACTTAGCACTAAGACCAGAACATAAAAAGTACTGAATAAATGGTTCAAATGCTACAATTATAATTAATAAACCTGATTGTCAGTGGCTATTGTCTGATGAGTATCATAACTTTTAATGATATAACTGCTTTGAACTATCTAATGACAACATTTAGAGTCAATTACTAGCCACATTTGGCCATCTTTGAGAAGGAAGAGAACTTAATTAGATCACAAAGAATGTTGTTAGGTCATTATTTCAGGAATGTGTGAACTCAGGAAGTCTACCTTAAATTTCTCCTAAATATCTTTCTTTCTATCCCCACGAACCACATTCCAGTCTGAACCATCAGTCTCCCTCACCTGTAGTGGCCTCTCCAGTGGCCTCCCTGCCTCCAGCCTTGCTCCCATCCAAGTCCACTCTACACTAAAGCCAGTCATTCTAAAACTAGACGCTATTGCATTATTCTCCTTAGATAACACCCCCCCCAAATCTTACACAAGGCTCTTATGGCCCGACATAATTTGATTGTTATTTCTAAATTGCAATTTATTATGCTTCTTCCTACCCCAACCTAACCTCCTTACTTCTAAATAATATATCCCAGCCATTCTGAACTTTTTAGTTTGGAATGTATACCATATTCTAGTTCACCTTTGGCCCTTTGCTTTATTCATTCAATCTGCCTGGGTCTCCAAAGTCCAGCACAGTGTCTGGGACATTTGTAGTGTTTAATAAATTTTTGTTGAATGAATGAATGAATGAGATAAAGAAACAGGCAATGAAATCTAGTATCTGATATGTAGCTGAAACAGTATCTCATTATTACTACTTATAGAAAATAGCAACAGTTTATCTTAAGTCCATTAATCTGAAAGTGTTTCAATGTAGAAACACTTCGTACCATGAAAACTAAATTGCTTCTGAAAATAAAAAAAAGAAAATTAATTATTTTGGCATTTCTAATTCTAGTGCCTTTTTAAAAAAACATATTCAAACCAACATTTGTGACACAGATAGCTAGAGGTGACATGATAAAATCTCTACCACAGCCTTCAATTAATAGTAGTAGTTAACTAAGGTTTCTAATTTTTTAGACAAAAGATAGATATGGGAACACTATTCCTGTTATTTGTGTTAAAACAGTTTAAAGAAAGAACACAAAAGGTCCCAAACATACTTTTCTGAAATGAAGGAATTCAACAATTTAATTAAAAAAAAAAAAATGCAACTACAATGACCAAAATAAATTGTTAGGCTACGTATGGAACTCTGAGGTCAGAGATCCTTCTCTTAGAGTCACATGAGAATTTCTTCCTCAAATGTATAGTTTTGATGGGCTTTGTAGGGACAAATATTGGAATTATTTAATATAATTCACCTATATTAAAAAGTCATCACATAAAATGAAGCTCAGAAAAAAAAATACAGGCTCAGATCTCTGGGTCATGAATTCAGCAAGTTAATATGGGAACCTAGATCTTATAAGGGGGCAAAGATGAAAAAATTAATCCAGAGTGTTATTTGAATAGAAAACATGTATTTGTATTTGAAAGATTCCCAAAATGTGTCTGCTCTGTCCCAAAGAACAAACAAACAAGCAAAAATAAAAGGTGGCAGAGGGTGGGGGAGGGGGAGGGGGGAATCAGATCAGGAATTGATGATAAGACACAAGAGGCCCAGAACTCTGCCCTGACAAGCAGGAGGAGCTCCTCAGGTTTGGGGAGAGTCTTCATCCTCTTACTGCTAACGTTTCCTGTCTTCCTTGGACTCCTATCAGTGTCACAAGTGAGGTCAGTGTTCGGGGCTCTGACTCAACAATGTCAACTCCAGTTAATAACAAACTTCTGAATATGGTGCGAAGTGCTTCTTACCTCCAGCTCTCAGATTGCTGGACTTAGGCCAAGCGGAGAGACAAGTCCCTTATTAGTGACCTGCAGATGTATATTAAAAAATGACTCACGTAAGAATGACAGAGACATTCATAAACACAAAACCTAGTACAATGTGAGGTCTTACAAAAGGTACACCGTTTTAAAAACTGCTGAATGAAAACAAGGAAGAGAAATGTTCCATGTATATCATGGTTGCTCCTGTGGCAGAAAGGGAGCTGAGGGTTTCTGTGGCTATTCGTGATTATTTTAAAAAGATTATTAAAAGCTTCACATTCCTAACACAAGAGGAAGAAGGAAGCAAAGAGCAGAATTCCTGCTCCACAGCAATAATCTCTTTGCCACCTAATATTCAGAAGGGATTCAAGCTCAAGGCTGTTTGTTAGCAGCCACTTTTCAGGGACCTTCTCAAATGTCTACAAAAGAATTTCAAGTCTCTCCACACTTGGCCTTTCACAGGGTCCTCACCTTAAGAGGAGAACTAAAAATCTCTAAACAATACCTATGGCTCATTAAGATACTAGTAAACTCATTCAAAATGTCATACTATTAGATATTCAAGGAGGAAAACCCTCACCATTAAAACACACATACACACACACACAAATGAGGCTGCTTGTAGCTGCTTCTGTCTCCTTACTTCCACTTTAAACCAACTTTCACATGTCGCTTCTGTGGTCTCCATGATACCCTCTGAGTGGTTTCCTTCAACATTTATCAACATACTATGATGACTGCTTTTCCTACCCCGGATTTTAACCACCTTAGAGGAAAAGTTATGTTCTTGTTTTTTTAAAAAACAAATATCTCTTTTTGTAAAAATAAAGAGTACTTGATAGGTAATGACTGATGGAGAATAGTGATTTACTAAATGCGTAAAAAAGAAATATTAAGTGAGCATGGTGTAAATGAAATGGGACTTTGCATTAGAGAACAAAAAGGCATCATAAGATATGGGAAAGCAGTGAGGGGTGGGATTTCAAAAGTGAGGTTAATATTATCATTTCTTTATCTTGGTAAGTTGATATGGGAAAAAAAAGGGGTGATCATGCATGCTGATAGTCATTCATTCAACAATATATTGAAGGATTTCATTTCTTCATGGTCTTGCGTTTTATCACTTGGACCTAAGATTTAGCCAGTAGTTCACTGGGATTCCCTGGTGGCTTAGATGGTAAAGAATCTGCTGCAATGCAGGAGACTTAGGTTTGAACCCTTGGTTGGAAACATTCTCTGGAGAAGGAAATGGCAACCCACTGCAGTATTCTTGCCTGGAGAATCCACATGGACAGAGTCTGGTGGGCAACAGTCCATGGGGTCACAAATAGTTGGACACGACTGAGTGACTAACTTTCACTGGGCTAGTTATAAGTTGAAATAAGACATTTAAATCCCTCAAAACATGAGTAGTTTGTATGTGCTTTTATACAGACACATACATGTGCAAACTGTTTCTCATTATTCACCGATTCTGTATTCACAAATTCATCCACTTGCTAAATGTACTTGTAATGTCCAAATCAGTACTTCTGGTGCTTTGGAGTCATTGGCAGACATGCACAGAATGGGAGAAATCTGAGTTCCCGTTACTGCATGTTCTCAGCTGAGGTCGGAGAAGACGCCATCAATCTTCTCATTTCGGCTCTCATACTGTAAACAAGAGTCTTTTGCCTGGTCCATTCAGTGCTACATTACTTATTTATTTGTTTGTTTTGCATTTCTGTCTTCTTGTTTTTATCTTCATTGTTTAAAATAGCCTTCTAGTACAGGGCTGACCTGCAGTATAGTCTTCCCCAGTGTAAGAGAATTGTGATGGACCTTATAGAGAAAATATGTTCATTAGACAAGCTCCCTTCAGGCATAAGTTACAGTGCTGTTGGCCATGAGTTCAATGCTAACAAATCAATAATATGTATTAAATATGGTGTCTTTAAACAGAAATACACATTGAACAAGGATATGTATTGATCTGTTAGTGAAAATGTGGCCAGAGGTTCTCAGGAACCTAACCCTGTATTTTTCCTGGAAGCAGTTTTTTCAGTATTTGCTACTTTCAAGTTCTTACCAACCTCATAGACTATAGCTACTACAAAACACAAGAATCAACTGTGTTCCTTAATTAATAACCTATCTAGACAGGATTAAAATCTGAAATGGTATATCAGAGCTTAAGTCAAAGGCTAATCCAAAAATCTGTTTCAAATATTTAAAAAATCTTAAAAATGATGCATCAACTTTCTTGTCTATATCATACTAGCTATTTGCTAATTTTTAAATACAGAAAAAAGTTTTAACTGCAGTTAAATTATAATCTAAAGCTCAGATTTATAAGATCACTTTAGTATTTCTCAAATTCTAGACCAAAGCCATCCCAAGAAACATAAATAGAAAGCAAAGTGGTTGTCTGAGGAAGCCTTACAAATAGTTAATAAGAGACATGGAAGCAAAGGGGAAAGGGAAAGACAGACCCAAATGGATGCAGGGTTCCAGAGAACACCAAAGAGAGTTAAGAAAGCCTTCCTAAGTGAACAGTTCAGAGAAAGAGGGGAAAACAACAGTTTGGGAAGGACTAGAGATCTCTTCAAGAAAAGTGGAGATTTCAAGGGAACATTTCATGCACAGATGAGCACAATAAACGACAGAAACGGCAAAGACCTAACAGAAGCAGTAGCAATTAAGAAGAAGTGGCAAGAATATGCAGAACTACACAAAAAAGGTCTTAATGTCCCGAATAACCACGATGGTGTGGTCACTCACGTAGATCCAGACATCCTGGAGTGTGAAGTCAAGTGGGCCTTGGAAAGCATTACTATGAACAAAGCTACTGGAGGTGACAGAATTCCAGTCAAGTTATTTAAAAATCCTCAAAGATGATGCTGTGAAAGTGCTGCACTCAATATGCCAGCAAATTTGGAAAACTCAGCAGTGGCCACAAGACAGGAAAAGGTCCATTTTCATTCCAATCCAAAGAATGTTCAAACTACCACACAACTGCGCTCATTTCAGATGTTAGCAAGGTAATGTTCAAAATCTTTCAAACTAGGCTTCAATAGTACATGAACCAAGAACTTGCAGATGTACAAACTGGATTTAGAAAAGGCAGAGGAAATCAGAGATCAAATTGCCAACATCTACTGGATCATAGAAAAAGCAAAAGAATTCTAGAAAAACATCTACTTCATTGACTAAAAGCCTTGGATCGTGTGGATCACAATAAACTATGGAAAATTCTTCAAGAGTTGGGAATACCAGACCACCTTACCTGCCTCCTGAGAAATTTGTATGGAGGTCAAGAAGCAACAGTTAGAACTGGACATGGAACACCAGATGTTCCAAATCAGGAAAGAAGTATGGCAGGGCTGTATATTGTCACCCTGCTTATTTAACCTATAAGCCGAATACATCATGCAAAATATCAGGCTAGATGAAGCACAAGCTGGAATCAAGATTGCTGGGAGAAATAGCAGCATCCTCAGATATGCAGATGACACCACCCTCACGGAAGAAAGTGAAGAACTAAAGAGCCTCTTGATGAAAGTGAAAGAGGAGAGTGAAAAAGTTGGCTTAAAACTCAACATTCAAAAGACTAAGATCATGGCATCTGGTCCCATCACTTCATGGCAAATAGATGGGGAAACAGTGGCAACACTGACAGACTTTATTTTCTTGGGCTCCAAAATCACTGCATGAGAAAGGAGTACGTTAATACTATATATTGTCACCCTGCTTGTTTACCTTATATGCAGAGTACATCATGTGAAATGTTGGACTGGATAAATCACAAGCCAGAATCAAGATTGCCAGGAGAAATACCAACAACCTAAGATACGAAGATGATACTACTCTAAGTAGATACTTCAGCAGAAGGCAAAGAGGAACTAAAGAGCCTCTTAATGAAGGTAAAAGAGGAGAGTGACAAAGCTGGCTTAAAACTCAACATTCAAAAAACAAAGATCATGGCATCTGGTCCCATCACTTCATGGCAAATAGATGGGGAAAAATTGGATAGTGACAGATTTTATTTTCTTGGGCTCCAAAATCACTGCAGATGGTGACTGCAACCATGAAATGCTCCTTGAAAAAAAGCCATGATAAATCTACATGAAAAAGTGTACTAAAAAGCAGAGCTATCACGTCACTGACAAAGGTCTGTATAGTCAAAGTTATGGATTTTCCCCTAGTCACGTATGGACGTAAGAGTTGGACCATAAAGAAGCATGAATGCCAAAGAACTGATTCTTTCTTTCATTTTCAAGTGATGCTGGAGAAGACTCTTGAGAGTCCCTTGGACAGCAAGAAGATCAAACCAGTCAATCCTAAAAGAAATCTACCTGAATACTAATTGGAAGTACTGGTGCTGAAGCTTCAGCATTTTGGCCACCTGATGCCAAGAGCTGACTCACTGGAAAAGACCCTGATGCTGGGAAAGACTGATGGCATGAGTATAAGTGGGCAACAGCGGATGAAATGGTTGGATGGCATCACTGACTCAGTGGACATGAGTTTGAGTAAACTCCTGGAGATAGTGAAGGACAGGGAAACTTGTCATGCTGTAGTCCATGGGATTGCAAAGAGTGGTCATGACTTAGTGACTAGAGAACAACAGAGAATATAAAATTATTCATTTAAAAAATCTTATTTGGGGATAAACTATATCCTGATGTAACTTACTACTGGAAGCAGAATCTTATATAAACATAGAGGGTTATGAACCATTTGGGAATGCTGAATAATTGACATAATTATGCAATAATTACATTCTGAATAGACATACCCCAGAAGCAACTTAGTCAAGTTAACTTGCAAAACTTTAGAAACATATATTGGTTGTTGTTATTTCGTCACTAAGTCATGTCTAACTCCTTGTGACCTGATGGACTATAGCCCACCAGGCCCCTCTGTCCACACGATTTCCCAGGCAAGAATACTGGAGTGGGTGCCATTTTCTTCTCCAGGGGAT
The DNA here is from genome assembly GCF_023699985.2 of Odocoileus virginianus. Classification (NCBI taxonomy): domain Eukaryota; kingdom Metazoa; phylum Chordata; class Mammalia; order Artiodactyla; family Cervidae; genus Odocoileus; species Odocoileus virginianus. The sequence continues at coordinate 57,416,759 of NC_069684.1, read as the reverse complement.
CTTTCTGACCTAGGAATCGAACCTGCGTCTCCTGCATTGGCAGGCAGATTCCTTATCACTGAGTCACCAGGAAAGTCCAGAAATAGTAGTACATATTCTATTATTAATGTGAGAAATATATTTAAAAGTGCACATCACTCTCAAGGAAAAGAGCCAAGTTTATAAAAGAAATCATTAAATCTGCACTGACATATTTTTCTTTGATTAGGTACATGGGTATTAAGAAATACATTATAGTTTATAATGAAGTATGTGGCACTTTCCTTTTATACAAAAAAAGAAATATGGCATGTGCAACCAACTCTAAAACCTGTTGCCCAACTTAAGAAATAAGGCATCACCAATACATATAGTAATGTTACCAGTTACTATTACCAAGGGCAATCCTCTTCTACCTATCTACCTACATATCCCTCAGAAGAAATGATCCCTGAGAATTTGAGACTTTTCTATGCATATATTATTGACTCATTCAAAAAATAACTCATATAATCCACACTGAAAAAAAGAAAAAAGGCTTAGCAAGAATGCAAAGCCTAAAACATATATGCTTTAAAACCTATCAATATTTTAAGCCCTAAATTACCTTACCACACTGCAGAGAGAGAACTAGCACATTCAACAGACAAAGAAAACAGACAACTTATTTTATATGTAAAGTTAATCAAAATGAATGTTAAGTTCTTGCTAAGTCATCTAATCATTGTGCTGCCATGAAACTAGCAAGAAATTAAAAAAAGAAAAATCTCACCTAGAATACAATATAAAGTGCAAGAAACTCTTATCATCTTCTAAACTTCAAAAATAAAAATATTCTCTTGCTGGCTAGTCTAGTTTAATAATAAAACAATTGTTTAAAGCATATGTACTATTTTCGTGCCTTTGTGAAAAGCATATGGAAATGAGGAAGTCCTATAATCTCTAAAGTGAACTCTAGATCCTTTCCACGGAGGTGACCTGTGTGCTGACGAAGGGAGAGGTGAGGTAAACAACTCCGATGCTTCCTGATGATCATTCACTTGGTCAGTGTATTAGCACCGGCACAACTCCTTTATAAATAAGCTAGGATGTTATCCTTTCTCATAAAGTTGATCTACTATCTTGAAGGGCAATAGTTAAATATTTGAAAGACTGAGTAGCTTCCTTTTGGGTTAGAATGTTCCTTACCTGGCCATGCTCTGTCCTAGCCCCAGGGCTAAACCAATGGCTGCAGAAGAAAGAGAGAAGCAGTTAGCAGGAAACTCACGAAAAGCACGTGCTCTCGCGTGATCAGTCTGCATGTGCTGCAGGAAACATATTTGCCACCTAGCAACAGAACCTTACATACGCTGCATCTGAACGGATAGTTCATGTAATTCTAGGTTTACACCAATTTTGATAGAAATGTAAGAGTGCTCATAACCCAGTAATTTTCAATTAAATAAGCAAACTCAGAATTACATTTCCATTTAATTACGTTAACATAAACTGCTGTGACTGTATTCATTTTATGAATCAATTCTGGTGAGAAAATCTACAAATGCTATCGTTTACCACAACTTAATTATAGCATCATTACAACAAATGATGACCTTTTGATTGTTGGAGTTTTAAAAAAACAGTAAAAATACAAGGACATTATATTCTCTGCCTATGCCTCCAGGAACAATCACATAAAGCCCTTGATGTGAATTCTAAAGCATCAGCTGAAGGCGCCTTGAACCCATTCCTTCCATAGTTATAACACCTGGGTTCTGGTTCACAGCAAATCCAACAACACTGAAAATATGGAAGTCATGGCACAGCTGAAGCGTTCTGGTCTTACACTATGCCTCGCCCTGCCTCACTTATCCTATATTGTTCTAGAGGCAACTTGGACTTTTAATGCATCTGATGATACCTGAAAAGGTATTCCTGTTGAAAAACAGGAGTTATCATAAGTTGTGTGCTCAGTCCTCTGACCAGTATTCTGCTTGTGAAAGTGAAAGTCACTCAGTCGTGTCTGACTCTCTGCAACCCCATGGACTACACAGTCCGTGGAATTCTCCAGGCCAGCATACTGAAGTGGGTAGCCTTTCCCTTCTCCAGGGTATCTTCCCAACCCAGGGATCGAACCCAGGTCTCCTGCACTGCAGGCGGATTCTTCACCAGCTGAGCCACAGGGGAAGCCCAGTATTCTGCTTAGAAACTAAACTAAAAACATCAAGGAAATTGAGAGAGAGAATGTGGGAAATAAACCACTGTGCATGTGCATATGCTAAGTCACTTGTCGTGTCTGAATCTCTGTGACCCTATGGACCGCAGCCGGCCAGGATCCCCTGTCCATGGGATTCTCTAGGAAAAGTATACTGGAGTGGGCTGCCGTGCCCTCCTACAGGGGATCTTACCGACCCAGGGCTTGAACCCGCATCTCTCAAGTCTCCTGCATTGGCAGGTGGGTTCTTAACCACTAGTGCCACCTGGGAAGCTGAAATAAACCAGTAAAACCCCACAAATATAGGGAATAGTATTAACATTATTATTATGTGTGTGTGTGTGTGTGTGTGTTAGTTGCTTAGTCGTGTCTGACTCTATGAGACCCCATGGACTGTAACCCACCAGGCTTCTCTGTCCATGGGATCCTCCAGGCAAGAAAACTGGAGTGGGTTGCCGTCCCTTCTCCAGGGGATCTTCCTGACCCAGGGATTGATCCTGGGTCTCTTGCATTGCAGGCAGATTCTTCACCATCTGAGCCACCATGGAAGCCCCCAACATTATTATTAATGCTATTTATTTTTTCATGAATCATCGTATTGAACACATGAGTGTGCCACACACTCTTTACAGACACATGACATGTATGTGTTATTTTCTATCCTCAGAAAAACCTTACGAGGTTTTGCTCATGTTCCAGGTGCAGGAATGACTGAGGCGGAGATGTTAGTTTATTTGCCCAAGGTGCTCAGCGTACCATACCACAAGGACGAAGGGGCTTACACTGAATGAGCACATTTCCTGGTTCCCTCCAACACTGCTATGTGCTCTCTGGCCTCTGTGGTATTAAAACCTGGGAATAAACAGCCTCGACATTAGTAGGATGTGGCTATGCTCTTACCTGAACATTTCTCAGGCTCAGAGACACTGATGCTCTTTGGCAGGTCAGAGTACACTTTTGTTGTGGGAATCGACACTTATATGGTATTTGTAAATGACGTGTGTGTTAATCAGCAACTAGAAACTAATCATTTAGTTCAGTTCCCCGAAAACTTGTCTGATAAATTTCCTCTCTGCTTGGATTGTGCCTTTTCCTTTAAAGAAAAATGTTTTAGAAAATCAAATGTATACATGAAGCTAAATGAAACAAAAAAGTCTGAAAAACAGACCTGACCCCCTAAACTCTGTTTAGAGAAACCACTGTCAACTCTTTCTGCATTTTCTTTTGGTATTTAATGATGTGTTTCTACAGAATATGGTTATACTAGCATTTTGTGATTAATTTTAGACATTAATAAGTGACTTTCTATTTACTGTAAGTTTAGCTCTTTCATAGCTCCCAACACTCTATTTCAAGTTATAAACACCATGTTTGATTAGTCAATAGTGAGTACAGATATTATGACTACATGAACACTTTCGGCAGCTGAATTTTTCTTTTTGCTCTCCAACAGTTGAGAGTTAACCTGTTTTTCTTCCTTTGCTAGCTTTTCTATGTACTGGTGATCTTTCCCAAAAAAGTTTCCAGGAAGTGCTGTAGAAAGAATCTGAATTATAGTGTTATGCTGCTGCTGCTGCTAAGTCGCTTCAGCCGTGTCTGACTCTTTGCAATCCCACAGACGGCAGCCCACCAGGCTCCCCCATCCCTGGGATTCTCCAGGCAAGAACACTGGAGTAGGTTGCCATTTCCTTCTCCAATGCATGAAAGTGAAATGTGAAAGTGAAGTCGCTCAGTCGTGTCCGACTCATAGCGACCCCATGGACTGCAGCCTACCAGGCTCCTCCATCCATGGGAGTTTCCAGGCAAAAGTACTGGAGTGGGGTGCCATTGCCTTCTCCAGAATTATAGTGTTATAAGTGGGTGTAAAAGAAATGGGATGTGAAGAAGTGAAGTGGGCATAGGATAATTCACTCTGTCTAGAAGTTAGGCTTTCAAAATATGAGAGAGATCAGAAAGAAATGGAAAGAAGAGGTTTAAAAATGCAGTATATAAAAGAAGCTATTGGAAAAAAAAAACCAAACTTCTTCCAATCAAAAAACACAGATGCTGGAATCAGCCCTGGACAGAGGAAAGCTCTTTTCCTCTAATACTAAGAAAAAGGAGAGCTGAAGAAGATATATTTGGATTGTTGCTGTTGTTCAGTAGCTAACTCATATCTGACTCTTTGCAAACTCCATGGGCTGCAGTACGTCAGGCTTCCTTGTCCTTCACTGTCTCTTGGAGCTTGCTCACACTCATGAGCATTGAGTCAGTGATGCTATCTAACCATCCCATCCACTGCTGCCCTCTTCTCCTTCTGTCCTCAGTCTTTCCCAGCATTAGGGTCTCTTCCAATGAGTCGACTTTTCTTCAGTGGAAGGACTGATGCTGAAGCTGAAGCGCCAATACTCTGGCCACCTGATTCGGATAAGTTCATCCAAATTTGTGGACTAATAGCCTTACTTTGGAAAGCTGAAGACAAAGTCAAGTTCTTGGGGCGGGGGAGAGGATGTGGGCAGTTTACTACAGGGACTTGGTGACAAGACATAGGATAACATTTTTGGGACAACAGAAACAGAAAGTGTTGTTATGGAAGGTCATACGAAAGCACTGCTGAAAGATCTACTGTTCAAGATTATTAATATATATCTGCGTAGCAACAAATCATATAATTTTGTGATTTTATTCAGCAGTGCTCAGTAGAGGAGCTATGGTGGTGGGTAGATGGACTGATTCATCCAAGGTTAGGAGTTTATGGAGCAGGATGGCAGGCAGAATTCTAAGACTTCCAGCGATCCATACCCTTGTACAACTTGCTCTCTCTGAGTGCAGAAAGGACCCATGCATATGATGGGATAGTCAGTGCTATAATTAGGGTGTGCTTTATGGCACAACTGGCTTTAAGGAAGGGAGCTCATTCTTGGTGGGCTTAAGCTTAGCGGCTGATTCTTTGAAGGGACTGAACTCTTCCTGTGAAAGATCCAAAATATGAGAGTTTCAATGTGAAGAAGATTCTCCATAGCTGGCTTTGTAGTCTAAGGATCATGTTCTCAGGACCTGAAAGGAGACTCTAGGAACTGAGAGAGATCACTGGCTGACGTGTCGTCAGCAAGAAAATCAGGACTTCAGTAGTACAACCGCAGGGAACTGCATTCTGCCAACAACCTTCAAGAACTTGGAAGTGGATTCCTTTTACAAAAGCCTCTAAATGACAACACAGCTGATGCATGCTGCGACTTCAGCCTTCTCAGACACCGAGCAGGGCACCCAGCTGAGCTCTGCCTTTCTCAGATGTGTGATTTGCAAATACTTTCTCCCAGTGCGCGGCTTATATTTTCATCTTATTAATAGTGTGTTTTACAGAACAAAAGTTTTAATTTTGATGAAAAGCTTTTCTTCCTCCATTGAATTGATTTCATACTTTTTAAAGAATCAGTTGCGCGTGCTGCCATTAGAGTGGGTCTATTGCTGGGTTCTCTATTCTCTTATGATGATTTATTTGTGTACTGTTCTGTCAACACACAGAGTCTTGATTACAGAAGTCAAGAGAACTGTGAGCCAGTAAAGGGGTATTCTTTGAGTCACTAAGTTGCTGGTAATTTGTTATGCAGCATAGAAAACGAACACAGTGAGGACACTGGAGGTGATACAATAAAGGACAGACAATAAATGCGAAAGAATAGGGAGCCCCAAGGAGGATGATGCAGAAAATGGAGGGTTTTCGGAATGCAATCTTTATTAAAGTATGAATACAGTGAGCATAAGAAGAGAGAAGAGTTGGAAGAATAGTAGGCTGTGATAAGAAAATATTATAATAAATGTCAGATATGTATTGGGAACCATGCTAACGGTCACACGAAGATTATCTCATTCAAATCTCACAACCCTATGGAAGAGTTATATGGCTATTCAAGGTCACAGAGCTGGCTGGAGTCAAGACTGGGACTAAGTCTGTCTAATTGCACACCCTGAATTCTTCGTTTTCTTAATTAATTACTTTATTTAATTGGAGGATAATTACTTACAATATTGTGGTGGTTTCTGCCGTACACCGACATGAATCAGCCATGGGTGTACATGCGTCTCCTCATCCTGAAACCCCCTCCCACCTTCCTCCCCATCCCTTCCCTCTGGGTTGTCCCAGAGCACCAGCTTTAAGGGCCCTGCTTCATGCATCAAACTTGCACTGGTCCTCTATTTAACATGTGGCAGTATACATGCTCAATGCTATTCTCTCAGATCATCCCACCCTTGCCTTCTCCCACAGAGTCCAGAAGTCTGTTCTTTACATCTGTGTCTCTTTTGCTGCCTTGCATATAGGGTTATCGTTACCATCTTTCTAAATTCCATATATATGCCTTAATAGACTGTCGTGGTGTTTCTGAATTACCTCCCTCTGTGTAATAGGCTCCAGTTTCATCCACCTCATTAGAACTGACTTAAATGTGTACTTTTTAATAGCTGAGCAATATTCCATTGTGTATATGGACCCCAGCTTCCTTATCCACTCATCTGCCGATGGACATCCAAGTTGCTTGCATGTGCTAGCTATTGTAAACAGTGCTGCAACAAGCCTTGGGGTGCACGTGTCTCTTTCAATTCTGGTTTCCTTGCACACCCTATATTCATTCTTAACCACCATTCTCCTTCATTGCCTTCAGTTGTTATAACTGGGGGGGAGGGGGAGTCTTTCTCTTTGGTTCTGTTTCCTTTTTTTCTCTTTATTCATGTCCTCATGAAACATAAAAGTTACTTAACTTTTTAGTGAAAACATGATCAAAACAGGAAATATAGAGGAAAAACTGTCTTTGAAAGCCAAAGAATCAAATTTATATAAAGACAGCAGAGGAATGAAGGGCAAGAAAGAGGAAGATGTCACAGAAGAACTTATTTCACTGGAGCCGAGATTCCCAAGGAGACTTACGAGGGGGTTAACAGTGAAAGACGTACCTGGGAGGAAGGGCCACAAAAGAGTGAAACCGATCGACTGCCAGGGAGGGCCTGTCTGTTCTCAAGATCCCGAGGGGCTAACTGGTTTCTGGGCTCACCTCTCCCTCTGGGACATGGATGCATTTGGGGGATGTCTAAGAACTAAGCCTGATACACGTGATTTCCTTTAATCCTCACCTACCATGCTGAGAGACGGGGGGCCTGGCGTGCTGCAGTCCACAGGGTCACAAAACTCACAGAGACTTGGACACAACAAGAAAAGAGACTGAACAACCGCCGCCCTGGTGATAATGGGAACAGCCATCACCTACGGAGCCTTTCCTACAGCCTTCTTTTCAGTAGAGCAATGTGGTCGGTAACTGTGGAGTAGAAGGGGGTTTTAGTTTTTCATTTTTCTTTTAAGTAAGAACTAGATAATAAAGCTTCAGGGAACAAGGTTTTTTGAACTAAAATCTCTGTAGATGTAGTGTTCCACGCTAATTCTTTCTCACTTAATCCCTTGCCCCCACCTACGGCGTTGAACTACAAGTAGCAGCACTGTATAGGATTTTGTGACAAGTCAAATAATATTACATCTATGCAAAAGGACAAAACCAACCTCAAATTTTGTCTTCTCCTAAAAATGTACTTTTCAGGAGGAAAGAGCGACAGCAGTTTATGATACAAATTTTTATTTTTAGAGTTTCTATTTTTTATAGAGTTTCTATTTTTTGACTCAACAGCATAACTTTATGCTTAGTGTGCTGTGTACACATCATGGTCTAAATCTGTGCTCTCTAATATGGATACTGGGGCTCCCTAGGTGGCTCAGTGCTAAAGAATCTGCTTGCCAATGCAGGAGACTTGGGTTTGATCCCTGGGTCAAGAAGACTCCCCTGGAGGAGGAAATGGCAAACCACTCCAGTATCCTTGCCTGGGAAATCCCATGGACAGAGGAGCCTGGTGGGCTACCGATCGTGCGGTTGCAAAAGAGTTGGACATGATTTAATGACTAAACAACAATAATATAGATAGTAGCCATATATGGTTATTTAAATTAATGTGAAAAATTAGGTTCCTCGGTTGTACTAGCCATATTTCAAGTGCTCTAGACACACATGTTTAGTGGCTCCCATAATCAGCAGTGCAGATACAGAACATTTCCATTACTGCAAAAAGTTCTCTAGGATAGCACTAGTATAAATAGGTTATCATTGAAAATTTGAACTAGCTTTGGAACTGTATATAATCTTCTACACTGAACATCTTCCCTGTGAACCATCACTATTTTACTGGAGAGACTCTTAAGTATGAATAAGTGTGTAACAAATGTGGGGGTGTTTGGGAATGGGGAAGAAGAAATGTCAAACTCCTAACTCAGTATCCTATAATAGGGTTTCATGGGTCAAGACATGGAAATAAAAATTAAGGTGAGAAGAGAGAGCATTAAGAAGAAGCCACAGGGCTAGGTAAGAACTACATCTTTATAGCAACTGTAACTGAGGATGCCAAAAGACCAAGGCACATGTGTCAATGTAGAAGATGCTGACATGGAGTTCCACAGGCCCTTCACACATCACCCAGGATGACACATGAAATTTGGTGCTTTTGGTTCTATTTCTGCCTGTGATTCTCAAAGTGTTGGCTTCAAAGTGTATTCTATGCAGCCCTGGGCAGCAGAGAGAAGTCTGGTCTTGGTTTGGAGAGACGAGGTCCCCAGAATACTGAACTAGTGGTCTTTGCATTCCTCACTGCCATGAACTTGCAAGGGCCAAAAAAAAAAAAAAGCCAGTTTCACTTAAGAATGTTCTTGACATAGCAAGATTCCAAGGGAATCACAGCAAATCAGAAGAGGAATTGATCCAGTCTGTTTTATTTATCACAATCTAGAGTTGAAGCTACTTTCACCACAGAGACACAGATGCTAAATTACAAACTGTAAATGTATGTAAATGTATTCCCAATGACCCTAACCTTTAATCTGGGCAAATCTTACATTAAGCAAACTCGATATTTACACAGAAGATAATATAAAGGGTGACTATCTGCTTTATAAAGGAATTTATCATAGGATTGTAAGCAGTTACTTGTGTGCATTTAAAGTAAGTTTGGATTTACACACAATTTCTCACATAAATTTCCTAGACTTCCAAGTGAAATAAATGCAAAATATAAGTATCAATGTAAAAATCATTTAAAAATTATATTTACTCAAGTTAAAAACAAGTATCTCATAAATAATTAGAAAAATATTGGAAAGAAAAACATTCTGGACCACTTACAGTCAGTATATAAATGGAAATGGAGTGAATAAAAAGTAATCTATTTGATACCTTTAATATTTTTTAAAACTAGGTAGTCATAAATTGATTTTTATTTTGCAAATTTTTATACTTGTATCTTCAAAAAGTCAACCCAATAATTAAATGTGAATTTCAAAAGTTAGCATGTTATTTTTACTCAGACATTAGATACTAATTTCTTTCCTTTAGTAAGACTGAGGTTCTTGTCACATTTTGTGTACCTCTCTACAGTTATCTTAATGAATATTTCCTTTGTCTGCATTATATTTTTAATTAAAAGAAACTTATCATATATTATTGGCTTCCCTGATGGCTCAGCAGTGAAGAATCTGCCTGCAATGCAGGTGACACGGGAGACCTGGGTTCGATCCCTGGGTCAGGAAGATCCCCTGGAGGAGGAGATGGCAACCCACTCCAAAATTCTTGCCTGAAGAGTTCCAAGGACAGAGGAACCTGGTGGACTACAGTCCATGGGATTGCAGAGAATCAGACATTACTGAGAGAATGAACACACACACATCATTGTATATTACTAACATCTGGACTTTCAACACAGAAGTACATATTCCACAGAAACAATGATTAGATGGGATATAAAACAAGTAGTATGGGCCTCCATGGTGGCTCAGATGGTAAAGAACCTGCCTGCAATATGGGAGACCTGGGTTCGATCCCTCGGTTAGGAAGATCCCCTGGAGGAGGGCATGGCAACCCACTCTAGTATTCTTGCCTAGAGAATCCCCATGGACAGAGGAGCCTGGCAGAGGGTCATAAAGAGCTGGACACGACTGAGCAACTAAGCATAGCACACAAAACAAGTAGTATAGTAAAAATAATAACATTTTCATAGTTATGACACTCTACAAGGTTTTTTAACATCTGTACAGAGCACATGTGCGTTTACCTCTAAAACCAAGACTCCATAATCTAACATGTGTGCAGCTAAGTTGGCTGTGCATCAGATTTCTACAAGTAGTCTTATTTTATACCTGAAACTTTTGTAAAATATCTTTCTGGAAACTATTCAGATTTTAATGACTTACCTCCACTATTCTCATATACTGCACTGAAAACTTCCAGTGAGGTGAGTTTTTCCACACTGAGTCCCATGCTGGGTACTGATCTATTAACTCTAAAACCATACATTACTATGTATAAAATAGATAACTAATGAGCACCAGGTGCATAACCAGGGAAGTCTACTCAGCGCTCTGTGGTGACCTAAATGGGAAAGAAATCTGAAAAAGGAAGGGACCTAGGTATATATATAGCTGATTCACTTTGCTATACAGAAGAAACTAAAAACACTGCAAAGCAACTATACTCCAATAAAAATTTAAGAAAAAAGAAAACCAAAAAACTATCCCTCTCTGCTCCTAGCTCAGCAGCTCTGTTTCTTAGATTTGATATTGCCAAAGTCCCCCACACCAAACTTTATTAACCATGTGATCACTGCTACTGAAAACTCCTAAATGCTATTGCATTAGAACCTGCAAAATATTTCCCCACATTTATTAAAAATAAAATTGTTGAAATTCTATGAAGTAAAAATTTGAGGATTCCTGTATCAGATTGTTTTTTGCAGTTCACCTTCCAAAACAAAACAAACACTGACTCAGAGGAGCCATCAACTGACAGTCGTAACTGTTGCCTACTAACCGTAAGAAGTTTCTAAAGAAGATTTTAACTGATTATTTTCAGGTGGCCACTACAGCTCTGAGGAGAGTGGAGTATGATTACACAAAAGCCACAGTTCATCTATGCTTTCCCTATGCCCTGTGCAAGCATCAGGAAGGGGACGGGGCTGTCTCTTTATCACTAGGCAGTAGTGGAACTTGATAACCTTGATCACAGAGCCAATGACTTTTTAATTAATTTATTATTTATTTGGCTGCACTGGGTCTGGGCTGCGCTGGATCCTAGTTGCTGCACACAGTATCTTCACTGCATCATGTGAGATCTTGGGTTCTCTAGCTGGGGGCGTGTAGGCATAGAGGCTCCACCACATGTGGGATCTTAGTTCCTTGATCAGGGCTCGAACCTGTGTCCCTGCATTGCAGGGTGGATTCTTACCCACTGGACTGCCAGGGAAGTCCTGAACCAGTGACTCTTGTGTGCACTGTGTTGTATATTTTGAGAAATTTAAGAAAAAGAAAAAGCCTCTATCCTTAGCAAATTCATGGTCCATTAAAGGAATTATATGCATATGATAACTACAGTCTAGAAAATAATGTAACAAATATTATAATCCAGTAGAAATAAAGACCTAAAGGCAGAATAGAGAAGGTGCTGAGAATTGCTGGTGGGAATTTGAGGGGAAAAAAAAAAAAAAAGATTCCTTGAAGGATATTGTAGTAGATACTGTTATGGCCTCCTCAATAGCTCTAGAACTTTCTAATTCCAGATTTCTGATTATGTCAGTATACTAAACAGCTACCTGTTTAAACCATTACTTGTAGGATATTTTGTTATTTTTTCCTGACAAGGGTCTACAAAAGAGTGATCTTCAACCATTTTTGAGCACATAGTGTCTGAAACAGTTATGAAAATATCTTCTGCTTGCATATTTTATGCAGACATCTAAAATTTTCACTGTAATCTAAATATTTGTAAAGGATTCATTTTATATTACATATATATATATAGATAGATATTTTAAAGTCAAATAATTGCACCACTCTTTGAATATATACACTGGAATCTAAATATCACTGTGCTTTTTATACCAGCCACCAATCCATTAAAAAAAGATACTAGGACAGGCATTTCTTTAAAAGTTGAAAATTTTACATGGTTTAATTTTCTCCTGCAAGTCCTTGAATTTCCAATTCACTCCCTCACAGAAGTGTATCCTAATGTAATATAATTTTATGCTTGAAAGCCTTTTGTTAGTTACCCTATCATAGTCTTCTGCAACAAAAATTTGTGTGTATATCTATACACACACACACATACACACATATATATATTTGCCTGAGTGCTCAAGTTCTAGGTCGTATCCGACTCTTTTGCATGGTCAGTTGTGTCCAACTCTTTGCAACCCTACGAGCTGCAGCCTGCCAGGCTTCTCTGTCAGTGGAATTCTCCAAGGAAGAATACTGGGGTGGGTAGCCATTCCCTTCTTCACGGAATACACACAGACACACATTTGTGTGTGTATATAAACATATATATATACACACACACATACATACACATATATACACACATACACCTATAACATTTTCTAAAAGATCTGTGATTATAATACTGGAACAAAAAATTTGAGAAGTTTATAAGTTAGTCAAGCTAATCATAATTGCTGTTAGTTGATAACCATCAATTACCGAAGATCTGAAACAGTTATCATTAGTACACAATTAACCAAATCAACATGAATATATTTTGATAATTCAAAACATAAAAATAAAATTTTATTAGAAAGCTATCATTAAGCTTTTTCCCAAATTAATTCATGTACCCATTGATGAATATTACTTTGGCATCAATTCTATTGTTATTTTTAATACCTTGAGTGCTCAGAAACCTTGTTCACACAAATTGGTAGATGGAAATAAAAGGAATTTGGTTAAAACCATCACTTGATTATTGAACTCCTTCAGAGTTTTATGCCTAAGAACATCAACAATAATTTCAAGATTCAGGGGTATTTTAAATCATCTACCAGATGCTGAAAACAAAGAATTAGAAACTATCTAGTTAAACTGCATTATGCTTTGTGACTTAGTCATTTGATTTAATCTGTCAACATCAATATCAGTACAATATGAATGACCCCCTGTTTGGAACCCAAGAGGATTTTAAACCTCGGGGCAATGTGCCAAAATAAAATTAGAACTGAGAGGGCATCTTATTTTTCTAAAGTGGAAGAGAGGCAATTTTAAGACTCCCACCCAAAGCATCCAGTTCTGACAGTCAAAGGTGTGTAGCAAAGAAAGAAGCAGTTCTTAATGGTCACTTGAGCACTCACTGTGGCTACCCCTCAAGGCTTAGCCCATAGAGGGCAGAAATGTCCATCTCCTAGTCTTTTCCTGGAACAGTTCTGACTGCACACTTTACAAGCTGCTGTCTGAGGTTCTAGAGTGTAATTTAGCGTGCATCTAGGGGCTGGTGGTGAGCCGCCTCAGAGTACAGGGCGTGGCGGGCACTTCCTCTGCCTTCTCACTCCTGCTTGCTGCAACAATATAAACAGGCCGCCAGCACTGTCTGGAGGGAATTTGTTCACAGGTCTGGTGCCCTGCTTTTGTACTGGCCACCTGAGAGACAGACCCCTGGATTTCCTGGTTCTGTCAGCCAGTGGAGCTTGCATTCACTGGTCCACAGGACCACAGCAAACAAAGAAGTGGTTTTTAAACAGGCACAGGAACCATGTCCACTTATGGCAACACAGTGGCCCCTCAAGATCAGGGCAGAGGTAGCAGGCAAAACACCCAGTTTTGTTTTTCCATGGAAGGGCTTAACTACATACTTTCCCAGTTGCTGACTGAGAGTCTGGCTTGTAATCAGCCTGCATCTGAGGTGCTGACTGTAATGCTTCCCTTTTGGACACTGATGGTCTTGGCACACCTTCAATTACTGGGAGCCACCGAGAAAAAAGATGGTGGCTTGGCCAATCACAAAGATTTGTGAGACAGCCAAGAGCATCTCCTACACAAGACTAGACTCATCGGTACACAATTAACTGAGAAACGTAAATATATTTTGTTAATACTAAACATACAAATAAAATTTTATTAGAAAGCTACCATCAATAAGCATCAAATAAGTAAAGTCAGAAATGAAAGAGAAGCCATTAGAAATGATCACACAAAAAATACTAAGGATCATAAGAAAATACTATAACCAATTATACTCCACCAAATCAGATAACCTAGAAGAAATGGAAAAAAATTCCTAGAAACACTCAATTTGCCAAACTGAAATCATGAAAAAATAGAAAATTAGAAAAGATTACTAACTAGGGAGGAGATTGAACAGTAGTCAAAAACCATCCAAAAAAATTAACAACTGCTAATCAATAAATGTGACACATCAAATTAACAAAATGAAGAATAAAAGTCATGATTATCTTAATAGATGCAGAAAAAGCATATGATAAAACTCAACATGTTTTAATGATAAAAATGCTCAACAAATAGAAGGAATGTACTGCAATATGGTAAAGACCATATATGGTAAGTCCAAAGCTAACATGACAGTCAATGGTAAAAAGCTGAAAGTTTTGCCTCTAAGATTAGGAAAAAGACAAGAATGCCTACTTACTCTTGCCACTTCTATTTAACATATATAGGAGATCCTAGCCAGAGAAATCAGGCAAGAAAAAGAAAGTAAAAACATCCATATCAGAAAAGAAGAAGTAAAACTGTCTCTGCAGATGACTTGATATTACATAGAGAATATCCTAAAGACTCCACCAAAAAGCTAGTAGAACAAATGGACAAGTTCAGTAAAGCTACAGGACACAAAATCAATATACATAAATTGGTTGTGTTTGGATACACTAATAACAAAGTATCAGAGAAAGAAGCTATGAAAACAATTCCATATGCAACAGCATCAAAAAGAATAAAACATTTAAGAATAAATTTAACCAAAGAGGTAAAACTTCTATACATCCAGAACTATAAAACACTGATGGAAGAAATGGAAGAAGACACAAATAAATGGAAAGAGATTTTGTATTCATGAGTAGGAAGAATTAATATTGCTAAAATATCTATACTATGCACAGATACCCATACAGTCCACAGAATGAAGGGAATCATAAAAATTCTAATGGCATTTTTCATAGGAAGAAAAAAGAATCCTAAAATATTTGTGGAACCACAAAACCCCCTAAATATACAAAGTAATCTTGATAAAGAAGAACAAAGTTGAAGCTACCACACGTCCTGATTTGAAACTATATTCAAAGTATGCATACTGAATATATATATATATATATACACATATATTTGCACAAAAATTATAGCAATCAAAACAGTATGATATTGGTTAAAAACAGAAACATAGATCAATGGAACAGAATAGAGAGCCTAGAAATAAATCCATGAATATATAGTCAAGTTATTTATGACAAGGAGCTAAGAATATGCAATGAAAAAGGGACTGTCTCTACAATAAGTGGTGCTAGGAAAACTGACAGCAGACTGCAAAAGAGTGAAATAGGGCCTCTATCTTACACCATGCACAAAAAACACTCAAAATGGATTAAAGACTTTAACATAAAACTTAAATCCTATGATTACTGAAAGAAAACATGGCAGGGGGGTAGTAATCTCCTTGACTTGGTCTTGGCAATGATTTTTTTAAAATTTAACCCCAAAAGAAAAGGCAACCAAAGTAAAAATAAACTAGTGGGGTTACATCTAACTGAAAAGCTTCTATTACAGCAAAGGGAGCATCAGCAAAATGAAAAGGCAGCCTACTTCAACGGGAGAAAATATTTGCAATCATGTATCTGATAATGGGCTTCCCTTGTGGCTCAGACTGTAAGGAATCTGCCTGCAATGCAGGAGACCCAGGTTCAATCCCTGCGATGGGAAAATCCCCTGGAGAAGGGAATGGCAACCCACTTCAGTAATCTTGCCTGGAGAATCCCAGAGGAGCCTGTCCGTGAGGTCCATGAGGTCGCAAAGCGTTGAACACGCCTGAGCAGCTAACACTCTCACTTCACTTTCACAGCTGATAAAAGCTTAATATCCAAGATACGCAACACAGGGAAGCCATACAACTTAGTAGCAAAAAACCCCCAAATTACACAACTAAAAAATGGGCAAAGAATTTGAACAGATGTTTTTCCAAATGGTCATACAAATGACCAATTGGTACATGAAAAGGTGCTCAACATCACTAATCATCAGGGGGATGTAAGTCAAAGCATAATAAGAACATCTCACACTTGTTAAGAAGCTATCATCAGATAGGGAAGAAAAACAAATGCTGGTGATGATGTGGAGAAAGGGGGACCCTTTTATACTGACAGTAGTAATGCAAACAGGCACTGTCACTATGGAAAACAATATAAATGTTCCTCAAAAAATTAAAAATAGAACTACTATGCCATCCAGTAGTACCACTTCTGCGTATTTATCCAAAGGAAGCAAAATCATTAGCCCCCCAATTTTTTTTTTTCCCACTAACTTCAAAAGATATAAGCACCTTCATATTCACTGCAGCATTATTTACAATAGCCAAGACATGGAAACAACCAAAGGAAATAATTCCATTTGTGATAACGTGGATGAACCTGGAGGGCATCGTGCTAGGTGCAATGAGCCAGACAGACAAATATCAATGGTGCATGGTATCATTTATATATGGAATCTTTAAAAAAAAAAAAAAAGAGTTGAACTTGTAGAAACAGACTAGAATGTGGTTGACAGGGGTTGGGGTGGAGAGTGGGGTGGCGGAAATAGGGAAAGGCTGATAAAAGGGCACAAACTTTCGGTTATAGATGAATAAAGCCTGAGGAGCTAATGTACACTGATGGCAACTATAATTAGTATTGTATGATTGAAAGTTAGGAGATAGATCTTAAATGTTCTCACCAGGAAAAAGAAAAAAGTAAATATGTGAACTGATGGGTATATTAGTTTGATGGTGGGAATTCTTTCACAATGTGTGTGTATGTATGTATAATTATCATGATGTACATTTTAAATATTTTACAAGCTTTTATTTGTAAATTAAACCTCAGTAAAGCTGAAAAGGAAAAGAGAAATGTGTTGCAAAAACTGTGTAGCACCCTGAAAGGGCATCTGCTACAATGGACAGATCAGCTGTGATCTTACAGTATAAATACACAGAAGTCCTCCAAGAAAGCAGATCAGGACTGCCTGCCAAACTGGATGTATGTGTTGTAGCAAAAACTGAGTACTAAGTGCTTTCTTCAGTAAATCAGAACTCTTGTGAAGTACCCTGGCTTTTCTGCAATTCTATATCTTGTATGCAGGCATCTTTAATTTATACTACACACTACAAGGAGCCATAGCCAGATCTGATTGAAATTTCATGTCACTTGGAGGACTTTGATGAGATTTTGAGATAGGTAAAGTAACTGGATGAGACTTTGAAGTGGTCTTCTTTGGAAAAGGCAAGAAAGGCGTTTCACACGGTATATATGCATGGAAGGAAGAGTGTGTGTTAAAAAGTCAATGAGCTAAATATGACAAATTTTGTTAGCTACTACCCAACAGATAGCTTCCTCTTCTAATCCTCACTTTGTTAGGGGGCTCACATGGGGAAGAATCTGCCTGCAATGTACGAGACCCGGGTTTGATCCCTGGGTCAGGAAAATCCCTTGGAGAAGAGAATGGATACCTACTCTCATATTCTTGCCTGGAGAATTCCATGGACAGAGAAGCCTGGTGGGGTACAGTTCATGGGGTCCCAAAGAGCTGACACGAACAAGCAACTAAGACTTTCACTTTCATTTTTTCATGTGCCATACTCAAATAACCTATCATGACTGATTTAAACCTCTGCTAGATATCTATATTCCTAAACTCCCTTGCAACTACAGGTGACCTAGTAACCCAGTTCTGGCCAATGAGAATTAAGGGAAGGTGGGTGAGTGATTTTGAAAAATAATTTTGCTTCTTGAGGAAAGCTGCTTGCATTAGTCTTTCCTCTTCTTCCTGTCTTGAATGCAGACATGATATGTGGAACCATTTTGAGACTATGAGGCAGTAAATATGTATGTAAGAGAAAAAGACCAGGAATATGCTATATGTTGAAATGTATCCCCCTGAAAGATATGCTGGAGTCCAAACCCCCGTACAAAAACACATGATCTTATTTTGAGATCGGGTCTTTTCAGAGGTAATCAAGTTAAGATGAGGTCACTAGGGTAGGCCCTAATTCAATACAATGTTATTATAAAATGTCTTATAAAATGTTATTATATATCTGTATCTGTGTCATTACAAAAAGCAGAAAGTTGGACACAGATACAGGCACAGGCAAAAGGCTGTGGGAAAGCGGAGGCACAGACTGGGGTGATGTAGCAAAAGTCAGAGAATGACAAAGGTTGCCAGTCAACCACATGCGAACCAGGAACAAGGAAGAGATTCTCCCTCAGTTCCCTTGGAAGGAGCCAACCCTGCTGACACTGTGATCGTGAACTTCCAGCCTTCAGAAATGTGAGGCAGTCAAAGCCCTCTTAAGGAACAAAGAGCAAACCTTGGAGGTTTCATGGGCCCTGAAACTATACTACAAAGCTATAGTAATCAAAACAGTACTGTACTGGCACAAAAAAAGTTACACAAATCAAGGGAACAGAGAGCCCAGAAGTGAACCCACACTTATACAGGCAATTAATCTATGACAAAGGTGAGAGCTTACAGTGGGGAGAAGACAGCCTCTTCAATAACTGAAACTAATGTATCGCTGTATGTTTCCTATATGTTAATGAAAAAAAATTTAAAAATATAAAAAAATCAAAGGGAGAGTACAAGAACACAAGAGGAATGCCATTCTGCCATGAAATAAAAACTATGGAGAAAGAAAATAACTATAAGGCAAAACATTTGTTTTTCAAGCTACCAGTTTGTGGCCTTTTGTTACAAGAGCCCTAATAGTACACAATACAGGTGATGAAACAGAAAAAGAGAAAACAGTCTGGCCTCTGATGATATCTTTATGGTTAGTGGCAAACTCTAGGATCTTCTTCCTCTTAACTTTTCGTGTGAGGAGGAAGAAAACAAAAACCTTTTGGTTTGAGCTAGTGTTAATTTCATATTCTGTTACTTGTACCTAGTACATCTTAAAAATAAATGTTTTTTCAAACAGCCTTGAAAACAAATAAGGTTCTGACAGATATGGGTAGGAAGAAACGAATTGAGCAAAGAAAGTCAGTGGCCGAGGAAGCCACTGAAGCAGAGGTTATATCCAGGGCACAGAGGCTGGAACATGGGTGTTTCCAGGGAGAGGCAACGGGAACAAGCTGGAGGGAAACTGGAGCCGTAATGTGGAAGGTGTCTAATGATATGCTAAGGTTTCTCCACTGGCAAGAAAAACACTGAAGTTTTCATAGGGGAATAAAAGGATCAGAACTGAAATTTAGTAGTAGAAGTAAGTGTGTACTGAAATAGTGAGAGAGTACAGGCAGAAAGATACATATAAAATATAATGGAGTTTTAATTAAAATAATGGAGCAGGATACGGAAAAGAGGAGGTCAGAATGAGATTACTAAGAAAAAGTGGACTAGTAGCATGTAGAGTGCAAGGTAGTAAAGTGACCATTTTAGACTATTTTAGTCATTGACTGACATTATCCTGAGTGCTGAGAGAATGGTAATGAAAATGAAACATTGGGATGACCTGGGAAACTCTGAAAATACTGGCATCTAAGTTCCATCCCCAGAAACTCTTTTTTTAATTGATTGAGAACCACCGGGAGATGGGTGTGGAAGGATGTCAGGATATTACAAATGAGGGTCATACCTCCTAATTTGAGAATCAACGCTCGACTGACATTACCAAGTTTGTCCTATTTTAGATACAAACTTCCATGTCTTCACTCATTTAGTAACTAGTACCGGGCTATGATGGTGATAAAGAGATCGTTTGCCCTCGGAGCATTTAAAATCTTTATCAAATGTAATTTTTCATTTAAATATAGCTCCAGATCTATTTTCTTGACTACTGGTTTTATATCAGAACAAAGACTGAGATGAAAACATACAAATTGTTGTCATTCTGAGATTTAAAAATGCTTTATCCATTTTTTTTGTTGTTGTTTGAGGGAAAAAAAAGAGAGAAGGTCTTATAGGATAATAAAAAATGAATAAGATAAGCTATTAAAACGGAAGATTGTGATATAATAAGCTATAAAAATAAAAATATAAAATAATTTATATAAATAATATTACATCACATAAATTATATTAACAAAATTTATAAATTAAGCTACATCTGAACAAATAATTTATGTCTCATACAAGAAGTAAATAAATTTAAGAGGGAGGGGATATATGTGTACATGTAGCTGACTCACATTGTTGTACAGAAGAAACTAATACAATATTATAAAGCAATTACACTCCAATTTTTAAAAAGTAGATTTAAAAAAATAGGATCTAGTGGGTTCTAGTGCAATTGTTTATCAGAAAAAAATTCATTCAATAATTAATTCAGAAAAAAATTCATTCAATAATTAATTCATATCATTCCATACTTTAATGGCCTTTCTCAAGTTCAATAAGATTCATGGGAGACATAGCTTATTGGGACAAAATACACGACGTATTTAAGGTTTTCCAACAAAGATAAACTTAGAAACAGAATCAGCACCTAGAAGGCCACCCCATAACTCACTAATTCGTTGTTGTTCAGTCGCTAAGTTGAGTCTGATTCTTTGAGATCCCATGGACTGTAGTACATCAGGCTACTCATGATCCACTATCTCCCAGAGTTTGCTCAAATTCATGTCCAAACTCACTGAGCCAAAGCTTTAATTTTTTCCAATTATTTAGTAAATTAGTCTCTTCCTTCTGTTGTTAAATGAAAATACATTCTGGTTCCTTCACAGCTCATGTTGGACAGGAGCAGAGGGTACAGAATTAATGAGAATAAGAATCACTCACTCTTCATTTCAATACTTTAGAAAGGGCTGCGGGAGGAAGGAAGCCAGAGCCTGACGCTACTTAATGTAATGAAAATGTGAATGCTCTAAGATAATATATGAATTTCAATAACACATGAATTTCAAATTTTATCACAAGTAAAAGAGTGACAGTATTTAAAAACCTTTAAGTTTCTGCCATGGGTTTCATTTAAATTGTTCTATGGGACTACTGTTACGGGCATATGATGTTTACTCTTTTTTAAGGTGGACTTAAATTAAACCATCTTTACTAGCAATAGTTACTAATTTCCCCCCAAAAAGATGCAGAATAGTCCAACAAGATTATACAAATACAGTGTACACTCACTCGTGGTGATGAGAATCTGGAGAAAAGTGAACCATTCTCTTGTTACTGACTGGGCCAGGAGTTGTCACCTGAAAGGAGATTTAAAACCAAAACCAGTCACAGGTGAGTCTGTAAAAAGGCAGTGAATAATAGGAATGTTTTCATTTGAAGACATCCACTCTGAAATGCAGAATGTAACAATTCTCAAAATCTAAGACAAAACTGTATGGACCAAAAGTGTAATTAAATTCCTGGTAAGAATGAACTACTTTTTTAGTCTAGCATAGTTCCTCTGTTAGAATTTTAAGACAATTTAAAAAGTATCTTTATAATAGAAAAAAAAAAAACTTTCTGAAGAAAACTAGACCACTGAGTCTCATTTCCAAATACTACACAAATGCAAATATATTTAATTGTATGTAAAAAAAAGAGGTTTACTTAATTAGTATTGAGAAGATGGTATTTCCTAGGAACAACATCTTTGCATTTAATTCTTAAATGTAAATGACATGTATTATAATGAACACATTTAAATGCATACAAATTAATATATACATACTGCTGTACATAAAACAGATGAGCAACAAGGATCTGCTATATAGCACAGGAAAATATATTTATTACCTTGTAATAACTTACAATGAAAAAGAATATATACATATAAATGTATATAACTGAATCACTTTGCCGTACACCTGAAACTACTGCAACATTATAAATCATCTGTACTTCAAAAAACGCATACGAAAGCTTAAATCAAGGAAGCAGTGAATAGTACTTTTTATAGTTTTCCCATAAAGTTAGGAATTATCTGTGTATTTACACAGAACAATAACTTCATTTAAGAGAAAAAATTTTACACCTTTACCTCTAAATCAAAGTAAAAACCTGATAAAGAATTAAAGATTCAACTTTTTTGATAAATGCAAGCTATTCCCATTTTCCAAGAAAATGTCACAACTTTTCTATCTAATAGAGGGTTCTCAACAGGAACATAAACATAGCATCATGCAAAAATGCATCCACAATCACAACTGACGATAGATAAAGTTACAACTTAAGGCTTTAATGCTTCATCATATTAAAAACAAAAACGAAACTGTCTATAATTATAGGAGTGTCACTTAACATTCAGAATCCAGAAAGGCATGATGAGGCAACAAATGCCTCTGAAAAGAAACGAGCATTTTCAAAAATGTATTTTGTCTTCTTTCACTTGGGTAACAAGGATGCCAGCACACACTGAAATTCCAAGAATTGCAAATACTGCAAATGTGCACAGATGATGACATTAATAACCCTACGGTTTGAGCACCACAGGTAAACATGTGGCTCAACTCCAGGACTACATCCTGCATTCATCTCAGAATGAGGTTTTCATGCTTCTCCAGTGGGTAACCCTGGAATACAGTAATCCATTTTCTACACCGTGGCTATGAGAAAAGCCGACTGTGCCTATGTCATGCTTTGTTAGAGGTTCATGATCACATTATCTCAGGGTGGACCTGACACTTTTATTCAGTTTACAGTATGTTCTATGTACAGGCAACTTATTTCCTTTGCCAGGGCTGCTGACAACCTTTTCCACACTATATTAATCTTGTTTACTGACTTTATCTTGGTACAAATATCAGAAAACTGAACTTTTTATCTCAGAGAAAAAATAAACAACATGTTGACAGAAGCAGAAGCTATTTTCAGGGCTAAAATTGCTTGTTTACCTGCAGCTATACTTATGGAAAAATGCTTAAGTCTTGCTCTGGCTTGAGATACATAATCTGAAATTTAATAAATGAAGGAATTTCACATACACCCATGTGATAAATTGCCCAATGAAAAACAATGCAACTGAATACAATAAAACAGAATTTATAACTAATTTATACCACAATACAAATGTAAGCTTTCAATCTAGTCAGAAATAATCATACTATGTATTTCTCAGAAATCATATGTAGAAACTATGAGTGCAATTCAATTGTTGTAAACAACTCACAAAAGATTTATAATAGCAAATGTAGATATTTAAATGAGTCTACATATTTACCTAGTACATAGCCCCCTTTTTGAAAAAGATGTAAATATCCCATTTCATTATTTCAAGTCAACTTGGTTTTACTTTTAAAGATATTCAAATAGGCATAATTTAGAATTTTTTTAAATGAAACAAACACTGAGATCTATATATGATAATCTTTTCAGGTCAATGACACTGGTCTGCCTCAGGAGTAAAATGTTCTATTAATGGGAATCTTTTGCTACGTTAGGGATTAGACACCTTTACCAAAAAGGTGAGAGAGATTGAGGAAGGAGTATGACAAAGCTGTTTATTGTCACTCTGTTTATTTAACTTATACACAGAGCACATCACGCAAAATGCTGGGCTGGATGAGTTACAAGGTGGACTAAATATTGCTGGGAGAAATATCAACAACCTCAGATATGCAGACAATATCACTCTAATGGCAGAAAGCAAAGAGGAACTAAGGAACGGCTTGATGAGGGTGATGAAGGAGAATGAAAAAACTGGCTTAAAACTCAACATTAAAAAAACTAAGATTATGACATCCGGTCCCATCACTTCATGGCAAATAGAAGGGGAAAAGTTGAAAGCAGTGATAGATTTTCTCTTCTTGGGGTCTAAAATCATGCAGATGGCGACTGCAGGTATGAAATTAGAAGACTCTTGCTCCTTGGAAGAAAAGTTATGACAAACTTAGATAGTGTGTTAAAATGCAAAGACAACACTTTGCTGACCAAGGTCCATATAGTCAAGGCTATGGTCTTTCCTGTAGTCATGTATGGATGTGAAAGCTGGACCATAAAGAAAGCTGATTGCCAAAGAACTGATACTTGCCAACTGTAGTGCTGGAGAAGACTCTTGAGAGTCTCTTGGACAGCAAGGAGATCAAATCAGTCAATCTTGAAGGAAATCAACCCTGAATACTCATTGGAAGAACTGATGCTGAAGCTGAATCTCTGATACTTTGGCCACCTCATGCAAAGAGTCGACTCACTGGAAAAGACCTTGATGCTGGGA
This sequence comes from Odocoileus virginianus, assembly GCF_023699985.2. Classification (NCBI taxonomy): domain Eukaryota; kingdom Metazoa; phylum Chordata; class Mammalia; order Artiodactyla; family Cervidae; genus Odocoileus; species Odocoileus virginianus. The sequence continues at coordinate 57,392,420 of NC_069684.1, read as the reverse complement.
AAGATTGAAGGCAGAAGGAGAAGAGGGTGACAGAGGATGACATGGTTGGATGGCATCACTGATTCAATGGACATGAACTTGGGCAAACTCTAGGAGATTGGTGAAGGACAGGGAAGCCTGGAATGCTGTAGTCGGTAGGGTTGCAAAGAGTCAGACATGACTTGGTGACTGAACAACAAGATCTTAGTACACAATTCAGCTTATGAAAAGCAGGACTATCCCAGAGTTTCAGTGTATTTTAAACTTGAAAACATGTGTTTAATACAATTGATTAGTAGTAGTTACTTCAAAGAATTATAAAATATCAAGAAACATTCTTATAGAATTCTTCCTAAAAATTATAATTCAGGGTTAAATCTTTCTAAAAATAAAATGAAGCAATTTAAAATATCAGGTCAAAGTATTAATTTCTAGTAAACATCCAAGTATGTGATTATTTTATTCTTTAAAAAAAGATGCCTTCCAGTTATTTTCAAAAATGTCTTAGAAAGAAATGACAAATTAAAAAAAATTATAACTCTTTAAATATCCTATAAGATATTCATGTTGTAAAGTCTGTTACAAAAAGTTGATTTCACAAGGCCAGATAGGAAACAGGTGTTTTGTTCTTCATGAGAAACAGTATCTACACAATCCAATTCTTGTTGTTTGTTAAAACTCTTGAGATAATCATTTATATAATTAGCCAATATTTACTGATAATAACCTTAAACAGCACAGTATATGCTCTAAATTTGTATGATTCATTTGTTACACATTACTGCATCAATAGCGACTACAATCCTAAATAAAGTAAGCATATTTCTTTTCATTATCTATACTCATATGCAAATTATTCAGGAAATTAAAGTTCAATAGGAATGAATGGTCTCTGGGTAGCATAGCGTTTGTGTTAACTTCTGACCTTATTAGACTGTGAAATAAACTATAATGCTAAAAGATCACAGGGGTCTCAGTTTTTACTATTGTTATTTACAATCAGATGATCACAACATAGTAGTGCTAGATGAAACTGTAATAGTAGTTGTACGCCACCATCAAAATTCATAAGGTCAACATGAACCCATATAAGGGAAATCTAGCCAAATGACTTCAATGACAAAATATCATTCTTAATTTTATTAGAGATGTTAAAAGAAATTTATTTCTTCCTATCACTGATTTATTAACACTGATAATATGACTTTCCCTCTAAGATAAACAAAACAGTTGGCTTTAAATCTCATTTTCATTTTGTTACTATTACCAAACCCACTGCATCTCATCCCATTCTTCTATAATTAAGATGGTTGAATGCATTACTTTCCAAATCAGGTAGACTTACCTGAGACACAATGGTCTTATGAGATTCATAGTGAGTTTGTTCAATATGGATGATACCTTACTTATGCTCTCCATGAATAAGATTCCTTCTATAAATTCATGACGTGTTACGTCTCCACACAAACCCAAGAAACCATCCGTCCAGCCTTCTTTCTCTGCCTCTAGTAGAGCCATTCTCCTCCAACTTTTCTCTCACTTACAATTCCACTTTATTTGCCTTCCAAATGTTATTCTGCTTCAGTGCCTACACTGACACACACTTAGGGTGGCAGGCTGCCATTCAAAAGAAGGCCTTCAGTTTTGTGAGGACCGCTCAATCAAATCTGCCTGGACTCCAGGCTGCAGGGAGACATTGTCTGAGCCTCCCTGCCAGTTTGTCAAGACCAGAAGTTTTCTGCTTCTCGAAGGACCGTTATTAATCTGACTCCACTTCTCAGAAGAAAGAAACAAGCCTTTTAACTTCAGCAGGCTCTGCATGAAGGCCCCCTGGTACATTCAACAAATGTGTCAGTCAAATACATGTGACAGATATTAAGGAAAACAACTCAACAAAAAGGAGCTTAAAAATAGAACTTTAAAACCTAGGGGCAAGAAGTTAAGGAGACAAAAGCAAAGAGGTGGAAGGAAACTTACTGTAGTTGCTAGTCTATACATTCATCTTTATTTAAAAACAAGCAGAAGAAAATAATATTCTAAACATTTTGGAATAGTTGATTTTAACTCATAGTTGTTTAAATGAATGTGTCAGGTGTCCATCTTTTAATCACACACAGGAGGATAGAGAAAGATTCTCCAAAAGTATTTCCCATAAGGGCAACTGAGTTTTATATTGGTGTTCTAAAAAACTGGTACAAGATAGTTGGGAGAATGAATAAAATATTTCACTGTGTTATCTATTCTCATATATATTACAGAATGGTCACCATTCACAAAAGGTGCAATTTATTCGGGGATGGAAAACATTCAAGAAAATAACATTAGAATCACTTTAACATAACATATACAAGATTGGAAATTACTTTAGGATAACTTTGAAAGTAAATACAACAAAGGAACAAATTCAGGTGGCATAAATGGATATCATTTATAAGATTAAAGAGAAACCGAGTAGTAATCTGATTTCAGAGGAATAAGGGGGAAGAAAATCACCTCTGAGAAGGGAGTTGCATGCAATTTCTTTCTCCCTTCTCCAATTCATCTTACCAACTCACCAAACTCAACTTTCTAAATCACTGCTTTTCAATGTGTTGATTTTCTCATGCTAGAGCCATCCATAGCTCTTCACTGAAGGCAAAACTAAAGCTAATAAGAAATGCATTCAAAACCCTCTCTAATCTCATCTCTGCTTCCCACTGTGATCCCTTTCTAGCTTCTGACGCAATAGCTGTTTCCTCCCTGTTCTAAACCCCAAACTGCTCTACTGGAAACAATTCAACAGATATTTACTAGTTATTACTGTGCACATAAAATCATGCTGAAATTTACTATACAATGAGTGGTATGTGGTTTCCATTCAGTTGGGTGATTTCAGTTATATTGTTACATTGATCTACATTGATTGTTACAGTGATTTAGCTATATTGTTACAAAGACCACTAATCTTTATGATATCATGATAAAGTCCTGTGTTAAGAGACTCCTCTAATTTGAAGATTTTTTCTTCCCCCCTAAGAAAGGTCAGTAAATAATTCATGCACTAATCCATATTTAACTTTCATTTGTCTAGACTACTATTAAAGTAAATGTGAATTTATATGTTGCTTTTGTTATTTAGCTGCTAAGTTGTGTCCAACTCTGTGACTCCATGGACTGTAGCCTGCCAAACTCCTCCTTCCATGGGATTTTCCAGGCAGGAATATTGGATTGGGTTGCCATTTCTTTCTCCGTGGGATCTTCCTGACCCAGGGATCGAACCTGTGTCTCCTGCGTTGGCAGGCAGATTCTTTACCACTGAGCCACCAGGGAAGCCCTGTGAATTCACATGCTGCTGCTGCTGCTGCTGCTAAGTCGCTTCAGTCGTGGCCGACCCTGCGCGACCCCATAGACGGCAGCCCACCAGGCTCCGCCGTCCCCAGGATTCTCCAGGCAAGAGCAATGAAGTGGGTTGCCATTTCCTTCTCCAATGCATGAAAGTGAAAGTGAAGTCGCTCAGTCACGTCTGACTCTCAGCGACTCCATGGACTGCAGCCCACCAGGCTCCTCCATCCATGGGATTTTCCAGGCAAGAGTACTGGAGTGGGGTGCCATTGCCTTCTCTGTGAATTCACATAGTAGACTATAAAAAATCCTCTTCACTGGCTAAAAGAAACTAAAAAGGTAATAGGCAAAAGTAGAATGCCCGATGTGTGCAGATAAGGTGCTGGATCTGAGCCCACCAGAAGTAGTAGCTTCTGACAATGTCCTTCTGGAAAGAAAATACGGATGGAAGATCATTTCTGAGAGCAACTGAATTACCTGAGATTGCAAAAACTGTTGTGCTAAATTACTAAATTTGTACACTGGAGTTTGATTTTCCAACTAAGAAGATGCCTCAGAATTTGGGATTTTATAAAAATCTAGTAACCTTACAGAAAGATGTACTAGGTTCTCACCATTATTCATATCTTTATGTATAAGACATTCATAAGCAATTTGCTCTTATCAGCTGAGTTCACACTGGTTAAGACTTTCAGGGGGGAAAAAGCCATCTTATTAGCAGCATCTACTTTCTAACCTTTGTGTTAATTAGATTATATTATAGTAGAGATGTAGGGCTTCCCTGATAGCTCAGTTGGGAAAGAATCCACCTGCAATGTAGGAGACCCTGGTTCGATTCCTGGGCTGGGAAGATCCACTGGAAAAGGGATAGGCTACCCACTCCAGCATTCCTGGGTTCACTTGTGGCTCAACTGGTAAAGAATCTGCCTGCAATGTGGGAGCCCTGGGTTCGATTCCTAGATTGGGAAGATCCTCTGGAGAAGGGAAAGGCTACCGACTCCAGTATTCTGGCCTGGAGAATTCCATGGACTGTCTTATAGTCCATGGGGTCACAAAGAGTCAGACACGACTGAATGACTTTCACTTTCATAGTAGAGATGTAACATAGTGAGTGAATTTGACGACTTTTACCTGATTGTCAAAGGTTAAAGGGTCCACACTGTTCCGTTATACTTTTACTATGCAATTTTTAACCCTTCCCGCGACGATGTTAAGCATGAACAACCCAACAAATAGTGTGATAATGACAATCAATGACACATCAAGAATTAACAGAATTTGTAGAAATACTTTTGTGATTAATGATGACAATTACATTGTCATCAGTCTTTATCAGTTTTGCCGGCTTATAAGGTAAGTTTTCATGGGCAAGATGGCTAAAGTGAATAGACATCATTATTCTCAAACACTTGATGAAGAAAGTAATACCCACTGAGGTGAGGGCACATAACACTCAGATTACAAAGACTAAACAGAGCTAGATCTGAACCTCAGTTGTTCTATTCCCAATTGCCTCCCACAGAGGACCAAGCAAAGGAGACGATACACCAAAACAAGTGTTTCCTGTGTGGGGGAATTTGCCACAGGAGATGCTGATTTATATTGTTGGAAACTCTTCAGCCTATAAATATACATCCAAGGACATTCTGGTCTTTACTTGTGACTTCGGGGTACCCCATGGGGCTATTTTAAATATAGGCAAGTGTGAGCATGGCATCTCAAACACGGTTGTCAGTCCATGTTACAGATAGATTAACAAGAATAACAAATGGCTCCACCACAAGTCATTACAGGCAAAGTAGTGAAAAAACTAAACACTGCATTGGAGAGGAGTAGACATTTCATGATGAGAATATGTGAAGGAACTTGGAGAATTAGAGAAGCTGGGCTATCTTTTTCCTTCAAAAGCAGAAAACAATGTAAATGTGAGATTATACCTTTAAACCAGAAAGGTTTTATAAAGAATAAAAAACAAAAAATCACAGGAAATAAAGCACAGAGAAGCACAAGGCTTTCAATAGAGGATTAGTCATCCTGGCAGAAATCGTATGTGTCAAAGGGAAGATGCTAACCTTTCAGCTACTAGTGTCACATCAAGTAGTGACTGCAGACAGACTCCAGGTAACCAGGAAGTAATCTTAGTACCTTTTCAAGTAAGAGCATATATATCTTTAAAATAATTCTTAAAATGCATGTTATGCTAAGCTGATGAAAGATGTGGAAATAAGCAAACATACATGTAGATACATGACAACATTAGCAATTCTTATATTTTCATTCTAAGACTAAAGAATAGAATTGTTTTAAATCTTCACTTTAAACAGTTTTTTCCCAGTTCAAATAAGTCAGCATTAATAATTAAGAATTTAGAATTGTTTGCCTATTAGAATAATAATGCTTCTAATTATTAAGTGCATAAATCCTCATTTCTGGCATACAAAATGATGATCTAAAAGATTTAATAGAAACGATTAATCACTATATAATTAAAGAACAAATGCAGCGACAACTGTTCTTCACACTGCTCCATGGTGATTTTTTTTCTGTTTTTTTTTCAGAGTAGGGAACTAAAAATTAACCAGCTCAGGATGACGGTCAATAGCGACTAAAGAGAGAGCCCCGCTCTGCCGTCCTGCTTCAGCAGCAAGCTGTGAGTGGCCTCTGGTGGTTGGCCAAAGCCTTCTTAACTCACTCAGTTATGATGCCCACAATGTCATGGGCTTCAAGAATATAGGGACAGGCCTACACATGTTTACGCAAAATCCATTGTGCACACAAAACTGCCTTTTATAAGAGTAAATGCCAAAGTAGTAAAAGGTGCATAAGATGATATAAAAATCTTTATCATCTTATCCCACTTCAACATACTTAGATTACACACCAAATCTATACATCTCCTAAAATTCCAATTTATAAACCATAAGTGTATTAATGTGGATTATCTTATTCAACTCACATCAAGCGATTCACATCTACATTTAAAGTATTTTCTTAAAAGTTCATTTTATACACATACACACGAACTTTTTCTCAAAATTAAGTGTAAAATTTCAGGGAAATGCAAAGACAGACTGAATTTAAAAATTTTTCAAAGAATTAGTGATCTAAAAAAAAGAACACATTAACATTTTATGTAATGGTTTACGAAGATACTAACCAAGAAACACAGTAAAGCAAAACAATTTTAAAGATTTCTATATTATTGTATCTATGCTTGAGTAGAAGTAATTTTATATTCAAAACTTAAAATTGTAAGTAAGAAGCTGAAAACTTACTTAGTAATAGGTACTGTTAATTTGGTAATCATAATAGAGAAGAAAAAAGTTTCAATTTTTTTTTTCTCAGCAGCTTTCTATTAATAAAAATCTATTGTGCATGATAGAGTTTGTGATTTTTTTTATCTTAAACATACCATTATATATGATTCTCTTCATACTTGACTCAATCTATCCACTTAAAATATACCCCATTAAGAATTATTATCAAATATGCCTAATGATGTCAGAAGGTGACTACATTTATTTTAAAAAGTTATTGTTCTCATATGTGACAATATTCCAGTACATTTCAACCCTCATTTCAGAATTCAGTCCCATTATCTTGCCTGCTCAAAATTGTTCACAGGGTGAGCTAGCTGACATATAAGATAACCCTCCGTCTCACCAGACACCACTGGGATATGACACAATGACCCACAGTGAGCCCTTATTATTAGCCTGAAATACATAGCACAGAACACAGCTCCTGCCAGGGAATTTGTTTATAAAAATTCCTTTATCTCTCTGGACGTTCAAAATGCTTTTAAAAAAATTGTCCAACTATTTAAAGGAATTTCAAACAATAAAAAAAAAATTCTAATGGATGTTTTGGAGCTTCTTCTTCCATCTCTCACAATTTTGCAGAATCTAAAAAATAAAATAAGGAGTCATATCAGGAAATAGAAGCTGGGCAGTGTTTCCTCCTTGGAGCTTAGCTTACACATTAGATAAAGAACACACTTAGAAAACAAAAAGGGTAGTTAATAATTCCCATTTCTAACAAGAATTATAATACACTGAAAAACTTGGTACATGTAAAAAAATCTTTTTTTTTGGTAGTAGAAGAGATTGTGGGGTAACATGGCAGCGAAGATAATTATGCAGTGAAGATATTCAGCAAATATGACTGATAATGTAAAAAAGTTATGAAGACAGTTTTTTGGACAAAAATTCTACCACATACATTAAGAATTTACTTTGGGAATATAAGCAGACTAGGAAAACTTTTCAGTTCTTAGTTGTAAAATTACCGTAAATTTTTTAGTAAATCTAGTAAACATTTAGTAAATATTTTTACTATTTTATTATTTTTAATAGTAAATTTTACTAAATTTATTATTTAAAATACTTAAGTTATTCTGAATCTTGGAAAACATGATCAACATTTCAGGAGCTAAAATTATTTTCTTTCCATATTAATTACTGATAATTTATTATAACATTATCAGGTGTGCATATGCCCTTTTAAAAATGCATATTTTCAAGCTGTTTTTTAAAACTAGCTTATTTCTTCCTACTGTAAGCTGACAGTGATGTATGAAATTTTATTTTATATCAAAAGAAAAAAATTACAGCTGGTTTTGATATTTAAAAGGTTGCTTCTAAAAATATCAAGGATATATTGATAGTAGTTTATGAGAAAAATGCTGAGTCTCCACACTAAAAACTGATTATCTTAACATGGTTTATATTTAGCAAATAAAACACTTAAGATATATTCTACAAGCTGTTCTCCTTAAGTAAAGATTCAGGCAACCACCCAGTCTTGTGTAATATAGATCAAGACCAGATTATTATCCTGTTAATTGCACTAAAACATGTCTATAATTTAAAACCACATAACTATGACTTGAGAGGGGAAAGAAGAAGATCACAAATACAAACAAGCAAATTATTATTTAAAGTATATATAAATGAATGAATGAAAAACAAATCAAGTATTAGTGAATAGATAACAATATACCCTTAGTATATTACAAACTATCTTTCTCAATGAATGCCTATACAAAACACAAATAATAACCTGTAACTCTGACCAATAATATCCAATGTATTTCAAGTAAAAAAAAAAACCAAAAAAACCCCCACAGAGTTAGACCTTTATATCTGGGGGATATTTGTTAGTAGAAGTAGCTTTAAATTGAAAGAAGTAAATATCTATTGTAACTCTGGTTACATCATAAAACTATCAGTAAGACAGCCAGAGGTGGTCATGTGAGATAAGGCCTGGCCAATAAGAAGTATGTCAATCACTGGGTGGAGCTTCTACGGAAGATTCTTTCTGTGGGATTTACTAGCTGGCATGTACCTTGTTCCCATCTTTGTACTTCAGGATGTCTGGGATGAAGGCAACAATACCCACTTTTTGACTAGGAATGAAAGATCAAAAGAATCAAAGGCTTCCACACTGTCATCCTTTATCTGGATAACGAAGCCATCAAATATCTTCTCATGACACTAGGAAGAATCAAAACAAAACCCTCTTTTGTTCAAGTCACCATGTAGATTTGGGCATCCTGTTACATGCTCCAAGCCCAATCTTTAATTAATAATAATAATAATAATAATAGCAATAATGCTAATTGTATCCAGCAAATTTTACCTTTATTCTTAAAACAAAACAAAAAAATAAAAGTCATCCAATGGGTCAGGAATCCCCCAAAACAGGAGATGCTGAACTTCTGTTTGATATGCCCAGCGCTCCGCTGGGTGAACAGAACAGTGGTCCCCGACCTTTTTGGCACAGTGGTTTTGGGATGGTTCAAGCATATTTATTACACTGCTGTTGATCTGACAGGAGGCGGAGCTCAGGGCGTAATGTGAGAGATGGGGGGGCGGCTAGAAATACAGATGAGGCTTTGCTTGCTTGCCTGCCTCTCACCTCCTGCGGTGCAGCCCAGCTCATAACAGGCCACAGACTGTGAGCGGAGTTGGGACCCCCGATCTAGAAGATTCTAAAGAACTGCATAATATAAACCCGGCTAGCTAATATGTTACAAACTGAAAATATATAAGCTGACTAGACTAGAAGTCTGACAGAAATAAGAGTTGAATAGGTAATAAAGTTTCAGAAATCTGGGAATTTGGTTCATTCTATAAAACACACTCTATGTTTGCAGCTCCAAACATTGAGCTAGGGTATCCTGACTGGTTGGTATTGTCAGACTCCAATAAGGAAAGGGTGCCTCCAATCAAAACACCAAAAAGAAACACACAAAAAGTTGGTACTGTCATAACTTAAGTCACTGTACTTTCACCTTCAGTAAATCCCAACTCCTGTTGCTTCAGGGTTCCTATCATCAAGAGCCTAGGAGATGCAAACAGTTTCCTCTCACTGCAGCAGAAACAGACAAGCCCTTCTGCTGATGACGGCTGTGCCCAGAGGCTCCTGCCTTCCCACTCCCGTAGAGCATGGGAAGGAGGACGGAGGCTGAAACAGGGGGTAAGACAGAAACCACTCTGGTAGTTGCCCCCACTCCTGTGGGGTCAAATGAGGGGGAACTGAGGAATATCTGCCCAGCTCCCGCACAGCTGGTGAGGAGGGGAGTCTCTAGGAGAGCCCCAAGCTGGGGTTGGTACTCTGCCCAAATTGGAACAGAAGTAAAAATGTTGCATTGGTGGAGGGTGCATAGGGCTAGATGGATAGCCTGAGAAAATGCCACTGGTTCCCCCATGGCCTGGGGGTGTTGGATGGGTAATCCAGGTGTTTCGGTAATCTAATAGGGAACCAGTGGATGAGCACAGTTCTGGGACCCAAAGAAGCAGAGAACTTGAAGATCAGAGACAAATGGCTGGACTATCTGGGCTTCCGTAACAGGTACCAGCACAGTACCTCCAAACTCCAAATGGAACTAGACTTACACAAGTGAATGAAGTGCTGGGGTGCAGATCAGACCAGCGAGACAGAGATCAGTAGGGACCAAGGAGCAGTGCATGGTCAGCAGGATGAGGCACGGCTGAGAGTCATCTCCGTCACTCCCAGGGCACATCAATTCCCTACTGCCCCCTTGGGGAGAAGCAGATGGGAGGGGGAGGAGAAATGCAAGACCAAGCATTCGTTAGAAAGAGACTAAGTTTCCTAGCTGGAAGAAACACTTAATATTGAGGTATGGTAACTGGCAAAAATCTGTGTCACGTCCCTTGACTCCTGCATCCTAACTCACACAATCCTTCCCCATACTGACCCCACTAATAAGTGGAAACTCACGAGAAATATCAAATATAATAAAGAAGCTACATATTCTTTTTCCCAAGTGTTCATCTTTTGCCCCACTACACTTACAAATTGACATCAACCTTTAAATATACTCATGAACAGAAGAGTTATCCTTACACTAGAATAGATGGAAATCTTTCTGTGTGATCCGTAAGTTAAGTAGTAAAATATTAACTGTAGTTTAAGCTTTTGGAGAATTTTATAGCAAAATTCCACATAATGTACATCATATTTTTCCATCTGCAGGTTACAAAATCAACTGTGACCAAGACATCTCTTTTATAATAAGATTAGAAAACAAAGTGATATGGAGTCCTATTAGTAATTCTTGCTATAATTCATGAAGCAGTGATCACAATGGGATAGGATCATCCACCAGGTTTAAAATAATAAACTAGAATTTATAGATTTCATTCATTTTCTTTTTCTCCAGTATTCTCCAATTTTCGTTTTCCCCAGTTCTTAGGAGAGAACAACATCATGATTAAAAGTGTGGGCTTTGGGAGCCAGATAACCTGGGTCCAAATACGGATTCCCCCATGTTTCAGCAGTATGACTGCCTCAACTTCTTTATCCATAAAATGGGGATGAAAGTAGTACCCATTTTACAGAGCTACTAAGAGAATGAAATGAGATAATCTGTGAAACACACAGATCAGTATCTCTTAATGATCATCATTTGTATTGTCTCAAAATCTGATGTAATGTGTATGGAATCTAGAAAGATAATATTGATGAACCTATTCGCAGGGCAGCAATGGAGACACCTACATAGAAAACAGACTCGTGGACACAGTGGGGGAAGGACAGGGTGGGACGAACTGATAGAATAGCATGGAAACATATGCATCACCGTATATAAAATAGAGAGCAAGGGGGACTCTGCTGTCTGACACTGGGAGCTCAACCCAGTGCTCTGTGACAACCTAGAGGGGAGGGGTGGGGTGGGGTATGGGGGGGTCAGGAGGGAGGGGACACATGTATACCTACGGCTGATTCATGTGGATGAATGGTAGAGACCAACACAGTATTCTGTAAGCAATTATCCTCCAATTAAAAAAAAATCTAATGCAAAGTACACTCCCAATAATAAGATAACACAATAAATATTACAATAGATGTAAGCAAGAATAAGCTTTTGTAGCACTGCTGTGAGTTGGAAGCAAGGAGAGTATGCATGCAGGGGAAGAGTGCAATTGGAGATGTTTATTACTGGGACCATCAATCACTCCTTTCAGAGAATTACTTGAAACAGTTGAGCAATTGTTCCCCATGAACATATCTGAAATGCTGGTACATATTTAAAAACACATCAAATTATAAAGAAGAGTTACTTTACAAATGGTAGCCAGTCTAAATCACAAAACTTAATTCAGTAATTTCCACAAAGACATCATTAGTTACTACATAAGCTGGTGCTTTTCTGATGCTTTTCAATTAGTGGAAAGGTCATGAGTTTAAATAAAATAGAGTTAAGTATCTTATCTATAATAATGGTCTGTAAATTGAATGTTTTACAGCTGAGTTGCTGTTCTTGGCCAATTTTAAGGGCCTGAAAGAAACTTGAACTGGCAAACTATTCAAATTCATGTTATTAAAGTAATAAAGGGAATGCACGGCCTCCCATGCCCCAGATGAAACACATACACACACACACTCACACATATACATTAGGATTCTTTAATCATACACAACAGAAATAATTTCTCTCTCCACTTTGAATTCCTATACTTCATTGCCTCTTTCTTATATCACTTAACAGACTGCTTCATATTAAAATGTATATGTTTGCCTCCCCTATGTGAAAATACCATCTCTGGAAAGCAGAGGTTACTGTCTAATTTATCGATGTATCACCAACAGAACTTGGTACATTTGTCTATACTGACCCATGTGTCGAATTCACCAGAAGGATACATACACTAGAGCTCATTAGCATTTTGCAATAGTTGCAAAACAACTTGGTATATATTCAGAAGAATTCATAAACAGGTTAAATAACTATAGTCTTTCAAATATCTGGAGAGTTTGTCTTAGAAGCCATGTCACCCTCTGTATAACTAAAACTATTCTAATACCATTTTATAAAATTAAATAGCATAAACCCAAAACTTGGTAGGAAGTATGTGGAGTCATCTGAAAAATGGATTGTAATTTAGAGGTGTTCTGCCTAAAGCATAGTTCATAATTTTTCAAAAATACAGAAAATGAAAAAGATGCAAATACTATCTTTAATGAATTCCTAGAACACTTTCACCCAAGTGTCAAAAATAATGTAGAAAGAATCCCAGAAAAAAGAAAGAAAGCTGCTCAGTTATCATTCTGGAGTAGCACATTATTAAATGAATTCATAGACAGAAGGAAGCTATCAAGTACTAGCATATATTCTAAGAGTATGGCAGGATATGCTCTTAAAATTCATTCTGAAAAACAAAAGCATTAGTCACTCAATCATCTCTGACTCTTTGCAACCCCATGGACTGTAGCCCACCAGGCTTCTCTGTCCATTGAATTCTCCACTAACCAGAGTGGGTAGCCATTCCCTTTTCCTGGGAATCTTTCCAATCTAGGGATTGAACCTGGGTCTCCTGCATTGTAAGCAGATTCTTTGTCATCTGAGCCACTTGGGAAACCCCTAAAATTCATTCTAGAAGGAAGCTATCCATAAAGCAATGGTAGCATCTAAGCATCAATATACCCAAGAGACTAGATACCACTAACTATTCTTGAATTACCTCATGGTAATAACCACGAGCTCGATAGATAGTAAACCGCACCATGGAATCTCAAACAGTATCTTCTCACATGGGTAGTTTGTGAAATACCTTCAGGATGTCACTACAACCCAAATCCGTGGAAACTGGCTACACAATCAGAATACCTGCCAAGCAGCACACCCCACTGGACAGTGAAAAACTGCAAGTACTGGGATACTGTTTTATTCTTTTCTTTTTGTCCTCTGTGATGAACTCAGTATGTATGCAGTAAACAGTATCCATTATTATTAATTTCACCAAACACTGATTGAGCACTTTTTAGGTTGCCCAGGTTCTCAGAAGCCACCTAGACATTATTTCTCATGTTCACAATTCTTCAAGATTCTAATTATTCTCTCAATAAGGCTTAGAGAGATGAAAATAATCCACCTAAGACCACCTGCTTCACAAGTAGCCGAGCCAATATTTGCCCAAAAATATCTGGTTCCTTTACTTAGCAAGAAAATACTGAGCCTTTACATTATTTTCTTGTTGAGTAAGGGAACCAGATATTTATAAGATAGATAACCAACAAGGACCTACTGTATAGCACAGGGAACTCTACTCAATATTCTGTGATAACCTGTATGAGAAAAGAATTTTAAAAAGAACGAAAATATGTGTACGTGTAACTGAATCACTTTGCCGTACACCTGAAACTAACACAGCGTTGTAAATCAACTCGACTCCAGTAAAGTAAAAATATTAGAAAAAGAAGAAAATATTGAGCCTTTACCGTGTGCCCTGGGTTAAGGAATAGGAGGAGATATACTAGCAAACAATGAGGAGCGCCCTGCATTGATAGGACGGAGAGACACAATGAATTAAAAGCAAACCAATATGCATACATACTACAGACTGCTGGAAAATACTGTGAAGGAAATAAAGAAGAAGGTGGTGGGGAAGGGGAAACTCAGGTGAGCTGAGTCCTAAGGGACTAGATGGAGCACTCGAGCCAAGGAGAGGAGAGGCGGGAATGTCCCTCGTCAGAAGAAGGAGCACACAGGAAGAGCGGGAAGCAAGGAAGAGATGTTCACGGAGTGGCCGGGAGGGCAGTGTGCCCAGGGGCAGCCTGGTCTGGGGAGGACCAACAGGAAGGAGCCAGAAAAGGCAGTGTCCTGGTGACCTTAGTTTTAAGAAGCTGTGCTCATTTCTATATGCTGGCAGTTCTCAAGCTCTATTCTTAAAAATGATTGAGGAGTCCAAAGAGCCTTTGTTTTATGTATACCGATCATACTGGAATTTTAAAAAATGCCTTAATTTTTTTAAACCCAGGAATATATAACACACTTCATGGAGACCCTGGAAAATACCACCATATACTTGTGAGAAAAATGAAGTGAAAAATACAAATATCTTGGTATTATTATGAAAAGAGTTTTGCCCTTTTGGATTCCCTGAAGGAGTCCCAGGAATCCCCAGACTACACTTTGAAAAGCACTGCTTTCTGTCATGGCTGTCCAAGTGTGGTCCCCAAGCCAGAGTGTCAACATCATGTGGGAACCCGCCAGAAATGAAAATTCTCAGGCTTCACCTCAAACCTACTGCATGAGACCCTCTGGGCGGTGGGTAAAGCCCCACCACCTGGGTTTTATCAGGCCCTGCTGGTGATTCTGATGCTCACTGAGGTTTGAGCACCGCTGTGCTAATAAACCTTCCAGAAGAAGCCAGGACAATGGAAGAAAACCACCAGCAGGGAGTCGCAAGAGATGCTTCTACAGCATGCAAAATTTGATTGTCATAAGCATAGAGGAAAAGCTTGAAACCGAATGCAGGGGAAGAAAATTTTAAAAAGCTGAAGCAAGATAGAGATTCAATAGAAGAGAAATTTCTTTTTTAATAAAGGTTTCAGACCAAGTGGAAACTGAAAAGGCAAAACTGGAAACCCTGACTGATTCTGCAAATACATATGGCAGCAAACCCAAATGTCAATCTTCATGGGTAGATGATACCAGAAGGGCAAGGGTAGAAGTGTTGGTCCTGGGCATATGATGGCTATAGACAGTAAACGGTATCAAAGGTGCTAACCAAGATAATATATTTATAAAGAGATAAAGATACTTTTTACTGAAATATCTCAGTTCTCACAATTTTTTCTTAAAAGAAAAACCTTTTGGCAGAACAAAGGAACAAATGAATGAGCTTGGTACATCATACGCATTAATATCTTAATGCATTTAAAAACTGTCACTGTGTACCAAATAATATTTTGACTCCTTTCATTGTATCTTACATAAGTCCTATAATATTATGATGTACTTATATCCATAATGATATAAGGATCACCCTTTTGGCTTCCCCACAACCTCTCTGTATTGTAAACACTGTACTTTTATCATTTATTATGTTGTATTTTAATTAGCTGTTCACTTATCTAACCCTCCCATAGACTGTAAGCATCTAAGGACTAGGAACCATGCCTTATTCAACTTTGTTTCTCCCATATGCTACATCATGTCTCCTACATGGTTAGATATGACATGAAACAGTATTCACTTGCTGATTTAAATATTTATGTTCTACCTGGACACCTACATGAAAATCTCAAACAAAGACCAGAGTTGATATTTTAATTGCTTTGAATCACATATAACAAAATCCTAGGTACACATTTTCAATAAGTGCTTGCTTACTGAATATACACATATATCTTTTGTAAATGACAATGGGAATAAAACATAAATAGTGGGGAAAATTCAATGTGCTCTTTTAATTATATATAGAAATCTTCCAATGAATAAAAAATAAGATCAAAAAAAATTCTTACAGATCATACAGTTAATTGCCCTCTCTCCATACTAAAAAAAAAAAAAAATCTACACCACTTCATTTAGAAGATGTAGGAGCATCCATAAAAATGTGAGCAAACACTATTCAATTCTCATCAGAAACCTTAGGCTGCAATTTAAAAATATCATTGAGTAAAGTGTTAGTTTTTTGCCTAAAATCTACTCATGTTCTTACTAGTGATCAGGACCTCAATGGTCCATATGAAACAAAGCTACACTTCATATTCAAAATGAAATTCTGCCTTAAACTGCTCCTTCTGTTTAATAAACTATTTATCACCTGTGAAAAAATTCAGGATGTCTAGAGACAACAAAAGCTCACAACTGGTACCCTCTGTACCACCACTACCTGGATTAAGCAGCACTTAACCATCACCTTTAAATCTGGACGGCTTTTGTTCTCTCCCCATTCCCATTGGGTGAGCAGATGTCACGTGACCACACAGTTGGCTGGGGCACAATATTGACTATAACAGGAGCTGTAAAGGCACCAACGACATTCAGCGTAGGCTATTATAGACAGCTGGCTCAGGTATGTAGCTCAACTTGGCATTTAATAACAGAGGTTAGTGTGGATTTGAAAGTCATACTCTCGTTCAAATTCATGCTTTGCCACTTTCTACCTGTATAGGTTACTTCACATTATACTTCTGTGCGGGAGGGCACAGGGCCATAGTAATAACAGCCTCACAGGTCTCTCATGAGAATTACATGCATTAATGCATCTCAAATGCTTAGAAAAACGCTTATTAGCACATACTAAGGACTCAATAGATGATGGCTATTAGTCATAGCAGTACATCAGATTTTATAGCCTCAATCTCTTTACCAACAGGGTTGACGTCTTACATCAGACCACGTTGTTAGGGGTAGTCAAATTTTTGTTCTTACTGTTTAATTCTAATCACCTGACTTAATCCAAAAAATAACTTCCTTTTAGACTGTTAACTCAGTCTCAAGTGTCTACTCACTCAACTTGAGTAGATGAGCACTTCACGTTGAGGTAACTAATAAGGAGGAAGTTATTTTCTTTTTAGGTTAATGGGCAAAATTAAGTCAAAGCCAAACAGAAAAGAGTGTTCAAAAGGCAATCTGTGTATCTAAAACAGTACCTCTAACATCTGTTGAATGAATGGATGCACAGCTGACTCAGGTTTTAGGTGGACATTCACTATACTCGGAATCAGAACTAAAACCAACAAGAAAGGAATAAGCAGCCTACTACAAACTCTCAGATTGATTCACTTTCATCGCCTGTATTGATTTCAGATTTCAAAAATGTGTAAAAAGTTTTTTATTCCTTATCATTTTACCCACCTCTTTTCCGTCCCCAAATTAATTTATGCCCACCCCCTCCCCACTTTCATCTTTCTTTGATGGTTTACTGCAAACCATGCAAAACTTTCTGTTTGTGTGGTTAATCGCTATGACTCTGTACAATTATCCAAATTTCAAACCCACATGCGTATCATCAGGCATGAGAAAATTTCTGGATTACAGAAGAAGGCAGACATAATTAAGGCATAATAAAATCCGGTGGTTCATAACAATGATGCATCAGCATACAACAAAAACCAAACAAAGAAAACCCTGCCAAACAGGAAGACAAAACCATCATATCTACATATTGATTTATCTGTTGCAATGGAAACACTCTCTTCCAATTTTCCAGAGTCGTATCTTTTGCTCTTTCTTTTCTGTACACACTTACACTCTGGAAAAGTGCATCACCTCTTAGCCTTAATCATATCTTTTACTTATTTGTTTTTGGCTGTGCTGGGCCTTTGCTGCTGTGCAAGTTTTTCTCTATAGTTATGGTGAGTGGGGGCTGCTCTGCATTTGTGGTGTGCAGGCTTCTCACTGTGATGGGTTCTCCTGCTGCAGGGCACTGGCTATAGGCTCACTGGCTTCAGTTGTGGCTCCCAGGATCTGCAGCACAGGCTCAACAGTTGTGACGCATGGCATGTGGGATCTTCCAGGACCAGGGCTCAAACTCATGTCTCCTGCACTGGCAGGTGGATTCTTTACCACGGAGCCACCGGGGAAGCTCCAATCACTATCTCTTTATTGACTGGTCACACATATACACTCTTTTCTCATCTGGTGTTCCATACTTTCAACAACTAATCCCATTCTTCCAGAAACCCTTTGGATATCTCTTCTTGGAAATGCCAGAATCACCTTAGATGCATTATAACCATAAAAAATTCATCATCATCCTTCTCAGATCAGCTTATCTTCATTAAGTTTAATTTTTACTTATGTTTTTATTGTCTACTCATTTATCTTTGGCTACTGGGAAGTGACAGCATTTTTCTAGTCTCACACATGAGAAAATGTGGGAGTCATCTAACTAAGGTCATGGTGTGGAAGAAAGAAAGAATGAATACTCTGCAGCAAGATGAAGTAATCCTGGCTCTGCCACATATTAACCATGTAGCTAAGGAAATAATTTCTCTGTGTCTCAACTAGTCTCATCCATAAATTGGGCCTATTGCCGATCTCATGGGTTTTCTGTAAAGATTCAGAACAGAGAAAACACAGGGGAAAAGGAAGCACAACACTCTGGCACACAGCAGACACACACACACACATATGTATACACAAACACTGAATATTTTATCAAGACTTTGTGCCAGGAATTGTCACTCCTACTTCAAATTCACTCCAGCCTCTTATTTCATTTTTCTTTTATTTTCAGGGTGCCTCTTACACTCTCCACCTATCCAAACCTTGGACCACCCAGGTGGCCGCTAGTGGTAAAGAACCAGCTTGCCAATGCACAAGACGTAAGAGATACAGGTTTGATTTCTGGGTTGGGAAGATCCCCTGGGGAAGGGCAAGGCAACCCACTCCAGTGTTCTTGCCTGGAGAATCCCACGGACAGAGGAAACTGGCAAATCCAAATCTTGCTTACACATAAGACTAAATTCCTACAGTGCATTATTTATTGATATCAGTCTATGTTTTTCTCTTCTTTCTTTGAAATCATATTGTAATTATGCAAAGTGAAAGTCACTCAGTTGTGTCCGACTCTGCGACCCCATGGACTACACAGTCCGTGGAATTCTCCAGGCCAGAATACTGGAGTGGGTAGCCTTTCCCTTCTCCAGGGGATCTTCCCAACCCAGGGATCGAACCCAGGTTTCCCGCATTGCAGGCGGATTCTTTACCAGCTGAGCCACAGGGAAGTCCAAGAATACTGAAGTGGGTAACGTATCCCTTCTCCAGCGGATCTTCCCAACCCAGGAATCGAACTGGGGTCTCCTGCATTGCAGACGGATTCTTTACCAACTGAGCGATCTGAGAAGTGAGGCAATTAGCAATTATGGAAAATACTATACAATCCTGAACCTAGTTGCGCGCTCTCCAGTCATTAGGAAGATTCAGCCTGAATGGCGGCTCTGTGAGCACACTGAATCCTTATTCAGTGACTACTCTAAAAAAGAAAACAAAGACAAAACTCAGATGTACGAGCTTCAATAAGTCACTTCATGGCCCCGCGCCTCAGTTTTTAATCTGTAAAAAAAAATTCAACACTTTCTCTAAAATCCTTTACATCAAAAGCATTCTGTCATTCTAAGTTGAGTTTTCAGATCATTTGGATTAGAAATAAAAGAAAAAGAGTCTGGGACTTTTTTGGCTTTTTCCTTCTTTTTGGATTTCTTTAGCCCTTTGTTCACTCCATTAATAAAGAACTTACCTTCCACATTAGAATAAGTATAAGTTCACCCTGCTAAACTCTACGCTGCCTGCCTGAGGTGGAGAGCCAACTCACTGGAAAAGACTGATGCTGGGAAAAGACTGAAGGCAAAAGGCGAAGGGGGTAGCAGAGGATGAAATGGTTGGATAGCAACACCAACTCAATGGACATGAACTTGGGCAAATTACAGGAGATAGTGGAGGACAGAGGAGCCTGGTGGGCTACAGTCCATGGGGTCACAAAGTGTTGGACTTTGCTAAGGAAAAACAACAACGCTGCGAGACGGCAAATCCCTTGACAGTAAGTAGACTTTGTTTCAATTAATCAGTGTACCTGAGATTACTGAAGACGATATCTGGCACACAGTAGGCATTTATGTGTATTTGCTAAACTGAAATTAATCAAGAGTTTTGAGAAAGGCAAAGAATGTAGAAGGCTATTTGCCTTGTACTGAACACTGGTAATCTCTCTTAAAAACCCTGTTCATTGCCTCCACACGACTTTCTCACTGCTATAATATCTTGACATTACTCAAAATATTAAAATATAGGAAATAAAATAATCACCACCACTGTACATGAAACCACATCAAACAGAACAGTGAAATTCATTAAAGTACAATTAAATCATTTAGGACTTCAAGGTCCATACGAATTAAATAAGAACAAAAAGGAAACACATCAATTAATTTGGTAAATACAACTTTTCCACTAATTCAATAATTTGGATAATTTCAAGAATTTCAAGTTGACAATG
This sequence comes from Odocoileus virginianus, assembly GCF_023699985.2. NCBI lineage: Eukaryota > Metazoa > Chordata > Mammalia > Artiodactyla > Cervidae > Odocoileus > Odocoileus virginianus. Next base: position 57,371,862 of record NC_069684.1, on the reverse strand, counting down.
ATATAGGAATTTTATTCTTCAAGAATTTCACCCTAATTAGAAACTCTTCCTAAATAAAATACTAAAAAAAAAAAAAAAAAACAACTAAACAAATAATTTATAAAATGGAAAACTTTAAAAAATGATCAGATTATAATATCTGAATACTTCATAGATTTTCTTCTTTCAGACAAATGCTGGGTTATAATCACAGACTTTATCTCTCCCTTACCAGGACCTCTGGTTTTCAGACTGTATAAAGATGAAATAAGTATAAAAGCATTATCTCAGCCTTGCCTTTTCATCATAAAACACATTGATCCTAAACCCTTTAGAAAAAAAAATTGAACTAAGAAGTTTTCTAAGAGAATTTATTCAAGAGTCCCAAAAGGCATGTGATATAGTCATTCTTAACTCTAAAGCAGCTTTTTTTTTTTTTTGCATTCCATGAGTATTTGAGTATTTACTGACCACACGAGGCCCTGTGCTGGGACACAGCTGTGGGGGAGGCAGGGTCCCTGCCATCCCAGGGACCTCATCTCTCCCATCCACACACACCACTGAGGGCTGCTGCTCTCTGAGCACAGGACTGTGATCGTTATCCCCTTAGCAAAAGCTGAACGGGGCTAAGTCAATGATCCTCCAGGGAGATCCCACCCAGAAGAACTCTGATGGAGAAGAGCAGAAGGTGGCCACCGAAAGGTGGCTGAAAGTGAAGTCAAAATATTAGTTGCTTAGTCGTATCCGACTCTTTGCAACCCCATGGACTATAGCCTGCCAGGCTCCTCTGTCCATGGATTCTCCAGGCAAGAATACTGGAGTGGGTTGCCATTGCCTACTTCAATTCTGTAGCAGTTCTAATGTGAATCACATGCATGGAGCAAGCTCATAACAAGAAAGCTGAGAATTCATATCTCAGTGTTCTCTCTAAATGCCATCATACCAATACAGTTTACAACTGGCAGATTCTATAAATTTGGGATTAATGTTACTAAAATAATATTTTTATGTGCTGTGAAATTTATTTTGGTGGGAAATTTTACTTTAATAGCTTTACACTTTGGTTTTGTGTGTATAGAATCATTAAAGGCCTAAGACATACTTCATATTTTAGTTTTTCTTTACTGGAATGGATGTTACAGGGAACATAACATACTATGTTCAGTTCAGTTCAGTCGCTTATTCATGTCCAACTCTTTCTGACCCCATGGACTGCAGCACACCATGCTTCCCTGTCTATTACCAGCTCCCGGAGCTTACTCAAAGTCATAGCCATCGAGTCGGTGATGCCATCCAACCATCTCATCTTCTGTCGTCCCCTTCTCCTCCTGCCCCCAATCTTTCCCAACAACAGGGTCTTTTCCAATGAGACAGTTCTTCACATCAGGTGGCCAGATTATTGGAGTTTCAGCTTCAGCATCAGTCCTTCCAATGAATATTCAGGACTGATTTCCTTTAGGATTGACTGGTTGGATCTCCTTGCACGCTATGTTACATTTTTCCATTTGCAGTACCTGAATGTCTCAAGAAGAATCTCTTGTGGACGTCAAGGGTCTATTGTAATTGTTTCCTGTCTACCCACTGAAACTTAGCAAATGGTGATACCCTGGCCTCTCCATTTTGACAGTGATTTCGGTTGGAGGGTTAATCATCATGAAGAGCAGAAGGGCTGAACCTTCAGCATCAAGCTGGGCAAAAATCCTAAACCACATCACATGCTTTTTTGCCAACTGGCTCTTTGGGTCACTATGGACCAAGACATGTCCATCACTGCTACACGTATCTGTGCTGGACCCTAGTTTTTCACACTGTTATGAAGATACGCTATGGAAGAGCATCAGTACAGGGACAGAGTCATGCCCATGCCTTGTGTGGACTGCCATTGTCCTTTCCCTTCCCAAGTCACTTTCTAGAACTCTCTGCCCATCGAAAGGCAGACCAGATGGTTTACCAGTGCTGACAAGACATGTAGCAGTTTGGGGAGTGAATGTGGGTGGTGAACTTTAAAACTTCTGTGTAGTGAAAAGTGAACTGCTCAATAGGTGTTCAGTTCAGTTCAGTCGCTCAGTCGTGTCTGACTCTTTGTGACCCCATGGACTGCAGCACACCAGGCCTCCCTGTCCATCACCAACTCCCGGAGTTTACTCAAACTCATGTCCTCTGAGTCAGTGAAGAGTTAATTAAATCCATAATTCTACATAGGAAGACATTACTAACAAACAGTTTTTTCTCAGTAATTCAGAAAAACAAACAAATAAAACCTGACAAGTGAGAGTTCAGGTATAACATAAAGGCTAATTTCAGAATGAGAAGCGTCCCAATATTCTTCCAAAATGTAACCTCTATGCTGAAGAAATGGTTATTTTCTCAGTTAAAAAAAGGGGGGTCATTAATTTCAAATCAAAAAAGTTTTTATTTTTAAAGCCATACATATTTGCTCAATTTAATAGTGGAGATTCTATCAAGACTGAAACTGACGCACGACGTGAAATCTGCAAGGGGCCATGTCCACGTTGCTCCCCGGCACTGTAACAATGGCAGGTCAAACTTTTGTTCCTCTTGTCCTACAAACAATTTTCAAGCCCTGGCTCAATAAATAAATTTGGTCTCAGCACTCCCAATCAGGGCCGGGCAATCCCCTCAGTAGCAGAGCTATGATAAATGGACTTATTTTCCCAAATCAAACACTTGAATTTAAATTCAGATGAGTTAATGCAAAGGTCAACATTGTAATCAGTTCTTTTGATCTTTATAGAATTTCTGGAGTAATACATAATAAATCTGAAACAAGGCAATTTGCAGCTCTGTATGTGTGGCTGGCAATAAAAATCTTAACGATCAGAGCCTTTATGTACTTAGGGAACGTTTTATAGTAATGGCTGTGGTGAGAGCTTCAATGCATAGGAAACGATGGCAATAGATAACCCTGAAAGGCTTGATTTCTTGATTGTTTCTACAATTTATTTGTATATGTATTTATATAAAAACTTAATGAATGCACATCTATGTTTACTGTATTTTTGAAACAGTCACTACTTTGATGACAAGCACCTAGTTTTGAATTAAAATGTGGAACATAAAAATTGCTAAGGAGAAACATTAGCATATCAGCTTCAACCTAAAAAGTTTCAATATTTAAATGATAATTCCATTTCTTTGGGTTTGTTTTTTTTTTAACATTAAAATTTGTGGGGGAGGTTAAGCTATTTAAAAATTAAATAGTAGACTTCAATTTTATAAACTGAAAAGGACAGTACTTCCACAAAGGGGTTCAGGTATTTTTTAAATGGAAATTTAAGGAAGGAAGGAGGGCAGAAGGAAGAGGGGAAGGGGAAGAAAAGCAGAAGGACATAAGCAGAAAACCAGCAGAAAACCCTGCAGCTAAGTGCCCCCTCCATGGCCCCAGAGGGAGCCACTGGGTATATGGTTTCAGGCTACCCTCTTCCTTGTGTCTTAGAACCTTGTGATAACAACTGACCCTAAAGCATTAGAGTCTTTGGCTTTTTAACAAAACATTATGTAATTATTGGTGGAATAACATGAATTTTTATGTTCATAGCAGTGATAAATAATAACCTGCTAAGTTTCTTTAATCTTTTTGTTTTGTAATATAGCCGTGATTATTCTTCTCTAAATAGCAAACCCATTTTGTTAATAATGTTATTACACCAAAGCTCACAGTGCCGGCACGATAGACCAAGTCTTTGATCAATTCTGACTCTAGTTCATGAGAATACTTTGAAACATTCTGGTGGTAAAAGTACTTGACTTAACATTCAAGATAAGCCTTTAATGAAATGAACAATATGAAAAAGCATTCTGATTCAGCAGTGAGGGACCGACTGTCTACAAAACTTGAAGCAGATGTCCCCAAGGACGATGGAGTTGAAGGTGAAAAGTTAAAAAAAAGGCTTGCAAGTGTCATCTTCTATCTGTGCTTCTCCAATCTCTCTCTTCAGACCTATCTCACAGCTAATTACCCCCAAATCTACACTTGTTGGTGATTCTAACAATGAGCTTGAGACAGAGGACTCTCACAAAGATTTATTGTAATCTGGTTTTCTGGAGACTCAGGGAAAATACCAGTACTCAAGAGGCAAAAGTGTCCTGTGTCTTGAGGGGACAGCAGTTCTGATTCCAACAGATATAAACACTGCACAGGGTTTGCTTACAAAGGCAGAACTTACACAAACCTGGGACAAATATAGGAGTTCTTTCCTTCACAAGCAACCCTGATTAGGGTCCATTCGTAACTTTTGCAACATTACTGTACTGATATTAGTTCTATCATTCTAAGTTTTTATTTTTAATTTATCTATTTTTAATTGAAATTCTAAGATTTTATCTTTAAAGGCGGAGAAGAAATTGTATAAACTAAACCCTCTTGACCTCAGGATATATAGCGCATCTTAGAATTCTTTACTGAAAAGGAAATTCTTACTTCATTTTTGAGTATGAATTGTGTCTTTATTTCTGCAATAAACCTATGCTATTTCATATATCTCTGATTCCACTGGACTCAAGACAGTCCAGCAGTAAGAAAAGACTGGGTCTCTGTACTTCCTGAGACAAATCAGCCAGGCTCTTGCTTCTTTCCCCTGCAGTTTCAAATTTACAGTGTACAGATGTCCTGTCATAGCAGTTAAAAAGTACAGTCTTGTGAGTCACTAGGGGTCTGACAAGTTGAGTCTCTCAAAGTCTGATAAAACCAAAAGTCCTTGATCTGAGAAAAGGGATCATTCCATTTTTTTTCAGCAAGTTTCTACAATGTACCCTATATTAAGAAAACAAGCAAACAATCTCAGAAAATGTAAACTTCCATATTTTTGTTCAACCTCATAAATACCCTAAAAACTGGCAACAGCTAAACGCACACACATGGAGAAAATCCAATTCTCTTAATCCTTGACAATATTTATTTATGACTACAATGTGCAGGACAATGGATTGGGTAACTCATTACATCACACAATAATCTGATCTGTCAGTTCACTACATAAACCTTTCAGGTGAATGACACAGCAGATGCTAAGAAGATCCAAGTTTCATTTGAATAAAATGTTAAGCTACCTTAACATTATGTTAACTTACCCCTTTTGTAAGTTATATTTTAGATGTTCCATCTGGGCAGAGTAAAGTGGTTTCCGATATGAAGACCAAACTTCCTGATTTTCTTATTTAGCATGTCCTATGGTCCAAATATATCATTCATACTAAAAAATGAAGTAAGAATTTCCTTTTCAGTAAAGAATTCTAAGATGTGCTATATATCCTGAGGTCAAGAGGGTCTAGTTTATACACATAAGCTTTGTCTCTTAAGGAATACTTGCTTGTTTTAAGCCTGCTGGTTGGGTAAAATCATTTTTTTCCTTCTTCTAATAGTACTCTGTCTTTTGCCACATGGGAATATCTTTCTTCCATCCTTAGAGTACAAGGTACAGCGAAGCTCTATCTGCTTCTTAAGCTCATGCCTGGACATTCACAACTTCCAACCCATGTCCACTGTATTTGGTTCAAAGAGGTGCATACAATCTAGGCAAGGTCATTAAGAGTCAATTCCAGGATATTTTTGGAAGTATAGTGAAGAGAAGATTCCTCATTCCAAGGGGAAGGGGTGGGATTACAGACGTAAACTACAAGTTTCTAGGGCTTGCAGCCATTTTGCCTCCATGAGGGCCTGGGTAAGAATGGAGTCAATCTGGGGCAGCCAGACTTGGTCCCAATGGCGCAATGTGAGTCTGTCTGTGCATCCAACACTGTAGTTACCTGAGCCAGAAAGCATCTCTTTTCAACTGCATAAGGCAGGCTAAACTGAGTTTGTGTTTCTTGCAACCAAAAAGCCTTAAGGATTAATACAACCCTCCTGAAGTGGAAACTTCTGATGGTGCCTATGGTTTAGTACTCTCCCCTAAATTTGCAAGCATGCTCTTTTCTTCCACAGGCTTTTTCACTTTTCTTTCATCTTCAACTTTCTTTTTTTTCCCCCTCTGCTTTCTCACTGGCAGCACAGGGCAGAAGAGTGATGTCTGAGAGACGCAGCCATCTGCACACCTCACTAAAAGTGTAACGTTGTTCCTGAGCTGAAAGAGCTGGTACAGGTGGCATTAGGGGACAGGAAAAGGAATTAATAATATTACCAAGTGCCTGCCGTGAGCCACACACTACTCTGGTTGTTTTATTTACCTTAGTTTGCTGCTAAGTCACTTCGGTTGTGTCTGACTCTGTGCGACCCCATAGACGGCAGCCTACCAGGCTCCGCCGTCCCTGGGATTCTACAGGCAAGAACACTGGAGTGGGTTGCCATTTAGGTAACCTTATTTTCTACCTGCCATAGTTTTGTGAAGAAGAAAGACACATATTGAGGTCAAAGAATACAACCGATCAAAATTCAGGACAGAGTGATGGTTGGGTGTGTCCACTGTGAGTCATCAGAGGCAACAGCACAAAGCATGATCATGCAAATGTTTTTAATCTTGATGAAAGTGAAAGAGGAGAGTGAAAAAGTTGGCTTAAAGCTCAACATTAAAAAAACTAAGATCATGGCATTGGGTTTCATCACTTCATGGCAAATAGATGGGGAAATAATGGAAACAGTAAGGGATATTAATTTCCTGGGCTCCAAAATCACTGCAGATGGTGACTGCAGCCATGCAATTAAAAGATGCTTGCTCCTTGGAAGAAAAGCTGTGACCAACCTAGACAGCATGTTAAAAAGCAGAGACATTACTTTGCCAACCAAGGTCCATCTAGTCAAAGCTATGGTTTTTTCAGTAGTCATGTATGGATGTGAGAGTTGGACTATAAAGAAAGCTGAGCACCAAAGAACTGATGTTTTTGAATGTGGTATTGGAGAAGACTCTTGAGAGTACGTTGGACCACAAGGAAATCAAGTCAGTCCATCCTAAAGAAAATCATTCCTGAATATTCATTGGAAGGACTGATGCTAAAGCTGAAACTCCAATACTTCAGCCAGCTGATGTGAAGAACTGACTCATTAGAAAAGACCCTGATGCTGCGAAAGAATGAAGGTGGGAGGAGAAGGGGATGACAGAGGATGAGATGGTTGGATGGCATCACTGACTCAACGGACACGAGTTTGAGCAAGCTCCGGGAGTTGGTGATGGACAGGGAGGCCTGGTGTCCTGCCTCAAGACTCAGACACGACTAAGCAACTGAACTGAAGGCTCATTTTCCCCACTTGCAATGCAAAGATCCTTTAACCTAACCTATGGAAACAGAGTTACATCAAATGTTTTCTTCAATATTTGGCATGTAGTGTGCTGCTCATAGCAAAGCCTGAAATTTGAGCCACGGTAAACAGAAATTGAAACATTCTACAAAAGTATATTAAATGAACGGATATGAGGAAATGACCAGTTCAGCACAGTTTCATTGGTTATTGTTGTTCAGTTGTTGTGTTGTGTCCAACTTTTTGTGATCCCATGGACTTGTGAACAGGCTTGTTTGTCTTTCACTATTTCCTGGAGTTGGCTCAAAAGTGAAAGTCAAAGTTGCTTAGCCCTGTCTGACTCTTTGTGATCCCAGTGGACTGAAGCTTGCCAGGCTCCTCTATCCATGGGATTTTCCAGGCCAGAATACTGGAGTGGGTAGTCTTTCCCTTCTCCAGGGGATCTTCCCAACTCAGGGATTAAACCCAGGTCTCTCACGTTGCAGGCACATTCTTCACTGTCTGAACCACCAGGGAAATCCAAAGAATACTGGAATGGGTCACCTAATCTTTCTCTAGCAGATCTTCCTGGCGCAGGAATTGAACTGGGGTCTCCTACACTGCAGGCAGATTCTTTACCAGCCGAGCTATCAGGGAAGCCCCAACTCATGTCCATTGAGTCGGTGATGCTATCCAACCATTCATCTGTTGCCCTTTCTCCTCCTGCACTCAATCATTCCCAGCATCAGGGGACCCTCCAGCTCAGACATGTGAGTGGTGAGCAACACTGAGGTCACACCAGAGTGCCATCAGCAGTGACAGTGCCAGGAGCACACGTGAGATTTTGGGAAGAGGACTGGCTGGAGGGAGCTTAGGGCGAGGTCTTGACCTCTGCGGTCCTCGTCATGCAGGGCCCTGGGGAAGCACCCAGAGTCTCGGGGCATAAAGATGCATCTTTGCTATGCTCTTCTTACATAAAGGGAAAACAAAAGGATTTTCCAAAAAAGAAAAGAAAACCCACAGATTTTCTCAATCAGAAATTATCTGTCCTTCAATGAATAGCTATACATTTAATAAACGGTAATTTAATAGCTAGTTGTCTAAAGATTATCTGTTCTTCAATGAATAGCTATACATTTAATAAACAGTAATTTGGTTTAATAGCTAGTTGTCTAAAGACCTCAGTCTTGATTTTAGGGTTCTTGGCAGCACACTATACACCATTTTTCTCTGTGTTGCTCATCACACCAAGCATAACTGGTTAAAACAAGAAGCCAGAGAATCACAAGGCCGAATTAGAATTCTGAGTGGCCCTGAAGCTGGAATCAAGATTGCCAGGAGAAATATCAATAACCTCAGATAAGCAGATGACACCACCCTTATGGCAGAAAGTGAAGAAGAACTAAAGAGTCTCTTGATAAAAGTGAAAGAGGAGAGTGAAAAAGTTGGCTTAAAATTCAACATTCAGAAAATTAAGATCATGGCATCTGGGCCCATCACCTCATGGGAAATAGATGGGGAGACAGTGGAAACAGTGTCAGACTTTTATTTTTCTGGGCTCCAAAATCACTGCAGATGGTGATTGCAGCCATGAAATTAAAAGACGCTTACTCTTTGGAAGGAAAGTTATGACCGACCTAGAGAGCATATTAAAAAGCAGAGACATTACTTTGCCAACAAAGGTTCATCTAGTCAAGACTATGGTTTTTCCAGTGGTCATGTATGGATATGAGAGTTGGACTATGAAGATTGTTGATGCTTTTGAACTATGCTGTTGGAGAAGACTCTTGAGAGTCCCTTGGACTGCAAGGAGATCCAACCAGTCTATCCTCAAGGAGATCAGTCCTGGGTGTTCATTGGAAGGACTGATGCTGAAGCCGAAACTCCAATACTTTGGCCACCTCATGGGAAGAGTTGATTCATTGGAAAAGACCCTGATGCTGGGAGGGATTGGGGGCAGGAGGAAAAGGAGACGAAAGAGAATGAGATGGCTGGATGGCATCACCGACTCGTTGGACATGAGTCTGAGTAAACTCCGGGAGTTGGTGATGGACAGGGAGGCCTGGCATGCTGCAGTTCATGGGGTCGCAAAGAGTCAGACACGACTGAGCGACTGAACTGAACTGAACTGATGCATATTTACAGTATGTTTAAAGTACATAAGAAGTTTTACAAGGTGTGATGCGTCAGAAAAATATAAAAGTATGTTACACTAGATTGTAATATATATTTTCCGAGTTTATGGATAAATGTTGAACAGACATTTGTTATCTTATAAAGCCAATGATGACATTTCAATCTCTTTCTCTGACTAAAGACCTAGACAAATGGGTGAAATGAATGGTGGGTCTGAATACACGCCAACTCTTATGGTCTTACTGGTGAAATAAAGACTCTCTTACCACAGTGAGTTTTTACATGATAAACAATGGTGAACATGTACTGCAGAAACACTCAGTGACACCTGCTTCTCTGTGTCTATGCAAAATAAAGAATACTTTGCATATTCACAGGCTTTATAAAATGGATTCAAGAACTTGTTCCCTTAATTCAATCTTTTACAGATTTTTTTTTTCTTTGCTGAGATTCGCAGGATTGTGGTTTGGAGATAGTGCTCCATTCTTTAAAATAAAAAAAAAAAAAACCCACAAACAAACAAACAAAAATCATGCTAAGAGTTAACACCTGAAGGTTAACTGCCAGGCACAGATAAGCATTTGTCTTATATACAACTGCTCATTCTTTTCCCTCTTTCTAAACAAGCTGTGTCTAATAGTATCTAAACACCTTCTTTCAAAATATTTAAATGTTGGCTTAGTCTCTCCAGGTCTTTTCAAGCAGCACTGATCTAAGGCCACAGTCTCTCAGGTCAATTACAGAACCATTTCCTGAGCACCTATTATGGGCTGGGCACCATGGGAGATACTAATTCATTTCAAGTAATGACCAAAGGATAAATGATAACTCAGATAAATATTTTAAGATTTTTATCAATCTGGTTATAAATTTATATTTCCCTCAGGCTAGAAACTTTCTCCCCTAGATATCCTCACTCAAATATTAGAATATGCGTTTTAGGACTGTCAGTCATACCCAACAATTGTGAAATGAAGATGGTAAATGTTGCTCTGGGGTGAACATGCTCCAGAAGCATTTAAGGTATTCCTGCTCTGTACAGTGTATAGGAAGATCAGGATCCCCTGAGAAAAATTTGCTTGATTTGATATCTTCCTTTTCCATCTTTGATCTTATGATACAAATGAGTGGTCCCACTCCATCCGAGTTAACAGCTCACACCAGACCGTTGAAAGAGAAACAATGAAACACGGATGGCCTCTTGTCATTTATCAACTACCTTGTTAATAAATGAATAATCATTTATCATTCAACAAGCATTTACTGGTCACTCATATCCCTTGGTAAGATAAATCCCTTCAAAACTACATATAAGGATAAACAAGGAAAGAGTCAATCTAGGTAAATCACGAATGTAAAAGAAAACACACAAGACATCATCAGCAAGTGAATCCAAAAACTAACTAGTCCTATGCAAATTGGAGGAGTTAGAAAAATGGAAAAGTTTAATATCTGAAAACTTTCACTGCCTTTGGGTTCACAGGTTAGTTGGGTGCAACACAGTCATGCTTTAGTTGAATGCCAATTGCTTTAAATTATATGCAAACAAAAATCAAACCTCATTTCCTTCTGATTAGTTCTTTAATGGGAGAACTCTGCAAGGAATAACTATCTATTCCCAGTCAGTTTCCAATCTTCCTAAATGCTCATCTCAAGTGTTCCTTTCTTTTCTCCCTGAATACTCTATATCTTCAGATTTTATCCTTCAGAATATGAACCTTTGATGCAGCACAGTTTAGTGGCAAGAGCTTAGGCTCTGTAGCAGAAAGACAAGAACTACCATCTGTTAGCTGCGACATGGGGAAGGTTTTTAATCTCTCCAAGCCTAGGTTCCTCAATAATTTAATATCTATTTTTATAGGTTGTGATGAGGATTAAAGACATGTGTAGTTACCTAGCAAAAGACTTGCCATCTAGTTGATGCTCAATAAAAGGTAATCATAATAATTTCTACGATTTCATTTACACATCAAATATTTGCAGGTACCTGCTCACAGTGCTGGGTATGATTGGACCTTAAGCACACAGTGTGGATCAGAGAAGCTGTCATTCCCATGAAGGGAGATCGACTATAATCACACGGAAAAATAAAATCATTTAAGACAGTTTTAAATTCAAACTGATTACGCTACCATCATCAAGTATAATTCTTTTTAGTGAAGGATATTCATTCACAACTGAAAGTCAAATTTTCTTGCTACATTCTTGGTTTATAAATTGACTAACAAAGATCTATTGATAAATAAAAAGTGTTTAATAACTAGTTTCAGAAACAGAAACTCACAAAATTTATTTTCAGAAATAAAGTATAGCTTATTTTGTACTGCAAATAAACTAATTTTAAAATGTGACCTTTTAAAACCATTTACTTCTATTGGCCAGTCAAAGATGACTCTCTGCTTTATATAATCTTAATGAACAAATATTTTCACGATGAGCAATAAAATGTGATACTGAGCTGTATTTTTATAATTATATATTATACTAATATAATTATTTAAATACATGTAGGAAGGCAAGGAAGACATGATAATTAAAATATGCAATTACATGATTAGTAAGTGCAATTACATAGCATACAATCAGAGATATTATGGGTAATTTTTGCTTACATGGACAGATAATTTTTCACATACTTCTGTGTTATAGCATAAATCTCTAAAAAGATTCATAATTTGATATAATAGTATATTTCAATTTAAATTGTTTTTGAACCCCCAACTTCTTAAGAAAATGAAATGAGAATTTTTCATTAATCACTGATAGAACACAGAGAGAGAAACCTGGATCAGTCAGGAATACAAGGCTGGTAAGTCAGATACAGAAAAAGATGTCTCATCAGGAAACTAAGTCAGCTCTTTGGAGACTGTACAGGTGTTCTACCTGAAGCCAGTGTCTCTAAGTAGCAAATACAGAGTCTCACAGATTAGTCCCTTTCCATCTCAGTACCAGTGCAAGAAAGAATTTCTCTAGATCAGTGCTCCTGGAAGCATTAGCATCACTTGGGAATTGCTTTAAATGCGTATTCTCAGACTGTAACCCAGACTGGAGGATGAGAATCCCTGAGAGTGGTGTCCACCCTCCAGTGTCCACCCACCAGCCCCCAGGGGATTCTGATGTACAGAGAAGGGAGCACAGGGCTCCAGGGTAATGCAGTCAAAGCATCCAGACTGCTAATCCTTTCTATTTTAACCTTGAAAACGGTGCCCCCAAAGTTCCCTGTGCCAAGTAGTTTTATCAGTCTGAGCCATACACCGAGAAACAGGAACACAAAAGTAATTCTATGTTGTATTTTGAACAATTATGTCTGATAACTTTTGAAGATGTTGTGCCAGAAATCATGTGAGACAGTTTATATCCACTTACACAATAAAACACTATGAGAGGAGTACTATTACTCACCCATTTTACAAGGGGAAAACTAGCAGCAGTTAGAGGACTTACACAACTTGTATAGCATCAAATGATTGGAGAATAAAATAGCATGCTTGAAGATCACAAAAAAACTACAATGACTTAATATCACCTGCTTTCATGTAAAATTTTCTGTTACCAGTCTTAGATGACATTGGTATTATTTCTCAGCATTAAATGCCAAGAGTTTTCATAAGAAATTAAAATCAATTCTTAAATAATATCCCATTCTAACATATCCATGAGTGGTTTGTCTAAATGGGGAATGCCTAGAGGAAATACGGACTGCCACACCCATAATCCAACTTAATATGTATGAGTGAAACTTCACATACTTTTTCGAGTGCCTGAAGCATCCTGAACTCAAGTACCCCCTTTTGATAAACAGGAGACACTTAAATACACAGCTATTTGTTAGATTCCTAAGCAGATTCATATGACTTATCCATATGCATATTTAAGCTATTCAAAGTATATTCTGTCTTTTAATTTAGTAACTTATCTAGCAGAAGGCATATGTGACCTAATGCAAATCCCTTACTGGTGGACCCCTTCCAGAGACAGCCAAGGTAGAGAAAGGAGCCCCCAGAGGGCAGAGGGAGAAGAGTCTACGTTCAACAGAGAATTTCATCTGGACAGTGATGAAAAGTCCATATGCTACAGTGCCACCATAAATTATGTGAGAACGGATGGTCAGGCCACAAAGGGGTTCCAAAAATAGGTTGAAACTGCTCTTAGTCCGAAAACAAATTGCCTAAATTCCAATATGAGAAAACAATGTTCTTGACATATATTTTCATGTGGCCACGACTGGGTGAAGTGAGGTCTACAGAGATGAAATACAATATGCTCTGGCTTTGAAATTGGAAGTTGTTATTCCATCAAGACACTCAAATGCAAAGAAATCTGCATGAGTCTGGCGCCTCAAGGCTTACAGATTTATTAGGAAGGCAAGACAAAATGAACGATGGCATGTCAGTTGGCCTGAACCGTGGGAGTGAACCTGCATTTTGGAGAAATGGAAACCTCAGAAGTCTTGCTTTTTCATCATCTCAGGAGTTAAAGTGAATTTGAATTATGCAATTATTGGTTTATCTAAAAATATACACTGAAGTGATAATAGCAGGAATATCAAAAATCAAAAGCAAAGGAGCTCAAAGGATTCCACTGTCTGTTATTAATGAGTTCATTTTTCTTACAGGCCAACAGCAAATCTAAAATGTTAAGAAAGTTATATGATCTTTTTCTTGAAAAAATGGAAAGTAAACAGAAAAATAAAAGGTAAAAAAAACAGACTAAGAGGATGCTCACAGTCTTTATTAAAGACGGCTGTGATTAATAGAAAGGGAAATCAATCATCCAAGTTTGCAGTTACTAAATTTGCCAATTTTCATGTTGAGAACATCATAACCACAAGAAAGACAACATACAAAACATATAATTATATGGTCTCCATAAATGAATGCTGAACCAACTCTATTTAAAAAAAAAAAAAAAAACTGGATATGTCTCTAAGGGTTAGAACAATCAGTCTAAGAATAATATTATATTGATTAATCTCATCACAGAGCCAAAATGTTGAAGGAGCCAAGTGAATATGGCTTCATTTGAAATCAAACAGTATTCAGTTGTCAATTTTGACAGTAATGCCACAGGGCACACTACTAAGAATAAGCATGCTATCTATACCAACAATAGTAAACTGTTTAAGGAGTATTAAGTGCCACTTTAAACAATAATTTTAAAGTTCCAACAGTTTTTTGGCATTCTCTATTTTATTGCTTTTGAAATTATAAGTGTTAAAAGTTATATTATGCTGAAGAAAATATAAAAATATTATTCAACGTAACCTTATAGGAGTCAGGACAGATTTCAAATGAGATTCAGGCTGTATGAAAATTATGTTCCCATTTGAGAAGCCATTTGTTAACAATGAAAAATATCATTAGCTCAGTTTTGTGAAGTACAGTGGCATTTTTAAGGCAACCGAAAAGTAACCAAAAGCTTTCAAACAGGGTAAAAATGTTATATTGCGCTACCAAGACAGAACCGAGCAGTGTAAAGCCATATTGTCCCCCAGCATGAAGTGATCAGATACCTGCCTAAAATGATGGACAGCTCTGGCCTAGTGAACAGGCAAAAAAAATCCATTTGCTCTCATCCAGATGGGACCAACTGGACGCTTCAGCGCAAACAACTCATCCTTCTTCGGACCTTCTTGTCCAGCTCCTGGGCCAGCTCCAGCTGATAATGATGAATATCAAGGCTACAGTGAAGTGCGTGACAACAGAAGCCTTGTTATAGCTGCCAGTCTTTCGGTCTTGTCATTATTACACATTGAAGATTTATTTGAGTTTATTGTTGTGCACAGGGGCTAGCCATTTGCAATTCATCACCTACTACAGAAAGTTCAAGATAGTGGCCGAAGCTGTAATTGCCACCTCCACCTGCTTCTGGAAATTATGGGGTCACTAGCTAGGGCAGCCTAGTCTTCACGGAGCCCCCAAAGTCACAGAAGCCTCCAGGATAAAATACTCAGGCCCTATCTTCACTTGAGTATCTCTTGAGATCACATTAAAAATGCTACATTGCTTGGCAATTGATTACATCCTCTCTGTTGTACAGCCTGCTCCATGGCAAACACTAAAAGGTTACTTACAGCCACAGAAACAAAATCATGAAACTATTAGATGTGCAGCAATTTGAGCATTATTGTTATTGTTATAAATGCTATAGTTACCATGTTTTTGATTCAGGAATATACACACCCATTAACAAGGCACATTTCTTTCAGTTAATCTGATATAATCTTCTCTTCTTCAGAAATCAAATTAGTCTAACTGCAAATCTGCTTTGAAAGCAGGCAGAATATAAACCCTATATGAATTTTTTTAAAAAACCCAGCACTTTGGTAGAATCAGCAAGAAAGCAAAAATTACACACAAAGACATTATTTTGCTTCTATTCAAGATATTAAAAAAAAACAAACAGTTGGGATTTGAATGTAACCATGCCAGTTAAATGAGTTTGACTCAGTGAAAAAAGGCAATAATAAAATAAAAGCAAACTTTTTTATTCTGAAATTAAGCCTTTTCTCCTGTATTTATTAGTTTTATTCATTTAAAAATATAAACTATTTCTTTTTTTAAAATTTTCCTTCCAGAATTGCTGGAAAACTTTCTGAGAGCTTTTCCCTGTACTAATGAGCATTCAAGGTTTACAGCCAGTGCTAAAAACAAGCAGAAACTTACATGATTTCCATTCTTCTAAAATGTATGATTCACTCATCAGTGTATAGGTGACTTGAAAATATTATAGCTGAATCTTTTCATACTTGGTATTATGCCATTGCGTGGTTTCTACATCCTCACTGTTAATGGATTTCTAAAACCAAGATTTACTGAGATAGGTATTTTTTTGTTTCAGATCCTCTTTTAAAAATCAACGTTGCAAGTAATGCAGAAAAAAAAAGGTAAGTTAAACTCATAATTTAAAATAAAGCCTCAAGTATTTATAAAGATTGTCCATATCTTATTTTATTCCCCAGAGTCTAATGATATTCAATGATTTCATTTTATAAGGTTATAGAGGAATCAAAGTTCTAAGTGGCAAGTTTCTGTCTGCAGATTCTTTCATGAGTGGTTTTGTACATACTGTAGCTCTCTGCCACAGACTATAAGGTCAGCTCGAGAGAACATATTTCCCATCTGATTCCTGCTTCTATGTGAGGGTATGAAGGTTTCGATGCTCTTTTCATGATCACAAGTTTGGTCCCATTTTGAGTCTCAGCCACTCACCTCAGGAACACAGTGAGGTAAGAAGTGAAAATACTTGTGATAACTTCTTAAACTGTTTCTCCCAAACTGTAACGTGACCATAAGCACCTCATTTAGCTGTCCTGGGTTGTCACTTGCTGGAAGGTTGCAGAGAACTGGATGCTGAAAGCCATTCTCCCCCTCTTTTCCCCACTGCTGACCTCTGGCTCAAAAAAGAGACACTTTCGATTTTCAAATCAGATTCAGCAAACCAAACTCATATTTCGGTTAGGTGTTAGCCAGGGCACTCAGCAACAAAGAAGCGTGACTGGAATTCTGATCTCATACATGTATAGGTTTTAAAGTGACGTTAATATTTGTCCTTCACCTTAACCACTATGAACTCCTTTTACATATACTCTCCCATAATAATTTTTGTAAGGTAGGGATTAATATCCATCTTAGATAAGGAGAGACTGAGGCTCAGAGTGGGAAGGGAAGCCACACAGCTGGCTAAGTCATAGAGTTAGACCTTAATCACAGATCTTACTCCAAATTCTTACAGTTCAGTTCAGTTCAGTTCAATCGCTCAGTCATGTCTGACTCTTTGCGACCCCGTGAATCGCAGCACACCAGGCCTCCCTGTCCATCACCAACTCCCGGAGTTTACCCAAACTCATGTCCATCGAGTCTTGGTACTAAAACCCAGGCAGAAGAAAAGTCGTTCAATCTGATTAAAAAACTGCTCTTTCCTTCCTAAGACTGAAAAGATTTTTGAAATTATGCAATGAATGAATTTACAACTTTATATTTTCTCCAAGAAAGCTTATCTCCCCACTCCCTGCATTGCCCAGAACATGAGTCTAACTACTAATGGAAAAGAAACAAAAATAAAGAATAACATACGTGCTCATTTGATGAAAGCTGTGAAATATATATAGTTAACACTGTATGAAAACACAGGATCAGTTTAAGAAACAATAATCCAGGCCAAGAACTAGAAGGTTAACAAATTCCAGATGCCTCGGTCCACACTGTTAACATTTTCCTCACCCCTCTTCTCCTGAGGTAACCACTACCCTAAATCCTGATTTAATCGTTCTTTTTTATTCATTAGTTTTACTACTGGTTTATGCTTCACTTCCCTGGTGGTTCAGAGGTTAAAGCATCTGCCCGGAATGCGGGAGACCCGGGTTCGATCCGTGGGTCGGGAAGATCCCCTGGAGAAGGAAATGGCAACCCACTCCAGTACTCTTGCCTGGAGAATCCCATGGACGGAGGAGCCTGGTTGGCTACTGTCCACCGGGTCGCAAAGAGTCGGACACGACTGAGCGACTTCACTTCACTTTACTATGCTTCCCCAGGCGGGGCTAGTGGTAAAGAACCCACCTGCCAATGCGGGAGACAGGCATAAGAGGTGTGGGCTTGATCACTGGGTCCGGAAGATCCCCTGGAGGAGGGCACGGCAACCCACTCCAGTATTCTTGCCTGGAGAATCCCAAGGACAGAGGAGCCTTGGGAGCTACTGTCTACAGGGTCACAAAGAGTCAGACATGACTGAAGTGACTTAACACACATATACATGCTTCCTTAAACAATATGGTTTGGTTTTGCCGATCTTTGAACTTCATATAAATGGAATCATACTTGTATGATTGTATAACCCTGCAACTTGCTTTTTTCTTCCCATTTTTAATACTTATTGCTGTTGATGCAAATAACTGTAGTTCACTCACTTTTACTATTGATATAGTACTGTACTCAATGAATATACCACAATTCATCCACTCTCTCACTAATACACATTTATAGGTCTTTTTTTTTTTGGCCTAATTTTCCTTTTACAAAGATTGTTATTGTGAACATTTTTTGACATGATTCCTAACACAAAATGCAAAAGTTTCTCTAAGGTATCAGAAGTTTATTTAGGGTATCTAGGGCAACTGCAAATTCATGAGACAGGTACTCTTTAAAGGTTATTGCGTTTTTCCAAATAGTAATAACAAGGTACACTTGAGGCAATGTTTCTGGGATCCCATCAATCATTATCTTGCTAACAACTCGTACTGTCTGTTTTCAAGTTCTGTCAACCTGGTGAATGAGAAGTAAAATTTCAGTGTGATTTCAATGACATTTACCTAAATTCTAATGACGTTGAACATATTTCACATTTATAGGCCATTTATACTTCCTCTTCAGTGAAATACCCTGTTCTTTTTGTTTGCCCATCTTTCTATCAGATTTTATTTTTTTATTCACTAATTAATATTCTTTATATACTTTACACTTTGAGTTAATTGTGTCCCTAAAAGTTTTTCTCTGCCTGAGGCATGGGGCACCTATGTGCACGCGTGTGTTTTCACTGTCTTCCATAAATGTAAAGTTCATAATTTTAATCTGATTACACCTATCCACCTTTTCCTTTATCATTTATATTTTACTTTTGATATCGTTTTAAAAACTCTTTTGGTTGGAGGAAGCTGTGTGCCAATATTTACTCTACAAGTGTCACAGTTCTGCCGTTCCACTGCAGTGTTGGATCCACTTGGAACTGACTTTTGTACAAACTGTGACATAGGGAACTCCAGTTCTATTTCCCCCATGTGAATAACTCATGGCCCTTCATCACTGACTAATAAGTCCATCCTTTCCCTGATGACAAATAATACCACCTTTGTCATATGTCCAATGGCACTATTTATGTGGTTTTGTTTTGGGCTCCCTGTTCTGTTTCATTTGCAAACTGTCCATTACTGTACCTGAGATGTTATTTTGAATTCTAAAAATTTTCAGTACATGCTGTTCAGGCAGTAAAACAAGCAGAAGTCAAACTTTATTACCATTTCAACGAGTTAATAAGCTGAAGATACAAGATAATCTGTAAAATGCTTCTGAATCACAATCCACATCTTATGATCCTCCAACTCATGATTTTCTAATCCACTGATATTTCAGAGCATTTTCATGTTATCTCACCATCTTGAACCTAAAATGATGACTGATTATATAAAATGCCTTGAGATTATTGTGGGAAAAGTATAGGCTTTAGAGTCATACCAATAAACAATTAGAAATAGGGCTCTATAGAGACTGAGTCCATAATCGTGGGCAAGTCATTCACCTTCCTGAGGCTGAAGGTCACATGATCTGCACAGCATTCATCATTACTGACATTGAAGGGTTTCTGAACATAGGAGGTGATATATTTAAACAAGCAGCACTATGCTTGACATAGGATAAGCTCTAAAAAAATTATATATATTTTAACACTGAATACATGTGAATCATGTATCTTTACTAATAGGGCTTAATCTACAATAATATTAAATAACAATAAAGTCAGACATCAAATGGACAAATTTAATGATCTGCTGCTGAACTTATATGTACAATAAAAGCCCTTAAGCTGACTAAATGCATTCAACTGACTATTAAGAAGTCAAGAACGAACCCAAGAACTCCATCAGCCATCATGCCACATAATTCATGTCCTTCAGCATTATTAAAAAAAAAACTGAACTCTGATATCTGCCCTGTTTAGAGCTCACATATTCAGCCCATCCAATCCCAAAGTAGTTCTAGGTTAACTTTAAATGAAAGCACACAGTGAATACAATTCACAAATTGTATGAAGCTTCCTTTCACTTCATTCAACTGCGTTTGTGCTGCTGTGCCATCCTCAGTCACTCGTGTCCAACTCTTTGCGACCCCATGGACCGCAGCCCGCCAGGCTCCCCTGTCCATGGGATTCTCCAGGCAAGAACACTGGGGTTGGTCGCCATTTCCTTCTCCAGGAGATCTTCCTACCCAGGGATTGAACCCACATCTCCTGCATTGGCAGGCAGATTCTTTACCACGGCGCCACCTGGGAATTATGCTTGGTGGGAATCAAATCTTGCTCATCACACCCACTAAATCTCTCTCAAAAACAATGTCACCCTCCTCAACTCCAACTGGACTCACGTCCCCACACTGCCACAGTAGTATGTGTAAAGAAATAATTAAACAATGAATTAAAAACCCCAAATCTTGAGTTACAACAAAATTCTAGGAAAACAACACAATTATTTTAGAGCTGAGAAAGCAGAGGCAGGAAGAGGTTAAATGCCATATCAGCTCACACCCAGAAGGTGAACCAGATCAGCTAATGCCAAAATAAACCTCCCACCCACCATGCTATGCCATGAGCTATTTTTCTCCACTGTAAGCTTCTATTACCTCCCTGCTCTGAATTCTTTACAAGGTGGTGAGAACTGACTGGTTCTAGATATATTCTGATATAGGGCCTTCAATGGCACCTCTCTACCTATGACATGAAACGTAAACTCCTTTTCCTAATACTTGATTGAGAGCTGGCCACTGCCTTCCGGGAGTCCTGTTTCTCATTATCACCCACGTTATACTCCTCGGTCCTTAATAAAGGACTCGCCTTACCTTTATCTTGCTACATTATAAACATATATACTGGATTAAGGGAATGGGAAAAGGGGGATGTTAAAAATATCCGACAACAAGGCAGGACTGAAAGCCAGAGGGAGTGTGGGCCCAGGAGAGCCCAAGCTTGCATCTGAATGAAACACTGAGATGACAAGGAAGCACCATTCAAGGACAAACCAGAGACAGTGCTTGGCCAAAGAGAAACCAGAGAGCAAGCAAGAGCCCCAGATGAGAGGCAGCCAGAGAGCTATGCAACTCTGAGCACACATGAGTGAGCAACAGAGATGGAAAGACACAGAAATCCAAGGGCAGGGAGAGCCCCACACCCCCGGCCCCTCACCAGGCAGTTCTGTGCCTGGCTTGCCTTCTCTTCTTCCTCCTTCCTCCAGGTCCTGGTTATATCTGACTTATCTTTTGTGGCTCAGCTCAGAGACCTTTTTGAGGTCTCCACACCCAACCCAGGAGAGTGGACCACTGCCCTTCCGGTCTAATCTGCACCCCCAGGAAAGTCCTTACAGTTAGCACAAATGGCTGTGCAAGTTCCCCTATGACTTTCCTCATCATTCAAATGCCAGTTTCTCAGGAGTATTTCCTTTCCATCTTTAATCATCAATGGCTTGCATTTAGTGGGGTTCAATAAGTGCTCAATGAGTGAAAAACTCCAGTATTTCAATTTTCCCAACAAATGTTTTCCAAATAGAATACATAAACACACCATCTAATCTCAGTTATAACACACACACACACATAAATACACACACTTTCTCAAACATATTTTTTCTTTCATCATGATTGAGTATCACCTATAGCACAAAGAACTATACTCTATATTTTGTAATAACCTATAAGGGAAAGAACCTGAAAAAAAAAAAAAGATACACGTGTATGTATAACTGAATCACCTTGCTGTATAACTGAAACACAACATTGCAAATCAACTATAGTTCAATAAAAATAAACTAGTTAATTTTAAAAGATGAAATGTTATTAAATAAAACATTAAGTGAGGGACTTCCCTGGAGGTTCAGTGCTTATGATTCTGATTTCCGTTGCAAGGGGCATGGGTTTAGTCTCTGGTGGGGGAGCTAAGCTCCATCTTGATCAGCTTAAATAAATAAATGATGAGATAACTCAAATATCTTAAATACAATGGCCCAGTAATTATGATCCATGGCTTTTGCATGGGCTTCATTTATAGCACTTTCTCAATCCCTGTGCTAATGCACATCATTTGGGGACAGATAACATTTGGGCTTCCCAGGTGCCTCAGCAGGAAAGAATCTGCCTATCACTGCAGGAGATGCAGGAGACTGGGTTCCATCCCTGGGTTGGAAAGAGCCCCTGGAGGAGGAAATGGCAACCCACTCAGTATTCTTGCCTGGAGAATCCCATGGACAGAGGAGCCTGGCAGGTCAGGGTCTGTAGGGTGGCAAAGAGTCGGACATGACCAAACACATGCGCACACAGTACAACTCTTTGCTGTGGGGTGGTCCTGCACACTGCAGGAGGTTTAGCAATGCCCCTGGTCTCTCCCCACTAGATGCCATTAGCACCAACCCCCTCCTTGTTCTGATCACAACTGCCTGCTCTCTTTCAGGGATCAAAATTGCTAGTGCCTAAGAATCACTGACTTACAGTAGTCTTTGTTTTCTTCAGGTACAAATGAATTAAAGTTGGAAGAAAACCTATGACCAACCTAGACAACATTCTAAAAAGCAGAGACATTACTTTGCCAACAAAGACCTGTCTAGTCAAAGCTATGGTATTTCCAGTAGTCATTTATATGCATGTGAGAGTTGGACCATAAAGAAAGCTGAGCGCTAAAGAATTGATGTTTTGAACTGTGGTGTTGGGGAAGACTCTTGAGAGTCCCTTGGACTGTAAGGAGATCCAACCAGTCCATCCTAGAGGAAATCAGTCCTGAATATTCACTGGAAGGACTGATGCTGAAGCTGAAACTCCAATACTTTGGCCACCTCATGCGAAGAACTGACTCCTTGGAAAAGACTCTGATGTTAGGAAAGATTGAAGGCGGGAAGAGAAGGGGACGACAGAGGACGAGATGGTTGGATGGCATCACTGACTTGATGGTCATGAGTTTGAGTAAGCTCTGGGAGTTGGTGATGGACAGAGAAGCCAGGCATGCTACAGTCCATGGGGTCGCAAAGAGTCGGACACGACCGAGTGACTGAACTAAACTGAACTGAATGAGTTAAAAGTATCATTTTATACATTCCATAGAGGATAGCTCCATTTTAACATCTTAACCTCGTCACGGACTGTGGTATGGGTATTTGACAGGGTAGAGGGGGAGAAAAGCTTGATTAGCCCAACTTTCTTTGACAAGGCAAAGGAATACCAGAAGTTTGAGAATAAAGTTTTAAATGTGTAACTATGTATGCTGATGGATGTTGACTAAACTGATTATGGTAATCATTTAAAAATATACACCAAAGACTAACACAATGTTATATGTCAATTTTGTCTCAAATTAAGAAAAAGAAGAATGAAAAAAAAAGGTTTTGATCATATGAGTAATTCCATTCACATTTGGAAAAAAAGATACTGTGTGTGGATTATTGACACCTTTGGGGATAGCTGCAGTTTTCAAAGTCATTTCTGCAATATACTTGATTTTTTCCTTATGGGCAGAATCAAAGCAGACATTTAAAATTACAACTCAACGTGGGGGTAAATAACTGCATCTGCTACCAAACTTAATAAAATAATCACTGACACCACTGCTCTGCTGACAGGAGGAGCTCTGATGTCATTAGAAACGAGGAAAAGGTTTATTTAAAAACATATGCACAGCAGTCACTGGGATCAAATTAAATTTGGAGGGTAAAAAACTGAAAAATCTGTGGCACTTCAAGCAGCGGGAAGATTTATGATGACATTTGTCGTGTGTGCATGTTGTATTAAATGCATTTCATGCAAGCCTACCATATTCAGCTCTCTCTTTTTTAACTGTATAAGATGATCCCATTACTCTTTTCATATTTTGATCTGTGCCAAGTTCATTTTCAAAAATGGATCTTCCCAGACTGGTACTTATTTCCTCTTCCACTAATGTTCTTTTTTCCCAGTTTCTTCTAAGATGACAGCAGTTATCCAGAAGGCTCACTGAAGGTGTGAGTGGCTCATCTACAGACTAATCACCCATCAACCGGATCATCATCTTTACGCCCAGCCCCTGGGCTGCCCAGCTCAAAGACACCCCTCCTCTGCAGGGTTTGGAAACATATTTGCTTTGCTTTTGAACTGACCCCTAAGATCTTTTCTGGGCATGTCAAGCCCTTAAGGAAGAAGATGTCTCCGAGTACTGCTTCTGGTTTGGGTTTCTCTAAGCAAGTGTACTGGAATTTCAAAAAGGAATATACCTCTTCTATCAGGCATGCTCCATTTTGATCCCCACCTCTGTGCATACACGTATTCCTCTCCTTGCCAACAGGTGCCAGGGTACAGGAAAACAACAGCCACACTGTGACCTAGAAGTCAGTCTCAGCTGTTAGCAATTCAGTGACTGAAGAATGCTCCAGTGTTGAGGAGGGGAACAAGAGGTTTGGAAATTATACTGCAAAGTGGCATTCAAAGATGCCTCTTTCCAAATATATATATATGTGTGTGTGTGTATTTTATACTAACTTCATCAGCAAGTGAACACAGAGTTCCAGTAATAATGTTTAATGTAGTAGAGCTTATTTCACAACTTTTCAGGCAGAGGGAATTTTCCTAATAAATTCTTGTTCAGAACCCTCAGGCTGAATGAATGATTATGACAGACAGCAGGCAGGATTCCTGTCTTCTTAACCACATTCTGGCAACTTAGCCACGCCTGAGGCAACTCAGGGGTCTCAAGGGCTCCACACAACACAGTTGGAAAACTACTAGGACAGGAAAACACTGATCAAGAAAATGCAAGGCCTGGTCTTCAGAACATGAGTGGAAAATAACAAAGTCAAGAGCAACAACAACAAACTTAAGAGTCAAAAGACTGGTTTGTGAAGCACAGTTCTGCATCTTGGTTGTTGCTATTCAGTCACTGAGTCATGTCCAACTCCTCGTGAAACCGTGGACTGCAACACCCCAGGCCTCCCTGTCCCGCACCTCTCCTGGAGTTTGCCCAAGTTCATGTCCAGCGCATCGGTGATGCCATCCAGCCGTCTCATCCTCTGATGCCCTCTCCTGCTTTGCCTTCAATCTTTCCCAGCATCAGGGTCTTTTCCAGTGTGTAGGCTCTTCACGTCAGCTAGCCAAAATATTGGAGCTTCAGCATCAGTCCTTCCAATGAGTATTCAGGGTTGATTTCATTTAGGATTGACTGGTTTGATCTCCTTGCAGTCCAAGGGACTCTCAAGAGTCTTTTCCGGCACCACAGTTCAAAAGCATCAATTCTTCGGTGCTCTGCCTTCTTTATGGTCCAGCTCGCACAACCATACGAGATCACTAAGAAGACCAGAGCCTCGACTATACGGATCTTTCTGCTTTTCAA
This sequence comes from Odocoileus virginianus, assembly GCF_023699985.2. NCBI lineage: Eukaryota > Metazoa > Chordata > Mammalia > Artiodactyla > Cervidae > Odocoileus > Odocoileus virginianus. The sequence continues at coordinate 57,346,478 of NC_069684.1, read as the reverse complement.
CACACTGTCGAGGTTTGTCATAGTTTTTGTACCAAGAACTTCTCTTTGTCTAATCTGAAGCACACGGTTCAACTCACTGCCCTTCCATTTTCTCATTCATGAGCTAGGCAGACATATCTGCTCAAACCAAGGGATCTGATTAGGTCAACTCAGTCACTTACTGGCATCCACAGTGACTCAGTAGTAAAGAATCCACCTGCGATGCAGGAGACCTGGGTTCGATTCCCAGGTGGGGAAGAGCCTTGGGAGAAGGAAATGGTAACCCACTCCAGTATTCTTGCCTGGGAAATCCCACATACAGAGGAGCCTGGCAGACTACAGTCCATGAGGTTGCAAAAGAGTTGGACATACAAGAGTGACTTACTAGCAGTGTGATTCTGAGTAAGCTACTTAAGCTTTCTGTGCTCCAGTTTCTTCATCTGTTGAAAATGGGCAATATCATCTGTCCCACAAGATTATGGTAAAGATAAACTGAGATACTTGGCACACAAGGAAACAGTGAAGATCAGCTATTCCTCCTCTTATTTTCTAGCAGTAAAGCTTGAAAACTATGGAAGTACTATAAAATATTTTGCAACGCATTATTTTCTTGTTGCTGCTATTATGGACATTGACCCTGGTCCAGTTGCTAAGCTGTTATGGGATTTCCTTCGAGTTCCAGTGGACCCTTAGGTTCCAAAGAGTCCCCATGTGTCTAATCTTTACTGTCAAACGTATGCTGCCCCACAAATAAGGGGCACTCTCCCTCTCCTTCCTACTCCTTTTGTTTAATAGTCTCAGCTGGAATTTCTTTTCAGAATTTCACACTAAGCCAGGAGGTTCTCCAACAGAGCAATAATTTGTCCATTTATTTGAACTATAGCTATATGGCCACTAACCGTTTTCCTTGAGACAATAAATGGTGGCTAGCATATATTCAGGAACATCAATAACCACAAAAACTAGTTACACTGTTCAACTCTTCATATTTGCAACAAATAAAAAATTCTACTGTATAAAATGCTGCCTCGTTAATATGTTAATAAGATGCTGTTAATAAGACTGGTTCAAAGGTGAACAAACATCTCTCTTTCTACTAAGACCTACTGTGGTAGTGAGGCAGAAAATACAGGCTCATGAATACAGTCTTACAATGGGGAAAAAAAAAGAATTTTAATTCAACTAACTGATGAACAAATTACCTTTCTGCTATTATTCGAACTTCTGACGTTGAATTTTCAATACCTAAAAAACGCCTACATTTCCAGAAATTACAGAAATAGAAAACAAATCCATTTTGACTGAACCTAACTATAATATTCTCCAAAATAAAAAGTAAATTAGTACGGCACCCTTCTTTAGAGTGTATACACATGTCACAGGAGTGAAGAGAAAGTTTTAAAGGAGAATATGTGAAAAGGATAATTTATTCCAGAATAATTTACAGATAGAAAAGCATGTTGCAAATTACTCATGCAGTTCAAAAAGTTTCTTTAAAACCTTCCTTGAAGTCTGATAAACATCCTCACTTCAAAAAAGGGTAACAGTATTTGCAAATTGAGCAAGAGGACCCGATGATAGCCATATATAATCAGTTGTCACCTTGCAGCTCAATTAGCCCTCATGTAAAAACGAGGCATGTAAGGAGAAATGAGGTTTTGACATTATCTCTGCCAGCAAGATAATTACCCAGCCTTCATTTAACAGTAGGGCAACACTACTGTAGCAACAAATTAACTCAGCCCCATTTGCAATTCATGGTGTGTTTTCTCATTTAATACCATTTGTCTTACCCCAAGTGAGTGTTTCCATTAGTTTTCTCTAGCACAGCAAACACTCAGTTGGACTCCACACATTGTATCACTGCGTCTATGCTTACCTTCCAGCAACCCTTTGAAAGCATATTCACAAGGCGATAGAGTCTCCCATGTTTCTATTTTAGCTACCACTTCTCTCTGGTTTGTGTCCAAACAATACAGTAGGTGTGTCTGTGTTCAGCCGTCACAGAGATGAAATTCCCTATGCCTACAATCGATTTCAGAGGTGTTTTCCCGTTGTGGCAAGAAAAATCAAGAAAGACAAATAATGCCAAGTCCTAACCTGGAAGTGAAGTGAAAAGTGTTAGTCGCTCAGTAGTGTCCAATTCCTTGCAACCCCATGGACTGTAGCCCACAGGGTTCTTCTGTCCATGGGATTCCCCAGGCAAGAATACTGGTGTGGAGAGCCATTCCCTACTGCAGGGGATCTTCTCGACCCATGGACTGAACCCAGGTCTCCTGCATTGCAGGCAGATTCTTTACCATTTGAGCCACCAGGGAAGCCCCTTTCTAACCTGGGCACACTCATATATTAAATTATTAACATATTTCCAGAAGACATTTTAGGAGAGAAACCTTTTTTTTTTTTAATGTGCTGGCTGATATGTTTATTTAACAGCCTGAACAAATGACTTCATCATCTCCTTCATTTTTCTTTCCACACTTTACATTAAAAGTTTTCCTAAGCGTGAACTTAAAAGCCACTCTCTGCTCCTAAAAGCAGGGACAGTTGAGGAAAATATTTTAAAAAGGAAGAGTGTTAATGTTTAAAGCATCATGAGCACAGAAACCAAGAACTGTACTGTCATGAGCGGGCCTGTCATTAAACTTCACATTCCTCTCTAACAGGCACTACTAATTTGACTACTGACTTGTTATTTGAGATTTTACACACGGAGCATTTCACTACTGACAACATGAGAGGCCCTTAAAGTCCTCGCAAGACTCGAGTCCCCCAGAACTGCTTCAGTACAAGAAGACAAACCCATACAATGGATGCTGAGCTTTAAACACACAAATACGTCGCCAAGTATATTTATCTATAACTAACGATGTCAGTCGGAGAGGGCAATGGCACCCCACTCCAGTGCTCTTGCCTGGAAAATCCCATGGACGGAGGAGCCTGGTGGGCTGCAGTCCATGGGGTCGATAAGAGTCAGACACGACTGAGCGACTTCACTTTCACTTTTCACTTCCCTGCATTGGAGAAGGAAATGGCAACCCGCTCCAGTGTTCTTGCCTGGAAAATCCCATGGACGGAGGAGCCTGGTGGGCTGCAGTCCATGGGATCTCGAAAAGTCAGACATGACTGAGCGACTTCACTTTCACTTTTCACTCTCACGCATTGGAGAAGGAAATGGCAACCCGCTCCAGTGTTCTTGCCTGGAGAATCCCAGGGATGGGGAGCCTGGTGGGCTGCCGTCTATGGGGTCGCACACAGTAGGACACGACTGAAACGATTTAGCAGCAGCAACGTATATCAATAGGAAAAAGAAGGAAATTAACTCTGTAAGTGCATATATAAATATTCCAAAATAGGGGATCTCAATTTTTAAAATAAACAGTCACTAGTCCTCATGAAATTTAGGGAAATTCCTGAGGAGCAAAACAATACTTTTAAGAGTTTTATTTCATTTAACATAAGAGTGATTAGCAAAAATATCTGTGGAAAACTACATTATACTCTCAGGAATTAGGAAGAAAAAAGACATATGTATGTACACTTCACAGAAAGTTTCATTGCTAAATGGTTACTTTAACCTTACAAACTAGCAAATAAGTGTCCATGATATACTAGATTTTTGTTTTTATTCTTTAAGCATTAAGTAATTCATCAACATCACCATGCTTTCAGTAACCAACTGTTCTACGGAACAGATTTAAGGCTTGACACTTAACATATAGAGAAGCTGTATCAAAAAGAATGTTCTATGCTTCATTATATGATCGAACCAGTCTCATATCTCTAGTCAAAGTGATGGCAAGTGGAAGAAGATGAAAGAACCAATTTTATTTTTTTTCCATTTCTCACAAAAGCATTTTAGGAGTGAAGATTTCTTCTCAATTCAGAAAAATCTTTTATATACTTGACTAAGAGTCACCCAGCCTTGGCTTCAACAATTCAAATACAGAGAAAAAGATATGAAATGAAGACAAGGGAAAGTTAAATTTTCTTTTTGCGCTTTCCTGGTCTTACCAATCACACAGTCATCCAATTGCTGTGAGGAGGGTAAAATGTTTAATCTGTAGATGTTCTTCTATCATTAGCACTAAAACTGAGTGTGTATTACCACTATACCACTAGGATTCCATTTTGTATACTGAAATAGTAAATTACAAACAAAATGAAAGATAAGGAATTATACTATCTTTGTTATACACAGTGAACACAAATCAACACTTGGTCAAAGAAATATGAATGGACATTACATCCAGTATATGGAAAATTGATTCATCAATCCAATCACTAATGAAATATATAACGAAATACTCATTCTTCTTTTTCATTACTCATTAAACTGGCTTTTGGAAAAGATAAAGACAGGCAAGTATCCAAAGGTGATACTTAAGTTAGAACTTAAAAGATGGATATGAATTATCTTTAAAGTATGCAATTAAATATACAGTAAAAACACTGATATACTATAACTGCATTTAACACAAAGTGGACAGATAAAATATGAAACAGACTTTTGCTAGTGCAGGAGTTTTTCTTCTAAGAAACTTCACAATCTTTAAAATGTAATTAAAACAATTGTTTCACTGGGAAATGTGGTTGGAGGATTACTTTGAAACTCACAATAACATAGTTATTTTCAGGCAAATAGTTAAATACTAAAAGGTTTTTTATGGTATGAATATAGAACTATAAAATGTAACTATCATTAAGCAAATACAGCTCTTAATTATATCTCACTCTGGCATCAGAGTATTGGCCTTTCTTTATCAATTCATGATCAGCATTGTCATTAATGTGGTGCCTTACACATTTTTAAAATATCATCTCTAATGAAGCACAAAGATACTAAAACGACACAGCTGTAATGTACGGGATACCTTACCTTAGTTGGTTTAATTCAAGTAATATTCTGTTGCATCCAACTGGCTTTGTGAACATACAAACATAATTCAGGAGAAATGACCATGAGCAACGTTGAGGAGCAACTGGTGAAACAGATTTATTTAGACACTATGGATAAATTGGTATAAATACTTTGACTTTAAATATTTAAGAATACCTGTAGTCTTCAACAAAGCAATTCCATTGTAGTAATTTATTCTAGGGAAATAATAGTGTGTGTATGTATGTGTGTCTTAGAAGGGAGAATCCTTCATGTACAAAGATGCTCATCAGAGTATTACTTATAACAATTTAAAAATGAGAACCTAAACAAAGGAAACACTTCAGATCTACAGGATGGAATATTACATAACTATTAAAATCTACAGTTATGAATATACACTTATATGTTAAGGTAAAATGCATGATTCAAAACTGCATGTACAGCGCACATTCATTCATTCATTTCTTAGTTCATTCAAACACTGACTGCATGTCTAATTCAGGCTATGGGCACAAGCAATGAAACAAAACAGACAAGAAATCTGCCCTCATTGGAGCATATAGTCTAACAAGAAGAAACATACAATAAACAAATACAGATGGTAGTTGGGGTAAGTGAGATCCAGTGCTGGGACAAGAGGGATGTGGGTTTTAGCCAGAGAATGCCTCAAACAAGTGAAAGGGTGAGCGTGGGGGGAGGAACGTTGCAAGAAGGGAGTACGGCTCGGTTGGGAGCATGAAAGCAAGGAGGCCAGTCTTGCTGAGAAGTGAGCAGAGAGACAAGCAGAAGGAGGCCAGAGAGGTTTGCAGGGAGGGCAGCGACGGGAAGGGGGCTGTGCCGATGCAGCGCCTTGCCTTCTAAGTTACTGCAGGCCTTCTGCTTTTATTCTAGTGAGAGAGGAGGCTTTAGAGGGTTCTGAGAAAAGGTATGATGTAATGGGACTTTCATCAAACCGGTCACTAGCGCTGCTTTGAGAACAGACCTTAGGAGAGCAGAGGCAAAAGCCAGCAGCTTTTACATCAGCAACATGATGAAAGTCAGACAGAAACAGACAAATATCATATACTGCCACTTACATGTGGAATCTAAAAAAAGTGATAAAATGAACTTATTTACAAAACATAAATAGACTCACAGACATAGAAAACAAACATGGTTACCAAAGGGGATAGCACGGTGGGAGTGGGGATAAATCAGGAGTTTGGGACTGACATAGATGCAAACAGATAAACAAAAGGACCTACTGTACAGCACAGGAAACTATAGCTAGAGTTACCTAAAAACTAGTAACTGATGCCTCAGACTAACTTCAGGGAAAGAGTCTGGTAACCTACACTTGGCTGTGCCTTTAGCAAGTCCAGTCGCTATTAAAATTAACAATATGCATTTAAATAGCAAAACAAGAAAGTCACATTTAGAAAAGAATCAGTGATATACAGTGTAGAGGAATATTCTTGACAATTAATCAAGTGCAAAAGATCAGGTTTTTCAGTGGTTACTGAGGCAATAATAAAACAATTGCTCAAATCAGTATAATCTTTTGCAATTTCATTGGAAGTATAACTTAATGAACTACCATGTGTCAGATCCTTTCCTAAAAATGTACTAAGTACTTCATTACAGCTTATGTAACCTAATATTTACAACAAACTTCATATATAAGGATAGAGAGACTTACAAAGGTTATAAAACTTGCTGAAGATCAGTTTGCTGATTGGAGCCGCCACCTGTCCAGTTCTGAGGCACAAGAACTGCTCAGTACCACATCCTAGCAGACACGGTCTGTCCAGTTCAATGGGCTCTGTACCAGGAGAGTCACCACACAGGACAAACACCTAGTTCTGAAGAGGTACCATCACACATTAACAAACGTGTGAGGCAAGACCTAAGAGGTAGTGAAGGAATCACAGAAGTCTCCATGATGTAATGAGGTTATGAAGAGAAGAAAACAGGTTTTAGGTAATACGAAGACAGATGAAAAGCTACAAATGGAAAATCCTGAGTTCTAATGTTAGGATTGTATAAGAGAATGAACATATGCTCTGGAAGCAGAAAGATTTAGGTTCAAATCTGTGTTTCACACTTAAGCAGTAATGTGATTTTTTGAGCAAATTATGTAATCTCTCTAGGCCTCACTTTCATCAGTAAATGTATAGGTAACAATATTTACCTTGAAAAGGTATTTCAAACAATAAACGAGATAACAAATACAGTTTAGAATAGGTACTTGAAAGGGAAATTAGTGGTTTTTTTATTCCCTTCGCCAGCCCAAATGCCACTTCTACTCTAAATCCTCTACAAATACTGCAGCTCAAGACAGAGACAAAAGAACATTTATTGTTTTTAAATTAGTTCAAATCACCAGACTCATTTAAATATTCAAATATTTCAAAAATAATCCTGGAATTGCATTTTCTTTTTATCGATAAAATGTCAGGAAATTTACAAACTAATAATCAACAAAGTGATGACGAGTGGAGGTAAAATTCTATATCAGGCTATTAAACAAAGAATTTATGAGGCCCTGGAAAGAAGACAATAATCACTCTGAGCTCATATGGGTTCACTGAGAATAAGTCTTGCCAAAAGAATGGCATTTATTTCACTGGCAAGGCTACTAGCCTGAAAGCAAGACGGAAAAATATGGTATATTATAACTTCAGAACAGTATCTCACAAAGTCTTTAATAGGATTTTTTGCATTAAGAGTTAACTATGGCTGGTGAAGAGTTAGGTGGAATTATAGAGAGTTAACTGATTAACAGGTTGGAATAAATTTGCAAAGAAGCTTCCAATGACAGACATCCTTGGTTCCTCCTGTTTAGTCATTATTATCAAAGTATTGGAATAAAAATATAGAGAGCTTGTTGCTGAAACTTAATGGAACAAGATCACAACAGGTGACAGAAGTAAAGTACTAACACTATGATGCGCATTTTTCTTACACACAAATTTCCTACTGCTCTAGAGAAAATGGAAGATTTCTAACTTGATAGAAGTTTATGTACATTAGAGATTTTAATTGCAAATTCATAGATATGCTCAACAAAAATATTAGCCTAAAGGTGATGTGGCAAACCTCCTTTCCACCTCCATCCCCAAATGAAGCACTTCTAGGCTGTTTGAAGGTAACTCATGTCCCATGGACAGAGGAGCCTGGTGGGCTACAGTCCAAAGGGCCACAAGGAGTCGGACACGACTGAGCCACTTAGCACTGCAGCGCTAAATAACTCATGTCACAAGTTTCCAGAGGGGAAAAAAGAAAAATATCCCATGACTCCAGTGGCATTTTACGTCTGGATACCATATCTGAAATACAAGCACATTTAAAAGAGAACAATCAGAAAGGTGAAAGGGCTTGGGAAAATGTGAAAAATAACTGGTGAGCTAGAATGAAAAAGATAAGATGTAAAATTCTCCCAAGTATTTGTGGGACTATCATGCGGCAACTCTTAGTACCTTTCATTTACCTGAACACCCATCTTATGGGTGAAAAAACTGAGGCTTAGAGAAGTTACACAGATAGCCAATAGAAGAACTGAAACTTAAATTTAGGTCTTGTGACCGACCTTATGCTGTGTAATGCCAGAGAGTGAAACTAGAACCAATTATACCATGAAGCTAGATTTCAGGTCACTCTAAGGAAGAAATAACAACCAAACCTGTCTCATCATGAATAGTTTCCATGAAGCCTGGACACAAAGGCAAATCTACATAGTGTGATCAAGAAAAACTTCAATCTATAAAAACACATCATCTATGTTTCCAGACATCATGGGCACCTGTATAAACTGAACAACCATTATGCAAGGTGTTCCACAATCCCTTAATCTGCCCAACAACCCCAATGAAACGACAAAATCCTACTAAATATTAAAAATAACTTCCACAAGGTCTTAAGGCGAATACCTTAAAAGAGAATAAACAAACAGTGAATCAATGAAAATCACAAGTCTTCTTGGTTCTTTCTCCTAGAGGTCTGGTACCTTGGCCACATGTTCAAATCACCTAATGCCTTTTAAAAAATACCAGAAGTTTTGACTGAATTGTTCTGAGATGAGGTCAGTTGCTGAGACATGGATATGTCTTCCCGAAAACTGGGTACAGATTCAGCCATACACACAGGACAAACAAGCTATTAATACTTCTCTGGGGGGAGGGGAAGGGTAACCATGAAAAGTGAGAAGAAAATAGCAAATAGCCTGTTCAGGCATCTTCACAAAAATAAAATTCCAATGCAATTTCGTACCCACATAAGACATATTCAAACAAACCTGAGACCCCCAAATATTATATTATTTCGGATATCCAAATATTAAGATCTATATTAGATCTAACATATTAGATCTATATGCAAAATATTAGAAGTACAAGAAGAAAGGCAGCCGGACAAGAAAAGTTCAGGACCCACTCATCTGAAATATGCTTTTTAAACAAATAAAATGACACTTTTTAAAGTCAAATACTGTAAGAGATTGCTTGTCTTTTGCACAAGCGGCAGATCTGTTATCGTTCTCATCATACTGAAAGCTTATCCCACAGATGCCCTCTCTGTACCCTCCAGTGGCTCTTTGTGCGCTCAAAATTAACCCCACTATCACAGTGTTTCTTGGATTAACCAATGTAAGATATGTGAAGAGGGTCTTTGTTGTTGCAAAATGAGAAAAGTTGCATTAAAAGCATTAAAATAATTGTGCTCACCTGGAGGGAAAAAAAAAAATCAGCAAAGTACAGTGGCAGCACTTTATGGAAGCCATTTCTTGCAAACAACTAACACAGTTTTCAAGCTCTTTAATTAAAGAGATACTCTTTAAAATTGAGGAGGAATGTTAACTTGAATGTCATCCCTTTCCTCCTAGAATGAATGACCTCTGATAAGTATCTGAACCATTCAAACACAAACACACATAAAATGTGATTTTTTTTTTTTTTAATTCGACAAATACGAACTTTGGTGTGGGCAAAGGAAAAGCAAAGAATTAGTTTATAAATTTAATTATATAGAAAAACACAGAGCTGACAAGCAGGTGAGTTGTCTAAACAAACTTTATTAGATATTAAGAAAAGGAGTGTCATTTTTTGTTATAAGAGCCCAAGGTGACTGCTTAGGTTTTATACTGCTAGTTAATTCTAGCTGGAGCACAAATCTTGTCTTCTCTTATAATTAATTCTCAGTGTCAAAACTGTCCGATGTCCTTTTCAGAATCAACCCATCCTGGCTGTTAATTATATTACAGAAATATGTTCAAATAATGTTAATGGTCTGATTCTAATGCTCACAGAACAAGTTATAGGTAAAGCTCAATTAATGACTGAGCTAAATATGTTTACTTAATTATTTTGCAGAGAACATGAGAATGATTTGCTTTTTGCCAAAGTGATACCTGAAGAGATGAATTAAAAAAAAAAAAAAGAAATATGTACCTTCTGGACATAGGTACAGGATAGGAGCCACAGCTTGGATATTAAGACAAATCCTGACTATTCTTAGAAGTACGCATGACTGAAATATTATTACTTAGATTAGGGGGTTTCTCAAATATTGAGAAACAGACACATAACAGAAACACAGGGACCAAGAAAAAGTCTTCTGAAGGGTAGTGTTACAAAATGTGCCTTTTAAACATTTTTATATATTCAATTACAGTGGTCTTATTTTCTTAGTGGTCCATATTTCCATAAGTCCCATCCCAGACAGTGCCCCAGAAGTGGGCATGGGAATCTGAATTGAAACCAAGAAGCCCATAACTGCCCCAGGGAAAGCCTGGAACTGAGAGCTGGCTTGGAACTTCCCAGAGCTCCAAGACTAGTCTAAGTCCAGGAAGTGCCCTTCCCCTGGGGCCTGAGATGTACTGTGACATTCGATGACTGCATTTAGTTTCTGGATGGGTTATCTGTCTGTGAACAGATAGCACATAACTTGTCAAAGTGAAATAAAACAATAAATGAAGTAATCATAGAACTTAGGGAGGGGGGAAAAAAACTAATTTTTCTTAGCATGTATGATGGGTTAGCCATGTTGCTAGGATAATATATTCATTCAACCTCTCTTCTCCCATAAGCATTGTAAGATAGATACTATTATCCTCATTTGCAAAAGCAAAAAGATTAAGTAAATTATCCAAAATCACTCACTCAGAAAGTGGTAGGTCCAACCTGCCAGGTCTTTTTGGCTGCAAAGAGCATGCTTTTCTCTAGCAATGTACAAAGAAAAGCAAAAAATCAAGATCCATTCAGAGATAAGGTAAATATAAAATTCAATCTCATATGTGCATACTTGAAGTGTAAAGGATCATTTTTTCCCCTCTTTAATTTCTGACTAACTTACACAGAAGTTTGGGAGTCTAATACACAGGCTTTTTCCGATGTCTGAGGACTGACTGGGCCTATGGTGACTTTTGCACTTAGAATCATAACATTCATAGGCTGAAAAAAAGGAAAACAAGAAAAATCTTAAGAACTTCTTGATTCTTACACAAGAAGAGACAAAGACATCTTAAACATCTTGTTCAAAATCACAGCATTTGATTTTTGCAAAGCTGGGGTTAGATCTCAGATTTGACCCATGGCCAGCGCTTCTTTCAGTTACAAGGTACCGGGATTTTTTTGTTTTTGTTATGCTAGTTTTGTTTCTCCCTCAGCTCTGGAAAAAGCTGTAGCTGTTAGTTATCATAAGAGTATGATACAACCATGAAAATGTCATAAAAATCCTCTCAAAAATTAGTATATTCAATCATTGCCTTAAAAAGAAAACAAATCACCTGTTTCATTAAAAAAAAATAATCAAATGGTATTAAGAAAAAGATGAAACTAGGTAAGCTTACTTAACTAAAATAAAATTTGGATTTGTAGGTCAAAATTTCAGGTAGCTTAGATTTAAAATATAACTGATGTAAAAAATCAATGCATCATGACATGAGAAAACTGTTACTGATTTTTTATGTGCTTCCAATTTGATTGCTTTGGCCTTCCAAACAAATACATGGAAGTACCAGAAACCTATTAGTATGATAATAAAGCTTCACTCCTGGATGTGTACAATCTCTTTGCTTGGAGGATAACAAACAAACAAACAAAAATCAGTGTAAAGATCTGCTCCAGATTTCAATAAAAGAATATTTGAACTAATTATAAAAGGCAAAATTTTAAAAAATGTTATAATAAGCAGATTATAAATAAGCAGATTTTAGAATAATCAGGTTGCCTTTCCTTTAAGGCCTTACAAAATCCATTTCTACTTGACTTAAAAGCTAAGAGCTTACCCTATTGTTCCTATTCTAGTTCATGTTTTCTTCAAAATTTCAACTTTTAAAAATACAAACCTAGCTTCAAGTTATTATCCTCTATCACTACCCAAAACACGGTAAATACAATGAGTCCTTTTACACACAGAAAATAGTATAAATTGATAGGAATATGTTTAACAGTCAATGTTATGAGCAGAAAAAAATGGAAATATATAAAAGGCATATAACTATACACTGATGAATACATATATGTGTATATATATACATATACATTTATATACATCAATATTTGGATTGCTTTTGCTTGGATCATATATCTTCTATCCCCCTAAATCAAAGCTGTATAATAATTTTAAAATGCACTTTCTTGTTGTGAATACATACTGTTCCTGTCATGTGGAATGAAATAATTGGAATAGTGATGACAAATTGGCTGGTAATAATTCAATAATCTATTTAAAGTGAAAGTATAGGTTCCGAGAACTTAATATTGCTAAATCACTAATGTTTCAGTACTTCAAATTACATAATATTATAAAATACTGATTGCAAAAGAAACTGGGTAAGACTCTTCCTACTTCTGTTCAACCTATGTGACTCTTAAAAAAGAATCACATGTACACATCCATGCTAACGGGGTTCCTAGATTTTTATATATATGCTATGTACTCAATAGTGGCCGGCCACATAATTCACATGCAGAACTATCCCCCTTTGAACTAAATGAATTCTGTTATAATGGAGAGTTGAGACTTGAAAAAAATTGCTTACAATTGCACATACAAGTGAAAAAGATAGCTAAGTCTAAATTAAGATGTTGGCTATGAGGTTTCCAATAGGACCTTGACATGACTGGTGACCTACTCATGACATGATCACACCAGTACGGATTTGGAATTCTATTAGTATTACCAGAGGAAAAAAAGTCAAGGAGTCATCAAGAAAACAAATCTATATCTTCTACTCCATCAGCCAATTACTGTTGTTAAAGTGGAATTAGATGGGTATTGACAATGCGAAGGGGAAAAGGATTAAGCAGATGACTGAATATATCACAAGCAGTGGTGATCATAGTTTGGATTTTTAGCCCTATTTTGTTTTTGCTGTACAAAGTTTTTAAAAAATTTCTAAAACAGGAATGTGCAAAGGGATTAACTACTGCTAATATACCTGACAAAATACAAATCTTAATATCTTTGCTAACTGGATGATGCACAAATATTTTTACATAAGGTTCTATTTTATACAAACATATATTCAATAGCTTAGCACAGATTTACTAGGGATCTGTACCAGTCTATAAATAAAAGGACTCCTGGAAAGATTAAATAAAATATTATTTTAATTTTCTAATATTTCAAGGAAGAAAATTCCCCAATTTTATTTTTGAAAACTGAATCTTCTTGGCAAAAGTAAGGATAATACAACTTAACTGATTATAAAACCAAAACATTTGTACTGCATGAGGAGGCAGTATAGTATAATACTTAGGAATGTGACCTTTGACTTTAGAGAGACCTAGTTTTAAGCTTGGGCCCTACCATTTGCTATAATATGATCTTAAACAAATTACTTAACCCATGTCTTACTTTTCCAACCTGTAAAAGTGAGAAACAATACCATGTCAAATGGCTTGTGAGGATTAAATGACTGTGCCTGTGTAAAAAAGTCTTGCATAGCATTCAATTATTGTTAGCTTTTGCTATTATAAAAAGTTAGAGCTAGAGTTCTATGAACTCACCCAGTTATTTTTTCTACAGATAAGTTCAGTTTTGTTACATGGTGATTAGGACTTCCTCGGTTGCTAAGTGGTCAAGTGGTCAAAGTCAAGAAAATGTCATAAAAGTATTGGTCATCAATGCCAAGGTACTATGTTAGAGGCTGGTTACTCTATACCACACACCCTATTCCACTAGGGGGGAGAAAAAATCACAAAGCATAGGGCAGATTTGATTTAAAGGCAGGGGAAGAATTACTGGCCTAAATGGCAAACATTACCATCAAGACACTAAGTTTCGGGTACGATTTTTTTCGCCATTTTCTCCTGTGTCTAAGGTTTTATCCATTTATACTGACTTTACTGATTGAGTAACACTGCCACCTTCCCCTTAACACAAAATTCACGTATTTTGATATTAAATATAATCATTACAGTCTTTGTTCTTTAAAGTCAAGTTTAGATGGTATATAAGAGATGAGTGTATTTATGCCAGGCTAAAATATCAATGTGAAAAGTAATCAGATGAATATATCATTGAACTTGGATCTATCATCATCTGATGCTAGCCGTCTGTCTTCCTAGTGTGTGATTATGTATGAGTGATCCTCTCATTCAAGCTAGGTCTATGATGACTGATATTCTAGGTTAGTTAAAATATGTAAACAGAGTTTTCACTTATAATATCAGAAAGTAACTTAATTCACACTTAGAAATTAGGGTGTATCATGCCTACCCATTTTAAATCTTCACGAAACTCTTATTTTTAATAAACTGAGGTAACTTCATTTCTCAGTCTGATCTTTTTAAGAGTATAAGTTCTCCTAAACTTAAAATTCACAAAACCATATATAAAGGAATATGACTTAGTTTTGTAATTCAAATAAAATTCAAACAAAAATAATTTTACAATAACATTAAAAAATAAAAAAAAATACTGTTTAAAGAAACAGTTGCAAAGAAGGCCAAGAACATAGTAAGTAATGTAAAGGTTTCCAATGGAAGTTCACTCAAGAGAAAAGTCACAAAAAAATGCTAAGAGGCATGAAAATGTGTTACTAAAACTTTAGCTCTAGTTTAAAAATAAAATTGTAATCAAGAATAAAAAGCAAAGAGATGCCTAAACACAGACAAGGGGGAAAAAAAAAACCTCTAGCAAATCTAATAAATTTAACTTGCCCTGCCAGATCTTTTCAACTTATTGGAAAATTCGCTTGACTTAATATTGACACAGAGATGTGTAAATCAATACATTCAGAATGAAAGATATATTTTAATTTAAAAATGTTCAGACTGCAGCAGTAAATCTATGCACTTAGTACATAAAAATCATCAAGAGTTTAAATGCTGAGGTATAGTATTGGGGCGAAACAACACCTAAAGGTGAATGAAAATACTACATTTCTACCACCAAAATTTTGACTTTTTAGACTGCATGTTAAGGGGATATTTACAAAATTTACTGAAATATATTTACAAGCAACAGATAAGCTGAATTTCATTGAGAATCCATCAAAGCCTGCAACCAGGGCACCACCTACCTGCTGTTTATAAAAAGTCCTATTTTTACATACAGCTAGCAAGCTATTGTGATTTTTCCAAATAAAATGGGAAATAAAAGAAATGAAAGTATCCCCTAATCTCGGTGATTTTTTAATGCAGTCCACAGCTTTAACTGGTATTCAATATGGTAGGCTGATTAAGATTTTTGAACAAACTCTGGGAGACAGCGGAGGGCAGAGGAGCCTGGCACGCTGCAGTCCATAGGGTCATAAAGAGTTGGACGTGATCTAGCAACTGAACAACAACAATTAAATTAAGATGGGTTAAAATATGAAACACAATAGATTTTTGAGTACAAAAAATGTCAAATATCTCATAATTATTTTTGCTAAAATAATTTTACCAGTACATGCACACATTTTCAGGGTACAAAGCCAGAAATAATCATGTGTTTCACTTAGGAAAATGTATTACACAAGAAGGCTAGACCTAGACAAGCATAAGAATATAGTTTCTCTATCTTCTTAAATAAATTTACCATATGTGTACAAGTTTAATTTGATCAATCACATCATAAATCTAAATGATCTTTAGATTGGGAATCCCTCTCTGCCACATACTGCCCATCAGATATTATAAAGAAATGAAAAGTAATAATCATAATCTTGATCATTGGTAAAATAACCTTTCAACTAACAAATCTGAAAGTTAATAGGGAAATGCTATACCCTTAAATATTCTGTTTCAAACAAAAAAGGATTAAGACGCGTTTATATTTACTAGAGTATACTAAAGTATGACCAGACCCAAAATCTCCCAATTATCTCAAAATCACAGTAAAGAGACCTGCGCCTTACATCCTGCCTATAATTTCTCTTTATAGTTAGTATATAACTTTCCTTCAGTAATCATTCTTTACTCTTGTCATCCTTCTCTTTTGAAAATTCCCCTTCCCCAATCATCCTCTCAAGCCTCGCTACTTAAAAGCAGGGTCCTCAGACCAGAAGTAGCAACATTTTCTAGAAGCTCTTAAAAATGCAAAAATCTGAAGCCCCACCCAAGACTTACAGAATCAGAATTTACATTTTAACAAAGTCCACTACACCCATGCTCCAAGATTTGCTGGGTGACTAAATTTAAGAAGTACTGCTTTAGACTTGCTGGAAAGAATTTCCATCTTCACAGTATGTTTCTCTTGTTCTTATCCTTTATAGGTTTTGTCTGGTCTTCAGGATAATAGGGTTAGAGAGCATCTTAGAAATCACTGATTTCAAACTTTCACATTACAGACAGGCACACTAGAAATAAGTAGTAACACCGAGCACAAGAACCTTGCATAAAAAGGCACTGATAAATGTCAAGTTGCAAGACAAAGGCAAGAAGAGAAATTGAAGCTGAAAGGGATTAAGGTCTTACACAAGTTCATATGGTTAATTAGTTGCAGGGATAAAACAACAATCTATGTCTCATGTTGATTCCAATGCCCAATGCTCGGTTCAATACAAGAGGCTACTAGCAAGACAGGGCCAGAGTTTTGGAGGGATTCCAGCCCTTCTCATTCCTTGCTGGGATGTGTAAGAGTGCATGCTTCTTGGGACTAGGTGTATGTGCATACATGTGGACACTCACGGGAACACACGTGCATGCCTAGTTCTGGAGTGCTTTGCAGAGCAACAGTTTTATTAATAACCACTTAAAGCCTAACATTCAAGTTTTACAAATATGGTGTCTATTTTTTCAGCTTCAAGTCAAATTCCCTTTTCTACAGTCTTTGATCATCTTCACTTCTATCAAAACATATCTGAGGTAGCTGAGAGGTGGGAATCAGGAGGTCATGAGTAAAGGTCATGTGAGGTACACTGCAAACAGACACAGCAGCCTTAACTGGCTGGGCACTATTACTCGAGTTGGTCCTATTCATCTCTCCTACTTCTTTTCTTTCATATGCTTCTTCCTCTTTGTCACCCTCTTCCTGTTCCACTGCCCTTGCTCCTTTTCTTTAACTGCCACCGAAAAGACGAAGTTCAAAAAGTAACTTATACAATGCTTAACACTCTTGGGAAGAAAAGCACTACCCAAATTATTACAAATCATAACTTACAATTGTATAGCATTTTAAATTTTGTACCAAGTTATGTTTATAGAGCACTTTCTTAAAGCTATCACAATACCATAATGTCAAACTGCTTTTCATAATGACAGTGAATATAAAGATTAACTCCATATAAAGACATTCTATGGACATGGCAAATCTGTTCACATTTTCTCAATTAATAACATGTTATGAAAAATTGTGAGAGAAAAAATATTTGCATGATAAGACCAAAAAAAAAAAAAAAAATAGAAAAGGCAACACTACATTTATAAAATTTTACTTTAAAAAAAGCAAAAATACCTGTTTAAAAAAATATATATGTATATAGTGAAGCTAAAAGATGAATTTCATCATGTCCTATCAAAGACCAGAAGAAAGTGGCAGAATGTAAACAATTCACAGTATATAACCAGTCAACAAATTATCAAACATAGAAAACTTTAATGATTTAAATAATTGCCTTGGTTACTTATTGAGCCTTATTCTCAACTAACATTTGAGTATAAAATATACTTAACTATAATTAACAGGCACACCTAGAGGTTGTAGAGTTTATACTACAACAGAAATAAACTACTGAAATACACCAATCATTGTAAGAATGCCATATATGGATAACTTTATTATAAAAGCAATAGAAATTAGAACTTTTGAGACTAAACTCCTTGGATAGGATGCAGTAAAACATGGGTAAATGAAAGACTACTAATGTCTCATAAACTGTCACTGAATTTAATTACTCCCATTCCCCCCATTAATAGCACAGATGAATTAAACAGTAGATGAGTTAGTTAAGACAAGGCTGAAGGAATTACCGACAGTGTGGGACAGAAAAACAATGAAATGGAAACTAGGAGAAAAGGGTTATGAGATATTGAGGGTAAAATGAGAAAGTGCAACACACGTCTGTCTGAAGTCCTAGAGAAACAGAAGACGTATAATAAACAAAAGAGAACATTTAGCTAAGGGCTGAAATTTTTAAAAAGCTGGTTAGACAGAAATTACTAGTTGTAGGAAAGACAACATAAAAGTGGGGTCAATAAATTCACATCTATGCATAATGTGAAACTATAGAATATCAAAGACAAAAAAAAATCAGCCAGAGTCGGGGGAAACAAAACCACGTTGTCTAACATGAATCTGACAACAGGTTGCTTATCAGCAACAACAAATGCCAGGAGCCAGTCACAGAGTACCTTCCAAGTGCCGAGAAAAATGATTTAACCCAGAATTCTATATGCAGAAAAACTACTGTTCATAAAGAAAAGTGAAAGGAATCCAGTTGCAGATTTAAAACAGCAAATTTACCAGTTATAGACACTAGGATACCTTCTAAGAACATATTGAAGAAAAGGATCTTGCAAGGAAAATCTAAGACTATCTAAGAAGAAATGCTAAGAATCTGGTAGACTTTTAAAATCTAAATAAATTATATATGAATATTAATATCTAGTTCATACATTTATAAAACTAAAAAAATTGGAGAGGAAGAGAATGTTTTGGCTTGAAGAAGTATGATCAAAATTAGTTTTATGGTCTTTGTATTGTCAGAAGTCCCGACATTACCCACGTACCTTAAATTTAACATACAGCTGAGAACTCAATATTTCTTAAACAGTCAGGCATTTTTACAACTCTTCACCTTTGGTTTGCTGACCTAAAGTACTAGACTTAGAATTGGATGACCTTTGGTCATCCCTTAAAATGACCTATTGCTACAAACAATTCTATGTTGATCCTCACAAGAAGCCCACGTTCATTCATTCAATAGTCTCACTAATATTCTGAGTTCCGAACTACAATGTGTTAAACATTGTTCTAGATACAAAAGAGAGAGGCCAATAAGACAGACAAGAGTCCCAGACCCTAGAAGCATAAATTCTAGCAGTTGGAGATAGCAGACAAGAAAAAAAAGAAATAACTTTTCAGATTAAGTTAGATGCTATAAAGGAAAGGGAAAAGGTCACATAAAGGGAAGTAAAAGAGTGAGGGAAGTAAGTGATCAAAGTAACTTTGCCTAAGACTGTGTAACAGTGTGAATCAAACAGAGCTCTAACTCCAAATCTCCTAACCATGCTACTATAGAACACTACCTTTAAATATACCTTTAAATATAGTCAAAATAAGTGGTATTCATTTGTATGAACTACATTTTTTTCAATTAAAGATCTGGGCATGCCATCAGAGAGACAAGAATAAATGGTAAGTGTTTTATTCCCTTATTCCCTTTCACTCCCATGGTCAGTATCAAGTGCGGTGTTTTGGTTTATTTCCTTTGTTGGCTATCAAATCTTAAAATGTTTTGAATCTGAATATCTTTAGTTAGTATGCAGCTGTCTCCCCGACACCACGTTACTTCCCACATACGTGTCTATATTATCTGCCTGGCCCCTAAAGGAATCTGAATTTGGACTCCTGAAGTTAATGTGTAATAGTAGTGTCTTTACAGCTCACAAAGTCCTATGACTTGTGAGGTAACTTTCATGAAATAAGGTAACTTATTTCAAGTTACCTTTTATTACCCCTATTTAGGGATGAGGAAACTGAAGCTCAAAAGTGTTTTCTCCAAGGTCATGTAGCCAGTAAATCTGAGAGAGGCTATTCTGATTTCTGGTTGTGTGCTTTTGGCTTGCACTGTATCAGCAGGGGCTAACACATGGTTCTCTGACTGATAGTGATGGCAGTGGGGACTCTGAATGAGAGGCGAGATGCCTCCTGGCAGGGAAGTTTACAGGTAAGATTTTAAAGAAAATGTACTTTGATGAATGGGCAAGATTTCCCCAGACTGACATGAAAAGCGTGATATTTCAAGTGGTAAAAACAGCAGGAGCCAACTGACAGATGATGGAAAGTTCAAGACTTATTTAGAATACATCAACTGCAGGGGAGTTAGGATGTGAAGATGGGAAGAGAGCGGAAGTCCTAATGGCAAAGACCTAGAACAAGAAGAAAAGGAATTTACATGCTGTTGGTACACTAGTAGGTTTAATGTTAGAGTCAAATGGGGCACAAAGATCACGTTAGAATTTCAGGAAAGCTGATGATGGCAAGAAAGTAAGTAGAGAAGGAAAGACTAAATAAGGAGGCTAGTAAGGGTACATCAACGGTCAAAGACACTGAACTAGAGAATTGGAGAAAAATAATTACTAATTGACCTCTTTTAAAACATACATTTTGCTTGAAAATGGTAAAGTTTACCTGGCAATTCCAAAAACTATGGTTAAAAATGTTAAAAATTTCAGTCTCCAGGATGAATTCACATTCAACTAGAAAGGCTATGGAGAGGCAAGTGGGGAAAACAGAAGAGGATTCTAGACCAAGAATCAGACTATTGACCCTGCTCTGCTTATTAGTTAAGTCAGTTACTTATCTCTTCAGAATCTTAACTTCCTTTTTTGAAAAAACATGCTGTTACTCTTTGCAAAACTGAATGCTACCATGCAAAGGTGACAACTGTGATCTTACAGTTATTGTTAAAATCTTCACTAATGAGAGTAATAGAAAAAAACTATTACCACTTAAGCAATAAATTGACTCTATTATTAGCCAGTGTTTATAAAACCACCAGAGGAATACCACTAAAATCTATTATTGGTATTTAAAAGAAAAGCTTAAGTGTTTCAGCTGATCTTTTTTTTATGTAAAAGAGCATTATTTGATTTACTTTCATATCTAATGTGATGTGGAAATCAAATTAGAAGGTACACATAAGTCAGAGATTACTTTTAAGGTTTTCACAGCTAGCTAAATTTATTAAAACCTCTAATTTGTTAACAGAGAAATTAATTTGGTAAGTACCAATGACTAACACACTTTATATTAAAGAATCCATATATCAAAAAATTAATAAGTTCACAGATTAAAAAAAAAAAGTAGCACTACTTTTAGATGAAGAAAACCTGTAATTCATGTCTGATCTTTGCCTTAGAAAGCATCTGTTTTCTTTACCAGTTAGCTCAATTAATGAATGCTATTTCAGCTATTCTGGCTATACAAATTACATTTTTTTACCTGCTAAATTAATCATATGACATCTTATATATTAGTGATGATACAAATTTGCCAGTGAGTTACAGGTTTGATTCAAATTAATGTAACTTTCATTCCTAATAGTATCACCTTCAAAAATATATTCTAGAATTTTAACTGATATAAAAAGTGTCAACTTAACACCAAGCCTCAGAACATGCTGACTGCAAGCACATTTTGGTAGATTTGTGGGAAGGAAAACTGATTCTCATTTTCATTTTTAAATTTTATGTAATAGCACAGTAAAGGTACAGGTGGAAAAGAAAGGGGGAGATACCAATCTGACTTCACTGTGAAATAAACAAAGAAAGGTACACAATTAAAATGACAAAATCAGTGTTCACCATCTAGTATCTGAACATCTACTTTAAGTCTAATAATAATATGAGTAGTATAAAGAACGGGAAATGCTCATGCATCATGTACTAAATTAAAAAACAAGAACAACTACATTCTAAAATACCATGTGAAAAACCAATCTGATTTCACACTTAGGATACATTAAAAAGAACAATCTGAAAATGTATACATAGAGATTTAAAAAATAAATCTGGAGATTAATGAAGGGAAGACCTCTGTGTCAGACACACAGAATATAGCTGATTGCTGTGTTCCCTTTTGGGTTACTGCTATGAATGGAAAATAAAAGGAGGCTCCCAATTGACCCTAATCCAAATGAGTATTCCCTCTTCTTTGTATCACATACTTACATGGAATCATGCTGCTACTCTGTCTTTCTCCCCACATTTTGATTCAAAAAATGGATCTATGACAACAATCATCTAATAATCGCCAAAGTGCTTCTTTTATGAATCTGGCCCTTCCTCAAGAAGTTAAGACTGAAAAGTCTTTTAATCTCTTTCTGAAAAGAATTACTGGATTGCATTTCAGTTCAAGTTCAAGGGTATTAAAATGTACAGTGGAGAGTGAAAAAGGTGCTAGGTTATAGATTTTAACTTCTTAACTAGAAAACTGACTCAAAATAGATTTTCTAATTTACAATGAATCAAAAGAGAAAACATTAGACCATAGCAAAAGTGGCACAAATGTATCAAAAACCAAATGAATAAACATTTGAGGAGATTTATTATTAGAAATTGCAATAAATTTTGGAAAGATGAATTGATTTTAGTTAAAAGGTATAACTGACAATTTATTGGGCGGGAAGATGCATTATTTTCCAATTGTTATCCATCTACAGTAAAACTGATTTGTGTCCTATTGTATTTTATGGAAAAGGAGAGTGCAACTTTCAGTGATTTAGATTAAATGTATTAATCATAACCAGGCACTGTGAACTATATATCTACTATTAAAGAAGATTTTTGACATTTAATTCTGTAGCAATATTTTGGCTCTGTACCACTCTTCCTAAATCCAATTCCTGCTACAGTTGGCAGGTTTCTCCCTTTTAATTTTATGAGGCTTAAAGTAGCATTTAACCACCCATGCGGTAAATAATGCGGGATTAGAAATATTTAGTGTTTTGTTTCCCTTTCAAGAGTGGTAATCCATCAAATCCAAAAATGTTCTCTAAAATTTTTCTATATTTTTGGCAATCTCTAATATACGATACCATAAAAACTATAAAATTAAATAAAATGCATTACATAGCCAGAATAGATCTGCTTTTCTAAAGAACTGTGTGAACCAAAAAGAGCAGATAAAGATCACTTTGAACTAGCAACACGAGTCCCCTAACAAAAAAACAAAATAAAGTAAAACAAAAAAAAATATGGCTTAAAACATGATACTTGATTAGAATGTTTTAATTTTACTCCCTTGGGTAATGAATCTTAATGTGTGTGCAAATTATTTCTAAGCAGTTTAACCATTTAATACACATCTAAACCACAGACTATTGAGAGACAAAGTATTAGAGTTATAGAGGAAAACAATTATTAAACATCTAGAGTGCTAGGTATTTGGCTAAGTGCTCTATAAATGTAAAAATAAATTTTAAGTTTAGTACATTATCTGGTACACATTTGCCCCCAACAAATTAAACTGAATTCACAGTCTTTTTCTCATACAAGTGAGGCACAAGATGAAAATGAAATGATTAACCTACAGAAGTTTATAACTATAATTTAGAATAGTAACAAAACACTTTTACATTTATCATGCGAGCTTAAAAAGAATCAAAAATTTCAATTAAAAAGTATAATTCTGCTATGAAATCAAAGTAACTACTGGAAGTAAAACTGACTTTAAACAAAATCAAATTCCACTTTTAAAATTTTAATTTAATGAAATGTTCATTTGGTTATTAGTTAATCCAAATTATTGCAATAATCACACTATAACTGCACGTGGTACTCTGAGATACATCAAAGTAATAAAGTAACCTGTCAAACGAGTAATTATCTATATTTAATCTATATATAAAACAAATGGTCCAGAAATGAGTAAAGTCTGTAATTCACTCTAGACACACTGATGCCATATATTCATGGTTAGAACATCTAATTTCTTCATGCATATTCATATCTTAATTCACTTTTAAGTTTATGATGACTGTTATGAAAATAAGTGTATGTCCTCAAGGTATCTAAATGAAATCAAGAACCACCTACCAGAAATAATATAATCTAAAAAGAAAATGTGTGTATGTATGTATGTATGTGTTTGTAAAGGCCCTTTTTTCATATATAAAGTGTCTGCCTTGCCCTTGGTTTCACAGTGCCGGACTGTGAAGCTTGGAATTACACAGTGAGAAAAACAGGAGGAAGGAAAATTCATCCAGTCAGCTAGACAGCCAGCACCTCTAAGTAACATTACAATGGAAAGTAAAGGCATTTCAAGAACAATCATATGATCAATATATATAATTATGTGTTTAAAATGTTGTTAGTAACATATATGTACAATTTGCTGAAGAACCTGTAATATATATGAAACAACTTACTGAAGAAACAAGATGTTCAATCAAGGAGTCAGATCAATTGGTTTTTCCTATAAACAGACAATTCCAAAGACTATATTAGACCGGTACTAGTACTTTAAGATCCTAACTGAGAAAGGAGGATTAGGGGAAAGTTGTGATGCTAATAAATATGAAGAAAGCTAATGCCAAATTCATTGCATGAATTATTTCCTTCAAAGTAATTTGCAGCAACTTAAGAATTAACAATAAAAACTCATAAATCTTTCCTCAAAATAAGTGAGTGAGTGAGTGAAAGTCTCTCAGCTGTGTCTGACTCTTTGCGCTCCCATGGACTGTATAGAATTCTATACAGGCCAGAATACTGGAGTGGGTAGCTGTTCCCTTCTCCAGGGGATCTTCCCAACCCAGGGGTTGAACCCAAGTTTCCTGTATTGCAGACGGATTTTGTACCACCTGAGCCACCAGGGAACCCCAATCAAATTTTGAAATTGATCTTTTCAAGCTGACAAGAAATTTTAAGTGTCAGGTCTCATTGTATCAAAAGCTAACATTCAAAAAAAGCTAAATCACTATAGGTCCAGCTAAAAATACAGAAAAGAGTGTGACTTCTGATAATTTTCATGTGTAAGAAGATCAGAGTTCAGAAGACCTAGATCTGATCCTTCATGATGAAGTTAATTCTTTGAAAATCACTTGAGTCCACAAAATGAAATTACAGTAATACTTAAATCACAGGATGCTGGGGTTTGTAAAAACGCTCTTTACAAAATATTCCATTCTATTTAAATTTTTATTGCTGTCACTCACCTTTCTGGATATGAAGAACCTAACTGATGATGAGAAAGAAAAGACATAAATGTCAACAGGTACCAAAGGAAAGGAGAGAAAAAAACACTTGTGAGAAAAAAAACAGAAGAGTTGATAAGAGACATGGACAGCACAGCTACATGATGAAAATTATTACACTGAAAAATACAACATATATCCAATTCAGTAGATTTAACTTGATCAACTAAACACAGAATAATTATGTACCCAATATATTCCCTAGATTGACCAAACTATATATAACTAAGTGTATTATTTCAGTGGGCCATTAGGCCTGTCAATTTTTTACAAATTAAAAATTAACTGGAAATATTTTTACCCTTGAACGGTAAGAGAGATAGCTTGATGGCTAAGTCTTTGGGGAGTGGGTCACAGGGCTAGAGTTTAAATTCTGATACTAACAATTATAAGCAGTGACCCTGAATAAGTCATTTAAGCCATCTGCTCCTGTTCTTGGCTTATAAAGTGGAGAGGAGAATAATATTTATCTCAATCGGCTTTTTTTTTGAACATTAGATAAGTTAACATACCTAGATTAGAATACCACCTGGCAAATAAAGACTCAATAAATGCTAGCTAATATAATGAACAGTAATCAAATATCTCTGTCCTTTCATATTAGTTACATAAAGTAAAAGCAGAATTATTTAATAATATACTAAAATGAAACATTATGCAGCCAAACAAAGGAATAAAAATGGGTATAATCTGTTAGACTTTCTTTAAAGTTTAAAAACCACAGTGCAGATTAACTGATGCTGTATTTGTGTAGATGGGTATGGGAAGAATTGGATGTAGGGCACTTCTTGTCATATTTGTCTCTTAAAACCTGTGAATCTATGACTTAAAAAAAAAAAAAGAAAGTAAAAGGAAAATACTAGGTAGCATTTACCAATAAACGTAACCTACCCACAAATCATACATTTCAGCTCCCTCTCAAAGCCCCACTAAGATGACAGTAAGGAATAAAAAAACTGTAACTTCACAAGGACAAAGGAAACAGGAAAGAAGATACCACCAGGCAATCTATGTTCACAAAATCACAGAAGAAGAAAACAACAAACGTGCGGCTGGCCACTCAACATTCTCCAGCAATGGGGTAGGGGGCAGGTGGCAATAAAAAGTAAATGGACTGAAGCAACAGGTTCCACAAAGTTTCAGAAACTGGAGGCTCCAGATACCTCTTAAATAGGGAATTGCTCAAAAGCCTATTTTTTAAAGTTGATTCTTGGTCCCAATCCTTGGCCAATCAGTCACAGAACATTATCACCCCTTCCTTGTATCCCAATTGAAGCACAAAATGTATGGTAAGACGATGTGAAACTAGAAAGGGCCACTGCTACTGCTAAGTCGCGTCAGTTGTGTTTGACCGTGTGCGACCCCATAGACAGCAGTCCACCAGGCTCCTCTGTCCCTAGGGTTCTCCAAGGCAAGAACACCGGAGTGGGTTGCCATTTCCTTCTGACATATCTTTAGTAGAAGTAAGAGAATTCAGTGAAAGTCTGCAGACAGAGTGCCTGGTCCTCTGCTTTGCAAACAGAATGCTGGTGAGTGGAGTCAAACATGAGACCACCCCATTCCCCAGCCCCCGACATCCTACCCTGCTTGACAGGAGATTACTTATTAGGAGATTATTGGGCTTCACAGGTGGTGCAATAGTAAAGAATATACCTGCAATGCAGGATAGGCAAGAGACACGGGTTTGATCCCTGTGTCAGGAGGATTGCCTGGAGAAGGAAATGGCAACCCACTCCAGTATTCTTGCTTGGAGAATTCCAGGGACGGAGAAGCTTGGCGGGCTACAGTCCAAAGGGCTGGAAAGAATCAGATATGACTGAATGACTGAGTATAGCACATGAAAAGGAAATCACTACGGATAACAACATTTAAGGATCCCCCAACCAAAAGGTGAGCATCTGCACACAGGGCAGCCAAGCAGCTTTTTAGTGCCCTCTCAGATGGAATCTTACCTGCATCACATCACGAAGTACATAAAAGGACAAATTAAAAACAGTGAAGGAAAAAATAAATAAATAAATAAATAAAAAATAAAAAATAAAAACAGTGAAGGAGTTCCCTGGAGGTCCAGTGGTTAGGGCATGGTGCTTTCACTGCCAAGGGACTGAATTCAATCCCCAGTCTGGGAACTAAGATCTCAAAAGCTGTGCAGTATGGCCAATATTAAAAAAAAAAAGAGGAACTTAGATACTAACATTGGTAGGAAAAGATGTCACTTAAAGTTGTACTAGCAATTGGACAAAAGGTTGTAGTGGTGGAAAAGTCCCTAAAAAGTATAAGGTAATACCCAGTAGATCCTCATCAACATTTAAAATATTATTAAGCAAATACTATGGGCTAGGAGCTGGACTCCTGTCACTGGGGTGCTATGTGCTTGGGGATATAATGCAAACATAGATGAGTTATTTAGTTGCAAAATCATGCCCGACCTCAACCTCAAGAACTGTAGCCATGGAATTTTCCAGGCAAGAATACAATCTGTGTCTCCTGCATCTCCTACATTGGCAGGCAGATTCTTTACCAGTGAGTCGCCAGGGGAAGCCCCATGAAGATGAGTAACAGTGTAAAATAGAAAGGTCACCCATGAATGAATGAAAGAATGGCGTTTCAGAAGATGGAGTCATCTTTGAAGTGTGATGAGTTGGAGAAGGTTTTGAAGAAAAGGTATCGAGCCTGAACTACTCCTTGCAGAACATGAATCTAACAGTAAGAAGATGGGTGCACTATTGTGAGCAAAAATATAGAAAGAATGAACATGGCTGAGTAAGGGCAGACTGAGGGAGAGGTAGGGATGCTATGACCTAGTACCATCTGGAAAAGAGTGAAGTGTTATCTATAGGTCATAGGTGAGCAGGGAAAGTCAGAAGGAACAAACCTGACTTTGATGATAAAGGGGGTAAAAACTATTTTTTTGGCTAGGGTATAACCATGTTTTAAAAATGTTTACATGGAGACACATGTCATACGGATTAGAGGGAGGAAAACTGGAAGAAAGACCAGCAAGGAGACTAAGGTACTATCAAAATGTAAGGTTATGAGTAATTACGATAGGGCACTGACTAGGTGAAAACTGGAAAGAAAGGGCTAAAAACATAGATAAGGAAAGGAGTGAGACACAGACATGTCTAGATGTGGAAAGAGTGAAGGAAAACAAAGATAACACATAAAACTAAAATATTAACTGAACAATGAAAAACAACTTAGGATCAGTGCAAATGAAGAATGAAAAATAACAGGATCAGTGCGTCCCTTAGCAAATAGGTCTCTCCTCTCTCTCTCTCCATGTCCCAATTAATTTTCACTAACCAAACTACAAGCTACTAGGGGCCAAAGACATATCTTATTTCCCACAGTGAAGGTACCACATGCCTTAATTACATGTGCATAGAACTAAACCAAGAAGTCTATGGCTGAAAAAAACACAATTAAGCAAGACATCAAGTTTCTGAGTCAGAGGTAACATGCACTTACTTTTTCATCCAATAAATGAAATACTTCTTTAAAACATTCTTGTGGATCAAAAAGTTAGAGGAATCTATCAAAGATACATATAAATTAAAAGGGATGACATAAAATCTAAGTAATAATTTATTTTGGGGATTATGTAGGTTTAAAAGAAACATTTCTAGACTGCTGCTGTGTGCTGGGCTTAGTTACCGTGTTGTGTGTGACCCTTTGCAACCCAATGGACTGCAACCTGCCAGGCACCTCTGTCCATGGGATTCTCCAGGCAAGAATACTGGAGTGGGCTGCCATGCCCTCCTCCAGGGGATCTTCCCAACCCAGGGATCTATACACTTTAAAATCTATACTACATACTTCAATATCTATACAAATTTGAAAGACTTCAAAAAGGCCAAGTACACGCCATTGAATATTACTATGATGGTGAACTGTTATAAACAAAGATCAGGTTTAAATATGAAGTTCTAAAAGGAAGATGCTATACTGTGAGTGGCATAAGTCATCACTTCTTGGTACAAAAAGACATCATTAAACTTTTAGTTTATTCCTCCATTAAGGTACTGGTAAATGTTTTGGACACTTGTGATTTAACAACAACAAAAATTTTACAAGTTTTATTGGCTTAAAGTATATATACCTGTTGGCATGTATCTCTTGTTTGTTAGAATTCAAACAAGACTGGATGACATGTAAAAAATATCTGGTTATCATTGGCTAACTATAGCATAGGGACCCCTTTTATTTTTAAGACTTCTTAGTGAATTCTCAGTTGTTCAAACTGACCTTCAGTTGGAGGATTTGCAGGTGACTTCAATATAGAAAGCACTTGTTAAATATTATTTGGAAGTGTTCTATCTATCATTGATTTTGAACTTTTCTGCTATTAGATACCTGACATATCTGAAGGCAAATTAGAAAACTGAGTTTTATAGACCATCAAAATAATTCTATCAGCAACATAAAAGGCAGAAAACCAGAGTAGAAGCTTTGAAGAAAGTGAAGTGTTTGCAGCATTTCTATTTCCCTGATTTTGATTAAAAAAAAAAAAAGAAAGCAAGAAAAAAATTGGAAATCCTGACAATGTCACAATTTTAAAGAGCATCAAGGGATGGAATGTAAAAAATAATGCACACTAATCTCTATATAAAAATACACAGAAAACAAATTTATGGTTTACTAAAGGGAAAAGGGAGGTGGTGGAGATAAATTGAGAGTACAGAATTAACAAACTACCATACATAAAACAGATAAGAAACAAGGATTTACCATATAGCACAGGAAACTACATTAAGTATCTTATAATAACCTATAATGGAAAATAACCTTTAAAAATGTACACATATGATTGAATTGCTTTCCTATACACATGAAACTAATACTGTAAATCAACCATTCTTCAATAAAAATAAAAGGACAATCAATGTGATACAACTTACATAAAGAACTAAAATAGGAAAAGCTGACATATTGTGTAGGAATACATATGCAAGTGGAAATCTTTAATATTATAAGTTTGAGATACACAGAGGAATTAGAAAGTTCTGTTTCTGAAGGCAGGTGTTGAGAATAAGTTTTGTTTTTTGGTTATTCTGTAAACTGTACATTTATATTACCTATGCACATATCTTAGTGCAAGATTTTTATCAATAAAAATCATGCCATACACTAAAAAAAAAAAAAAAAGAGCAACAAGGAAATGGGTCCTCAATCTTCATTTATGGAGCCCAACAGTTACCAATCAGCAGTTTTAATTTCTAAAAAGAACATTTTACAACATATTGCAAAGGTTTTTTAGGATACAAAAGAGAAGAAAAAACTTTAAATGTTAAGTAACATCTTAAAAGAAGTATTTTTAAAAAACCTCAAATGTTTTTAACCCAATACTTTTAAGAGGAATCATGAAAAAGTCCAAGATAATTTGCTAAAAAAAAAAACTTAAGCCATTTCTTTACTAATAAACGTGAATGACGTGAAACTGAATCTGTATGCAAGCAGCAAAGTAAAGAAAATGAAGAAAGCATGGCATTTCATGATCTTTAGAAATACAATAAAAAGACTGGTTGCCCTGCACAATATTCAAGTAGCCATAAAAGCAGAATGATATAATATTAAAATATTACATTTCCAAACATTATGATTTACTCTAAACAGGAAAACCAGAATGCTATATAAATATTTGACACGTACAAATTTTTTTTAAGTAAAAAAAAACAAAACAAACATTTAAAAGCATCAGAATTAATACTGTACTTAAAGCAGTGGTCAATCTGGTCTGGAATCAGGAGAGATGTCTAGGACATAACCAAACTTCCTGAATGAACAAGTGTGAGAATCCCCTGTTTCTTTTTCCACACTGTTAATAGAAGCAATGAGAAGAAAGACACTAATTGATCAAGGCTGCACACTCACTCAATGGACATGAGTTTGAGTAAGCTCCAGGAGTTGGTGATGGACAGGGAAGCCTGGCATGCTGCAGTCCATGGGGTCGCAAAGAGTCAGACAGGACTGAGTGACTGAACTGAACTGAACATTTACTTCAGCCTGCGAATCATATTCTCTCTAATCACCTGCACATCCTTGGTTCACTATTACATTGTTAATGTTCAGTCACTAAGTCATGTCCAGCTCTTTGGAACTCCATGGACTGTGGCCCACCAGGCTCCTCTGTTGCTAGGATTTCCCAGGCAATACTGGAGCGGGTTGCCATTTGCTCCTCCAGGGGATCTTTTTCTTCACAGTCATTTTTACTTACTCATCCTCCTCCCCAATCAAGTTTATTTTTACTTACTAAAATATAAGCTTCAGGGAATCTTGTCTGCTTTGTTCACCAGTGTAAACCCAAGGCTTAAAAGAGTATCTTGCATATAGTAGAGGCTCCATAAATGTTTGTTGAATGAATGGATACTATCCAAAGGTCAATTAGAATATCAAGTCTGGTAAAATAAAGGGTTTAGTCTACTGTGGATCCCACCTACCGGGAAAACAGGCAGACAGCTTTAGACTCCTAATACAGTCTTAACCTGTAATCAGACAGTGTACACTCTACACCACTGCCCATGCAACAGGACAAACGGATTACCTTAACTCCTCAGAGATTATATCAGTTCACACACATTCCCACAGAACACAGAGTCTGAAATGATCTAACTCCTGTCCACCTTGCTAACCAAATCCTGTCTATGACATACTCAACACAAGTGTATCTTGTACTTTAGCAACTCTGGATTCAATTTCCTGAATATTCCATGCTGTTTCAAACTTACGCCTTGCCCACCCACACTTCTCTGCCTGCCAATTCCATCCCCAACGAGTGAGATCCAACTCATACTTGCAGACATTCCTCCTGTGTGAAGTCTACCCAGAATTCTGCCAAGCTCCATTAGAGGGAGGAGAGGAATAAGAGAAACAGAAAGGATATTATCACAGTTGAACTGAAGAAGAAATGTGAGAGCTACTAGGCACACTATTTATGGCTGGAGAGATACTGAGGAACCTTGGAAGGCAAGTAGGGAAAACAACCTGAAACAAAGAGCAAGAAAGTAGACCTGAAATGGACGATGCAAAAGATCAAGAAGAATGTATCGTAAACTACCGGAGAAACACAGAGAAGCGTCAGAACAGAGGATGTGGGTCCACGGTGGTTAGTCTGCTGGAAGCAGTAAAACATCTCAATTATTACTTTTATTATGGCACACACCTTGATTGTGCTCACTATTCAAGACAACACAGAATACTGCAAGGATTTCAAACTAACTCACACTTCCAACAGGATTGTGTTAGAAAGGAAGATTTTTTTATGAAGATAATCTATTTTTATTTATTAGTAACATGACAAAAGAATAAACTGGCTTACTAATGGAAAAGTTAAATGTGTAAATCGTAAATAATAACCTATTATAGGGATTTTCTTAGAATTAAATGAATTAAATAAGTAGAATGTGGAAAAATGTCTGGCATATAGTAAGCATCATCCTAAGTGCTTGCATTCACTGCTAACATTTGCTTTGCCAAGTTCCAGGCTTCTGAGGCATGACAAACCAAAAAAACAATATACGAAGTCAAGGCAATTCTAGTAATAAGTTGTTGGAGAAGGAAGCATAAGGACTTCAAATATATGGGGAAAAATGTATTAAGTGGCCACATTTGATAATAGGAATATACCAAGACTAAACATATGCTTATGCAATTTTTTCTAAAGGAATTTTAAGATTAAATATGGAGAACAGAATAAGCATTCAAATATTTGTTGGATGAATGAATGCATTATTATATATCTATATATACTATATATCAATATCTATATACTATAAATCTATATCTATATATCTATATAGTAATATTACTATATTATTTGAATTTATGTATATATATATATATATATATATATATATATATACACACACACACCAGTAAAGTGTAATGTAATAAAAGCAAATATCAATACTAATATGAATACTATTTTTAATGGAAAAGAATAAAAATTGTTAAATTCGTATTTTAAAATACCAATTATGGATATTAAATTTACATGACATGAAATATAAAGTTATGAATAATCACATCAAAATAGTGAATTTTAATTCAAACAAGAGACACTGTTAAAAAGTCTTCTGTAAAAGAAATATTTGTTATACATCTATTAAGCAGTCACTTTTCTATGATACAAAATCTACTTTATCTCAAAAGAAATTCTAAGAAAAAAAATCAGTTTCTAGTTGTGAAATTTTCAAGATCAGATAAAAACTAAATTATCATACATAGTGATAGATTAGAATACACATGATACAATTTATATTTAAAATATAAAAATTCTAAACATATATTCTTTTTATATTCTGCAAGGTATCCAAAAATTCTTTAAGGATACAAATGAGTATGAATTCCTAGGTTATAATTAAGCATTTAGTTATCAAACTCCATTGAAAAAAATAGATAACTAGCACATGGTCAAATTACAGTTGAGGACAAATGCTGGGAATGTTTTTAAGTATCATTTTAGGTCTGTTTCTATCATAAAATTTCAGACTAGGCTAAAAGAAAAGTTTATGTAGTTCCCTTATTTAAACCAAGTCCATTTAAAATGGCCCTCCCGTTATAAAAGCCTATAAATCAGACTAGATATTCCTACTCTAGTATCCTAAGAAACAATAAAACAACAGTTGAGTAAGACATATAGAGTAAATCATTACAGTAACATTATCAATATGCCACTCATGAAATCCTTTCATCTATGACTTCATAAATGAAGAAAAAATATAATATTCTTTTTCTCTTATAGAATGAATTGACTCAAGTGTCTGAACAGATATAAGCTACTACACTGTTGATTACAAACAGTATGCTTACTTGTATAGCATGACAATTTAGATAAAGGACTGACGTTCACATTTTTTCAAATATTTAAACTTGATAAATGTATATTAAATAAAAAGTCAGTAAAATCAGATTCATTTTGACAGAATAACCACCACCACCATCACACTTTTTTTCCTTACAACCATACAAAAAATGCACTGAAAAAATTGTAAAATCTTAAGATAGAATCCTTATGTACAATTCTTTATGTAATATTTATGTTGGATTTAAGGTACTATATTTTAAATGGAGCCATTTATTTTCTGATCTTTCAACAGACTACTCAATTTGAATGCTAATTTAGATAAATGTAACATTGTAGAAAGAGCATCCCTTTTCAAAAAAAGAAGATTAGAGATCTCTCACCTGCATAACACACTGATTAATTATGATGCTCAGAGATAGCACATGCTATCTAACTTAAATGCTATGCTTAACTCAGGTTAATCAGATTTACTTTGCAAGTACAGTGGTATCCCAAAACTGATTCTGGGATGGATCATTATTCTCAAGACTATTATTCTGAATTATACTTGATGCACAAATTCTGAAAATACAAGAGATTCAAGCTGAATCTCTTGGATAACAGCCACAGGGTATTCCTTGGAATTAATTATTATTTGCTAAATTCTCCTAAAAGAGGTGGATATAAGAGGCTGGTGAGCTAGGCTCCAATAAACTAGTGCCTTATTCGAACAGAAGACAGCAACAGTTAATTCCTCTCAGCATTAAATTCTCAGGACTTTGTCTGGATTCTCCCTTCACTCACATGGACAAAATTACTTTTAAGAATCAGATAACTCTGGACCAAAATCTCCTGACCAGTTCTGGTCTTTCTACAAATAAATATTAATAGCTTAATAATTGTGGTAGGAGGAAGAGGGGAATGGAGAAAAGAAGCTTAAAACAAGCTTTTTAGTTTGCAGTTGAGTTTTAAGATTTAATGCAGTGTCTGTCAATCTAAAATTCATTCAAAATCATTCTGCACAGACCACATTAAAGACAAAGACTGGCTCAAATATGAATCAGGTATAAAAGAAACATAAAAAGGCTGTAATCTAAAGCATTTTAAATATTAAATATGAAGGGATATTATATATAAAATATGAACAGGTAAGTTTTAAAGTCTAAAATTCTGTACTTGGACCCATGATACAAATGTTCTCTACATCATGAGCTTCTATGTTTCATATATCTAATAAGTGTGATGATCATTTATTTCATAAACACTGTAACAGAGATGGTGCTGGGCCCATTATGGGAACATAATCTCATTTAATCCTGATAACACTTCTGCAAAGCAATCATTGTTTCTCTTCAACAGAAAGAGGAAATGAGGTTCAAATTATAATTATAAGCGAAAAGAAGAACCTGGGTGGGAATTTACCAACATCTGACTTCAAAGTCTGTAAACTTTATATTAGGCAGTACCACTCTGCTCTTCTACAAAACCAGCTAGAGTCGATCCTCACTCCTAATTAATTATAGGTCCTACACAGGCAAATGTGCACATTCACTAAAATTTATTTGTAACCCCTAAGTCAACGCTTACACAGTGCTTTCATGGTCATTCACAGGCATGAGTAAAGCAGTGAAAAAAATGTGAATCATCTGAGGCACAAGTGCATTCCCCACTGAGGTCAAGTGAGGCAACAATCTGCTTTCTTGTTTCAGCTCTAATACTGTCAACAAGTGTCCTCTTTGTGGTTTACTTAGTCGCACATTTTCCACCTTTTTGTGCTTTTTTTGGTGATTCCCTGTCTTAAGTGGTCCCCAAACATACCGCTGCAGTGCTGTCTACAGTTTCTAAGCACAAAAAGGCGGTCATGTGCCTTATGGAGAAAATACACGAATTAGATAAGCTTTGCTCAGGCATGACTTATAAGGCTGTTGGTCATGAGTTCAATGTTAACAGATCAACAATATATATCAAGCAAGGTGTTTTAAAACACAAACATACACACAAGGTTATGTATCGATTGCATGATGTCATGACCTAAGTGCATAGGAACCTAACCCTGCGGTTTACCTGAGGAGCAGTCGTTCTTTAGCATTCACTAATTCAGGGAAGTGTATAGAACATTACTTTGGTGAATAAGAGAATCTGACTGGAAGTTTTTCTCCAAAAATGTTTACATTAATTTTTCAGTAGGAGATTCTCCTTCTGTCATTTCTCTCAAAGAACATTACATTTGTGTAGTCATCACCCATCTGTTTAAGAAACTCCGTGCTGCCATTCCATTTAATGGGTTTGCAGCTACATGTGTCTAACTTTGCTCAGGAAACTCATTTCTCTGTAAGGCAATCTGGCTTTCCAAGTGAAAGTCTAAGCAATCAAATTTCATTTCTTACTACCGGATGTTATGGCTACTGTTTAAAGATGACTGTTTTGTAAGGTTATGATTTTTTAACACTAGATCGTTACACATAATATGGACAGTACAAGCAACAACAACAAAAGAAAACTTAGCATAGGAATTTAAAAATATCAGCACAAACTGGAACTCTTACCTTTCTTGCCCAAGTCAGATACTTTATTGAAAAAAAAAAAGGATTACAGTACTTAAAAATCCAAACAAGGACAATTCAGAATTGAAAGAAAGAAAACTGGAAGGAGCTCATTGTCTTTAGTAAAATTTTGAATACAAAACACATGGACCAGGAAAACAGTTTATGGCCTAATGCACTAGTTTCATGATAAACACACGTATATAGTATATCTCCATCAAGTGAAACTTAATCACCTTTTTACAATTGAGAGGAAAGGCAGCTTTTACTATGGTTAAGCCATGTATCATCAATACCATGAAGCTAGCCTATCAGTTTTAATAGCTTCTATAAAATACCACAGTGAGATTGCAATAAGCCTAGAAAATGGGCTACAAATCCCAGCTATGCTCAAGCAAGCAGTGAACCAAATATAAAAATAGGTAAAACTGAACCAAGAACTAGAGAGCATTCATCTAGATTCATGATTGGTAAGGCAAAGTTCATAGGCCAAGGTTTTAAAGTGACTTATTCAGATCTAAAAGACAGTCATTATACAAAATAAAATAAAAGCATTTGTGTAATTCAGGAAAAAAAAAAATCACGAAGTTTCACTCCAAAGGACATAGCACAAAAACGCTTACTTACAATGACCAAATACCACATTATTGTACCTTTAAAATATCGCTTTAAATATGCAAAGGTAAAGAGACTCAAAGTCACACTTTATCACTTTTAATCTCTCCGGTTTAGACAAGTAATCTAAAAGATGTCACACATTCCTGCTTGATACATTTGCTGGAATCTTTCAGACTATAACAACTTTAGGGAAAGAAAATGTCAACTTCAAGTTTCTTTTCCAATGATCATATTTAAATGAGCCATTAAATGCTGAATTAACAATGAATCTATACAATAATATAAAAATACATGTATTGAATCACAATTTTCATCAATTATTGGAAATAATAAAAATAGTAATCATTGCAATATAACCATTTTGAAGAACTCAAATGGTCTGAATGTAGTATAGTGTCTATACCATCAATAGAAATGTTACATTTTCCCTTCTGCTTGGTAAAAATGAGCGCAAGCATCTTTGACACTCATAGTGACACACACATTTTCCATTCTAAGGATGTGTAAGCAGGTCTCACTTTTAAACATGACAATATGATTCAGTCATACAGTATTTTTTGTAATACCAGTATTTTGCAATACCAATACCATTTCAATATGGTCTAAGCCAAAATGATCATTTTAAATGGTTTTAGGTATCAGACAGAGGAGATAGTTTAAAAGGTAAGAGTAAATGATTCCACTAGCACAGACTAGGTTATCACCGTGACTAGTTTAAAACTAA
Organism: Odocoileus virginianus; assembly: GCF_023699985.2. Classification (NCBI taxonomy): domain Eukaryota; kingdom Metazoa; phylum Chordata; class Mammalia; order Artiodactyla; family Cervidae; genus Odocoileus; species Odocoileus virginianus. The sequence goes on along the minus strand of NC_069684.1, from coordinate 57,308,624 downwards.
AGATGAATTTTTCCAAGTACAATAAAAACTATACTATAAAATACAATGGGTTTGCAATACAGAGCAGATTATCCAAGTAGAAAGCAAACTTGAACAAAATACAAACTCTAGTAGATTATCAACCTTACCTATGACTCATCTTAGCCCTTATTAAAATACCCTGAGTAAAATGCAAATATTTTAAATAATGTTGACTATGTATGATTTCTCTAAAAATGAACCATAAACGTCAATGCATCATGTTTTTAAATTACAACAGTCAGATATGTAAAAGTGAGTTCTTATCCAGTCACAATATAAACATTAAGGAATACTGATGTGAAATCTGGAAAGTTTTAATTCTCTAGCTTTTGTGAGCAATTTGGCAAAGCAAGTGATACATAAATGGTTTCAATGTAAAAAAAAATCATAAAAGAGAAAAATATATAAATTTACAGTAGTTTCTACCCACCCTGGGCCAACCTAGATCCCTAAGAGCCTCGCCCATCAGGTTCACTTCTGACTAAAGGAAGAATACCAGTCCTCCAGCAAAAACAGCCCCATCCTTTCATCAAAGAGGCTCTCACTTCAGTGATATTCCTCCAGGGCAAGAGGACAGGAGCCAGGTTCCCTCGAAAGTCATTCCCCAGATGTTCAAAACGTAACTAATTTATTAGCATTAGAAGATTTGGTTTATAGGGGAATCTCACTGGTCCAGTTTGTAGCCTACAAAAAAATGGATTATTTTTAAGTATAACATTAGAATATGAATAAAGGATGAGGATGTGGCTTTTTATTCCACAGAAATGGATACATTTCCAAACATGACAAATAAACAAGAAAGCATGCCTACCATTGAAGGTGGGGTCCCTCCCGATTTTTTAATATTCTTGGAAGGCATTCCATGGAGGCGACTCAGTCTGGCTTGGAAACCTGGAAAATCAAAGTTCTCAGTTGAAGCAGAGTCTATGATCACTGGAGAATAAGATCCTATTAATTCAGAAATCAGAGTCAGTTGGAGGGGGAAATATATTGAACAGTAGTGAGGAAAAGGTGAAATTCACACTTAAAAGATCCAAAGCAATGCCTAGTAGGGTTCTAAGGCAGCCAGCGCATGACAATCAATTACTTAAGTGTCAGAGTATTATCCAGGGTTTCTCTTTCCTCCCAATTTATCATTTCAACATTTTTACGTGGGCCCAGCAAGAAAGTAAGTCAACCTTCCTAATAAAAACGGAGAAGTACGGGAGCTGAATTACTGGTCACCGCGTTTCTTCCGAGCATCTTGTGTCTCGTCTTTCACTTCTATTTAGCATCTCCTCCGTCCTGACTATTCCTAACCGACTACAGATCCCCTCTTCTCCACCAGTCAGGCAGTGCTACTGACCTCTTCTTCCCGGATGCGACATAAGGGGGAAAGAACCCGTTAGGATACTTTCAAAGACGGGATCGGGTAAGTTTTTGTCTAGATCAGTAGGATCTTCCTTTTCCCACCATGGAATGACTCCAGTGATGCCACACGCTCCCCCTGATTCCTTCTCGTAGAACCAGTCGCTCTGCTCATCATCACCTGCGCAAATACAAGAAACCCCCAAAGATTCAGTTTCATCATCCCAAGAAACAGAGCTGTCAGATTCAGATTTAAAAAATAAGAGATGGTAATTAAACCATAAGTTCAGATAAATGACTCATTTTTACTATAACTGTACAGTAGTTGCCTAAAATTTTTAATATATGTCCAAATACAAAATGTGCTCAGTCACTCAGTTGTGTCCGACTCTTTGTGACTCCACGGACTGTAGCTCCCCAGGCTCCTCTGTCCATGGGCTTCTCCACCCAAGAACACTGGAGTGGGTTGCCATGCCCTCCTCCTGGGGCTCCTACTGACCCAGGGATCGAACTCTTGTGTTTCGATTGGCAGGCAGATTCTTTTACCACTGAGCCACAGGGAAAGACCAAATACAAAATGGAGCATACTTATAATGAAAAGTAATTACTTATCCAAAATTCAAATTTAACTGAGGATCCTGCATTTTATCTGGAAATCATCTATATAATCTATAAAGAAAACTTTTCACTTAAATGTTACTTTAACATTATAACAAGAATTTCCATCAACAAGAACATAAAGTGTTATGTTTCAGAACCAGTTTAAAAATGTGAAAACAATAATACACTGGTTAATTATTTGGCAAAAACTGTAGGAAAATCCATTTAAGTTACTACTCTTTCCATGTTAAAGAAAAACAAGCCTCAATATCCTGCCAGGAATTAAAAGGTATAAAATTGTAGAACCTGTTCTTTGCAGCTGATAATGGTATATAATTAGCTTAATTTCATGATTTGTATGGAGTGCAAAAGGGGAAACAATCATGAACAGATGTGACTAAATGAAATTAATCTGATTAAGTTCATTAAGAAATAGTTGTGAAAAACTTGATTTTAAATGAAAAGTGACAACACCACAGAGTTTACAGAGAAACTACACTGAACTACTACAAGCAAAGTATTTTTAAAACAGAACACTATTCATAGAAAGTCTGACTTTTGGGAACATCTTTGAGTGTAATCATGGAGTAATGATCAATTTAAAATTCAGCATGAAAAATGTGCCCTCTGTGTCAATTGGCAGTATTTTGTGATTTTTTTTTTAAAGAAATAATAAAAAGATGTATAAGCAGTCAAAAAAATAAAAAGAGAGAGAAAGCAGATGGTTTTAAAAATAACAGACAAATAACGTTTTGAATAAGATCTGAGATTCACTGGTCTTCTTCATGATTCTTAGAAAAGCTACTGATTCCAGATTCTAAGAGGGTCATCAGAACTGCTGTAAACTTTTTCCCTTTACAGAACATTTCTGATTTCCAAAATCTCTTACTACAAATGTTTTTAAACATAAACCAAAAAATGCCCTTAAACTTTAACTGAAGATGATTTTATGGGGAATGGCTGTATTTCAAATTATGAAGGAATGAAAAATATAAAACACTTGGGAAATCAAAGTGACCTGTTTATTTCAACTGAGGATTTCATAAAAAATATTTTTTAAAAAGCAAGCACAATTCAAAGCACATATACATTGGTACTTTCATTGAGAGTTACACTAAAAGATCACAGATCAGGTAAAAACATAACAAACGAAAGGGGATAACTTAAAACTGTCTACCCTACATCTTAATTCCAATCAGACAATATTATCATAGAAAAATGGGGTTATCTTATTTTTGATGTGATGCACAACTTTATTCTTAATAAAGAAGTCAAATAGCTAGAGATTAAGAACTTGGATTCTAAAGTCAGAGAGACCAAAGAGAATTCCAGTTTTGTGACACTGGGGAAATAACTTCAAATGTTCATTGTCTAAAAACAAAAGAAGTGGGGAGAGGACCTCGTAGGGTTGTTTTCAGAATAAAATAAGAACTTAAAATAAATGTAAAAAAAAAAACCCCAAAACACTTAGCAATGTGAAACATAGGAGGCTCACAATAAATTCTAGCAGATTATTTGAAGCCATTCAATGCTTCTCAAAGATTGAGAGGCTTGTCAGAGTTCTTTTTTAAAAAGTTTTCCCATTTCATTTCATTGCCAAAACCAATGTTAATATAGCTTCAAGTAGACATAGGTATTTTAACAAAAATTCATGTACATTAAGGTAGTGAAGCTTACTCTCAGCCCTAAGGTTCTAACATGTTTCTGTGAAGTCTATGGTCTTGAAAACAGTTATATATCTACTTATCGGGGACAAATGGCTTACAAGTAAGCAGAAACGAGCAATAATTTAATTTACTTAATCTGTATTGCCAAGAGGAGGAAAAGACTAAGAAAGAAGACTATGGGGCATCTATTATTTTATTCTTTGTTTCATAACATCATTAAACTATTAAGACTTTTAAAAAATAAATTTTGTGGGTTTTTTTTCCCTTAGATGTTACTGCTTTCCTCTAAAGATCTCCAGAAATGGAGAAAACACTTGTATTTGTATGTACGTCTCCTGTTCCCTTATTAAGGTTTTCATAATTTCGACCAGGGCAGGTAGTTTCAAAATAATGCCATGTTGAAGTATGAGAAGTTTCAGGAAATTTCAAAGATGGGAAAGATGTAAGTTGCAAGACTACTGTTTAACAGTGTACAATACTGAATTCATGAAAATGGTCTAATTACTTACAAACTGGATAGGATGAATAAATGTCACAGCTGAATAAAAATGAAAAATGACTTGCAAATCCACTTTTATTAATGCTTAAACATAATCAAATACATATGGAATCAGGTGGAGAATGAGAACCAGGGTCTTGTGAACTTGCTAAGAGACAAAATTGAAAAGACTGAGGTATGTAAATCTTTCTCAAGGAAGATAATCCTTCCTTAACATTATTAGCTCCCCAGACTAGCTTTTGGAGATAATCAATTACTTTAGGTTATGAAGACATAGAATGGAAAGGAACTAAATCCCAGTCCGCTAAGTAGTGTGTGGATTGCACGGAGGTAAATGGATTGAAGTCATCAACTTATGAAATAACTAGTAATAAGCACAACTTTAAAATGAAGGCGTTTTTCCCAAAGCAAGAAAAAAAATAGCATCTCAGTACCTTGTCTTCCCTCATCATTGGTAAACAAACCAGCATCAGTGCTGCTGAGACTGCTGGAATCACTAAAATAAGGGAAAAGAAAAAAACAGATCAAAAGAACAATTGATCTCTCAGTCATCAAATTTTAAAGAGACATGGCAGCTCAGAGATGGAACTTAAGCTTGACAAAGATCTGCAAGAAAATAAGATGATTTTTTTTTAATCAAACTGCAAACATCCTGGTTCCATTAACTACAGAGCATATTATTTTTGGCACATAAAACCACAGGAATCTAATGGGACTCTGACAGCAAGCCAGATGTGACTGCTATGAGGTGCTGACACAATTGATGCATTTTATTATCTGCTTTCATCAAATGCTTACTGCTCCTTTCTTATTCCATGCAATTCAGCTTTGAGCCCTGAACAACACTGCTCAATAAAATGCGGAAGTCTCAGTCAAAAGCAAGCTCAGCCTTTCTTCAGCACATGAAATAAATACAAGGGCCTGGGATGGAATTACTTTTCATAACCACATTTGCAAATATTCCTGAAAGACATTACTTAGGAATTCCCAACAACTCTATTACTTGGCAAGGAGGAAAAAAGTTTACAAGGGCAACAATCCATTAAATCAAAACTAAGGTCTTTGTGAAGAGAAAATGAATACTGACAATTATTAAGGAGGAAGGATACAAAAATAACAGGTTCTCTTTACTTCAACAGAGTTGGAGTGTATGATAGAGTCAAACTTCACATATAAATGAAAACAATAGGAAATATTCCACTGACATGAATTAAACAGTCACTGTTAGTTTTACTAGAAGCAATGCTTATATGAGAATCTAGTTAGTTTAAAAAATCACAAGGACAAGGTCAGATGATAAGGGCTTTGGTCTTTAAAGAATATTGAGTGATGTTCTTAAAAAAACCTCTTTTTTTACTGTAATTCTTAATTCTAACCAATCAGGAATTCACCCCAAGTGCTTTTTAAATTATAATGTTTTTTCATCAACAGGAAGAACTCTATAATCTTAGTTAAAAAAATCATCTTATTCTGTTTTACAATATTTCAATTGAGAGTTTAGGATTCAAATTACAAATGAAATTCTAAATTCTGAATATAAAATATTTCAGTTTTTGTTTGATTTTTTAAAAAATAAATATGAACAAAAAGGTTAAGAATTTAGGTGGCATATTCTTCTAAGGACCTCTGATTTAGCACCTTTTTCTTTAACTCTTCAAATTAAGTGAATGTATGAAACTATATTGCACAGGTGTTAATAAAACAAATACTTTCTAAAAGCATCACATTCATACTTATTTTCTTGTTTACAGTCAAGTGTGCTCTTCTATATATAGTGATATTAGAGTATTAAATACACTTCAGAAACATTATCTTTCTGCTATTTAGTTGCCCAAGCTACTATAGATATTTTTTTCCTCTGTGACTGAGTAGTGCTTTCTTGTCTTCCCCCATCAACACAAACACTTATAAAGGACCTTATCATACATACCTTGGGTTAAATTCTTTTTCTGAAACCCTCGAGGCAAAATTATTCAAAATTCATACTTTTTACACTTTTGAAAGGTTCATTCTAAAATGCCTAACAGATCTGGGATAGCACTTTGTAATCAAATATACTAATATATTTTTCAATTAAATGAAGGAATATCCACATTAAATACAGGTCAAGTTAGGTCTGGCCACAAATTCATTAGTTTTTCACAGCTTTCAGAATTTAGATTTACAGATAAAGGAGTGTGAACCTATATGCTTTCCTTTTTGTATAATGGTTTTCCAATCTCTCTGAATTCAGATTTATCCCCTCTAATCTATTCTACAGATAGCCAGGCACATCTTTTCAAAACATAACTGGTTGACTAATATTATAATATCCTGGACAGGATCCTGGAGCAGAAAAAGGGCAGCAAATAAAAACCAAAGAAATTCTAATAAAGTACTGACTTTCGATAATGTGTCAACACTGGCTCATTAGTTCTGACAAATGCATTAATATCAAAGTAAACGGATGATACGAACAATAGGAGAAACTGGGTGTGGGATGTATGGGAACAGGGTATACAGACCACACTTTCTGTACTCTTTGCAACCTTTCTGTAAATCTAGAACTATTTTAAAGAAAGTTTATAAAACACACAGGTACATACATGTACATGTATGTACATGTCTATGTAAAACAGAAAGTCTTCTACCAAAATTCTTAAATTACTTCCCCACATTTACTGGAGTAAGTGTAGATTTCAAGGCTTTCCATGGATAGGCCCCCACCTAAATTCTTTCCATCCCTTCTCTGATCCTTATGTTCTTTCTCCAAGCAGTATCCCTGTCTCTTTCTTCTCTGCCTGGAGCTCTTCTTAAACATATAAGAAAATCGGAATTCCCTAAGACCAGCAATTAGTCCTTAACGATCCTGTCCTACTTTGAGATGTTTTTCCCTGTTTTCAACAGCACACTTTCTTATTTACATTTCATCTAACTGAGATCCAGTAGTGCTCATATCATGTGGCTGTTGGTGTGCTTAACAAATCAGAAAAAGAGCTTAAATAGAAGGCATTTTTCATTTTCAACAGCTGATAGTCATTATGGCTTATTTCCAAAGATACCTCTTCCTACTTTTTTTTTAGTATGACTTTTATAGCACACTATTTAGAGAACAGACTTATGAATGCTTACTGAATTAATACATGTACACCAACTCTAAAATCCTGTCCCAGTCTGCTCACTGCCTGCATTTTCTATTCTTGATAACCTGGGCATCATCTGAGAGTTCTCTTTCTCACTCATCTGCCCCAAAGTACAGTCAGCCGACCTCCCACTGATTCCAACTCTTAAAACTGCTCCCACAGTTTTATCCCTCTACTATCATCACCATGGTTTTCCCTGGGGGCTCAGATGGTAAAGAATCCGCCTGCAATGCGGGAGACCTGGGCTCAATCCCTGGGTTGGGAAGATCCCCTGGAGGAGGGCATGGCAACCCACTCCAGTATTCTTGCCTGGAGAATCCCATGGACAGAGGAGCCTGGTGGGCTAATTCTATGTGTTCGCAAAGAGTCAGACACGACTGAGCGACTAAGCATATCACCATCATAATTCACCTTCCTCTTAAGGATGGTCTGAAGGTCAGCCAAAACTAAACAAGACACTGTGGTCAAGTTCAGGGATCTTGATCAAACGTAAATCTAATTATGCTAGAAATTCCTCACTGATTTTTCATTACTTGTATGACAAAATTCAAATTACCAGACCTCACAGGCCTCCAAGGCACACTTATGCTGTAGCCTGTTGCCACTTCATATTGGAGTAATAAGGAACTGCATATACTTGCTCACACACATCACACTTGCCTCACAGCCCACACCTCTGGATGAGCTATTCTGTCTACCTGGGATGACCTGACTTAAATCCTCCAATATCTGAACAAGGCTTCCAATCACCAGTACCTTCTGCTTAGCACGCTTCTTTATCACCATGTTTGTGTGGCTATCCCAGATTATGAGGCTGGAGAGAATCAGGTTTGTCTTGGGATGAGTGAACAGTACGCAGTAGTTATTCAAATGTGTGTTAAGTCATTTGCGACCCCAAAGACTGTAGCCTACCAGGGTCCTCTGCTTATGAGATTTCCCAGGCAAGAACACTGGAGTAGGTTGCCCATTTCCTTCTCCAGGGGATCTTTCCGACCCAGGTCAAACCCAAGTCCCCGGCACTGCAGGCAGATACTTTACCATCTGAGCCACCAGGGAAAGCCCTAAATCACACACACAGAGAAAAGTTTTCCATTCTTATCTATTAATTAGTTCCAAGGCAATATATAGCTTTGTACAGTGGGAAAGTTTTGGACGTAGTCTCAAAAGGCAATTATTCCTGTTGGGAAGACACTTTAAATATTTAGCAATCTTCCCACAGAAGGAATATACAAGGAAAGAAAAATAATTTACTCAGGGGTGAAAACATCTTTTTTTGAAACTTATAGTTAGACTGATGAGTGATGGGTAGCCTGATTACAACCTAATACTCAAATACTTTTTATAATGAAAAGAAATGAAAGAGTTTCATTTCATTTCTAGTCCAGGGTATACTGTCAATAAAAGGCAGATATCAATAAAAGGAGGGGCTTACACAATCCATCTAGAAAGCAGGCAACCTGTGAATAATCCAGAAATGAGGATTTATCTCAAATGCCATACATCCTCTCTCCCAGCAACTGAGCAAGGTAATTACTTTCAAGACAAGCTGGATGTTCCTCAGGCACAATGGTCCAATACTAGCATACAAATAATTCTCATTCCAGTAGAAAACGACAACTTTTTTGGAAGAAATGCAGGTAAGATAGTTTTCAAAATCTTCCTAAAACATTTAAGTAATTTTTAGTTCTTTAGAAAAATTACATAAATAGCAAACCACCTCTAATAAAAGGTACATTCTACAAACTTATACTAGGTCCTAATCATATCAGTAACCACATTTACAAGAGAGAAAAAAATTATATATATATAATAATATATATATATAAATATGTATATATATATATTATATATATATATATAGAGAGAGAGATCCATAGCTCATACTCCACATCATTAACATGATGCCAATCCTACCAACTAAAAATCAAATACTCTTTCCAGACCATTTTTAAAGAATACTTTTTCTGATCGTAGTTTTGCATTTGATTTTAAGGATATGCTTAAAAGGATGAACAGGGTCACTGTTTTCTCATTCCTATAGGTAACATTAGTTCTGTGTAAAAGAAAAGTGATCACTTACCTTTTGAAGGTGTCAAAACAGTCCTTAAGAACTCTCATTGTGATACACCTGCTTTCTAGAATGGATTGATTAGACTAATTGCCAAAGGATCGCTCCTTCTCCCATTTGTATAAAAACAAGCTCAGGAGTTTCTGGACTATATATTGGGTTTTACAGTTCGTAAGTGATCAGAATTCCTAGCAATCTACAGACTTCCTAAAATATCTAGTCACACACTGTGAAGTGGTATCAAGGTTTGGTTCTCAGAAATTAGATTACACCGATGGATCGTGACACTGAAAAGCACCAATGGCTAAAGCTCTATAATTAAACAAATAAATAACTATAAACACAATTCTAAGAGTTATAAATGTGTTGCTATTCAAAAGCATTCTTTCCCATTAAAAATCCACTTCCTTTTCTCTTTGTAGCTGAAAATTAAGTCATTAGGACACAATCAAAAGACTTTGTATAAATCAAACAAGCAATTTTGCTTTGTGAGAAACATCATAAATTATAAGTAAACATAACTGTGGTTAAACAGTAGTATCACTACCGTTATTATAACTTATAATCACTTTCAAATAGAATTAATTAAAATCCAAAACACAATCAACCACAAACACTGGAGACATATTTTTAGATTTAGAGAATAGAAAAGTCACCTTTCACTCATGAGTTCATCTGAGACTTTTTGCTCTTCATATTCCATTTTGTCCTTATTGGTCTGGCTTATTTCCTCACTTTCTAAAACCACTCCTTCATCTTGGATTTTTGGTCCCTGTCTAACTATTTTCAATTTCCTTTTTTTGACTTTGTTCTTGGTAAACTCTTGATATTGGTAAGCTCTGCTGTCATTGTCCATGTCCTGATCTCTGCAACCTTCCAGGGGCTGGGTCATTGTCCGCTTGTTGGGGTTCTCCGGCGGGAGGTCCACAGCCATGCGCTTGACCTTCCGCCTCCTGCGCAGAGTTCTGTTCCCAAGGCTGTCCACGGCAAAATCAGACTCATGCCAGAGGGGTCTTTTCCCTCGAACGTTATTATTTAAGTTGGATGACGGCCTGCGCTTCGCCACTAACATTTGGTCGTCAGAGTCACTGTGATCCTTTTTATTATTATTGTGGTTCTCTCTATAATCCTTGCTTGGTTCTTCTAAACTAGAATCAGAGCCTTCACTTAAGCAGTGACCGGTCTCCCATGGGTGATGAACATTATACGACCTCCGTTTTCTCCCCCTCCGCTTCCTGGCCTGGCGTTTCAGAGGGCAAGAAATACTTCGAGAATGGTCTCCTGTTTCAGCAAATCCACCTCGAGCTTGCTCTGAGCTCTCCTCCAAGGCTGAGACAAGATCATGAACCAGTTCTTCCATGGTTCGACTGAAATGCCTACATTTTTTTTTAAGGAGAGAAAAAAAAAATTAAATAGTCAGAGTTAACCATACTAACATAGTCTATTGCTGCAGACAATTCACACTAAATCTGACTAGAATTAATAGCTATTATAAAGAAATATTTAAAAGCTACTTAGTTTTTCTACTCAAGAAAATACAGTTCCAAATATTCTGACTCATTTTTAAGCTTTTTCTTGTATAAGTTCTTTTATTAAACATAAGAATTACTTCAAGATAGAGTAAGCGTAATATCCACAATGAAAGGGCTCAGAAACTTTATATTTTTATTGTCTAATTATGGAAAACTTATTTCTCCTTAAGTCTCCATACTTTAATCTCTACCTGTCCTTTCCCTAGAGCCAGTTTTTCTCCAGCAGATACAAGAGTAGAGAGAACTTTCTCAATCCCCTGCTGCCCCACCACACACACACACACACACACACACACACACCCCAATTTCTAAGGAAACATACAATCCTCTACTCACCACATGCTCTGCTCAGGCACTGCCATGATATGCAAGGCAGACAGACAGACAGACAGGCAGGTACATTCAAGATTTGTAATACATGTGAAAAGAAAATTTAACCAAACACAGGACATGTATTTGAAGTGAAGTGAAAATTGCTCAGTCATGTCCAACATTTTGCGATTCTCATGGACTATACAGTCCATGGAATTCTCCAGACTAGAATACTGGAGTGGATAGCTGTTCCATTCTCCAGGAGATCTTCCCAACCCAGGGACTGAACTCAGGTCTCCTGCATTGTAGGCAGATCCTTTACCAGTTGAGCTACTAGGGAAGCCCTGGGCTAATCTCACAACCCATGAGGCAGAAACTATGTTCATATTTAACCTGGAGCCCCACTGGTCTACTATGGCCCATAATATGTTTACAATCAATCTGAAGCAGTTGCTCAGGCCTTAAAAAAACAGACCAAAAAACTGAAGTATGTGAAAAAATCACCCACTAGTCAGCAAGGATAAACATCAGTATTCTTTAGGAACTCTTGTAAATTACATGAGTCCTTTCCAAACCCAACTCTCAAAGATTCTAAGTAAGTATGTAAGATATAGGATGCAGACACATGATTTTATTATTTTATTAGAGGTAATTCAAATATGCACCTTTCTTATGAAGATCACCAACAATTATTTCTTAAACTGAGTTCTAGAAGCACCGAGGATCAAAATATTCTCCATTACAGAGGTTTATAGACTTTCTGGAGTCTATAGCAGGGGTGGGCTTATTTTCTGCTTTGCGGGACAAATATCAACAACCTCAGAGAGGCAGATGACACCACTCTAATGGCAGAAAGTGAAAAGGAACTAAAGAGTCTCTTGATGAAGGTGAAAGAAGCGATTGAAAAACTTGCCTTAAAACTCAACATTCAAAATACTAAGATCATGGCATCCAGTCCCAGAACTTCATGGCAAATAGAAGGGGAAAAAGTAGAAGCAGTGACAGATTTTATTTTTCTGGGTTCCAAAATCACTGTATATGGTGACTGCAGCCATGAAATTAAAAGACTCTTGCTCCTTGGAAGGAAAGCTATGATCAACCTAGACAGCATATTAAAAAGCAAAAGACATCATATTGTCAACAAAGGTCTATGTAGTCAAACCTATGTTTTTTCCAGTAGTAATATATGGATGTGAGAATTGGATTATAAAGAAAACTGAGCATTGAAGAATTGATGCTTTGAACTGTGATGTTGCAGAAAACTCTTGAGAGTCCCTTGGACAGCAAGGAGATCCAACCAGTCAATCCTAAAGGAAATCAGTACTGAATATTCATTGGAAGGACTGATGCTGAAGCTGAAGCTCCAATACTTTGGCTACCTGATGTGAAGAATCGACTTCTTAGAAAAGACCCTGATGCTGGGAAGGACTGAAGGTGAAAGGTGAAGAGGGCAGCAAAAGATGAGATGGTTAGATAGCATCACTGACTCAATGGACTTGAATGTGAGCAAACTCTAGAAGATAGTGGACAGGGAAGTCTGGCGTGCTGTAGTTCATGGGGTCGCAAAGAGTCGGAAACTACTTAGCGACTGAACAACAAGAACAAGACACTCAAAAAAAAATAAAGAAAAAAAAAAAAAACAAGAGCAAGACAACTTTTGTAAAGGACCCAGTAGAAAATATTTTACCTCTGCAGGCCATTAGGTCTCTGTCAAAACTACTCAAATTTTCCATGGTAAGCCCAAAACAATCATCAGGAATACAGAAATGAACGGGTATAGCTGTGTTTTAATAAAATTTTATTTATAAAACCAAGGGATGACCAGATAGTTTGTTGATCTATGGTCTATATATAGTCTTCAAAGGCCATAACTTCAGGCCCTCACAAGATTCCTTTAACAACTCTCAACCTGGCCTTTTCCTTTTAATAATAACTTGAAAAGGAAAACATAGGTGCGTCAACTGGATTTAACACTTACAATATGAGGTACATATAAGGCTTCCAAAACTTGAGTACTTATTATGTGCCAGACAGACCCATTTCTAAGTGTTTCATATGCATTACAGTATGCCTCCTACATACAAACCTTCAAGTTGCAAACTTTCAAAGATGCAAACGTGTGTTCACATGGCTGGCTAATCACATGAGTTAGTTCACATGTCTGGCATACATTGTCATGTGCATGCATCCTTTAGAAGTAGTTGTGCTTTTGTGTACGTTACTGTATGGTACTGTATAGTATCTTTGTTTTAAGAACAGTATGTTCAGAAGCAAGTGTAAAAGCAGCAGTGATGTAGCTGGTACTACTGTACTTTTCAAGGTACTGTAAGATTTTAAAATGTTTTCTTTATTGTATATTATTTGTGTGAAAAGCACTGAAAATCTATTACAGTACAGTACCATACAGCCGATTGGGTTAGTTGGGTACCTAGGCTACGTCTGTTGGACTTATGAATGCACTCTAAGAAAGGAACTTGTTCATATGTAGGCAACTTACTGGACCTCATTTCATCTTCACATAATAACCCTGTAAGGTGGGAGATGAAACACTCAGACACAGAGATTTAAGGCAGCCGGCCCGAAGGGACACATTTAGCAAGTGGGAAATGCAGGATTCAAACTATGACAGTCTGGTTCCAGAGCCGGAATGCTCACCCAACTACACCCAATAACACCTCCATAATTCCAGTATCCAGTTTGCATTTTTGTTTATAACTGATTTAGTAGCAGGAGATACTATTTACTATAGAGACAGATTTAATATGTATCTATATAAAGCTGATGACTCACAGTTAAGCATTATATTCTCCTGAACACAAAAAGGGGATGACAGACTTAAATCAGCGCATTAGGGTGGGGTGAGTGAGTTGAATTCAAAAAACCAATGACGCCTCAATAAAATGCATTCTGTGAGCAATTAAATAACAGGACATTATCTTCCAGTTAATGTGGGTTTGTATTTTCCATAGCTATGTCCTTTGACATTCTGAGTGAGTAAACAAAAAGTCTAAAGAGACACACATTTTTCAAAAACATGGTGATTCAAGTAAATATTTGGCCACCTGATGCAAAGAACCAACTCACTGGAAAAGACCCTGATGCTGAGAAAATTGAAGGCAAAAGGAGAAGGGGGTGGCAAAAGATGAGATGGTTAGCTAGCACAACCGACTGAATGGACATGAATTTGAGCAAACTCCAGGAGATAGAGGATGACAGGGAGGCCCGGGGTGCTGCAGTTATTGGGTCACAAAGAGTCAGACATGACTCAATGACAGGGCAACAGCAATTTTTAACCAACTCTGCAAGGCTACTAATACTTTTTTCTTTTTTCCTTTAAAAAGGTTCTGTATAGAACCGGGGTTTCAGAACACTGAAGTTGATGAAGAGAACTATGCATCACAGAGAAACGCGTAGTAAGCCAATACAAGGGCTAAAATTCCAACTACACTGATAAGCCAAATGGATCTTTTTTCCAGTACCTATATGTTATTATAATAACTGCTTTTTTTCTCCCCTTTATTGCAAAGAGTATTTTGTTCTTTTCCTTTAACATTACTTCTTTGGAAGAAATGTTGTCTGAGAATTATCTTTGAAAGCAATACTGTACCTTTAAAATAACTCACTGTAAGCTAGTGTAGATGTTTTTCTGGAATTCTCTTGCTTTTTCTACGGTCCAACGGATGCTGGCAATTTGATCTCTGGTTCCTCTGCCTTTTCTAAATCCAGCTTGAGCATCTGGTTGGCAAAAGAATTCCAGAAAAACATCTACTTCTTCTTCACTGACTATGCTGAAGCTCTTGACTGTGTGGATCACAACAAACTGTGGAAAATTCTTAAAGAAAGGTCCATTAGCATCACTGACTCAATGAACCTGAGTTTGAGCAAGCTCTGGGAGATGGTGAAGGACAGAGAAGCCTGATGTGCTGCAGTCCATGGGGTTGCAAAGAGTTGACACAATAAAGCGACTGAATACCAAACAAGAAGCCAGTGTAACATATACCACAATAAAGACCCTCTGTCTAAAAGAAGACTCGGTGTCACCTGATTCTGGAGGAATTCACTTTTTAAAGAAATTGTTTCCTTACCATAGGTGAAAGACTGGCTCTAAATAGTTACATGAATTTCATTAACTCAACACATGAATATAACCTCCAACTAAAAATGCAGGTTATTTTGAAAGTGACCATTTAGTGCTTTACTTCAGCAGAGAAAATGTGATGGTCCTAACATTAGAAAAAGATTAGCACATGAGATTTAATCCACTGAAATCTTGATACTACTCAACTAATTTCATTTAAATTAACTCATTAGTACTGCTTTGACATAATTTAACAAAATATAACCAACAGTATTACTAAAAATGAAAGCAAACTTTCTTTAAAATATTATTAAAATTGTGCTAGTCTTATCTAATCTTATATTGATTTTCTCAGGAGAAACAAAAAAATACTTTAACGAGAAGAATCTAACGTATTCTATCATGTGGTTCAAATACCAATCAACTGAAAACTACTTTAAAAAGCTTTTCAGGAAAAAAAAAAATTACAAATATATGGAAAAAACAAATTTAAGTGACAAAAAGGCAGAAGAACCAGAGATCAAATCGCCAACATCCGCTGGATCCTTGCAAAAGCAAGAGAGTTCCAGAAAAACATCTATTTCTGCTTTATTGACAATGCCAAAGCCTTTGACTGTGGATCACAATCAACTGGAAAATTCTTCAAGAGATGGGCATACCAGACCAGCTGACCTGCCTCTTGAGAAACCTGTATGCAGGTCAGGAAGCAACAGTTAGAACTGGACATGAAACAACAGACTGGTTCCAAATAGGAAAAGGAGTATGTCAAGGTTGTATATTGTCACCCTGCTTATTTAACTTATATGTAGAGTACATCATGAGAAATGCTGGGCTGGAAGAAGCACAAGCTGGAATCAAGATTGCCGGGAGAAATATCAATAACCTCAGATAAGCAGATGGCCCACCCTTATGGCAGAAAGTGAAGAACTAAAGAGCCTCTTGATGAAAGTAAAAAAGGAGAGTGAAAAAGTTGGCTTAAAGTTCAACATTCAGAAAACTAAGATCATGGCATCTGGGCCCATCACTTCATGGGAAATAGATGGGGAAACAGTGGCTGACTTTTATTTTTCTGGGCTCCAAAATCACTGAGGATGGTGACTGCAGCCATGAAATTAAAACATGGAATTAAGCCATGAAATTAAACACGCTTGCTCCTTGGAAGGAAAGTTATGACCAATCTAGATAGCATATTAAAAAGCAGAGACATTACTTTGCCAAAAAAGGTCCACCTAGTCAAGGTTATGGTTTTTCCGGTAGTCGTGTATGGATGTTAGAGTTGGGCTATAAAGAAAGCTGAGTGCTGAAGAATTGATGCTTTTGAACTGTGGTGTTGGAGAAGACTCTTGAGAGTCTTAGACTGCAAGGAGATCCAACCAGTCCATCCTAAAGGAGATCAGTCCTGGGTGTTCATTGGAGGGACTGATGTTGAAGCTGAAACTCCAATACTTTGGCCACCTGATGCGGAGAGCTGACTCATTTGAAAAGACCCTGATGCTGGGAAAGATTGAGGGCAGGAGGAGAAGGGGACGACAGAGGATGAGATGGTTGGATGGCATCACCAACACAATGGACATGAGTTTGGGTGGACTCTGAGAGTTGGAGATGGACAGGGAGGCCTGGCGTGCTGCGGTCCATGGGGTTGCAAAGAGACGGACACAACTGAGTGGCTGAACTGAATTACAAGTTCAAATCACCTTTTCCCCTTTAGTTTCAGCTCACCAGTCTTGCAAGTCAATCTCAACCAAAATTCTGTAAATGAGCCAGTACTATTACAATTTGTCAAGTGGCTTCACTCATATCTCTCAGGTAAAACTGGCATCAACAAGCTACACAGAAATAAAGTCATTATAAGAGACCGTCACATGATCAGGAGCTCCTTCATTCCCCTTCTCTTGGCAGTTATTAAAGACCACTGCCCTGAAACATGCTATCCTAAAGATATTTTTTTTAAATAAGTCCTTTCCTAATGGAGGTGAACACTGGAAATTTGTTACTCTCCAGTACAAAAATCTCTTTATTAAGCAACCAGTTTTAAAGGTTGAATTATAGTAAAATCCAATGAATCACCACTAAGCTAACTTGAAAATTTTATATGCATATTTATAAAACAATTCCTTTTCATTTGGGACCCACTGAAATTGAAATCTTTTGGGCTTAGTTTGCATTGAGTATAAAGCCTAAGAGAACAGCTCACTAATCATTTTCTTAAGCTGATTCAAATGAACAGAATAAAATTACCGCCCCATTATTTATATAAAGTTAGACTTTTTCAGAGGAAATGACTTGATAAGCATTTTGTTTTTTCAGGTCATATTAGATTATGCTGAGCAATCTAAAACATATAATCAATCCAGAATCTGATATGCCCGTTTTACACAAGAATATTTGGGCAAAGGTCAAGTTTGTTTATTTGTTTGTTCGCCTCCAGGCAACATTAAACATCCACTAAAGGAGTCAATAGCTCTTGCTGCTTTTCTTTAACACCAAGTTCTAATTCATTCAGAAAAAGGCCTTCCTTAAAAAATGTATGTTCTAGAGCAAAGATCCTCAACCTCTGGGCATGGACTGGTACCTCAGGTGAGATCAGTGGCTGCACTGAATTAGAAATAACATACATAATAAATGTAAAGTGCTTGAATCATTCCAGAACAATTCCCCCTAGTCCTCCCTCCCCAAGTCCATGGAAGAGTGGTCTTCCACAAAACCAGTCTCTGGTGCCATGAAGTTTGGGGACCACCGATCTGGAGTGAGAAAGATCAGATGATGTAGAAAACCCTGCAACTGAGTTTAAGGGTTTTTATGAATGTTTTTGGTTCCAGGTAGAAAAGTGAGGAAGCTGCCTTAGTTCTAAATTACCTCTCCTATGTCCTTGAAGAACTGACAAGTTGACAAAAGAATCAAGGGCCTTAAAGGACATCAACAATGTAGAGGAAAGCATAGCAGGAGCTGAAGACCATGAAAGCCCAGAAAACAAATGCCCCTCAATAACCAACAACTAACTATTTTGTCAGTGGCAAAATACTACTTTTTTGAAGCCTGTATTAAGCAATAACTACTATTCCCAGAAGAGGAAAATATAGCATGAAAAAAAAAAAATCACAAGTGAATGTGTTAGTTGCTCAGTCGTGTCCAGCTCTTTGCAACCCCATGGACTATATCCCCCCAGGCTTCTCTGTCCATTGGATTTTCCAGGCTAGAATACTGGATTGGAGTGGGTAGCCATACCTTTCTCCAGGGAATCTTCCCAAGCCAGGGATTGAATTTGTGTCTACTGCTCGGCAGATTCTTTACTACTGAGGCACCTGGGAAGTCCATACATCAAGGGCTAAATTTTATGACTGATTTAACAAAATATGATTCCTAAGAATTATCTAAAGTTTGACTAAGATTTCTGCTGCTCATAGGGATTTATAGATTTCCTTCCTTAAAAGTAATATTATTTGTTAAAATAAGTCTTAATCTCAGTCTAGTAACCTATTAAGAGATATATCTTCAATTTTCTCTATTTATGTATTTTAGGACAAGAAATTATGAATAATTCTAACATTAAATGGTAATGCTTGGGCTAACCTAGAAATTCCTTGACCTGTATGTGGTGGTGGTTTAGTTACTAAATTGTGTCCGACGCTTGCGACCCCATGGATTGTAGCCCAATAGGCTCCTCTGTCCATGGGATTTTCCATGCAAGAATATTTCAGTGGGTTGCCATTTCTTTCTCCATGACCTATCTGTATAAAACCATCAACCATAAGTAACCTTTTCTCTCTTTTAAAAAAGTAGCATGGGGGTGGGAGGAATCTACCTTAGTCTGAAACAGGCAAATGATTAATTATAATGTTATACTGACACTAGGCAATAAACATGGAATAAAATTCTCTGGAGGGAGAAAAAGGCTGGGAGAAAACTGTAAAGAACATGAGTTTTAAGAGTCAAAGCAAGAATTTGGAAGCTAAATTATACTCTATTCATCATTTAATGAGTACCTCGTAGGGATTCTTGGAGGATAGGAATGAGTACTTAAGTGTGACAGCAGTTATTTCATCTTTTAACAACCTTTACACACAAGAGGAAATTGTTACTGAAATATCAAATTGTTGTTCTTTTAAGGTACAAACTATACTATGAACACTGAGTATATCACAATAAAAGCTAAGACCATCAACCTTTCTGAGTTCTTGAACCTCTCTGAATAATGGAGAGAGGGAAGATAAAAGACACTTGAAAAAATCTTGCATGGAATTTCAAGAAATCCATGCACTTCCTTAAAGACTTTTGGTTTAAAAAAAAAAAAACCCTCTTAGTAAAAAAAAAAAGTAATGCTGTGTGTTTGACCTATTCCTATCATAATAATATAGATACAAGAGAAAAAAAAAAGTAAAGAAAGGATATCATCCTTCCAAGTAAAGAGTCATAAGATTTGCTATCAAACAGAAAAACTCATTTCCCATGATGGGAGCAAAGTTCTACTGACTTGCTCTCAACTGGAGGTACTGCTGGCAGCTGCTACTTGGTCATTTCTGTCACAGGGGAACCCTCAGAAACCTTGCCTTCCTCCTTACCCTACTGCCAGTAAGACAAAAAACCGATCATACATGGAAGGCTTCAGAAAAAAAAAATCAAATTCTATTTTCACACAGTGATTTTCTAACTCAACTTTCCAAACAGTGATTAAAATTTGAAGATCATTCTTTTGATTCTTTTTCTTCATTTAATGACTTCAGGAGTTATTCAAACGTTTTTCCTTACACTGTATTCACTTTTGAGATGTAAACCACTGAATGAAAAACTGCCTAAGTGAAAGAAAGTCAAAGTCTAAAACAAAAATAAAGTCTAAAAAACATTTCATAATATAATAATATTCATAGCATATAATAAACACATCTAGGCAACCTTCTAATATTTGGGAAATGAGTATCATGCATTGGTTATACATGGTGACTACTCAATACTTTTGAGTTTATAACATATTCTGAATTCTTAGAATAGGAATGAGAATGAAGACCACTGAATATTAATTACAAGTACCTAAAATAATGCTTGACAGATGTTTTAAAAAAAAGTCTAGGTAAAGAATCCGCCTGCCTATGCAGGAGACCTGGGTTTGATCCCTGGGTTGGGAAGATCCCCTCCCTGGAGGAGGAAATGACAACCCACTCCATAATTCTTGCCTAGGAAATCACAAGGACAGAGGGGTCTGGCAGACTACAGTCCACGGGGTCACAAACAGTCACACAAGACTAAGCGACTAAACAGCTAGGTGAACAAATCAATCAAGGACTAAATGAACGAACAAATAACAAAGGAAAAATATGACTTCGCTGAAAATTTGGACAATTCAGATTTCTAATTGAAATGGAAAACTGACTGAGACAAACCTAAGAGTATGAAACTGACCATAAAAAAAAAAACGGTCAGATTAAAAAAATAGCAGTTATTGAAAAGTAGTTTTCCAGACCTAAAGTTTTCACTACGCAGTTTTACAGACCTGAAGAAATCAAAATACCAAATAGAAATGAAATTATAGCAGAAAAGGTCCAGAATCAATATAGTTTATTTGTCATGGCTATTTTTAAAGCAGACACATAAAGTGAAACTAACAGATACTGTAGCTTCATACATCAATAATGATTTGATAATTACATTATCAATAATTAACTTGAAAAATTTGTTGAGTTCAAGCTTTAAAATCTTTCCCAAAAGCTCAAAAGTTGACTTTAAATAAAAATGACTAATAAAGTAAAAAGTAGTAACTGCATGTAAAATTCTAAATGTGATTTGTTCATTAAATAAATCAATTTTGAAAAGGCAGGTTAACGTTTTAAGTACCAAGAGATACTTTTTAGACCTTACGTTCTTTTTTTTTTTTATTGGAGGATAATTGCTTTACAATATTGTGATTTCGGCCATAAAACAACATGAATCAGCAACAGGTATACATATGTCTCCTCCCTCCTAAGCCCTCTCACCTCCCTTTCCATCCCACCCCTCTAGGCTGTCACGGAGCACTGGGGTGAGAGCTCCCAGGGTCACATAGCAGCTCCCCCCAGCTATCTGTTTTATATACGGTGATGTATATGTTTCCATGCTATTCTCTCAGTTCATCCCACCTTCTCCTTCCCCCACTGTGTCCTCAAGTCTGTTCTCTATGTCTGCGTCTCCACTGCTGCCCTGCAAATACGTCCATCAGTACCATCTTTCTAGATTCCATATGTGTGCATTAATACACAACATCTGTCTTTCTCTTTCTGACTTTTTCACTCTTCGACCCTACTTTCAAAAATGTGTATGAGGTGGCAGGAAGGGCAGACAGACACTTTCAGCTATAAAGATTTTATAAAAATATGAACTATCAAGACTTACAAGAATAACTTGTACAAAAAACATATATCCTGACACACACAATAATCATGGGATTTTTTTTAACTGTATAAAGCTTTTCTCCCTTAGGCTTTTAACTTATAAAATATCAGTTCTACTTTTTAACAAAAGATTAAGAAAGAGAGAAATCCTCTACACTTACCCACGTGGTGCCTGAAAATTGAAAAACTAACCTAGACACTGGAGAAAAGGTTGAAGTCAAGGTGGGAGTTAACTACATCAGGCCTAGTTAACAAATCTGTGCATATACTTTCCAGTTTATATATTCCGTGTGATAAGGTATCTCATTCAGACACACAGGCAGTACACTGGGATAACTAAGAAATTTTTTTTTTAGATATACTAGAAGTGTCCCTTCTCCAGGGGAATCTTCCTAACCCAGGGATTGAACTCAGGTCTCCTGCACTGTAGGTGGATTCTTTACCAGCTGAGCCACAAGGGAAGCCCAGATATACTAGAATAGTACTACAAATAGGATGCTTGGGTAAGTTATTAATATTTAAACAACCTCTGCTCCTGTCTTGCCATCTCTAAAATGCAAAGAATAACAGTACCTATTTCAAAAGGTTTTTGGGTTGACCAAAAAGTTTGTCCAGGATTTTCCTAACACTGTAGAAAAAAACCCCCGAACAAACTTCTTGGCAACCCAATACATGAGATGACATGTATACACAAAAGCTGACACCAATTAACTACACCAACTAAGTAGCATCCTGACTGGCACTGAGATTTCCTCATTGGGATAAAACACACATGTATAGTACAGGCAATGTCTGATGAATGAAGGAAAAAGAAAATTCCATTAAGAAAGTCTGAATAACAAGATGGTCACACAGATAAACTAGAAAATACAGGATCTAAATTTCTGGAACACTCATTCTGTCAAGTCAGGCATAATTTAAGAATTTTATTCAAAAACACCAATAACATGCTAGGCACTATGTTATACTCCAATGCCATAAGAAAGGATGTATTCCATCTCAAGTAAATTAGAGAACTGAAAGAAGGTTCTCTATATTACAAAAAGGGTGTGTGTGTGTGTTCAGTCATGTCTGACTCTTGGTGACCCCTTGGGACTACAGCCCCCCAGGCTCCTCTGTCCATGGAATTTTCCAGGCAAAAATACTGGAGTGGGTTGTCATTTCCTACTCCAAAGGATCTTCCCTTATAAAGAGGTACCTAACCATGATTTGGATAGAAGAAGGAAGAGGAGTTTAAAAAATCATATTTTTCCACTAAATTGTCATCTATCCTACAAATCGGTATCACTACAGCAAGAGCAGACCAATCTACAGGGCACATTTTGTCTCCCCCTCTTAAAAAGATGCTGAAACATTAAGAAAGGTAATCTGGAGAGGGACGCGTGCTTGGGATGATGGAAATGTCCTATATCTTGCTTTGTGTTGTGGTTACACAGCATATACAACTGCCAAAACTAAAAATACTAAACACTTAAGAACTATGTGTTTTATTTTATGCTAATTACCATTAAAATAAAATGCTCATTTAAAAAACGTGCTCCTTATTTTTCTCACAGGAAAATGTATTTAAAAGGAGCATAACCAAGATAATGACTATAATCCTGTGCTATACCTTGTATCCTTGTTGCTTATCTATTGTGTACATAGTAGCTTGTATTTCAACCTCATACCCCTAATTTGCCCCATCTCCATTATTTTGTAATAATGTTTAATGGAGTACAATCTGTAAAAATATTGAATCACAGTGCTGAACACCTAAAACTAATACAATATTGTAAATTAACTATATTTCAACTAAAAAAAAATTTTCAAAAGAGTGTAACCAAGTCTGTTCATCATAAAAAGAACTACAGAATGATCTGATCTCATTCAAAACATTCCAAGCAAGACATTCTTTATTCAATGATAGGTGATGCAAAAGAAATTCTTGGAGATCACTGACTACTAGAATCCCTCAGATTCTCATTTAATGTGGAATCTAGGAATGGACTGACACATTTCAGCTGCATTTCACCTGTTGTTCAACTTTATGTTTGAGAATGTCAGTGGAAATTTTGTTTGTTTCACTGCTCGTCTTGGGTATACTTGGAGGAAAATGTCTTGTGAGAAAAACAGGAGTAGAAATAGTTTTCAAGTAGAAATCCAAAACCCAGCTTCCAGCTCTAGGGCTAAAGGCTGCATGGCAACACTGAACAAGTCCCTTAAATATTCTGTTAATCTCCTATCCTATCTCCTGATAATCTCCTATCATAGGGCCCTCATAAAGATAAAACGTAGTAATTTGTGAAAGAACTTTGCCAAGTCAAAGCAGTTTATTATTCTAAAGTGGTTTAGCGGTACAACACTGCAGTCAAATCCTAAATTTAACCCTGACATTGTAAGTTCTCAGGGGACATCCCATGCACATCTCATTTGAACTAGAATGGAACGTTCAAGGGACAGAAACTGGTAGGTTACGCCTACTCCAAAAAAAGGGGGTAAGAAGGCAAAGTCTCCTCCACTTCTAAACTTCCAGAAGTCTAGATTTCTGGGAATTGATCTTCGAAAACACCTGGTACAATCTTGCAAATTTAAAAAGGAAAATGAGGAAACAATGCCTATAGTAAGATAGATTCTTCTGTAATCCTCGTCTTGTCAACAGTCAACGAAGAAATTAATTGCTCCGGGCGTACAGAAAGCTTTCCTTCTACATTATTGTGGTGTAGTAGACAAGCAATCAGCAAGCATTGACTGTATTCCTTCGCAAATCTTTAGCACACACTTCCACGCCTTCCTTAAACTGCGTCCATCCCAGGAACGAAAAGAGAGCAAGGCCTAAAGGTCTTCAGATCATCCATCACAACTCCCTCCCCCTTCCATTCCAGGTCCAGCGGCCCCCGGCCATCACACCCTTTCCGGATCTCCCATCCCCAGGGCGGCCAGCCTCACCAGCTGTTCCCGGCGGCTGGAGCTCCGATCGGTTGGCGCCCGGCGGCCCCGAACATTAACGACACCCAAGAGCCTGGCCTCGAGGCTCAGGCCCGAGAACAGACTCCAACTACCGCACCACCAGCGACTTCCCAGTAGCAGTTCAGCATTTTGAGCTGAGCTTCCGGAAGCCGACAGCAAGCGGAAACCGGAAGCTGGGAGCAACCATTAGTTCTCCTCCCCCCCTCCACAGCTTCTTTCTCTGAAAATCTCCTCTTTATTGCTCATAGAAGGGAGAGGGGTCAATAATTTGAAATCTTTAATAAGAAAAGTTTCTTAGTTTTTCTTTCTGCTGTTCCGGAAGCTGAAAGAGTGTGTGTTTGGGGGGAAATGTGAAGTCAACGAAAGTTGAATCCCCGGGGTCGGTGGAATGGTTTAGCCCTGTTGCCTAGGAGACCGAGAGTCACGCCGGAGGGGCAGCGGGCGAGCCGAGGCTATGGCCACGTTAGCCAGGCTGCAAGCCCGGTCGAAGAGTTTAGCCCAGCAGTACTACTACAGGAACAGGTAGGGCATCAATTAGGGGAGCGCGAGAAGGCCTGGCTTCACCCCTCAGCCCGTTACTACTCAGCCCGAGCGTCCTGTGAATTCATTGCTTGACTCACTGAGTGCCACTCACCCCTCTTCCTCGTTGGTAGACCGCAAACAGAATCGCGAATTTAGTGTTGGCATACAGGGGGATTCCCGATGCAGGGGGCCATGGTTATCATCTGGAGATAATTTAAGTAAAATTCCAGTAGAAAAAAAAATGTACGATAAGTGTTTTCCTTTGACATCATCACGCCACAATGGGATGAAACCTGTGTCCTCTTATGGAAAGTTTGATGGCCTCACTGGGCTCACCCTGTCTCCTTAGCTGGGTGAGCTCGGAGTGTCCCCCATCTACCTCCATTATGTCACGAATGTCGCTGAAAGCAGCTGTTCTATGACTCACTTGTCTTCCCGGAGTGGCAGTATGTGAACTATTCTGACAGGATAATCAATACCAATTTGTTAAGAGGGCTGAAGAAGACACTGGCGGCCCTATTCATCTCTCTACACCTAAACATCTTACAAAAGGTTCATTTGAACAATGGTCTTCGGGAAGCAATGCCTCAGGACATTTTCTAAGCTAAGAGAAATTCCAAAAAAATGAAAAGGACATTGGTAGAATATAGTGACATACCAGACCAATGGAAAATATGCCAAGAAGACAATCTTGCTGAGCGGTTCTTATTCTAACTTTTATCTCACCTACTACATTCTTATGTTTCCCCTGTGGCTCAGCTGGCAAAGAATCCGCCTGCAATGTGGGAGGCCTGGGTTCAGTCCCTGGGGTTGCAGAGTAGGACCGACTGGTCGACTTTCACTTTCTTTCAGTATGTTCTTAGAGTACCATGTGCGTCTTTTACAGCACTTATCACAATTTAATTTTGCATTCTTGTTGAGATAATATATGAGGGATATAAATATCATCCCTTTTTAAACTAGAAGTGGGGGTTTTGCTTATCATTGTTTTTGTATCCATTGTCTTAGTTTCTGACACCTAATTTTGCTGCACAATTATTTGTCTAATAATTCAATAAATAAATCTTTCACTCAGTCATTGGTCCTGGTTTATCTAAATGTACTAAAAAGAGCTAAACATAGAAATTTTGTATTATCTGTAATAGGTAAATTATGTTGAAGGTATGTATGACATATGTATGTATGTATGTATGTTAAAGGTATGTATGAAGATATGTATGACACAGATATCTAAAAAAATAAATTTCATCCCTCTGATGTTCACAACCTAATGTGGAATATAGACAATTAAAAGATAAATACAATAGAGTAAGTGTAAACAGGAAGGGAAATGACTAACATTTTTTTAAGCACTGATTATACACTGGGCATTGTACTAGGAACTTTTCTGTATAACAATCATTTGGTTTTCACAGATTTACAAGTTAACGTATTAATCTGTATTTTTAGAGCTTGAGAAGAGTGTTCTAGAAAAGCCTGGTGAAGTGTCACAGAACTGCGAGCAGACATTACTTTTTCTGCAGATTTCAGTGTTAATCCTTGTCCCTGTCTCGTGGCTTTTGACAATGTGTACATTTTCCCGAAACTGGAGGTTGCCTGGGTAAAAAACTATAGGGCTGTACAAAGGCCATGAAAAGAATAGGCTGGCTTTTCTTCTATTTGATTTATTATTAATATTTTCAATATGAATGAAAGTCTTTAAAGAAGGGATTGAAATTCCCAAGTTTGCCTAGTTAAAAAAAAAACAAGGTATTGAATAGGATGGGAGAAAAACACATATAAAATGTTAACATATGAGAAAATCAACAGGTAATTTTCTTAAGAAATTGTTCTCTTTTCCCATATGTTATTGACCAGATCAGTTCTTTGCAAACTTCTGTGGACATAAGAATCACCCAAGGGTCTTGGTAAAATGCAGTCTCTGATCCTGTGGGTCTCAGTTTTGGCCAGCATGTCTGCATTTCTCACATAGATTCCTATCAGGCCCCATTTTGCATAAAAAGGGAGACATTGTAAAAAAAAAAAAGGTGTATGAGCCTATTATTTAATTCATAAACATCTGTACAAGTTGTATATTGATTCCTTCTTTATACCAGGCAAGGAAAATGAGATTCAGACAAATTAGTAACTTGTATGAGGTCATACAGCTAAGTCTCAAAACCAAAACCCCAACTCTAAAGCCTGTGATCTTCACTACCGCCCTAGCCAAGAATGTTTTCACACCACACTGATTTTGTTGAATTAAGGGGCAAGAAGCACCAAGATCTGGAAGTCCAAATGGCCTAAGCACATGGTTGGCCAAATCTATTATCATATAGGCAACAGAGTGGGAGGAAACTATTTTAATTCTTCTTGGCTTGTTTTAATGTCCTCAATCTCTGTTGGTAATAAGACAGTGGAAAAAGTGTTTAACAGATGGCACCAGATTGCCTCTTAAATTGAAACACGACTTGGTTGGGAAAAATAAACTATGACTAAGTGCTTAGATTAGCACCTAAATCCTCCAGTCCCCTGAGGAAGAGACAAGCTCCTCTGCCTAACAGAGGGGAAAGATTTGAAACTCCAAGAAGTGAGATGTATGTTGTATGCTAAGTTGCTTCAGTTGTGTCTGACTCTGTGCGACTCTATGGACTGTGGACCACCAGGCTCCTCTGTCCATGGGATTCTCCAGGCAAGAATACTGGAGTGGGTTGCCATGCCCTCCTCCAGGGATCTTCCCCCGCCCAGGGATCAAACTGTGTCTTTTGTATTTCCTGCATTGGTAGGCGGGTTCTTTACCAGTAGCGCTACCTGAGAGAAGTATGGTAGTAGCTGATACAATGAGAAAGCTAGGGGTATGGATAGACTTGTGCAATATCAGACCCACCCATGCCCTCTGGGAAGTTCCTCCACAAGAAACATTTTGTGGGTATTCTTATTTGGTGGTCTACTCATGAAAGAGGCTGAAAATCCTGTCTAGGATGTTACAGGGCAGCACACAGATAATACCTAGTTGTTATATGTCATAAGTATTGGCCTTTTTTTTTTTTTTCAACTTTCATTATACTTCCTACTTTCATTTCTAGTACAAACTATTGAGATTTCTTTGTGGTTTATTGATCATTTATACTGTCCTATTTGTGGAAAGAAGAGTTTGGGATATGTTCATTAATCATTCTTCATTTCCCCCATTTCCTTATTTAATGTGTCAAATACTAAAAGGAATGAGTTCAAAATGTCCCTTTTCCACTGAATTCCACTGAGTTTCCACTGTGTGGTATCTTTTTATGTCATGTTATTTAGATTATATGTGTATTCTAGTGCATATCTCTTCATTATTGGCTCTATAATATTTTTTTGGATGTGCAAAATGTTACACCTTTGAATCCCACTTTAAGTTGTTAAAAATTATTTTTATTATTTCTTTAAGCAAATTTAATGCAATAACATAAAACTTGTAACATTAATATTGAGCCTCCTTTATCAGATACGAGTTAATCATATTGTTTTGTGTATTTCTCTTCACAAAGCAGCACTTTGTAAGGTTTTAAATAATTAGAATCCAGGAAGTTTGTGATGGATTAAGTTAATTTCTTTTTTAATTTAATTTTTCATTTTATGTTGGAGTATAGTTGATTTAGAATGTTGTGTTAGTTTCAAGTGTACAGCGAAGTAATTCAACTATACATATACATACATATTGATATAAAGCCATCACCCTATGTTAAGCTACTTTGTAATTCTTGTCCTTCTCTGTCATTACTTTTCATGTATAAGCTATGTTTTATTTTATTTTAGATTTTAACATTGTTCAAAAGAAACTTATTTTTTAACATTAACATTTCTTACGAGAACTTAGTGTACTCTGCTTAGATTCTCAGTTCTATGTTTATGAATTCAATATTCACTGATTAATTACATACTGACAGAGCACCTACTGTGTGCTAAGGACTGTTCCAGGTATTGAGCATATAGCAGTGAACAAAAAAGTCATGAGGCGAACAGAACATAAACTAACTTACATATAATATTTTGTCTTAGGATGATTATAACAGCAAATAATAAAGCAGGGTAGGCAAAGAGTGAACTAAATATCCTATTTTAAATAGAGTCAGCTGATGAGGCTCCTCTGATCAAGACATATTTGAGCAAAGTCCTAATAAAAGTGGATGAGCAGGCCTGCTCGGTAGAAATCTAAAAGATGTTACAGCCTTTAGGAGTTATAAGAGTAAGTGCTATTGCCCTGTTGTCAGAAGCCTGCATATATGTGTTGCAAAACAGTGTTGGAGGCCAAGTCATTTGGGGCTTTTAAGCCATAGTAAAGATACTGGATTCTACCTTGATTAAGGTAGGAGGTCACTGGGGATTTTCGATAGAGGAGTGACTTGATCTTACTCTGTCTATAAAGAAAACTTGGACTTATTTTTAAATTGGATAAAGCATTTTGATCTTTTTTTTTTCTGCTTTCCTTCTCCAATTGCATCATTTAACTCTTTGTGACGTCTTTTGCTTGTTATGAAAATTGCAGTCAAATTTGCTTATATAAAAAAAAATAACATTTGAAATAGTTTGACACTGTATGTGGGCTTCCCAGCGGCTCAGACAGTGAAAGAATCTGCCTGCAATGCAGGAGACCTGGGTTTGATCTCTGCATCAGGAAGATCACCTAGAGGAGGGAATGGCTACCCCCTCTAGTATATAGTTTTCTAAGGATATATAAGCAGAAATTAACCTAATAGATGTCAAAATATTAATTAATGTCAAATATATTAATTAATTTAGCTGTAGGGAAAAGTGTGTGTAGAGAAAGCAGGTGCTCAGGAAGAGGGCTGGAAGTTTGGTAGAGACACTATAGTGACCAAGTGGTCAACTCTCAGATTTCCAGGTCTCTCACCCTCTTAAATGGGGCATGGGGAGTGCATGAGGCTAGAGAGGAGAGAGGAAAAAGAGGAATAAATGGAATTGAATATATGCTATGTGCTGAGAACGCTGTAAAATATTTTTGCAAATATTATGTTGATTTTCACAATAATCATATGAAGTGATTTTATTTTTCCTACTTTACAAAGGAGGAAAATGAAACCTTTAAAGTGTAAATTACTTGTTCAGTAGGAACAAAGATCTAATGAAATCTGATCTATCTCAGTCCAAAGTTATACTTGGATTGCTTATTGTTTAGTCGCTCGGTTGTGTCCAACTCTTTTGTGGCCCCATGGTTTGTAGCCTGCCAGGGTCCTCTGTCCATGAAATTTCCCAGGCAAAAATGCTAGAGTGGGTTGCCATTTTCTTCTCCAGGGGATATTCGCAACCCAGGAATTGAACTCATATCTCCTGCATTGCAGGCAGATTCTTTACTGTTGAGTCATCAGGGAAGCCATGCTTGGAGTATGGGGATTTTGAATCAAGTCCCCGCATGGAAATAAGTACATCAAATACATAAGGTCTAACCTGCCTTTCTAAGGTCAGTTTGAGGAAAGGAAAACACCTGATATGGCAAGTACTCTCCAGTACAAGACCAGTGATTAGAGTGGACTTCATTACCTTGTGTCAACCTAAAGTATAATGTTCTTTAAGTTGGCCTGATTCTGGAATCCTTCCTTCCCATGAACTTAATTTGTTTCTAACTGCAACATAGTCAAAGGTTCCTGACTGCCTTCTTAGTCTAATTACTTGGTTTGGTGTCCTTTTCTTTGGACAATCATCTTGGTCCTAGTAACCTAAATGAATAATAGCTTAATCAGATAGACATGAGTTCCTTCCTCTGATTCTAATTAATTGCTGGTTGTTTCTGTTCAGTTATACACTATTCTGACCAGTGACATTTACCAAGGCTTCTGCCAAGTATGCAAGGATGATTTATGCCAGAATGCAGGAAGAGTTAAAACCCCAATTCTGTGTCACTTTAGATTTAAACTTCAGCTCTTAAATTTATGCTCTTCCTTACTTAAACACTTTCGATATCAGTTTTCTCATCTGTGAAAGAGACAATAATACCTATTGACATGTCAGCTAAGAAGACTAAATAATTGTTTGGCAGATTTCTTAACACCCAGTAAACTCATAATATTATAGGCAGTCACAACAGGAGGGCAAAGGGTAAAATGATCTACTCAGGATATATGATCAAAGGATCATATGATCTAAGATCAAAGTAGAAGAAAGGATATATGATCTACTCAGTGGGTATAAAAAAGGCAGTTGATAGATTTAGTGTCTATTTCTGAGTATTTGTCCTTTCTTTATAAAAATTCTTAACATTTTGATATATGCATTTAATGAAGTATATAAACTATAAATGTTTTGCTCAATAACTTTTACATATGTGTATATCTGTGTAACCATCACTCAGATAAAGTTCTTAAGTGTTTAGAAAATGTTTGTAAATGAGAAATAAAAGGAAATGTACTTAGCAATAAAGAATATGTTTCTAAAACCAATAGCCAACATCCTGTGTATTGATGAAATACAATATAGATTTCATACAAAAGCAAGAGAAAAATGCATATTGATTCTACTATTTGGAACTATTTTTTCTGGAAATGTAGTCAATACTGTAATAAAAGAAAAACTGAGTAAGTATTAAAAGGGAAGGAATAAAAGTTGGTTACAGATCATGAAATTATAAAGCTGAGAAGATGTAAAATAATCTACTAAAAAAATCTTGTAAATAAGATGAATTTGGTAAAGTGTCAGATTAGAAATCAAATTTTTAAAAAATCAGAAGTTTGTCTTGGTACCAGCAGTAACTAAATGGACTTAATATCAGACTAAAATGTTTCAAATAGAAGATCAGTGAATTTGAAGATATACCAAATATATATTGCTGAGTAGAATGTTCTGTAAACGTCAATTAGATCAGGTTGGCTGATAAATGTTCATGTTTTGACAACTGTCTTATCAATTATTCAGAGAGACATGTTGCAATTCCCCACTATAATTCCCAACCTAAATTTGTCTATTTCTCCTTTTAGTTTTGTCAGGTTTTACTTCATGTATTTTAAAGTTTTATTATTAGTTGCATATGCCTTTAAAAATATCAAATCTGCTTGATAAATTAACATTTTTATCACTATAAGATGGTTCTCCTTATACATGGTAATTTTCCTTATTCTTAAGTCTACTTTAAATATTAAAAATATATTTTAAACTATGAAAAGTATTTGAAGAATTTGAAACATTATTGAGATGCCTTTCTTTTGTGTGTGTGTGTATACAATCTCAAACTTACATTAAAGTTGCAATACGATACAGAGAGACTTCTTACAAAAACTAAATATGGCAGAAAGTGAAGAAGAACTAAAGAGCCTCTTAATGAAATTGAAAGAGGAGAGTGAAAAATGTGGCTTAAAACTCAACATTCAGAAAGCTAAGATCATGGCATCTGGTCACGTCGCTTCATGGCAAATAGATGGGGAAACAGTGGAAACAGTGACAGACTTTATTTTGGGGGGCTCCAAAATCACTGCAGATGTTGACTGCAGCCATGAAATTAAAAGACGCTTGTTCCTTGGAAAAAAAAAGCTATGACCAACCTAGACAGCATATTAAAAAGCAGAGACATCACTTTGCCAACAAAGGTCTGTCTAGTGAAAGCTATGGTTTTTCCAGCGGTCATGTATGGATGTGAGAGTTGGACCATAAAGAAATCTGAGCGCCAAAGAATTGATGCTTTTGAACTGTGGTGTTGGAGAAGACTGTTGAGAGTCCCTTGGACTGCAAGGAGATCCAGCCAGTCCATCCTACATTCCTGAATTTTCACTGGAAGGACTGATGCTGAAGTTGAAGCTCCAGTACTTTGGCCACCTGATTCGAAGAACTGACTCATTTAAAAAGACCCTGATGCTGGAAAGATTGAAGGCAGGAGGAGAAGAGGACGACAGAGGATGAGATGGCTGGATGGCATCACTGACTCAATGGACATCAGTTTGAGTAAACTCCAGGAGCTGGCGATGGACAGGGAAGCCTGGCATGCTGCAGTCTATGGGGTCGCAAAGAGCCGGAGATCACTGAGCGACTGAACTGAACTGACTGAAATCAGGCTAGGTTGCAATCTGATGGCCCATTGCCTTCCAAATTCTTTTTCCACATAAGGACATTTTCTATATAATCACAGTACTACTATCAAAATCAAGAAATTAACATTTGTACACTTCTACCGTTCAATCTTCAGACTGCGTTCAAGCTTTGCCAATTGTCCCAATAATGTTATTTATAGCAAAGAATCTTGTTTTGTCTCTTTAGTTATCTTTAATATAGAATATTTTCTCAGTTTTTCTTCAGTTTTCACGACCTTGCCACCTGTGAAGCTCACAGGTCAGTTATTTTGTGGCATTTGCCTCAGTTTAGGTTTGTCTAATTTTTCCTCCAGTAGATTCAGGGTATGTACCTATGTCAGAAATATCACAGAAGTGATGCTATAGTCTGCTCAGTACATCTACCAGATTCTGTATCATTTTGATTCATCCAGTTACTGATGGAGTACATTTGGATAATGTCATTAAGATTTCGTCTGCTAGGCTTCTCCACTGTGACATTCTTTATTATTATTATTTTTTTTGGTAGTAGATATTTTTTAAAAGCAATTGACTTGAGGCTATAAATGTATTCTGTTCCTCTTCTAACTTTCAATTTATTAATTTTCTTATTTATTATATCATTATAGACTCGTGTGTTCCTATTTTAATCCATGGGTTAGACCCCGTTACCCTCACCTGTCTTTATACTAGCATTATCCCAGATTTGTCTAATGGGCGGAGCCACTTCCTCTTGTGTCCTAATCATGGTAATATTCTCCTGCTTTCCGAGCCACAAAAGACGTCGAGGTTAAACTTTTACTTTTCCTGTCCCAGTCCTGGGGCTATCTCATTTCTTCCAGGACCTCTTGTTCTTTTAGTGTGTGCCTGTGTCTCTGGGTGTGGCTGCTCTCAGGCCTGTTAAGTGGACAAGCAAGAAGATAGGATGTGTATGCGTGCATCGGCACAGAGTTTACGTCTACACTTTATTTAGATATCCAGCTGTTGATCGATCTACCCATTAATCCATCCATGTGGCTATTGAAATCCATGAGTTTATGTTAACAATTCTGTTTCAAATCCAGCACTACAGAGTTCGTTCTAGTATTTTTCCCCCTTTTCTGAGAAGCCTGGCTCGTTATTTTTAATATATTCACTTATTTGAACAATCCCTCTGTGTATAATCACACTCCTGCCACCGTGACTCCTTTCTCTTGTAGGGATACCACCTTTAACTCTGTGTGAGGGCTTCCTCTCTGGGCTGAACTGCCAGTTCCCAGCTAGCTCGGATAACTTTTCATCACTCTTGGTCTCTGATTCCCTGCGCTGGCGCCCTTCCGCGTGTACTCCGCTTTCACCGTCCTCAACACCCTAAAGCCACGCCTCTTCTCCATGGGAACACTCTCCTTGCTCAGATGGGACATCATACCCCAGGCTGCCCCTCCGTGTGGATGCCCACTGTACCCCACACAGGCTCTGATACCCCATGCTGAGCCGTGGGGACCTCCCCTTCCCCCCACCCCACCACACCCTTGCCCACTGTTGATTTCTTCAGTGAAATGAGAAGGAGGAAGAAAAGTAAATATAAAATATTTTAAAAGTACACCAGCAGTATAAATCTACATGACAAGCCTATGATAGTTTCTACTTAATGATCTAATGCTAGACACTCCAGTTATTAGACAGTCCAGTTATTAGAACTCCCACTGCTTTCACTACAGCGGGGCTCGAATTTGATCCCTGATTGGGAAACTAAGATCCTGCATGCCATGCATCTGGAAAAAAGATTTGCTTATGTATTAGCGACCCCTGACTCATTGGACTGTGAGGTAATAATAGTAACAAGAGCTATAATGAAAACTATTACTGAAAGTGAAAAGAATCTGCCTATAATGCGGGACACCTAGGTTCAATCCCTGGGTCAGGAAGATACCTTGGAGAAGGGAATGGTTACCCTCTCCAGTATACTTGCATGGAGAATTCCATGGACAGAGGGGCCTGATAGATTACAGTCCATGGGATCGCAAAGAGTCGGACACAACTGAGTGACTAACTCTTAAACACACTGCCTGGCAGTCCAGTTGTTAGGACTCTGAGTTTCCACTGCTTTCACTATGGGGGGAGAGGGGTGTGGGGGGCACAATTTCAATCCTCCCTGGTTGGGGAACTAAGATTCTGTATGCCATGCAGCCAGAAAAAAAAAAAAAATAAATAATGCTAATGTGTTTACAACCTATGATTCATTGAACTTGTACCTTCTAAAATATCCTATTTCTCATCATTCAGTAGTAACTGACCTTTTACTAGAAACATAGGTAATAATCAGAATCCAAAGTAGAAAATAAGCATAATTCTTGCATTTAAGGAGTTTGAAATCCTTAAGGCCTAATAGTGAAGTGATATGGAAAAAATAATCATTTTGCACATCAACCTGTCTTATAACCATGCCATGTCTTGCCTGTTGTTCAGTCATCTGAGATTCTTTGCGACCCCATGGACTGTAGCCTGCCAGGCTGCTCTGTCCGTGGGATTTTCTAGGCAAGAATACTGGAGTGGGTTGACAGCTAATATTGGAATTTTATTCCTAATGTCTAAAATAGCTACAAGTTAAATGACAACAAGAAGCAAAGGGTATTGGGTTTTTAGTCTAGCATTTATTCAATAGCTAAGGTTAGACTAAGCACAGTATTTTGATGTGTAAAATGCAGATTTTTTGCATGTTAAGGAAAAATATTTAATCACACATTTTTTTCATTTTTTAATTATTGTCAGTTATTTTCTGGCCACTAATGATATATATGCACATAGTGTTATACAGGGTTATAATACTTATTTCTAGTTGATGATGAAGTGACTGGAAACTTCCAGCTTTTTCTCAGTGTTTTATTAGATTCCTGGTAATACTTTTGGTCTTTCATCATTATTAATTCATTTAGTATTCATTGTGATAATACTGATCATAATAAATTTATTTCAAATTCATGTAGATGTCATATTTTATTCACAGCTATAGGATTTTCATTGTAATTTGGAACTAATTAATATACCATTAAAATAAAGTGTTTCCCACATTTTTCATTTTAAACATAAAATGTCTAGCAGTTCATGACATATTGTATGAGTATGCAGCATCCCAGTGGTAACCCAAGTATCTGTAAATTTCATTTTTAAGCACTTAAAAAATGGCAACAGAAAAATGTGTGTAGAAGTCAAATTTTAGCCCATAACTTAAAATTTAGCACTAAGCTAACTACTAGTTATTTCAAAGCATTTCCCTTTAATGTATAGTTTTTATTAGTATATATATACTTTTAATTAAATGACTGTTTAAAAAACCCAGAGATTTTTAATAACTGCAAAAAGAAATTATGTAATCTTCCTTTTGACTAAGTATTATATGTTAACATTATTACTGGGAGAGTTTAAAAAGCATAAACTCAAGACAGATAATGTGATTGCTTATCTTGTGTGATAATTACACATAAGGGGTAAGCTCAAACTAATGTATTAGTTGAAAAAAGTATTAGGCATATCTGTATACCCTATACTTTTTCTTTCTCTCATTTGTAAAGGTGGTCAGCTGTTTATTGCTGGTGAAGGAAAGAATAATGTTTTCATTAATTTAAATAGAGTACAGTTGACCTTTGAACTACTTGGGTTTGAACTACCAAAGTCCACTTATATTCAGATACCTTTTTCAACAAATGTGTTCTATAATAATGCACAATCCCCAACTGTTTGAATGCTGGGAATGATTGAAGGTGGGAGGAGAAGGGAATGACAGAGGATGAGATGGTTGGATGGCATCACCGACAGAAAGGACATGAGTTTGAGCAAGTTCCAGGAGTTGGTGATGGACAGGGAAGTTTGGCGTACTGCAGTCCATGGGGTCACAAAGAGGTGGACATGACTGAGCAACTGAACTGAACTGAACTGAACTGATGCATATAGAACTGTGGGTATTTGGGCTGATGTAAGATTATGCATAGGATTTTTGACTGAGTGGGGTGTTGGTGCCCTGAACAGCCTCATTATGAAGGGTCAACCAGGAATACTATAGGCATTTTAAATATTAAGGGTACGGAATCTGGAAAAATGGTATTGATAAACCTATTTGCAGAGCAGGAATAGAGACACAGATGTAGAGAACAGACTTGTGGACACGGAAGCAGAGGAAGGAGAGGGTGGGGTGAATTGAGAGAGTAGTATTGACGTATATACACAACCATCTACAAAATAAATAGCTAGTGAGTAGCCACTATATAGCCACTATATAGCATAGGGAGCTCAACTTGCTGCTCTGTGATGACTTAGAAGTGTGGGATTGGGGCTGGGAGGGGAGCTCTAGAGGGTGGGGATATATGTATACATATAGCTGACTCATGTTGTCATGTAGCAGAAATGAGCACAACAATGTAAAGCAGTTATATTCCAATAAAAAAATTTAATGATAAAAAAGGGTTAAAGAACCATGAAAAACCATTTTATCTATTGTGAATTTGACTTTATATCAGCCTTTTTGAATAAATGTTTCTTTCCTTATCTTCTTTACCCTCTATCTTCTTTGAATTGCCTTCTCTACTAGACATTGTGTTACTTTATCTTCTCTATTTTTGCCCTAAATGACATTTTTATTTCCTGTACTAGAATAGAATATTGACTAGAATGAAAATGTTAAAAGAAAAATGAAAGATTCCTTCTAACCCTGAAACCCCATGAGATAGTGGCCTTGTTTTCATGACTGATTCATGGCATTTGACACTGTTTAATCATGATCTCCCTTCCTGATGCTCTTCCAGTAACTTCTAGGGAACTGCAAAATACTTATGTCTTTTATTTGGGCCTTATGTTTTTTCCTGTTATTTGACATCTTTCACTATAAATTTTTTGAACCAAAGACTGTTACATTTTGGAGATGTGTGATGCCGAGGCCTCAGTGATGATATTCAGGGAATCTAATATCCCTTGTATTGTACACAGAACTCTGAAAACTAGTTAAGGACTTTGCCTCTGCCTTAACTTCAGCTATTACTTATCTTCCTTCCTTCCTTCCTTCTTTTTTTCCTTTCTCTATCCTCCCACAGACATTAGTTTAGCTTCTCCTATGAATCAGATACTTTAGTATATGTTGGGATACAGATAAAATAAAAGATGAGCCTTACTCTCAAGAAGGTAACTATTATGATTAGTATACAGGAGAACTTTCAGAGTACTATAAAGATGCATCCCTTTGGCAGTTGTAGTTGCAAGAGGAGGGCATGGCAACCCACTCCAGTATTCTTGCCTGGAGAATCCCATGGACAGAGGACCCTATGTGGTCCATTGTGTTGCGAAGAGTTGGGCACATCTGAAGTGACTTAGCATGCAAAATAAGAAAGTCTACCTCAAATGCAACAGTAGAGATACTTTTCATCAGCCACCATAAATAGTAAGGGTAGCATGATATTACAAAATTAAATGACAATTTTCCAGCAGCCAAATCCAAAGGCATGGAATATTACAATTTAAACATAATAAGAATTTAAAATAAGTGTTATGAAGGAATTCAGTGGGCTACAAGAAAACTCAGGCAATATAATAGGCAATAATAATAAGAGTGTGAGAGATGTTAAATCCCCACTATTAGCAATGGATAGATTGTCCAGAGAGAAAATCAACAAGGCAATGTTGGAATTGAACAACACTTTATAAGGAATGAATTTATTAGACATATATTGGACATCCATCCAACAGCAATGGAATGCACATTCTTCTCAAGGGTACATGGAATCTTCTCCAAGATAGATCATATAATAGGCCACCAAAAAAAAAAACTTAGCAAATTTAGAAGATTGAAATCATATCTATCCCCTCTGACCACAATAGTATAAAGCTAGAAATCAACAAGAGAAAAGTGAGAAGAACTTCAAATACGTGAAAACTAAACAACATACTTCTAGACAAACATTGGATCAAAAGAAAACTCAAAAGGGAAATAAAAAATTGTCTCAAATGAAAACTAAAACACAACATAACAAGTATTGTGGGATTCAGCAAAAGTAGTTCTGAGAGGAAAGTTTATAGCAATAAATATACATATATTAAGAAATTTCATCTCAATTGAGTAACCAAACTTTACTCCTCAAGGAGATAGAAAAAGAACAAATTAAGTTCAAAGTTAACAGAAAGAAGGAATTAAGGATCAGAATGGAAATAAATGAACTGGAGACCACAAACACAATAAAAAAGATCAACAAAATTAAGAACTGATTCTTCAAAAAAGATTAGCAAAATTGACAAACCAAGACAAAAAGGGGACTCAAATAAATTTAGAAATGAAAGAAGAGATATTACAACGGAAGCTACAGAAATACATAGACTCCAAACACACTACTATTGAACATTTATACCCAAAATTATATAATCTAGAAGAAATAGATACATTTCTACAAGCAAGCAACCTACCAAGATTAAATTAGAAAAAAAAAAAAAAGCAAATCTGAACAGACAATAACGAGTAAAGAGATTGAATTGGTAATTTTAAAACTTCTAACAGAAAACTCCAGGATCAGATGGCATCACTTGAGGATTCTACGTAACATTTAAAGAAAGTATGAATACCAATGCTTCTCAAATTTTTCCAAAATATTGAAGAACATGTTCAAACTCATTTTGCAAGCATTATTTTGATACCAAGACTAGATAAGGATACAAGAAGAAAAGAAAACTGTAGACCACTACCCTTCATGAACATAGATGAAAAAATTCTCAACAAAATATTAGTTAGCAGAATTCAAGAACACTTTGGACAGTATGACCAAGTGGGATTTATCACTGGGATGCAAGGACTGTTTGATATATGCAAATTAGTAAGTATAATATATCATCACATCAATAAAATGAAAGACAAAAATTATATGGTTATCTCAATGAATTCAGAAAAAACATTTGACAGAATACAATATCTTTTGATGATAAAAACCCTTAACAGACTGAGTATAGAAAGAATATACCTTAAAAGAATATAGGCCATGCATGACAAACCCAGTTAACATTATTCTTAATGTAGAGAAATTGAAAATATTTCCTCTAAGACCAAGATCAAGGAACTGATCTTACCACTCCTACTCAGTATAGTACTGGAAGTTCTAGCTAGAGTAATTAGGCAAGACAAAGAAATAAAGACATCCAAATTGGAAAGGAAGAAGCAAAACTCATTATTTGCTGATGATAGAAATGGCATGAACCTAACAGAAGCAGAAGATAATAAGAAGAGGTGGCAAGAACAGACAGAAGAACTATACAAAATGATCTTACTGACCCAGATAACCATGGTGGTTTGATCACTCACCTAGAACCAGATATCATAGAAGTCAAGTGGGCCCTAGGAAGTGTCACTATGAACAAAACTAGTGGAGGTGATGTAATTCCAGCTGAGCTATTTCAAATCCTAAAAGATAATGCTGTGAAAGTGCTGCTGTGAAAGTGCTCAGTATGCCAGCAAATTTGAAAAACTCAGCAGTGGCCACAGAACTGGAAAAATCAGTTTTCATTCCAATCCCAAAGAAAGGCAATGCCAAAGAATGCTCAAACTTCTGTAAAATTGCACTCATTTCACAGGCGAACAAAGTAATGCTGAAAATTCTCCAGCTAGGTTACAACAGTACATGAACTGTGAACTTCCAGATGTTCAAGCTGAATTTAGAAAAGGGAGATGAACCAGAGAACAAACTGCCAACATCAACTGGATCATAGGAAAAGCAAGAGAATTCCAGAAAAACATCTACTTATGCTTCATTGACTATGGTAAAGTCTTTGTGTGGATCACAACAAACTGTGGAAAATTCTTAAAGAGATGGGACTACCAGGTCACCTTACCTGCCTCCTGTGAAGCCTATATGCAGTTTAGAAATCAATAGTTAGAACCAAACATGGAACAACCAACTGGTTCCAGATTAGGAAAGGAATATGTCAAGGCTGTATGTTGTCACCCTGCTTATTTAACTTATATGCAGAGTACATCATGAAAATGCTGGGCTGGATGAAGCACAAGCTGGAATCAAGATTGCCAGAAGACAGCAATCCCACTGCTGGGCATACACACTAAGGAAACCAGGATTGAAAGAGACGCGTGTACCCCAATATTCATCACAGTACTGTTTATACTAGCCAGGACATGGAAGCAACCTAGATGCCCATCAGCAGATAAATGAATAAAAAAGCTGTGGTACATTTACATGATGAAATATTACTCAGCTATTAAAAAGAATGCATTTGAAATCAAAACCACAATGAGGTACCATCTCATGCTGGTCAGAATGGCTGCTATCAAAAAGTCTACAAACAATAAATGCTGGAGAGGGTGCAGAGAAAAGGGAAACTTCTTACACTGTTGGAGGGAATGCAAACTAGTACAGCCACTACGGAGAACAGTGTGGAGATTCCTTAAAAAACTGTAAGTAGAACTGCCATATGACCCAGCAATCCCACTGCTGGGCAAACACACCAAGGAAGCCAAAATTGAAAGAGACACGTGTACCCCAATGTTCATTATACCACTGCTGACGATAGCCAGGACATGGAAGCAACCTAGATGCCCATCAGCAGACAAATGGATGAGAAAGCTGTGGTACATACACACAATGGAATATTACTCAGCCATTAAAAAGAATGCATTTGAATCAGTTCTAATGAGGTGGATGAAACTGGAGCTTATTATACAGAGTGAAGTAAGAAAGAAAAATACCAATACATTAATGCATATATATGGAATTTAGAAAAATGGTAATGATGACCCTATATATGAGACAGTAAAAGAGACACAGATGTAAAAAACAGAGTTTTGGACTCTGTGGGAGAAGGCGAGGGTGGGATGATTTGAGAGAATAGCATTGAAACATGTACATTATCATATGTGAAACAGATCGCCAGTCCAGGTTGGATGCATGAGACAGGATGCTCAGGGCTGGTGCACTGGGATGACCCTGAGAGATGGGATGGGGAGGGAGGTGGGAGGGGGGTTCAGGATGGGGACACATGTACACCCATGGCTGATTCATGTCAATGTATGGCAAAAAGCACTACAATATTGTAATTAGCCTCCAATTAAAATATATAAATTAAAAAAAATAAAAAGAATGCATTTGAATCAGTTCTAATGAGGTGAATGAAACTGAAGCCTATTATACAGAGTGAAGTAAGTCAGAAAGAAAAACACCAATACAGTATATTAACACATATATATGGAATTTAGAAAGATGGTAATGATGACCCTATATGCGAGACAGCAAAAGAGACACAGATGTAAAGAACAGACCTTTGGACTGTGGGAGAAGGCGAGGGTGGGATGATTTGAGAGAATAACATTGAAACATGTATATTACCATATGTGAAGCAGATTCCCAGTCCAGGTTGGATGCATGAGACAGGGTGCTCAGGGCTGGTGCACTGGGATGACCCTGAGAGATGGGATGGGATGAGGAGGGAGGTGGGAGGGGGGTTCAGGATGGGGACACATGTACACCCATGGCTGATTCATGTCAATGTATGGCAAAAAGCACTACAATATTGTAATTAGCCTCCAATTAAAATATATAAATTAAAAAAATAAAAAGAATGCATTTGAATCAGTTCTAATGAGGTGGATGAAACTGGAGCTTATTATACAGAGTGAAGTAAGTCAGAAAGAAAAACACCAATACATTATATTAACACATATATATGGAATTTAGAAAAATGGTAATGATGACCCTATATATGAGACAGTAAAAGAGACACAGATGTAAAAAACAGAATTTTGGACTCTGTGGGAGAAGGCGAGGGTGGGATGATTTGAGAGAATAGCATTGAAACATGTATGTTATCATATGTGAAACAGATCGCCAGTCCAGGTTGGATGCATGAGACAGGGTGCTCAGGGCTGGTGCACTGGGATGACCCTGAGAGATGGGATGGGGAGGAAGGTGGGAGGGGGGGGTTCAGGATGGGGGACACATGTACACCCATGGCTGATTCATGTCAATGTATAGCAAAAACCACTACAGTATTATAAAGCAATTAGCCTCCAATTAAAATTAATTAATTAATTTAAAAAAAGATTGCCAGGAGAAATAGCAATAACCTCAGATACACAGATTATAATCTACCACCCTTATGGCAGAAAGCAAAGAGGAACTAAATAGCCTCTTGATAAAGGTGA
The DNA here is from genome assembly GCF_023699985.2 of Odocoileus virginianus. NCBI lineage: Eukaryota > Metazoa > Chordata > Mammalia > Artiodactyla > Cervidae > Odocoileus > Odocoileus virginianus. The sequence continues at coordinate 57,265,380 of NC_069684.1, read as the reverse complement.
AAGAGGAGAGTGAAAAAGCTGGCTTAAAACTCAACATTCAAAAAACTGAGATCATGGTATCCTGTGCCATCACTTCATGGCAAATAGAAGGGGAAACAATGGAAACAGTGAGAGACTTTATTTTGGGGGCTCCAAAATTGCTGCAGATGGTGACTGCAGCCATGGAATTAAAAGATGCTTGCCCCTTGGAAGAAAAGCTATGACAAACCTATTACAGCATATGTAAAAACAGAGACATTTATTTGCCAACAAGTCTGTATAGTTAAAGGTAAGATTTTTCCAGTAGTCAGGTATGGATGTGACAGTTGGACCATAAAGAAGGCTGAGCATTAAAGAATTGATGGCTCTGAACTGTGGCATTAGAGAAGACTCTTGAGAGTCACTTGGACTGCAAGGAGATCAAACCATTCAATCCTAAAGGAAATCAGTCCTGAATATTCTTTGGAGGGACTGATGCTGAAGTTGAAACTCCAATACTTTGGTCACCTGATGTGAAGAACTGACTCGTTTGAAAAGACCCTGATGCTGGGAAAGGTTGAAGGTAGGAGGAGAAGGGGGCAACAAAGGACAAGATGGTTGGATGGCATCACTGACTCAGTGGACTTGAGCAAGCTGCAGGAGTTGATAATGGACAGGGAAGCCTGGTGTGCTGCAGCCCATTGGGTTGCAAAGAGTTGGATATGACTGAATGACTGAACAACAACTGATCCTATATTAGAAAATCCCAAAGAATTCCTTCAGAACTGTTGACTTAATCAACAATTTCAGTAAAGTGGCAGGGTTTGAATTTTGACAGAAATCAATTGAATTCCTTTACACTAATGATGAAACAGCTGAAAAAAATTATAGTATCTCATTCACAGTAAAATCAAAACCCATGAAATATTTAAGGATAAGTTTAATCAAGGAAGTAAAAGATATGCATAATGAAAACTACAAAAGTCTGCTAGAAGAAAATGAAGAACACAAACAAATGAAAAGGCATCCTGTATTCTTAGATTGGAAGAGGTAATATGTTAAAATACCCATATAACCGCCAAACCATCTATAGATTCAGTGCTATACCCACCCAAACACCAAAGGTATTCTTTACAGAAATAGAAGGAACAATCCTAAAATTTATGAGGAACCAAAAGACCCTGAATAGCCAAAGCAATCCTGAGACAAAAGAACCAAAGCTGGAGGTATCACACTTCTGGATTTCATTCATAGTATAATGGAAAGTCATAGTAAGAAAAGCAGAATGGTTCTGGCACAAAAATAGACACATTGACTAATAGGACAGAATAAAAACCCTAAAATTAGATCCCATTGGATATGGTCATCTAATATTTGAAAAATGAGCCAGGAATACTCAGTAGGAAAGGGAAGTCTTTTCAATAAGTGGTGATGGGAAAACTGGAGAAACACATGAAGAGCTATGAAATTAGACCCCTATCTCACAACACTCAAAAAAGTTAACTCAAGATGGATTAAAGAGTTAAACACAAGATCTGATACTGTAAAACTAGAAGAAAACATAGAGATAAAGCTCATCGATTCTGGTCTTGGCAATAATTTTTTGAGCATGATGCCAAAATCATAAACAATAAAGAAAAAAATCCACAATTGCAACTATATCAAATTCAAAAACTTCTGTACAGCATCATGAACAATGAAAAAGAATCTACAGAATGGGAGACAAATTTTGCAAATCATGTACTCAACAGGGGCTTATAACAGAAAAGCAAACAGTCCAATTAAAAAATGGGCAGAATAACTAAATAGTTATTTCTCTAAAGAAGACATTGAAGTGGCCAACAGACACATGAAAAGATGTTTAACATCATTAATCATAAGGCAAATGTAAATAAAAGCCACCATGAGCTATCCTCATCTCCCATCTGTTAAAATGATGCTCATCAAGAAGTCAAGAGACAACAGATGCTATCAAGTCTGTGGTGAGAAGAGAACCCTTATATGTTGTTGGTGGGAATGTAAATGGGCCCAACCAGTGTGGCAAACAATGTAAAGTTTCCTCAAAAAATTAAAAATAGATCTACCATATGATCGAGCTATTCCACTTCTGGGTATAAGCTAAAAGAAATGACTACAGGATTTTTGACAGTTTATATGAACTCCACACTTAATGCAGCACTATTCATAATAGTCAAAATAGGGAAACAATCCAAATACCCATAAACAAATGGGTAAAAAAGATATGGTATTTATACACAGTGTGATATTGTTGAGTCATAAGAAAGGAATATATCTTCCCATATGTGACAACACGGGTGGACCTTGAGCACATTATGCTCCTTGAAATAAGTCAAACAGAAGGACAAGTACTGTATTAGATCACTTATATATGGAATCTAAACAAATCAGACATAAAAAAGAGGTGAAAATGGTGGTCACCAGAGAAAGGTGGTGGCTAAGAATGATGGTGTTTAAGGGTACAATTGATGCTTTTGAACTGTGGTGTTGGAGAAGACTCTTGAGAGCCCCTTGGACTGCAAGGAGATCCAACCAGTCCATCCTAAAGGAGATCAGTCCTGGGTGTTCATTGGAAGGACTGATGCTGAAGTTGAAACTCCAATACTTTGGCCACCTGATGCAAAGAGCTGACTCATTGGAAAAGACCCTGATGCTGGGAGGGATTGGTGGCAGGAGGAGAAGGGGATGACAGAGGATGAGGTGGTTGGATGGCATCACTGACTTGATGGACATGGGTTTGGGTAGACTCCGGGAGTTGGTGATGGACAGGGAGGCCTGGCATGCTGGGGTTCATGGGGTCGCAGAGTCGGACACGACTGAGCAACTGAACTGAACTGAGCTAAAGCGTACAAACTTGAAATGAATAGTGAGTAAGCCATCCAGATCAAGAATATATAATAAATATAGACAGTAATATTCTACTATAATCATGTAATGTGATAAATACTGCTTATTATCAATCATATTACAATATGTAAATGTATCTATGTAATAAGCTTTATACCTTAAACTTAGCAAAATGTTACACATCAAATTTATTCAATAATAAATGCCATACTAACTTACACATAATTTACATATAGTAAATATTTTTGATTAATTAATAAGATATTGACAGACAGGTATTTTTTTTCTTACTGCAATCTACATAGATGCCCACTATTGTGTAATAATGTAATAATTATCATTATCGCTTAGTGAAAATACATTATTTATCAGTCTTTCAAGTTCTTTATGATATGCCTGCAAACATACTCATGATTGCTATTATTGAAATTTTACAGAAGAAATGGAATTTTGGGTTAAAAAGTTTGCTTAAGGTAAACCCAGCCAGTAAGTGGCACAGTTTAAGCGAAGGCCTTTGTACAAACCTAAAGAGCTTGCAAATATCCTAACATTTTAACTAGGTTAGGCTGTGGTTCATGTTATATTAGTCAAGTTTCTTAGGTTTTAATGCCTAGATATGTCTAATACTTTCCTTAACATAGAAAATGTATTTATATTTTTCTAAAGGTTTATGTTTATTTAATACAATTTAAAATTTTGATAATGTTACACAACTCACAAAATGATTTGCTAAATTCAGAAATTAATAAAGTAAATTTCTCCTTTCAAATTTTAGTCTTTAAAAAGGAAATCACTTTTAATAGCTTTGTTCAAAGACTTTTTCTGTGTATACATTCCCATATTAATATAGTTTAAATTGTTTTCTATAAATATGGGATCATATTACATTATGCTGTATCTTCCTTTGTTTTCACATTACATGTTGTGTCTATGTGAAGACATACTGATCCATTTAATTTTTATCAGGACAAAATGTGTGTGTGCTCAGACATTTCCAACTCTTTGCAACCCCATGGACTATAGCCTGCCAGGCTCCTCTCTCCATGGAATTTTCCAAGCAAAAATACCAGAGTGGGTTGCCATTTCCTACTTCAGGGAATCTTCTTGATTCAGGGGTCAAACCCACATTTCTTGCATCTCCTGCATTGGCAGGTGGATTCTTTATCACTGAGCCACTTGGAAAGCTCAAGGACGAAACAGTTTTCCATTTTATGGGTGTCCTATACTACATCTGTTGCTTATTTTGGTTGTTTCTGTAATTTTAATAGTACAGTGATAAATCACAAAAACTAATTTCCTGAGTCATCTTAAGTATCTTTTTGTGCCTTTTTAAAAAACAGTTTTCTAAATGCACTTTATTAAAGACACTTAGATGCCATTTGTTAGTTACTTCAATCTTTTACGTATTTTTCTATGTATGTTGCACCAAAATTCTATAAATAAATATCTTTGTATATAAAGGTAATATGTCCTCTTTCATACTGCCTTAAAGGAGCAGAAAATTCACATATTTTGTGGAAGTAACATTAACCACTTCACTGTTCAGAACAAAATTAAATATGCTTACATTTTTTGGAAAAGTGATGACATTTCACAGTAAAATTTAACACTGGAAACCATTCATCAATGCCTACCTTCAGCTTTTTGACTAAAGGAAATTGTTTTCCAAAACTCTAAGGAAGCATTTGTTTTAATATAATTTTTCCTGAAATATACATTGGCATTTATAAGATGGATTTGTTATATATAGGTCTCAAAGTGAATATATACCTAGAACCCAGGTCAAGGGCTTCTAAAAGTGAAAGTTGCTTGTATTTTCTTTTCTGTAAATTGGCTGTCTTTTGCTGCTCTTCAGTTAGGTTGATTTTTTTCCAGATTTTTCTCTTTTTTTTAAATTTTTCTTTCCTTCAAATGTAGTAACAGTAGCACAAGTTCTTTTGTTTTCCCATTATAGAATTCCCAGTGTATGAATACACGACAGGTCTTAGAAATGGCTCCATGTCTGTCCTGAGATTTGTCTTCTCATCATTCCATTATAATTTTACCACCATGTGTATATGTGTGCAGCTATAACAAACATTTCTGAAGTTTTGTGACTTTGAACGTGTGTAGGTGAAAGTTTCCTGTATGTGTTCAAAGACCAAATTGTTTCTTTTTGGCCACACACAAGTGCCTTGTTGTTCACTCGCTCAGTCATGTCCGACAATTTACAACCCCATGGACTGCAGCATGCCAGGCTTCCCCGTCCTTTACTGTCTCCTGAAGTTTGCTCAAACTCATGTCTATTGAGTCAATGATGCCACTCAGCCATCTTATCCTCTGTCACCTCCTTCTCCTCTTGCCATCATTCTTTCCCAGCATCAGTCTTTTCCAGTGAGTCAGCTCTTCTCATCAGGTGGCCAAAGTATTGGAGCTTCAGCATTAGTCCTTCCAATGAATATTCAGGGTTGATTTCCTTTAGGTTTGACTGGTTTGATCTCCTTGCAGTCCAAGGGACTCTCAAGAGTCTTCTCCAGCACCACGGTTTGAAAGCATGAGTTCTTCAGCGCTCAGTCTTCTTTATGGTCTAACTCTCACATGACTACTGAAAAAACCATAGCTTTGACTATGTGGACCTTTGTCAGCAAAGTAATGTCTCTGCTTTTTAGTATGTTGTCATGGACTTTCTTCCAAGGAGCAAGCTATTGTACTGCCTTCTCCTGGTAGTTAGCATAGTGAGAAATTTTTGTGTTTTGTTGGTGTTTCTCCACATCTTTATCTTTTAGTTTATTTTATAATTTTAAGGAAATTGATGCTATTTTATGCCACAAAATTTCAATATTATATTTGGAAAAGGCTTACATGCATTTTTGCCTCTTGCCTTTTCTTTCTTGCTTTTTATTCCTTTTTACTTCCCTCCCTTCTCCTGTTCTCATCATTCCTCTTCCCCTTTAGGGAAAGTGATGGATAGGAATGTAGCCTCAAGAGCCAGATTACCTAGAATCAACTCTTGACTCTGACATCAACTAATATGGGACCTTGGGCATATCACTACACTTACCTCTGCTTCAGTATCTTCCTCTGTCAAATGGACATGCTTATTTACTCCATTGAGGTGTTGAAAGGAATTATGTGTGAGTTGATTCAGCGGTATGTAAAATGGTTGGACTAGTGCTGGCACATGAAGTATTAATTTATTTAAGATATTGTTGGGCTTCCCAGGTGGCGCTAATGGTAAAGAACCCGCCTGCCATTGTAGAAGACACAAAAGATGCAAGTTCAATCCCTGGGTCTGGAAGATCCTTTGGAGGAGAACATGGCAGCCCACTCCAGTATTCTTGCCTGGAGAATCTCATGGACAGAGGAGCCTGGAGGGCTGTAGATCATAGGGTTGCAAAGAGTCGGACATGACTGAGGCAACTTAGCATGCACAGGATATTATTATTCTCTTCGTTTCTTTTAACAGAGTTGTTCAGAGATCTGCCTGTCTTTTACCCATAATCACCCCTGGCTTCAAGTTTCTAAGAGTATGTGGGCTCCTGTTGAGTCCTCAGCAGTTCTCTCATCCTAAAATGGGGTAGATGTCCATACCCTGAAAGATAAAGTCAGGGAGTTTGCAAGTGGCATTCTTCACAGAGATTCAATGCAGCAGGTGGCATGCAGTCCCCTAGAGGAAGCAGCTCTGGGAAGACAAAAGTTGAGTGTTAGGAATGACATCCTTTGGGCCTTTCCTATTGGTTCATTGTTAAAGACTCCATGCTTCTAATGCAGAGGGCACAGGTTCAGTTGCTGGTTGGGGAACTAGGATCCCACATACTGTGTGGCCAAAAAAAAAAAAAAGGGGAATTATATCCATTATGTCTCTGGAGCCAAACTTTTTTTTCTTCTACTCCTAATTATCTAGCGTGTCACCACACAATTATGTCCAGTAAATTTTATTGCAAGGAGATGGAGGTTCTAACCTTGGGCTGGGAAGATCCCCTGGAGAAGAAAATGGCAACCCACTCCAGTATTCTTGCCTGAGACATCCCTTGGACCAAGGAGCCTGGAGGGCTACAGTCCATGGGGGTCACAAAGAGTTGGACACGACTTAGTGATTAAACACCAACAACAGCAACAGTAGTCTTATCTCGGTGCCTTTCTTGATCTGGTAGAGCGACTATTCTCTTGTGTAGGTTTTACAGTTTATGCTTTACTTCTACTAACCCTTTTAATGATTTGTATGATTTTTCACTACTATTTTCAATATCCGGGTCACTGACTTGATACATAATTTTTGTTCCTGTCTCTGCTTTTGTAAATTCTTTTCAATTAGGCTTTCTAGATAACTCTATTTCCTGGCTATCTAGTAGATAGATAATCCTTCTGCTTGTTTCTTTAACTCTTTGTCACTGGTGGTTTAATTGCCATTTTCTTTCTCGGTCAACTTCATAGTATTGTTTGAAGTATTCTTTTTTCTATTCTGTCTTTGTTCTAATTGTCTGAATTTATTGGGCTTCCCTGGTGGCTCAGATGGCAAAGAATCCACCTGCAATGCAGAAGACCCAGGTTCAATCCCTGGGTCGGGAAGATCCCCTGGAGAAGGGAATGGCTACCCACTCCAATATTCTTGCCTGGAGAATCCCGTGGACAGAGGAGCCTGGTGAGCTACAGTCCTTGGGGTTGCAAAGAGTCAGACACGACTGAGTGATTAATACTTTCACTTTCAATGAAATCTATGTATTTAATCTAGCAGTGAAAACAAAACTAATCTTGAGAGAATTCTTGAGAGAATTTTTTAAAAAGTGAAAAGTAAATGACTAGCAATTCTTTATTTATTCAGTAGACAGAGAGTGCTAAATTTTTTCCAGCCAATGATACAGGAGAGAAATTACTCTGTGTTTCATAGTAATTTCCATAAGCATTAGGACCTTATCAAATGGGGATGGGGAGAGAATTGTAATGACCGAAAAAATTAAGATGGAGATCTGTCTTGAGTAAACCTTTTTCTTCCTTGTAAGTCAGTAAAATCTAAAGAATGAATTTCTTGTCTCTTTTTGAGGCTTATGACCCTGCCCCCTGGCTACCTAATTGAAGTAGACCTTCTCAGAACTCTATCCAGAACAGGCAAAATGATGGACTCATTTTACTTAGAGGCAATTCATTTAACTGATGTAGTGAGTGAAATATGTGAGGATTTTAATCTTGCATGATATGTGTAGTGGCAATAAAAAAAATAAATTCAAATAATTATGTTTAAAAATAATGACAAAACAGCACATTGCTTTCTAAATTTCCTTATAAACACTCCTGGCAAATTAATTAGTTGCAAATAGATGATTATAAAAATAAAAAAAGTAAAGCTATTGAAAGCACGTGGCCTCTCAGAGAAAGGTTAATTTTTTAAACATAACTCATCGTTTCTGAAATATTTTCGTTATTTAGCATTTTGTACTAAGTAGCTTCAGTTGTGTCCAACTCTTTGCGACTCCATGGACTGTAGGCTGCTAAGCTTCACAGTCCATGGGATTCTCCAGGCGAGAATACTGGAGTGGGTTGCCATTTCCTTCTTCAATTTAGCATTTTAATTTCATGTAAAATAACATTTGAATTATAATTATCCTTTTGGAAGAAATTAAAAATTAAGTTTAACAGGTTGATTTGCTTTAGAGTTGTATTAGTTACTAATGAAATGCTTTAAAAATTTTGTTTTTAGTGTTGTGGATATATTTCGAAAAAAGGAGAATGATGCAGCAATTAAAATCCAGAGCTGGTTTCGAGGATGTCAAATTCGAGCATATATCAGGTATATTGATTTTGCCATGGAAACCTCAGATATACCATAAAAAATATACTCCTTAGAAAGTGTAATTTATTCATGTATTTCTCATTGCAAATATTTTTTTTACTTGTAATTAAGTTAACAACTTATATGATGTCATTTAAAGACATAACTCTTTTTGCTCCTTGTTTCTTATGTATCAAAATACTAAATGATATTGACCATATCTCTGGAAAATTCTCAATGTTATAAGTATACTTGATCAGATTATTTTCTGCAGGTTCCATAGGATGTGACAAATGACTTAACCTGTATTTTTATAGCAGTGAATTTATTGACTGGTAAGAAAGAAAAACAGAGCAAAATGAAACAACACAGAAGCTATTCCAATCCTCTCCAACATGTTGGTAAATAAAGACAAATGGTGCCAAAATGATACCATTCTGATTACAGAGACCAAAGTTGATCCCTGTTTTAAGTATTTCTACTTCTCCTTCAGTGTTCAAATTTCCTTCAGTTTTCTCATCAATTCTGAAAGATATTGCCCTTGAAGAGGTGGAGAAGGAATATGATTAGTCCATTATTAGTCAGGTGGTGAGCTAGGGGTTATACTGTAGTCTTTCTTATATTAACTAGTAGGAGCCAGACATGGAAGTAAAAGCAGGAAGATGAGGTTTCTCTTGGCCACTATGCCAAATAGGAACATGGCAGCAGAATAGTTTTTAATTCAACAGACTAAAATGACATTACTTGGGATAGACTGAGTAACATGAGTGTGAAAAAGGAAAGTGTATCTTGACTTCAAGAATTATTTCAAAGTACTCGTAGTGATTCATGTCAATAGTGCCTGGCTTATTTCTCAACATGTCACTATGACCTGTTTTATAGTCTTTCATTGTATTCTTCTTTATAATTTACTTTTAATTTATTTTTTGAAGTAATTTACTCTATTTGTTTCATAGTGATGCAAAACTTTTATAGATTATATTCCATCCTGGTGACTTAGAAGGTAAAGAATCTGCCTGCAATGCAGGAAAGCTGGATTCGATCCCTGGGTTGGGAAGATCCCCTGGAGGAGGGCACGGCATCCCACTCCAGTACTCTTGCCTGGAGAATCCCGGTGGACAAAGGAGCCTGGCGGGCTTCAGTCCCTGGGTTTGCAAAGAGTCGTACACAACTGAGCAGCTAAGCACAGCTCGTAGCTCTGAAACATTGGGTGTATTCCCTGTGCTGTAGTATATCTCTGTAGCTTATTTATTTTATACACAGTATTACCTCTTATTTCCCTACCCCTGTCTATTTCCCCTTCTTCCCTCTCCCCACTGATAACTATTGTTCATTCTCTATGTCTGAAATTCTTTTTGCTTTTATTTTTAATTTTCACTAGCTTGTTTTATTTTTTAGATTCTACATATAAGTGATAATATATAGTATTTGGCTTCCTCTGTCTTACTAATTTCCCTAAGCATAATACTCTCCAGTTCCATCCATGTTGTTGAAAATGGCCAAATTTCATTCTTTTTTTATAGCTGAGCAATATTCTACTGTGTGTGTGTGTGTGTATGTAAAATATATAGTATCTTCTCTACCCATTCGTCTTCTGATGAACACGTAGGTTGCTTCCATATCTTGGTAATTGTAAGTAATACTGCCATGAATATTAGGGTGCATGTATCTTTTTAAATTAGTGTTGTTGTTTTCTTCAGATATATACCCGGGAGTGGACTGCTGAATCATATGGTAGTTATATTTTTAGTTTTTGGGAGAACCTCCATACTGTCTTTAAAAGTATGCATAACCTTGGCTTTGAATTTGATTTCTTGAATTGTGGAAAGGAATGTTCTAGGCAGAAATTGAAAATATATCATTGTTTCAATGAAAGCATACTAATAAGCATATTTTCTACCTAGGTATTTGCACAGAGCAGCAACAATTATTCAGAAACAATGGAGAGGTTACTTAGGCAGACAACAATATCAAGTAATTGTGAAGGTAAATATTATGAAATTTATATATGTTAGCATTTGGTTTATATAATTTATTGTAACTTATTCACATCAGTCACATTTATAGTAGTTTTAGAGTTATTGATAATATTTATATGAGAACAAAATTGAGCTTAATTTTTAGAATAAGACTTCAGAGAAGACTTTCCTGATTTTTTCCATGAAGAATTGATGACTAACTTCTTTGTACCCAAACTATATCAGATATTTTATTTTTGTCAAAGTAATCTTTACAGCATATTATTTGTATGTACTTATTTGTTGAAGATTCTTTCCATTTTCTAGATGGTGAGATTTTTCAGAGTAAGCATTGTGGCTTGTTCATATTTGGTCCACCAACATTTAGACTAGTCTCTGGCTCACCAAACAGTTAGTAAACATTGGTTAAAGTGCCCCAAATTAATTCTACAAAGGAAAAGTGTAAGGCAGTTTCTCTCTGTGCTACTTATCATTCCCTTTTATCGACTCTTGGGAAACTTTGAAAATTTACCTTAATAAATGTAGCATAACACAGTCATCTATATCCACGAATCGACTTGCAGAAGTTTGAGATAACATGCCAACTTATACTTCAGTTAAGAGATTTTAGAAATTAGGAAAAAATAATTTTTTGATATAAAATGAGGAGGTTTCTAATCATTTTCCTACTTCACTAATTTTCTGATTTGTTATGCTTTCTACTATCATAGTTTGAATTTGTTCTCAATTTATTCTTTATTAGAGGCATTTAAATGAAGTTAAAAGATATAGAGGGAGAAAAGAAAAAATAAGTAGACAACTAAATAATAAGAGGGAGGAAACATATGTATTGTTGTTGTTCAGTCGCTGAGTCATGTCCATCTCTTTATGACCCCATGAACTGCAGCACGCCAGGCATGTGTATACCTATGGCTGATTCATATTGATGTATGGCAGAAACTAACAAAACACTGTAAAGCAATTATCCTCCAATTAAAAGTTAAAAAATAATGTATCCGCCTTTGGTAAGAAAATTGTAAAACATGTTAATAAAATAAAGGGATTGTTTAGAGGAAGAGCCTAACACTTTAGATTTCATGAAATCAAAGTTTTTTTTAATATGCTGGCACAAATTTTTACAAGTATTGGATCTCTCTCACAGCTGGGTTTAAAATCACTGTGATGTTTTTATAGAGTAGATCTGATGTCCCTACTGGGGAACCTACTTTAGTGATAGATTCTCTAAATATCATGATTCTCTTACGTTCCTGTTTAATGCTATATGTTCCCAGTTAATTAATATGTGTCTCTTAAGATTTTAAGACTCCACTAATACCAAGGAAAGTTTTTTCTTTTACTTTACTTGGATGAATAGCTCACTTGCATGTCTGCAACAAACAAAGGATATTTCATTAATTTCATGAATTGTTAGCATGGGTTTTCTTGTCTAGAACACTAATCTCTTACATATTTGTAAGGCTACTTAAAAAGTTATTTTTAAATTTTGAAGTAATAAATAAATTTGAAATAATTTATAGAAATGTTGCAAAAATAGAACAAGGAATTCTTCTATATTCTTGACTCAGAGTTCTTCACTCAAGTGAACAAATGTATGATATAATTTTCTCTTACCGCTTTGTATGTATTTAAAAAAATTTTTTTCCATTTATTTTTGTTAGTTGGAGGCTAATTACTTTACAATATTGTAGTGGTTTTTGCCATACATTGACATGAATCAGCCATGGATTTACATGTATTCCCCATCCATATCCCCCCTTCCACCTCCCTCCCCATCCCATCCCTCTGGGTCTTCCCAGTGCACCAGCCCTGAGCACTTGTCTCATGTATCAAACCTGGGCTGGTGATCTGTTTCACCCTTGATAATATACAGGTTTCGATGCTGTTCTCTCAAAACATCCCACCCTCGCCTTCTCCCACAGAATCCAAAAGTCTGTTTTGTACATCTGTCTCTCTTTTTCTGTTTTGCATATAGGATTATCGTTACCATTTTTCTAAATTCCATACATATGCATTAGTATACTGTATTGGTTTTATCTTTCCGGCTTACTTCACTCTGTATAATGGGCTCCAGTTTCATCCATCTCATTAGAACTGATTCAAATGAATTCTTTTTAATGGCTGAGTAATATTCCATGGTGTATATGTACCACAGTTTCCTTATCCATTCGTCTACTGATGGGCATCTAGGTTGCTTCCATGTCCTGGCTATTATAAACAGTGCTGCGATGAACATTGGGGTACACGTGTCTCTTTCAGATCTGGTTTCCTCAGTGTGTATGCCCAGAAGTGGGATTGCTGGGTCATATGGCAGTTCTATTTCCAGTTTTTTAAGGAATCTCCACACCATTCTCCTGTAGTGGCTGTACTAGTTTGCATTCCTACCAACAGTGTAAGAGGGTTCCCTTTTCTCCACACCCTCTCCAGCATTTATTGCTTGTAGACTTTTGGATAGCAGCCATCCTGACTGGCGTGTAATGGTACCTCATCGTGGTTTTGATTTGCATTTCTCTGATAATGAGTGATGTTGGGCATCTTTTCATGTGTTTGTTAGCCATCTGTATGTCTTCTTTGGAGAAATGTCTGTTTAGTTCTTTGGCCCATTTTTTGATTGGGTCATTTATTTTTCTGGAATTGAGCTTCAGGAGTTGCTTGTATATTTTTGAGATTAATCCTTTGTCTGTTGCTTCGTTTGCTAATATTTTCTCCCATTCTGAGGGCTGTCTTTTCTCCTTGCTTATAGTTTCCTTTGTTGTGCAAAATCTTTTAAGTTTAATTAGGTCCCATTTGTTTATTTTTGCTTTTATTTCCAATATTCTGGGATGTGGGTCATAGAGGATCCTGCTGTGATTTATGTTGGAGAGTGTTTTGCCTATGTTCTCCTCTAGGAGTTTTATAGTTTCTGGTCTTACATTTAGATCTTTAATCCATTTTGAGTTTATTTTTGTGTATGGTATTAGAAAGTGTTCTAGTTTCATTCTTTTACAAGTGGTTGACCAGTTTTCTCAAAACCACTTGTTAAAGAGGTTGTCTTTTTTCCATTGTATATCTTTGCCTCCTTTGTCGAAGATAAGGTGTCCATAGGTTTGTGGATTTATCTCTGGGCTTTCTATTCTGTTTCATTGATCTATATATTTCTGTCTTTGTGCCAGTACCATACTGTCTTGATGACTGTGGCTTTGTAGTAGAGCCTGAAGTCAGGCAGGTTGAGTCCTCCAGTTCCATTCTTCTTTCTCAAGATTACTTTGGCTATTCGAGGTTTTTTGTATTTCCATACAAATTGTGAAATTATTTGTTCTAGTTCTGTGAAAAATACCGTTGGTAGCTTGATAGGGATTGCATTGAATCTATAGATTGCTTTGGATAGTATAGTCATTTTGACAATATTGATTCTTCCAATCCATGAACACGGTATGTTTCTCCATCTGTTTGTCTCCTCTTTGATTTCTTTCATCAGTGTTTTATAGTTTTCTATGTATAGGTCTTTTGTTTCTTTAGGTAGATATATTCCTAAGTATTTTATTCTTTTTGTTGCAATGGTGAATGGTATTGTTTCCTTAATTTCTCTTTCTGTTTTCTCATTGTCATTGTATAGGAATGCAAGGGATTTCTGTGTGTTAATTTTATATCCTGCCACTTTACTATATTCGTTGATTAGCTCTAGTAATTTTCTGGTGGAGTCTTTAGGGTTTTCTATCTAGAGGATCATGTCCTCTGCAAACAGTGAGAGTTTCACTTCTTCTTTTCCTATCTGGATTCCTTTTACTTCTTTTTCTGCTCTGATGCTGTGGCCAAAACTTCCAAAACTATGTTGAATAGTAGTGGTGAGAGTGGGCACCCTTGTCTTGTTCACCATTTTAGGGGAGATGCTTTCAGTTTTTCACCATTGAGGGTAATGCTTGCTGTGGGTTTGACATATATAGCTTGTATTATGTTGAGGTATGCTCCTTCTATCCCTGCTTTCTGGAGAGTTTTAATCATAAATGGATGTTGAATTTTGTCAAAGGCTTTTTCTGCATCTATTGAAATAATCATATGGTTTTTATCTTACAATTTGTTAATGTGGTGTATCACATTGATTGATTTGTGGATATTAAAGAATCCTTGCATTCCTGGGATAAAGCCCACGTGGTCATGATGTATGATTTTTTTAAATATGTTGTTGGATTCTGTTTGCTAGAATTTTGTTAAGGATTTTTCCATCTATGTTTATCAGTGATATTGGCCTGTAGTTTTCTTTTTTTGTGGCATCTTTGTCTGGTTTTGGAATTAGGGTGATGGTGGCCACATAGAATGAGTTTGGAAGTTTACCTTCTTCTGCAATTTTCTGGAAGAGTTTGAGTAGGAGAGGTGTTAGCTCTTCTCTAAATTTTTGGTAGAATTCAGCTGTGAAGCCATCTGGTCCTGGGCTTTTGTTTGCTGGAAGATTTCTGATTACAGTTTCGATTTCCTTGCTTGTGATGGGTCTGTTAAGATCTTCTATTTCTTTCTGGTTCAGTTTTGGAAAGTTATACTTTTCTAAGAATTTGTCCATTTCTTCCAAGTTGTCCATTTTATTGGCATAGAGCTGCTGGTAGTAGTCTCTTATGATCCTTTGTATTTCAGTGTTGTCTGTTGTGATCTCTCTATTTTCATTTCTAATCTCATTAATTTGGTTCTTCTCCCTTTGTTTCTTAATGAGTCTTGCTAACAGTTTGTCAATTTTGTTTATTTTTTAAAAAAACCAACTTTTAGCTTTGTTGATTTTTGCTATGATCTCTTTAGTTTCTTTCACATTTATTTCTGCCCTAATTTTTAAGATTTCTTTCCTTCTACTAACCCTGGGGTTCTTCATTTCTTTCTTCTCTAGTTGCTTTAGGTGTAGAGTTAGGTTATTTATTTGACTTTTTTCTTGTTTCTTGAGGTAGGCCTGTAATGCTATGAATCTTCCCCTTAGCACTGCTTTTACAGTGTCCCATAGGTTTTGGGTTGTTGTGTTTTCATTTTCATTCATTTCTATGCATATTTTGATTTCTTTTTTGATTTCTTCTATGATTTGTTGGTTATTCAGAAGTGTGTTGTTTAGCCTCCATATGTTTGAATTTTTAATAATTTTTTTCCTGTAATTGAGATCTAATCTTACTGCACTGTGGTCAGAAAAGATGACTGGAATGATTTCAGTTTTTTTTAATTTCCCAAGGCTAGATTTATCGCCCAGGATATGATCTATTCTGGAGAAGGTTCCGTGTGCACTTGAGAAAAAGGTGAAATTGATTGTTTTGGGGTGAAATGTCCTATAGATATCAGTTAGGTTTAGCTGGTCCATTGTGTCATTTAAAGTTTGTGTTTCCTTGTTAATTTTCTGTTTAGTTGATCCGTATCCATAGCTGTGAGTGGGGTATTAAAGTCTCCCACTATTATTGTGTTACTGTTAATTTCCCCTTTCATACTCATTAGCATTTGCCTTACATATTGCGGTGCTCCTATGTTGGGTGCATATATATTTATAATTTTTATATCTTCTTCTTGGATTGATCCTTTGATCATTATGTAGTGTCCTTCTTTGTCTCTTTTCACAGCCTTTATTTTAAAGTCTATTTTATCTGATATGAGTATTGTGACTCCTGCTTTCTTTTGGTCTCCGTTTGCATGAAATATTTTTTTCCAGCCCTTCACTTTTAGTCTGTATGTGTCCCTTGTTTTGAGGTGGGTCTCTTGTAGACAGCGTATATAGGGGTCTTGTTTTTGTATCCATTCAGCCAGTCTTTGTCTTTTGGTTGGGGCATTCAACCTATTTACATTTAAAGTAATTATTGATAGGTATGATCCCATTGACATTTACTTTGTTGTTTTGGGTTCACGTTTATACAACCTTTCTGTGTTTCCCGTCTAGAAAAGATCCTTTAGTGTTTGTTGAAGAGCTGGTTTGGTGGTGCTGAATTCTCTCAGCTTTTGCTTGTCTGTAAAGCTTTTGAATTCTCCTTCATATCTGAATGAGATCCTTGCTGGGTATAGTAATCTAGGTTGTAGGTTATTCTCTTTCATTACTTTAAGTATGTCCTGCCATTCCCTTCTGGCCTGAAGCGTTTCTATTGATAGATCAGCTATTATCCTTATGGGAATTCGTTTGTGTGTTATTTGTTGTTTCTCCCTTGCTGCTTTTAATATTTGCTCTTTGTGTTTGATCTTTGTTAATTTGATTAATATGTGTCTTGGGGTGTTTTGCCTTGGGTTTATCCTGTTTGGGACTCTCTGGGTTTCTTGGACCTGTGTAACTATTTCCTTCCCCATTTTAGGGAAGTTTTCAGCTATTATCTCCTCGAATAACTTCTCATGGCCTTTCTTTTTGTCTTCTTCTTCTGGGACTCCTATGATTCGAATGTTGGGGCGTTTCCTATTGTCCCAGAGGTCCCTGAGGTTGTCCTCATTTCTTTTGATTCTTTTTTCTTTTTTCCTCTCTGCTTCATGTATTTACACCATTTTATCTTCTACCTCACTTATCCTATCTTCTGTCTCCATTTTTTTACTGTTGGTTCCCTCCAGAGTGTTTTTGATCTCATTTATTGCATTATTCATTATTAATTGACTTTTATTTATTTCTTCTAGGTCCTTGTTAAACATTTCTTGCATCTTCTCAATCTTTGTCTCCAGGCTATTTATCTGTAACTCCATTTTGTTTTCAAGATTTTGGATCATTTTTATTATCATTATTTCAGGTAGATTCCCTATTTCCTCCTCTTTTGTTTGACTTGGTGGGCATTTTTCATGTTCCTTTACCTGCTGGGTATTTCTCTGCCTTTTCATCTTGTTTAGATTGCTGTGTCTGGAGTGGCCTTTCTGTATTCTGGAGGTCTGTGGTTCCTTTTTATTGTGGAAGTTTCTCCCAGTGGGTGGGGTTGGACGATTGGCTTGTCAAGGTTTCCTGATTAGGAAAGCTTGCGTCGGTGTTCTGGTGCATGGAGCTGGATTTCTTCTCTCTGGCGTGCAATGGAGTGTCCAGTAGTGAGTTTTGAGATGGATCTATGTGTTAGGTGTGACTTTGGGCAGCCAGTATGTTGACACTCAGGGCTATGTTCCTGCGTTGCTGGAGAATTTGCGTGGTATGTCTTGCTCTGAAACTTATTGGCTCTTGGGTGGTGGTTGGTTTCAATGTAGATATGGAGGCTTTTCGATGATCTCTTATTACTTAATGTTCCCTGTAGTCAGGAGTTTTCTGGTGTTCTCAAGTTTTGGGCTTAAGTCTCCTGCCTCTGGATTTCAGTCTTATTCTTCCAGTAGCCTCAAGACTTCTCCAACTATACAGCACTGATAATAAAACTTCTAGGTTAATGGTGAAAAGATTCTCCATCGTGAGGGACACCCAGAGAGGTTCACAGAGTTACATGAAGAAGAGGAGAAGGAGGAGGGAGATAGAAATGAGCAGGAGAAAAAGGGGGACTCAAGAGGAGAGATACAGATCTATGCAGTTCTCTGTTCCCTAAGTGTTCTCCGTAGGCCAGACACCCACAGAGATTCACAGAATTGGATTGGGAAGAGAAGGGGAAAGGAGGAAATAGAGGTGATCTGGGGGAGAAAACAGAGAGTCAAAAGTGGGAGAGAGTAATCAACACACTCCTGAGTAAAAATGGGTAGTGAATATTGGATTCTTAAATGTCCAAAATTGATATCAAATACTGAAAAACAAAGATTAAAAATCTAGAGTAGAGGTTAGACTCTTAAAAATACAATATTAAAAACAAAAACACAAAAAATTTTAGAAATATATATGAAGTTCAGTTTAAATATAGGGCCTCTTTTTTTTTTTGCAAGGTTATAGTGAAATGAAAATGAAAGTTAAGGAGTAGTAAGAGGAGTAATAGAGGACTTTAAAGAAAATAAGAGAAAAAAAATAAAAAAAATTTTTAATTAAAAAAATAGTAAAAATATATGAAAATGAAAGTTAAGGAGTAATAGAGGAGTAATAGGGAATTTTAAAAGAAAATAAAAGATAAAAAATAAAAAAGAAAAGAAAAATTTTTTTTAATTAAAGAAAAAAAAAGTAAAAATATATCTAGGAATTTTTCTGGAGCTGTTGCGGGCAGTGTGGGTTCGGTTCAGTTTCAAATAGCTCCTTGTTCCCGCTTACACTTCTCGATATCTATAGGCCCCTTCCTGTGTAGTCAGTGTTACCTACAGGGATTTTAATCTGTTGCACCGTTCACTTCTGAAGCGGTTCCCTTTGTTTATTTGGCTTCTGTTTGCCGGTCTCTTCAGTGTCTAATTTCCGCCCTGACACAGGCGGGCGGTGGTGGTCTCTTGTTTAGGTTCGCTTGTTCAGTCGTGCTGTGGGGAGGGAGGGGCGCTGCAGACAAATGTCACCGGCACATGTTCCGGCCACACTGGGTTTGCCCCCGCTTGCAGCGTGTGCTTTCCCCGTCTACACTGCTCAGGCTCTAGGCTGCTCGCCAGGGAGCGGGCCCTGCTTTGCGTGCAGTTCCAGTTTTTGGGTCCTCCACAAAAGCGCAGACTCGGTTGGGCCTGCGTTTTGTTCCTTCCCCAGTCGGAGCAGCTCAGGCAGCCAGGAGCTTGTCCAGCGCACTCTCCACGGGTGCAGTGCGCCTTATCCCCTCCGCTGTCCCAGCCTCAGTTTCCTCGCGCCTTGTGTCCCTTCTGGGGAGCTGGTCTCTAGCCGCGACCCTCCGGGTGGATGTCAACCATCCAGAATCTCAGGAAGTCTTTGGTTAGAAACTGGGAGCCTGTTTGCAGTTTGGTAGCGGTGCCATCTCTAGGGCGGAGTTTGCCCCTTTTCCCTCCCCCCGCCTCCAGCCTCTGGTGGGGGATGGGCCAGTCTGCTGCCGGCCAGTTCTTCTCTGAGATCGCTCAGTTCTTCCTTTGTTCTGCGAACGGGCCCGCTTTGTGTTCAGGCTGCTTAATTTTCTCTCTCTCTCTTGCTATCCCACAGTTTAAGTTGCTATCTCACGGTTAACTCCCTCCGATTACCCTCAGGGCATTCAGCCCCGATCCTTATCCTAAGCAATGCCGCCTGCTCCTCTCCATTCCGTCCCCACTTGCTGGTGGTGGATGCGGGCATCTGGGGTACTTTTCTGCTGGGAGTTGCTTTTAGGCATGTAATCTGTGGGTTTTATTTATTTTTCCTCCCAGTTAGGTTGCCCTCCGAGATTCAAAAACTTCCCCCAGACCCGCCAGTGAGAGGGTTTCCTGGTGTTTGGACACTTCCTATATTAAGACTCCCTTCCCAGGACGGGTCTCCATCCCTAGCTCTTTTGTCTCTCTTTTTATCTTTTATCTTTTGTCCTACCTCCTTTTGAAGATGATGGGCTGCTTTTCTGGGTGCCTGATGTCTTCTGCTAGCGATCAGAAGTTGTTTTGTGACGTTTGCTCAGCGTTCAAATGTTCTTTCCATGAATTTGTAGGGGAGAAAGTGGTCTCCCCATCCTATTCCTCTGCCATCTTAGCTCCTCCCCCTTCTATATGTATTTTTGTTTATTTTTCCACTGCTATTTTGAATCATCTAGACACAGTTATAGAAAGTGCCCCTTGCCTCTCAATTCATCAGTGGATGTCTTCTACATAACTATATTAAAATGATCAGAATCAGGAAACTGACATCTACACAAATCAATTGTCTGTTCTTTGGATTCTATTCATATTTCACTGATTGTCCCAATAATTTAACTTATAGAAAACACATCATTTCCAGGCTATAAACCAGTGTTTCACATTGTATTTAGTTGTTGTTTCTCTTTAGTTACCTTTAATGTGTTTGGTCTATCTATGCTTTTCATGACCTTTACTCTTGAAGAGTATAGAATAGTTATTTTTTTATATTATTCCTCAGTTTTGGTTTATATTTCTTCATTTTTATAGTGAGGTTTTACATTTTATATTACAGTACATGTCAATACATCATATTAGGAACCATATGATGTCAGTTTGTCTCATGGCAGTTGATGCTAAATTTGTTAATTTAAGGTGGTATAGCTCATACTTTTAGACTTGCTATTTTTGTCTTATGAGGAAGTGTTTTAAGACTGGGTATATATCTTCTTCATTGCTAAAATTTTTTATTCTAGATTTACCATGTCATTATGATTCTTACTAGAGTAAGAATTATTATATTTGTCAAATAGTGATTTTCCTAACCTTGTCATTTCTTCTACATTTTCTCGTTAGCATTTTCATATAAGAAAGAGCCTTTTCCCTCTTTATTCATTCATTTATTTATAACAGTTTTAACTCATGTGTTCCTATTTTGTTTAATGGATTATAATAAATTATCACTAATTGGTTTGCTGCTCAAATTTTCCCAGATTCGGTGAGTCGGAGTTCCTGCAAGTCAATTTTTAATAGAGTCAGATTACGTAAACAGAATGATCAAAAATTAAATTGTTTTCTATGGAATAATGAGCATCTTCAGCCTCATTATTTATTATTATTCATCATGAGATCTATGTCTTTGTGTAGACATGACTGTAGACTATACTGATGCATATGACTTTCCATGAACATTACCGACTTAACTTTCATGCTGCTCTTTCTACTCACAAGTCACCATCCAGATGAATGAATGATTGACACCTCCTTTTAGTCAAGCATATGAAAATGTATACATTTCAGTGACTATAGTCAAAATATTCAACTCTGGGATCTGTATTTGTTCTAATGATATTGGAGTTGCTGAAAAAAAATCTTTAAAAAGTTCAAGTAATGAGCCACCCAAGAAAATTTGTTTTGTTACTTTAGGGTCTCGACTGGATCACACAGAATGTCTACTCAGCATGATCACCAAGTTATTCTCCAGATTTGGATCTGATTATCTTTGGGTTTCGGGGGAAAAAAAGGATATTTTCCTCAGTTAAATTGGTTCTTGATCGTTTTTAAATCTGTTAATCTGTATGGTGGTTTTGAACATATCTACTTTTTTATTTATCTGTTTTTGCCATTGTGTGCATCAGTTCAGTTCAGTTCAGTCACTCAGATGTGTCCGACTCTTTGCGACCCCATGAATCGCAGCACACCAGGCCTCCCTGTCTATCACCAACTCCCGGGGTTTACTCAAACTCATGTCCATAGAGCCAGTGATGCCATCCAGCCATCTCATCCTCTGTTGTCCCCCTGTCCTCCTGCCCCCAACCCCTCCTAGCATCAGGGTCTGTCCAGTGAGTCAACACTTTGCATGAGGTGGCCAAAGTACTGGAGTTTCAGCTTCAGCATCAGTCCTTCCAATGAACACCCAGGACTGATCTCCTTCAGGATGGACTGGTTGGATCTCCTTGCAGTCCAAGGGACTCTCAAGAGTCTTCTCCAACACCACAGTTCAAAAGCATCAGTTCTTTGGCGCTCAGCTTTCTTCACAGTCCAAGTCTCACATCCATACATGACTACTGGAAAAACCATAGCCTTTGTTGGCAACGTAATATGCTTTTTAATATGCTATCTAGGTTGGTCATAACTTTCCTGCCAAGCAGTAAGCATCTTTTAATTTCATGGCTGCAATCACCATCTGCAGTGATTTTGGAGCCCAAAAAGATAAAGTCTGACACTGTTTCCACTGTTTCCCCATCTATTTCCCATGAGGTGATGGGACCAGATGGCATGATCTTAGGGATAGTACCTGACATAAAGATCTCAGTAAATAACATAATCCGATCTCGGCATATAATTACTGAATGAGATTAAAATAGCTGCCATTTACTGGCTGACTAATGGGAGTGAAATATTGTACTAAGCACTTTATATACTTAACATATATACCAACTAAGGGCTCCCCAGGTGGCTCAGTGGTAAAGAATCCACCTGCCAAGCAGGAGACATGGGTTCGATCCCTGGGTCAGAAAGATTCCTGGGAGAAGGAAATGGCAAGCCACTCCAGTATTCTTTCCTGGAAAATCCCATGGAAGAGGCGCCTGGCACGCTACAGTCCATAGGGTCCCAAGAGTCAGACATGACTTAGCAATTAAACAACAATAATACCAACTGAAGTCTATGCCAGTCCTATGAATATTATCACCATTTTATAGTTTACGCCCAAAGATTGTTACTTCCCCAAGGATGCATTGTTAGTGATAAGTGGAGAAAAATTCAAACGCAATTTGATTTGATCCCAGAACCCTTACATGGAGAGGTAGGCAGTTCAGTCTCAATCACTATTGGAGATTTCTCTTCTCGGGTTTATAGAGAGGTCCTGTGAGGCTTAAATAGTGCCACCAGAGCAGAAATCCTCACCTTTGTCCAGTCTTCATTCATAAGATATCTATTGTCCAAGCTCATGTGTTCAGTCCTTCAGGATTCATCCTTCAAGGACTCCATGACAGTTTCGCCACATAAAGGGAAAGGGTGTTTTTGCCAGAGCTGGTATCTTTGCTGGTGTTCAGAATCCTGTTTCCTCCACAGATGCTACCAAATTTATCCCTAGTTTTAGCCACATCCCAGACTTCCCTGGTGGCTCAGATGGTAAAGAATATGCCTGCAATGCAGGAGACCCAAGTTTGATCGCTGGATCAAGAAGATCCCCTGGGGAAGGGAATGGCACCCCACTCCAGAGTTCTTGCCTATATAATCCCACGGACAGTGGAGCCTGGTGGGCTACAGTCCATGGGGTCACAGAGTCAGACATGACCGAACGACTAACAATTTCTTTCACTTTTTCAGGAGCAAAAGGAATGCCAAATGTTGTATTATTACAAAAAGCTAATGCCCCACTCTTTCCCAGGCATGTGGAATATTTTCTTCATTATTTCTCTTTTTCTGCCCACGTTTCTCCCCTTAATGTCCCCCACCCCCTCAGTATGATTTCTCAGAGCTCAGGTTTTAGGGGAGTAATGCTGGGGATGGACAGTCACATATAAACTGACTGAAGCAAAAATGCATAAAAGGAGCTTCTATTCTCATGAGTTGGGAGTGGGGCATGAATTAAGGATAGTGTTTAAATCTATATTAATTATCTTGTCATGCACATTAGTATATCTTGTCACACATATAGTCCTATAGTAGCTATCTTTAAACCACCATTTCCAAATTTATTCTGCATAATTTTTTTTTGCCTAACAGCTGCATACAATAATAATAATAATAATGCCTTATAGTATATATTAAGTTATAAAATGAATGGTATAGTTAGTGATTTTAAAACTTTTGTAATAGAACTCCCCCTTAAATAAAATGTAGCAAACTTTTTAATCCCCGTATGCTAAAAACAGGTGCAAACAGCATAGCTATTTTGGAAACTGGAAACAGAACTGCTTGGTCTCTTTCCTTGTGGACTCTGTTGTCATCTGAGCCAGCAGAGCGTGATCTGAAAGCCATTGATTTTAATTTGCTTTTCTGAGGAAGGATCACAAGAAAATGATATTAATTGCCTGGAGGAGAAGAGAACCGAGTACTTGAGGACTAGGCATAAGAAATAGACTTTTTACTGTAAACCCTTTGGTAGGTTTTTGAATTTTAAACAATGTGAATATATTATCTATTAAATACAGAAAATTAATTAAAAAGGCAAGTCAATTTAAAGGATACTCCCCCACCAAACACACACAGGCAGATAATAAGCGCTCAGGTAGGAAGTTAATGTTATCTCTGAAGGTCAAAGTGGTGAGGCTTGTGCTGAACCTCTGAGGATCAGGAGACTATAGCTTGGGGAGAGGAAAGGACATTTCAATTAGGAACTGTGTGAATGAAGGCTTGGAACTGGGAATGTGTGTGGTGTAACAGGAAGAGGTGAGGATGTTGATGTAGGTGGCTGGAGAGAGGTTGAGGACTAGCAGAACATTGGTAAGGAGCTGAATGTGATTTTTATCAAATAATTTCCTACACTTTTAAGGGCCTTTCTTGTTTAAAAACATGTTTTACACTCATTGCTTCATATTTTCCAGTAATAGTCTGTCAAGTAGAAAATGCAGGTGTTCTATCTTCTTTTTATAGATGAAGACATGGAGACTCAAGGAGTTTAAAAGACGGGACTAAGGTTCCCAGTTTCTGATCCCTGTATATCCATATGCTACCTACCTTCTAAAAATCTTTTTTTGGAGGTCCCTGAGGCACCCCAAAGCTATTCCTCCTTCTGTATGCTTTTATTCAAGTAAATGGCACAACCATTCAGCCAGAAATCCAAACTCATTCTCGACTCCTCGCCACACTCTTTTCCCCACCTTCTGTCTCCTTTCAGTCATCAACTACTTGGCATTGTCCCTCAGAAAAGTCTCTTGATTCCAACCTAAACTAGGAATCAAGAGTAATTTTACTCCCATGCCTGCAGTCCTGGCCATAGCACACAGTGTAAAATTCACACTCTTCAGCATGACGTGGTGGATTTTCATTGTCTCATGATCCCTTCTTGTCTAACCTTACTTCTTGCTACACCTCTAGAAATATACTCTATTCACTACTGTGTATAAAAGAGATAACTAATAAGAACCTACTGTATAGCACAGAGAACTCTACTCAATACCCTGTAATGACCTCTTTATGGGAAAAAGAATCTAAACAAAGAGTGGATATATGGGTCTGCATACCTGATGCACCTTGCTGCACACCTAAAACTAACACAACATTGTAAATAAACCATTTGCCATTGCTAAGATATGCTGTGCCCTACAGGCTTCTTGCAAATGCTATTTACTTTGCCTGGATGCCCTTCTTCACTCTGACCTGCTTCCCACTGGTCTGAATGCCTACTCATGCCTCAAGACTTTGCTTAAAGATTGACCTTCCCTGATCTGAGGTTGAGTGTAGAATGGTAGGAGACGGAAGACATCAGGTGTGCCTTCCTCATGCTTCGCTCCTGTAGGTATTTGTGTCACTGTGACCCATTTGTTTACTGATACCTCTCATTTGACTGGGACCTCCTGAGAGGCAAAGACTGTTCTAGTTACTATATCTCAAACGATCACAGTAAATGTTACATAGAAAGCCTGCCGAATCTTTTGCTAGCTGGATAAATTAATTACTCATAGGGACATAAGTTGGAGACCTTACTATGGCCAACATAGCAGGTGTTTAGTATTCATGTGTGCCAAAAATTCTTCCCTACCCCTTTTCTTGTAAAGGAATGATTCCTCCCCATTGCATTGGTTTTGGGCTAAGCCATGTGTTGTGGACCATAGCCACAGGGAAGCTTAGCCCACAGGTAATGTGAATGAGAAATAATCATTTTGTTTTATAAGCTACTGAGATAGCTGCATTCTTTTTTGTTTTTTCTCAGCAAAGCTGATTAATGGTTGTAATGACAACAAAAGCATGGATGTTGATAAGAAAATGTTCTGAGTTGGACAATCAGTGAAGTTTTGCAAAATGAAATTCTGAGATTTTGAGTGTGTGATGATGTTAGGACACCTCCATGTGGTGGTATCTTGTAAGGCGACTGTGCTATCTCTCAGCAGAGTGGCTGTCACATTATAATTAGCACTGAACAAATGCTTATTAAAGAGAACTTTTAGCTGAAGAGTCAGAACTGGAGAAAAAGGTTTTAGAGCCATCAGTGTAAGATGGCAGGATTTTCTACCTGATGGAAAAGTATCTGAACAGTAGAGCAGAGGGCCAAGAATTGAGGCTTGTGAAATGCATTCGTAGGATTTAGCTAGAGGAAGGGAATTATAGATAGATAATAAACAGAAAAGCAGAGACACAATATCACAGGAACCAAAGGAGAAAACTATTAGATATCTTGGAGTTATCAACAGTCTCACATATGGCAAAGGTCAAATGGAAAGTAAATTGTGGAAAGTCAGAAGTCCTAGGATCTCTATTTTAGATAGGTTCTGTATTTCTAGACAGAACCTTAAAATTCTCCCTTAAAATTCTACTATACCAAAATATTTCCATCCAGCTTTTAAATAATTTTCAAAGCAACACCAGCTGACTTATCCAGTCCTGGAGTGTTATGCGTTCTTCACTATCATTCCCTCACTAACCCGAAATAACAGAACCATTCCAATTTTCCTTTATGATTTGATTCCTTTTTCCTTCCTGAATGACAGCTATTTTTGTTTATTTTAGTTTTCAACCTCCATTTCAGATCTTCCTGCTGACTTTTATAATGCTGTATCTGGCAACATGACCCAAATTTGTCCATGTGAAGAAGTGAGGACTGTTGATTCATAACCTTGAAACTCTCCCCTGTTAATAGGGATGTACTCTGACTCTCCTTTTCCATTAGCAGTGGATCTCTAGGCACCCGGGGCGTGCTCAGTTGATATGCACGGCAGGCCTGCTGGATTCCTGCTGTGGATTCCCTGCAACCTGCTCTTCCTCTTGGGTACTCAGATGGTCGTACTGTTTTGGTCCCCTTCTTGTTTTCAGCTGTATAATGTTCTAAGTAGCTTGTCCTTACCACTCCTTGTTTTGTTTCATAAATGGTGAAGTGAATACAGTCATTTCTGTAGATGATAGTACCAGAATAATGCTGAAATGTATCATCTATCTCTTGGAAAACTATCACTTTGAGTGTTATCTGAGTGAATTCACCAATATAACCTATACAGGACAACTGTGTACATCTTGTTATCCTTTTCAGTTTCCTTTCTCCATTCATGCTAAGTCGCTTTTCATTCTGTCCAACTGTTTGTGGCTCCATAGACCATAGCCCTCCAGGCTCTTCTGTCCATGGGATTCTTAGGCAAGAATAATGGAGTAGGTTGCCATTTCCTCCTCCATGGGATCTTCCTGACCCAGGGATCGAACCTGCATCTCTTATGTCTCCTGCATTGGCAGGTGGGTTCTTTACCACTAGTGCCACCTGGGAAGCCCATATTTTACCATTACATAGTTTATATTGTATTTAATATCAATTATACACTCTGAAAGCAGCTACCCTAATATACATGATTAATTCTATATACATTATCATGAGATAAATAAATATATATAGAACACTATAGATCTAAACAGCTCAATGTTATGTTTTTAAATTGAGCTAATTCAGTAAATAATATATATGGCCACCATATTAACAGAACTTGATTAAAACTTTTTGTTAACGTAATATCACTAGCCTATGATAGAACCATTTAATTTATAAAAATAACTCACATTAAAAAATAGAGTATCCTTCAAATTATAAAAATAATGTTATTGCCAAAAAGGCTCACAATATGTATATACTTCTTATCATTTTACTGTTCTGCTTACAAAATTTTTGTATTTGATTAATATTTAGAAAAGTAAAAATAGAAAGATTCTGTTAGCTTTAAGTGGAACGAAGGGTATCATCTATTATCAACTCTCATTATGTGATGTGATGATAAATACCAGCAGGTTTGTTTTTTAATGGATAGTAAAAATGCATAAAATTTTGGTCATTATTTTTAAAACTGGTGAGATTGACATAGTTGCTTGTACGGATATTTTTATTTCTTTTCATTAGATGAATGAATGTACTATATATAGCCTAATTCATTTTCCAAATCTGTTTGTCGGGCTTTCAGGTCAGTTATACATTAAGGCAACATTTATCTCTCTTTAATGTTAGAGCAGAAGACTGAAACATAATCTATTTTTCCCCCTCAGGATCTGGCATTTTAAATATCAAAGGCTGGATAAGTTAAGACTCTGACTTCCTAATATTAATTTAAAACTTTACTAACATTTTCATTATAATTATATGAATATAAGTTTAGTTTACTTTGTTTTAAAGATATATTAACTTTGAGAAGCGATATAATTGGCTTTTAATTTTTTGTGTGTGGTGGAAGAAGAAAGGTTATTTTAACAATAAGCTGTTGATAATGACCATATTGCTATCAGTGGCCAGCGAACAAGGAAAAGCATATGCACAAAATACTCATGATTATTTGATAATAAATCATTTTAATGATCATACTCAAAATTATAAAATGAGGATGGCACTGATGTGGAAAATAACAAAGGCACAGGCTCCCCAGATCTGTTATCCATATGTGCATAGCTTCTAAAATTTCCAGTGTCATCACTTTACTGCAAATAGTTCCTCTGTATTGCCTGGCCTAGCAGAAAAAGCCAGTTAATCTGGTCAGGTTTGTATAGATGCATCATTCAAATTTAGGCTTCTTGGGTACTCAGTGGTAAAGAACCAGCCTGTCAGTGCTGGAGACGCAGAAGATGTGGGTTTGATCCCTGATTCGGGAAGATTGCCTGGAGGAGGAAATGGCAACCCACTCCAGTATTCTTGGTCTGGGAAATCCCTTGGACAGAGGAGCCTTGTGGGCTGCAGCCCATGGGGTCACAAAAGAGTCAGACACAACAGAGCACACTTACACACACACACACCACTCAGATTTATTATAAACATGTGTTACTTTCTGTTTGTGAGAATGATCAAGCATTTGAAACTCAGATTTTCTTGGCCTCCAACCTAAAGGCTCAACAGTAACAGAAAAGATTGGTTAATTTATGGTATGTTCATGTAGCAAAATATCAATACAGCTATTGTATATAAAAATATATGAAAAAGAAGTTTGAAACTGAGGAAAAGGAAACACCTGTCCTAGGTCTGTCTAAACTAAAAACCTTTATTAGAAATTAAGGCATCAGGAATTTAAGGAGGAGAATTTGCTGAGTTTAAGACTTAAGAGGCGGAGCATGTCTAGTTCCCAGGGTCTGGAACATGGCTATGAAAGTAAGTGGACAGCATTGGGACTTAGAAAAACGGGGCAGTTGTGAGAACAAGTATTTGAGAGTGTTGTGGATACATGGATTTGAAAAGTCTCAAGATAGCAGCTGGAGTTGTGAAGAGTTAGCTCTTTTGCCTGGTTTATTGGAGCAGGGCAGAGAGGCAACAAGGAGGAAAGGAAGAGTGTCCCGGAGGAGGACTGACACCTCCGAAAACAGAGGGAGAGCGATAAATGTAAGAAGTTTGAGAGTTAACAGTGAGGTTTTATTATTATTATTATTATTATTTTGCTGTTGTTGTTCTTTGGGTTTTTGTTGTGGTTGTAGTTTTTCCAGGAGTACTTCCTCCTTGTCTGAACTGGTTTGCAAGTATCCACTGGAGCTGAGAGAATGTCAGCTGCTTCTTGGAGTGGGGGAGAAAAGGTAATTTCTCCTGTAAATACTTAGAAGAAAAACAGAGAGCGAATTTGGTTGGTTAGAAAAGAATGAGAAGACATTTCAGGCAAAGGGAATAGTGTGAGCATGGAAGTGAAGAGAAGATAATTTGATCAGATTGAGTTTTAAAGGAGTGGCCCGGTGAGAGATTGGCTTCCCTGTGGCTCAGCGGTAAAGAATCTGCCCGCCAGTGCAGGAGACGTGGGTACCATCCCTGAGTGAGGAAGATCCCCTGGAGGCGGGCATGGCAATCCACTCCAGTATTCTTGCCTGGAGAATCCTGAGGACAGAGGAGTCTGGAGGGCTGCGGTCCATGGGGCTGCATAGAGTCAGCCATGACTTAGCGACTAAAAGAAGACAAGATAATTGGAGAACAAAATTGGGACCTGATATGGTGAGTTTTGAATATCGCATGAACTGTAAGAGAGTGTTTCTCATTTATCCCCACCCTCGCTCCACACTGTAATTCACCTGATAGAAAAAAAAAGAAATTCAAATACGAAACATGCTCCCATCAATATCACAGATCCATTCCCACCAAATAGCAGCCCTGTCTGAAAGGTCCACATAGGTATTAAGTGCTCAGAAAATTGCTTTTAAAAGAATACAACTTCCAGAAAAAATTTTAGAAGCCTTCTAAAAATTGAGCTAGGTGACATGACAAAGGCCATATAGCGAACAAGTGGTTAATTCAGTGTTCAAATGCTGTGTTTCATCCCAGGAATCCTTTCTACTTTATCTGTTGTAAAAGCAACATATTAATTCTGTTTATCTTTCCTCTTTCTCCCTCTCACTCTCTCATTCCCTTTCTTCATTTGTTCACGAATATTTTGGGAATATCTAAAATTGAATGCCATGTTTTCATTGCATTGAAATTATATTTTATGCTTGAGCTTCATCCCAGATCTTTAGTTTTCCTCTTTAAAACAGACTTAGTACCTTAACAATAAGATATAAAATTAATTTATAGTAAGGAAACTTGAGAATATCTGCTGATGAATTACTATTGTCTGTGGTTCCTAGATATATTATTAATATTTAGTACTTAGGATATGCTTTGCTTATCGAACTTCATGGAATGAATGGAAAACACTTTTAGGACAGACAGAAACCTGAAAAATAATATTAAGAACATAGGCTTTGGTATGAATTATCATTTAACTACTCATGTAACCAAAAGGGCACATATTAGCATAACAAACTTCTTGGCTTAGAATCGAAACATAGAGACTAAGATGAAATTTTTAAAACTTTGGAAGTGTCCAGTGTGTCTCCTAGATAGCTTGTGAAAATGCACAAGTCACAATCAAAAATTATTTTTTAGTGTTTTTTCTTAAACTGTGATAAAATATGTGTAGCATAAAATTGATCATTTTGACTATTTTGAACTGTACCATGCAGTGACATTCAGTCCAGTTGCATTGTCATGCAACTGCCGCCACTGCCCAGCTCCAAAACTCCTCCATCATCTCAAAGGGGAAGTCTACCCAGTAAACAGGATCTGCTCTTCTTCCTCCAGTGCCTGGTAACCACTGTTGTCTGTCTGTCTCTGTGAATTTGACTATTCCAGGTACCTCATAATAAATGAATCATTCAGTGTTTTCTGCCAAGTTTTGCTGGTATTTTCAGAAGCATCTGGGCTAGAGATTGAGAATAGATGCAACATCAATCTGGGCTTCATATAAGAATGATAAGTTAGAATCAAAGTCCTTTTCTACCTTTTAACTAGAAAATTAGTTAAAGTTTAGGTTCAAACGTATTTCTCTCTTCTTTATTCAAAATAAAATTTAGCTTCTTTTGGAATTTTAAGTAAGTAAGTGTTAGTCACTCAATTGTGCCCGACTCTTTGTGACCCCATGGGCTGCAGCCCACCAGGCTCCTCTGTCCATGAGATTTTCCAGGCAAGGATACTGGAGTGGGTTGCCATTTCCTTCTCCAGGGGATATTCCCAATTCAGGGATCGAACCGGGGTCTCCTGCACTGCAGGCAGATTCTTTACCTACTGGGCTACAAGGGAAGCCTCTTTGGAATTTTACTTATAGTTAAATTATATACTTTGAGCCACTAAATGTATAACAGTGACAATCCCTTTCCTAATAACCATCAACTTTGCACCTTAAATACTTTATCTCATTTGATTCTTCACAACAACTCCGTGAAGTATGTGATGTATCATTTTATGAGGCTAGAAGTCAAGACTGGGAGACTTCAAGTACCATATTCAAGCTACCCAGCTGGTAAGAGCAAAGTGAGGAATTGAACTCAGGGCTGTGGCTTGAAAGCTCCCTGCTGCTGGCTGAAGGGCAGCATGAAAAAAGATGAATAATCTCATTTCTGAACCCAACTTTCTCAAACATAAAGCTTCCAATGTGTTTCTTCTGTATAAAAATATTTAATGGTTATATTTGCCCTATGGAAATGCTATATTTAAGTAAATATTTTAAATTCACCTCAACACCAAGAATTATGCCATGCTTGCTATAAGGAAGAAAGAGAATTTAAAATGAAGGAACATCATTGTGTTCATTTGTAAATAACATATTGCAGCCAACTGTTTCCTAATTGCTCAGACTGTTGATAAATAATCCAGTCCTGCTGCTCTCCACAGACAATTTGCTCTGGATCAGATCAGGCAATTCAAACAATACTAATTACAGTGAAACCCTTTTGTATGAATTACTGTTTGTTGCAGGGGAGACAACCCCTATATGAAAGGTTAAGACACTTAACTCTGATTTTTGCTGAAACCTCGCAACTATTATCTAGGCTCAAGTTTTATTAGTCTGATCAGTTTTGATTAAATAAAAATGGATAAAGTTGTATTTTGTGTGGAAAAAAATACGTATTTCAGTGTTTATTGTACTGTCATGAATTATGTTAATTATATCTTTTTAATTGAAAGAACAGATGTGAAAGTTTTATTTAAAGCAATATTTTCATTGAAATAAGCTCTGTTGCTAAATATTTACTGTCACGGAGATTTGTATATGAACAGATAAATGTGTCTGTACCAGAAAGAAACCAAGACTTTAGGAAGTCTTCATTATATCAGGGGATTTGCTATAACATGATATCATTGTATTTATGATTTTATGGTGTTAAAATGAATATTAAATGAAAGAAAATTCCCAAGGATTACTCAGGAGGCAGCTAAGTACATAACATTTTGTACAGATGGTTGGAAGGCACAATTTTGCTCCATCACTGCATCCATATCCTTGAACGATTTCGACTGAAGACAGCATTTCTTTGAATTTTTCATTAAACCAGACGTCTTGAAATATGAATTCCTTTTATGTTTCTGTGAGTTTTGGCTAAAAGAACCCCAGTGAATAAATCATACAATACTACGTGTCACCAGCACTTGTGAATATTTCTGCTTTGTTATTCTATTCTCAGTAGAGCACCATTGATTATCAAACTCAGCGGAGAGCATTTTATGATCATATATCTCCATTAGCTCCTAGTTTGACTACCATAGATTTTTCTGGTTAAGCCTGCATTATGTATTAGGAAGCCTATCTCTTCAATACAAAGTTTGATTTCATTTTTCTAAGCCTAGGACTCTTATTATGTATTATGTATAAAGATTCTTATGTTTTATATGTAAAAATAGGCTGCACTGTCTTTGTGTAAAACTAAAATATATGCCATCTTTTTTTTTCTTGATTCACAGTTAGCGTATTACACTATGAAGATGAATCTCTACAATGCAATGGCTGTCAGGGTAAATATTTCTTCACTTGTTAAACAAATGAAAAGTCAATTGTGCCCTGAATTCGCTTTTAATAAAATGAGCAAACCAGAATAATGCAAATTTGATTGATATGCTAATGGTAAAGAGAGAAAAGAGTACATAGTTAAAAAGTTAGTTATACTAAATAGTCTTGGCAGTATTAAAAATTAGAGTAAAATGTAAAACACGTAATTATCAATGCTTATGTTTTAGAATGTTAATATCTCTGAGCCATGACTAGAGAAAGACTGTAAATATTAATGAAGCAATGTATTAGTTTCCATATGTCATATAGAATATTGTGATAAATAGACGAGCATGGTTCTGGAATATAAGGTTCCTGCCCAATACAAATCAATTAAAAATTATTCATATGATTTCACAGTAATAAAGTCAGTTTCCAGCTTAGACATTTTATTTCTGTCATTTCTGAGTTCATTTTTATGTGTTACTTGCCTAATAGGAAGCTGAATTTTGTGATTATGAAGCTTCCTTGGTTTCTGCACAGATTTGGGAAAGAGCCACAGCAAAAGTATTATTTCTTTTGTATCAATATGATAATAGTTTACTTGTGAAGCTGTTATAAATGGGGAAATTACTTAGGTGAGTTTCATTAATATCCTTAAAACTCATGTTTTAATTTTAATTTTACCTTCTCATATTCTCTTTCATTGATCTATTAATTCTTGTTTCTAGTCATAATGGATTTTATTTTGGGTGAAGCAAGATTGGCAAATACTCTCAGAAAGTCCTGTGTTGAACTAAGGCAGCGAAATTTGCATTATTTTGATGACTTATACTGCTTTGGGAAAGGGCTTTCTTATGCAAGTGTGACTGTATGGGAGCCCAGCCCAGGGGCCATCTCCAATATCTGTCTACCTCTCTGTGTTTCCTTAGGTTAAGGGGAGAAAAAGAAGAGGAAAAAGTAGATTTTTTTTGTTGTTGTTGCTTTTCCTGAACTAGAGGAGAAACTCCAGGTGCACTGGGCTATATTTACCTCTCTTAGAAATACAGTAATATAAGGAAATAATCTGGTTTTCCTCTTTTAACAGGAATGCTTGAGTCTGGGGATTTGGGAGAGTCTAATTCTCTGCACAGTTCAGCTAAAGGCTTAACTTCGGAGCTTAAAATAATGTTAGATTTTTTTTTTTTCTTTTTTGCGCACCTTTGTTAGATACGCCTGTAAAGTAAAAAGCAGTAGATAACAGAGAATCTAAAGCAAATGATGATGGGAGGCTCAAAGGTTCCCAGAGGTCATCAGGGGAGACAGAGGCACAGGAGTCAGGGCTAGAAAAACACATTCTCGTGTTTATTTTTTAGCCCCAAATTTTGTATTGAATTCAGAGCTGGCTTGAATCATTAAGATTTCTTTTACCTTGACTGGGCATGTCTAGGGCCTCCCAGGTGGCGCAGTAGTAAAGAATCTGCCAGAAATGCAGGAGACACAGGTTCAATCCCTGGGTCAGGAAGATACCCTGGAAAAGGAAATGGCAATCCACTCTAGTATTCTTGCTTGGGAAATTCCATGGACAGAGCAGTCTGTCAGGCTACAGTCCATGGGGTCACAAAAGAGTCAGACACAACTGAGCAACTAAACAACAACAATAACAACAGTCATGTCTAAGAAATCCACATCAACCCAAACCACTCAAAAGGTAGTGTTTTTGAGTTATTCTAACATCATACTCGGAGAAGGCAATAGCACCCCACTCTGGTCTCTTGCCTGGAAAATCCCATGGATTGAGGAACCTGGTAGGCTGCGTTCCATGGGGTCACTAAGAGTTGGACATGGCTGAGCAACTTGACTTTCAATTTTCACTTTCCACTTTCATGCACTGGAGAAGGAAATGGCAACCCACTCCAGTGTTCTTGCCTGGAGAATCCCAGGGACGGGAGAGCCTGGTGGGCTGCCGTCTATGGGGTCACACATAGTTGGACACGACTGAAGTGACTTAGCAGTAGCAGCAGCAACATCATACTAAAATCTGTATTTCCTAATGTTACCAAACCAAACTTGGGTCCACCTGCCCCCAGATAGTGAAGCTAATCTACTGACACCAGTTTGTGGTGAAGAAATGTGCACTGTTTACTGCATGAATGAAGCAAGGAGTCCAGGCAGCTAGTGCTTAAAAGGCCCAAACTTCCTGAAGGCTTTCAGGGAAAGGTTTTTAAGGACAGTGTAAGGGTGGGGAGTTATGGGGTGGGTGGTCAGCTCATGGACATTCTTCTGGTTAGTGGTGAGGTAATTGGGAGTCAAGAAAACCAGGTCCAGCGGGTCTGGGAGTCTGGGGTCTCCATGCTTGTGGGCAGTATCCAGTTCACTTTTCCCACCTGGTGGGGGTTTCAGTATCTGCAAAGCAGCCATGTGAAAGGGCATGGCTCAGAGTATTAGCTATAATTCTTGAGGAGGAGCTAAAGTTCTTTGAC
Source organism: Odocoileus virginianus (assembly GCF_023699985.2). Classification (NCBI taxonomy): domain Eukaryota; kingdom Metazoa; phylum Chordata; class Mammalia; order Artiodactyla; family Cervidae; genus Odocoileus; species Odocoileus virginianus. The sequence continues at coordinate 57,229,676 of NC_069684.1, read as the reverse complement.
TTTGTTTAATGGCTAAACAATTTTTATTAATATTTTTCTTGATTGACTGTTTTCCTTTCTTTCTGCATTTTCTCACTTCTCTGATTAAATGTACTCTTTAGAAATTTAGGGAAGGCCTAGGAAGCTAGAGTTTTTCTACAAATAAGAGGAAGTTGGAGGACATGGGGTAGGGTTCTTTTCCATGAAGGCCGCATAGGATCCTGCTCAATTACACCTAATAGCATTGCCCAGTCTCACCTTTTCTTTGATTAATATCAGTGGATAATGTTGAACTCTGCCTTGGTCCTGTGGTCTTAGAACACAGCAAACTTGAACGCACCACCCCCGCCAACTCGTGTTTCAGAAACAGCTTACTGCAAACAAAAACAAAAACCACCCTTTCCCACATGACTTAGGTAAGAGGCACAGATGCCTGCTTGTTCACTTATAGCAAAGCCAGACACAGTCCCCCAAATTCCTCCTTCACCTCAGAAGTGATTAGCTGAACTGTTTGTCCCCACTGATCAACTGGGAAAAAACAGGTTCATTAACCAAGCTGTGGGTAAGTTTCTGTCTTTCTCCCAGGTCCCTTGACTTTAGTCAGCACGTGGAGTCTCCTTAGTTCCTTCTCCTGAGAATGGGCTTTGGGGTAAAGCATTCTCTAATCTGCTATCTGATTATGCCGCCCTTTCATTCCCACTTGCCCACATCAGGCCCTTCCCAGCCATGTTCACACCTTCTTATAAAAGAAAAACTCTTTTTGCCTAATTTCCACCCTGCTTGCAATTGTTATGGCCAAAGATTCTCCGTGTCTCAATAGCCCACCTCCATCTCCTGCAGGAGTCATTCACCCCCAGTGTCTTGCAATAATTCTTTCAAGTCAAGTCTCTCCTGGTTATGTCCAGATTTTTTTTTTTTAATTTGACACATTCGGGGAGACAAGAATAAAGGTGGGAATGCAGTGGTTATTAAATGAAAGGAAGGAAGACTTCAGCATTACTTGGAGGTTGAAATGATCCACTGAGGAATTCTTGCGAGGCTCTATGGAGTGTGTAAATACAACTGTGGGAAATTTGAAATAGAAACACTTCTCTGCAAAGATGTCCAAAGACTTCTTTCAGAGATTTGGATGAGTTAATTTGGTAACTTGGTAATGAGGAATCAGGAATAAGGCTCACTTGCATAGAGGCTGGTTTGATTGCCTAACAAAGATTAATTTTTAGCATGGGGTGATCACATGGCCAGAACTGAACTTACTTGTGAGTGGACATGGGCACATCTATTTGTAAGTGGATTTCTTTGCAGGAGGGTGCTCTGAAAATTTTGCTCTCTGCGGTAGTGAGAGGCTAAAGAGACCAATGCATGGTCCACATTCCTTCTATGTTGTACACATCTGAAGCTTACAACCCTCACTGGATACCAGCAGCTGAAGTTTTACTTCTAATCTCTACAACTCTGCATTTTCAGTTTATAAGCTGCCAAGTAATTTTTCTCAAAAGAGTTACCCTTTTAGTAGTTTAAATATGGATGGGTGACAGTAAGTGTATAGGAGGAAGAATTTCTAACAGTAACTGATAACTACAGAAAATATATTTGGCCAATAATAATCAGACAGGTATATTTTTATATATGAACCTGAATCATATAGTATAAAATTAAAAAAAAAAACACTTTTGTCTTACTCTGCTTCATATACTGAGTCAATTGCAAATTATGTATTTGACTATTTACTCCTAGCATGACAAATTATATTCAATTGTGAGAGGCCAGTGGAGCATTTCTGAAAAGAGAAGGAATTGAAAATTTTCATTTGTGGCTTATCCATTCCTAAATAGATGTCACTTTTGTATAATGAAGAATAAATTATATATATATATATATGATTGTTTAATGACACAGTTATTCATATCTCGATTTACTGCATTTATTTTTTAAAGGGTCACCTTTTCTCTAAAGACTTTATGATCCCCCACCCATGTAGAATTGATCACTGTCTTTTTTTATGTCCCTGTTTTACCATCAACATACTTCTGTTATAGAACCTGTAACAGTTTATTATCTTTACTAATTTACAGGCCTGTATCCACTCCTCACACACTGTACGCCCCTTGGGGCCCGGATCCTATCTTCTCAGTCTTTAAATCTACAGTTCCTGGCTTATACTAGGTGGTTAAATAAATGGCCCTGAATAAATCAATGGATATTGGCTCATGCTTTTTTAAACGAGGAGTAAAAACAAAAACAAAAACTGTTTGCTTCAAGTACTCCTTAAAAGACAAAAAATCATGTCTAAGTCCCTTAGTGGCCTTATTGGAAATTATCTAAGCCCTTATTGGGAGATCTTTAAGGCTTTCTTGAGTGCTTGATTAGGCTAGGTGGTGTAGGTAAACTGTACATAGGAAGGTAATATTTGGTCAGTGTAATTCACATGTGAATGGAAGGTCTCATGAGCTTTGGGACCTTGCCAAAGTGTTAAAAGACTTACAGGCTTGAAGGAGGTCTGCTATGATATCACCTGCTATTAGCACCCACACTGTGGCTGTACAAAACCCCTGCTACTGATTTGCAGCTTGGCCAGTGACAGTCAATTAATACAGCAATAAATTGCTCAGTAAATTTTTATCTTAGCTCCCAAGGCCCTACTCCTCGTGTTTCTCCATGCACCACTTTATTGCCTTTCTGGTCTTTAATTTGAATTTACTCCAAATTAGAGTTCTGCTTTTCCTCCAGCATCTTGTCTACTCCATTGTGGATCTCATTCAAATTTGTCCTCCAACATTTTCTTTTTCGGTTCTTGCTCTTTGAACAGCTTTTAATATCTTATGCAGATGTCTGAGTTGATTCATTTGCTCAACTTCTTTCTCTCCCAGGTTCATCTAGATGTATGATAGTGTATCTTTTTACAGACTAAAGAACTGACCCTCCATTTCAGATGCTAGTGAGCATTCACTTAGGCATTAGGGTATCACCTCAGACCCTCCAAACAGGTGACTCATAGAATCAGTGTTCTAATAATAGTACTAATATAAAGATGAACAGCAATATTACTTTATGTGTAGAAACTCCACTTAAAAACACCCACACATAGTTTAAAAAAAAAAGTGCTCTTTAGTGAAATTCTTTCATCTGTCCTAAAGGTTTTTTACTTGTTCCTTTTCTCCAGTACTTTGATTTACAGTTTGCGACATCCAGAATTTTTTGCTTCTCTGTGGCTTTTGCTTACTCGCTGAACCCATCTAGAGGGAAGCCTATTGTATGCAACGGCACATATAGCTAATTCTTCCATTTCTCAGGATACATCCATTCAGCCTCAACTGTGTCTTTGAGCCCCCATTTCTGTAGTAGAATGGTTCCAGGTTCTCATACTTACTACCCGAGCATGAATGGATATAGGTGGTAGATAACTTGAATATACTTAGTCAAACCAATTGCCAGTCAGAGCTATATGTCTCTGAGGAAAGAGACTGCAATACCACATATTCCCAAATCTTAGTAAATCAGAACCATTGGTAAATAATAATGACGTGCATGTATGCTCAGTCGCTTAGTTCTGTCTGACTCTTTGTGACTCTATGGACTGTAGCCCACCAGGCTCCATGTCCATGGGATTTTCTAGGAGAGAATACTGGAATGGGTTGCCATTTCCTCTTTCAGGGGGTCTTCCTGACCCAGGGATTGAACCCATGTCTCCTGTGGCTCTTTCATTGACAGGAGGATTCTTTACCACTGTGCAACATTAATAGTTGGCAATTGCCTAGCAGTTACTGCTCTCTAGGCACCTAAATATTTTAAATACTTTTAACTATTTCCTGAAATGATCAACTCTCTTTTCTTTTGTTCAGTTGCTCAGTTGTGTCCAACTCTGCACGGACATGGCAGCACACCAGGCTTCCCTGTCCATCACCAACTCCCGGAGCCTGCTCAAACTCATGTCCATTGAGTCAGTGATGCCATCCAACTGTCTGATCCTCTGTTGTCCGCTTCTCCTCCTGCCTTCAGTCTTTCCCATCATCAGGGTCTTATTTTCTAATGAGTCACCTCATCGCATCAGGTGGTCAAAGTATTGGAGCTTCTGCTTCAGCATTAGTCCTTCCAATGAATATTCAGTATTGATTTCTTTTAGGATTGACTGGTTTGATCTCCTGCAGTCCAAGGGACACTCAAGGGTCTTTACCAACACCACAGTTCAAAAGCATCAATTCTTCGGCCTTTAGCCTTCTTTATGGTCCAACTGTCACATCCATACATGACCACTGGAAAAACCATAGCTTTCACTAGACAGATTTTTGTTGGCAAGGTAATGTCTCAGCTCTTTAATATTCTGTCTAGGTTTGTCATAACTTTTCTTCCAAGGAGCAAGTGTCTTTTAATTTCATGGCTGCAGTCACCATCTGCAGTGATTTGGAGCCCAAGAAAATCAAGTCCGTCACTATTTCCATTGTTTCCCCATCTATTTGCCATGAAGTAATGGGACCACTGACAAAATGTGGTCCACTGGAGAAGCGAATGGCAAACCACTTCAGTATTCTTGCCTTGAGAACCCCATGAACAGTATGAAAACGCAAAAAGATAGGACACTGAAAGATGTACTCCCCAGGTTGGTAGGTGCCCAATATGCTACTGGAGATCAGTGGAGAAATAACTCCAGAAAGAATGAAGAGACAGAGCAAAAGCAGAAACAACACCCAGCTGTGGATGAGACTGGTAATGGAAGCAAGGTCTGATGCTGTAAAGAGCAATATTGAATAGGAGCCTGGAATGTTACACCCATGAACCAAGGCAAATTGGAAGTGGTCAAACAGGAGTTGGCAAGAGTGAATATCGACATTTTAGAAATCAGAGAATTAAAATGGACTGGAATGGGTGAACTTAACTCCGGTGACCATTATATCTACTACTGTGGGCAAGAATCCCTTAGAAGAAATGGAGTAGCCATCATAGTCAACAAAAGAGTCTGAAATGCAGTGCTTGGATGCAATCTCAAATGTTCATTTCTAAGGCAAGCCATTCAACATCATGGTAATCCAAGCATATGCCCCGACCAGTAATGTTGAAGAAGCTGAAGTTGAACAGTTCTATGAAGACCTACAAGACTTTCCAGAACTAACACCCAAAAAAGGCATCCTTTTCATTATAGGAGACTGGAATGCAAAAGTAGGAAGTCAAGAAACACCTGGAGTAACAGGCAAATTTGGCCTTGGAGTACACAGTGAAGCAGGGCAAAGGCTAATAGAGTTTTGCCAAGAGAACGTACTGGTCATAGCAAACACCCTCTTCTAACAACACAAGAGAAGACTACACATGGACATCACCAGATGGTCAACATCAAAATCAGATTGATTGTATTCTTTGCAGCCAAAGATGGAGAAGCTCTATACAGTCAGCAAAAACAAGACCAAGAGCTGAATGTGGCTCAGATCATGAACTGCTTATTGCCAAATTCAGGCTTAAATTGAAGAAAGTAGGGACAACCACTAGTCCATTCAGGTATGACCTAAATCAAATCCCTTATGATTATACAGTGGAAGTGAGAAATAGATTTAAGGGGCTAGATCTGATTGACAGAGTGCCTGAAGAACTATGAACAGAGGTTCGTGACATTGTACAGGAGACAGGGATCAAGACCATCCCTAAGAAAAAGAAATGCAAAAAAGGAAAATTGCTGTCTGAGGAGGCCTTACAAATATCTGTGAAAAGAGAAGCGAAAAGCAAAGGAGAAAAGGAAAGATATTCCCATTTGAATGCAGAGTTCAAAAGAATAGCAAGGAGAGATAAGAAAGCCTTCCTCAGTGATCAGTGCAAAGGAAGAGAGGAAAACAATAGAATAGGAAAGACTAGAGATCTCTTCAAGAAAATTAGAGATACCCAGGGACATTTCATACAAAGATGGGGCTCAATAAAGGACAAAAATCGTATGGACCTAACAGAAGCAGAAGATATTAAAAAGAGGTGGCACAGAAGAACGGTACAAAAAAGATCTTCATGATCCAGATAATCACAGTGGTTTGATCACTCACCTAGAGCCAGACATCCTGGAATGTGAAGTCGAGCAGGCCTTAGGCAGCATCACTACAAATAAAAGTAGTAGAGGTGATAGAATTTCAGTTGAGCTATTTCAAATCCTAAAAGCTGATGCTGTGAAAGTGCTGCACTCAATATGCCAGCAAATTTGGAAAACTCAGCAGTGGCCACAGGACTTGAAAAGGTCAGTTTTCATTCCAGTCCCAAAGAAAGGCAATGCCAAAGAATGCTCAAACTACCACACAATTGCACTCATCTCACATGCTAGTAAAGTAATGCTCAAAATTCTCAAAGCCAGTCTTCAACAATATGTGAGCTGTGAACTTCCAAATCTCAAGCTGGTTTTAGAAAAGGCAGAGGAACCAGAGGTCAAATTGCCAACATCCAATGGATCATTGAAAAAGCAAGAGAGTCCCAGAAAAACATCTATTGTTTCTTTATTGACTATGCCAAAGCCTTCGACTGCATGGATCACAATAAACTGTGGAAAATTCTGAAAGAGATGAGAATACCAGACCACCTGACCTGCCTCCTGAGAAATCTGTATGCAGGTCAGGAAGCAACAGTTAGAACTGGACATAGAACAACAGACTGGTTCCAAATAGGAGAAGGAGCATGTTAAGGCTGTATATTGTCACCCTGCTTATTTAACTTCTATGCAGAGTACATCATGAGAAACACTGGGCTGGAGGAAGCACAAGCTGGAATCAAGATTGCTGGGAGAAATATCAATAACCTCAGATATGCAGATGATACCACCCTTATGGCAGAAACTGAAGAAGAACTAAAGAGCCTCTTGATGAAAGTGAAAGAGGAGAGTGAAAAAGTTGGCTTAAAGCTCAACATTCAGAAAACTAAGTTCATGGCATCTGGTCCCATCACTTCACGGCAAATAGATGGGGAAGCAGTGGCTGACTTTATTTTTTTGGGTTCCAAAATACTGTAGATGTTGACTGCAGCCATGAAATTAAAAGACGTTTAATCCTTGGCAGGAAAGTTATGACCAACCTAGACAGCATATTAAAAAGCAGAGACATTACTTTGCCAACCAAGGTCTGTCTGGTCAAGGTTATAGTTTTTCCAGTAGTCATGTATGGATATAAGAGTTGGACTATAAAGAAAGTTTAGTGCTGAAGAACTGATGCTTCTGAACTGTGGTGTTGGAGAAGACTCTTGAGAGTCCCTCAGACTGCAAGGAAATCCAACCAGTCCATCCTAAAGGAAATCAGTCCTGAATATTCATTGGAAGGACTGATACTGAAGGTGAAACTCCAATACTTTGGCCACCTGATGCGAAGAGCTGACTCATTGGAAAAGACCCTGATGCTGGGAAAGATTGAAGGTAGGAGGAGAAGGAGGTGATAGAGGATGAGATGGTTGGATGGCATCACCGAATCAATGGACATGAGTTTGGGTAAACTCTGGGAGTTGGTGATGGACAGGGAGGTCTGGCGTGCTACAGTCCATGGGGTCTCAAAGAGTCAGACATGACTGAGAGACTGAACTGAACTGATTGAATGGGACCAGATGCCATGATCTTTTTTTTTTAATGTTGAGTTTTAAGCCAGCTTTTCCACTCTCCTCTTTCACCTTCATGAAGAGGCTGTTTACTTCCTCTTCACTTTCTGACCATCTCTCTGGATATCATTATAATTCCACTTTGGAAGATGGAAAAATGGAAAGATATCTTGCCCAAGGTCACATAGCTAGTAAGTGACAGTGTTAGGAATTGAACCCAGGAGGTTTGGTACCCACATTCCTGTTATTTCTAGTCACTTATAGTCTTGCCTTTACTTCTAGCCTTCCTCCCCTTTCTTCAGAAATCTAGATGAGAGCTATTATATGAACCCTAGACCAAACTCTTAGGGAAATTTTATTACTTTCACTCCATTAAACTGACCCTGGTAATTCATGAGCGTTTTTACTGGTAGCACATTCCATTCAGGGAATTCTAAATTTAGTGATAATTTGTAGAAAAATAAGTTGAGACATCCCAGTTCAGTGTCACGTGCTTTCCCTTGTAGGCAGAATTGGATGGCTTAGTATGAATAACCTCACCTTATAAATGAATATTTGAGCTGTAGGCTTCACATATTGCTATTGTTAACACAGAATTTGACATCCATCATAACCCCAGATAAAATACCGTTCTTAATACAATTTTAAATTAATTTCTTATAAGATGTAGCAAACTAAAAGCGAAACTGTCTTTTCTTTCCTACTTGAACTACAGGATGCAAATCACATAGATTTTTGTGATTCAAAAATTGTAATTTGGTTGTATTTGAGCCTCCTCCAAGCCTGTTTTGGACCCTGAAAAATTAATGGGAAAGAGGATCCCAACTTTGTTAAAACTTTAGAAGCCCCACCAAATAGTTCCTGGGACTGCTATTCTTCAACCGCAGCTCTCTCTCTTTGTACATTAACTCTTAGAATATACTGGTCTTCAATAAACTCAGCTTAATGAGGAGCCATAATCTGGCACAGACTTTGGAAGTTAGCGGAGGCAAACTGAGCATTATTGATTCCTTGCAATACCTTTGAAAAGCCTCCTTTGGGTCATCTGATACATCTTGAGTTCTCATTTGTCTGTCTGTCCTTGGACAACCAGAATAATCTCATATGCACGCAGATTGTAAGAAGTGCTAATGTGTAGTATCTTGGAGATTTCTCTTCAAAAGTATATGCCATTAGACTTTTCCCTCTTGTTTTCAAAGATCTGTGAGGAATGAAAAATGATAATAATCTAAAACTTAGTAAATTTTAAAGAACTACAGATGTAATTATTTGTTTAAGGTAGAATTTCTTTTACCCTAGAAACTTTATCCTTATCCTCAATCAACCTCAATCAAATATATTTTATTAATGGTGTTCATGGGCTTCTGAACTGAACCTTTATTGTTGCAGTTGTTTTAAATGATTTCACTTAAAATTAATGCCCTAACACATTTTAGTTCAGATAGAAATCCTCACTTTAAGGAAAGTAAGAGCTGTAATAATAAGAGGGCCACTAGAATTAAAGATAACTTAAAACAATCAATTTTCAAAATATGCATATATTTATTGGTTCTTTTAATGTAATAAAAATTTTTGTTTACAAAAATCTAACTCAAAGCATCAATTGACCTTTTTCTTTTGTTTCCTTTTTGTGTCTAAAGTAGGAAAAATATAAGGAAAGTTTATATTCTGTGGCTTTAATCAGAAAATGGTTAAATATGTATCAGATATATAAGGATCCATCTCAATCTCCTAAACTATTCATAACCCTGTTTTCATATTTATACTACTATGAAGTATTTATGTTTAGAATAATGACTCCAAAATCAGATAGAGATAAATAGGTAAAATAATTCAGGAAAAAAATACTGATTCTCTCTTAAAAAAAAAAAAGATTTACTTATTTATTTTATTTATAGCTACGCTGGGTCTTTGCTGCACACGGGCCATTTCCTATTGTGGTGAGGGGAGGATACCTCTAGTTGCAGGGTGCCAGCTTCTCATTGCAATGGTTTCTCTTGTTGTGGAGCATGAGCTCCAGGCACATGGGCTTCAGTAATTGCAGTACATGGGCTCAGTTGCTGTGACTCACAGACTCAAGAGCACTGGCTCAATAGTTGTGGCTCTTGGGCCTAATTGTCCTTCAGCATATGATATCTTCCCGGACTAGGGTTGGAACCCATGACCCCTGCGTTGGCAGGAAGATTCTTTATTATTGAGCAACCAGGGAAGCCCTGATGTTCTCTTACTTACTAGATTATATGTTGGGTTCTAAGAATACAAAACGAGTAAGACACAGTGTTATTCACATAGAAGAAGCTATCCCCAAACGTCAGCCTAAGGAATAAGAGGGGAAAGGATCCTCCAGATAAATCCTAGCTTTTGCTGGATGGTAGGCAGATTTAAATGTTCCATCCCCATGCAAAAAATTATTTCTTTCTCCCTCCTACTACTACTGGTATCAATGTCTTTGTGAAATGATTAAAGAAATTTGTAGAGAAAAGAAGTACAAAGATCAGTAGAGTAGGGAAACAGAATATTAAAGACAAGAAACTGCATATGGAATAATTATCCAAAATCTCCAGATAGCTAAAAAATCTAGTTAAAAAATATATATATCTAGTTTAAAAACATGTCTATTTTTCTATGTGTTGACATGATAATATGGTGTTAATTATATTATATTGAGAAAAATATATAATATGTATTATATATATTATATACAATATATAATTATAATATATATATAGAGAGAATAACTATATTCTCAATATATATTATAATTAAATTCTCAATATAATATTGAGAATTAAAACTTTGATATTACTGGTTTTAAATACCCTATCTTTGAAAATTTGGTAAACCCACTTTTATGTGTTCACTGTATAGTCTTTTCAGAGTGTTCAACATTCTAATAAGTAAAAGTAATGTTATGAATGAGACTCCTGTTTATATGCTCTCATGTGCAACTAGAGCTTTAGTCCTAGGCAGGTTATCATCAGTGAGTTTGTCTTTCATATTGATTTTAATTTTAGATATGAAAATGTTTTTTCTGTCTTTTGACAGCATTAAAATTACTGTGAATTTTAAGGAATAATAATAAACCCAATGGAGGGAAAATATTTTCTATGAACAGATGGCTTTTGATATATCAAGGTTTTGCCATTTATTTTAGTGCTTAAAATAAACATTATTTATAAGACCACTTACATTTTGATGTTACTTAATGAGGAATATGCATCATTGATTTGACTAGCTTAAGAGGTCATTTAGAACTTGCCCGTTAACAAGCTGTAATCTGCTGAGCATGCAGTGACTTTGTTTAAAATTATCTATTCAGAGCTGATCAATGACAATAATTGTTTTATACCTATCACTTCTGAAAGTTGCTAATTACTTTGAAGGACATGAACACTAGCCCTTTTTTGGGAAGATGTAACCCACTCACCTTGAAATTAAGAAGAACATTATCAAAAATTATCTTGCCTCTTGAAAATATTTTGTTTTTTTAAAAAATTAAAAGTCTATTCACTAGTACTGGGATATCAACAGGAAATTTAGGCAAAAATTAAGATGACGTTTGTTCCTATAGCAAGAAGTATAGTGGAATCCCAGCTATATTATATCTTATATCAATTGTTGTTCAGTTAGTAAATCGTGTCTGACTCTTTTTGACCCCATGGACTGCAGCAGGCCAGGCTTCACTGTTCTTTACCATCTCCTGAAGTTTGCTTAAACTCATGTCCTTTAAATAAATATTGGTTAAACTGGACTCCCTATAATGTAAAAAAAAAAAAATGGTGCATTTAAAATGAAAGAACATGCATACACTCTTTCTCTTTATACAGTGCATTAATCAGATGGTTTAGTGGAAAGAGCCTGATCTCTGGAATAAGACTGAGCAGAGTTTGTATCCCAGTTCTGCCGTTTACTGTTTTACTGGTTATGCTGTGACCTTGATCAAGTTACTTAACCTCAGTTTCTTTATTTTTAACATGGAGATCATGCTCTATTCACGAGGATACCATGAGAATTAAGGCAGTTAGCATAATATCTGGAAAGGAGTTGTAGCGTGATTTTGGGTGGATGTCTAGGGACTTAGGACATTATGAGACTCTCTGAGAGTGCAATTGTGGACTCTGTGGCTGTGGTTGGTGCTGTTTCTAGTAGTTGCTCCCTGTGGAGTGGGATGGAGTCCATCCCTTGGGCTTCTTTTAGTTCCCTGGCTATTGGCACAGATTTTTCAGCCAGCTAGCTGCAGACTCTGCTCTTTCGGTTTCTTCTCTCCAAGTGGAAACCCCCACTACTCTGCCATGGCCTAAACATAAACCACCATCTTTCCTTCTCAGGACTTCAGCATGCATCTTTTATGTTTTCTGACACATCTAATCTTATTTAGAATTTAATGCTGTTTCTACGTAGTCCATAGAAGGTGGCCCACCCCTTAACACTGTTTGATATCCTAGTGTTTTCCATGCTTCCTGAGTCATTTCTATTGCCGATGATGGATAGTCTATCAGCGCTTTTGTTTGCAAGTATTCCTGTGTTTAATATAATTATTACTATATATGCAATAAAAGTAAGCTGAGATTCATGTGAAGCCATCCAACCAGCTATTAATGTATAACCTCAGGCATTTATTTAAACTCTCTAAGCATCAATTTCCTCTTCTATCAAAGAAAGCTAATGATAATCTCCACCTCAGAATGATACTGTAATGATTAAGTTAAATAAGCCAGGAAAATAGTCATTATTTGCATGTATGATTTATATATGTATATGTATTCCAATAGATGATTCCTTTTCATTTGGAAAATGCTTTTTGTATCAATCCCTCCCCTTTCTTTGCCAGCCATAATATGATGTCTGTCAAATTAGAGGAAGATAGTTTCTAAATTGGGCTTCCCTGGTGGCTCAGATGGTAAAGGAGAACTTTGGAAAAATTAATTTTTCTTAATTTAAAGAATTAAGCTCTAAAATAAGATCATTTGAGAAATATTTAGAAAGGCACTGTTACGCTAGCATTGTTACGCTAGCTTGTTTTACTTTCCAGAATTAATTTCTCTGATTTAATTGTTCTTACAATATGAGCAATAAGTGGTTTAGCATCTCTTCAATTATTTTAGTCATTTTTATACTAGGCAGTTGACTAAACATTTCTTCAAAGTTTTCACATTAAGTATTTCAGATTATAAAATACCCTTTAAATGGCCCTATTTTAAAACAGAGGAAATTAAGGGATCACAATTCAAGTAAGACATTTTTTTTCCTGATTATTCATATAGATCCAGCATTCACGTTATAAAGATTTTAAACTCACCATATTTAGTTTAAAAATCTTAGGCTTTTCGAATAAAACTCAGTGGACTGAAGTCTAGTCTCTTATTAGTCACTTTTTCCTATGGGAAAAAAAATGCTGTTTAAAGAAGATGCGTGTTCCTAGCCTAGCTAACTGTGCAAAACATTGGAAGGACTTCATATCCAAAAGGGAATTGTTCATGTGTATTGTTCAGTCACTAAGTCGTGTCTAGCTCTGTGACCCCCATGGACTGCAGCACACCAGGCTTCCCTGTCTTTCATTATCTTCCAGAGTTTGCTCAAATTCATGTCCATGGAGTCGATGATGCCATCCAACCATCTCATCCTCTGTCAACACCTTTCTTCCTGTCCTCAATCTTTCCCAGCAACAGGGTCTTTTCCAATGAGTTGGCTCTTTGTAACAGGTGGCCAAAGTATTGGAGTGTGTGAATAATTTATAAATATAGGCAAACTACTTGAAAATTTTAAAGAATGAAGTTGAGTCTTTATGCAAGGCTAAGTCAACATTTTTTCTAATTTTTTCTCCTTCTTCTTCTTCTACTCCTTAAAGGAGTTGAGGTATTTTGTACTATAGACTTTCAGTTTTCCACAAAATTAGGATCTACATATTAAAAGTTTTGTTTTAAGTTTTTCTAATAGAGATTATATTAGCAAAGATAAAACTTAAAGTGATTGATATTTCTTATGATTATTGGGGCTTTGAAGGCATTTAGTAGTCCATTTAAGTATGTTCTTTTAGACACCAACATTCCTCTTATTTAAAAAACTAGATACTTTAAACAAATATTTCTTCATTGAAAATTACAGTTCACCTTGTTCACAGTTCTGTATTGCAATGGTTTAGAGAATGGGCCCCCTAAAGTTCTAATTTGATTCTTAAATCCATCACTAATAGCTGTATAATTATGGGAAAACTGAATAATTTTCCTCTTAGCAGTTTCTCATCTCTAAATAAGGTGAAGAGAGTATTTATCTCATTGTTGTTGTTCAGTCGCTCAGTTGTGTCCAACTCTTTGCAACCTCATGAACTGTAGCCTGCCAGGCTCCTCTGCCCATGGGATTCTCCAGGCGAGAATACTGGAGTGGGTTGCCATTTCCTTCTCTATTTGTCTCATAGGAGTGGTCTAAAGATTAAATGCATAAATACAAGCAAAATCCTTAGAATAGTGCCCCACATATAATAATAACTCAATAAATGTTAAATATTGTCACTGTTCAGTTCAGTTCAGTTGCTCAATCATGTCCGACTCTTTGCGACCCCATGGACTGCAGCACACCAGGCCTCCCTGTCCATTGCAAACTCCTGGAGTTTACACAAACTCATGTCCATTGAGTTGGTGATGCCATCCAACCATCTCATCCTCTATCATCTCCTTCTCCTCTTGCCTTCAATCATCCTCAGCATCTGGGTCTTTTCCAATGAGTCAGTTCTTTGCATCAGGTGGCCAAAGGATTGGAGTTACACCTTTAGCATCAGTCCTTCCAGTGAATATTCAGGACTGATTTCCTTTAGGATGGACTGGTTGGATCTCCTTGCAGTCCAAGGGACTCTCAAGATTGAGTCTTCTCCAACACCACAGTTCAAAAGCATCAGTTCTTTGGTTCTCAACTTTCTTTATAGTCCAACTGTCACATCCATAGATAACTACTGGAAAAACCATAGCTTTGACTAGATGGATCTTTGTTGGCAAAGTAATGTCTCTAGCTTTTTAACATGCTGTCTAGTTTGGTCATAGCTTTTCTTCCAAGGAGCAAGTGTCTTTTAATGTCATGGTTGCATTGACCATCTGCAGTGATTTAGTTAAAGAAGAATTAAAATGTCATGATGAAGGTACAAGAAAACATTTTGTTTAAAGATTTTGATACAACTGTATTTAAAAAGTCCTTTAAAAATGTTGATTTCAATGAGACAAAATACAATCTTCTAGCCAGTTGGTTATTAAAAAAAATAAAAAATCTATTTAGTCAGGAAGTGGAAGTGGTAGGAATCAGTAAAACAAATTTTTAATCTTTCAATAGTTAATTTCACATTTAGTATTTGTAAAACTATTATAAATGTTATAAAATAAATTATAGTAACCTAGAGTATGTTTTTGTCTTTATAATATTGTATGATAAATCTAGGAGTAAGCCTATATTTGCAACTATATATACTGTTATTGGAAAAGGAAATGACAACCCACTTCATTATTCTTGCCTGGGAAATCCCAAACTGTTAGATTTGTGTGTGTGCTTCTCAGTCATGTCCGGCTGTGACCCCATGGACTGCAGCTCACTAGGCTCCTCTGTCCATGGGAATCCTCCAGGCAAGAGTACTGGAGTGGGTTGTCATGCACTTCTCCACAGTATCTTCTCAACCCAGGGATCGAATCTAGGTCTCTCCGTGCTGCGGGAGGATTCTTTATGATCTAAGCCACCTGGAAAGTCCAAGAATACTGGAGTGGGGAGCCTATCTCTTCTCCAGGGAATCTTCCCAACCCAGGATCTGAATCGGGGTCTCCCAGATTGCAGGCGGATTCTTTACAATAGTAGAAAAGTCTAAGAATTTATTTGATAGGATTTAATCATCCATCATTAACTTGATTTTGAAGAACTATTAATTTTTTTTCTAAAAATGTTCACTGGCATATTTTATCTTTTTATTTACTTCAATAGATTCAGAGGCGATGGCGGGGGTATAAAATTCGGAAATACTGCTTTAATTATTATTATTTGAAGGAGTACCTGAAAGCTGTTTCTGAGACCAATGATGCGATCAGGTGAGTAATATGATTACCAGTCCACTAGTGACAGTTTTAGAAAGGTTACTCTGGGTGTGGATCATTATCAGACTTACGAATACTTTCTAAAGCTAAGTGATATTTTAGGCAGAAATGTGTTAATAAGATAAGAGATATATTTTTCTTTCTACCTTATCCATTATTGGCTGTTGTATTTTTAAATATCTTGTACTTTTGACTGTAAATTACATTGTCTATGTGTATAGCAGGCCTGTCTTGTACTATGCAAATAGCTTAGTTTCAGTAAAATTACCTCACATCAAAATGGGTTTATCTGTAAATAATTACATAGATGAAGCCTTATGTATGACAATCCTCAAAACATGTTCATTGTCAAGAATTTGCCTCTCAAAGAAGAAAATATTTTGAAACACATTAAAATGGACTGCTTTACTGTCAGTCTTTCATTTCTTTAAGCACATAGAAAGAAAACACCTGAATTTAGGCCTTAGGACAATGTTTTCTATAGATTTTAAGTTATTGTAACACTGTTCAATTAGCTTTACCAAAGTTCTGTGTAGTAAGTTTTCACATTTCTTGAAAAATCGCCAGTCTTTTCTTCTTATAATATTGCCCCATTCTAGTAACTTAGAAGTGACATACGTTTATAATAGATTTAGGTAAAAAGGAAATAGTGATGAATCATAGTTGGCATTTATGTAATAGTTTTACTTTCAGTTTTTACATTATCTCATTTTACTCTTAATATTTTTTAAACTAGAGAAAACAGTTAATATTAAGTTGTTAAGACAAAGGTGTTGTCTGATACCTTACAATCATATATATCATAAGAAAAATCTGGAAACTATCTTCCAAAATTTTAACTTTCTTCCATATGTGTGTGTATAAAAGAGTCTGGTCTTTGGAGATTAAGTATGGGGAATTTGTAAAATGTATTTCTTTGAAAGTAGCAATAAAGATCTGGGGAGGTTGGAATAGGGTTTAGTTAATGAGAGAAGTTGGAAGACTCAGAAACATGTGGGCCACAGGGACTGATATTTAATTTCTTCCTGTGTGTGTTAGTCACTCAGTCATGTCCAGCTCTTTGTGACCCCACTGACTATAGCCTTCCAGGCTCCTCTGTCTATGAAATTCTCCAGGCACAAATACTGGAGTGGGTTGCCATTCCCTTCACCAGGGATCTTCCCAATGCAGGAACTGAATCCAGGTCTCCTGCATTGCAGGTGGATTCTTGACTGCCTGAGCCACCAGGGAAGCCCCTTAATTTCTATCTAAGAAATCCAGATTCTAGAGATGAGCTGGCTATCTGCAAATGGCATACTTGAGCTTGTCAGGAGGAAAGAGCTAGTGGAAAATGCAAGAGGGAGAATTTGAGCAGGACTGGGCCTGAAGGAGGCAAGGGGAGGTTCTTAAGGCACAAGGATTTAGAAGGCATTTACTGTCAAGGTCATGAGGTGCCAACCTTGCGCTTTCTCAACCCTGTAAGTGTATCCTTAAAAGCTGTATTTTTGAAGCAAGCCTTGCTTGCTTCACACAAGTCCTATCCCTGAATGGGAGAAGATACTCAAAGAGACAAATATGTGAAAGGTGATTTTAGAAAGGCCTGTTTCTCCCGTTCGGTAGGTATTTCCATTTATCCTTGTTTTGCTCCTGATTTTACTGAGAAGGTTTCTAGTCACTAGAGAGTCAAAGTTTAGCCTCATATTCTGTATCGTAATACTGACTTATTCTTTTCTTTCTACCTTGGTTATTGTTGTTCAGTTACCAAGTCGTGTCTGACTCTTTGTGATCCCATGGACCGCGGCAATCCAGGCCGCTCTGTCCCTCACCATTTCTATCTTAGAGGCCACATGTATTTCAGGTGTATATTTTCCATCAGTGATTAATTTCCTAATCATTTACCCCCTCTTTATCCTTGTATTTATTGATAGAATATTTGTAATTTCTTTGTTGTTATTCTCATCATTGTTATTTTTATCTGGAAATGGATATTGTAAGAAGATAGTGTAGGGGAACGGCCAAGGCTGTGCTCTAGGAAGGGTGAGGGGACCTTGTGGTTCACAGTACAGCCCTACACGATAATATAGATGTGTCTCTGTGTATGTAAACTGGCTTAGCTTTTTTGTTCATTTTAAGTTGACAGTGATTGGCAGTTACAGGATTGCTGATTGCTTTTAGACTCTCCTTTCTTAGAGATCTGTGGTGTAGATGGCATTCCTGTGCATCTCATCACTTAGTCCTACCTGCTCTGCTTGTCTCTGGTATAGTTCATGGAATTAGCCATAGCCAAACTTTGCTCCGCAGTCTTGTTCTCTTCAGTAAGGTGGGCAGTGCTATTTTTCTCATCAGGATGTGCCACCTAGTCTTAAGAATTTTGCACCTGGCACATCTGTCTGATGTCTGCACCTTTAAGTATCTTATCTTTATGATATTTCCAATCCTAGAAGAGTTTTCCCTATTCTTGGTGGCACTTCTTCAAATATATGTATTATTACAAGTGTTTCCTGATTTTATTGATGATAAAATTGTATTTTGTATTTCTTATTGCCTTTCTTATTTTATAGAAGTTTAAGAGAAAAGTGAGTAGAAATAATTTTACTCTACCTCAAAGTTGAAAATATGTAGTTAACTTTTTGTAGTAAATCACAATATAGTTTCCTTTCTGTTACATCAATAATTTTATGAATGCAGTAAAAATGTGGCTGTGTAGAATAGAGGAGCACCCATGGCAGAAGTGATTGGTGTAGGTCACTACACCAGTGAAGTGGAAGCTGAGGATTCAGGTTGCTTCTCAGAGGCTATGAACCTAAGCCCTGAAGTTTGTGTAGAAATTGATATTAATATATGACATTTGACTGAGGTTGGTGCATGGAGCATGATGGAAGAATTGGGTAGGGCTAAATACAGTGGAAGTGAGAAATAGATTTAAGGGACTAGATCTGATAGACAGAGAGCCTGATGAACTATATACAGAGGTTCGTGACATTGTACAGGAGATAGGGATCAAGACCATCCCCATGGGAAAGAAATGCAAAAAGGCAAAATGGTTGTCTGAGGAGGCCTTACAAATAGCTGTGAAATGAAGAGAATCAAAAAGCAAAGGAGAAAAGGAAAGATATTCCCATTTGAATGCAGAGTTCAAAAGAATAGCAAGGAGAGATAAGAAAGCCTTCCTCAGCAATCAATGCAAAGAAATAGAGGAAAATAGCAGAATGGGAAAGACTAGAGATCTCTTCAAGAAAATTAGAGATACCAAGGGAACATTTCATGCAAATTTGGGCTCAATAAAGGACAGAAATGGTATGGACCTAACAGAAGCAGAAGATATTAAGAAGAGGTGGCAAGAAGACACAGAAGAACTGTACAAAAAAGATCTTCATGACCCAGATAATCATAATGGTGTGATCACTCACCTAGAGCCAGACATCCTGGAATGTGAAGTCAAGTGGGCCTTAGAAAGCATCACTACGAATAAAGCTAGTGGATGTGATGGAATTCCAGTTGAGCTATTTCAAATCCTGAAAAGTGCTGCACTCAATATGGCAGCAAATTTGGAAAACTCAGCAGTGGCCACAGGACTGGAAAAGGTCAGTTTTCATTCCAATCCCTAAGAAAGGCAATCCAAAAGAATGCTCAAACTACCACACAATTGCACTCATCTCACATGCTAGTAAGGTAATGCTCAAAATTCTCCAACCCAGGCTTCAGCAATATGTGAACTGAGAACTTCCAGATGTCTAAGCTGGTTTTAGAAAAGTCAGAGGAACCAGAGATCAAATTGCCAATATCCGCTGGATCATCGAAAAAGCAAGAGAGTTCCAGAAAAACATCTATTCCTGCTTTATTGACTATGCCAAAGCCTTCGACTGTATGAATCACAATAAACTGGAAAATTCTGAAAGAGATGAGAATACCAGATCACCTGACCTGCCTCTTAAGAAACGTGTATGCAGGTCAGGAAGCAACGGTTAGAACTGGACA
The DNA here is from genome assembly GCF_023699985.2 of Odocoileus virginianus. Lineage (NCBI taxonomy): Eukaryota > Metazoa > Chordata > Mammalia > Artiodactyla > Cervidae > Odocoileus > Odocoileus virginianus. The sequence goes on along the minus strand of NC_069684.1, from coordinate 57,210,138 downwards.
TGGACAAACAGACTGGTTCCAAATAGGAAAAGGAGTATGTCAAGGCTGTATATTGTCACCCTGCTTATTTAACTTCTATGCAGAGTACATCATGAGAAACGCTGGGCTGGAGGAAGCACAAGCTGGAATCAAGATTGCCGGGAGAAATATCAATCACTTCAGATATGCAGATGACACCACACTTATGGCAGAAAATGAAGAGGAACTAAAAAGCCTCTTGATGAGAGTGAAAGAGGAGAGTGAAAAAGTTGGCTTAAAACTCAACATTCAGAAAACTAAGATCATGGCATCCAGTCCCATCACCTCATGGGAAATAGATGGGGAGACAGTGGAAACAGTGTCAGACTTTGTTTTTTTGGGCTCCAAAAATCACTGCAGATGTTGACTGCAGCCATGAAATTCAAAGACGCTTACTCCTTGGATGGAAAGTTATGACCAACCTAGATAGCATATTAAAAAGCAGAGACATTACTTTGCCAACAGAGGTCCATCTGGTCAAGGCTATGGTTTTTCCAGTGGTCATGTATGGATGTGAGAGTTGGACTGTCAAGAAAGCTGAGCACCAAAAAATTGATGCTTTTGAACTATGATGTTGGAGAAGACTCTTGAGAGTCCCTTGGACTGCAAGGAGATCCAACCAGTCCATCCTGAAGGAGATAGATCCTAGGTGTTCACTGGAAGGACATGCTGAAGCTGAAACTCCAATACTTTGGCCACCTTATGCGAAGAGTTGACTCGTTGGAAAGACCCTGATGGTGGGAGGGATTGGGGGCAGGAGGAGAAGGGGACGACAGAGGATGAGATGGCTGGATGGCATCACCGACTTGATGGGCATGAGTTTGAGTAAACTCCGGGAGTTGGTGATGGACAGGGAGGCCTGGCGTGCTACAATTCATGGGGTCGCAAAGAGTCGGACAAGACTGAGCAACTGAACTGAACTAAACTGAAATATAGATGGGATCATACCACACCAGTGCATTTTAGGCCACATTTAAGATTGGAGTGGACTTCTTTTTAAGAAGAGCAGTGGCATGATTATAACTGTGTTTTGGCATGCATGTTCAGTTACATTGTTCATAATACATTTAAATAGAATGGTAAGTTTTAAAATCACCAATTAGGATATTAATTTTGCTGAGAGAAAGTTTTCTTCTTTTTCACAGAAGAATACGCAACATTTGGGGGGGATTGTAATTTTATTCCATTTTTCATTGAAAATCATTGGAATCAGAACTTTACCCTTTTCCTTCACAACAAATTCCACCCGAAGTAACTTAAAACAGTACACATTCATGACCTCATCATTTTGTCCATCAGGAATCTGAGAGGGACTTTGCTCTAGGCCTCAGCTCTCATGAGGTTACCCTCTTATTCCCAGCCAGAGCTGGGGTCTCATATGGAGGTTCAACTGGGGGACGATCCACTTCTAAGCTCACTCACATGGGCCTCAATTCCTCTGCCTGCGGGCCACTGGCATCCCTCCGTTTCTCGCTGTGTGGACCTCTCTCTCCATAGGACAGCTTATAACTTGTAAACTGGCTTCCCTCAGAGTGAGTGAACAAGAGAACAGGAGAAATAGCCAAGATGAGAGTCACATTCTTTTGATAACCTAATGTCAGAAGTGACATCTCATCACGTTTGCTGTGTTCCTGTTCATTTAAAGGAAGAGACTAGGTTCATTCCATGCTCAAGGGGGAGGACTGCACAAGGGATGAATTCCAGAATGGGAATTGTTGGACGCCACTTTAGAGGATACTTTCCATATACAGTGATTTGCATATGGTATTTGTTTAGTCAGCATGTTGATTTTCAGCATTTGCCTAGGACAAAAAATACTTTACATTTACTTAGGGCAATATTTTTATGTGATGCGTTTTCAAGATTATATTTCAGACTTTGCTATTGCATCAAAGCAATTATGATATAGCCCAATTACTTATACCAGCAAGCATTAAAATGTGTAGTTTCTGGATTTCAAATGCAGTCCTCTGTTTTGGGGAAAGGTGAAATCATTTACAGAAAATAAAGTAGTAAAATATAGTCTATATCAAAATATGTTTTGCATTTGAATTGTTTTACACAATTCAAGACCAGACAACCCTGGGCTTAACTTCATCTGCTCTTTCATTAGTGTAAATAGTTTAACTATTTTATAGTTAATAGTAAAAAAATAAACAATTTTGTACATATACAAGTACATACTTTTATAACCAAGGTGGACCTATCACAAAGATAAATGGAATTGATTAATTTAAGGCTAAATTTGCATTTGGTAGACATGTTTCTTTATAATATCTAGCTGTATATGCAAAAATTGCCCCAGGTTATAAATGAGAAAATTATATAATGAAATTAAAAATTAGCAACAGAGTTACAGATTGGTAGCATTAATAAAACATTATTAACTTCAAGTGCAGAAACTGACTTTTTGAAATTCAAGCTAAAAATAATATATTTTCCCAGCTTTAATGCTTCAGTGTACTTGTTGGTTGCTAATAGTGCATAGCAATAGGTCTGTTTTAAATATAAATTTGTGATACATCAAAAGAAATTAGTTTTTCAGCATGTTGATTTTCTTAACTTATTTCTGTGGTCATTTCCTTGTTTCTGTTTTCTTTTATTCTTTCTTCACGTGGTTCTTATTGGCTGGATGTTGAACCTACAAGAGTTATGTGTTGAGCCTCTTAAACCTCTCTGTCCTCTCCTTCACCCTAGGCCTCTACCTTTCTCATTCTATTTTTGTGACAGACTTCCTTCCTACCCTTCTAATGAGATTTTGATGAATATTTTAGCAATAGTTTTTTAACCGTCATGAAATATTTCTACTATTATGATCATTCCTTTTTTGTAGCATTTTGTTTTAAGTAATAAAATATCTCATATTTCTCTGAAATACTGGGGCACATAGGGTCTTGGCAGGAGGCAAAATTCACCTCAGGATTTATTCCTCACATAGTGTTAAAAATATAGCTCATTCACGTCATTGTACAGCAGAAACTAACATGATATTGTAAAGCAACCATATCGCAATAAACCAAAAAGCAAGATTAAATCCCTCAAACTGCTAAAAAAAAGAAGAGGGAACATGCAGAGATGTGAACAGGGTGAAGGCTCAGAAAAGTCTTAGACTCCAGAGTACAACCGCAGTGAGACTTTGCTACTCCCAGGGTGGAAGAATTAAAGGAAGAAGTAGCTTTATTGGTTATAGTGAGAGCCAAGGAGAAGTTTATAGCCTCTACCCCTGGCTGTGACCTTTTTATTACTTGTAGAGAAATTCAGTTATTGCCAGGAATTCAGCTGTTGCCTCTCCTCACCAAAAGAGAGAGAGAAATGAGGAAGAAATACCACCAACTTCTTCCTCCTGGACACTAGTGTTTTGTTAGACTAAACCCATCTGGAAGGACTTCCTTGGTTGTTCAGTGGTTAAGACTTCGTGCTTCCAGTTCAGAGGGTGAGGGTTCAGTCCTTGGTTGGGGAAGTTCCACATGCTGCATGGTGCAGCCAAAGAAAACCCCACAAACAAACAAACAAACAACTAAACCCATCTGGAAACCTGCGAAAGTGATACAGTTTGCAGGACTCGGTCCCAGGGCAGGGCACAGAAGTATGTAGAATGGATTGGAGGTGTGGCAGTGAAAAATAATCAGCACAGATAATAATTCAAGTTCAGAGGTTCACTTTTATTCAGTCTCTGTGTTATTGATTTTCTCCAGGGTGTCTTTCTTTTAATTGGTTATTTTCATCTTCTGTTCTATGTTGGAGCCTTTCCTTATGCAATTGGTGATCTTCCGCTATTAGATTACACATGCGCATGAGAAACTGGAGTGCCGGTTTATGGACATACATGTGCAGATCTTGTTGATTGGCAGGCTTCAGTTGCTTTTAAAGTGATTGGACAAGGAAGCTGTTCCATTTCACTGTGGTGTGGGAATGGGGGGTGATGCCCAAATGCCACTGTGTAGAGGTCTTTCTTTTAGGGTAGTTACTTTCCCCAAAGAAGAAGTTTCTGAGACTATCAAGGGAGGCAAAGCTGCATTTGAGTGAACTGTAGAAGAATGGCCTTGTACTCCACACCTGCTAATGACCACTCTGAATCCTATGCCTTTCCTGTCCTTTCTTCAGAGAGCACACTTTTGATCCCTCACCTAGGCCAGGGGTCTCCAGCCTTTCTGGCACCAGGGACCAGTTTCTTGGAAGACAATTTTTCCAGGGATGGAGGCAAAAGGGATGAGGGGAGGGTAGTTCAGGTGGTAATGCAAGCAATGGGGAACAAGTGACGGGAAGCAACAGATGAAGATTTTCCATTACCAGTCAATGGCCTAGGAGTTGGGGACCCCTGACCTAAGTGATTGAAACCAGGATGCCACCATTCTCTGCACATATGTGCTAAAAAAACCACACAAAAGTGTCTAACCACTGTGGCTGTGTACCCCAAGTTTCAGTTGCTAAATCGTAGCAGGACTGAGATGGGATTCCAGATCTTATGGCCTCATAAATGGTGCTCTTTTCAGTATATTATACTATTGGAATATACACAAAATGAATAATATTATACAAAAATCTTAGAAAAGTTTCTCAGTTGGACTATGTTTGATGCATAGTGTTTAATTCTGAATGCCACTGTGTATGTTGAATGTTGACCCAAAAATCTGCATCCAACAGAAAGCAACCAAGAGTTTAAGGGATTTAGAAACCATCAACAGTTGGAGTTCTGAGACTGAAAAACATTATGTCTAAAGGAAGGCATAATGTCAGCCTACAAATTTTAAAGAACCATCATGTACTACCTTTATCAAAAGGGAAAAATTTAAGAAAAATGGGTAGAAAGCCTGAATGCAACAATGAAGACCCAGTACAGTCATAAATAAATAAATAAAAATTATATAAAAATTAAAATGAGTAGATTTGCATTCAACATGAAAAAGATATTTCCTAAATAATTAGATACTACTAAATAGTAGACTGACATACTGACTTGTGAGATACAAAATATTCCATCAGAAGGATTCATTTTAAGTGTCAGGTACACATTTTGTGTAGAAGAAAAATCTCTGCATTTGATGACAAGCTAGAAGATTCCCAATCTCCTTTTAAATCCGAGATCATTTGCTTCATGTGGTAATAAATATGTTTAGAAGGAAACAAATTATATATTTGCCACAAAACTCAAAGCACTTTTCATTCCATAAAAATGCTAGGAAGATTTAAATAAGACTAATCTATAGCATAAGGAGTTCATAGGAAAGTATACTGTAGTCAAGTATCATTTACCATGACTAAGACAGATATAGTAATAGGTATAAATAAAGATTTTGTATACACACATTATATTATAGTTATGTATTTTAAATCCTTAATTTATCTAGAAGATAATAGTGCTCTAACCTATCATGAAATTTTAAAAAATATTTGTAATACTAAAAGATACTTTTGAAATAACTTGTATATTCCTGAAGCATAAAGGTTGTTTTATATTCCCAGAGCTAGAAAAGGTTGTCTCAGAGTGGCAACACCTCCACAAATCACTAGTATTGAAGAAGAATGACTAATGTATTTATCATTAATATGACCATTATTCCAATTTTGATATTATATTTAAGATTCTTATATTTGTTGATCATTTCGGTTGCTCAGTTGTGTCCGATATTCACTGATACACTTAACCTTACCAAAATGCCAGATTGGAGAAGTCCAAGGCTATTAAATGCCTTATCAGCTTTTTCTGATCTGGGTGGGGCTGATGAAACCAGACATTGATGAGAATGCCTTCCAGAGCTTCCAAGGTCTGTAGGCTGCTCTTCCATATTGACATGAACTGGCCTGTCTGTATTCTTGGTCCTCTTGGTTATTCTGGAATCCATACAGCCATATGCTTAACTCTTATTAAACTTATAAACTTATTAAACTATGCTTATTAAACTCTGACTTTCTGTCCTTGGTCCTTTGCTATTCTTTTTGTGTGAACAGCTTCCTATTGAACTCTTAAGAAATTCTCTTAGATCTTAAAATTGACAGTTCCGCTCTCTCTTTATATTTCCTGTTAAACAGGGTTTGTTCCCAGTGACAACATTCACAATCCAGAATTAACAGCTTGCTGTTTCATAATATTTATATCAATATTTGTGTTAAATATTATCCTTGTAATCTTCTGATTTGCATTTGTTTTCAAGGATAAAGCCAAAAAACAACACCTTGAGTGATTTTTATAAATATGCATCTAGTGTTTAGGAAACTGAATTCAAAAGATTTGAACATAGTTTCTCATCCTTATAATGGTTATTTGTAAACCTCAATATGGCCACCCTCATTGTCTTTAAGTGATCTGACTCTGGCAGGAAATCATACAGAGTCTACAAATGCATTATGCTAACGACAAAACTGAAGAACATTGAGATTGCTTAACATTCTGCATCAGGGAAGCACAGTACTAGATATCCACTTCTTTGGAGTTGAAGGTTTTTTAAAACTAGTCTGGCGGCACATTTCCAATTGTGCTTTAATTAACAAAGAAATACAAACACGAAGAAAATCAGCATGTCCTTTCAGACCAATAACAAGTGCAGGCCCCCAGAATCAAAGCCAGAACTCCTAGAGTGAAAATATCAGTTAAGGTAGCATTGGTATTTGCCTCCATTTTGCTGTCACATATGAATTCTCCAGAACTTTCATCAACTTTATTAGAAAGTCAGAATTAATATTAAGTGGGGGAAAATACTAATGAACACACTAAGAATCTGGAGTCTGTCTACTATATCAATATTCCATACATGCTTGATAATAATAACTTCCCCTTTAAACACATGTACAGTGTAGACAAAAGGCATTATAACCGAGTAGCTGCTTAAATGTTGCAAACATAAATGAAAGAAATACTTTATAAGATTCATCAAAAATTTCTGGCTGTTGGCATATCATATCTATGTGTATTTAGTAAATAACAATAAGATTGACTGGAAAAGGTCAGTTTTCATTCCAATCCCTAAGAAAGGCAATCCGAAAGAATGCTCAAACTACCACACAATTGTACTCATCTCACACACTAGTAAAATAATACTCAAAATTCTCCAACCCAGGCTTCAGCAATACATGAACCGTGAACTTTGATGTTCAAGCTGGTTTTAGAAAAGGCAGAGGAACCAGAGATCAAATTGCCAATATCCGCTGGATCATCGAAAAAGCAAGAGAGTTCCAGAAAAACATCTACTTCTGCTTTATTGACTATGCCAAAGCCTTTGACTGTGTGGATCTCAATAAATTGTGGAAAATTCTGAAAGAGATGGGAATATCAGACCACCTGACCTGCCTCTTGAGAAACCTATATGCAGGTCAGGAAGCAACAGTTGGAACTGGACATGGAACAACAGACTGGTTCCAAATAGGAAAAGGAGTACATCAAGGCTGTATATTGTCACCCTGCTTATTTAACTTATATGCAGAGTACATCATGAGAAACGCTGGGCTGGAGGAAGCACAAGCTGGAATCAGAATTGCCTGGAGAAATATCAATAACCTCAGATATGCAGATGACACCACCCTTATGGCAGAAAGTGAAGAAGAACTAAAGAGCCTCTTGATGAAAGTGAAAGAGGAGAGTGAAAAAGTTGGCTTAAAGCTCAACATTCAGAAAACTAAGATCATGGCATCCGGTCCCATCACTTCATAGCAGATAGATGGGGAAACAGTGGAAACAGTAGCTGACTTTATTTTTCTAGGCTCCAAAATCATTGCAGATGGTGTTTGCAGCCATGAAATTAAAAGGCCCTTACTCCTTGGAAGGAAAGTTATGACCAACCTAGACACCATATTAAAAAGCAGAGACATTACTTTGTCAACAAAGGTTCGTCTAGTCAAGGTTATGGGTTTTCCAGTGGTCATGTATGGATGTGAAAGTTGGACTATAATGAAAGCTGAGCGCTGAAGAATTGATGCTTTTGAACTGTGGTGTTGGAGAAGACTCTTGAGAGTCCCTGGGACTGCAAGGAGATCCCACCAGTCCATCCTAAAGGAGATCAGTCCTGAATATTCTTTGTAAAGACTGATACTGAAGCTGAAGCTCCAATACTTTGGCCACCTGATAAGAAGAACTGACTCATTGGAAAAGGCCCTGATGCTGGGAAAAATTGAAGGCAGGAGGAGAAGGGAATGACAGAGGATGAGATGGTTGGGTTACATCACCAACTCAATGGATGTGAGTTTGAGTAAACTCCGGGAGTTGGTGATGGACAGGGAAGCCTGGCGTGCTGTAGTCTGTGGGGTCACAAAGAGTCAGACATGACTAAGGGACTGAACTGAACTGAAGTGAACTGAACTACTCTATTTTAAAGGTGAAACACTAAAACTCAGGGTTTCAGTAGGTTGGATAAGTTCATATGCCTAAGTATTGTGGATGTGGAGATTTGAACTCAGTCTTCTTTTTTTAACTCTTTTTAAAAATATTTTAAAATTTTTTGGAGTAGAATTGATTAACAATGTTGTGTTAGTTTCAGGTACAAAGTAAAGTGATTCTGTTTTATATATGTATATATACATGAGTCTGTTCTTTCTCAAATTCTTTTCCTGTTTAGGTTATTACCAAGAATTGAACAGAGTTCTGTGTGCTATATAGTAAGTCCTTGTTGGTTGTCTGTTTTAAATATAGCAGTGTGTGTATGTCAGTCCCAAAATCCCTAGTCAAAACATGCCTCTTTTTTCTTTTGAATTATTACAAGTTATATCAGTTATATTTCAACTGTGCCATATAGTAGAACTAGGCTCACTTAAAACGTATTCCAAACTTCTTATAAACCACCTTCTCTCCTCTTGAGACTAAAACACTAAAAACTCACTTTCTTAGACTTCCTTGCAGTGGAGGTACCATGTGACTTGGTCTTGACCAATGAAGTGAAGTGTTAAAAGTAACCAGTTAAAAATGGGAATTTGACTATTGGAGGTAATTGAGTGTAAGATTAGAAACCATTATTATGTAGTGTAAAGTATTTTTTCAGAACCCATCTAATCAACTGTGTGTGATAGATCAGTGGTCCCCAACCTTTTTTGGCACCAGGGACTGGTTTCGTTGAAGACAGTTTTTCCATGGACCAGGTAGGTGGGGATGGTTTGGGGATGATTCAAGTGCATTACATTCATTATGCACTCTATTTCTATTATTATTATTACACTGTGACATATAATGGAATAATTATACAACTCACCATAATGCAGAATCAGTGGGAGCCCTGAGCTTGTTTTCTTGCAACTAGACAGTCCTATATGGGGATAATGGGAGACGGGGCAGCCGCCCCCAGTGCTAGCATCACCACCTCAGCTCCACCTCAGATCATCAGGCATTGGATTCTCACAAGGAACATGCAACCTAGATCCCTGCCGTGTACAGTTCACAGTCATGCTTCTATGAAAATCTAATGCTGTCACTGATTTGACAGAAGGCAAAGCTCAGGCAGTAATGCAAGTGATGGGAAGCGACTATAAATACAGATGCAGCTTCTCTCACTTGCCTGCTGCTCACCCCCTGCTATGCAGCCTGGCTACTAACAGGCCCTGGACCTCTACCATTCCATGGCCTGGGGATTGGGGACCCCTGCTATAGATTATTAACAATTGAGTCTTTGACATTAGCTGAAATAGTAGGTACATTTCAGAATATTGGTGTCTGCTGCCTGCTCTTAGCTTCTTTCAGCAAATTCACATGAAAAGCAAAAAAAAAAAAAAAAAAAATAGGTGAACTTGGACTAGTAGTCAGCAGCAACCTGTAAGCAGAGATAGAAGGTAATACTGCTTTGCTAAGGGAAGTGCTGTTTGTGCACAGTGTATATTTAATGAGAGTTTTATCATTTGGAACTTTGTGGTACTGAAAAGTCCAGCTGCTTCCATATCTCAAACTGAAGTGTTTATAGGCAGTGACTGTGAAGTTTAAGGGCTTCTCAAGTGGCTCAGTGGTAAAGAACCCGCCTGCCAATGCAGGAGAAACGGGAGACTCATGTTTGATCTCTGGGTCAGAATGATCCCCTGGAGGAGGAGCTAGCAATCAACTCCAGTATTCTTGCCTTGAGAATCCAATGGTCAGAGGAGCCCGGCAGGCTACAGTCCATGAGCTTGCAAAAGAGTCAGATGTGACTGAGCGCAACATGAAGTTTAGGGGCATGGCTGGAGACAAATCTAAACCTTGGCAAGTGTGCAATCTCAAGGCAAATACCGGATTGAGGATGTCATCTTGTCTGATAATGGTTAATGATTCAGACCAACCATCCTTATGATGACATCTAAGCATCAAAGAACTGTTAACATAGAAAATAACTGACTGGCCAAAAATAGGAGAAGATGAGATGTAAGTCTACACTCAGAAATGCTCTTATCTTAAAGGCACCTGCCTATTTGAAAGAACAATCTTTGGGCAGACTTGCAGGGTCAGGAGGAAACCAAATTCTAAGTCAGGGCCACCCAGTATAGGAATTCAGATTAACTTCCCGATATTCTTTTATCCAGAATTCCCCAAAGCCGTAACCTTAAAGTAAGTAAGTAACAATGGAAATATACTAGCCTAATAAGAGATTGGAGGTCAAACTGCCATTTACCTGAGTGATTCAAGAAATCTCAAGTCTTATATTTGAACTTAGGAGCTCCTAGAATAATAGTGACCCAAGACAGAAGCACATGAAAGGCCTCTTGGAGAGAAGATGCCATAATTCTAGGCCTAAACTTATTCTTACAAACCACTTTTTGAATGCAATGCCATGCACAGTGAAAGTACCAGGGAAAAACAAGACACCATGAGAGAGAAATAGAAAACAAAAGGAAACAGAATCACAAAGTATTAGTGTGTCAAAATTGCCTGGATCAGACTAAACCAGCCAAACCAAACCGTTAAAGAATAAACCTAATTTAGAAAAATTTGGCAGATTAGCAAACTGCCAGCTTCCCGCCCGAATCTGTTGTTTTGGGTGAATGACACAGAAGTCAGTATCTAAGACTATAAGTCCCTGGGCTTGAAAACTATGTATAGAAAAGATCCTTGGTTGTAGTTACTTGTGCATGGAAATGACCAGAAGCAAAAAACCCAAAGACTACTCTGTTGTCAAGAGTATTTGTTGCTAGAGAAATTTCAGCCTGTCTAGCTGCAGCATAGCTACCCTCAGGCAATCATAAGTTCTGAACTTGCGTAGAATGGTCATCCTGTCCAAAGCCCATCTCATCTGTGGTCATGGGAGATGCTGGACCAGAAGCACTGTTTGTCCCCTCAAGAATCCACCCCTCAAACCAAAGCTGTGTAACATATTTGTATTTGCTATGGATCAGTATCTGCTGCCTTTCCCCTTTTTTTCCTAATGGGGAGTTTCTGTTCAGTTTATTCCTTTGCTCCTCCACTGTGGAGTTCTGGGTGTATTGTAAGTGGATACTTACAATATTAAGACTTAATAACTGATAAAAGGTGAGTAACTTTAACAGGGTAAAAGAGCACTCTAAAGACAACAAAAATAGTAAAATTGAGAGAAGTTGCCATCTCTAGGCTTAAAGAAGGGTATTGTAAGAAGGAATGTTTCTGAAAGAGCCACCCTCTCCCGTTAATGATGAGATTCAGACTTCATTTGAGAGGATGAGGCAGCAGCCCACTCAACCGTGGAGTTTTCTGAGAGGTCATCGAAAAAGCGAGAGAGTTCCAGAAAAACATCTACTTCTGCTTAATTGACTATGCCAAAGCCTTTGACTGTGTGGATCACAACAAACTGGAAAATTCTGAAAGAGATTGGAACACCAGACCACCTGACCTGCCTCCTGAGAAATCTGTATGCAGGTCAAGAAGCAACAGTTAGAACTGACGTGGAACAACAGACTGGTTCCAAATCAGGAAAGGAGTATATCACAACTGTCTATTGTCACCCTGCTTATTTAACTTCTATGCAGAGTACATCATGAGAAACGCTGGGCTGGATGAAGCACAAGCTGGAATCAAGATTGCCGGGAGAAATATCAATAACCTCAGATTTGCAGATGGGACCACCCTTATGGCAGAAAGTGAAGAAGAACTAAAGAGCCTCTTGATGAAAGTGAAAGAGGAGAGTGAAAAAGTTGGCTTAAAGCTCAACATTCAGAAAACTAAGATCATGGCATCCGGTCCCATCACCTCATGGGAAATAGATGGGGAAACAGTGGCTGACTTTATTTTTCTGGGCTCCAAAATCACTGTAGATGGTAATTGCAGCCATGAAATTAAAAGGCGCTTACTCCTTGGAAGGAAAGTTATGACCAACCTAAACAGCATTTTAAAAAGCAGAGACATTACTTTGCCAACAAAGGTCCGTCTAGTCAAGGCTATGGTTTTTCCAGTGGTCATGTATGGATGTGAAAGTTGGACTATATGGAAAGCTGAGCACTGAAGAATTGATGCTTTTGAGCTGTGGTGTTGGAGAAGACTCTTGAGAGTCCCTTGGACTGCAAGGAGATCCAGCCAATCCATCCTAAAGGAGATCAGTCCTGGGTGTTCATTGGAAGCACTGATCTTGAAGCTGAAACTCCAATACTTTGGCAACCTGATGTGAAGAGCTGACTCATTGGAAAAGACCTTGATGCTGGGAATGATTGAAGGCGGGAGGAGAAGAGGATGACAGAGGATGAAATGTTTGGACGGCATCACCAACTCAATGGACATCAGTTTGAGTAAGCTCCGAGAGTTGCTGATGGATAGGAAAGTCTGGTGTACTGCAGTCTCATGGCATTGCAAAGTGTTGGACATGACTAAGCACCTGAACTGAACTGAACTGAGATGTCACAGACTAGAGCTGTTTTGTAGTTGCTGGGCCAGGCCCAGATGAGCAGAATACTGCCCACTGTTTTGCTCATGGACAGGGACAGATAAGCTAAAGCCCACTAGAGCTAACTAAGCTAAGTAAGCTAAAGCCCACTGAATGCCCTGCATGGTGCTGGCAGTCATGCCAGGGAGGCAATGAAGCAGGTGTATTGGAACCAGGAAGAGAAACTCCTGCCTCTGCTATGCCTTTAAACAGCCATCCAGTACCCTCTATTTTCAGGCTAATGGTGTGCTAGCCAGCAAAAGGAAAATGTTTATGGATCCAAAGAGCCAATTTTCCAAATCAAGCAAAGAATGATAGATTTCAAGCTGAGAGGCAAAAAATTGATAATGGACACAAATGTTGACTTTGCAATGAGGTGACCTATGGAAAATTCCATAGATTTGATCATTCTAACCCTTGCAGTCCAACATTGGCAACTTCTGTTATTGTTTAGGTTTTCTAAAACTTTCAGCTAAGAGTGGCAAGGTGACTTAGTTCTTCCCATGAGATATGCTAATTCTTCTTCCATTTTTTTCCATTTTCTTTGGCATGTGCATAGAATGACTGAGGCAGCAACAACCATCTTACCAGTGATAGAAAAAGACTATGATGATCATACCTCAACATAATTAAATATATATATATTTATAATTTTATGTTATAAAATAATTTTCTTAAGATATTCACTGAGTCTATGTAAGTGTATAAATGTTACTAAATGGATATATATTTAGATTTACAAAATTCATCTATATAATATGCTATGAATTGTGAGTTTAGCCATTGTTTTTATTTAAAATATAATCACACTCAGCTATATCATATAACTTTTTGCTCCTTTAACTTTAATATTGTCTACAAATTTTTCAACTGCATTCCCTCCTTCTAGCATTTGGATTGTGTGCATGCTCAGTTGCTTCAGTCATGTCTGACTCTTTGGGACCCCATGGACTATAGCCTGCCTGGCTCCTCTGTCCGTGGGATTTCCCAGCAAGATTACTGGAATGGATGCCCATTTCCTTCTGCAGAGGCTTTTCCCGACCCAGGGGTCTAACCTGCGTCTCCTACATTGCAAGTGGATTCTTTACCCCTGAGTTACTGGGGATGCCTCAGCATTTGGATAGGTGAGAGCAAGGAACTAAAAGTCCCATTTGGCCCAATAGTGTAAAGAATCTTTTAAAATGTCAGTTTTTCATAATTTCTTGAGTTCCTCTTCATCCTCTCCAATGTGTTATATGGGCGTATAAGGGACTTGTATTACCTGTGGCCCTAGGGCTACCTGACTTACCTTTGGATAACAGTGGTGGGTGTCTGAAGCTCTGTGGTTATCTGTCTTGTTGCTAGGTGTTCTGCTGGTGAAGAAAAGTGAGTGTTAGTCTCTCACTTGTGTCCGACTCTGTGACCCCATGGATTATAGTCTGCCAGGCTCCTCTGTCCATGGGATTTTCCGGGCAAGAATACTAGGATGGGTAACCATTCCCTTCTCCAGGGGATCCTCCTGACCCAGGGATGGAACCCAGGTCTCCTGCATTGCAGGCAGATTCTTTATGGTCTGAGCCACCAAGGAAGCCCATTCTGCTGGTATGTGCAACTAAAACCTGCAATTTGATGTAACCAATCACAGCTTGATATAGTTCTGATGGTTTTGCCTAGCTGACTTGACCCTGCATCATCTCTTTCTATCAATCTCTCTGAGATCTTCCACAGGCTTCAGATGACACCTTGGCCAAGGCTAGCTACTCTGCAGACTCTGATTCAAGATTGTTTGTATTTTTGCCATTGTGGTCCTTATGACTTGACCCCTGGCTCTCAATGTAGATCTTTCTTGTCCCTAAGAGTATATATATGAACTTTCTTCTCTTTGCAGAGGTCCCCAGCCTCTGCATCTAATGCTTGATGATCTGAGGTGGAGCTGATGTAATAGTAGGAATAAACTGCACAATAAATGTTATACACTTGAATTATCCCTAAATCATTCCTCCCCTCCCCCAGTCCATGGAAAAATTGTCTTCCATGAAATGAATCCCTGGTGCCAAAAAGGTTGGGGACAGCTAAGCATAATATAGGAGTCAAGGAAGACTTGCCCCAGTGCTAAGCAAACCCTTCCTACCTAACCACACTATTTGATCCCCATTCCTGGCCTGGAGCTGCCCCTTATTTTCTTGGGCTGCTTTGCACAACTGAGATCCTTCCAGGATCCTAAACAGGAAGCAGGAAAACTACACTTGTCTTTGGCGTCCTGCTCAATCTGCCAATCTCATCCTTCTCTGCCTCCAAGACTTTGACCTGGAGTTCAGAGGCCAGGCACAGGTCACTCGGTTCTGACCCCTGTCCTACAGGCCGTTCTGTCCACAGTCCCTTGGGGTGGAAGGGACAGACTTGTCACTCTCCCTTCTTCCAGTCTTCTCCCAGCTCATCTTTTCCTCATTCTAAGGTGGAACCTGCTCTTCCGGTAGGCTGGGCTATCTAATCAGATTAAATATCTCTCCTGTGATGAAAACAAGGCGGGTGGGTAATATCCCCTCACTACAACAAGTAGCATCTATGTCAATAGATAAAAATTTGTGTCAAAATTTTGAATGCCTATAGTGTGTGTATATGTATATGATATTTTACCATAATATCTTTAGGAAATTTTTTTCCTTATTGGTGGCCATTTAATAGAACATTCCTCTGCATAGGTTTCTGGTGCATTTGTACTGTTATCTTTTTTTTCCTACATCGTTCTGTAAGTGGGACTTTATGCAGTTTTAAGCATTTTATAGTTTGATGCATATTAGCTAATTCTCCATGCAAAAAGTATCAATTTATACTTCTAAAACAGTATGTAGAAGTTTCTGTTTCTTTTGCCAATACTGGAGGTTGACTTTTTTAAATTAATCACTGCCAATTTAATAAAGTGAACAATTCTAAATTTTATCTGACTTTTTTTATTTTTAGAAATTTGAATATATATTAGCCATTTGAATTCTTTGATGACTTGCCTATTTATATTTGTTCTATTTCCTATTTCATTTTATTATTGTTATTATTCATATGGATGTGAAAAATCCCCATGAATGCTAGGGAAACAAACCCTTTGTCATTAGTGATGCAATTATCTAACCTTGTTTGCTGTGGTCTTTCCATATTTATGGCGATTTTGAAATATACTGGCCTTTAATTCTTTCTGGTTGCTTTTTTCAATAATTTCATTTTTGATTTCTAGTTTGAATGACTTTAAAAATAGTTACTCATATTTCTTTTGATATTTTAGGCTTTCTTTTGTCCCTTTTAATGTTGAATCCATGTGGAATCTACTTGATATAAGCAGTTTGAAATCCAGCTTAAGATTTTTTTTAATGACTAACCAGTTATTCCAGTAGCATTTATTCAATAATTCACTTATCTCTCACTCTTAAGTGCATCTTATCACGTATTAAAAGTCCTCACATGTACTCAGGCTTATTCTTGACTATCAGTGCCATCTGATTTCTGTCTCTCTTTGTAATCCTGTATAGTATTACATGGCTTAAGTAGCTATAAATTACTTTTATTTTTCAGTTGTGGCTATTTTTGATTAATTTTTTTCCAACTGAATGGTGAGTCGTGTTGGCATGTTTCAAAAATACCAAATTAGGATCTTAAATGGGTTTAGTGTAAGTAGTATAGGGAAAATGTAAGTAGTATAGGGGAAAATATTTTTTAAGTAGTATAAGGAAAAATATTTTTATAATTTGAGTTTTCCTGACAAAGAATGAGGCATTCTTCATTTGTGTGAATTTTTTTAAAAAGTCTATTAATAAAATTTTGTTATACAGAGGCTACATACTTTTTGCTAATTTTATTTCTAAGAATTTCATATTTTTCTGTTCTATTTGCTAATGGCATATTTTCTTTCTTTTTCTAAGTATTTCTTTTTTACATATAGGAAAGTTGGCTCAGTTGGTAAAGAATATGCCTGCAATGCAGGAGACCTGGGTTGTATCCCTGAGTCAGGAAGAGTCACTGGAGATGGGAATGGCAACCCACTCCAGTATTCTGGCTTGGGAAATCCCATGGGCAAAGGAGCCTGGTGGGCTATTGTCCATGGGATAGCAAAGAGTCGGACATGACTTAGTGACTAAAAACCGCATATTTTGACCTAGTAATTTTATACCTTACTGATAACTGTAATTGGATCTCAAATTCTTAAGTTACTTAAGTTATATTATTGCTTTGTTTCTTATTCATTCACTCACCTATCTAATGAGGGGTGGAGAGTGAGCTGGAGCTGTGGGCAGTGGTGCTCTTGTCACTGTCCTCCCAAGTCTTCTGACCTCCTGTGGAAATTGATGTCATAAATCAAGATTAGGGTGAAGTTCCATCACTCATGGGCTGTTTTTTCTTTCTTCAGTTTACTTTATTCAGCAGCTTTCGGGCTATCGGGCTACTTTCCCCCGTTCTCCTCCAGTCCAGTTTTGCCATCAACTCTTCCACCTCTTTGTGACCCCATGGACTGCAGCACACCATGCTTCCTTGTCCTTCACCATCTCCAAAAGTTTGTTCAAATTCATGTCCACTGAGTCAGTGATGCTATTTAACCATCTCATCCTCTGCCTCCCTCTTCTCCTTTTGCCTTCAGTCTTTCCCAGCATCAGGGGAAATTATTGCCCTCAAATTCTCCCCCTCCGTCCTGCATGCCACTCAGTCAGCCCCGTGTCTTCATCCCTCTTGCTGGGGAAAGTTACTAGGTTCTTCACCTGTTCGTTTATTTCCCACATACTACTTTGTGACTAAGGGAAATACCCTGAGTTTGTACTTTAAAATTTAACTGAATATAACGGATATTCTCCATTTATTCCATTCCTAGTTATTCTCTTGAGTTTATGATGGGAATTTGACCGTTCCTTGTTTTTCTCCCCATATATTTCTGTTTCTGTTTGTTTGTTTGGCTGATTTCAGAATGACAAGTGAACATACATATACTATCTTCCTAGAAGGCCGTGTGCGCTTATGGGTGCTCAGATACTCAGTTGTGTTCAACTCTTTATGACCCTTAAAGCCCAGCATGCTCCTCTGTCCATGGAATTTTCCAGGCAAAACACTGGAGTGGGTTGCCCTCTCCTTCTCTAGGGGATCTTTTCAACCTGGGGACTTAACCCACATCTCCTGCATTGGCAGGCAGATTATTTACCACTCAGCCACCTGGGAGGCCCAGAAAGCAATACATCATTATTTTAGCAAGCACTCACTACTAGCATTTATTGTCATTTCTTTACTTTTTTTCAGTCTTATTCTTTCTTCAAGGTGTGGAACCTAAATTATTTTGCATGTATAATGCCTTTATAAACCCCTTTTTGATTATTCATATACACGGTTCTTTGTTAATTATAGCAGTTTTATTTTAACCCTTGATTCTAGTGTTCTCTATTAAGATATGAAAGTTTTATCTTTATAGTAATATTGACTACTTTTCTATTTCCTGGAGTTTTTAACATAGAATATTCATTGAATAATATGTCTGTGTATAATTAAATGTGTGAATGAATAAATATTTTGAAGATGGGATCATATATTCTACTACAGTACATAAATATTTGTTATGTGTTATAACTCTGGAGGATCCATATTAGACTCTCAATAATGGCAAAGTCTGATTCCCTTAAAATGCATAATGCTTCTTTTTACTTATTTTTTAAATTAATTTATTTTAATTGGGGGGCTAATTACTATACAATATTGTGGTGGTTTTTGCCATACATTGACATGAATCAGCCATGGGTGTACATGTGTTCCCCATCCTGATCCCCCCTCCCACCTCCCTCCCCATCTCATCTCTCAGGGTCATCCCAGTGCACCAGCCCCGAGCACCCTGTCTCATGCATCCAACCTGGACTGGAGATCTATTCCACATATGGTAATATACATGTTTCAGTGCTATTCTCCCAAATCATCCCACTCTCACCTTCTCCCACAGAGTCCAAAAGTCTGTTCTTTACATCTGTGTCTCTTTTGCTGTCTCGAATATAGGGTCATTGTTACCGTCCATAATGCTTCTTTTTAAAAACTTTTTTTGTGTGTGTGGTAAAAGTCACATAATACGAAACATACTACTTTAACCAGATTTAACTGTGCAGTTCAAGGGTACTAAGTACAGCACATTGCTTAACTCTCACCATTATACATCTCTCGAGTTTCTCACCTTCCTAAACGGAAACCCTGTGTGCCTTAAACACAGACCCATTACCTCTCCTCGCCCCCCAGCCCATGTCATCTGCCAATGTGCTTTTCTAATTCTATAAATTTTACCATTCCAGGTACCTAGTATAAATGGAGTCAAACAGTGTTTTTCTGTACCTACTGTATATTGGAACATATTTCAAAGGTTAACTTAATATATGTCCTACAAACAGACTGTACATTTCCCCCACCCCGTGCTATAAGTAGGCTCTCACCAGCCACTCATCTCACACTTAAAAATGTATACATGTCAATTCCAACTCCCAACCAACACCGCCCCCCCACCCCATGTCCACACTCTCTCTCTGTTTATGCCTCTATTTCTGCTTTGCATGTTGGTTCATTCTTTTATATATTGTTTCATGTTTTACAGTAAATGTATAATTAAGCAAGCATTTACAATAATGTTCTGATATTATCTGAAATGCCAGTTCACACTTTTTATATTCTCAGAGGCTCTGGGATGCAGATAAAAGAGCAAGTGTAGAGTCTTAGACCTCAGCATGAACCTCCCATTGAAAACACTAGGGATTAATTTTTCAATCAAATAGAAGTATTGTCACTCAAGCACATTATGTTAGCGTTAATCACTCAGTCGTTTCCAACTCTTTGCAACCCTATGAACCCAAGCACATTATGGCATAGTGGTAAAAAAATTTGCCTGCTGATGCAGGAGATGCAAGAGACATGGGATTGATCCCTGGGTTGGGAAGATCCCCTGGAGAAGGAAATGGCAACCCTTTCCAGTATTCTTGCCTGGAGAATCCCATAAACAGAGGAGCCTGGCGGGCTACAGTCCATGGGGTTGCAAAGAGTCATACACGATTCAGTGAGCACATAGCACGCAAATCAAGTATATGTCAAATATGGGGTCATGAAGAGTCAGACACAACTGAGTGACTTAGCATGCACACAGGCATAAGATATATTGAGCACTTACGGTATACCAACTACTGTGCTAAACTTTTGATCCTCATTATCTCCTTCCATTTCTGAAATAAACCTGTGAGGTAGATATTATCACCTATTCTATACTTCAGCTAGAGATAGCTTAGTTTTGTTACAGCTGTCCTCTAAATATAATTTTTCATAAGATCCTTAATTGGGATGGAAATATTTGTATAGACATTTGTTAAAGAATGAATAGTTACTTTAAAGTAAGGCTAAGAGTAGAATATAGACCCTAAACTATCCCATAATTATTTGGTAAAATTAAATAAAACCCATTCAAAGTCAAATTGATTTCCTTTTAGAAATATATTTTATATTAAAGCTAGTCAATAAAACCACTTATTTTTATTAAACAAATTATTTTGAGTTAATGAAAGGAGTGGTAGATTTTCCATTGTTGATAAATGCAGGATATTTGAATCAGAAAGTGTGGCTCTTTCATAGATTCGTTTGGGAGGTAAACTGTCAGGCAGCCTCCACAAATGGGCTGTCGTGTTATTGCATTTATTTTTATTATTTGAACTCAAATGAACTACACAGTCTCACCATTTATCTCTCATGAATCTGAGCAGTTAAGTAGGTAAGGCGAAAAGGTGCAGCTCCATTCGACTCTAACATATCATTGGCTGTCAGGTGAGCCTTGTTATGCTGTCCATCCTCATTTACCTATCCCACAAGATCTCTTAATGAAGTTAAGCCCCAAGTTCACTCCAATAATTCTGTGGCAAGAGTTTGTGCAATGTAACAATTCATCACTTGTCAGGAAGGCACTTTTAGTTTATACATTTAATAAGGGCATCCTCTAGCTTGGTTAATTAGAAGTGAACAGTTTGCATATTTACTAAATGCAGAGTGTCATTGCCACCACGGCCTATTGCCTACATGAGTTATTTCTCTATCTGCAATAAACAGCTGGGTAATTATTACCGCCGTAATCAGATAAATTCCCTCT
Organism: Odocoileus virginianus; assembly: GCF_023699985.2. NCBI lineage: Eukaryota > Metazoa > Chordata > Mammalia > Artiodactyla > Cervidae > Odocoileus > Odocoileus virginianus. The sequence continues at coordinate 57,189,249 of NC_069684.1, read as the reverse complement.
GTAAGGCTTTTCTTACACGGCAATTCTTTGAACTCATCCAAAGCTGAACAAAATTTATGAACTCCAGCAGTGAGGCCACTTTTTCATAGTAGGGTGTCCCTGTTCCAATTTCAAGGACATAGTGGCACACCATAGATATTGTGTAAATAAGGAGAATAAATATGATTACCAAAAGATAATGTTTCAATAAACTGCATTTAAAAATATAATATTCTGGTCTCAACTAAATCATAGCAGTTCGGCTTTATCGAACTGTATCTAGATAACAGGTTCTTTTAGTAAGGGCTAGCTTAATATGTAAAGAAAATAACATTTTACTTTTCAAGGACAAAATTACTCCGTAATGTCCACTATGCACATGACTTTTTCTTCTGTATAATCACTTTATATATGAAGATACAATGATTATAGCAATTAATTTGGTAGAATTTAGATAATAATGTACTGGAGTGTCTAACTTAAAATACATGTGTAATCTTTCCTTTTAAAACTACTACTTATCCATAATTAGAAATTAAAAGCATAATCCATATAATCACCTTAAAATACGAAATGATATCAACTATTTGATCACAGCCTTTTTATTGTGAACAAGAAGGCATTATCTTTAACAATTTGCTATTTCAAAACATTTTTAAAGCAAAGTATATAAAAAGGAAAAAATAACTTCATTCCTGAGATAGAATTAATAAAAAAAAAGCTTATTATATTGGGTATAATTATGCTATGTATATCTACATATACAGATATATTTAAACATTTTTCAAATTTAACTCTTTATACAATGAATTTCAAGCAATGTACAAAAGATACTTATGAGTAAAAATTATGAACCATGGTAAAGGAAAATGCAGAATGACAGCTCTAACGGTATGACTGATCAGAGGATAAAGTTAGTTAAGTATGTCCCATTTTCAGAATGGAGAAAATCTTGCTGTATATGTAAGAAAGTTTTTCTAGAAGTTTCTGGAAATTTCATATATGAATCTTCAAGAGGAGACACTGAGTAATGTAGTGAACAGTGACTTCTGTAAACTTTTTTTTAACAGAAAAAAGCTCTCTGAATTTCAAGTCTTTCTTTTTTTGTGGTGATATCTTGGGGGCGCTGGGGCAAGGGGGGGAAAGAAGCCAGAATGTAGCAGTAAACTGTACTCATTTGAAAGCAAGCGACTCAAATATGCTGGCTTGTGGACTTAGCCTCTCGGTTGTCCCACTCTGAGGAATGAATGGATTAGCAGTTCTTTTCTCTCACTTATCCTAGCTGATCCTTTGACAGGAGGCAGGTGCAAGAGAGTTCCTTTTTTGCTTTTCATATTGCTGGCTGTGAGTAACTTTATGTAGTGGAAATCAGATTTGGGTACTTCATATCTTGTTAATATACTTTTTCAGTCGTACTTGAAGATATATTTAAGTTATTGTGAAAGTCTATTGAGAAAATGGGTCTATTGCTAAAAGCTTATTGAAAGTACCATCCAGTGGGCTATTTGGCCTTCACATTATCTGATGTCTTTGAATCACATGACACTGTTGATCACTTTCTTTTCTAAGCTCGCTTATAACTTGCATTCTCTGATGCCACTCACTCTTGTCTTCATTGCTACCCTTCTGATTGTTTCACCTCTAGTTTCTTTTGTGTGGTTGTTGTTGTTTTAGTTGCTAACTGTGTTTGACTGTTTGTGACCCCATGGACTGTAGCCCTCCAGGCTTCTGTGTTCATGGGCTTTTTCAGGTAAGAATACTGAAGTGGATCACCATTTCCTTCTCCAGGGGATCTTCCCACCCTAGGGAATGAACCTGCAGCTCCTGCATTGCAGGTGAATTCTTTACCACTGAGTGAGCGGCGAAGCCCTTTCTTTTATACTCACCTTGATTTGCTTCATCTTGAATATCAGTATTCTCTCTTTGATGTACTTGTGTTTTTACTCTTTATCCTCTGGACAATCTCCTCCACTTCGGTGACTTCTGTTACCACTTGTATTCTGATGATTTATAAATCTGAATAATCTCCAGACCAGAATGTTCTGATTATCATAAACATTTACTCAAATGCCTGCCAATACTACATCCACACTTGGAGATGCACAAACATCTCAAATTAAGCATGTTTATATGTGAAGTAATAATTCCCCCTGCAAATCTCTTTTTCTTATGGTGAATTGGACCATTTCATCTCAGTGCCCAAGCCAGAAATATGAGGTTCATACTCAAGATGATTTTCTCCATTCTATTGATGACCAAGCTCTTTCACTTATTTTTCAAGCCCTCTGTTCTCATTCCTCATTCCTACTGCTGCCTGAATGATTCTAAAATACAAATCTGATCAATGTAACCTGTTCTATTACCTTCCTTTTAAGGGTTCCATAGGAAAAAATGACTTAGAAGTCCTAGAAATATATCAAGTATGAACACTAAGATTATATTTTAAAGTCTATTCTTAGCTTAAGAATTAAGCATACCCCAAATATAAATGCATTGTATTCTGAAATAGTTATAATACATAAAATCTTGAATCTTTGAAAAAATTGTTAGCTTGTCTCTTAGTTAAAATATTATTGTAGAATAGGAATTCCTAAAGAGTGTTGTTATAAAGAGAGAGGTATAAATAATATATATATATAATAGAAGTTTTGTGATAAAGTGGAAATATAGGCAGTTGGTATCATACTACAAAAGCAGTGAATCAACATGTATACCCATGGCGGATTCATGTCAATGTATGGCAAGACCAATACAATATTGTAATTAGCCTCCAATTAAAATAAATAAATTTTAAAAAATCATCACTTAAAAAAAATACTTTTTTCATTCTTGCTTTGTAATGCTTCTAAGCTTTTCCCCCTCTTGTTTCCCTTTTAATCTATTTCCTTTCACAGGAGTGACATTGAAGAGAATTGAGAGAAAATTACCCAGTTTCTTTGTCTCTATTTCCATTCTTTCTACTACTATTTTGTTATCTTTTCTTACCCTGCCTAATGGTACATAGGATAAGATTTTGTTTAGCATTCATATGAAAGTGATATCTAAGATCAGTTATAAATTTGTTGGTCAATAAATAGTTTTCTCAAACTCATGAGATAATTTACTGAAGTTACATGTGATATACTGCCTGGAAATAGTTGCCATCATCCTGTAGTCAGTCACTGCTTTATGATAGCATCAAGATTAGTTTAGAGACATCCCTCATCTGTGTTGAGTGGATTGTATGCAAAAGCGGGTACAATTATTTTTGCTTTAAAATGAAGTTAACACATTTCATTGAGAGACAATGTGTGATTTTGGAGTAATCACAAAGTAAATAAGATCTTGCAGGTATTTTCATATAAAGTGGGAACTTTAGCTACTCAACTCTGACCTCTCCCTAAAACAAAACTTCACTAGCTTGGTCCTCATTCTCCATGGCTGACTGATTCACTGTGACGATACACTCTCAAGGGACAGAGAATATATGGTGCCTTGGTCTACCTTTTTGCAGGAAAGCCCCATGCTGTGTCTCAAAGACATCATCTGTAAAGTCATTTCACAAAGAAGAGCAGGAACCCTTGTTCATGATACCTGCACCTTTTCCAACCTCAGTGAGATGTGAAGAATTAATGCCTGTGAAGCACTTGGAGCTCCTGAAAATGATGCACTAAGTCAATATACTTGTTATTATGCCTGTTGTTGTACTTAGCTCAATGTTACTCTCAATTATTGACCATCATATATATTACATAAAATTTTACTTCCTTTTATAGAAGTTATTCAGAATAGTAAAAAAAAAGAATTTTACCATAATATATGTGCATAGTTTTTAGAAAGAATACTATACAAAATGTAATTTCAACTAAGTCTATTCAAAAGAGCCAGAAGAGGAAAAAAAATAGATTTTCATGAATGATCTTTGAATGGAGTCTTACTGCTTTTTTTTTTTTTTTTGCTATTTTACAACATCAGTTTATTATAATCCTAAAAACTGTTTTTTAAACATTGTTGGATGAAAATTGTTAAAGATTTCCAAAAAAGGGAAGTTTGATAGCACAACTCTATTTGGTCAGAGACACAGTCTTTATAGGGAATCTAGGAGCTTTCTGTTTATAAAATAAATCCAGTATTATTTGTATTTTTTTCCTTTGGGATATAAACAACGAAAAAATTGTAGAAAAGAGTCAATACAGTAAATTATAATGTTATCACATTTAATCTATCAATCTCAGTGAGAAATCCCAGAGCTGTTCATAAGATAAGTGACTTAGATCAGCCACAATCCTTACTGCTTTTTAAAATCATGCAAAGTAGGCAAATGAAATAATGGGACAATTGGATGCTCCCTTTTTATGATCAGAGTGAAGGCATGGTATTGTAATTTTATAACATTGACCATTATCTTCTCTTTTAGTTTTTTTCATTCTCAAAATATCTACTCTATAGAGTAGAGATTTGCTAGCATTACCCTTCGAGAGCCCATTCTCCCTTGGTCAGGAAGCCTTTCTTCTGCTCTGAAGTGCATGTTCCCACCCCCTGCTTGCTGTTGATGGCTCAAGTCTACCAAAGAAAGCTGGAGTTTCTTGTGCATAATCCAGCCTCATTTCCTTACCGCGCCCCTCCACCGCAGCTCACTCGCTTCAGTGAAAGCCTGCACATTGTTCAGCTCCCAACCACAGTGCCTTTTCCAACCCCTCTAATCAGAGTGCGCTCCCTGAACTCAAGAATCGCTTATATACTTCTTCATAGACTTACTCTGCCTGTAGGCTAGTTCGTTGTCAGCTATTTTATTTGCAAGCTACTTGAAGGCAGGGTCTGGACTTGCTACATCTTCATTTCTGTTACTATTTTAAACGTACTAATGACTGCCTGAGTGAATAACCAAATGAGTGTTAATTTTCTTCATGACACTAACTCCTAAAGTAGCTTAAACGTTTTGAAGAGAAATTGATCTATATTGCAAACAAAGGATTTTCAAGAGTAACTGAAAAGTGTTTTATGAGAGCACTTTTCTAAATCTTTTCAAAATGTGAAAATCTCAGCTCTAGATTTCAGAGTAAGGGGTAGTGTTCAGTAGCAGCCTGAGTGCTGGAGCATCAAGGACTATGTAATGTGGAGTGCTTACTTTTAAAGCATATTTCCCCTTTTGAAAATGATACCCTAATGAAATTTACACTTGTCCAGCATGCCAGGGCCCAGGTAGCCAGGTAGATAGCGTAAGTGATTTAAATGATTTGACTGCCTGAAAGTGAAGCTTTTGTTTCAAATGGAAATATTTGGGGTATCTTAATGACTTTCAAATCATCTGTTCTAAGGTTTTATCAGTCTCAAAATATTTTTGGATGTCATACACCAACTTCAAGCTTGTAATTGCTTTATTTGTGGTTAGCGATTTTACTTGTATTTTAGACTTAGCCTTCTCTATTTTCTTTCATTGCCTACTTATTCAGTTACATGAATATGTACAAATTAAGAGCAAACAATCGTTAGAGATGCAACATATTGCTGCTAAGTCGCTTCAGTCGTGTCCGGCTCTGTGCGACCCCATAGACAGGAGCCCACCAGGCTCCCCTATCCCTGGGATTCTCCAGGCAAGAACACTGGAGTGGTTTGCCATTTCCTAGAGATACAACATAAGTACATTCAATAAATTTAACTAAAACATTTCTATGACATAACATACCACAGCAGAAACTCTGCTATTCAGCTGTTTTTATTTTGAAGGCTTTATACAACAGAAGATATCACTGACTTCATCTGCCATCAAACAGAGTAAGGACGCTAGAGACTTGTTTAAATTCACTATCTTATCATTGTTTTTCTTAAAGATGGTGCACTTGATAGCTTTTTGTTTTTATTTGAGAAATTATGGAATTGGGGACATCTGTGCTTTTAAAAAATCTCCATATAAGTTTAAAATTCCTCTGTCAAAGTTATGATTTCTATGAAAGTACTGTGATATATATATCCTGTCTCCCTTGTAGTGCTTCATAGTGCTTTAGCTAATAAGGCAATACTCATATTAAGATCATTAACTGAATATAATTTCATCTCTTCATGATGTCTTCATGAGTAGGATTGAATTATCTTACTTTCTAACAGAGCTTACATTGTCATCACTGTACTCTTTTGCTTCTCAGACTTTAACAGGCAAGAGATTGACTCACGGTCCTAGCCTACAGAATTTCTGATTGAATCAGTCTGGGCTGGAGCCTGAGACTGTGCATTGCTAGCAGTCCCCAGGTGAAGTCAAGGCTGCTCTTCAGGGGATCACATCCTGAGAACCACCCACGTCTTTGGCAAAGAGCCAGAGTCCAGGTTCTCCCCTCCCCTCCCTAAGAGAGGCTTTGTCATTGTGGTTTCTTCCCTCTTCTAATTAAACCATCAGAAGTGATGAAATGTACTAGTAGTCAGCTGAGAAATAAATAAAAAGGAGATTCACCTATTTATACTAGATATTAGGCCAACTATTTTGGGAGGGGCACATCAATGAGTACATCTTAACCCTAACCTTCAGGTCTTAGCGTGTGGTAGGGGGAATGCAGAAATGATGCATGTTTATAGGTATAATATGCTGTAGAACATAGTAGACCTTGAAAAGAAAGGCAAGGGATTATGAGAGCAGGAGCAGCTAGAGAGTTGTGATTATTAAGGGAATCTTGAAACCCTTTTAGAGGAAAGGGTAGATTTTTGGGGTCTTTTTTTGGGGGGTGGGGGGGAGTTGTTGTTGTTCTGGACTAGAAGAGAGGAGAGAAATTTTAAACACAAAATTTTTAGTACATATTTTGAAATGAATATGACAATGAAGTAGAATAGCAAAATATATTACTCTCTTCTGAATGGCATAGATGGCCATCTTAATCATTTTTATTAGGGTAAAAAAAGTATTACATGAGTCTGCTAAACAAATATTGAATAATTTAATCAGTAATATATAGAAGGGGCTAATTCCCAAATTCTAACTATGAGTTTGGATATTTTTCATCTTTTGTAAATATTATTTGCTTCTGAAAACAATTTTGAGCAGAATGCTTTATTTTCTTCAATAGTTTATGATAGTATGTTCTTCTTCTTTGGTTCAGACCTTAAAAAAAAAACCAAGACACACTTTTTAAAAGGAAAAGTCATTGTGACAAGAGAAAGAGAATGTGCAATGCAAGCAAACAGGTGTGATTCCTTGCAGGAAGCTTTCATTTGAGTTCAGAACTGAGCAGGCCCAGGTGCTTGCTTTGTAATCACTTGTCAGGCTTCAGTCATCTTTCCTACAATGGCAACTTCCACACTTACATGGAGACAATAGAGTAAATTCTTTACAATATTAATTATATCCAGTGTAATGGCTCTACTGTCTAAGATTGTCTTTGTAAAATATATTTATTTATTCATTCAAATAGACATGGACAAAACAGACATCGACTTTACAAAATTTGCAGTCTAGTGGGTGAGGTATGTTAAATAAGCAAATACCCTGGCTTCTCTTCAGATCAAAGATAATAAACAAATTTATCCATGAACACATAATTAAGAATATTAAATTCTGTAGAGGAAAAAACTAAATTATGGTACTATGAGTGAGAAAACAATGAGAGAAAATTCAGCTTGCTGTATAGCGAGTTCAAAGCAGAAAACAGAATATAAGTGAAAAGTCCTGGGGTAAATCGTTTGCTTGGAAATGAAATAGGGTCATTGGGTAAATTGTTTGCTGGGAAATAAATAAGGCCATGGTGACTAAGGCATAATAGTGACAGGAGAATGTGGTGTGAAGTGAGATGGAGAGATGAGCAGGGCTGTTCCCAAAAGGCCTTGTGGGTTTTTTGGTCTGTTAGTTGTGTTGTGCTGACTAGCTCTTAAGCATCCTTTCGGTTTTTGTCTTTTTTTATACACCAGTATGATGTGCACTGGGCTTCCCTTGTGGCTCGGTGGTAAAGAATTCATCTGCCAGTGCATGAGAGGCGAATTTGATCCCTGGGTCGGGAAGATCCCCTGAAGAAGGAAATGGCAACCGCTCCAGTATCTTTGCCAGTGGGCAATAGTCCAAAGGGTCGCCAAAAGGTCGGATACAAATTAGCGGCTAAACAACAACAATGATGTACGTTAGCATTCTTTACACACACAAAGAGTAGCAAGTGGAAAATGTGTGTTAAGAAGAGAGGAAATATGTGGCTGCAAATGCAAAAGTTTGTGTATTCCACGGTCACTTTGTTGCTGTTCAGTTGCGAAGTTGTGTCCCACCCTTTGCAACTCCACGACTACAATTTGCCAGGCTTCCCTGTCCTTCACTATCTTCTGGAGCTTGCTCAAACTCATGTCCATTGAGTTAGTGATGCCACCCAACCATCTCATCCTCTGTCCTCCCCTTCTCCTGCCCTCAATCTTTCCCAGCATCAGGGTATTTTCTAATGAGTCAGCTCTTCCTATCAGGTGACCAAAGTATTGAAGCTTCAGCTTCAGCATCAGTCCTTCCAGTGAATATTCAGGGTTAACTCCCCAATTATTAATGCTATCATCTGATGATGAAGAAGAGTTTCAATTAATTTAAACTTTTTCAAAACAGATCAACTTTTCCCTTTTGTGGACTTTGGAAAACTAATATGGATTTTTTGCTACCATTAAACTTACCAACTCAGAAAAAAAAGTTTATCAATATCTAAAAATATCGGATTGGGCAAAATGTCTGATATGAGTATAGTATTGTGCTTAAAGATGTGGGTTTTGCTCAGTCCTAGATTCAAATTCTGACTCTGCCACTTTCTAGTTTGAGCGTTTGGGCAGAGATCTCATCTCTGTGAATCTCCTTTCCTAATCTATAAAGTGGGAGGAGTGATATCTGCCTCACAAGACTGTGGAAGGATTAAATGAGGTATGTAGATGTCTTAAAGGGCTTCCCAGGTGGCTCAGTGGTGAAGAATCCACCTGTCAATACAGAAGACGCAAGAGATGCAGGTTTGATCCTTGGGTCAGGAAGATCCCCTGGAGGAGGAAATGGCAGTCCACTCCTGTATGCTTTCCTGGAAAATTCCATGGACAAAGGAGCCTGGTGTCCATGGGTAAAAAAAGAGTCGATCACAACTGAATGAGTACACTGGTGTCTTAGCCAGGAAGCTCTTGTAAACAAAATGTAAGTCAAGGATTAAATAACCGATCCTTTATTTGGGTGCTTCTAGTCCAGGGCAGTGAGGGTGAGGAAAAGGGAGAGTGAAGTGTCTTAGAAAGAGTGAAGTGTCTCAGAAACAGACTGTGAGACAGGGATTTGGCTCATGAGTGTTGTTGGGGGGCATTTGGGGAACAACATTTTGAAGGGAGGGGAAGAGGAAAGCAGAGGGAGAAGCTAAGCTGCATCAGAAGTCTCCATCAGTCCCAGGAAGCTCTGGGATTCAGATGGGTTTTGAGGGTAGTGCCACATTGACACAGAGGCCTCTATATTCCTTCCATCACCAGCTATTGGGTGCAAGCTGGGGTAGAGGGTGGCAAAACCTGGGATGGGGCAGCTGCTTTTCTCTGGTGGAATGTATTTAGCTCAAGCTGTCAGCCACTAACACTCAGGGCAGCTGTCTTGGGTGCTTTGGTCCTTTAGTGAGGACTGAAGGGAAGACCACGGGGTGACTCCTGCAGTCCCAGACCACTGCTTCACATCACATCCCAGAGTGACTCAACCCGGCACAGCAGGTGTGCCTGCTGTTTTTAGCCACACAGGTTTTCTCCCAATTTGCAAGGAGACCTCTTAAAGCAGTACGTGTAAGGCAGAAAAAAAGGGGAAATTTCTCTGCATGAATCTTCCCTGTCCCTCGCTTCCCACTGTTCAAGGTTTGTCCCATGCTTCCTGCCTTGTAGGAAGCTAGACTCCGTGCTCTGCTTCATGGAATATTATCCACAAGGTGCACACTAGTGTGGAGAGGGAAAGGAGGAGCTCATTGAAGAGATTTTAAAAAGCATAAAAGATTCCTATTCAGTGGAATAGATAAAGTAGCCTAGTACCCCGATTACAGGAAACATTCTCTAACAAACACCTAGCCGTTACTTTGAGCAAGCTGTTACTTTGAGCACTTTAACAGAGATTAATCAATTTCATCAACACAATGGCTTGATGGAGAAGATCCTGAGACTGATAATAAATTTGCATTTTACAGATGAGGATATTAAGGCTCAAAGATTAAACAGCTAGTAAGTAGCCCGGCAGGAATTTTATAACCAGGTGTCATTTCAGAGCCTCTGTCGTTAACTGCTCTGCTTATATTGCCTCCAAGTGGCTATTACTATTTTTATTATTATTATCATGTTAGACTATGTAAATATTTTATTATCATTATAGATATCATTAGCAAAATGTATTCAAATATGTAAAGCTTTAGATAGTTTCAGTAATTTTTGGCTTTATTTTTACAAATGTCTCAAAATGTTTTGTACATATAAACACTGGTGCAGAAAGTCTTGGGACTTATCCAAGTTTCATTAACTATACAGTAGAAAACAAGATCATAAGATAAAGGAAAATATGTGTGGTTCATTTGGCTCATTTCATCTCTTTATGTGTTTCCATATTTGTACAACAGGGCAATTAGTTATACCTATCCTGTATCTATCACAGGATATTTTTTTCAGATAGAAATTAGACTATATACCTGAAATGTAAAAACATATTCATAATAGTCTGAAGCTATTTGGGAAAGTTTGTAATTGTTTAAAAAACATTTTAAAAACTGCTGGATTGAAAAAATAGGTAAATTTTATATTTTTGTAGAGAACCCTAGTTACAGTAGTTTCCAGCTTTTAATCTTTTATGGGTTCATAATTTTCTATTGCATCCTTTACACTGAGCCATATCTTCATCTCTATTGCTATAACAAAAAACCTGTATATCAAGGATAAATAATTTATTCAGCTCTTCCTACTTAGTTATTTAACAAAGAATATTTAACATGAATATAATGGTGATGTTCAGTACGACTGTACATGTTCAAGTAGAGCAATAAATCAGCATAAGATTGATTTTTTCAGTAACTGTATGAATTTATTTAATTAATTAATTTTGTGGTTTGAGATTACCCTCAATTACTTTTTCTAGGGTTTTTCAAATTTCTTGGGTTATTTTGTGGGGTTTTCTAGTTCCTTCTGGATTTACTCCGTGTTTATATGCTGGAAACTAACATTCTCTTACATTCCTCTCAGTTTTAACTCTCCTTGTCAAGCTTCTTGAGTACATATAAATGGTTTTAATTTTATGTTTCCATGTCCTGAAGATGAACTGTTTTTACTTCTTTAAATAATTTCCACTGCTGATTTTGTATCCAAGTCCTATTTACTTCTTTGTACCTTACCTGTTTGTGTATGTGTTCAATTTTATTGGGCCTTTTTTGTTCTTATGTTAGATCTCTTCATATTCATTACATTACTTATAGAACACAAACTTCTTTATAGATGTGTTTTTTAATTTTTGTGATCATTCAGAATATTGCTGTGCTTATCTTTGAGGTAACATAAAATTGGATCATGCATATTTGAGTAATTATCCTAATAGTGGCAGTTCATTGGCTATTTTAAATTCTCTTAAAGACTTATAAGAGGAATTATTGAAGAGATATTTATTTTTTATATAATATCAAAAGTAAAGATGAAAATTAATGATGTGCTCATTTTTTAATGTAATACCTGATTGTTATTTTTCCTGGTAAAAATTCTCATTTATTCATATGTAACTGCCTTGAAATCTGTACCTAAGGACAAAGAAAGGTCACCAATCCCTCTAACTCCTGGTTCTTTGTCAAAAATGGACACAGTTAATGAGGTTTGTTTGGTACAGAACAAATTCTCAGACACAGATAGAGATCCTTTCAATGGAAACAAATTTGTTTGGCTTTACCAGGTTACTTAGCGATTAATAATAGCCTTGAGATGCAGGTCAGAAAGGTCGTTGTACCAGCTTGCCAGCACAATCTAAATGTGCAGCCAGCCCCGCTCTGTGGGTACAGAAGCCCCCAAAATACTATGCATAAAGTAAAACAGGCTATTTTCTGACTCCTTTTTTCATATTAATAAGCAATTTTCAAGAGAAGGGTGGCAAAATGAGGGCCATGCCACTCCAAGTAATTCATTTATTTTGCAATTTAATCTTATGTTGGAAAAAATAGCTCCGCTGCAATAGCAGGGCATGGTGATTTTTAAACGTCAGTGTGTTTCATAAGTAACCTTGTATGAAGTATTGTATTAGTAGCCTTTAACAGAAAATTGCAACAAAAATATTTCTAGTCATTGCAGTAGGAACAGGACTCTTTTTTTTTTTTTTTTAATTTTTGGAATTCTCCTCTCTAGTTTCCCTGCTATCTTTGAGGCATGTGCCTAGAAGGTTTACTTAAAATTTTACTTATAGAACTAGATAGTATGTTACATATTAAAAAAAAAAATAAAGTACAATTTCAAAACATTATTTTAATATGAGTGGTTAAACTTGTTCTTTGAAAATAAAGGATTATTCTCCCATAGTTTGATATTATTATTCTATTTAGTAGGTATTTTTCACATAGTATATTTTAAGAGCTAATTTTGTGTTTAAATTTCTTAGATATACATATATAAATGATGAAAAGTTTCATTATTTTAATGGAATTTGTTACACTTAAAATGCTGTGAACTTCTGTGTACACAGTTTGACTTTTATTCTAATAATTGATATAACTGAATAAAATGTCAGCCTTTAAAAGACAAGATAGTACATGTAATATTGTTGATATTATTTGAACTGTTTAACTGAAGTAAATTTAGACTAAATTAAGTATATGTTTAAAAATCTACCATATTTTTAAAATTAGCCAATAAGTATGTAAAATAAACAACTAGAGCTTTGTAAATACCAAATTTAAAGGAAATCAGTAGTTTAGATGTTTTCTTAGGATATTTAAGTCTAAAATGGTTAATCTTCAGCCAAGGAAAATGATAGCACAGTAGTTAAGTTACTTTGCATTTAATATAGTCCCTTAGCTACTGAACTGATTATAATATGTAGATATTTGATTTTCAAAATTTCACCACTGAAAGATCACTTAAATGCTTTTTTAAGGATTGCAAAGATTCACCTAGAATGTGCTGGCAAGATTGATTACTCCACTGATTTTGATGAATGTGGAGGAAGGTTGCCCCTCAAAAACTGACTTGATTCTCATCAGTGAAAGAATTAAAAGGTTAGTGTATCTTTCGTATCACAAATAACCGCAAACTTTCACTGCAGGGAAGCCTTGGAGGAGTTTGCAGAGATGAAAGAAAGGGAAGAGAAGAAGGCAGACCTCGAAAGGGAGGAGAAAGAAAGAGATTACCAGGCTCGAAAGATGCATTACCTCCTCAGCACAAAGCAGGTTGGTCTACCTGTCCCTGACAGCTCACGGGAGCCGCTGGGGCCCCCAGCCTGACAGAGATAAACTACCAGGCTGAATGGGACATGACTTGTTGAAAAGATACGGCAAAGACACTACTTCGAGTTCAATTCTCTGCTGCTCTGTAGGTGCGCGCAGGCACCCCGGCTGCCCTGTGACAGCGGCTTCGTGGAGGCAGCTGGGCCAGGCTGCTAGAAAGGTCCACGTCCACCGCCAAGGGCACAACTTCGTTTCCAAACCCAGACTGAGTGGCTCATGGTTGTGTTGTGAATTGATCAAGAGCCAAGAAGTTATTGAGTTGAGGTCGCTTTCATGTTATGTTATCTCTGTGAACTGAGAAAATGTTGAGATTAAAACCATCCTTTCTAAATTCTGATGCAAGTTTTCAGGTGTAGCTTTTAATCACACTACGTGAGCAGTTGCATCTTCATATAGAGATGTACATGTGGAATCTGGAATATTAAGATGTTTCTTTTCTGATATGTGGGTAGGTTTCAGTAACTCAGATCTCCTCATGGTTACTAAGAAAATATACACTGCATGTAGAATATTTTGCTCACAAAGAATAATATTGTTGTTGTTGTTGTTGTTTTTTAAAAAAGCATGAATTTAGGGATTGAAAAGTGTTTTGTTACTTGAGCCTGAAGCAGTGCTTATTCAGTCATGTCTGACTCTTTTGCAACCCCACAGACTATAACCTACCAGATTCCTCTGTCCATGGGATTTTTCAAGGCAAGAATACTGGAGTGGGTTGCCGTTTCCTTCTCCTGGGCATCTTCCTGATAGGGATCGAATCCGAGTCTCCTGCATCTCCTGCGCTGCAGGCAGATTCTTTGCTGCTGAGCCATGGGAGCAAGCCCAATGGGAGCTTGAGGCTGTAAACTAGCAATTTCTTGGGTTTTAGTCTTTCTCCTACACGTCAAGCCCGATTTTAGGGTTCTCGCTGAGTTGCATATGCAAATCTCTTCAGACAGGGAAAGCCAGTCCAATCCCAGTGGGAGAGAGTGAATCTGAGACTGAATGTCTTCCTTAGAGGTATCTAAGGTCAAAACCATAGGAAATACTGGGCTGGCTGTGTACATTTGGAACACAGGTCTCTTGTACCTCTGGCTTCTATTTGGTAGTCTGAACAACAATACTTTCAGTAATGATTACTATCTTAATATTTACTTTAATTTGGATAGCTGAATTGTCTTCATTTAACAGGCAAGGAACTGAAATTCAGATAATTATGTGACTGGCCATAGACACAAAATTAGTAGTAATAAATAGCTCTGGTGTTCAAACTGAGGTCTTTCTACTCTAAATACCCAGGTACTAATTTAAAGATAATTTGAAAACTAAAAAATAAAAGTATTTTCAATTTTATTATAAAATCCATAGCTATGTAAACATTTTAGTTGTGTGATTAGTGGGCTACAGTTTAAAGACACAGAATATCAAATGTTTTTAGCAAAACTCTTTTTTTCAAATGTTAATTCAGTTCAGTTCAGTTCAGTTGCTTAGTCATGTCCAACTCTTTGCAACTCCATGAACTGCAGCACACCAGGCCTCCCTGTCCATTACCAACTCCCAGAGTCCACCCAAATCCATGTCCATCTAGTCGATGATGCCATCTAACCATCTCATCGTCGTCCCCTTCTCCTCCTGCCCTCAATCTTTCCCAGCATCAGGGCCTTTTCCAATGAGTCAGCTCTTCTCATCAGGTGGTCAAAGTATTGGAGTTTCAGCTTCAAAATCAGTCCTTCCAATAAACACCCAGGACTGATCTCCTTCAGGATGTACTGGTTGGATCTCTTTGCAGCCCAAGGGACTCTCAAGGGTCTTCTCCAACACCACAGTTCAAAAGCATCAATTTTTCGGTGCTCAGCTTTCTTTCTAGTCCAACTATCACATTAGTACATGACCACTGGAAAAACTAGAGCCTTGACTAGACAGACCTTTGTTGGCAAAGTAATGTCTCTGCTTTTTAATATGCTCTCTAGGTTGGTCATAACTTTCCTTCCAAGGAGTAAGCGCCTTTTAATTTCATGGCTGCAAACACCATCTGCAGTGATTTTGGAGCACAGAAAAATAAAGTCAGCCACTGTTTCCACTGTTTCCCCATCTATCTGCCATGAAGTGATGGGCCTGGATGCCATGATCTTAGTTTTCTGAATGTTGAGCTTTAAGCCAACTTTTTCACTCTCCTCTTTCACTTTCATCAAGAGACTCTTTAGTTCTTCTTCACTTTCTGCCATAAGGGTGGTGCCATCTGCATATCTGAGGTTAAGGGCAGCTATAAATATATCCTGTAATTCTTTAAACCTAGTACTTATTCTTGGTGACAGTTTTTTTCTTTTGAAAATTTTGAACCCCCTTTATACTTATAAACTTTCTTAATCTGAGTTCTGTGTGGTTTACTTATGATTGGTAGTATGATAGAGAAAGCAATTTTAAAAATGAAGTGGGATTTAATTGAAGCATCTGTTAATTCTGTTTTATCCAGAGCTGTATAGTCATTGGGTATAAATGTAATAAATTGGAAACACCATAAAGGCTTAGCTGTTTTACTAATAAAAATAATGCAATAGCATATATCCATGGAGTGTTTACCATGTGTCAGAGAATGTGGTAGATATTTTATACATGTTATTTTTAAAAGTATTTTGATTTCTTTTCAGGTTTAAATTAAGTGCCTGTTTTAACAAATCATTTCACAAACTCGACCAAGTAACTTGACTCATGGATCTTTATGAATTTTCAAACAAATTGCTATTGTGTTTGTGTTAACAATACAAGCCAACAATGCTCCCATTTTTTCCTTGTTTATCCCATCCTGACTGCTAGTAATATCTATGTATATAAACTTCAGTTTAGTGATCACTTGTCCCCAGAACTTCCTGGCATCCAATTAAATGATTCTTACCCTAAGTGAGAGCGTGGCTGCCAGCTCAGCTTTGTCTGTTATAAATGCCCACACTCTTTCTACTGTACCATACATAGCCTCAAGGAAGAATCATTGGAAGATTACCTAGAATTGTCTGAGCCTCTGTTTCACTCTGCACCTTGAAAGAACATTGTGAGGATTAAATTTAATATGTTTAAAATATTTCCAGGCCCTTAGAGAGCATTCAGTAAATGATAACAATCATATTATTAGAATTTAAGCTGTCAAGGATAAACTAAGACTCTACACTTTGACTTTCTTCTGTTTGTTTTAGCTGTTGGGAACTCTCATTTTCTCATTTCCTTTCTTTGCTTTCCTTTAATTATTAAAGAAAATTAGTTAGAAATTTTCATAATGATGCCGCCTACCTCTGCATTTCATACCTGGCTTCACCGACCTGAGGGCAATACAGGGAAACAATGTTTTTAAATCACCTCCCTAAGAGAGGAATATTGTAAACATGTCAGGAATTTTCATTTGAATCTTGCAAGTTGATATATTTTGTCATACTGATCTTTACTATTTGATCACAAGTAACTGAAAATAAAAGGACAGGCCTTTGAAACTATAGACGCACTTTTACTAGACACACTTTTGATCCCAAGGCAATCTTCCGGCTTCCTTTCTTTCCTTCTCTTTTCACTCTCCCTTCTTTCCTTTTCTTTCTTCCCTAATAGAATAGTGACATCATCCTGGTCTCATCTGTCTACTTTGGTCAGGGGATTAGTTGTACCAACTGGAGAAGGCTACCCACTCCAGTATTCTGGCCTGGAGAATTCCATGGACTATCCATGGGGTTGCAAAGAGTTGGACATGACTGAGTGACTTTCACTTTCAACAGGATGGTACTGGAAATTTTAAATGTTTTATTCCTTATATCCACCAAATTGCTTTCCTTAGCTTTAAATAGGTACTTTTCATCATGATATTAAAAAGTTGAATTTTAAGACTGATATTACAGGTACAGTTATAAATCAGCTTCACCTTCACAAAAATATGCAATACTGATATTTACTAAATAAAGTGAATATAAATCTTAACTTTATAATTCATCAGTTACTCCAAATAATGTATTTTTCTGTACCTATAATCATTCTGATACTATGCTAGGACTAGGATCAGGTCATATAAATGTATAGTATATACTCCTTAACTACAAGAATTCCCTCCAATTTCAGTCTCTTTGGAAGGGGTAGAAGGAAATTGCCGACTTTCTGATACAACTTATGTAGGTAGTCTCACTGAAATTAACATCTTATGTTTATAATTTTGTTGATTCCATTTACTATTTTATTTTAATAAAAATCTTTACATATTTTTTCATACCTAAAGCAAGACTCAGAGAATGAAAAGCATAATATTTCACTTTCAAGTATTGTTAATGATGTTTTTCAAGATTACTTGGCTATTAGGAAGAAGTGAAGCTGCAGAAATAAAAATATTCCTAAGTCAAATGTTTATAGATTAATTGCATTGCCTGTTTTCAGATTTTTGTTTTCAAATTGTCTTAAATACACATTTAAGTACAAAATAAAAGCAAAATACAAATTATTTTGAAAGGCTTGTGTGAATTTTAACTCTCAATTTGTTCAGATATTTGAAAATTTACTGAAAAATATTCAAACCTAAATAACTTTTATAAGAAGTATAGGAGGATAAGAAAAGTTTTGTTGAGGTCTTCTGATAGTACTTTTAGCCAGGAGAAATATGATATTTTATTAGTGATTTCAATAATTTAGGATTGACGTTAATGTAGTTTCTAGAATACTAATTTCCATATTAATTTCATAATTCTATAGCTTAATTTAGATTAGTTGAAATAAAACATTCAGACCATGCTTCAGAAAATGTGAAGAATTCTGTAAACTAAAATTGTATTTGTGAATTCATATATAGATAATAAATGAAGTCATGTGTTACTTAATGTATTAATTTTAAGATAATTATGCTGATATACTGATGTACTCATACTGCCAGCATAGTTTTAAAGTCAGTTTTAAGCATGCTTCTAGTACAAATAATATACATCTTAAAATAGTTCCAATATCTATTACTAATTTTTAATGGTAATAATTATCTCATCTTTATGCAAGCAAATGTATTAACACTAATAGGAATTACTCAGGTAAATAACTAATATTACAATGAGTGAATTAATAGACCCCTCAGGGTTTTATTAATTAAAAAGTTCAAGTCATACTAAAGCACCTTTTGTATATGTTTATTTCAATGAGAAAACTGAACATGGTAACTTATTTGCATAAATAATCAATCACCATTTACTAGTAGTAATAAGGTTAATTTGTTGCTACAGACATAATAGGATTAGTCAATTATATTTCCCAGAAAATACTGTTTGTTATGCACCTCATCACCTGTAACACAGGATTGGATTTAGTGCCCTTATTAAATGAACACATCAAAAAATCTCTGTCTCTGTAAAAGTTTTATGAAAAGAAAGCTAATTTTAGTTGATTTGAGTAAGTAAAATGCAAACACTGCTCACATTTGTAAATTTAATTTATCTTTCTGCAAAGATTGATTATTTAATAAAGTTATTTATTTTGATTCAGTAACCAGTCAAACTAAATCTAACACATATAGAACATATTTCCTTTGAAGAAAATCTCATTTGCAAATTTGTTTTATTCCAAATAAACAGATTTTCATTCCCTTGTCCTTGTTCTTGGGTAATAAATTATGTTGTCTGCTCCACCTACTGGTAGATATATGCAAAGGACTATTGTTGGAATCATTAGAAGATACTGCCTCTGAAGTGTTGCCAGATTTTTAAGGATCTTCCTGGAGGTCAGCAAAGTTACAGATACAAATGTAAAACTCAAGGTCTATTCAGAAAAATTTATATTTAGAAATATAGATTATTATATAAAATTATAGACATTAATAGTTTTCTGATTATATTATTTTCCTGAAATAGTTTCCTGAAAATATTACCCTTTTAAAAAATTTAATATGCCAATAAAAGGACAAATAAATGCAAAATATATTTGCAACTCAGTATGTTAAAACTAGGCATATTTTATTGTGGACTTCCCTGGTGGCTCAGATGGTAAAGAATCTGCCTGAAATGCAGGAGACCCGGGTTCACTCCCTGGGTTGGGAAGATGCCCTGGAGAAGAGAATGGCTACCCACGCCAGTATTCTTGCCTGGAGAATTCAATGGAGAAACGAGCCTGATGGGCTGCACTCCATGGCATCACAAAGAGTCAGACATGACTGAGTCACTGACACCCACTTTTTCCACGTTTTATTTTAGTTATGGGATTTAATCGTTTATACATATTCAAATTAGAACTGAAATGAAAAAATATATGCTTAATTAAAACTATATACTTAATTAAATACATGTTTTGTGGAAATATCTTTCATGTCATCGGTGTATAATAGATTTTTAATGTTTTTCCTTTAATGGGCAGTTAAAATTATCTTATCAATACTGAGATAATGACTTTCAGTTATTTATGATTCTTTAGAAAGACTCCATACTCTAAATAATATTGACAAAGCTTTACTTTTAATTACTATATTTTTTAGAGAAACAAATGGTTTCAGCTACTTTGCCTTTAAAATTGCATGAAATCTTATTTGTATACAGAAGGAAAATATCTTCATTTTAAAAATTAAATTTGATATGCCAGAAATTAAGTGGTAGCCTGTTGATATGTAGAACATCTTTATAAGACAAATCTTATAAGATGAAAGAATGCATAAGTTAGGAAATATAGTAAAGCCTCCAAATCATTTATTGCTTTCAACTCTATGTTTCTAGTATCATAAGTGGGAAGATCTATGCCTCGCATATATTAAATATTTAATATGTGACTGTTTCCCTGGTGGCACAGATGGTAAAGAATCCGCCTGTAGGGCGGGAGACCTGGGTTAACTCCCTGGGTTGGGAAGATCCTCTGAAGAAGCAAATGGCTACCCACTCCAGTACTCTGGCCTGGAGAATTCCATGGACTGTGTATAGTCCATGAGGTCACAAAGAGTCAGATATGACTGAGCAACCCCCCCCTTTTTTTTATGTGATTGCTGACTTTTAGTTTGAGATGATGAGATAACAGATGAATTGCAGTGTTTCAGCATGCACCTACCTCTGTGTATGTGTGTGTGTGATGTGTCTTCGCACACGTGGTGTGTTTGGAAAGTGCCTTTGGGAAGGCATCTCATAAGGCATTGTCCTTAGACAAAGGTGTACCACAGCAATGGTTGGGAAACTCAAGGGTGATATTAAAACACACCCCTATAAGAAATTCTCTTGGGCTCATTTTAGACCTCCTGATCCTTATAAAACCAATTCTTTCACTTCAAAACATTAATTTTGTTCAATCCCAGTTTCTAGGTTGATCTCTATCTCTGTCTTTCTCCCTGTCTTTCTAGGTTTATGACCATCCAGTTATCCTTCTCGAAAACACCAGCATTCTGATGATGTACTGCTCCTTGAGTTACCCACAATTCATTGCACTCTTTTCACCCTCTCTCTGAAATGGCTTAGTATTATAAGAAATTGATTCTAAGTGAGTTCATGTACAAAGATAGAGAAAAACTAGGTCCTGCATATGAAAGGGTAAAAGCAAGCCAGAACATCATGTAGATTTCTATGGTGACTTCCTGTGAATAGCACAAAGTACTTTTATTCTATTTATCCTCACAATATTCTATAAAGTAGCAGTTGTCTTACTGGTGACTAAAATGCCATTGTTTGGTATTCATTTTTACCTGGACACTTGGCAGATATATTCTTTCGGGAAGATTATCTAGTGAATAAAGATTTGACCTACGATCTTTGGATTTGCAGTTTAAGAGGCAGGTCTTGAAGTTTGGTCATTTGTTCTTGGTCCCAGGTGAACTGTCCATATCATGAAATCATCATATAATTTGTTACTATTGGCAGCCTCTGTTCAGAAAAGGCCAAGGACTGAACTACTATGAAGAATGAATTAGCTATTAACTTTTACATTTTATTTCCTTCCTCTTTAACATTATAGTTTTTATTATCCTGTAATATATGAAAGGGATAAAATTATCCATTATCAGAACTCTTTGAAGAGACAGATGAAATGGTGAAAGAAAATATCTTGTTGTGTCCCCAGAATGAGTCCCTTTTCCACTCGTCTTCTTGCTATTATCAAACCACCCGCATCTAAGAAACAGAGGCAAAAATATGGATAGAAGCAAAATTGAAATTAAATTAAAAGAAAGACTTCTTAAGTGGAAAAATGCCTAGCTACTTTTATTATTTATATTTTTCTTTTCAATATACTGTATTTTTAAAGATATTTTAATTTTTTTCTCTTTAGCCAATACCCTATAAACCTCTCCTGTACATGTGAACTGGGGTGGATTTATGTGTTGTGGGGCTTGAAGCTTATACAATTTAGGGATCCATGTTTAAGAAGATAGTATGGCTCAAATGGTAAAGAATCCCCCTGCAGTGCAGGAGACCTGAATTCAATCCCTGGTTTGGGAAGATCCCCTGGAGAAGGAAATGGCAACCTGCTCCAGTATTCTTGTCTGGAGAGTTCCATGGACAGAAGAGCCTGGCGGGCTATGGTCCATGGGGTCACAAATAGTGGGACACAACTGAGTGACTGACACTTTCATTTCACTTCATACAATTTCAGGAGGTATTTACTTGTTGATGACAGCCACATCTCTGGAGCAACGTGAGTTTTTAGATGATGAGTCTCTATTCTCCTGTGTTTTCTGTGATACATGGGTTTGTTGCATCTCTGAAGGTGAATGGTGTTTGTAACTGCAGGGGAAGTACCAGGGAATGCAGAGTATTTCATTTAAGGAAATCCTTGGGTTTGTATGAAGACTTCTTCTGGGCCAATAGTAAATGTAAGTTAAAATAAAAGTAATAGTTACAGATGCAAAAAAATATAGTGTACGATTACAAATACAAGAGGAGGAATATGTTTTTAGTGAGCAAAAATAATTTCGTACACATTTCAGGTGTTAATGTGTACTATACCAGAATTCAAAATCTCAAAACAGAACAGTAGTTTTATTAACTGCCTGACTGCTCTATAATATGTGTTCTCTGTATGTTGGCCTCATACTCTTGCTTCTTTTGACAATAATTTTGTTATATTTTCTAGAGTGAGAAGGGAAATTTTATTCAGTCTTTTCTCAAGGAATGTTGACCTAAATTTCTTATTACTACAAAAAATCTTAAATGATTTATTTCTATTTGCTCATGCTGCATTATTGAGCTCAGTTTTGAAAAGGGAGAACTTCCATTTGTAAGGTAAATGATGAGAATCAAATTCTCTATTTATCACACATGTGAATTTTAGAATGATTTTCCATGGTCCAGTTTCTGGCAGTTTATACCTTTTCAAACCCTGTTTCTTGTCCACTACCCACACACTTCCAGGGCCACACACCTCAGGAAGTTTGTGTTGCATTGCAGTCTCTAGATCTGCATCTCTATTTGCGATGCCTGGTGAGTCTGCACAATGAGTTGCAGGAACATTCCTGAAAGTTATTCCTATATTGGGATCGCTAACAAATTTTAAGTATACTTGGAAGTACCAGAAAAAAACAATCTACAAATATATATGTAAATATATCCAACTAAACTTAAATATATGAAAGTGTTTGTTGGTCAGTCGTGTCCATCTCTTTGCAACCCCATGGAATGTAGCGTGCTAGGCACCTCTGTCTTTGGACTTCTCTAGGCAATAATACTGGAGTGAGTTGCCATTTCCTTCTCCAATATATGCAAATATATCCAGCTAAACTTAAATATATGACTGCCTTCTTTTTAGCTTGATCCCGAACTTGTCTACAGCACCACTGTCATGCCACCCAACCCAGGCATGATAAAGGATAAGGCAGAATATAGAGAATCAGTGGGATTAACTGATTGTTTTATTTTTTTCAAATTTTACCAAAACACACAACCATGTGAGCACATTGCCAGGGTCCCTCCCCTTGTCTTGGAGAGGGCCTATCATAAATGAGGGGCCCAAAGGTTACGCTCATCAATTTCACTCTTATTTCACCTGTGATTGGACTTCATTTTTGTACTGTGTGCAAACCCTGCTGCTCTGGTTAATCTTGCTCACATTAGATTTAACTTTTATTTTAATGTGCTTTAAATAATCATCTGCTTAATCAATAGCCAATCTAGCATTCAGACATTTAAATAAATTGTATTATTTTAGTCCTGTCTTTAAAATTGAACCACCTGATTTTCTTTGGATCTCTTTTATTTTTTTTACATTTTATTTTATAAACTTGGGGTCCATTTATTTCCATCCAGTACGTTGGTAAGTTTTTAATGTATTGGGTTATGGAATAGAGACAGTTCTCATTAGATATTAAAAAATAAACTATATACATATGTATATTATGTATTTATATGCATATGTATGTTTGGTGGTTTAATCACTAAGTCATGTCCGACTGCTGTGATCCCGTGGACTGTAGTCTGCCAGGCTTCTTAGTCCATGGGATTCTCCAGGCAAGAATACTGGAGTGGATTGCCATTTCCTTCTCCAGGGGATCTTCCCGACCCAGGAATCGAACCTACATATCCTGCATTGCAGGCAGATGATTTACCAACTGAGCTATATACATACATATTGGGAGGCCCAGTATGTATGTATACAAACATACAAATTCAGACTCATGTAAAATTTTCAATACTGTTTTTTTTAAAAACATAACATTTAACTAATGTTTATTGGGACTATTCTCTAATCACAAGCTTAAAATATATTTAGTACCAAAACCTGGTAATATAAGGATAAAAGTATGGCAAATATGAAATTTGTTCATATTGTACCATCCCAAAGATAACCACTGTTAAAAATTTGGTTTATGTTCTTCCAGTAATTTTATATGCATGGATAGATATATATTATAGATAACTATATATAACATGTACATATATGTGTGTCTGTTTTTCTCTTAGAAATGGTATCAGATACAGTCTTAATAGAAAATTCAAGTCAGGAAAGAATTAGGACAAAATGTGTCACAAAAATTAATTCCCATTTCCCACCTCAGTGTAAAATGTTCCTCCATTTATTCTTGTCCCCAGCACACCAGAGTTTAAATTGCATTGTATATGAATCTTTTATGGAAAATAATTTACAGCTAACTACTATGTACTTATTTCTGTCGGTTTTGTATAAAGTTAATGTTGCTGGTAAGTTAATTGCAATCAGTCCTATCCAGTTCTTCATTGATTAGACAAGACTGAGTTTGGGGTGATTCCTTTTGATATCACTAATTTTATTAATAATATAATGAAACCCCAAATCTAGAAATCCAAGGAAATTAATACCATTGCTTTAACTAGATCTGATGAGATAAGTGGGTCTGTAATATACTGTAGATTTGAAGATTTATTCCTCTTATTTTGACTACTCTTCTGTTTTTAGGATATTTCATAAATACTTTATGGGCATTCCTGGTGGCTCAGTGGTAGAGAAGCTGCCTGCCAAGCAGGAGACGTGAGTTGGATCCCTGGGTAGGGAAGATCCCCTAGAGTAGGAAGTGGCAACCCATTCCAGTATTCTTGCCTGAGAAATCCTATGGACAGAGGAGTATGGCTGACTGCAATCCATGGGATTACAGAGTCAGATGCGACTTAGCGGTAGACTTTCACTTCACTTTCATAGATACTTTAGATTAAGATCAGTTCTAAGTTAGATGTTGTTATAACTGATACACAATGAAGAAGTGGAATTTGTTAGCTCATGATTCATCCTAGCTCTTCTGCAAGACCAGAAGAATAACTATATGTATAGATAAGCCCTGCTCTCCCTATTTAATTCCCTCTTCTGGATTGGAAAACTTCAGAAATCTTTCAACTGAGTATCTGGTGGCCAAATTTTAAAATCTCAGGCTTTGGTATAATTCATCTCCTTTCTTCCCTTCTCTTTTCTCCTTTATTCTTCCTCCACACCTCTTTCCCCAGCCTTTATATCCAATAATCAAACACACTTTGTATTAAAAGTAAGAACATAGGGAGAGAAATTATACTTTCAAATGTTTCCTTAAAGTGAACTCTTAACTAAGGCAATGGTTAAGATACTCAATCATTGTCTAGTGTAGCTAATTTGGTCAAGATCACTTTTAAGAACATGAGTATTTGTTAACTT
This sequence comes from Odocoileus virginianus, assembly GCF_023699985.2. Lineage (NCBI taxonomy): Eukaryota > Metazoa > Chordata > Mammalia > Artiodactyla > Cervidae > Odocoileus > Odocoileus virginianus. Next base: position 57,163,855 of record NC_069684.1, on the reverse strand, counting down.
TTGAGTTTAAGCTAAGGTATAGTCCAATATTCTCTGATGGCTCAGTGGTAAAGAATTCTCCTGCAGTGTGGGAGACACAGGAGATAGGGGGTTCAAACCCTGAGTTGGGAAGATCCCCTGGAGAAGGAAATGGCAACCCACTCCAGTATTCTTGCCTGGGAAATCTCATGGACAGAGGAGCCTGGTGAGCTACAGTCCATGGGGTCACAAACAGTCAGACAGGACTGATGCGATGAAGCACAGCATGCATAGTCCAACACAAGAAATTAGCTATGACCTTAAGATTCTATGCAGATTATATTAGATAAATATTTTAAAAGACACAGAAAGTGTTCTCAGTATTTTATGTTTTTATTATAGTCACAAAAAACAAAGAGGAATTGCAATTGTTTATTTTAAAATGTATATATAATGTTTCATTTTGATGTATAGAGCATGATTTTAAGAATTTTAGTATAAAGTGGCAAGTTTCCTGTGTAACCAATAGTCTTGTCAGTTGCTGTTTCTATCTACTGTTTGTCTTGACAGTTGGAAATATTTCAGTCAAAGTGAGTTATGTTATCCACACAGTATCACAACAGACAGTAAAATAAAGGATGAGAAAATGGAAGGAAGGTATGGAGAAAGGAGGAAAGGGAAAGAATTTATCTTTAAATCTTAATCTGTGAATATCCCTTGGATCTAAAATAAATAAACTGCATATCTTAATTAGCTATTATTATACTGAAAGATTTGCCAAAATGATATAATCTTTCTTAATTTGAGAAAAGTTATGTTTTCAGGATGTTTATTAGTTTGTCTCCCTAATGAGGTGAATTTCAATTTCTTAAATTTATTTGGATTTATTTTTCCATTTACTTTTAAATTAAACCATGTATATGCTGTGCTTAGTTGCTCAGTTGTGTCTGACTGTTTGCGACCCCATGGACTGTAGCCCGCCAGGCTCCTTTGTCCATGGGGTTTCTCCAGGTAACAATACTGGAGTGGGTTGCCATGCCCTCCTCCAGGGATCTTCCCAGTCCAGGGATTGAACCCAGGTCTCAGACATTGCAGGCAAATTTCAGTTCTAATATCCCATTGAAATAAACTGTGATAATTCAGTTCAGTCACTCAGTCATGTCCGACTCTTTGTGACCCCATGAACTGCAGCACGCCAGACCTCCCTGTCTGTCACCAATTCCTGGAGTCCACCCAAACCCATGTCCATTGAGTCGGTGATGCTATCCAACCATCTCATCCTCTGTCGTCCCCTTCTCCTCCTGCCTTCAATCTTTCCCAACATCAGGGTCTTTTCAAATGAGTCAGCTCTTCGCATGAGGTGGCCAAAGTATTGGAGCTTCAGCTTCAACATCAGTCCTTCCAGTGAACACCCAGGACTGATCTCCTTTAGGATGGTCCGGTTGGATCTCCTTGTAGTCCAACGGACTCTCAAGAGTCTTCTCCAACATCACAGTGCAAAAGCATCAACTCTTCAGCACTCAGCTTTCATTATAGTCCAACTCTCACCTCCATACATGACTACTGGAAAAACCATAGCCTTGACTAGACAGACCTTTGTTGACAAAGTAATGTCTCTGCTTTTTAATATGCTATCTAGGTTGGTCATAACTTTCCTTCCAAGGAGCAAGCGTCTTTTAATTTCATGGGTGCAGTCACCATCTGCAGTGATTTTTGGAGCCCAAAAAAATAAAGTCAGCCACTGTTTCCACTATTTCCCCATCTATTTCCCATGAACTGATGGGCTCAGATGCCATGATCTTAGTTTTCTGAATGTTGAGCTTTAAGCCAACTTTTTCACTCTCCTCTTTCACTTTCATCAAGAGGCTCTTTAGTTCTTCTTCCCTTTCTTCCATAAGGGTGGGGCCATCTGCGTATCTGAGGTTATTGATATTTCTCCCAGCAATCTTGATTCCAGCTTGTGCTTCATCCTGCCCAGCATTTCTCATGATGTACTCTGCATATAAGTTAAATAAGCAGGAGTGAAAATATACAGCCTTGACGTACTCCTTTTCCTATTTGGAACCAGTCTGTTGGTCCATGTCCAGTTCTAACTGTTGCTTCCTGACCTGTATACAGGTTTCTCAAGAGGCAGGTCAGGTGGTCTGGTATTTCTATCTCTTTCAGAATTTTCCATAGTTTATTGTGATCCACACAGTCAAAGGCTTTGGCATAGTCAATAAAGCAGAAATAGATGTTTTTCTGGAACTCTCTTGCTTTTTTGATAATCCAGCAGATGTTGGCAATTTGATCTCTGGTTCCTCTGCCTTTTCTAAAACCAGCTTGAACATCTGGAAGTTCATGGTTCACGTATTTCTGAAGCCTGGCTTGGAGAATTTTGAGCATTACTTTACTAGTATGTGAGATGAGTGCAATTGTGCAGTAGTTTGAGCATTCTTTGTTATTGCTTTTTGTTGGGATTGAAATGAAAACTGACCTTTTCCAGTCCTGTGATCATTTGATAATATAATTTTGTTGTACTCCTATTAATTATTTGTATTTATGCTTTATGTTCATAAGTTGCCTTATGATCATCTGTATTACTCTTGAACTCACATCACTAAAATGTTTCAATTTATTTTGCCTGAATTCTTAATTATATAGCCATACCAAAATCAACTTCTCTGTCAACCATTATTGAAATTATATCAGAATTATCATTGAGCTTTCCCTAACCTTCCAAGGCAGAGTTGCTTTTTTCTCCCTCTGTGTTTTAATATAACATTTACCACTGGTGTTATGGTTACATCCACTTTGGCCTAAAGTAGGTGAACTTATAAAAGAGAGCAATTATGTTGTTTTAACATCTCCAATACCAAAATAGGTTCATAAGTAATGTTGATTGACTAATAAATGAATGGGTTATATACATGTCCTAATTCTGATTTATAATAATTTTAGATTCAAAATAAGAAAGGAAACTTTTATCTCCATCTCAGTTATTCACAAGTCCTTCTTTGCATTAAAAAATTATTAAAAACAATTATTTTGAAATCTGTAATAATTTCTAGTAACTGATTTCTATATTGCTAGAATATATTATGTATTTTAAAGGGGAAATTTTATATACAATGAAAATACATAGAGTAAACTAACAATTTTAAAGGCTGCATAAGTCCCAAATCAAACCAGGTTTTACAACCAGATAGCATGGAGATGAATTTCAAACTCAGATCTGGCTGCCTTCAAAACCACACTTTCTCTTTATGTTATAGTTTGAAGGCAGCTGAGAAAGGTCCTAAAGAACATTTTCCTGGACGACAGCTAAAATCATACTTTGAAGTTCTATTTATTTGAAGGTATCTAGTAGACAATATCGGCTTCCCTGGTGGCTCAGTGGTAAAGAATCTGCCCGCCAATGTAGGACATGCAGGTTCAGTCCCTGGGTTGGGAAGATCTCCTGGAGATGGAAATGCAACCCATTCCGATATTCTTGCCTAGAAAATCCCATGGATAGAGAATCCTGGCAGGCTATAGTCCATGGGGTCTTAAACACAACAACAACAGTAGACAACATATTCAGCATCATTACCTTTAATCCCTGTGCGAATTAGCTAATCAATTCCTTTAAACACCAGGAGGTAGAAGGCATAAGTCTAAGATGCAAGATCCTCTCACAAGAAGGCAAGGGGCACTTCTGGGTAGCTTTTAGGCAATGTGTATGCTTTGTTAAGGAAAGAAAAGAGTCAGGCTGGGTACTTATCTATTAAGTATTTTCATCTCTGAGGCATCAGCTGAAATTCTGAAACAGAAATCCTATTCTACATGGAGTTACACATTGTTTTGTGATCATGTTATTTGAGATCAAGAGATAGCTCTAAGAACACAAATGTCTGACACCTCACTGTCAATCTGACTAGTAATGTTTCTTTCATTATGTTTCATTCATGATGAATGAATGAATGTTTCATTCATAATGAATGCTCGTGTCAGTGAAAGAACTGGGACATAACAATGCTCCAAATGATAATACTGAAGCTATAGTTGTTGATATGTTCAGTAGGGGTCTTCCCGCTTAGCTAAGCTGGTAAAGAATCCTCCTATAATGGAGGAGACCTTGGTTCTGTTGCCGGGTTCAGATGATCCACTGGAGAAGGGATAGGCTACCCACTCCAGTATTCTTGCTTCCCTGAATACTCATATGGTAAAGAATCCACCTGCAATGTGGGAGACCTGGGTTCAGTCCCTGGGTTAGGAAAATGCCCTGGAGAAGGGAATGGCTACCCACTCCAGTATTCTGACCTGGAGAATTCCAGAGGCATTTGGCAGGCTACAGTCCATGGGGTAATAAATAGTATAGTTAATGGTAGAAGTGAGGAACAATATTTGCCAAGAGCCATGATGGAATGATCAGGACAGAAAATTGGCAGAGAAGGGAAAGAAAGGTGATATAGAGTCCAATATTTAAACCCACTTATCCCTGCTTGAGTTCAGAACAAATTGAGAAAAGAATAGATGGAAATCAATAGTATTAGTTTTATTAGCAGTGAGAGCTGGATTGAAGGTTTACAGGAGAGATGAAATAACCAAGTAAGCATGGACCCAATAAAGGTGGGAGAGGATGTGTTGACAAGCATAAAGTTGAAGGCTGAAATAGATGGAAGGAGAATTTAACCCTGTAAGTCAGAAGGAATGAAACAAGTGTAGGATCATATATGGATCATATACTTTTGTAGGGCTGATTGAAAGTTGAAGTAAATTTGCATTTTGAGTACTTTGAAATCCTAGCTGATTTTCTAAAATCATCCTGAGAAGAATCAGAGACAGACAGGAGCTCTGAGGGACCAGCTAGATTTGAAGTCCTCGAATAGGTAGTGTCTGCCTGGTTATATGATTCATTCCAGCAGTCATCAGCAGCCTGAGCTTGTAAGCATGGAGAATAACAGTAACAACACTTAACAGTCATTGAAGGCCTACTATGAGCTAAATATTCTAACTGTTTTATGTGAATTACCTCTCTTAATTCTCATTACCACCCTATAAGGTAGACAGTTATCCCAAATTCATTGATGAAGCACAGAGAAATTAAGGACCTAGGGTCAGTGTTAGTGTGTGATGGTCTAGACCAGGGTTCACATTCACAGTGAGTACATGGTACTGCCTCTTTTAAAAAGTTAGCATTTATTGAGTAAATTCTATGTCCTGGGCACTTTTCACAGTGCTTTAGCTATAATAACATATTTAAACTTACATATGCTCTAATGGGGCTTCCCTCATAGCTCAATCCGTAAAGAGTCTGCCTGCAGTGCAAGAGACCTGGGCTCGATTCCTGAGTCAGGAAGATCCCCTGGAGAAGGAAATAGCAGCCCACTTCAGATTCTTGCCTGGAGAATCCTGTGGACAGAGAAGCCTGGCGGGCTATAGTCTATGGGGTCTCAAGAGTAGGACACAACTGAGCGACTCGGCCCAGAAGCACACACATGACCGGATGGGATAGTTCTGTTATTTCAGAGGCTTCCGTGGTGGCTCAGAAAGTAAAGAATCTCCCTGCAGTGTAGGAGACCTGGGTTCAACCCCTGGATTAGGAAGATCCCTTGGAGGAGGAAATGGCAACCCACTACAGTATTCTTTCCTGGAGAATCTCATGGACAGAGGAGCCTGGTGGGTCCACGGGGTCCCATAGAGTCAGACATGACTGAAGTGACTTAGCATAGTACCCATGTTACAGTGAATTTAAGTAATACAGGCTAGGATCACAGAAGAAGTAAAAGATAGAGTTGGGAATTCAGATTTAATTAATTAACCACTAAGTTCTACTGCATAGTTGAATGGATTATGGTTTGGGGCATGGCCAGGATGGTGGATGTTAGGAACCCGAGTCATTAAAATAACCAGCCATGTGATTCAGATTACTAGGGAAAAAAAAGGGAGGGCAAGAAGAGGTAATAGATTAGGAAAAACTTGAGAAATCACTCCACTTGAGATCTTTCAGGAATCAATCTTACGGTTAACTAAGGATGTGGGATCTAGTAGACTAGGAAGTTAAGAGGATGAGATGCTTGTGTCTAAGCTTATTGAATTATTAACACAGAGCAGATTTGGATGATGAGGACATGTAGGGCATGGCTAACATTGTGTCAGGGTGAAGGTCAGTGAAGGTGAAGGAGTTGAAGATCTGTGAAGATAACTATTGGAATAGTTGCCTATCTATACATGAAAATCACTTAAAATTTTGCCAGAACACAAAGTAGAAGGGAAGCCTAAATGACATGCCAAAGGCCATCATGAATATGGAGGAATGCCCAGCGAGTCTGTATATAATAACCATAAGGAAGGACAAAAGAAGAGATATTCAGACTGCAGGAAGGTAGATGCATCATGATTTGAAAGTGACATTGGGGCACTGAGATAATGTAAATCTATCCCTGGTCACGGCGATCCAGGGGAGTACTGGATCTGAATGTTTTCCTCAGGAGGGTTGCAAGGGAAGTGGTGCTCTAGACGAGAAGGCAGCTTTAATTATAACTTTTTTAAAAGGTAGAAAATGTATTTATTGAAAAGTTTGAGGGCATAGCTGAGTGGGTTCACATAGATAGGAGATGGGTTCCAAAGGGCAAGGTTGAAAAGATTCTAGGCAAGGAAATGAGGAGTGTTGGGAAGAGTAGCAGGGTAGTTGAGGATGGATATACCAGAAATGTAAAGGAGAGCTGTGATTAATTTAGCAGAAAACTATTTGGGCAAACTCAGTTTCACCAGAGAACAAATAGACAAATAATTGCTTGATCCGACTGTACCATATTGTGGAGAAATTTAAGTTGCTGTGCCTATTTTTTATTTCAGCTATTCCAGTGATATTATAGAGTGGAAGTGAATTATGGATTAAAAAGTACAAGGGTAGTACTATTTCCTCAAATTTTGAAGAAAACAAAACCAAAAATGCATACAAACTTGTAAAACAATGTAGTAGTATAACGCCCAAAACAGAGACTAGACTATTATTTGTTTTAGAAAAGATCAGTTTCTTGATCAAAATATTAATTGGCCAACTTCTTTTGAAAAAATTATGTTATCAAATTATATTACCACCAGAGGGACATATAGTTTAAGTAGTAATAAAAGATAATAGGGTCATGAAGCGTATGGGATGGAATTTTCTCAGCTCCCTGCCATTGAGAAGACCAGAGCAAAAATTGGAATGCAAAAAGATAACTTTAAAAAGCTAAAATAAAATTTTTATTTATTGGAAATATACAGAAAAGTACAAAAATTGTTATCACCCAGCTCAGTTGTCACAAAGTGGCAGGTATAACTTGTACCTGGTAAGTACTAGTTAATAATTTCCATCCAAGAAGTCACAGATCTTCAGAACAAAACTGTGTGAGAACACAGTGGTCTGAAAAGGAGGTGGCCTTTAGGATCTGGAGACAAGATTGTAGGCAACCGGATTAAGGCAACATAGTGTTCTGTGGCCAAGAAGCATGGATAAAATTAAAAATTTTGATAAGACTTTGATAAAGTTTAAAATGAGTTTCTCTTGTTTCCTTAAAAAATAATCCTTCTTCAATGAGTCATGGGATATCAGTTTTTTTGCAGAGTCCCATAGAACACTGGAAGTAATGCTTGACAAATGCTCCATTCCACTGGTACATTTTCTTTAACAAAAGAAAATTTTCATTTACTTGCCTGTTTCTATAATGCCAAGCATTTTTCTTTTAGCTACTAATTTCTTGAAAGTCACCTTTTAACCCCAAACTATGGAATCATCTTCAAACCAAATCCTCTGTTGAAGAACCAAGCAAGGGAAAACACGGGGTTTCCAAAGAGAGTTAAAAAGGTGTGTAACGAAAGGTTTCTAGAGGGGTGGTGATCATAAAAACATCATTCGCTCTGTTTCCTCTGTTTTCCTTAGGGGATTCAGGTTTCATTCGTGTGTGTAATAAGCCAGTTCAGACTGTGTGGCAATTGTGTATCAGAGGAGTCACAGTAGGGAGTTTTCAGATCACTGTGAATGGAGTGTCCACTCTCACTGCTCCACTGAGAATAACTCTTGATCGAGTCACCCCGGAATTTCTGAGCTGTAAAATCAATAGGACCTCTCAAAGGTCTGCACACTGCCCATCACTCCAGTGATCTTGTGGCCTCCTCTGGCCTTGGTGACAACATGGTCAGCTTTTTCCTCCCACTCCTTGATCATTTCTTCTCACTTTTTTCCCCAGTAATTCCTGTGTATCTTGTTTATTCTGTTATTATATGGGACTACTTATAGTTTTTTAATATCAAAGTTATTTAAGATTCTCTTCCTTTGTATGTTGTGTTTGTGTTGTTGTTTGCTGGGAATGACTTGTCCCCCACTTTACACCCACACAAACCCCATCTTTTCTTTCAAGATCCTGCTCCACACTGGGCATCCTCCCCGCCCCCACCCCCACCGCAAGATGGTCTCTTTGCAGGATGGCCTTCTGTCCGTGTCAACAGTAATTTCAGTATTTTATATTTGTTTTATAAACTATCGAGGCTGTGACTCAAATGGAAAGAGAGAAAGCAAAGCCAAATCTGGAGAACCTGCCAAGGTAGCAGGCAGAAGAAAAGGTTAAGGAAGCCAAACTGGGGGTCATAGGGGTGGCGGGGGTGATGGTGGGTGGGGCTTGCTACAGACTGGGGGAAGGAGCAGGTCTAGAGAAATGCCTAAGGAAGAAAACAAGGAACTTTCATCAGTTTTTGCAGGGACCAGTCACATTTAGAGATAAAGAGAGGAAGGAGTAGTATAATGGGGAAGATTTCCCAGGAAATCTTTCTCAGAAAATCTTTCAAAATTCAATACGGTTAAAGGAAATCCTGACTGGGGAGGGGGAAGATATTCTTTCAGTCCCAAGATTTTCTGAGTCATCATGATAACGCTGTATTTGGGAAACCTCAAACCAGCCTCCACTTTTTTCCTCCTCACATTCAATGAGTCACGATGTTTCTGCCACAAGAACAGAATCTGCCTCTACAGAGGTCAGCTGTCACCTTCCAGTTACCACTCTGTGTGTGTGGCATCTGTCCTCATGCTGTTCCACCCTCCCTGGCATCTGACCCTGGTGGCCTCCTCCGCGAAGCCATCTTCTCCCTCACGCCATGCCCGACCCCTCCAGCCCCCGCCGTTCGCTCTTTCCAATGCCCTTCACTTCATGAGCTTCTCTTCTCCCTTTTACTTTCTCTAAATACACACGAAGACTTCCTCCTTGGAAAAAATTCCCTCAGTGACTCCATCCATTTTCACACCTTCAGCCATTTTTTATTCAGGAAACACTTCAGTTGCTGGCTGTGACCGCTCTCTTAAGTTCCAGACCTACTCTAACGACAACACATTAGACCTTTCAACCTGAATGCTTTGTGGGAAGCTCAGTCCTAATGTCCGCCATCAGAGGTGAATATTCCCACATAACTGCTCTTCTTGATAATTCTCTGCCGGGGTTCTAAAGGCAAGATTTTCCCGCAACTCTACAGTGCCTTATATTCTTCTTGATTAACCTGTTATCCATGTTTTTTGCCTCCGTTTCTATAAAACGCCCTCTGTCCATGTCACTCTACTGTTCCCACCAGTCTCTGTTCTTCCCTCTGGGTAAGCAAGCTTCACCTCCTTCACAGACTTCTGGTCTTATATCACTTATTCAGATTAACATGGCTTGATTGTCTGCTCTGAGCCAGGCATTGAGAAAGGTAATGAGTCAGGGTTCTCAACTCTTCTTTAAAAACAAAATTAAACAAACGCCTGGACATGTGCTTCAGAGATTCCAAATGAATTGGTCTAGGGTGGGGCTTGGACATTAGTATTTTTCAAACTCCCCAAATGAATTTGACATTTAGCCAGAGTTGAGAACTACAGACTCTATTACATGTAAAATTAAAAGTGATAAGTGCCATGAAGAAAATGAACAGGGAACTTTGAGAGAAAGGATATAGTAGGACAATGTGTATGAAACCCCAAGTCTCTCCAAAGGAGTAATATTTAATGTGGATTTTTAAGGATGAGTATAGTTTGGCCAGGCAAGTAAGCAGATGAGAAGAAAAACATTTTTGATGAATTTGAGTCATGAAAGAGCCTGCCTGGCATGCCTTGAGGAAATAAAAGCAAGCCAGTGTGGATAGCATGTGGTGAGGGACGGGAAGAGTGACTTAAATGAGGTTGGAACCCAAAAAAGGTTTTCTTAGGAGCATTGAAAAGCCATGTATAGTATTTTAGAGACAAAAACAATTTCTAAATTTGTAACTTTACTCCGGTTTCCCTGTAGAGGGTAACAGGAGTTCAAAACAGAGCAGATGGAGGGAGACTAAATATAAGTTTGAAGTTGGATAAAGGTGGTGACCACAGATATTAATAGAAGTTTACAGATTGGATATATATTTTGAAAGAAGAATTAATAGAATTTGTTGGTGGAGTGGCTGTAAGCAATGAGGGAAGATCACTCATCATCAAGGGTGTTTCTCAGGTTTTTGGGTTAAGATATTGAGAGCTGATGATGCCATTTACCTTTTTTTTTTTTATAATAGACTTTGTTTTAGGGCAGTTTTAGGTTTGCAGCAAAATCGAGCAGAAGGGTTTTCATGTTCCTCGTGGTTTTACACATTTCTTTATCTACTTTTGCCTTTTCTGGGTGTTTATATAAACACAATTTGCGGTATGTGGTATTGCATCTAACTTCCTTTGTTTTTCATAATCTTTTTGAGATTTTTCAATGTGATAGCATATATCAGTATTTAATTTCTTTTTATTATGGAATGGATAACTACATTGTTAATTTATTAACCTATTGATAAACATTTGGATTATATCCAGTTTTTGGCATCTATGAATAATGCTACTATAAATATTTGCATGCAAGCCTTTGTGTGGACATATATTTTCATATCCCTTGTCTGGATTCCCAGGAATGGGATTGTTGTATTATATGTGAAGCATGTATTCAACTTTTTAAAAATTGGCCTTTTTTTTTTTTTGAGCAAAGTTAGGTTCATAGCAAATTTGAGCCAGAAGTTGCCGTATAAAATAATTTCTTCATATCCTCAGATTCTGCATCTGTAGATTCAACCAACCATGGATTCAAGTACTCAAAAAAAATTCCTTAAAGTTCATAAAAAGCAAAACTTGAATTAGCTGTGCACAGGCAACTGTTTACATAACATTTACATTATGTTAGGCATTGTAAGTGCCGTAGAGATGATTTGACATATGATTGTGTATGTGTGCAGCTTACATGCAAATACTCCACCATTTTATATAAGGGATCTGAGCATTTTTGGATTTTGATAGCTGCAGGATTGGGGAGGCAGATCTTGGAACCAATCTTCTAAGGACACCAAGGAATGACTGTACTCTCTACCCCCTCCCACCTCAGTTCGGTTCAGTTGCTCAGTCGTGTCCGACTCTTTGCGACCCCATGGACTGCATCATACGGCTTCCCTGTCCATCACCAACCCCCTGAGCCTACTCAGACTCATGTCCATCGAGTTGGTGCTGCCATCCAACCATCTCATCCTCTGTCATCCCCTTCTCCTCCTGCCTTCAATCTTTCCCAGCATCAGGGTCTTTTCCAGTGAGTCAGTTCTTCACATCAGGTGGCCAAAGTATAGGAGTTTCAGCTTCAGCATCAGTCCTTCCAATGAATATTTGGGATTGATTTCCTTTAGGATTGACTGGTTGGATCTCCTTGCAGTCCAAGGGACTCTCAAGAGCCTTCTTCATCACCACACTTGAAAATCATCAATTCTTTGACGCTCAGCTTTGTTTATAGTCCAACTCTCACATCCATACATGACTACTGGAAAAACCATAGCTTTGACTAGATGGACCTTTGTTGGTAAAGTAATGTCTCTGCTTTTTAATATGCTGTCTAGGTTGGTCATAGCTTTTCTTCCAAGGAGCAAGCATCTTTTAATGTCATGGCTGCAGTCACCACCTGCAGTAATTTTGGAGCCCAAGAAAATTGTTTCCATTGTTTCCCCATCTATTTGCCATGAAGTGATGGGACCTGATGCCATGATCTTAGTTTTCTGAATGTTGAGTTTTAAGCCAACTTTTTCACTCTCCTCTTTCACTTTCATCAAGAGGCTCTTTGGTTCTTATTCACTTTCTGCCATAAGGGTGGTGTCACATCATTGTCACCAGACTCCATAATGAGAGTTCACTCTGTGTTGCATATTCTCCTCCACTCTCATCTTGCTAGTGTGGTTTCTGAAGAAAAATTGGATGTAATTCTTATCTTTGTGCCTTTGTTAAGTGAGATGTTTATCCGCTCTACCTTTTATAAGGTTTTTTATCTTTGATTTTATTGTCATGTGAATATGATACACCCACCTGGGTGTAGGGTCTTAAGGGATTTTTGTTTATTTTGTTTGGCATTTATGTTGCTTGGTGTTCTCTGAGCTTCTTGGGTATGTGATTTGGTGTCTGACACTAATATGGGGGAAATCCTCAGTCATTGTTTCTTCAAATAATTCTTCTGTTCCTTTCTTTCTTTCCTTTATTCTTCTTTTGCTTTTTGGAAGTTTCTCCTGAAATATGCTGTAGGTCAGAAATCTTTCCTCAGCCTTGCCTAGTCTACAAATAAATCCATCAAGGCATTCTTCATTTCTGTTACAATGTTGTTGATCACTGGCATTTCTGTTTGATTCCTACTTAGAATGTCCCTATCTCTGCCAGCATTGCCCATCTGTTCCTGCATGCTGCCTACTTTATGTGTTCAATGCCTTCACTTATTAATCACAATTGTTTGAAATTCCTGGTCTGACACTTCCAATACCCTTGCCGTGTTAGAGTCTGGTTTTGACGCTTGCTCTGTCTCTTTAAACTGTGTTTTTTGCCTCTGTTCCCACTGGGTCTGTTTCTATAGGCTTTGTGTGCCAGAAGGTCCTGCTTCATACTTCCTTCTGAGCTTGCTTTCTACAGGAGAATGCAAAAATCAAGAGATTCCCATTCTATGTAGCATTAAGTGCAGTCTTGCAGCCTTCTAGAATTTGGTCCTGATTTATCTTCACGGGCTCATTTCTGACTATGGCTTCATGCATAAATTGCCAAAGTAATGTTCATTGAACACGTGCTCTATGTTTTTTGCCATATGTCTTTATTTTTAGCATTCCCTTAGCCTGGAATACTTTTTTCCTTTTATTATTATGAAAATTCTACTTATCTTTAGAACAAATTCAGATCCTCTTTCCACAGGGTTTTCTAAAGGATACATACCTTTACCATAATCTTTGGTGTATACTTCTTTACAAGTTATTAGAGGATACTTACCACAGGCTAGTTATGTTATTATCAGTAACAAAATTGTTTTTCTAATCCCTCCCACCTCCTCCACCCAAGAACAGCTTGATGGGAGTGATCATTTTTTATTCATCTCTGTACCCACCTGAGATCCAGCAAAGTGTTTCTAAAGTTAGTAGATGCTCTATATTTATTGAACTGAATTAGTATATCAAGAATGTTTTCTTTTTAAAATTTCTTCATTTTAATCAACATTTCATGAGAATATTTTAACATATGATAATAATGACTAGGATATCCTAATGATTCATAGAAACCATTTGTTAACTAATAAAGCCAGCTATAGCTGGGATCAGCATTTAACGTGACATGACCCTTCTTTCTTTTGACTGAAGACATTTAAACATTTTATTTCTTAATAGAGTGAAAGACGAGAAAGAGCATTTGTAGGAGTAATACTTTTTTAAAAAGAAATATTGCCTTGGATAGATAAGAACTATTCCAAATATATTCTCTGTGAATCCCTAGTGTTTCCATGAAATTGTTATTCCTTCTGCAGTGCTGTATTGAGGGTTAACATGACTATTGTCTGTATCTGAGAAATGACTATGTTTCCTTTTTGTTCTCAGAAAGAGTAATTGAATGTAGAATATCTTACTAAATGCTGGCCTGTGACAGTGTTAACACTCTTGACTATCTCTTAATGGCAGGGCAATTGTTTGCTGAGTGGGAGTTTTATAAATCCCCTGGCACTAGTATGTCCCGATAATTATGATGAAGTGCATTGGTCAGTGTTGATTCAGTAGTCCCCACCCTGGAAGATATTTCATTCACAGTTCCCTGGCCCACTTCCACTTTTCCAGTTATTAGAGACCTTTACTACTCTTCTGCGTGCTTGCCTAAATTATTTTTTGAAATCATATTTTACAGAAACTTAGAACCCACACAAATTTTAGACAGTCTTCCATTTAGAACAGTTCATCTCTCATGGTATTCACAGAATCTAGTTAATGGGGCAAGAAAATACTCTTTTAAGATCTTTTTTAAAATTGAAGTATAATAAAATTTACAATGTTGTGTTAGTATCAAGTGTACAGCAAAATGATTCAGTTATACATATATGTATATATATATTCTTTTTCAGATACTTTTCCATTATAGGTTATTACAAGATATTGAGGAGAACTACATTCAATATTTTACAATAACCAATAAGGGAAAAGAATCGGAAAAAGAATATACATATGTATGTATGTACATATGTATGTATAACTGAACCACTTTACACTTGAAACTAATGCAGCATTGTATATCAACTACACTTCAATAAAAATAATTAAAAAAAAAAGAAATTGAGTATACTGTGCTATAAGGTAGCTCCTTATTTGCCTATTTTATATATAGTATTGTATATATGAAAAAATACTTTTCAATTTTGTTTTTTTATGGCAATCAGTGGCTCCTGTTTGCTATGTAATTGTCATTTGCAGAAGTAAAAGTTAAATTCTCCCACCTACCCTGTAGAGTTCTTCATGCCTGGAATAAGCAGTTACTCTGAAGGAAATAGCAACCCACTCCAGTATTCTTGCCTGGAAAATTCTATGGATGGAGGAGCCTGGCAAGCTATAGTTCATGGGGTCGCAAAGAGTCAGACACAACTGAATGATTTCACTCACTTTTGAAATCATGAGAAATCACTGTTTCTCATCTGATAAAAATCTCAAATTGAAGCACTAGTATCTCTGCTATGGGAATTATAGGTGTATGTGGTCTGGTTACAAATTCTTTTTATTTTTCAGAAACTTGTTTTAAAAGTAAACCTCAATAGCAAGGAGAAGAGAAAAAAATTAGACAATGGCTTCCTCCAGGCAATTACAAAATAAAGGTCAGCATATGAGTGGAAAATGACCATAAAAACATTTTTCATGAAATACAGCAGTAGATTTGCCAAATATAACAACTATATCCATTTGCTTTCAAATCAATTGCATTTTTAAAGTACTTTCCTTTAGAATACTTTGGTGTGAGGATAGAAACTGAGGAGAGCCAACTGATAGATTGTTAAAAATATGGAATGGTTCAAAATATTAATGTAATGCTAAGGGTGACTGGGTAACAAATGGTACATTTGCTCGTTGTTCAACCTGACATAATTAATATTCCAGGTCATGCTTAAGTTCCCATGATGGAGGGTCTGAAGGGGGAAATTCAAGAAAAATATATATCTATTATATAACTCATTGCCTTTTTTTCCCTTTCCTTTTGACGAGTCAGAATCATAGCCTTTAAAAAAAAAAAAATCAGTGCTTTCACACCTCATTTGCCGTATTCACCACTGGGCCACCAGTCAGCAGCCAGGCCTGATCCAGGGAGGTCAGTAAGAAGCTATTAGCAGCGTCCTCTCCTGAGATTTCTTGGGTCTTATTGAGTTGAATGTTAGCATGACAGTACTGCAAATAACTCAGTTGTAGGCTTCTTTTTTTTTCAAACAGTTAGCACAGATTTCCCAATAGTGTTGGTCACTCTAGAAAATTATTGCTGAAAATGAAGTCCCCAAAGCAAGCTTGGCAGTAGCCCTTCTAAGTTGTGAAAAATGTGAAAACGGAAAAATATGTCATAGTCCCTGAGGATTAACTTTTTACTTATTACTGTGACTCATAGTAATATTTTTTTTTAAAAATCCACAACAAACCCTTAGTCACAAAGTGTCTTGCAAGTTAATGACATATAGCCGTCGAGACTGTAGTTAAGGCTGTTTTATTTACTTAAAGAAAATAATAATTAAATGAATACTGTATTAATATAAATAGGGTATCTCCTTGGTATAGGGGTTGGGGGGGTTGGACCATTTTCATTGACAAAAGTTAGGCAAATGTATTAAATTAATTTCTAAACTACTGACACCTTGAAGATTTTAAATGATACATTTTCCATTCAATTAAAATATATTTTCTATCTATATATGATTGAAATTGCAAAGAGAATACACATGAGGAGGTCTCCATATAGGTTGCAAAATATAATCTAAGAAAGCTATCATGTCTACTGATCTATTTGCATTTCCCATCTAGCCTATGTATACACGTGCATGCAAATGTGAAGGAGATCAAAGATTTCTAATGGGGTAAAGTTAACAGTGGGTTGCTGTTATTCAGGTAGATAGATATTTTTAAGTGATACATTATAATCTAGTTACATTGTATGCATTTTACCATTTTAATCTCTAAGATTATGGAAATGATAAGCTAACAGACTTCAGTTAACTAGATCATCACAAAACAGAATTCTGTTCTCTTGTATGTCTTTCATAAACTATGAAGATTTAATTCTGCTTTATGTCAGACTAGTCTTTTTAGTCTATTTAGTCTTTTTATACTATTATATCAAATATAATAGTATAGTATTTATTGTTATTTCTCATTACAATTGATACATAGTCTCATCTTAGAAAATCACCCAAAAAATCATATTAAAATTACCATCCACTTAAAAGTTACTATCCACTGAAAGCTATTTTGAATACATGTATGTATAGATTTTCTGATATTGGCATCATTAAAAATATCTGCTTATGTGTCCACCTTGTTTTGTATTTAGTATTATAGTCAGAATATGTTAACATGGCATTAAAAATAGCTTATACAATGCCTATAATGTTTTCAATACTTTCTTTCTTGTATGAATTATACAGGGAAAAATTCTCAAAGAAGAGTCAATTCAAAACATTTTAAAAATAGATAAATATTAACTTTTTTCTTAGCATAGAAAAAATTGAGTTGTAGGTGACTCAATAGGTCCAGAATTATTTGGTTCTAGATCACAGTGTATTCAAAAGCAAACTGGAACTGAAGTGTTAAGAAAGGTGAAAAGGATATAATCTAAAACTTTTAAAAGAAGTCAGTAAGACTTTGAAATAAACTTGAATTTTACTAAGATATTTATGTGGCTTGGGAAAGTAAAAGTAAAATAGACTTCATGGGCCTTTCTTAACAGTGCCTTGTTTCTCTTGATAAGCATTTAGCATTCATTTTTTGAGTGTCAAGCACTTTGGTAGGCCCTGGAGATGCAAAAATATCTAAAACAGAGTCCCTGTGTTCCAGCTGCTTGCTTAGGGGAAACCGAGGCACACAAAGATAATTATGAAACAATGTGATAGGCACTATCCCCAAGCAATTAAGGAAGCACTGGGGATAGGACATGAAACCTAGTCTGAGTTGATACTGTTGTTGTTGTTTGTCACCAAGTCATGTCCAACTCTTTGCAACCCAGTGGACTGCAGCATGCCAGGCTTCCCTGTCCTTCACCATCTCCCAGAGTTTGTTCGAGTTTATGTACCACTCCTTGGCTCTCTCTCTGTCCTTTTCTGAATACACTGGCTGATACTTTGACAAGCCAATCTGTGGGAAAAGTGACCCTATCATGGCTTGATAATTCCCTTCCTTTGGTATTAGTTAGTCAGGTCAGTCATGTCTGACTATTTGTGACCCCATGGACTGCAACACGCTAGGCTTTTCTGTCCGTCATCAACTCCTGGAGCTTGCTCAAATTCATGTCCATCGAGTCGGTGATGCCATCGAAACATCTCATTTTCTGTCGTCCCCTTCTCCTCCTGCCTTCAATCTTTCCCAGCATCAGAGTCTAGAGTTTTCTCCAACATCACAGTTCAAAATTAGATAGAGGTTAATATGGGCTAAGCATCCTCATGTTTATGCAGGAGATGCAGGTTTGATCCCTGGGTCAGGAAGATTCCCTGGAGTAGAAAATGGCAACCCACTCCAGTATTCTTGCCTGGAAAACTCCATGGACAGAGGAACCTGGCGGGTTATAGTCCATGTGGACACGACTGAACACACACACACACACACACACACACACAGAGGTTAATACTTACTGAAGAGTTAGACTGGAAATATAAAATAAAATATATTTTATTTTATGAAATACAAAAATATCCTATTCCCCAGGATAGCTCTTCAAAGGCAACTACTGTAGTTAATCATACTACTTTAGACTTGCTTATTCTGAAGAGGTAAATATAACAACTAGAAATATTTATGAATCTGATGGTGGCTTAAGAGAAAAGCACATTTTTAGGAAAAACAGGCTAAATTTATACATTCTTTATGTTGAATGTCTACAGAACAACCAAATAAGTCATTCTGTCCTTTAAACTATAGGTTTTTTTTCCCATGAATATGCATTTGTATATATGAAAGGAGTAAAAACTATAGCTCTATAAGGTTTGTGTATTCAAACATCATTGACTTTTCAGAAGATGGAGTATAAACTTGAATTTAACCTTTATTCCATGTACATCTATGGAACCACTATTGCGTTAACAGGAACTGTATTAAATAAGTGTTGACTATTTTGATGCAGAGTGAGACAAGGCCAGTCATAAAACAATAAGGGTAATGTTACATTATAGAACCATGTGGATACAACTCATTAAATAAAGGATGTATACATATAGCTGATCCACTTTGTTGTACAGCAGAAACTAACACAATATTGTAAAGCAATTATATTACAATAATAAAAAAATAGGACGTTATTTTGAATGATTATATACATAAACACAAACACACACACATATATATACACATATATGTACATGCATATGTAGTTTTACATATATACCATTTAGATTATTATTTTAAAGAACTTAAAATGACTACCATTAGTTAGGTTGTATAATGAATAATCATTCAAATAATCAAATATTTATTAAGTTCATACTTTGTACCTGAAACTGGTTCAAACATTATATATTTGAGTTTGTGTGTGAATGTATGACTTCTAGAGATGGTTAAATATACATATACATAGTAAATGGTTAGAAAAACAACATGAATGCCTTAAGGTCCTTCTGTTTTTTTCTCAGGTACAATTATGTCAAATATGTCATGTGTGGCAGAAACTATAGCTCAGTTGTTCTTAGTGTATTTAGTTTTCAACCATGAATAGTTCCGAAACTGTTGGCCTGGAGACAAAGGATCTTTTGAAATCTCTTTAGACAAATTGGACTTCCCTGTGGTTCAGAAGGTAAAGAATCTGCCCGCAATGCAAGAGACTTGGGTTTGATCCCTAGATCAGGAAGATCCCCTGGAAATGGACTGGCAATCCACTCCAGTATTCTTGCCTGGAGAATCCCATGGACAAAGAAGTGTGGTGGGGTCCCAACGAGTCCAACACTGAGCAACTGAGCTACTGAGCGACTAACACTTCTTTTTTTCATTTATTTTTATTAGTTGAAGGCTAATTACTTTACAATATTGTAGTGGTTTTTGCCTTACATTGACATGACTCGGCCATGGATTTACATGTGTTATCCATCCTGAGCCCCGCTCCCACCTCCCTCCCCATCCCATCCCTCTGGGTCTTTCTTTCACTTAGATGAATCTGAAGTCCATCTCTTCTGTAGTTTAAAATAGTCAACTTTGTCTGGTTACAACTTTATCTTCCCTTTATTTTATGTGAAGATGAAAGATAAAATCAAAATGATGTGGTTCTGCTTTAGATTCCAGGAATATATAATTCACCGTTCAGAAAAGATCCTGACCCATGGGAGCTGAGGCTCCAGAAGGCGAAGCCTCTGACGCACCGAGGCCCTAAGGTGAAGCGGAAGCCCTGCGTCAGCGTTAGCAACTGGCTGGCCTGCACCAGCGCCCGGTCCTTTCCTCGGTCTGGAATTCTGCCCCCTATTGACCGGAAACGCTGTCAGGTACTCATTATCTTACCTAGGAATTGTCCCAGTGATCGTATTCTTTCTGTGTGTGGGTTTTTTTTTTGTTGTTGTTTGTTTGTTTGTTTGTTTTAGTTATTGTGTTTTGTTTTGTCTTTGTGAATAGAAAGGAAAATTATTTTTTTCTGAATAATTTTTTTTTTTTTTGGCCATGACGTGCAGCTTGTGGCATCTTATTTCCTGATCAGGGATTGACCCTGGGCCCTTGGCAGTGATACCACTGAGTCCTAGCCACCGGACTGCCAGATAATTCCCCCAAATCTAATTTTAAATAATAAAAATGAAGTGCATTTTAAATATATACCAAAGAACTCTTCAAATGTTTCCTTGGTACTGAATTTTATTGTTCTGACTGTGGAAATAACACATAGAATTTGGGGCTAGGATGTATCTTTTTTTATGTGACAATACTGTGGTAATGGCATTTGTTATAACGTGTTGTTGCTAGTAAAATCCTATATATTATCAGCCTCTCATCGGGTGGTTCTTGTAGATGTGTGCATACCAAGTTGCTTCAGTCATGGCCAACTTTATGCAACCCTATGACCTAGGAACCTGCCAAACTCCTCTGTCCATGGGTCTCTCCAGGCAAGAATACTGGAGTGGGTTGTCATGCCCTCCGCCAGGGGATGTTCCTGACCCAGGAATCGAATCCATGTCTCCTGCCTCTTCTGCGTTCCAGGTGGATTCTTTACTGCTGAGCCGCTGGGAAGCCTGGTGGTTCATGTAATCATATATAATTATCAACCTAATTTGGATGGGAGTCACTGAAAAAGTGTAACTTGGAGAATTAAACTATGGATTAGGTAGGATATAGCAGGATCAGTCAAGGACTTTCTAGGTCTATGGAATGGGGTGAGTTTTGATGATTGTCACTGTCCGGAAAGTCCCAGAGAACACCACTTCTGTTGCCATTCCCCGCCCCCACCACTATTTAAACTGGACTAGACAACTGCCACCAGGAAGCACCCACCCGGAAGTGGACTGACTCTGGTTCATCCAGCCAGGCTTCCAGAACTGCTACCGACTTGCCCCTGTGTATCGATCGCTGTACAAGTTACTGCAAAGTCTGATGGCATCAACCAACACACACGTTTCTTTTCTCAGTTTCTGTGGGTCAGCGTTGCAGGCACAGCTTAGGTGAGTGCCTCTGACTGAAGACCTCTCATGAAGCTGCAGTCAGGGTGTCAGCTGGGGCCGTAATTTCGTATCAGAGCTCGGCAGCGGGTGGGAGGCGAGGAGGGTGGGGAGATCCGCTCCCAGGGTCACTCACAGGGTTCGTGGTTGTTTTCCCGTCTCTCCTCACTCACTCCTACAGCGCTCCCTTCCCTGGAGATCACAGGTGGGGCTGGAAGTGCCAGTCTGCCAATCACTTGGTCTTTCTGGTGACCGGTGTCATCCGGAGGCTGAGAGACTTAGGGGCTCCAGCCTAAGTCATCGTATTAGCATAAACTTAGGTGTAATCTTGCCATGAGCAACAAAAGATATTCCTGTCATTGGGAAATTGCAAAGATTTTACGAGCTCTATGCCAGGAACCAGGGACAAAGACCAAATATTTCTTAATGTACCACAGTGGTATATATATGAAGATACATGGAAAATATATATACATTTACATAAAGATATACATTCTTATATATATGGAATACACATCTGTATGGAAGATTTGATTTTATATATGTGTATGTACATACACATATACATATATAGGTATACACACATGTGCACATAATCATAGAATACATTTATCTAACATAAAACAAAATAATTACCCCTGCTAGTAATTTCCTTTCCCTTTCCTTCTTTCCCCATCGCCTTCCTTCTTACCCCTGATTCTCTCCCCCACCCCCATCATACATTCTTTTCCTTCTTTTCCTTCTTTCTCTTATTTTCCTTTCACTTTCTTTCTTCACTCATCTTCTCTTCCCACCTTCTCCCTTATCATCTTTGACTTCTTCTTACTCCCTTCCTTTCTTGCTTCCCCCCCACCCCGCCTTCTTTCCTGTCCTGTTTTCACAGGATGGGAAACCAATTTCCTGTACTTACCTATAATAAAAATGTACATGTGTGACTGGGGACATATGAGATTCTATATGCTACAGTCCAAATAATAATATTTACACTCTGACAGTCTGTCTGTACTTGTGAGGTGAATTTCTTAGATGTATGAGACAATAATAACAAGTTAACTTTTTTTCACTATTATTTAAGCTTCGAGAAAAATGTATAAATATAAGATGACTATAAAGTAATGTGGGTTATTAAAAATATAGACAAATTTATTTGACTTATAATTGGACTCACATTCTCAAATATTGGAGAGTTATAGCTAAGAGTCCAAGAAAACTTGCAGGTTCAGGTTGAATCCTGAATGGTCTACACATTCTAGGATTGAGTATTTGTAAATGAGTACAATGAGAGGAACTGACGTTTGAAGTTTTGTCTGAAATTTGGGATGCCGTCTCACTCCAGGTATGATTGGTACAAGTGATCCCTTGAGGCCTAAAAGAGCCTGTCAACAAAAACCCAAGTCAGTAGAAGCCTTGGCACAAGAGAACCTTGACAGTAGCTGTCAAGTATGCTAACCAGGAAGGTAGTCTATTAAGCTCAAAGGCAAGGTATTAATTGTCTAAGATGTGTACGTATGGACCAGGCACCGAAGCACATAGAAAGATGGACATTTTTAAGATCTGTGGTCCTGAAGATTCTAGTGAATGAGAAAAGAAGAGTGGCTCTATTTTTATTCTAAATTTTGCTTAAGTAAAATCTCTCCTCTTTCATTTCCTAATCTTGTTGGGAAGAGCAAGTTCCAAAGCAAGTAGTGGAATAGGCCTCCAAATGGGTATGTATTGCATTGATACATCAACAAAGGTCAGAAGGCAGGATTTAACCACCAAGAATACTTTACCCCTTGTGAACACCAGTTCCTTCAAAGTCATAGCCTTGGCTTTTTGTTTATATATTAGATGCTACCATTGTTCAAAATCTTTTTCAAACTTCTCTCAAAACTAGGAGTAGTAGAATAATAATAATTAAGCTAGGATTACAATTTTAGTGTATTTATTATTAATATGTTCTAAGTACAATGCTGAGTGTTACTTATATTGTCTTGCATTATCTCAAGAACAATTTTGTGAGATAGTTATTGTTCCACCTCAACATTTGAAGAGAAAGGGTCTAGAGAAGTAATTTGCCTCTGAGAGCACAACCAAATATTGTTCAAATCACAGAATTTGTCAAGTGGAGGATTAAAAATCTGAACAATACCCTTATTTGAGTTCTTAATTGTGAACTTGTCATCATGTTACTGTATCTTTAAAAAGTAAAGTTCCAATAAAAATCCATTAACTACTTTCAAATATAGCAATCCTCCTGTCCAGCTGTGAAAAGTACTAGATGATACTTATTTGCCATTTGTGTTATTTACGGTCCATGACTTTTATGGTAACTGGTTCCTATTATTGGTTTCTATTAATGTAAAACATAAGTGAACATAAATGAGGCGTGAATCATTTCTTTTTATTAGCCCCACAGTCTTCACTCAGTGCTTGCAGTAACTCCAGCTGTGTCTTGTTAGTGATAACCTATTTAAAGAAGACATCTTTAAGGATAAGGGATATGACTAGAAATCTTTGTCCATTTTGTATCACTTCCGCACAACAATGGTAGTGAAAAGAAAATGTAATTGATTGCACAGCACCATCTTGAGCTGCTTCTGTTTTGTAGTGTGTTTCATATGATACTATCTAGACAACCAGTAGCTTCTAGTAACTACTGTAAGTAACTGCTAATTTAAAGGTGCAATATGGTGTAAATCACTTCATACCATTGCAGCTTAAGGACTTTGCTATATATTTGTCCCATTCGATGATAAATCACAAATATTTCATTTGTGACTAAATAAAATTATTTAAGAGGATAAATGACCACTTTCCATTCATCTGTGAAGATAATTTCCTTCATTATCCAGTGAAATTATTCATATTTCTGATGCTTCTAAAATTAGATCCAACAAAACAATTATTAAGCAATAAAGTTTAAAATTTTATATAAAAACACTTAAAATGATTTAAAATATGGCCCTTCCATATTTGGAGGGAGGTCACCAAGTGTAAGATTTGGCATTCGTCTAAAAATTTTATTTTAATAAAAAAAAAACTTGCCATCCTCTTTCTATCTGTTTGAAAGCTGTGCCCAAGAATCTTTCCTAGTATTTTTGCTTACTCAAAAAGGGAGCAAATTCTTTTTAAATTATGAGACATAGACTTTTAAAAATTAGAAAACAAAGCAACTTTTATAACTGTAAGTTAACTAATTCTTGTATGAAAATTTGTAAGTAGGGGAAATTCTGCCTATTTTCAAACATTTTTAATATAATCACTTGAACTTGTCTGAACGTTTCTCTGGTAGCTCAGATGATAAAGCATCTGCCTATAATGCGGGAGACTCGGGTTCGATCCCTGGGTCGGGAAGACCCCCTGGAGAAAGAAATGGCAGCCCACTCCAGTATTCATGCCTGGAAAATCCCATGGACCGAGGAGCCTGGGGGGCCACAGTCCATGGGATTGCAAAGAGTCGGACACGACTGAGAGACTTCACTTTCTTGAGGATGAGATGCTCTTACCTCATGTGTTTACTAATTCAAACAAGAATAAGTTCATCTTTAAAAATAATTTAGGGTCTTGGAGAGGGAAGCGGGAGGGGGGATCAGGATGGGGAACACATGTAAATCCATGGCCGATTCATGTCAATGTATGGCAAAAACCACTGCAATATTGTAAAAAAAAAAAAAAAAAAAAAAAGACTAATAAAATGTCAGGAAGAAATTTCAAAAAAAAAAGTAAATAAAAATAAAAATAATTTAGTAAATGAAATGCTACTTGCTTTTCTTTGTAGATATTCAGTAGGCTTGATCATAAATCATAAAATATTTACGTCCTCCTGTCTTGTCAGGGACCATTCCGCGACATCTCGGAAGTATTGGAACAGCGCTACAAGCCTCTGGAACCGACACTGCGAGTGGCAGAACCCATCGATGGGCTAACCGAGGCCAGAGCACAGCTCCAGAAGCAGGAATGTGCGCGAAATATCAATGACAATATGTAAGTTCTTAGCTTAAAAGAAGTAACTGTACCATATTTGGTCCCTTAAGTTTTTAGAAATATTTTCTATTTGCTAACATTTTATTTGTGTTAAAAGGTAAAACCACCACTGACATATTCAGAGACATCCATTTTTCAATATGCAAGTGTTGGTATTGATGACAATATTAATTTTATACACACACATATTACGCAAATACATATATATTGCTCAGGGGAAAAAAGAAAAGATTGAATGGCATTTTAAGGGGATAAGTGATCACTTTCCATGTATCTGTGAGGATAATTTCCTTCATTATCCAGTGAAAATATTTGTATTGCTGCCGTTTCTAAAATTAGATCCAACAGAACAAAAACATTTTTGTTAAAGTGAGCTAAATTTTATTTTGATACATTGATATGAAATTGTCATTTTAATAAATCAGGTGCATTGTAAGAGTTTAGTTTCTTTACAGTGACGAAGATGACTGAGAAAGATAAAGGACAATATAAGAGCATATGCTATTTTAAATTATTATATTAGCATCATTGATTTGTGTCTCAATTCATATATCTTTCTCCAAAGTACTTCCTCTCACTTCAGGTATTTGTCATCAGTAGTTATATGGAATTTATAGAAAGACCATTTAAAATCTAGAAAAGCTTTTTAAAATTATTATTATTCTATAAAGTATCTTGAAATTATTTTTGTAATATCTTATAATAATAGTTTACCATTATGTATAATAAATAATAAAAAGGCAATTATTATATTATTGTAATTTAAATTATTTTAATTATTATAACTTAATACAATGTATTATAAATAATTAGGTAAGTTAACTACATAATATATGCTGCAGTTGCTTACTTATATAATATGTACTAATCATATTACATGTTATATAATAATAATTTATAAAATAATTATTCCAAAATATATTACAAAGTATGCTTTGGCATATAAAGAAACTAGAATTGCCTCTTATCCAGCACAGTGGATTTTGGATAGTTTTATCAGTCAAAGGGATATATAATATTTTTTATTTTAATCATGCATTTCTAAAGAGACTCTTGAAAGCTATATAATTTTGAATAAACTCATATGAAAGATAAAATGACAAGCATCTCAAGTAATTTTCATAAAGTTTTTCATTTTATAGTGATTACTTGAGGTGAGATATTTGCTGTAGAGCATTCAGCAGATTCTTTCAATAATTGACTATTACCCAACATATAATGAATAAAAAATAATAAACACTTTTCCCCCAAGTATTTTGGGGTGGTAGATTTCTTTTAGTAAAGCGACTATAGAAGATTAATGCTGCTCAGACTCGGCCAAGCAAAATATGTGATTTAGTGATGAATATCTAGAGTTATATTATTCAGAATTATTTTCTATTTTCAGTGATGCCAAGGTTTATGAAATAACATTCACTTCTCGAACAAATAACTGACCACACATATTGTTTTAGTTGCTAAGTCACGTCCGACTCTTTGACCCCATAGACCGTAGCCCACCAGGCTCCTCTGTCCATGGGATTTCCCAGGCAAGAATACTGGAGTGGGTTGCCTTTTCCTTCTCCAGACGATCTTCTAAACCTAGAGATCAGACCGATGTCTCCTGCGTCTCCTGCATTGGCAGGCAGATTCTTTACCACTGAGCCACCTGGGAAACCCAACCATACTGAGATTTCTACAGAAATTATTGTATATCAAATATATTCAAGTGTCCTTTCTTAGTATTTTCCTTGATAAACCTAGAAAGAGCAGATATCAATGTCATCCCCAAAGAAAGATGCTCAACTTGTACTTTCTGTGGAATACTTGTAAACATTTTCAACCTCTGTAGTGTTGCTAACGACCATTTACTCTGAAACTTGCAGATTGATAAGTGCTTTTAGGATAACCAACCAATCAGGGACAAACTAAGTTGGGAATATTAAAGAAATTATCAATTTGAAGCTATTATATTTTTAGCAAAAAGCTTAGTAATGGGTTTTAACAACCAGCCTATGAATAATCCACTTTTTCAGAGAACTTCAGTATTCTTGCTTAGAGAAGAGGAACCTGGAGGGAGGAACCTAGTGGGCTACAGTGCATGGGGTTGCAAAGAGTTGGACACTACGGAGCGTGCAAACTTCAACTTCAGAGAACTGAAACTATTGTTTTCTAGCTTCTTTTGAAACCATTTTGGTTTCCACATTCTGCATAACTTAACTGTATCTTGTGAGGCAAAAGAAATGTTAGAAATTTAGGTTTTATGTCTTTAAGATAATAATTCTGGGATAGAAATTAGGCCAAAAGTCTACTTTTATCACAGAGATACATAGTTTTTTTTTTTTTTTTTAATGCAGAAAATCCTTTTTCTTTCCCCCCACATTACCAATTTTATCCGTAAGGGTGATGCCTTTGTCATCCAAAGACCTTAACTGGGACCCCTCTATCCAAACTGAGAAAATGGAACTTTCCATTTCTAATCTTAGGGATTCAAAAAGTAGCATTTATCAGAGGACTTGATACATTTAACTGTTTCATTTTCATATCATTATGAAAACTACACTGTGGTAAGAGAAGAAAGATGGGCTTTGGGACTAGATCTGTATGAGCTCAAATATTGACTCCATTACACAACAGCAGTGTATAATCTTGGGTAAGTAACTTAGCCAGTCTGAGCCTCTATTTACCTGTCTGTAAAATGGGGAGAGAAATGTTATCTTAAACATTGTAATGAGGATGGAATGAGATAATGAGTATGCCAAGAACATATGAGAGTCTTAACAGAAGATAATCATCATCATGTTTTGGTGTCTACTCCAAGCCTAATAGTTCTGCATCTAAGACATCAAAATATGTGGGTAGGAAATCACAGATGGCATAGATAGGCTGGGTTTCATCTCCTTGCCCTAAGAACCAGAAATTAAGGAGGACCACGGGCAGAGCTCTTCATAGACCAGACATAGAAGATTTCTCATTAAGCTTCTAGTTTGCTAGGGCTGCCATAACAAACTACTATAAACTAGATGGCTTAAACAACAGAAATTTACTGTATCACAGTTCTGGAGGCAGAAGTCCTGGATCCAGTTCTCAGCAGGAGTGATTTCTTCTGTCCCAGTCTCTCCCTTAGGTTCTGGTGATGACTGGTAATCTCTGGTGGTCCTTGACTTGTATCAGTAGAAATAGCACCCTGATCTCTGCCGCCTTCTTCACATATATATTCTTCCTATGTATGTGTCTGTCCATATTTACCCTTTTTGTAAGGACACCAGTCATGGTGAATTAAAGGCCCTTTCAACTCCAGTATGATCTCATCTTATAAAACCCACAAAGATTGTATTTTTAATTAAGGTCACATTCTTTAATATATTCTTTAAAATAAACATAGAAAGTGGGACAATAATATTGTATATATGGAGTATGGAGGGGTTTTTTTTGGAAGTCATTTAAAAACTTTATCTGTTCTTATTACTAAACAAACTCTATTTTTCTCATGCCTTCTAGGAGAAAATGATTTTCCTTATTCACATATCTATTTTTATGAAGTCAAGAAATTAAATAAGCAATTAGTAAATAATTGCTCAGTAGCCTTTATGTGAGAAGCTCTCAGATAGCGTAAGACATGTAAAGGAGTATTTATTGATTCAACAAATGTTTGCCTGTCAGGAATAGTTCTAGGCTCTTGGAGTATACCACTGAATTAAATAGACCAAGTCTCTACTCTCATGAAACTTCTGTGCTTCTAGCTTAAAACTAAACTGAACTGAAAAACCTAATGAAGTTCTAGAAAAGCAAGCACTTGAAAATAGTCAAGCATATGTTAAAGAGAGTAAGTGCCATGATTTTTTTTTAAATGTAGAATTTTCTCTATTCTCTGATAATCTAGGAAGGTATTCTTCACAGAAAAGGAACTTAATGGGTTCTGTGGAAAGAAATGGTTAAAATTTTGACAGAGAAAAGAAGAGAAAGTAGTAGATAGAAAGATAAAAAGAAAAGATAAAAGATAGATAGGAAGATAAAAGATAGTAGAAAGATAAAAAGAAGGTTGATAGTATGGGGAAAAATGAGAAGATCTATCCCACAGAAGCTCATTTTTAAAAAATTAATTTATTTTAATTAGAAGGTAATTACTTTACAATATTGTGGTGGTTTTTGCCATACATTGACATGTACACCCATGGCTGATTCATGACAGGAACTCATTTTTATGTGAGAGGCATAAAAAGGAAAATTTTAGAAGGCTTCAGGGCCAAGGATTCGAGGATTTATTTGTAGATAATGGAGAACTATTTAAGGCTTCTGAGTAAGAGGATGTTATGAAAATAATATGAATTTATTGACTGTGAGGCAGATGTATTTGAGAAGAAATATGCTGGAGGGAAGGAAACCCACTAGGATAATACTGCAATTCTCCTGGTGAGAGGTAGAACTAAGGTGAGGGCAGGATTCAACAGTCAACTCTTTCTCTTTACTTCCTTCTCCTTTCTATACATGATCTCTCTGAGTGATGCTTCTGTTTGAGAGACTTCAACTATAACCATGTGACCATGGTTTCCACTCTAAGTCTCAAAAATCTTTTTCCTACCTTCCTTATGTATATTTTCAACTGCCATCTTTGTTTGCGTCTCCTCCAGATGTCCCAAACTCAGTAGACCCCACATTGGCCTGCTTCTTCTTGTCTTGAGAGTGTATTTCAGCACCACCTCTTTACCCGAGTAGAGACTTGTGAGTTACCTTGTTATCCCTCTCCAGAATTCTGTTGGTTCCCAAATCCTGTCTGTTCTACTTTTTATGTATCTCTCAAATCCAGCTCCTCTTTTCCTTTCCACTATTGATTTGGTTTAGGACTTGTAATTTCTTCTTTTAAATGCTATAAATCCCATCTGGTCTGCCCATGCAGTATATCTGCCACAACCACACTAGAAAAAATTCAGCAATTTATTATTCCCCTAAATGCTTTTTTGTGACTTTTTTTTTTTTTTTTATCAACTACAGGATAAATCTCAATTCTTTATTGCAAGACTCAGAGCCCTTCAGGATCTGATCCGGACTTATTTCTCTAGCTAATCTGCCACCACGTTCTCTAAGAAACTCTCTGTCCAGAACTACTGGGCTGTTACCATTCAGCTTTGTATCCATGCCCTCTTCTGTTTCCATTAAGGGGGTTCCTACCCACCTTGGTTTGCTAAGTCTGCTCAAATCCACTTAAAAGCATAGGAAAGAATTGTTGGTTTACTTTTTAAAAAGTTCAGGGACTTGCCTGGTGGTCCAGTGGTAAGAATCCACTTTCCAATGAAAGGGGCATGGGTTCGATCCCTGGTCAGGGATCAAACTACCGAGCCTGTGTGCCACAACTAGAGGGCCCTCGTGGAAGACCCCACATGCCACAGCCAAGATGCAGCATGCTGCAACTAAAACCCAATGCAGCCAAAAGTAATACATAAATCAATATTTTTTAAAATAATAAAAAGAGTGGAAAGAGCAATGCATATTTGACTTAGGGTTTTTCACAGAGCATTTAAAGGATTATTTTCAGATGTGAAATGGGACCATGCAAGTTGCCTAGATGATGTAGGGAAAGAAGTCATTATTAAGAGATGGAAGAAATGGAAGGCCACGTCACCATAGCCGTGTTTATTTAGTCTACCCACCAAGATAGCAGAGATGGAATGGAGTGATCATGAATCAGGTGATGTAGGCTGATATCAACTTCACTAAAGACTTACGAGCGGTGCTAAGATCCTGTATGTTAATACCTTCTATTAATTGTAAATATCCTGGCTTAATACAGGAGACTGTAATTATGCAGCCTACAACTATATCCAACATGGAGTGGAGTTAGGACATTGCAGTGGACATTGGTGCTAGTCTCTGCTCTGGTAGACAGAATATTGACCTCACACAGAGGCCACATCCTCATCCCAGGAACCTGTGAATATGCTACCTTATATGATAAAAGAGACTGTGGATGTGATTCAGGATTTAAAGTTGGAGAGATTATCCTGGATTATCCAGAGGGCCCAGTGTCATCACAAGGGTTCTCAAAAGTAGAGATTTGACTACGAGAAAGATCAGAGTGAGGCACTGTGAGATGGATAACTCATCTTTGCTAGTTTTGAAGATGGAGGACGAGAACACAACCAAGAGATGCTGGTGGCCTCTGAAAGCTGGCAAAGGTGAAGACATGGCCCTCTCCCCTAGAGCCTCCAGAAAGGATGCAGCCCTCCCACACCTTGACTTGAGTTTTAGTTAGACCCACCCCAGACTTCTGGCCTCCAGAGATTTCAGATGATAAATTTATACTCTTAAAGCCATTCAGTCTGTGATGCTAACTTTTTACAGCAGAAATACAAAACTAATACAAGTGTCCTTCAAATCAAGGAGGGAGCTTGCTAGATCAGACTTTGGTGTTTAGATTAATTACAAACCTGAGCTAAATTTGAGGGAAGTCCTTAGATCCCCAAGGATTCAAGGTTCTTCCGTAGACACTTAGAGGATTAAGAAAAGATATGACCATGGCTTGAGTTTTCCTATGAAGAGAAGTTCAAGATTTAATCATATTGTAAGGCTAATATATATATTGCGCTTTCCTGATGGCTCAGATGGTAAAGAATCTACCTGCATTGCAGGAGAACTGGGTTTGATCCCTGGGTCAGGAAGAGCCCCTGGAGAAGGGAATGGCTACTCAATTATTCATCTATCTCTCTCTCTCTCTATATTTTTTTTGATCGCATCATGTTAGATCTTAGTTCCTTGACTAGGATTGAACTCAGGCCCTTGACGGTGAAAACTCAGAGTCCTAACCACTGGACCACCAAGGAATTCCCAAAATGTTGTATTTTAAACTTTTGTAGCCTTTCATAAGAGCCTGAGTACAGACAGTCCAATGAAAAATAAAAGGTATCAATTTTCTGATAATTTTTGCAGAAGAGGCAAAACTTTACTTCTCTCCACTTAGGCTCTTCAGCTGGGCCTAAGAATTAAATTGGTGTAAGACCCCAGTGCTGGGAAAGATTGAGGGCAGAAGGAGAAGGGGACAACAGAGGATGAGATGGTTGGATGGCATCACCGACTTGATGGACATGGGTTTGGGTGGACTCTGGGAGTTGGTGACGGACAGGGAGGCCTGGCGTGCTGTGGTTCATGGGGTCTCAAAGAGTCGGACATGACTGAGCAACTGAACTGAACTGAAAACAGATTAAAAGGAGAGAAGCATAAAGATTTATTTAGTAGAGGTTTTACAATAGCCCTCATAAAGACAATGAACACCCAAAGAAGTGGCAAATTTAAGCTCTTTTATATTGAGTTGAGCATTGAGAAGCAATTGTAAAAAATAACAAAAATATATGAGGAGTCCAGAGGAAGATAAAAAGTTATTTAACAAGGTCTGTTTGTACAGAATTCTCTACACTGTGACTTCACATGTCTGTTGAGAGGAATGTTTCTTTCCTCCTGGTTTAGGAAAGGCATCTTTCATGTAGGAGTATAATCTCCTGGTTTTAGGGGAAAAAGAATAAGTTCGCTTTTGTTGTACCTGTTGTTTTTAAGAGGTTTTAGCTCAAAATAACCCTTGGCCAAAGTGGCCTATTTTGGAGTAGCATATTTTGCTACCTTCATTATTCAGAGTAGGTGAACAGTAGTGAACTAAACTTTTTTTTTTTAAGGACATTTGAAAACCATGGTGTGTACATAGATGAGACCTGGTTTTATTATTTATCACTAACACTAATGATAAGGAAATTTAATGCATCTCAGAACTTTTTTAACTTGTGTGATTTTGCAACACTTTAGACCTTTACAATTTGCATACTTTCTGAACTGTTATTGTATTATGATAAATAGGGATTATCATACATTTTCAGATAATGTTTTCTTGACAATTCAACTTTTATTTGTAACTCTTCCATTTATTTTAATTACTAGCACAGTGTGCAACATTTATTAATCAGTAGAGCCTTTTTAAGTTAAAATACTAAATTAGCTAACCCCATTAACACAGAATACTCCAAACAAGCAGTAATAGGAGAGGTAGTTACTGAGCAAATCGTATTATACATGCGGGTGCTCTAGGGCACGGTTAAGCGTGATTACCCTCTTTTGATCCAGTATTCCTCTGCCTCTCCCAGCTAATTTCCAGTGGAAATTTACAAAGTGCTGCCTTCATTTTTCCAGCTTAATTTTTCTAATGAAGTTCTGGTACTTTATAGCACTGGGGATACAGATAATAAGCCTGTGTATAATTAAGAAGTTCTAGAATTTGTCTACAAAAGAGTCCTTTATTACTTCAACTCTACAGTGAGAAATACACTCTCTTTATGTCCACTGTTTCCTTGAAAAAACATGGATTTTTATATAACTGACCACAGAATCCTAGAATTCTCTTCTTACAGACACCTAAGTAAGAATTTTAATATTTATGACCTTGACATAATGGTGGTAACTTGGAATACTTTTACTGGTATTGTGAAAATCTTGCATATACTTTTGATATATGCAATCAGACAAATCATAAAAGCACGCTTCAGTCTTTTTAGTTAGATTTTGTCATTTTATAAGAATTCCCCCTACTGCAATAGCTAACATACGCTAAGTAAAGTTTTGCCACTTAGCTTTCAGTCAGTTTACAAGGCATGTGGAATTGCTTTTGTAAAAGAAAGACTGTCATTCTGTGACATACTCACATTCTTATATGGGAATGGCATTTGTACATCCCAGACTTTCCTAGTTCAATTTAGGGTTCAAAAGTGCATTGAGGATCAAAGAGACTTGAAGGCTCAGCAGAAGTATGCCAGGCAGAGCAAGGAAGGCGACATGAAGGATGTGGCCTGGACAAAGCCATCTCTGTGTCAACAAGTGCAGAGTGCATGTGGGTTTCATTTTGCCTTCTGAGGTAGCTAGTGATGCTTAGCTCAGAGCTTTGGTACTTTATGCAAAGTGGCAGAGATGAGAGGGAAGGTAGAGGTGGAGCCAGAGTATAAAGGATCATGTGTACCATGATAAAGTGTCTGGACTTCACTATATAAAACATGGTGTAAAAGTATCACAGTGTTTTAAACAATGGAGTGAAAAGGTCAATTATCTTAGAGATATCAATCTACTAGCTATGTCCATGGTAAAGAAATGGGAGTCCTAGCATTTAGGGTACCACTGCCATAGTCTAGTTTTGAAATAAAGAAGACTTGCCCAGGAACAAGGACAGTGATAGTAGAGGGAAGAGAAAGGCTGGCAAACTGGTTTATAGGTGGAATCCTATAAACCCTAAATCAGAAATAGGGGCCAACATGATATGTGGATGTGTGGATGTGTGCATATGTGGGGTGTAGATGCTGTGGTCAGGTGCATAGATGCATCTTAGGGCTTTCCTCAGTGCCACGAATAAAGATCCATTCAAGATGATTCAAGAA
This sequence comes from Odocoileus virginianus, assembly GCF_023699985.2. NCBI lineage: Eukaryota > Metazoa > Chordata > Mammalia > Artiodactyla > Cervidae > Odocoileus > Odocoileus virginianus. Next base: position 57,129,444 of record NC_069684.1, on the reverse strand, counting down.
GTTAAGGATATGTTTAAAAGATGCATTGAAGAGTCTCACAGAAACCAAAGACAAGCCGGACTAAGGTGATGCCTTAGGGCTGCAAGGGAGTCATTTTCTCTCTCTAGTGGCATCTCCACTTTTCTCTGTATTTCTGCTTGCTGTCTTCTTTCTACTAGCTGGCTTTATATGTGGCCTTAGTTTTTTTCCATAAATCTTCAGTTTGCCCTTAGTTTTCATGGCCACTCCAGGCCTGATTCAGTATAACCTTAAAGCTCTAGAATCCACAGCTAATTCAGCTTTTCAGTTCAAATTTCCTGAAAGAGAATCTTTTCTGCTCAATTCATATCATCAAACTGTCCCACACCAGTTGTTGGCCTAAAACACAGTTAATGCTTAACAAATACGTGTTAAGTTAATGGACATATTCAATTAACCAATGAATGGATGACCACTGTGGGTGGGGACAGCGTGTCTTATGAAAGTGTAGCCATGAGCAAAAATTTTCTCAGGTTGAGGAGTGCAGAGGCAAGAGGTCGTCTAGTACCTTTACTTGATAGCTTCTGAGTGAGGTGACTGGTCAGATAGTGATGTCCTTACTTAAGAAAAAAAAATGTAAGAGGCTCTGTTGGCATGATAGGGTGGAGGTTTGGGATATGACATTAATTTATGGGCAGATCTATTTGAGGTGCCTAGTATTCTTGCCTGGAAAATCCCATGGACGGAGAAGCCTGGTAGGCTGCAGTCCACGGGGTCGCTAATAGTCGGACACAACTGAGCAACTTCACTTTCACGCATTGGAGCAGGAAATGGCAACCCACTCCAGTGTTCTTGACTGGAGAATCCCAGGGACGGGGAGCCTGGTGGGCTGATGTCTGTGGGGTCGCACAGAGTCGGACACGACTGAAGTGACTTAGCAGCAGCATTCTATATCTAGGTAGTTATTCCTAGTGAGCATTTGAAAATACTGGTCTTGAGTTAAAGAAAAACACTGTCTATAGAGATAAAAATTTAGAAATGATCAGAGGTGATAGTTAAATTCTTGGTGGGGGAAGCATCTTCCAGGGAGGGGAGAGGCTACAGAGAGAAAAGATTTAGTACAGATTCCTGGGAATTGCTTTAATGTTAGGGCAGCCCAGGTTGGATGCATGAGACAAGCGCTCGGGCCTGGTGCACTGGGAAGACCCAAAGGGATCGGGTGGAGGGCAGTGAGTCTTAATTAGGTTGCTTACCTGTATCACCTTGAGGCTAAAAATTATATACATATGCATTCCGTAGTCTCAATCACAGCTATTTTGACTCAGCAGGCATATGGGTTTGAAATGTCTGCCCAACTGATTCTAATGCATAGTTCTAGTTAAGGTAAGAGTCATTAATTCAAAGTATGGAAGAAAATGAGTCAGTCAGGAAACTGGGTGAAAGCAAAGAAGAATTCCAGGAGATATTTTACAAATTAAAGGAAAAGAGAATTCACTCCATGGACTGGATGAGACATGAGTTTGATCCCTGGTTTGGGAGGATCCCCTGGAGGAGGAAATGGGAACCCACTCCAGTATTGTTGCCTGGAAAATTCCATGAACAGAGGAGCCTGGTGGACTATAGCCCATGGGGTTGCAGACTCAGATGCAAGCATACATATATGAAATATTCTAAATTTACATTTAATTTTAAAATTTAGAATATCAAAATATAGAATATTAAATGAAATTTTGTTGTTCATTTGCTCAGTCATATCCGACTTTTTGTGACCCCATGGACTGCAGCACGCCAGGCCTCCCTGTCCTTCACCATCTCCCAGAGCTTGCTCAAACTCATGTCTATTGACTCCGTGATGCCATCCAACCATCTCATCCTCTGTCATCCCCTTCTCCTCCTGCCTTCAATCTTTCCCAGCAGCAGAGTCTTTTCCAAAGAGTTGGCTCTTTGCATCAGATGGCCAAAGTATTGGAACTTCAGTTTAAGCATCAGTGCTTCTAGTGAATATTTCCTTTAAGATTGACTGGTTTGATCTCCTTTATTTTCATTAAGATGAAATAATATTAGTGTCATATAGATAAATATATTGGCACCATTTTTGTAGAATTTAATTTTAACTTATTTATATTCTCCATTTTAGAATCTTGCTGAAATTAACATACAGTGAAGCCCACCTTTATATCACAGAATTATAAATTGTTCTGCTTTTAAAAACATTTTTGTATATCTTTGGTACATTCACAATTTTCAAAGAATAACTAATGATGATTGAGTCTAATTTGAGAGACAGTGTATCTTGGTTAGAACCTCGGAAGTCATTGACAGAGGAGGTGCTCGTTTATAAATTCTGAAGAGAGATTGTTAAGTAGAAACTTGTCAGTTGTTTAGAGCTTCCAAGTGTGTTACAGTTGGACCCTGCAATTTTCAAAAAGTTACACTGATTGAAAAGTAATTTAAAATGGTAATTATATCTCTTAAAATTCCAGATTTTCTGGCTTTTATTAAAAATTAGGAGATCTAGAAGCAGCAGGCCCTTGGCCTCACATGGCAATGACTGATTCAAGTTTGCACTCTTAGTTTTTGCTTAATGTGTGTTAAAGCCTGGCCTTTCCAGACACAGACATTGGAGACCCTTGTTCGAGATTATAAGGTCCTCAAGAAAGAGCCCAAGATTTATTCCGTACACTTGGTACAATCCTTGTCAAGCATTTTTTTTTTTAATATATTGAACTTGAGCTTGAACTAGTTTTATTTGTTTTGTTTTAATCCATCTGATCACCAAAAATCATTCTCATTGAAAGAGAAATCAAGCAAGAGGAAATGAAGTCAAGTGTGACTGCTCTTTAATCTTTATTAGCATTATACTAGCAGTCCCAGTAGTAGGGCAACCTTTCTTTTCCCTTTTTCTTACTCAGAACAGCATTTTCCAAACTCTGCCTCTTGAACTCTAGTCTGGAAAATATTAATGAGTATCCTATCAAATAAACTTTGGAGAAATTATATTTGAAATAGTTAGACTTTTTTTTGGAATTTACAGGGCTTTCCAGTCTTAAATATATTTTGATTTAGTGTAAACTTCTAAGAGGGGTCATATACTACATAGCATTTTGCAAACTTAATCACTCAGTTATTCCTCAAATATTACGGCAGCCTAATACGTGCCAGACACTGTGTTAGATGCCAAGAACAAGGCAGTGAACAATGTAGCAGAGGTCTCCTGGCTTCATAGAGCTGATAGTATGGTTAGCCATGGCATCCCTTTATCCATAGACTGGTTTGGAATAGCTGCTCAACAAAGAACATTTGATTTTTTCTTAGCAAGTTTTTATTTTTAGTGGCAGTTTATTTCATTCTTACTTTCTTAAGGATAGTTTGTACAAGTGTTTCCCACAGCCTTATTTCTCTGTTTAATTATATGTTTTTTAATATCAATTATAGAAGTCCTGAAAATATCTGAGCTTAAAACATCTAATGTTGTAAGTGGCCTATTAAAAGAAGAGCCTGTGTGAATGCTATGTAGCTGGGGCATTTAAATTCAATATCTCTTTAGTAGAGACTTTTCTTTTTTTGGTTAAGTTTTCCATAATTAGCTCGAGGAAAGTAAAGTCAACTCTGTAAAATATGTTTCAGAAAGTTGCACAGATGTAAAGAAGTTATTGAATCAGCATGCCTGGAGATTATTAATAATAATAATAATAATATATCCAGGGAATGCTAGTCCTCTTAAGCTAAGAAAACTGTAAGGAGAAGGGCAAAATAAGTCTTCCCATTTAAATTTAGAAGTTTGTAATACAAGCTCACTATCTAGCTGAACAGATAGTCTAGCCATTTGCATTTTTTATATTTAAATATTATATTACCACCCTGGGGGAGAAATTTATGTTATTGATACTGCTGCTTGAATAGTTTATGAGTTTTCAATTTCTGCTATGAATTTTACTCTAAGTTTGAAACACTTTATATATTAAATGCTTATAGCCATAGTTATATTAAAATCTCAACGAAAGCTGTCTTCATCCATAAATGGTCTGCCTAATTCCTATTTCAAGTTGTTACTCATTTTACAAACATCTCTTTAACTGAAGCTCTACTAGATAAAACATCTTGATAGATTATTAGGTGATGTTTTTGAAATTCCTCTGTTGGTATTAATGAGCTATATACATTAGGTTTATCTGGACATTTATATTATTAATGCATACAGTGAAAACACTTTATTTCTCATATTGAAGATTTTAAAAAGATATCTTTAATTGCCAAATTCATTCTCAGACTTACATTATTCTATGTTATAAAGGGAAAAGGAGATATTCAGTATTTTATAACCCTTTCTTATGAATGGGACAGTTGACCTGATTTTTTTAGAAGGGCTAAAATTATTCAGTATTCATTTTTTCCAGTTTTATTGAGATATGTCATACAGCACTATGTAAGTTTAAGGTGTATGGAACAATGATTTCACTTACATGTATCATGAAATGTTATATATTCACTATTAATTCATTATATTTAGTCAATATTCATTGTCAGTTATACATACTACCAATTTAAAACATTCTCATCCTATTTCATATACAATTGACATAAATAATTTGTATATTTCCAACTGAGTGGCTTTTAAAAATGCTTTACCCAAAAAAAAATTCCTACAGTTGGTTAATGAGAACTAAGTCATCTAACAATGAAATCAGAAATGAACTGGCTATAACTCAGCCCTCAAAACATTAAATTTGCTATTTTATATATTACAATAATGATTAAAATACTAGACTCTAATAGAATATGTAATATTTGAGCAGGTGTACTTTTATGATAACATGGAAATTTTTGTTTGTTGATTAGTTTGTTAGATTAAATTGACTTGCCTTGTTCATATTTTCTCTCCTAATTCTTTCATCAGCTCTTTGCAAACTTTTATACCTAGGCGTTCTTGCTTGTCAAATTAAGTTTTGTAGACCAGAGGGAATTGCCTCTGGAATTAAGGGAATTCCTTTCTGTTAATTAGCCTACAGTGGATTTTTTTCCCTTTTATTCTCTTTTTTTATACCACACAATTAAGTAACTGCTCTATTTCGAACATTGCTAAACTCTTAATCCAGCTTCTCCTTTTGCAAGTATTTTAGATAGACCTTTCAGCAGAGATCCTGGGGTGAACACCCACACTGACTCTTGTATCTCATTTAGGCCTGTCTGCCCTCCCAGTGTTGTCAATGATTGGAACAAGTCAGGCTGCTCATTGACCAATATCTTTATTAATGCAGCTTGTGATTTCTTCAGCATGTTCTATGGTTCCCCTATAAGAACAATAAAAAAATAATTGGTTTATTTCCCACTCTGTGTAGCATATATGATAAAACTGACAACTTTTCTGATTCTTTGGTCATTTTTTAGTTAAAAAACAATAGCATCTTAGAAGCACTCTTAAGATAGAAGTAAACTATCCTTTGAGTCTATGAAATTCAATTAGTCAAATACAAAGACAGTACAATTCATATGACTATATTTGCTATGCTAGCATCTCATATTTTATTGACTATGAAGTGTAGGAGGTTTCCAGATTTGAAGATGAAATCATTTTTTATGCAATCAGTGATGATAGAAAAGTTTATTTTTGTTAATTTTTTTCCAAATGAAGAGAGTGAAGGCTTTAAAGTATTCACTTTAGAGTTCATTAGTAAGATACCTCCAGTGAAAGGAAGGAAAATATCAGACATTTGGTATCAAAAGATCACCAGGCTTTCAATTTAGTAACATAATGTTTTTAAATTTATTTTTTTTAATTGGAGGAAAGTTACTTTGCAATGTTATGTTTGTTTCTGCCACACAGCAACACAAATCAGTCCTAATTATACATATGTCCCCCGCTCTTGAACCTTCCTCCCCTCCCCACCTCACCCCTTTAGGTGATCACAGGGCATCCAGCTGGGCTCCCTATGTTGTGCAATCACTTCTCTCCAGTTATCTGTTTGCACATGGGAATGTGTGTGTATATGTCGATGCTTCTTCCTCTTGTTTGTCCCACTCTTTGCTTCCTCCACTGTGTCCACAAGTCCGTTCTTGACATCTGCATCTCCATTCCTTCTCTGTGGATGGGTTCTAGAAAACTCGTATTAATGAGCAGCATAGTTTTGTTTTTTTTTTTTTTCCATTTATTTTTATTAGTTGGAGGCTAATTACTTTACATCATTACAGTAGTTTTTGTTATACATTGAAATGAATTAGCCATGGATTTACATGTATTCCCCATCCCGGTTCCCCCTCCCACCTCCCTCTCCACCCGATCCCTCTGGGTCTTCCCAGTGCACCAGGCCCGAGCACTTGTCTCATGTACCCAACCTGGGCTGGTTATCTGTTTCACCCTAGATAATATACATGTTTCAATGCTGTTCTCTTGAAACATCCCACCCTCGCCTTCTCCCAGAGTCCACAAGTCTGTTCTATACATCTGAGTCTCTTTTTCTGTTTTGCATATAGGGTTATCATTACCATCTTTCTAAATTATACAGAGCGAAGTAAGCCAGAAAGATAAAGACCATTACAGTATACTAACACATATATATGGACTTTAGCAGCATAGTTTTGAGAGAGAGGAATGGGCCACCCTTCCTCTGGCCCCAGTGTAGATCAGCCTTCAACGTGCTGTGGGCAGGTCTGCCCTCATAGGGCCACACAGAGCCCTAGAGATGGTTATAGAGTTTGGTGATAGAATCTGTGAGGAAAGGTTAAAGTAGCTGAGGACAGTATTCCACAGTGATATTAAGGAAGATAAGATAAGGCTGCAGAAGCTTTACCTCTTCTGAGAGGAGCCAGTATAAGCACCCTATGCGGAGCATTGTTCCTAGTTTCAAGGCCAACGAACTACATACATCCAAGACCCCACATGTGGGTTCCAAGTTTTACCTCTGAGCCTGTATTCATACCGGTCTACGACTTTTGCATCCTCTTTTTCGGTTTTCATTTCTGCCTAGTGAACTCTGACCCACTTGTTAAAGAACAGATTAGATATTTCTCCAGTGCTTTCTGTTCCCATACTCTTTTGTTTTTGCTTTATCATCAAATTTTGTTTTTCTCCCCTTGTATACTGGTACGGCTATTTGCTCTTTCCCTCATTAAATTTTAAGGGTCTTAGGATGAGGTCTTAGGACGCTTATTCACCTTTTTACACTCACAGTGTCTAAACACAGTATTATTGAACAGATTAAGACATATCTGGTGGGATTTCTCAATGGCTCACCAGGTAAAGACTCTGCCTGCCAGTGAAGGAGATGCAGGAGACAGGAGTTCAATCCCTGGGTCTAGAAGATCCCCAGAGGAGGAAATGCAGCCCACTCCAGGTTTCTTGCTGGGGAAATCCCATGGACAGAGGAGCTAGCAGGGTTACAGTCTATGGGGTCGCAAAGTGTTGGACATGACTGAACAAGGCACAATGGTGGATTGAATTAACTATGAATCAAGTCCCCTGGTATTTACTGTTGCTTATTTGCTTATCTGATAATACAGGCCCAGAATTGAATATTCATTTCTGTGTTATAAGGAGCTGCCTCTAGGGAAAGTGGACATCTCTCTTTGGTTTCCTTGCCTCCCCTTCTCCCCCATCTCCACCCCCTTCAGCTCAGGGAGGGCGAATGCTGCTCTTTGGGGGGACCTGTCCCACCCAGGGTCACATTCCATGAAGGCTACCTCTCTCCAGAGTTTCTCCTGACCTAGTCCTTCCAAGGAATATTCAGGACTGATTTCCTTTAGGATGGACTGGTTGGATCTCCTTGCAGTCCAAAGGACTCTCAAGAGTCTTCTCTAGCACCACAATTCAAAAGCATCAATTCTTCGGCTCTCAGCTTTCTTTATGGTCCATCTCTCACATCTATACATGACTACTGGAAAAACCATAGCTTTGATTAGATGGACCTTTGTCAGCAAAGTAATGTCTCTCATTTTTAATATGCTGTCTGGATTAGTCATAGCTTTTCTTCCAAGGAGCAAGCATCTTTTAATTTCATGGCTGCAGTCACCATCTGCAGTGATTTTGGAGACCAAGAAAATAAAGTCTGTCACTGTTTCCATTGTTTCCCCATCTATTTGCCATGAAGAGAGTCCCATGGACTACAAGGAGATCCAACCAGTCCATCCTAAAGGAGATCAGTCCTGGGTGTTCTTTGGACAGAATGATGCTGAAGCTGAAACTCCAATACTTTGGCCACCTCATGAGAAGAGTTGACTCATTGGAAAAGACCCTGATGCTGGGAGGGATTGGGGGCAGGAAGAGAAGGGGACGACAGAGGATGAGATGGCTGGATGGCATCACCGACTCTATGGGCATGAGTTTGAGTAAACTGCGGGAGTTGGTGATGGACAGGGAGGCCTGGTGTGCTGTGATTCATGGGGTCACAAAGAGTAGGACACAAAGACTGAGAGTGACAGAACTGAACTGAACTGACTGAGTGGGACTGTATGCCATGATCTTAGTTTCTTGAATGTTGAGTTTTAAGCCAGCTTTTTCACTCCCCTCTTTCACTTCCCATCAAGAGGTTCTTTCATTCTTTGCTTTCTTCCATAAGAGTAGTGTCATCCGAGTATCTGAGGTTGTTGATATTTCTCCTGGCAATCTTGATTTCAGCTTGTGCTTCATCCACCCCGGCATTTCACATAATGTACTCTGTATATAAGTTAAATTAGCAGGGTGACAATATAAACCTTGACATACTCCTTTCCCATTTTGGAACTAGTCCATTGTTTCATGTCTGGTTCTAACTGCTGCTTCTTGACCTGCATACAGACTTCTCAGAAGGCAGATCAGGTGGTCTGGTATTCCCATCTCTTGAAGAATTTTCTACAGTTTGTTGTGATCCACACAGTGAAAGGCTTTGGCATAGTCTATAAAGCAGAAATAGATGTTTTTCTGGAACTCTCATGCTTTTTTGATGATCCAACGGATGTTGGTTATTTGATCTCTGGTTTCTCTTCTTTTTCTAAATCCAGCTTGAACATCTGCAAGTTCTCAGTTCACATACTGTTGAAGCCTGGCTTGGAGAATTTTGAGCATTACTTTGCTAGCATGTGAGATGAGTGCAATTGTGCAGTAGTTTGAACATTCTTTGGCGTTGCCTTTCTTTGGGATTGGAATGAAAACTGACATTTTCCAGTCCTGTGGCAAATGCTGAGTTTTCCAAATTTGCTGGCATATTGAGTACAGCACTTTTACAGCATCATTTTTTAAGATTTGAAATCGCACAGCTGGAATTCGATCACCTCCACTAGCTCAGTTCATAGTGAGGCTTCCTAAGGCCCACTTGACTTCACATTCCAGGATATCTGGCTCTAGTTGAGTGATCACACCATCGTGGTTATCTGGGTCATTGAGATCTTTTTTGTACAGTTCTTCTGTGTATTCTTGCCTCCTTTACTTAGTATCTTCTGCTTCTGTTAGGTACATACCATTTCTGTCCTTGATTGTGCCCCTCTTTGCATGAAATGTTGCCTTGGTATCTCTAATTTTCTTGAAGAGATCTCTAAGTCTTTCCCATTCTATTGTTTTTCTCTGTTTCTTTGCATTGATCACTGAGGAAGGCTTTCTCATCTCTCCTTGCTATTCTTTGGAACTCTGCATTCCAAATGCACTCTGCATTCAAACTTGGTCTAGTTGGCCCTTTTTTCCTGCCTCTAGCCCAGGCGAAAAGACTTAATTCACATGCTTTGCATAACTCAGTGGAGAATTTATTGTGATCTTAACTCATTGGAGAATTTATTGTTATCTAGAGTCAAATTCCTAACTTGTAATAAAGTACCCTTAATCCTGCTTTGAGCTTAATACATATGTTTCATTAGTAGCCCTTTAACAGAGAGAAGGCTTCTCTAGGACATGTTTGAAACCTGAACAGGTATTTGAGACTTGTTCCCTAGCTATGTGTCTCACTATCTATGAATCATTATCTCCATGCCCAGTTTGAAATGATTTACCTAAGTCAGGGTTCATCATGACTTGGATAACTACTCTTTTGGGCAATCAATATATATGGAGAAAAATGCTTCACAATTTATAAAGATCTGTAATATATTTCTATACATAGTCTCCTAGGGCCTCTATAGTCATCTCTGCTATAAAGCTGTTCATGATCTCCTTTGCTTCCTTCATAAAGAACTCAGTTTTCTAGTTATGCTGAGCCTCTTTCAGTTTCTTCAGAATCCGTTTTCATTCTCTAACTCACTTTCATATATTTTGTATATGTTGATTAATTTTAATTTTTGCTTCCTGAGACCTCTACCAATTCTTTTCTAACTCTGCAGACACTCAAGTAATGACTTATTTGTATATACCACTGTATCCCCACACTGAATTTAAGAATTTCTGCCAGATCTGTGTCTTTGAGGAAATTATAAAAATTAATAGGCAAACCCATAACACCTTCTTCTTTAATATAATGTTCAGTTAATTGAAAAGCACTCTCTGCAAGAATAAAGCACATCTGAATATATATTTATAACTGTTAGAAGATACCATTTTAAAAGTAAAATTGATCATTGTCTAAACTTTTGATTGAAAGCTCAATTTAGTTTTAGGGTTTGCATGGCTGTTTGTACTTTTATAGAGCATCTATCTGAGACTTAAGTAATTTCTTCTGAATTTGAAGATAGATTTTTAAATATTATTTATAAAATGAATCTAAATAGTTTCATTATATGTACAGATATACACATACACATGTGCACTTAATATGCACTACATGTTTCTCTAATGAAACATTATGGCTCAATGGAATTAAAATTAATTCATGTGCAGGGAAATACCTAGTCTTTCAGCCTTATCTTTTCAGCCATCCTGTCCCTTGAGAAAGCAAATTTTGCCCAGACACAAAAGAAAAATGTACTATTAAAATGCAATTCAGAAGTGATAAAAAGTGTAAGTGCAGCAGCCGGCTCACAGCACCCCCTCTGTATACTAAGGGACATTGGGGCCACATTAATTTTGTGTGTGAGTGTTGTCCATCCCGTGTGCAAATTAGCACTGGAAGGACCATAATCTGTCTTACATGAGAGCTCTTTTCCCAAGGGCATATATAATACATGCTTGTGTAACTTTGTATATCCAAAGCTCTGTGTTCTGTTTATTTTTTATCTTAAATAGATGTAGAGGGTATTTTCTTAGGAAAAATATTTAAAAGGAATTTCTTAATAAACATTAAAAAGAAATTGTACAGAGGTATGAAACTTGATGAAATAACACATTTCCTAAGCTTATTATTTTTTAAACAAATTCATGAATATAATGGGAGAAATTTCAGTTGAATTGAGATTTTAAAAAGGCCCTTTCCTTGTCTTAGTTAAATAAGATAATATATGTGAAAATATCAGCATCTGCCCCAAAATTTGTTTAACCTCAATTTCATTTTTTCTGTGTCTGAATTTCAAAGTATTTTTCTTGGCAGAATATTTAATTTAGTTGTGAATTAAATACTTACTTCCCAGAGCTTGCTTTTTTCCCTCTAAAAGTTTCTTGTATTTAAAACAGGATCTAACTCTATTATTATTGATACCATGTCTCCTTTGATTATATTAATTAAAGTTTTCTGATGTTTACTCCTCTTCCCTGTATTATATGTTTCTTCTAGGTTATCTCTTATATTTAGATATGAGTTTTTCTTTCATCTTGTTGTTAGTTGCTCAGTTGTGTCTGACTCTTTGTGACCCCATGGACTATAGCCCACTAGATTCCTCTCTCTGTGGGATTTACTAGGCAAGAATACTGGAGTGGGTTGCCATTCCCTTCGCCAGGGGATCTTCCCAACTCAGAGATCAAACCCAGTTCTCCTGCACTGGCAGGCAGATTCTTTACTGTGTGAGCCAATGCCTAATTAAACCATGGAATTCTCCAGGCAAGAATACTGGAATGGGTAGCCACTGCCTTCTCCAAGGGATCTTCCCAACCCGGGGATTGAACCCAAGTCTATTGCATTGCAGGCGGATCCTTTACCAGCTGAGCCACTAGGAAAGCCCTCCATCTTGGTAGTCTCCCCAAAAGACAATCCATTCTTAAATTCATATTAAAAAGGAAACTCTAACCATCAGATTAAAAAGTGTATTTGTGTGTGAGAGTGGCTTACTTGACCGATAGACCCTGGGATATGAACTTTTAATTAAGAAATTTCCAAATGTTGATATTTGAAGTTGTTGCGCTGGGAACTCTCAGTATCTTTTGAGAAGAAACAATTAGTCTTCTGAAATCTATTAGTCAAGCTGCCAGGTAACTTCAAGATGAGCAAGGGAAGAGTTCAGTGAGTAACCTTTGAATTAGAATTCATATATTCCATTTGGTGCCTCACTCTGGCCTACTTCCCAGAGCCCAGAGCTTTCTGATATAATATTTCTGAGAATACACTCTTTTTATGAATATATGAACTGGCAGAGAAACCTGAGGGTTTGCATAGATTTCTCACCTGTTTTCAGCTTTATTCTTTACTCCCACTCATTGCAGTAACTTCCAGAATCTTCCAGGATCCTGCAGGACTAATGGCATAATTTCTCTCTGGTTTCTTCCTCTTTTGGAACTCGACTTTTCTATCTGCATTCCACGTGCCAAAAACTTGTTAGCATTTTCCTCTTCTGTTTTTTCTCTTTTGTCCTCTTTCCTATGAACTTATAACAAAAAAAAAAAAAAAAAAAAACAAAGTCTTTATTCTTATTTCAGAAGATTTTGATGAGGGATTAAACAATTTATCAGGTTACACTATAAATGTGTCACAATCTTAGATGTTCTGTGAGAGTTTAAAATTTTCATTTTTGTGTTGATCAAAATAACATTAAAAGTAATAATGATAATGAAAATGGTGATGATGATGGTAGTGGTGATGATACAGAAAGCTGTCACAATAAGCTACTTCTACTTTTGCAATAGCATTGTTTGCTGAACACTTACTGTTTTCAGCATCATGTTAAATTTTGTGTATATTGAATTGTTCATTCATGGCTCAGATGGTAAAGAATCTGCCTGCAATGCGGGAGACCTGGGTTTGATCCCTGGGTCAGGAAGATCCCCTGAAGAAGCGAGTGATGACCCCCTCCATATTCTTTCCTGGAAAAAAATCCCATAGATAGAAGAGCCTGGTGGGCTACAGTTCATGGATTCTCAAACAGTCAGATGTGACTGAGCGACTAATACTTTCCTGCCAATTACTCTGCAGCATGACGGAACACAGGTAGCAGGGCAAAGCTAAGATGCAAATATAGGTCTGACTGACTCAAAAGCTTCTTTATCCATACTCTGTGCCAAGAATGCCTTTATTATTTGGGTAAGTTAAGAGTTGAAGAAAGCCCATTTCAATGAGAGTTGCCAATGGTAGCCATCCTTTACATTTGGGGAATACCATCTTATTAAGGGCATTTTTACTTATGTGATGAGTCTTGAGTTACTTGGCACAATTGATTAATTAATTAACATTTTCTATAGTTAGCAAATATTTGAGACCCACAAAATTCTGTAAAATTTTAGTATCTCCGTTTGTGGAATAAGAAATGAAGATTCATAGAAGTTAGTAACAGAGGTAGTCAGTAGCCAAGATTGAAGTGAAGACCTAGTTTTCTGATTCCAAGCCATGTGTTATTTCCCTATAATTTATGACTTCTTGAAATTGTTTTTTTTTATTCAAATGTCTCTACAAATCAAATTAAGACTATTACCTGAATGTCTTTTCAGGTTTTTGCCATTTTCTTCCTACCATAAAAACAAAAAATACGTCCCAACAATGCATTTATCAAGCAAATATGGTCCTGATGCTTACGGAACTCAACATTTCCGAGATGAAAATCCTAAGAGATGGATCTGTAACAAGGTGAGTTGATGCAACATTAAAAAGAAAAATAGTGTTTCTTTTAAAAGGCTAAAAAGGGACACTGATTATAGCAAATATACTGTCATTACAACTAACACCTTCATGGTTACAGAATTATTTTTAGCTATTTTATAGGAAGATTGTGCAGCTTACTGTGTCAGTAAGTGGTTTAAGTATTTTTGTGGATTTTTTTGTTGCTGTTGTGCTCTTGTGTTTTATGGTTCAGCCACCCTGGGGTCATTAGCTTTGGCAAAGCCAGTTAGGGTCAAGTCTGAATCTGTGGAATAGAGTTAAGCTAACTCTCAGGCATGGAGATCAGTGCTTCTTTGTTTTCTTTCAACCTCCATGTATATGTGAATAGGTATGTAGGAAAGAAAGAAGAAGAAAGGAAGGGAAAAAGGAAGAAGGGGAGGGTAGGAGGGAGGAAGGGAAGGAAGGAAGGGGAGATATATGTGATATCCTATCTATATATATGACATAGAAAAAGAAAAAGCATATAAATATTTACTTTTGGATTCCAGAATTATAGTTGCTAGCACTTAAATAAAAATTTCTAAAATGGGAAAACACCTACCTACATGACTTACACAATAGGAGGTAACAAGGAAAGTTCTTACTAGGTTTTAAACCTATTGCCTAGCAGTTAGAAACTCACTTACTCATATCAAAATTATACAGATAAAGTGGAGCAGGAAATTATATTCTGGAAAGGGCTTAGAGCTACTGAGTTCCACACACTACCAGGCCTATTGTTTCTATGGGTACTCTGTCAAGGAGGATTTATTCATTTACACACAGTCTCCTACCAAAAGGATTTAAGACACCTTGCTTGTGTGCGTGCGTGCTAAGTTGCTTCAGTCGTGTCTGACTCTTTGCGACCCTATGGACTATAGCCTGCCAGGCTCTTCTGTCCACGGAATTCTCCAGGCAAGAATGCTGGAGTGGGTTGCCATGCCCTTCTTCAGGGGATGTTCCCAATCCAGGGATCGAACCCATGTCTCCTGCATTGCAGGCGGATTCTTTACTGCTGAGCCCCCAGGGGAGACCCTGAAGGCACCTTATCAAGTGGCAAATGCAACGTAGGTCACATTCTAGAAATTTAAACAAGGGGCAACAATCTTCGATGAGAAGAGCACCTATGCCCACAACATAAAGGGGGACTGGGAGGAGGGCATGGCAACCCACTCCGGTCTACTTGCCTGGAGAATCCCATGGACAAAGCAGCTGGGCGGGCTGCAGTCCATGGAGTTGCAAAGAGTCTGACATGACTGAGCAACTGAGCATGCGTGCGCGTGACTATGGTGGTCAGAGACTTAGGAAATACAACCTGTTGGGATCTAGGGTGCAGAGAACAAAAGTTGCAGAGGCCTCCTCACTACTCAAGTGAAAGAAACCTGTTAGACCTTTAAGGGAAATTAGATCTTTCTTTAATAAATTCTAAGAAAAGTTCTTTTTTAAAGACATTGTAAATAATGGCATTGTCAGAGGGAACTCATGCCTGGATTCCTTGGGAAGTCCCATTTTCTTCGGTAGCTAAGTCTTTTTTTGTTTTGTTTTTTTAAATGGTATTCTAGAACACTAAACAGTAATTCCATGGCATAAGGAATATGTGCAATGAGTAGTTCAGTCTGGTCCACTGACTGACAAACCTGAAAGTTGATAACAACATTATTACATAAAAATCCGTAGCAAGATTATGCTAGACATTTGTTTTTTACCTAATATGCAGCCATTCAGAATATAGGGTACATATGATTTTAAACCTTTTAATTTTGTATTTAAAATGTACATAATATGATCTACATCTCATTTTTCTATTTGACGTGAATTTTATGTTTTGCTGTTAAGCCATCACCATTCTATTTAATTCAAGGAAATTCTCATTTCATTTCTTTAACATGTAAGTGACTTACCTTAGGACACTGAGCTACTTCAGTATAAGAAAGATCCTTGCACCAGTGTTTCTTTCCTAAAATAATATGGTTCTTTTGGGTTTTATGCCATAGGTTTATTCATATGTTTGACATATTCCAAGACTATGCATTCATCTAACTAGATTAAGCAAGTTATAGAGACTCTTGGATCGTCACTAAAAAAAAAGCTTATTTTGTTCTTTTGGAGGAATCATTGTTGTCTCTATATACTTTTAGAAAGTATACATACTTGAAAAGTTAATGACAAATAATCGTTCTTGTAGATCCTGAAAACTAGGAAAGTGTAGAGATTCCTTATGTCTTAATAAATCATTAATCCACTTGCACAGAATCACATAGAAAGATATTAAATGCAAATTTAATTTTATTCCTCATTTCCTTCTCTTCCACTTCCTCTGCTCTCTTAAAATAACCTTATTAGATTGACAAATTATTCCTTGTAGGAAGTACAGGATAGCCATTCTATTGTTTCTATGGAAATATTTTATGTTTTGACTTGCTGCCCAGTGATCTGGGTGAACTTGTACCCAATAAATGAGTAAAAGCCCGCTAATTTTTCTTTATTTTATATAAAACTATGTTTATTGATTTTGGAGACATGAGACCACAACTTATTCATTATTAGTAGATGAAGGATAGTTTTAGCAAGTTGTTGAGTTCAAAATGTTGAAGAGGGAAAAGACCGGTGTAGTTTTGTGCTGCTTCTATTGGAAGATGGACTATTTACAAACATTTAAATATACATCAGATTTAGTTGAATGCATTAGATTTACTGAAGTTAAGAAACAAATATATTTGGTTCCTGTTCTCCACCCTTTGCATCATGTTTTAAGTTTGTCTGCCTGGAGAATTTTTTTCTTTTGTTTTCTTTAAGCATGGACGTTGTAACTGTCAGGCCATTTGTTATACAATTATGATAAAAGGTATACATTGAGAGAAAAGTAAAATGTTTTCTTTCTCCAATCATATTCACATTAAATCAGTTAATAAATAGTATTTAATATTTTTGTTTTATTTTAATGCTATTGACATGTATATATAACAGTATATAAAGACATCACAAAGCAGATTAAGAGCTAATAATATAATTTTTCCTGATAGTATGAAAATCAATAATGAAAAATAATATGTATATCATTTTTTGAATTTATGGAAATCAATAATAATGTATACATATCATATAATTTACTCATATTTCTTTTATCTAACTGTAAAACGCTCCAAGTTAATTGTTAGATTCTAGGTCTGTGTCTTAAATGGTCAAACTTTTTTTAAGTTCACCTAAAGACTTTGTATTTATAAATTCTTTGTTGTGCTGATCTCAATATCTGAAAGAGAAATGAAATTAAATAAGGACAATCTATCAGTCACTATTAACTTCATCTATCTGACTAGGTCTAAAATAGTTGGCCAAGAAAAAATTATCTACTAAAAACATTCTTTTGATTGTCAAAACATCCACACATGTTCATATTTACTGAAGCAGAAATGATAGTCTCAGGCCTTTATCTGAATAAGAATGAGTTTATATGCATTTTGGACAACTGACTATAATAGAACCACTTCATGTTTTCCCTTATTTGCAAAATTCAAGAAGAGACTTTTAAGATGGTTCATGTTGACAGAGCTTCTCCTATGCCTTATTATAGGTGAATTACAGCAGTGGAGCAGCCCTTTTGTGTTATTTTCACATGCATTTTGGTCCTAAACAGAATTTTATAAGCTACAAAGCATAAAAATATCTAGTACTCCAAAGAATTAATTTAGAGAGCCTAAGCATATTGCACAGAACATAAAGTTGACCTTTACCGTCGACGGCGTTTGGGATGGAGTGGGATGTGGAACACATCATAGATTTAATGTGGCACGTCGCTGTCTGCAGAAACTTGGGTGGGACTGTGACTGCTTGCCCATGGCACCCGGTGATTGAATCTGCTGTCACCAGCATCCTGATAATAATGAACACCCAGCTCAACGACCGTGATTATGATTATCATAATTGATGTGCAAGAGCAGTGTGTGGGGATCATTACAGCTGAACTGTACATCAGAGAAACATGCCTCAGTTATGGATAATTTTACTCTTATGCATTGATTGGGATAAAATATGCCTTTCTCTTTAAACAGACCAGCTTCATATAATTTTAAGAATCTTTCTGTACACGCTGATGGATGATGATGTGTCCGCTGAAAACAGCCCCCGACAGTTGTTTGTTTTGTTTGTTTCGTTTCATTAGTAAATGTAAACAATTAAATAATTAAGTGTAATTGAGGGAAAATATTTTGCTTAGGAGGATGGTCTTCAGTAATCAAATATTCAGTTTAAGTGCTTTTTCTGTCTCTCTGACGATATATCTGGGACTGAAGTTCTTCAGCGTTCTCCCTCTGATTATCCTTGTACCTGAAATCCAGAGGTCAGCAACCATCAGGGAAAATATAAGCTTATACAGTTTTTTATTATAAAGTCTTGTGCATTTGAATATGTATACATTTGTGCATATACTCTAGTTTATTATGCCTTTAGGACAGAACCACTTATGTGTTATCCTATATTGAAAAATAGTGTTTAACCTATAGAATAATTTGAATGTGTAGTGTTGAGATGTATAAATTTACACTTCCTTAGCTTTTTCATCAATTTTTGTTTCAGATAGGTTTCTTACATTGTGTGGAAATTTTCAATTATAGTTTTAAAAATGAGTTCAAGAGTTTCTGATTTTAATTTTAACTCATGAATGAATATGATATTAATATGTGCAGTGATGTTTCCAAGATTTTCAGTAGATTGGAACTGACCATATTAGTCTATAATTATCAACCTAAGTGGGCTTCCCTGGTGACTCAGAGGTAAAGAATCTGCCTGCCAATGAAGGAGATGCAGGTTCAGTCCCTGGGTCGGGAAGATCCTCTGGAGGAGGGCATGGCAACCCACTCAAGTATTCTTGCCTGGAAAATTCCATGAATAGAGGAGCCTGTCAGACTACAGTCCATGGTGTCCCAAAGAGCCAAACATGACTTAGCAATTAAACAACAACATCCACCTAAGAACTCAGTTTGTGTTTGAGTCTAAAACATTACCTTTGAGTGATGAGCAAACGTAATATAGCACATTTTTATAAGAACCATGGTAAACTATTTTTTTAAAAAACTTTATTTTGTGACTTCAGTAAAGTCTGAGATAGAGAGATTGCTCCATTAGATTAATAACTGTACAGCCCAAGAGAGACTATGGCAAACGTTTCCTTCTGAGGTCTGTCAAGTTTGCATCACCCCGGGGAAGATGCTTGCCCTAGATGTGCAGCTGTACCCTGCGCTGTAGGGCACCATCTTTGTTTGACAGCTGGAGGTTTTGCAGCTTGCCTACACATTTTCTTTCTGAAAGTTTTTAATCTCAATGTGATTCCTGAACTTAATTATTTACTTTCTTCCACTCAACTCAGATCCAAGGGTGAGATGGTTATATGTGCTTCAAGTCTTCCTAATAGGATCTTTTTCTTTTTCTACTTCATCTACTGAAAATATTATTTTTCAGGAGTGCTGGATTTTATACTGTGTTCTCTGGCCTAACCTCTTGCTGTACCCAAAGCCCAGATGTCTGTTTCTTGACCATGTGCCAGATTACGCCCAGACTGTGGAACTCTATGGATGTGTATATACCATGTGACATAAGCTGACTATCACGCTCACTGGAATGCACTTTCTTGTCAGTTCTTTCTTCCAAAGAATCCCCTTACCCTTTCCCCAGGTCACTTATGCATTAAAAAGATCTTAACATCTTTTATCTAGAATTTTTAGATCCTAGGCTTCTTGAAACCTCCAGTTTGCTGAAAGTACTGGTACTTTATCTCAAATATTGGAAATATTTTTGCTAGATATAACAACAGATGGTTAATTCTGTGGAATTATTTTAAAGGGGATTGGTTCTGTTATTATGTACTTCATTTAGTTAGCTTTTAATTTGCTGTGAAATTTTTGCAGAATCTTTATTATTTTATATTAACTCTGTTCTTTAATGCACCAAATTTTTGTATATTATATATATGTTTTATTCTGTTGAATTTTTTTTTTTGGCTTTTAAGGCTTTTTTAAAAAGTTGAAGTATAGTTGATATACAGTATTATATAAGTTGCAAGTGTATAGCATAGTGACTCACAATTTTTAAAGGTCGTGCTCTATTTATAGTTATTGTAGAATATTGGCTATTTTTCCTGTGTTGTACAGTATAACTTTATAGCTTATTTTATTCATAATAGTCTGTACCTTTTGAAAATATCTTTATTATGTGTCAAGATGATACAGAATACCAGAATATTATTTATAAAATAATAAATAATGAAATCTTTACCTGGCTCAGAGAGAGGGCATTCCTGTTCTTTAGAAGTCTTGTGTGGTACTCTCAGTGATTCCATCTTTTCTGTTTCCAACGAGAGAGATCTGCTATCCTGAATTTTAAATACTTCCTTTGCTTTTATGCTTTTATTACATATTTGTATTCCCAAGCAATAGCTAGTTTTGCATATCTTAGGCATTTTATATAAATGTATGTGTATAAATGTGTAAATCAAATCACGTGTATTTTTCAAACAGCTTTCTATACCACACACTTACTGTGTATGCGTGCATGCATAGCTAAGTCGCTTCAGTCGTGTCCAATTCTTTGTGACCCTACAGACTGTAGAAGGCTTCTCTGTCCGTGGGATCCTCCAAGCAAGAATCCTGGAGTGGGTGGCCATGCCCTCCTCCAGGGAATCTTCTCCACCCAGGGATCAAACCCATGTCTCATGTCCCCTGCATTAGCAGACGGGTTCTTTACCACCTGCACCACCTGGTAAGCCCTCTTACCATGTATAGTGAAAGTAACAGTCACTCAGTCATGTCCGACTCTTTGCCACCCCATGGACTATACAGTCCATGAAATTCTCCAGGCCAGAATAGTGGAGTGGGTAGCCTTTCCCCTCTCCAGGGGATCTTCCCAACCCACGGATCGAACCCAGGTCTCCCGCCTTGCAGGTGGATTCTTTACCAGCTGAGCCACAAGGGAAGTCCTTTACTTGCATTTAATTTTTTTCCACTGTTGTAAAGTATTCCACACACAAGTTTGCACAATTTATCCATTTTATTGCAGAAAAATGTGCATTATTTGCAGCTGCTCAAATCAAGCATGATGTGACTAATATGTTGATTCCATTATAAATCTCCTGGTTCACATGAGAGAAAGGTATTACTGATTATAGGATATATATTGAACACATTTTCAAATTTGTTCCATAAGATTATATTTTACAAAGAACTGTTCAGATTTAGTTTACAACAGCGATATTACAGTAGTCCTTCTATTATTTATTATTGTCAACCTTAAAATTTTTTGCCGATTGGATAGATGTGATGTTACATTTTAATTAGCATCTCCTTGATTTTCATGAAGTTGAACTTTCTTCTCCAAGAGCACACATCTCTCAATATAAGTTGTAGTTTTCTCACATGGATTCTACATGTTTATTATTAGACTTATTCCTAAGAAACATATTTTATTGTGATTGTGAAAAGCTCTTTTTTTTTTCCCCATTCATTTTCTAACATACTCTTGTTGTGATACAGTCTTTTGTGTTCTTCATATGTACTTTTGTTACTATGTTAGTCTGCTCAGGTTGCCATAACAACATACCACAGACTGGGTGGGTTGTATTTGTTTTTTCACAGTCCAGGGGTCTAGAAGTCCAAAATCAAAGTGCACTTGGGGTTGGTTTCTGGTGAGGCCTCGCTTGCTGGCTCTTCCCCCATGGAGTCCTCATGGCATCTTCTTTGTGCATCCACGGAGTGAGAGTGTTGTGGGTGGTATCCTTCCCTCTTCTAATAAAGACACCAGCCCTATCAGATTATTCTGGTGTCAGATTTTCTAGTTTCAAATGACTGCTTATATGCCTGGTTTTGATGCATGAGACAAGTGCTCAGGCCTGGTGCACTGGGAAGACTGAGGAGTTGGGTAGAGAGGGAGGTGGGAGCGGGGATCAGGATGGGGAATACATGTAAATCCATGGCTAATTCATGTCAATGTATGACAAAAACCACTACATTATTGTAAAGTAATTAGCCTCCAACTAATAAAAATAAATGGGAAAAAAAAAGAGCAGTTTATTTAAATTCCTTGTACCTGAGTTTTCCCATCTTTGGAAAGGAGAACTATTTTACCTTCCTTACACTGTTACAATGACTGAATTAGGAGATCATATTAATTACTTAGAAGAATACCCAACAAAGTAAATACTGTACATTTAGCTGTTATTGTATTTATTATCTTTTTAATTTCCTATTTCATTAATGTATTTTGACCACTTATGTTATAATGATCTTCTAAATCTCTAATACCCTGTATCATTTAAAATTTAACCATTATTAGCCCTATTTTCACATATTGACATTATAGTAAAAGCTATAGGCATAGCTCATTTTATTGTACTTTGCCACATTTCACTTCTTGGATATTGCATTTTTTTAAAAACAGATTGAAGGCGTGTGGCAACCCTTCATTGAGCAGGTTTATCACCTGCATTTTTTCCAGCAGTATTTTCTCAGTTCATGTTTCTGTGTCACATTTTGGTAAATATCACAATATTTCAAACTTTATTATTATTGTTACTATATATTTATGGTCATTCTATGATGAGTGATCTTTGATGTTACTATTTTAATTGTTTTGGGGCACCAGAAACCATGCTCATGTAAGACAATGAACTTAATTGATAAATGTGTATGTTCTGACTGCTCCACTGACTGGTCATTCCCTTATTTCTGTCCCTCTCTTCTGTCATCCCTATTCCTTGAGCCACAAAAATATTGAAATCAAGTCAATTAATAACCTTACAATGGTCTCTAAATGTTCTAAAGGAAGAATCATACATTTCTCACTTTAAATCAAAAGCAAGAAATGATTCAGCTTAGTGAGGAATGCATGTCTAAAGCTAAGATAGGCTGAAACCTAGGCCTCGTGAACCAGTTAGCCAAGTTGTGAATGCAGAGGAAACGTTCTTGAAAGAAATTAAAAGTGCTGCTCTAGTTCATATGGAAATAGCCTTATGGCCTATATGGAGAACGTTTTACTAACCTGGATAGAGGATCAAACTGCCACAATATTCCCTTAAGCCAAAGCCTAATCCAGAGCAATCTCCTAAATCTCTTCAGTTCTATGCAGGCTGAGGGAGGTGAGAAAGCTGCAGAAGGAAAGTTTGTAGGTAGCAGAGATAGGTTCATGAAGTCTAAAGAAAGAAGCCATGTGCATAACATAAAAGTGCAAGGTGAAGCCACCAAGTGCTGATGTATTAACAGAAGCTGCGGCAAGTTGTCAAGAAGATCTCTCTAAAACAATAAAGATGGCTACATAAGCAACAAAATTTCAGTGTAAATAAGACAGCCTTACAGTGGAAGAAAATGCCATCAAGGACTTTCATAGCTTGAGAGGAGAAGTCAGTGCCTGTTTCAGAGTTTCAAAGGTCAGGTAGACTCTATTGTTAGGAGCTAATGCAGTCGGTAACTGAGATGCCTGGTTTATCAGTCTGAAAATCCTAGGACCGTAAGAGTTATGCTAAGTCTACCCAGCCTGTGCTCTGTAAATGGAACAGCAAAGCCTGGCTGACAGCACATCAGTTTACAGGGTTGTTTACTGAGTAGTTTAAGCCCGCTCTTGAGGCCTACTGCTCAGAAACAAAATTTCCTTTCAAAATATTGCTGCTCACTGAAACATAGAGACGTACTTTACTCATCACTTGATATGTCACCCAAACTCTAATAACCAGAGGATTTATTAAAAGTAGTTTTCCCTACCTCATATGATCATAAATTTATCCATTGAGGAAGAAAATCAAATCCTGGTAATGTTTTTTTCATATCCAATGGTGAAATTTTTTTTGAAAATCAGTAGTGGTTTTATTTTGAAAAAATTGTTTTGTAGTAGTTGGAAGGGGTTTAATTGGCAGTGGCGACTTGAGGGTGGTTATACAGGGGGATCAGAAACCAAACTACTTGAACTTTTCTTGGCTGAAATATGACATGGTCAACACAGAGGAGCCCCCAAGAAGTTTCCATGTTGTGACTCTATTCCATGGGGTGATGAGAAATAAATGTTAACAGCATATTGAAAAAAGAATTACTCCTCATTGACAATATACCTGGTCATATAAAAGATCTGACAGAAATGTACAATGAGATTAATATCATTTTCATGCCTGCTAACACAACATTCATTCTGCAGCCCATGAACTAAGTAATTTTGACTTTCAAGTTTTATTATTTAGGAAATACATTTTGTATGGCTATCACTGCCATAGATAGTGATTCCTCTGATGGATCTGGGCAATGTCAATTGAAAACATTCTGGAAAGGATTCATCATTCTAGGAGCCATTAAGAACATTTGTGACTCATGGGAAGAAGATTGAATATCAACATTAACAGGAGTTTGGAAAAAATTGATTCCAGCTCTTGTGGATACCTTTGAGGGGTTCAAGACTTCAGTGGAGGAAGTCACTTCAGGTAGCAAGAAAACTAGCCTTAGAAGTGGAGCCTGAAGACTAAATTGCTGCCATCTCATGATAAAACTTGAATGCATAAGGAGTTTCCTCTCAGGGCTGAGAAAAGAAAGTGGTCTCTTGAGATGAGAACTACTGATGAAGGTGGTATGTAGAATTATTGAAATGACTAAGAATGTATCAATAGAATGTGACATCAACTTAGTTGATAAAGCAGTAGCAGGGTTTGAAGGGATTATCTCCAATTTTGAAAGAAGTGCTGCTGTGGGTAAGATGCTATCCAACAGCTCAGGGATAGTATCAGTACTCAGGGAGCCCTGCTCAGGGCTCTGTGCTGCCTGAGACGGGAAGGAAATCCAAAAAGGGGATGTGTGTACCGCTGATTCACTTTGCTGTACAGTAGAAACATGGAGAAGGCAATGGCACCCCACTCCAGTGCTCTTGCCTGGAAAATCCCATGGACGGAGGAGCCTGGTAGGCTGCAGTCTATGGGGTCCTGAAGAGTCGGACACGACTGAGCGACTTCACTTTCACTTTTCACTTTCATGCACTGGAGAAGGAAATGGCAACCCACTCCAGTGTTCTTGCCTGGAGAATCCCAGAGATGGGGGAGCCTGGTGGGCTGCCGTCTATGGGGTCGCACAGAGTCGGTCAGGACTGAAGCGACTTAGCAGCAGCAGCAACTAACACAACCTTGTAAAGCAACTATACTCCAATAAAAATTAGCTAAGGAAAGAAAGTGAAAGTCACTTCAGTTGTGTCTGACTCTATACAGTCCATGGAATTCTCCTGGCCAGCATACTGGAGTGGGTAGCCATTTCCTTCTCCAGGGGATCTTCCCAACCAAGGAATCAAGCCGGGATCTCCAGCACTGTGGGTGGATTCTTTACCAGCTGAGCTACCAGGGAATCCCAAGAGAAGAAAGTAATAGTAAACTAACATTAATAAATTGACTGAGTCCTAGATAATTAAAAGATTAGTTTGTTTTTATTAATTTAAATTCACTTCCTGTACTACATGTTTTAATATTATACAAATTAAATATTGAAGTTTAAGTATATCAAACATCTAACTTGTGTTACACTGAGACAAATATGTGAAAGCTTGCCATCAAGATGATTTTAAACTTACAGATAACATTTTATATTCTTTTGTATCTTTGAATTGACTTTATATAAAATAGTATTTTGAAAAAATTTTTTGGTAAACTTACAAGTTGGTGCTTTAAAAATGTCTTTAAGTCTTATAAAACGGCAAAGGGAACCAACAGCAACACACCACAAAAATAAAGGAGAAGTCAAATACTTCTCTTAATTATGTGTTTCCTTATCACAATATATTACTTATGTAATGTGTGCCAAGGAATACATGGAACTCTACTCATGGATTTCACAGACCAGATTTCCTGCTTGAGAATTCATTTGAAGAAATTGTTCCATTGTGAAAATTATTGTTGTGGATTTAATTTCTCTTAACATCCTTAACTGCATATTTTCCAAATTACACCTAAATGCAATATATTTTCTCCTAAAAGCATTCTTCATGGAATTATTTAAACATTCATATTTTTCCTAACAAGATGCTGGAAACCATACTCCCAGACTGCTTTTGAGAAGGCTACAGTTTGTGGATTCTATTATAGAAGTGCCAAATTGATATTTGCATTGTTAACTCTGGATTAATTTGTGAGTTACTTCTTAGGTGGTTATGATAAGCTTGTAAACTATTAGGGAAAATTTTACATCTGTTAGCATGTTAACATATTAACAACTGAAATTTCAGATGAGTAAGAAGTGATAACTTGATAATCTGTGTAGCAACTGACTAAGAATATCAATGAAAGACTCTAAAGTACAAAGTAGTGAAAATATTTCACATGATAGTTGTAAAGATACAAGTGTTTACCCTAACTTTTTTATTATATCTATTTCAAGAGCTATTTGCAAAGATTTTGCTCACAAAAATTGGAATATTTAATAAAACCTAATTTTCCTCCTCTGTAATTCCTCAATTGGAAAATGTAGTCCCTTGATGATGATCTAGGGTTTTGAAGAATAAATGGATTTTAAAGAGAAAATTAGATGGTACTTATTATGCTGTTTAACTATCAATGAATTGTCATTTGTCTGTTGTATTATAAATGGCTTGCTGTCTCTACCTTCCTCATTTAATCATGTAACTTGTCTGTAAGCAGCATTAGAGGAAAAAAAATGTTGCTGTATTTCTCAGTTGTTTTCTCTGCTTATCCAAAGAGAACTCACACTTATTATAGCTAGTGCAGAACTCTTCATCTTCTCCCTGACACCTGTTTTCTTTTGAATTCCTTTCACCCAGGCAGTCACTCAACTTTTGCCAAATAATGGGAAGACTTCCTAGTTTTCTCCGTCTCTTCCTTAGGAAAGATTTTCCCCAATGACATTGCCTTTCCCAAGTGAAGTTATGTATGACTGGCAAGTTTAGTATTTGAAGAATTAAGCCATGATATAAAAATTACATCCTAGTCCAAAACTTCCTTATGGTAAATAAAATACAATTTCTGCGTATGTAGTCAGTGTTTTATTATATATTATTTCTGAATGTGTTTTTGTTATTTGTCTAATTATTTGTCATGAGAAGACTGGATTGGAAGGGTGTCTGCAAATCTCTTTGTAGCTCACTAACCTAATGCCATGTTGGCATTCTTATGGAAATAAAGAGGAGCACTAGCATTAACTGTATATGTTTTCCCTTCACTTTATGTCATGTATATATTATGTTAAGAAAATGACTTCCATTTTGTCAGCATACTCCATAGAAACTCATTTATATTGTGAAAGCCTATAAACCATGAAAAATTTGAAGTTTTTTTTTTCAGAATTCTATTTTTTAAAAGAAAGTACTTGAAGTTGTACTTCTTTGAAGCTTTGCCTTGATTCTTGAGACACTGCATATTGTTTTTCTAATTGAATTCAGAAATATGTCATTTACGTTTTGCTATCAAATAAATAGTGTGTGAGGGTGGAAGCAATATAATCTGCAAGCATGAATATACTTTCTAGTACTAATAGCATAATTAAGTGCTCAAAATGCTATATGTAAAATTTTAGTATACTTAGTTTTGAAAGTAAGTTTCCATATTCATGGCGTATATTACTTAATTTTCAAAATAAAAATTCTAAAAATACCCCAGAAAAAGATGTTGAGAAAATATATCAGATATTTTGGTAGCTAACACATATATACTTTTGCTTTTTATCCCCAAACACTACTGATAACATTTCCCATGCTTCAGCTTTCGAACTCTTGTGTTACTGATCTATAATAGATGTAAATGCCCCAAATAACAAAGGATCTGAAGTTGCATGAATTTGTCAGATTGAAATATTTTCAGATATCAAATGTTAAGTATTTGGTGTTCTATGAAGAAAATCATCTCAGAATACAACTACTATATTCATATAAATGTATGACTTAGTAGCATTAAAATAATCAGTGGTAGATTGAAGTGTTTATTTTTGATGATATGCTAACATAAAAATAAAGTGCACTTTCCAGAAAGCTTTTTTTATTGTAGGGCAAAGTACAACTTAAACTACTGCCCTAGTAAAATCTATTATTAGAAAACAAAGAAAGGTGCTCTTTTTCAAATATCTCCTATGTTTTATATATGTATAAACAAAATTTCTACATGTTTAAATTCCGGTAGGTAGATAACAATTTTCATCATTATCATGTATTGTGAACCATAGGGGATGACAGTATGTTTGTTTTTATTTTGCTTTATTTACTTAGTTATTTTTAAAGTTATAGTCAAAGAGTTAGCAATCTTAAGAACACATTAACTGAAGTATGTCTGCAGCATGTACTCAAGGTTTGTCTTTGCCCTGCTGAGTTCACTAGTTCTTTTCTTCACAACTATGAACACACACCCACATTCAGGAAAGGCATCATTAGATGAGATGGGAAAGGGAAATAAATGAAGAACTAGCTCTCTTGTATTGAAACTTACATATAATGATGTTCTATGCTATGATGGTTTCCTCTATGGAAGTAGAATTAACAAGAGTAACCAAGGCAAAGAATCCATTACAAGTGTAGTTACCTGATTGTTGACTTGGCCATTTGTGCTCAAGTCCTGATTACCTACACTCCAAAGATGACTAATGTAAGTCAAGTCACTATCTTTTTCCCACTGAATCATTTGGTTTTATTTCCACTTGTAAGAAATAATTTTGCTGATCTCATTTCTTGTGCTTATTTTATGTGGGAAGTTTGATTTAAAATATTGAGTGGAATTTTATGTTTTTGGTCTTTTATGTTTTTGGTCTTACATTTAACTCTTTAATCCATTTTGTATTTTTGTGTATGGTGTGAGATACAAGTGCTATTCTTTTACATGTAGTTGTTCAATTTTGCCAACACCATTTATTGAAGAGGCTATCTTTTCCCCATTGCATATTCTTTTTTTCTTTGTCATAGATTAATTTACTATATGAGCATGGCTTATTTGTGAGTTCTCTATTCTCTATATCTATATGTCTCCTTTTGTGACAGTAATATACTGTTCTGATTACTGTAGCTTTCAGTATAGAAGTCATGAAGTGTGACACCTCCAGTTTTGTTCTTTCTCAAGATTGCTTTGGCTACTCAGGGTCTTTTGTGTTTCCATGCAAATTTTTAAAGTTATTTGTTCTAGTTCTTTGAAAAATGCCTTTGGTATTTTGATGGAGATTGCCCTGAATCTGTCGATTACTTTGGGTAGTGTGACTGTTTAAACAATAGTAATTCTTCCAGTCCATGAGCACAGTATATCTTTCCACTTGTTTGTGTTAATTTCAATATCTTTTATCAGTGTATTATAGTTTTCAGAGTGCAAGTTTCTTACCATTTTGGTAGATTTAGTCTCAATATTTTATACTTTTTCATGTAATTGTAAGTGGAATTATTTTCTTCATTTCTCTGAAAGTTTGTTATTATCATATAGAAATGCAAGATTTGTTTATTAATTTTGTGTTATGAAACTATTGAATTCATTTATTAGTTCTATTAGTATTTTGGTAGCATTTTCATAATTTTCTGTATGTAGTATCATGTCACCTAAAAACAGTGAAAGTTTTACTTCTTTCTTTCTAATTTGGGTTTCCTTTATTTCTTTTTCTTCTCTGATTGCTATGGCTTATGTTGAATGAAGGCACTTCTTTTGATATGATCATATGATTTTTATTCTTCAATTTGTTGATGTGATGTGTTACATTGATTGAATTGTGAATATTGAATCATCCATTCATCCCTGGGATAAATCCTACCTGAGCATGGCATATGATCCTTTTAATATATACTTTTTGTACAATCTTAGCCATATTTTTTGGATCTGTTTCCTCAAACAAAGGAAACAAATGAAAAGGTAAGCAAATGGCACTACATCAAATTTAAGAAGTTTTTGCACAGTGAAGGAAATTATCAACCAAACAAAAAGACAGCCTACTGAATGGGAGAAGATATTTGCAAATGATATATCCAATAAGGGATTAGTATCCAAAATATACAAAGAATGCATACAACTCAACATCAGAAGAACAATCTGATTTAAAAATAGGCAAAGGACCCGAATAGATAATTTTCCAAAGAGAACATATAGATGGCCAACAGACACATGAGATGCTCACTAATCATCAGGGAAATGACTTGAAAATTAAAATCACACTGAGTTACCACCTCACACCTGGCAGAATGACTGTCATCAACAGAATAACAAATAACAAGTGTTGGTGAGAACTTGGAGAAAAGAGAACCCTAGTGGGCTTGTAAATTGGTGCAATCACTATGGAAATTTGTTTTAATTCAAAAAATAAAAAATAAAACTGCCATATTGATCCAGGGAAAAACAGGTGAAGGGGATTAAGAAACAAAAACCTCCAGTTATAAAATAAATAAGCCACAGGGACATAATGTATCATAAGGAATATGCTCAGTAATATTGTAGTAACTTTTTATGGGGACAGGTGGTTAGTAGACTTATCACAGTGATTATTTAATAATTTATCCAAATGTCAAATTGCTATGTAGTACATCTGAAACTAACATAATACTGCACGTCAACTATGTTTCTATAAAAAATAAATAAAATATAGAGTAGCAAAGCAGGTTTTTAGTTTAATTCTGGAGACTCCTGCATTATTCAGAAATGATGTTAAGGCTTCAAACTAATATTGGTACCCTTTTTGATCTCTGACTCCAGAGAATCTAATTGAAGCTATAGACCTTCTCTCCAGAAGAAAGTACAAATATACGGTGTACACAACACTTGCATGTCATCCTTTTGTTTTGTTGAAAACTAATTTCCTTCACAGAATAAGTGAAACTAAAGTTTTGTTTACAACTATTACTCGCAAATGTGTATCTTATAAAAATGTGGAAATGAACACAAAATTTTCAAGTAAAGAAATGAAATTTTATAGAAGTAAATTTCAATAGAAACACTACTATATTTGTCGGGTGGAGAGGGAGGTGGGAGGGGGGACCGGGATGGGGAATACATGTAAGTCCATGGCTAATTCATTTCAATGTATGACAAAAACCACTGCAATGTTGAAAAGTAATTAGCCTCCAACTAATAAAAATAAATGGAAAAAAAAAAAGAACTTAAAAAAAAAAAACATTGAAATGTTAGGGTAGACTTTTAGTATGGCCGTGCTTTTATGTTTGAAATTAATTTGATTTAAACTTTTTGTTTTAATGGCAACAAATGTTAAAAATAATTTACCTAGGTATATGTATCAAATGGAATCAGAATGCTAATAATTTGTTCTGTCAGAGAACAAAGGTTGAAGTAAAAGAATATGAAAGCTTTCTAAGAATCTATAGAGATTCTAGAGATTGAACTCATGTCATTTCAACTCCTTTGTCCTTCAACCATTGAGGTTCCGTGTTTTAGAGTCTGCCTTATTGACATACTCTGTGACAACCGAAAGTCAAAGATCCATGTGTCATTTTAGGGACACTGAAGCAGATGTGAACTTCAACAGAAATTTGTATTGTTCATGGGTATTCAGAGATTTCTCCCTATACAGAAATAAATTGTCATTTTCCACTTCAGCGTGCAAAAGTACTTCATCTGGAATTAGAGAGTAGGCATAATTATCTTCCTTTAATCTTATTTTCCAGAGAAAGGGCTTGTTCTAAAGAAGCCATGACTTTCCAGCACTTTCCAGCATACTATGGCAGTAGTGTGTTGAATAGTAATAATAATTCAATTACCTAAGTAATTACAAACCTACTATATTCCTTATCATATTGCTGTAACCAGGGCTCCCTATTTATCTCAGATATTTGGAAGCATCTACTTAAAGTTGACTCCTTATCTTCAAGACACTTTATTTTCTATCCTGTTTGCATTTTCTCATGAAAATTCTCTGAAGCTGACTACTGAAAAGAAGTATAGATGCGTCCATTTCTAGATTTGGAGGTAGCATCTTTGGTAGTAATAGGAAGTGATCGAGGTGATACATGGAACTCTTTTCATCAAACAGTAAAACCAGATATGTTTCCAAAGATTGCAGATACAGTACCCAGTCATGAAGTTTTAGATTTTCCTTCCAATTGAAGTTATGCTCAACCAAAGAAATGTTAATCTTCTTGAAGACAGGAAGCAGTCTCCCTGGTTTCTGAAAAGGACTCACAGAATAGAAAATTTTCTGTCATTATGTCAGTAGGAACATACTAGATCAGCTTCATCAGTTGATTGCTCTCAGAAATATCTTGGGTCACGCAAAGGAAGTGTTGCCTCGGTGGTTTACTCTGTGATTTGTTAGAAAATATCAACTATCTGGGAGAGGATGAAGTATTTCTTTTCTTTTATCCTTATGTTCTAAGTTGTAAATCAACAGCACTTATTCTCACGCTACATGATTTCTCCCCTGTACTATGTGGTTTCATGTGTGCATTAGGAGATGATTCCAGGCAAAGTCTTTGGATGGAGCCAGTAACAGTTTGGTTAATTTCTAACTTCTCAAATCAAACCAGTTTTGTGACAGAGAGTCCCATTCTCTGGAGTATTTTCACAAATGGCAGAAATGCTCAGCTGTATTTACTTCATGTTTTTAATGGTGACAACTTCACTACTCTAGAGGTTGTTGATTTACTGTGCTGTTTTATAATCTAAACCTCAAGACTCTGTCTCTTTATGGTACAATATTAAGATGAATGCTTCAACACAATTTTGAATATTATGTATAACTACAAGTGTTATTTTAGGTATATCCTCCACTGTTTAAAAATTAAATCAAGTCTAAATAATGCAGATTTAGAATTATGGAAGTAAAAGCTTCTCCACACTGCAATACCCAAAAAGAAATAATCTTTGTAATAGCTTTTGAGTAGCAAATGGCTTGGTAGACTCGACTGAAATTAGTTTCTTTATGGCTTTTGTGACTGTTTAGAGCTACTAAATTTAGATATTTTGTTTCTGAGCATGTTTTCTGAGGTTTTAAAGAGAAGCAATTTCCCTCCAATTAAAAAATTTTTTAAAAGCAATATGATGAGAAGATAAAAAACAATATAGCTAAATTAGCCACAGATTTACTGGATAAATAATTGTGTTCAATATGCTTAGCTAATTGTGTATGTATTATAGGCATGGGTAATAATGAATTTATTTCCTAGCTATACTTGACAGACATTCAACAATCAAAATGGACAATAATCCTGTGGCTTCCTGCTGGGGCATATAGTAACTATTTAACTGCTGGATTTTGAAGAATGTTTGAGGTAGTGCTTGGGTTCGTAACCATTTACTAACGGATGTGAACACAGTGAAAGCACTTCTAAAGTGTGTTAATAACAAGTATAGCAATACTTGATGCATGCTGGCAGAATTTGATCTTATTATAGTCATACATCCCTACCCAAGTAATGGGCATTATCTTTGTGGCCTTGTGTGTGTCTATTCTGGGTCTCTTGTCATGCACGTGGCCTGTTGATTTCTTAAGTCTTACATTATCTTCACTGATTGTTAGAATTCTTGTACTCTATACGCATTTCAGCAGTGTGCATTTATTAAGTTAGAAGGACTTTTACTCTTCACTGTAAAGAATTGATTCAGCTGCTATTGTTTCTGTTCATATAGATCTACGTGTACGTGTGTGTAATTCCATAGAACTCCAGAATTGCTCTGTTCACTAAAGAGCAGAACTACTCTCTGAGAAAGCAAGCCCCACAAGCTGTAAATTTGCATTGTTCAGTATGATAGCTGTGTAGCTGTTGAGCACTTGAAATGTAGCTTCTCTGATTTGAGATGTGCCATAAGTCTCAAAGACCCTGGGTTTCAAAGATGTGGTACAAAAAAAGTAAAATATTCATATTTTTATATTAATGACATAGTTATACTGTTTAGACATAGCTTAAATGTTTTTTTGCCATATAATTAATTTTACCTATATCTTGTTACTATATCTAATATGGCTACTAGAAAAGTAAAATGACATGCATGGCCCACATTGTATTTCTACTGGACGTGCAGGTCTAAAGACATAGCTAAGCAAATACTTAGTCCAACAAGGAGCTTCGTTTTAATGGAACCTGTGGAGAATTTGGTTGTGAAAACTCAGGCAAGCATTATTATCTCATGTTGTTGTGCTTTTTCACTTTAAAATTTTTTCACTACAATGTAGTGGGTTTGAAAGTACCACTAGGTTCTTTGGCGTTAGTTGCTTCCTCCACACTCCACTAAACTACTGAATTACTCCTCCCAGTTCACTCATTTTAGGTCTAAGAAGTGAATCTAAAAGAAAAGGTACATGAAGTGGAAATTTGGGGTTTTTACATATAACTCAGTTCAATTCAGTTCCTCAGTCATGTCCGACTCTTTGCAACCCCATGGACTGCAGCACGCCACGCCTCCCTGTCCATCACCAACTCCCAGAGTTTACTCAAACTCATGTCCATTGAATCAGTGATGCCATCCAACCATCTCATCCTTTGTCATCCCCTTCTCCTCCTGCCTTCAGTCTTTCCCAGCATCAGGGTCTTCTCCAGTGAGTCAGTTCTTCACATCAGGTGGCCACAGTATTGGTTTCAGCTTCAACATCAGTCCTTCCAATGAATATTCAGGACTGATTTCCTTTAGGATTGACTGGTTGGATCTCCTTGCAGTCCAAGGGACTCTCAAGAGTCTTCTCCAAACCACAGTTCAAAAGCATCAATTTATCTTACTATAAATAATTAAATAAGAAAGCCAAGGGATTAAGCTAAGCCTTCGGCAAAGTTTTTAATGATAGTGTAGGTATAGACTCGACTCAGGATCAGCTTTGCCCATGGCCAAAGAACCAAAAGAAATCACTTTTGTTCTGCATAAATGAAGTAGTAGTCCTGTTCCTACCACTCTTTTAATTTGATTTCATGAATTTATTTTGTGGGAAATCAGTATATTTCTTTAAACTAGGAATAAGATTATGGTGCTATATTTATAAAGATAGGTAAAATTAACATGGCTTTGTAAGTCGGTTAGGAAATGCAACCACTCCAATACTCTTGCCTAGGCAATCCCAAGGACAGAGAAGCCTAGTGGACCACAGCCCATGGAGCCACAAAAGAGCCAGACACAACATAGTGACGAAACAACAGCAGCAACAGAATACGTTGGTTAAAACATGTGCAGTCGTAGAGAATTTATAAACACGCTTAGAAGTTGTCACTGTACAATTGTAGAACTATATGAAGCCACTTCTTGAGCTGATCTATGGTTCGAAAAAGAGGGCATGACTTGAAACAAAGTACATTAACCAAAATTTTCAATATTTTAGAGGCTATTTTCAAATTCTGATATAAATAAATAGGTGTGAGTCTTGGACCCAGAGAACAGGAAGAAAAATCAATCAAAAATACCCTGGATATTAAAACCGACTTTGTGCTCTAATGTGAAGCTACTTGATTGAGTGGTGCGGTGTCAACCATATCTTTCTTCTAATGCTAAAAGTAATGCACATAGACAGAGTGGCAATCACAGCACAGCCTCCCATCAGCAATAATTAATCTTTTAGTTAACAGAGACTAGAAAAGCCTCTCATCAGCCTCTTCTGAAGTCTGAGGGACCCTGTTTTTTGATGTTTGCATTCTGAGGAAAATTGTCCCCACCAGTTCTAACAAATTGAAACACCAGGCTAATTATGGCAGCTAATGAAGTGTGTGGAATGGTCACAGCTTGTCGTGAGACTGTTCCTTCAGCTTGGATTAGGGTTTCATCAATCACTTTTTTAAACTGATCCAGAATTGCTTCTGCCCGGTGCTTGGCATTTTTAATGCCTTTTCTGTAATTGGTTTTTTCCCTAAAGCTTAGACTGTTTTTTGAAATATTATAGTCTCAGGACAGGACTTGCAAACTCTAGTTTGTAAAAATAAATGTATTATTAGTGATATCAGCTGATCAAGTGGTAAGAAGCTAATAAAAGGACCACCAGAATAAAAGTTGATATACTGTTCCAGTCCTGCTAAAGGTAGTAATAAAGCATGTCTATGTATATCATTTTCCCAAATGTATGTATAATACAATGTAGGAAAATCATAGTTGGTGGTTATGTGACTAAAATTCCACCAAGAGTTTCTATGAACTTAATACGTAGATGTTAGTTTATTGCTGGGGGAGGATCACTCTCTGTTTATCATCTAACATTGTTTTATAAGATGTCTATTTTGCACTGAGCCAAGCATTTTGAAGCATTAAACCAAAGATATCTATATTCCCAGTTAAATCACTTAGCACAAAACAACCACAGACAATACATAAAAGAATGGGCTTGACTGTGTTCCAGTAAAACTTTATTTGAAAATTAGAAAATAGGCTGGTTTGGATCAGAAAGTGGGCTGCAGTTTGCTGACCCCTAGTAGGTGCTAACAGAACCTGTGATTTAGAGCTGGGCACATGATTGCATGAGATTAAAACTGCATTTCTCAGCCGCCTCTTAAAGCTAATTATAGTCCTGATACTAGATACTGGAAAATGGGAAGTAAGTAAAAGTGCGGGCTCTGCTCTAGGAATTGTTTTTCAGAACTTTTCCTACATAAAAAAAGTCTGATGGTGTGCAAGATAGCTAAAAGTAGAACTCTCATCAAAGAAGACCTATGCAAGCTAATAAATTATTCTGATAAAATTCCATTTGTTGTTGTTCAGTGGTTAAGTCATGTCCGTCTCTACAGCCCAATGGACTGCAGCTTCCAGGCTCCCCTGTCCTTCACCATCTCCTGGAGTTTGCTCAAACTCATGTCCATTGAGTTGGTGATGCCATCCAACCATCTCATCCTCTGTTGCCCCCCTTCTCCTCCTGCCCTCAATCTCTCCCAGCATCAGGGTCTTTTCCAGTGAGTCAGCTGTTCGCATCAGGTGGCCAAAGTATTGGAGCTTCAGCATCAGTCCTTCCAATGAATATTTAGGGTTGATTGCCTTTAGGATTGACTGGTTTGATCTCCATAAAAGGTAAAAGACACAAGCCTCCTAGGTCACAGACTGCTTCTCACAGCAAGTGCGGAGAAGGGGTTCAGCATAATTGTGCCAGTTCCCCAAGCCTCAAGTCCCACAGGTGATACAGAGAGCCCCACGGTGCCTGCACATGCTAGTCTAATATGCCTCAGGAGGAAACCCCGTGTGTGTGAAATCCACCACTTTCATGGGAAGCAATAAGCAAGACTTCTCTATCTAGAGGGAGATCAGGTGCTTTGCAGGACTGCACGGACACACTGAGGTATAATTTCTCAGGGTGAACAGCTGCATATTCCTAATGCTGAGAAGTGACCCTCACATGGGATAAAAGAATTATCCAGACCTCATGATTTCAGCACATTCAGCAAGATTTGTAGGTCCCATGGTAGACTGCATCCCTTTGTGTTTTTAAAGAAAAGTGTCATTCTTTTCATGTCTTCCTTCTGGAGGGTTTGGTAGCTAGAGATTGATTGGCATCTTCAATCATATTGTAATCCTTGGATCAACGTGGCCATGAAAGATAGTGCCATCATAAGAAAGAATGCTGGGTCCCTTTCACTGTGAAGTATCTCCCCAACCCTACACTTTTGTGTAAATGAGAAAGAAAACTCTTGTTTAAGTCATCGTTAATTGGGGGCTTTCTAACAGTTACAGCTAAATCTAATCCTAATTAATACACTTAGAATGTCTTTCTATTGCTTCTGTATATAAACTGACAGTATATATATAAGATACTGAGCTCACAGCCTTTTTCTCTTAACTCTATAAATATTAGTTTATGATCTTCTATCAATTACTGTTACAAAAGAAGTATCTTAGACAAGAGTGATTGTGTGTGTGTGTGTGTGTGTGTGTGTGTGTGTGTGTGTGTATACACCCATGAGGGGGTGCTTTTCTTTAAAAAAAATTATTTTCTTTATTCTCAAATATAACTTTTATCACCCCTCAACTTTGAATAGCCAATTATTACCTCTAAGGTGAATTTTAATTCTGCTATTGTAGTCTTAGTTTATTTATTCTCTTCACTTGATGTCTCTAACTTAGTTGTTGTTATGAATATCTAGTCCTGTTATTTTAGCCTCTTTATCCTTTTATCTTTGTCTCTGTATTACAGAATCTGTATTTTTTAGGAGTTGGCTGAAGTTTGCAAATATTTTCCAACCCTTACATTTTCTTCAGGTTGCTGTAATTGATAGTTTCCAGATACCTGGTTTTCATCCAAGTCTGTTTTTCTTACCACAGTCTTGTGGCATATTCCCCCCACTTTTCCTTCTCCTGGGCTTCCCAGGTGGCTCCACAGTAAAAAAAAAAAAAAAAAGAAAAAAAAAGAAAGAAAAGAAAAAGAAATCTGCCTGCAATGCAGAAGATGAGGGTTCAACCCCTGGGTCAGGAAGTTTCCTTGGAGGAGGAAATTGCAACCCAGTCTAGTATTCTTGTCTCAGAAATCCCATGGACAGAGGAGCCTGGTGGGCTATAGTTCATGGGGTCGCAGAAGAGTCAAACATGACTTAACACCTGAACATCAACATGATCCTTTTCCTGTTTGAAGAACACTAAATACATTCATTGTTTCCCAACATAAGGAGTTGGTGGATTTGGGTCTTTTATCTCTTTGAATCAAGGCCTCTTTCCAGGTTTCAGTTAGAAGGCAGCCCAATTCACTTGAACCCATTCCCTAGATCTCCAGTACTAATAATGGAAGAGATGAAACTTACAGTTCTAACCTGGTATTGCCTCTTACAACTCTTCTTTGCATGTGTTAACCTGAAACAAATAGACTGCCAGATATTTTCCAGCAGAGATGGGTTTATCTGGGATCAGCAAAGAATTGCAATTCAGAGTCTACAAAAAATGGTGAGCCACATGCAAGTCCACCCATGGCACGGGGAGGAGAATGCTTCCATAGAGGGGAAAGGCAGGTGGGAGGGCCGCGGTAAACAAAGCGCTCACACCTGGTCTTCGAAAGACCAGGTCTTCTTTCTTCCTGTTGGGCTATGCTGTAATTGCAGGATCTGAGAGCTCCCCTTTCTGGTCTCCAAATCTTTTGTAACTGAGGTTACTGTTTAGTCATTTTCTGCACAGAGCCTAGAGGTCCTGACTGCAGTGAGTCTTTACAGAACCCATATAAAGCCTAGCTTACAGCTTTATCTCTGTAGCTCAGCAATTTTGTGTCCTCCATTCATTATCCTGAACTCTCTTGAAAAGAAAAAACATATACTTTGATTAAAAAAAAAAGTTGTCTGAAAAGCAATCCAACTTTTAATTCTTGAGGTAAAGTCAAAAATAAGTAAGGAGGAGTTTGAGAGAAATTTACTGGGACTGAGAATTTTATCTGATATTTGAAATCTTCAACAGACATGGCTGGTCTATCTATCTGAGCTTCAGATCCCTTCACGATGACTTTCATTTCCAACCCCGAATGTAGACATTAGTACTGTAGTTTTTGTTTGCAATTTTCTTCCTGCATTTAACCAATTCTTCCATGTACTATTGATGGTAGAAATGAAAAGGATTTTTCTTAGGGCTCTAACCATAAGATTTCTTGGAAGGGGAAATTTTTTCTTTAGGCTAATTAACTAGGCCCCTTGATGGATAGGAACTTAATGGAACATTGTGAGGTTAACACCTACTAAATCATAGTAAAAGTTTGAAAATTTGAATAGGCCCTTACCATATGGTTGGAAGCAGAAAAAATGAATTAAAATACTTTACCATTAATTTCCAAGCTCTTGGAAACTAACAGGTTTCTAGAAATATTATTAATGATGACTTACATTCATATCATAATCTATATTAGCTAAACATATGTCAGCATAACAAATGTATAAAGTATCATGCATTAATTTCCAAAGCTACATTGCTAAATAAAGAATATTTGCATAAAAGACACCTCCTACTCATAATCATTTCAGTCTAGCATATTAATATTCAGTTCAGTTCAGTCACTCAGTCATGAAAAGCTCTTTGTGACCCCATGAACTTCAGCACTCCAGGCTTCCCTGTCCATCACCAATTCCTGGAGCCCAGTCAAACTCATGTCCATCACATCAGTGATGCCATCCAACCATCTTATCCTCTGTCATCCCCTTCTTCTCACGCTGTCCATCACCAATTCCTGGAGCCTAGTCAAAGTCATGTCCATCACATTGGTGATGCCATCCAACCATCTTATCCTCTGTCGTTCCCTTCTTCTCATGCCTTCAATCTTTCCCAGCATCAGGGTCTTTTCAAATGAGTTGGTTCTTCGCATCAGGTAGCCAAAGTATTGGAGTTTCAGCTTCAGTATCAGTCCTTCCAATGAATATTCAGGACTGACTTCCTTTAGGATTGATTGGTTGGATCTCCTTGAAGTCAAAGGGACTCTCAAGAGTCTTCTCCAACACCACAGTTCAAAAGCATCAATTCTTCAGCACTCAGCTTTCTTTATAGTCCAACTCTCACATCTATACATGACTACGGGAAAAACCATAGCTTTGACTAGATGGATCTTTGTTGGTAAAGTAATGTCTCTGCTTTTTATTATGCTGTCTAGGTTGGTCATGGCTTTTCTTCCAAGGAGCAAGCGTCTTTTAATTTCATGGCTGCAGTCAACATCTGCAGTGATTTTGGAACCCAAGGAGATAAAGTCTGTCACTGTTTCTACTGTTTCCCCATCTATTTCCCATGAAGTGATGGGACCGGATGCCATGATCTTAGTTTTCTGAATGTTGAGTTTTAACCCGACTTTTTCACTGTCCTCTCACTTTCATCAAGAGGCTCTTTTGTTCTTCTTTGCTTTCTGCCGTAAGGGTGGTATCATCTGTGTATCTGAGGTTATTGATATTTCTTCCAGCAATCTTGATTCCAGCTTGTGCTTCATCCAGCCCACAGTTCGCTTGATGTACTCTGCATAGAAGTTAAATAAGCAGGGTGACAATATACAGCCTTGACGTACTCATTTCCCAATTTGGAACCAGTTTGTTGTTCCATGTCCTGTTCTAACTGTGGCTTCTTGATCTGCATACAGATTTCTCAAGAGGCAGGTCAGGTGGTCTGGTATTCCCATCTCTTGAAGAATTTTCCACAATTTGTTGTGATCCACACAGTGAAAGGCTTTGGAATAGTCAATAAAGCAAAAGTAGATGTTTTTCTGGAAATCTTTTGCTTTTTCAATGATCCAGTGGATGTTGGCAATTTGAACCCTGGTTCCTCTTCCTTTTCTAAATCTAGCTTGAACATGTGGAAGTTCACAGTTCATGTCCTATTGAAGTCTCGCTTGGAGAATTTTGAGCATTACTTTGCTAGTGTGTGAGATGAGTGCAACTGTGCAGTAGTTTGAACGTTCTTTGGCATTGCCTTTCTTGGGGATTGAAATGAAAACTGACCTTTTCCAGTCCTGTGGCCACTTCTGAATTTTCCAGATTTGCTGGCTTATTGAGTATAGTACTTTCATAGCATCATCTTTTAGGATTTGAAATAGCTCAACTGGAATTCCATGAGTTTGAGTAAACTTTGGGAGTTGGCGATGGACAGGGAGGCCTGGCATGATGCAGTCCATGGGGTCGCAAATAGTCGGACACTACTGAGCGACTGAACTAAACTGAACTGAACTGGGCTTCCATCACCTCCACTAGCTTTGTTTGTAGTGATGCTTTTTAAGGCCCACTTGACTTCACATTCCAGGATGTCTTGCTCTAGGTGAGTGATCACACCATCATAGTTATCTGGGTCATGAAGATCTTTTTTGTATAGTTCTTCTGTGTATCTTTGCCACCTCTTCTTAATATCTTTGACTTCTCTTAGGTCCGTACCATTTCTGTCCTTTATTGTGCTCATCTTTGAGTGAAATGTTCCCTTGGTATCTCTAATTTTCTTAAAGAGATCTCTAGTCTTTCTCATTCTATTGTTTTCCTCTATTTCTTTGCATCGATTACTGAGGAAGATTTTCTTATCTCTCCTTGTTATTCTTTCAAACTCTGCATTCAAATGAATATATCTTTCCTTTTCTCCTTTGCCGTTAGCTTAGCTTCTCTTCTTTTCTCAGCAATTGTAAGGCCTCCTCAGACAACCATTTTGCCTTTTTGCATTTCCTTTATCTCAGGGATGGTCTTGATCACTGCCTCCTGTACAATGTCACGAACCTCTGTCCATAGTTCTTCAGGCACTCTGTCTATCAGATCTAATCCCTTAAATCTGTCACTTCCATTGTATAATTGTAAGGGATTTGATTTAGGTCACACCTGAATGGTCTAGTGGTTTTCCCTACTTTCTTCAATTTAAGTCTGAATTTGGCAATAAGCAGTTCATGATTGAGCCACAGTCAGCTCCTGGTCTTGTTTTTGCTGACTGTATAGAGCTTCTCCATCTTTGGCTGCAAAGAATACAATCAATCTGATTTTGGTGTTGACCATCTGGTGATGTCTATGTGTAGAGTCTTCTCTTGTGTTGTTGGAAGAGGGTGTTTGCTATGACCAGTGCATTCTCTTGGCAAAACCCTGTTAGCCTTTGACCTGCTTCATTTTGTACTCCAAGGCCAAATTTGCCTATTACTCCGGGTAGCTCTTGACTTCCTACTTTTGCATTCCAGTCCCCTATAATGAAAAGGTCATCTTTTTTGGGGTGTTAGTTACAGAAAGTCTTGTACATCTTCATAGAACCATTCAGCTTCAGCTTCTTCAGCATTACTGGTAGGGGCATAGACTTGTATTACTGTGATATTGAAT
Source organism: Odocoileus virginianus (assembly GCF_023699985.2). Taxonomy (NCBI): domain Eukaryota; kingdom Metazoa; phylum Chordata; class Mammalia; order Artiodactyla; family Cervidae; genus Odocoileus; species Odocoileus virginianus. Next base: position 57,087,064 of record NC_069684.1, on the reverse strand, counting down.
GGTTTGCCTTGGAAATGAACAGAGATCATTCTGTCATTTTTGAGATTGTTAATATTATATCTGTGATAAAGTGGAGTTGTTATGTGACTTCTCAATATAAAACAATTCTTACTTTGCCTTTATTTTCCTAAGAAAAGTGAATATATTACTTGTCAAAATTTTACTTAATAACATTGAATAAAGTCAAGAGCATTCTGGCTATTTATTATTTGTTAAAAAGACAGTATGAATTACCTCTGGAAGATTTTGATTTGTTTGGAACTCTTTTACTCTATCAAGCTTAATTCAGAGATGTTTTCTATTAAAAATTCATATTAATCATCAAGTTGCTAATGGATGCAAGACATTTTAATACCCCAGTAAACTATTTTAGCCTGTTCACATCAAAACCAAACCTGCATTACTTCAAACTTAAGGTTGTGAATGCTTAATAGTTTTATACTTGTTTTATCCTTTCTTATGCTGAATCTATTTTATATTTCTTATAAAAATGATTTGTGAAATAGAATAATAATTTAACCAACATTATATGAATAGTAGGCTACCCTGGTCGCTCAGCCGGTAAAGAATCTGCCTACAATGCAGGAGACCCTGTTTCAATTCCTGGGTTGGGAAGATTCCCTGGAGAAGGGAATAGCTACCCACTCCAGTATTCTGGCCTTGAGAATTCCATGGACTGTATAGTCCATGGGGTCGCAAAGAGTCTAAGCGACTAAGTGACTTTCACTTTCATAAGAATAATTACCTACATAACAGGTCTGAGTTTATCAAGTGTTTGTAAGTATCAACTTTATATAGTCTATGTACTGTGAATTGAACATATATTAATGGTTTTAAAAGTACAATTTCAAAAGAGATATCAACTAATCAGCAGTTATTATATATTGGCCATGGTGAGAAATACTTGATTTCACTTTATTTCTGATAAGTTCTTATTTGCAGAACAGAAGTTCTGTAAGTCAAAACAATAATACACAGTTGAATTTAACTTGATTCAAAAGACTTTCTTCTCTTATGTTGCATGATTATGCCAACAGTATAATCGAAGGCTATAATTATTTAAATTTTTCTATTTTTACATCTTTTCAATCTTTAATTTTTATCTTGTTCAAAAATAATGAAATAATGTGCTAAATATTGAGAATAAATTATTTTATGTATTATATGCCAATATTATAAATGAAAATCTTTAACTTGTAAACTTTAAATAGATTAGGAGTTATATGTAAGAGTTCTGTAATAAATCGTACTTTGTATGGCAAAGGCAAATAAACATTCCTTAGTATTTTTAATACCAAAGTATTTTGCCTGCACATGTTTTTTTGTCCAGACCCAGTAAAGTTCAAGGGCATCTAAGTATGAAATAGCTTGTGAGGAAATTCACATTGCTTTCTTAATTTGATTAGGTTGGGGAAAAGGACACTAAATAGATCATCATCTTTAATAATTTTAGTTCAAATATAGACATTAAGTATTGTACATAGACTAGTAAATGTGTATGTAATTTTTCCCAAAGCTTGTAAAGGGAGTTGGCATTATAAAATACATTAATTTCCATTGACTACCTCATCTGCATTTTAGTATGCTTTCTTATATAGACTTGCTTATGGCAAGCATTGTTAAAATGCTCAGAAAGGGCAATATGGCAAAAAAATAACATATGAGAAATCATACCTTTAGGTTTTTAGGATAAATGTAGTTAGGTTTTGTATATAATTGATCATAATGGGGCATCAATGACTGAGAAGAATGTAGTTGATAAATAATTGTCCAAGTAGAAAGGAAACTTAATTCTAAGAGAAGAGTGAACACTTTGGTGCACTAATTGTTTTAATTTTATATCAAAGTAAAGCATGTACATAGTTTAAGTAAAATAGACATTTATAATGCAATGTCTGGAATGCTCCTGACCCACTCCTCCCATTCTTCATGATCAGTCCTTCTTTCTAGAGATCACCGCTTTCAATTCTTTAATCTTCTAACTAAATAATATGCTATCTTTTGATTTATCAGTTTTAGATGATAGTCACTGATCTTCAACTATAGAAGATGAGAATTTGGCTGTTTCATGCTATCATCTCCATGTTTTCTTGGAATGTAATTATGTTTTGAGTCAGCAAATTATCAAACTTTACTTTTTTGACTATGGAAATACTAAACTAAGAAGTGTTCTAAGATATTTCCTACTTGTACAACTCTGTTTTTCCTGGCGTTAACCATTGCCTTTCCCCCCTTTTACTTTTCTTCACACCTGTTGTCAGATTTCCCCATAACTTGTAACAGCCTCTCAGTATTATTTTTATTTCTGAAAAGTCAATCTCACACGTCATTGATATTGATTAGATATAGAATTTTTAAGTTGAAAGGTGTCTTTAAGCCATTGCCATCTGTCTTTCTGCTTTGGGGAATTTTTCCTGCATTCTTTTTCAATTCTTTTCTCTTTGTTTTCTCAGATTCTTTTTATTGTAGCTCCTGTAGTCAGAAATCAAATTCTCTACCTTTACCCTCAACTTTTAAAAAAAAATCTTGTATCTTCCATTTTCATTTTATTGTCCTTTTGTTTTACTTTCTGGGAGAGTTCCTTGGTGTTAAATTCAAAATTTTTTCTATCAACTTGTTTCTTCTGCTTTCACATTATTAATTCACTAATCTTTTTAATTAAAAACCCCAGCATCCTATACTTGCTTAATGGATGCAATATCCTTTCTGATTAATGTCTTTTAGAATGTACGTTTTAGATTTTAACAATATTTGGTTCTTCTTCCATTGTCTGAAGCTCATCTAAATTGTTTAGTTGTTGTTGATCTTTCTGTCTTTTACATTGGAGGCTTTTCTCAAAGAACTTTTGATCTTTGGCTGTTCATTCATTTAAAATGAGGCACTGAGTTAGCTTTCAGTGTAGAGGTGACCATCTGTGGAGGAGCCAATACTATGGCCATGTAGTTTCCCCAATAACAGTTCTCTAATCCCTGCCAAAAGTACTTGGGAGTTGGGAGCTAGGAACAGGCTAGGGAGTAGAAGGGTGTTTGCACCATTCAGTATGAAGACTTCTGCTTACATCTCAGTATTGTGCCTAACCCTTGTCCTCTACGATGCCTGAATGCTTCAGTTTTTGTTTTTCAATGTTTTTCCTCAGAAAACAAACCATCTGAACCCAGGGGGAGAAAGGGAAGGAGGTTCCTTAGGGGGAACTTGGGAAGAGAGACTGAGTTAAACCATGTCCAGATTCTTAGCCCACAGAAACTGAGAGATAATATATGTGTGTTGATTTTAGCCTCTGAACTTGTGGTCATTTCAAGAAATGAAATGACCACACATGAATGAATGAAATTTCAACACATCAGGAAGTGATTGATACACTATTAAATGAATATTTGTTGAAAAAATTTTTAATAATAGTTAAGTGTTCTATATGGAGACTTTCAGCCAAGCCTGTGGGCTTCACCTTTGCCTTCTGAGATGTCTGATGATTTCAGTGCCTGAAGGTTCCAGGTTTAGGAAGGAAGAGTAGGATGGCATTGCAAGGACATCCCCCTCTCCAGACAGAAAGTGTATCTGTTTTCTATTCCTTTTGGGTCTGATACCACCCTTCACAGGGCTTCCCTGGTAGCTCAGATGGTAAAGAATCTGCCTGCAGTGCGGAAGACTGGGTTTGATCCTTGATTGGGAAGATCCCCTGGAGATGGGAACGGCTCCCCAGTTCAGTATTCTTGCCTGGAGAATTCCATGAACAGAGGGCTACAGTCCATGGAATTGCAGAGTCAGACACGACTGAGTGACTAACCGTTCACTTTCACCACCCTTTATCTGTTTCTCAACATAAGTTACAATTTGAGGTCTTTGTTGTCTCCTGATTTCATGAAAGATGTAGTTTTGTAGATTTGTGTAGTTCTCCGTGTTTGGGAGTACCATTTCCGAGAACGTAAAATAAGGCAAGAAATTCAGTACTCTGCCATTTTAAAACTGGAAGTTGTCTGAATAATTTCAAATGATACAGGTTACACAAATTTTATGGAGAAGCTTTTGAAGTAATAGTGTTAATTCCCAAAACATAAGGCCCAGAACATTTTATTCATACTGATAGATTTTCACTTTCAAGTATTTTTGGATGTGATAGATGGAGGATATAAACACAGACAGCCTGGGTCCTACCCCCAGGAACCTTATCATCTAGTGGGGAGATGAAATGTGGAGCGAAATTACAGTCACAAAACAGAATATAAGAGGGTTGTGAGAAAGATGTGATTATGCACCAAAAACTTTTAGTGCCTGGCAGATGTAATTTGCATCTTAAGAGGCAAGGATTTCCAGGAGGAGGTAGCATTTTTATATGAGGCTTAATGTTTGGGCAGGATATGCACCTAGTAAGAGCTTAATAAATATTTTCTGAATATAATTAATACTGTTGAGCTTCGGTGGTTTGACATTTTTCTTTCCACTTCTGTTGATGGTAAATATCCTTTACTTCAATGTGGTGTATCAGCAGCAATCAGTTTCATTTATTCTCATCTTAGATTTCTTGAGAGGAATTCACAAAAACATTTCTATAAAGAAAATTCACCATTCAATGACAGTTATTGATATATCCTATAATTACAAAAAAAAAAAAACCTTCCTGTGAGAATTCCACCATATTAATGATGCATGTATATTATTAAGAATTATAATATTGAGTAATAAATTGTCAAGTTCACATGTTTCCTGATGTTATTTTGGGGCTGGTAGATTAGCAATTTTTCAAGAACATAAGCAGTAATTAGAAATCTTTCATAATTTCTTTCAGAAACAGCTTTTGGTTTTAATTCTTTCATTTAAAAAATCTTGTAAGGAAAAAAAACTGTGTCAGAACTCTTGACATTTTTATAGCTTGACAAAAATTAAGTATAATTAAAATGAAATATTTGGTGCATAAATTAAACTGCAATTAATATGTTTTCTGCCACTGCTTGAAGGATAAGATGAAAATGGTGTTGTTAGCAGACTGCCTGCTGTGAGACTAATTTCTTGATTTTTCTACCCCACATTATCACACACTTTCTCACAGTAAAAGAATAAACCAACAAGTAGAAAACACTGTTTGATGAAAATGGTATACAGGAGATAAACTGGCTTTTATGAAGGCAAGGCAATATTACTTTTTTATTTTAAGATCTGATTACTAGTTGATTTCAAGGCTACAATTTGTATTTTCAAAGTCATTAAAATAAGTAGAAAATTGCCCTTCATTTTAGCTAGCTACGCCATTTAAATTGTATTGTTTCAGGATGTTTGCTTTTTCAGGAGGTAATTAGAAAATGAACAACACAATTGATGCAGAGTCCTCTCCCTCCAGATAACTAAGAAATAATAATAAATTTCATCACAAAAATTCAAGAAAAGTGGAGGAAAAAATATTTTCTCTTTGTACTCCTCTTGGAGGAGAATCACTCGTGCCCACAATTAAAGAAGAAAAAAAAACAAAACACTGGACCTTGACTAAAGTCAGTTATTGCTATCTTAAAAAAAGTTTCTAGTTGTCACTTCCCCAGACAATGAATCAAGAATTATTTCTATGCGAATTTTTCCTAGCTAATTACTTTTTTGACACGAGACACCATTTGTGGAATCAATGAGAGAAATAGGTAATCATTATTAAGTCTCATTTCTCCAAATGTCTCTCGGACAGTGCTTCTCAAGGGGTATAAATGCATGAGTGGAAATGAGAAGTTATCGATGAGGCCCCATTCACTGGCTGATCCTTGGAGCCAGAGTGGCGTCCATTCACGCTGTGACCAGCACTGATGTGCGGCAGTGTCTGTTGAAGTGAATTAGTGGAGCTCTGTTCATATACAACCAGTCCATGGTGCCTGATTGCCCCAGGGCCAAAGTCTATTTATCCATCACTTAGTCATTCTTTTAGTCAAGTAACACTTTTCAAGTCCCTATTTTGTACCAGCTAAACCCTCAGAGTGGCTTCCATGGTGACTTGGTGGTAAAGAATCCACCTGCAATGCAGGAGATGTGGGCTGGATCCCTGGGTTGGGAAGATCCCCTGGAGGAGGGAATGGCAACCCACTCCAGTATCCTGGCCTGGAGGATCCCATGGACAGAGGAGACTGGCAGGCTATAGTCCATGGGGTTGCAAAAGAGTCAGATAGGACATAGTGACCAAAAAACCCCCAAAACTTTGGAGTAGAACTGTGAACGCAATGTGTCCTGTCTTTTAGAAATTATTTCCACTGTTGAGAATTTTCTTTGATGATCTAGTTACTTAGAGACAAGCACTCAGTTCCTTTCCTACAAAAACTCTTAGAATTTAGAAAGTGAAAGTCTCTCAGTCGTGTCTGACTCTTTGCAATCCCAAGGCCTATGCAGTGTGTGGAATTCTCCAGGCCAGAATACTGGAGTGGGTAGCCCATTCCCTTCTCCAGGGGATCTTTCCAACCCAGGGATCAAACCCAGGCCTCTCACATTGCAGGCGGATTCTTTACCAGTTGAGCCACAGGAGAAGCCCTTAGTATTTAGGCATGTCACAATTCTGGCTTCAGTTGTATTCCCCACTTAAGTGGTCCTCTTTAAGCCATTGTGATATCATCTTGGAACGTTTTTGCAGCATATTCTCCAGCACACTAACTGGGTGAAAGCCTAAACACTCCCTTTAGAGCCAGTCCCATATAGCATTCCTTCTATTTAAAGTAGAAGCATTCCTTTCCATTCCTTCTACTTCAGGTCCCCTGGAGAAGGGAGTGGCTACCCACTCTAATGCACTTCCCTCAAGAATTCCGTGGACGGAGGAGCCTGGCAAGCTATAGTCCATGCGGTTGCAAAGAGTTGGACACTACTTAAAATGGGCTACCTTTGTGTTTGAAGTTATGCTACTGGAACCTCCTACCCTGATATCATTTCATTAGCTCCGTTATTAAAACAATTCACAGGCTACAGATGATTCTAACTACAACATTGTCTCCATTTGGGTGTTCCATTTCAGTGACTTTTATTTAGATGACGTTCTTATTGTTTATAGTTGAAATGAAACAGTTAAGGCCACATTTTATCTGTACATCCATATTTCTGCGTCTAGGCCTATTACTTCTTATATATCTTTATGTGTTATATCTCTTTTACTATGGCTGTGATCCATATACACCATAACCCAATGGAAAAGTCTAACAAGAAATCCTATTATTGGCTCTTCAGTTTACATATTGGCCTTCCGTTTCCCACTTCTGCATTTATGATCAAGACTCTAAAGGTGGGAAAGGAGCATGAACTAAATAAGAACAAGATAAAACTGTTAAGGAAAAGAAGCATATATAAAAATGGAAAAAGAATTAAAAGTAACTCAAATATAAAACTTTAGAATTTAGATGTACCTACTTATAAATAAGAATATGTACACTGAAGCCAAAGATAAATGACCTTTGAATAAGCAACTGTTTAGGGTTATTTTTCCACAACTACTTTTTATAAAAGTTAAAGGGTTTTTGAGAGTTTTTTATGTGAAAATAGCTAACACGGAGTACTTTCTATATACCAGACACTGTTTTAATTGCTTTGTAAATAAGAACTCATGTAATCCTAATGGAGGAGGAAATGGCAACCCATTCCAGTATTCTTGCCTGGAGAATTCCATGGACAGAGGAGCCTAGCGGGCTACAGTTGATGGGGTCGCAAAGAGTCAGACATGACTGAGGGATCTTTAAACCTACCTATGCACTCTTGTAATCGTAATAACAACCCTGTGAGTGGGCTGTCATTATTTTTATATCATTTCATCTCTGTCTTTCAAACGAGGAAAGAAGCACCCTGGCAGCTTGGCTCCAAAGCGACCCTGCCTCAGGACAGAACTCCTAAAGTTCTCAAAGAACCCTTGCAAATACCCTCGGTGAGACTCAGCATGACGTAACAGACAGATGAACTTGGTTTCCTTTCTAGGTTCAGATCGATGTTGCATCGTCAACTCAGCTAAAAGCTGTTTGGAAACATATACAAATGATTTAATTGAATGAATACTTAATAAATCCTAAATCTAGGGAGCTGAAAAGAGCACAATAATAGAGACTACTTTGGGATGTCTTCCTGAAAACTCATAGTGAACAGGAATAAAAGAATAACTCTTAAAACTCTTAGCCATTGCACGTATGTTCTTTGTCAAAACAGTGGAGATGTTCGGGCCATCACAGAATTCTCTGCGTGTCATGAGAGCAAGGTCTGATCATGCAGGAATAATTCTGGGTGATCTTTCAACCTACCAGTTAACTCTTGTTTATAGACTATGGAAAATCCCAAGTACTACCCAGACTTAACTGTGGTCTCTTTCAGGAAATATTTTCCTGTATTTGATAGTCAGCTGAAAGTTCTTGCCATTCTCCTTTTTTCTGTCTCTGTGTGTGTGTGTGTTTAGCTCTAAGGAAAATCTTTGCAATGCGAGTATATAAAAAGAATATTTTAAGCTGACCAATGTATGCATAACCTTTGGTTTCCATCCTTCCCTTTTCATCTTGGAGGTTTTTTCTACTCTAGTGTATCAGCTCTGCCCTGCTTACCAACATTGAAGCTGGTAGTGAGTATCTGATGAAAAGCTTTAAATAACTAGATAAACAGCACAGCTGCCAACCTAAAGTAATCTTACACTTTGAGGGTGAGTGGCCCAGGAAATTTGCTCTTTGTCATTTTGACTTGGGTTTGAAAATGGACCTGGGCTGCATTCCAGCTCAAAGAGCCGTTCACTTCCAAAGAGTCCTAAATTGTCCCAAGGAGCTCATTTTGGCAGTGGATTATTTGTGTTTGGCTGGGCATCCTAATGGCAAAAGCTGTCTGCTCTGGCAAGCAAGGGCTGTGGCAGGATTTAGAATTACATCCCCAGTGTTTTTCCTTGATGAGGTTATTTTTCAGAAAAGCCGTCCCTCACCCCTCATTTCAAAAGTGACAATGCACAAGTGTTGTGCTGGTGATTTCTTGAACTAATAAATAGTTTCCCAGGGCAGGGTGGTCTATTTTATATGTTTGAGGCATGTTATAAACAAATGAGGACCAGCACCCGATTTTTTCTGAAACCAAAGCTGGTTGGATGGCATCACTGACTCAATGGACATGAGTTTGAGCGAACTCTGGGAGATAGTGAAGGACGGGGAAACCTGGTGTGCTGCAGTCCATGGGGTCACAAAGAGTGGGACATGACTTAGCGACTAAACAAAGCTGTCTTAATGGCGAATCCAGCTCTTTCTATATCAGAGGCAACAGTCCATTGGTTCAATAGGGCCAGGTAAGAAAATGGGCTTGCCTTGTGGCTCAGCTGGTAGAGCATCCGCCTGCAATGCAGGAGACCTGGGTTTGATCCCTGGGTTGGGAAGATGCCCCTGGAGGAGGGAAAGGCTACCCACTCCAGTATTCTGGTCTGGAGAATTCCATGGACTGTATAGTCCATGGGGTCACAAATAGTCAGACAGGACTGAGCGACTTTCACTTTCACAAGAAAATAGGGTTTCAAATAAATAAGAATGACAAAGAATTTGTGAAAGATTTTCTATTATGGGATGTAGAGTACAGGTACTTGAAGAGTCAGTCCTTGTTTATCTACACAACTCTCAATGCCTATTGTCTGACGCTCCCACTTCCCTGTGAGGGATCCTGGGAAGACACAACCAAGATTTGGTTACCATTGTTGTTGTTTAGTTGTGAAGTCATGTCCGACTCTTTGCAGCCTCATGAACTGTAGCCCGCCAGGCTCCTCTGTCCATGGGATTTCCCAGGCGAGAATACTGGAGTGGGTTGCCATTTCCTTCTTCGGGGGAATCTTCCAGACTCAGGGACTGAACCCAGGTCTCCTACATTGCAGGCAGATTCTTTACCAATGAGCCACCAGGGAAGCCCTTTGGTTTACCATTAGTTGGAAGCTATGTAGCAGGGTGCTGATACACTGTAGACGTCCAAATGTTAGTGCAACATGCAGGGTAAAGTATAAAGAATTCATTATTGCCTCACTCGTTATGTTAGAGGAACCCAGAACCAAGTACACAAAAATGTCCAAAGGAATGAGGGAAGAAAATATTACAACTTCTATTTATCTTTATTTCATTTGTATGTCTATTTCACATTATATTTACTAATCAAAGTGTTACACATATATAATTTCAATCAGATAATCAAAATATATTGAGGATGCTTAAAATATTTTTACTGATGGAAGATATCAAAATCCTTTCAGTCCTGTTTCACTACATTATTGTACCATAAGCAGTCTCTCATATGTGTAAATGGAGTTTATTTAACTTTTAAAAGCACGTGGTGGATAGAATATGAGTAGATTTTTACCCTTGAATGAAAGACAGAAGAAGAAACTAATGGTAAGTGCCAGGTGTTTTATCCTATTTAATCCTCATACCAATCCTGCAAGATATCTCCATTTTATAGATGATGAAACAGAATTAATTAACAAGTGCTTCCCGTGCTTCTGTATTCTGAAAGGAATTATAAAGAATTGGTACTGTTTCTTCTTTGTTTGGTATCATTCACCAGTGAAATCATCTGGGCCTGCTTTGGAAAGTTTTTAATTACTTATTCATTTTTTAAAAATAGATACAGACCTTTTCAGAGTATTTCTCCTTGTTTGAGTTTTGGTAGACTGTGACTTCCTTGACTGGTCCATTTCACCTAAGTTATCAAATTTATGAACAGAGTTCATAAAATTCCTTTCTTATTCTTTTAATGTCGTGGAATCAGTAGTGATGGTTCAGCTTTCATTTCTAATATTTGTAAGTCGTATGTTCTTTCTTTTTTCTTAACCTGACTAGGTGTTTGTCAGTTGTTGAAAGAACTGGTTTTTGTTTTGCTGATTTTTTTCTGTTGATTTCCTGTTTTCAAATTCGACTGTGATTTTATTTTCTTTGGCTTACTTTGGATTTAATCTAAACTTTTTCTAGTTTCCTAGTTTCTAAGTGGAAGCTTAGATTAATGACTCTAGATCTTTCATCTTTTCTACTATATGACTTCATTGTTATAAATTTCCCTCTAGACACTGCTTTTGCTGCATCCCACAAATTTTGACAGGCTGTATTTTAGTTTTAACTCAAAATATTTTTTTCTTGACTTTTTTTTTCTTTGACTATATACTATTTAGTAGTGTGTTATTTAATCTCCAAATATACTAAGAAATTTTACAGTCTTTTTATTATTAATTTTCAGTTTAATTTCATCATGGTCTAAAAGCATACTTCGTATGATGTCTACTGTTTTGAAATTGTTGAGGTATGATTTACGGCTCAGAATGTGGTCTATGTTGGTGAATATTCCATGAAAGCTTGAGAAGAGTGTGTGGTTATTGTTGGATGAAGAAGGCTATAAATGCAAATTACATCCAGTCGAGTGACAGTACTGTTTAGTTCGATTGTATCCTTCCTTACTGACATTCTGCCTGCTGGACCTGTTAGTTATTTATAAAGGAGTATTGAAGACTACAATGACAGCAGTGAATTTGCCTATTTTTTCTTGCAGTTCTATTAGTTTTTACTTCATATATTTTGATGCTCTATTGTTAGGTACATACACATTAAGGACAGTTATGTCTTCTTCCAGAATTGACCCCTTTATCATGTAATGCCTGTCTTTATTCCAGATAATTCTCCTTGTCGTGAAGTCTGTTTTGTCTGAAGTTAATGGGTCTACTTCAACTTTCTTTTGATTAATGTTAGACAGTATGTCTTTTTCCATCTCTTCACTTTTAATCTTATTTTTTTTTAATTTAAAGTAGGTTTCCTATGGGCTTCCCTGGTGGTTCAGATGGAAATGGCAACCCACTCCAGTATTCTTGCCTGAAAAATCCCATGGACAGAAGAGGCTGGTGGGCTATAGTCCAAAGGGTCACAAAGTGTCAGACACGACTGAGTGACTGAGCACACACGCAGGCTTCATGTGGCCGCCGTATAGTTGGGTCTTGTTCTGTATCCACAGTCTCAGCCTTTTATTAGTCTATTTAAATATACTAATTAGTATATTTAACATCACACTTAAAGTGATTCTTAATATAATTGGATTAACATCTATGTGTTTTTATCTGTTTTCCATTCATTACCTTGTTCTTTGTCAGTTTTTTGTTTTGGTTTTGCCTTCCACTCTTTCTGGTTTTGCTAGTTTTAATTTACCATTTATATGATTTCATTTTTTTCTCCTCTTAGCACATCAATTCTACTTCTTTAAAATAATTTTTTTAGTGGTTACTCTGGAGTTTGGAATATACGTTTATGACTAATCCAAGTCCACTTTCAAATAACGCTGTATTATTTCATGGACAGTTCAACTACCTTATAACAGATTATTCCCAACTCCTCCCTCCCATTCCTTATAATATTGTTGTCATTTATTTATCTTATCCATAAGCTATAATCACTGATCATATTGTTGTTGTTATTATTTTGAACAAGACTGTTATTTATAAGATTAGTTAAGATCTTTCCCTTCATTTATTTTTTCTCTAATGTTCCTCATTTCATGTAGAAATAAATTTCTAATGGATATCAGACAGTAAAAGACAAATATTATATGGTATCATTTATATGCATAAACTAAAAATAATACAAAAAAGACTTATATGCAAAATAATCCAAAGCAAAAACAGACTTACAAATATAGAAAGCAATTACTGGTTGCCAAAGGGGAGAAGGAAGGAGAGAGGGGAAAAATTAGGGGTATAGAACTAAAGCATACTAAATACTATTATAAAACAGATAAGCAACAGGATATATTATATAGCACATGGAATTATAGTCAGTATCTTATAATAACTTTTAATGGAGCATAACCTGTATAAATACTGAATCACTCTGCTGTACACCTAAAACTGATAGAGTATTATAAATCAATTATGTTTCATTTTTTTAAAAGAGGAAAAAATTAGAAATAAAAATTTTAAATATCAAAAATTGTTTATTATAATAAAATAAAAAACATAGTTGTGGCTTCCCTGGTGGCTCAGTGATAAAGAATCCACCTGCCAATGAAGGCAACATGGGTTCGATCCCTGGTCCTGGAAGATCCCACATGCCACAGAGCAACTAAGTCTGGTAACCACAACTATTGAACCTGAGCTCTAGAGCCGTGGAACTGAAGCTACTGAGGCCCACATGCCCTAGAGCCTGTGCTCCACAAGAGAAGCTACCGCAATGTGAAGCCCAATCACTGCAACTCGAGAGTAGCCCCCACTCTCCAAAACCAGACAAAAGCCCATGCAGCAGTGAAGACCCAGCACAGCCAAAACTAAACATATAAATACAGTTATAAAAATACATATTAAAAACATAGCTAAAATTATCAAAATTTAAACTAAGATCATTTGCACAAAACTAACCTTTTCATTTACTGTCTTGAAACCTAGATTATTATTGCACATATATATTTATAAAACAAGCTATTCATTGTCCTCGTCTTCAGGGTTCATCAGTGCCCACAGTAAAAATTCACAGTAATGCTTCACACATGTGCCTACCTTCAGACATTCAAGTTTAAAAATGACATGAATTACTTACTTATCTCAAAATATACCCTCTCTGTCATGTGCAACTCTTGCAAATGCTATGTCGATTATTGAGTGCCCCTAGAATCAGAGTATCAAATAAAAAGAAAGCCAGAATATGGATTTCAACACCCCAAGAAAATAATACTTCATTATATAAAGTTCTGTTGCGTTCATGCTATCCAAAAGGAAGGATTTTGCTTAAATTAATGAATTTGTCTTTTACTTAAGCATTTTCGTCACGCAGACTTTTTTCATGCTCTGAAGCAGTGTCTGTTACAACCTCTTGTCCTTCATGTCGCTTGGGCTTAGCTTTTGTTCCATAAACACGAAGCAACAGATGTGGGGCTTTTCCCTGGGGCCTGAATAGCGTTATTCATAGAAGCCGATACTTGGAGTTGGGGCTCTATTGTACCGGAGGGGAGAGCCAGATCACTGGTGACAAAGGTTCCTGCATAGTCTTCAATACATTTATTTTCTGTGTGTTTGTAATGCAGGAACCCTCTAAAGAGGTCGACCCTGGGCAGAGGTCCTTCCTTCTGAGGTTTTCTTAAATAAAATTATTCCCAATCGTTTCCATTGAGGATAAACATCCTTTGCAAAGGAGAAAATGCTTTTATATGGTCTAACCACTTACTTACAAAATCCACTGTCGATTTAGTGTTTTACCTCTCTAATGACTGCCAGTTTAGCGCACTTGAAAAGCATTCATTTCTGTCCTCAATCAAATGCTGCTTCTCTGATTACTCAAGGAAAAATGATTTGTCCCCTCTTCCTTCTGCACTTCTTCAGCATTTGTGTGAATCAGTTCTGTGATCCTTACCACAGGTGTCCCTCTGTTTTAAGTATTTGGATGTTCCCTTTCCATTCATTCAGTGAGCAAATACTCTTTTGCACAAAACAAGGCACTTACTCGCATGAAGCTTATAATCTCATGCAGCACACAAAATAAGCACATACTATCAAAGAGTAGTAATAGCTATGAAGAAAATAGAGCCATTTAAAATGATAGAGAGTTCCAGGGGTATTATCTTATGTGCAGGTAGTCACAAAAGTTCTCTTTGAACAGGTATGTGATGAAGGGGAGGAAAGAATCATGGGGATGCAGAGAGAAAGCCAGTGAGGTGGAGGCATCTCCAAGTATAAAGACTGAGAAGTAACGTGTTCAGTAAAAGGTTTTGCTAGAGACAATTCATTGAGGGGAAATGCAGAAGAAAAATTGTGTCACCAGAGGAACTAAATCTACCGTTGTCAAGGTCAAGGTAAAACGTAGACTGTGAGCTCTATGCAGACAGGGGCCCATGCCGTTGTGTTGCTCAGAACTTCTCCAGGCTGTCATCTACAACTCTTCAAAACTATGGATTTGACTCACAGGCTTAGAGAATGAATGTACGGTTACCGGAAGGGATAGTTAGGGAGTTTGGTATCGACATGTACACACTGCTATGTTAAAATGGATAATGAACAACATCCTCCTGTATAGCACAGGGGACTCTGCTCCGTGTTATGTGGAAGTGCTGAATGGGAGGGAAATTTGGTGGAGAATGGATACATGTGTATGTATGGCTGAGTCACTTTGCTATGCATGTGAAACTATCGCAACATTGTTATTTGGCTATTGTTGTTTAGTCACTAAATCATGTCCAGCTCTTTGGGACCCCATGGACTGCAGCACGCCAGGCTTCCCTGTCCTTCAGTATCTCCCTGAGTGTATTCAAACTTATGTCCATTGAGTCAGTAATGCTGTCCAACCATCTCATCTTCTGTCACTGCCTTCTCCTCCTGCCCTCAATCTTTCCCAGCATTAGGATCTTTTCCAGTAAGTCAGCTCTTTACATCAGCTAGCCAAAGTATTGGAGCTTCAGCTTCAGCATCAGTCCCTCCAATGAATATTCAGGGTTGATTTCCTTTAGGATTGACTGGTTTAATTTCCTTGCAGTCCAAGGGACTCTCAAGAGTCTTCTGCACAGTTAGAAAGCATCAGTTCTTCGGTGCTCAGTCTTCTTTATGGTCCAGCTCTCACATCCATGGGCTTCCCTGGGGGCTCAGATGGTAAAGAATCTGCCTGCAATGCAAAAGACTGGGTTTCATCCCTGGGTTGGAAAGAGCCTCTGGAGAAGGGAATGGCTCCCCACTCCAGTATTCTTGCCTGGAGAATTCCATGGACAGAGGAGCCTGGCAGGCTATAGCCCATGGGGTCACAAAGAGTCAGACACAACTGAGTGACTAATATTTTCACTTTTTTTTCTCACATCTGTACATGAGTACTAGAAAAACCGTAGCTTTGACTATATGGACCTTTGTTGGCAAAATGATAACTCCGCTTTTTAATGCACTCTCTAGGCTTGTCATAGCTTTCCTTCCAAGTAGCTGGCCTCTTTTAATTTCATGGCTGCAGTCACCATCTGCAGTGATTTTGGAGCCCAGGAAAATAAAATCTGTCCCTGTTTCCACTTTTTCTCCTTCTATTTACCATGAGGTGATGGCGCTGGGTGCCATGGTCTTAGTTTTTGACTGTTGAGTTTTTAGCCAGCTTTTTCACTCTTCTCTTTCACCTTCATCAAGAGGCTCTTTAGTTTCTCTTTGCTTCCTGCCATTATAGTGGTATCATCTGCATATCTAAGTTTGTTGATATTTCTCCTGGCAATCTTGATTCTAGCTTGTGATACTTCCAGCCCAGCATTTCACCTGATGTACTCTGCATGTAAGTTAAATAGGGTGACAATATACAGCCTTGTCATACTTCTTTCCCAGTTTTGAACCAGTCAGTTGTTCAGTGTCCAGTTATCACTGTTGCTTCTTGACCTGCACACAGGTTTCTCAGGAGACAGGTAAGGTGGTCTTGTATTCCCATCTTGTTAGGAATTTTCCATAGTTTGTTGTGATCCATGCAGTCTTAAAAACTTAAAAAAGAAAGAAAAAGAAAAAAAAAATATGTGCTTAAGAAAGCTTCATGTATCTGGCTTTCAATTAATAAAAATTAACTGCTAATTTTGTTTGGTTTTTTTTTTGAGGATGTGATGGGAAGTTTGCTGTGCAGTTAGATGATATCTACCTAGCAATTTAATATAATATAAATTATAACAAAATACCGTAAATCAGTTAAGACCTGTTTGGTAATTGTTGATGTTTTTCCTCCTAGGATTTCCAAACTGTATTGCCATCATTTGATCTCTTCTCAAAGTATGGCAAAATGTATTCAAAAGCCGGACAAATTGTATAAAGGTATGCATTTTTGCTAAAAGGTACTTCAAAAACAACTATAGTAAATAGTATAAAAAATCAAATGAGATTGACTTAACTATGAAGCATTTAAAAAACCACACTACTATAATATATGAAGTACAGCTCCATATATTTCTTTCATTCTAGTCTAATGGTTTTCAACATTTGAAAATCATAGATTTTGTATTTCAAATCTCTTCAAAATAAACTCCAAGTAGAACACCTGAAAAACCTTCCTCTTTAAATTAATTAAAACAGTAGATAAATAGTTTTACATAATATAGCAAGAAAGTATTGATGGTATCCACAACCTAAAATATTTCTCATTACTGTATGGATACAGTATTGTTTAAAATACTGCATTCAATATATGTTATTTAAATTGAGAGGTACCTTTAGGGAATTTCAAATAAATAGCATCTTGGGTCTCTGATGAGCAACGTTTGCAGACTGGAGAACAGAGATTGCCACATAAAATTCAAGATCACAAAATAAACTCTCAATGAAAACTGCATTTAATTACTAAGGTGTTTTAGAGTAGAGAAGTGATTACAATCAAAGGAAGCCTAATCAGAGGTATTCTGACATTTTCAGCCAATGTTAAAGGAGATATTGGATGAAGACAGAATAGAGCACTACAGTTGAAGGAAAGGAGACAGGAATGTGCAATCAGGCTAGTTAATTCCCCAGGGTCCTCCCACACCAAGAACAGCTGGGGAAAGCTGTGGTCTGTTGGAGAGAACACCAAGTAGATACAAGCAACTATGTTCTTCAGATTTAGTTAGTGTTGCCTCTCTCCCGTTTATAACTGGATGCTTCAACTGGAAGTCAATAATTAAATGCAGAGAGCAATAACCACTCTGTAACTCCTCCAAAGGAATACACAAGGGGAAATATGAAATATTCTGAGCTAATAGAAAACCATACATATAATGCCAAATGGAATTACAGTTTCAAGGTTTATAAAGTATCATTACCCATTGGAGTATTTATCTAGTATTCATGTTTCACAGCATGAAGTAGCCTAAATAAAATTTTTCATATCTGTATGACTTCAGGTTTTAAAGCAAAGATGTATCCTGTTCATAGTGGCAAGGTTGAAAACAACTTGAATATTCACTAGTATGTGAGTGAAGTTGCTCAGACTCTTTGCGACCCCATGGACTGTAGCCTACCAGGCTCCTCTGTCCATGAAATTCTCCAGGCCAGAATACTGGAGTGGGTAGCCATTCCCTTCTCCAGGGGATCTTCCTAACCCAGGGATCAAACCCAGGTCTCCTGCATTGCAGGCGGATTCTTTACCACCTGAGCCCCCAGGGAAGCATTTACTAGTATATGTTAAGTTAAATGATAGACACGTAAAATGTAACACTGTGACAATGTTAAATATGTTAGCATAGATCTTTCCCTATTAGTTTGAAAAAATGCCTACAATATACTTCTAAGAGAAGAAAGCTGGATCCAAAGATAACTGTGTAGTCTGATTTCATTAAATATATATATATATATATATATATGTGTGTGCATGCATGTATGTGTACACATACACACATATATATAATAATGTATATGTATATATAAAAAACATAATTGCATGTGCTTATGTATTTATTAATTACATGTGTATGTATGCATTTGTGTAAGGCAAAAGTATTAATGGTAGTTATCTCTTGATAGTGAGACTAGGGGTAGCTTTTAGGGGGATATTTCTTTATGGTCTCATTTTTTGAAATTTTTATTTAGTCAGACAGGAGCAAATTGTAAAACGAAACACTCCAGAAGGAAACTACTTGCTCTTCCCTACCAATTGCAAAGATGTCTTGACTTTATTCTACTCAATCATAATAATTTAGAGACAATTATCTTTTTTTACTGAAGACAAAATAATGGCTTGCTAAATTATTTATAAGACAAGGATGAGCAACAAATGTTTCACATTCCTTTTAATTAAAAAGTGCACAATACACAAATATGTGAGAGACATTTTTAAAAACTGTTCATTCACTCTTCTCTGGGATTTTTAACTATTTTGTGAATTGAAAATAATATCAAAATGTCATCTCCTCCTATTAGAAAGGAAATTGATATCTAGCATTTAATTTTGGTAAGTGATGGGTAGCAGCCTTAGCCGATGCTCTTCTATTAAGATTTCATCTCACCAAATACAACAAAGTGCTTCTGCTCTTTGTAAAGAAGGCTGAGTTGGGAATACTTGTCCCAGGGTGTTGAATAAAGATGCCTTGGTAATTTTGAGAGCTATCTATTTGATTGCTTCAGCTTCAAGGTAGTTCATCACTTCGCTATAATTCACCCAACGTTGTCTCATCTCATACACCCATATTACACTTTACCATCAGTCCGATTAGAAGTACTGATGCCTTTATCAGATTAATCTCCCTTCCTTTTAGCATGTCTGAGTTTAGGATAAGCAGAGCCAACACCTAACCGTTATGATTAACGCAATAAGACTTCAGCCTCTGAAATTGCTCAGAGTGAGTTAGATTTTAAGCACATATATCTCTACTCTCTGATTAAGATGATTCCTTTTAATTTCTTTAATTTTGTGTAACCAGTCACTTTTGGAACCTTTGATAGTTTCCAAAAGGCACCTTTGTCTAAATCAGAAGTTGCTGTATCCCATCAGCTCACTCTGCCATCTTTTAAGCTCCATTCGTCTTTCCAGGTGGAAGCATCTCTTTAAAAGTTAGAGTGGAGAAGAATTAGCACCGTAAGATGAACTCATTGGTTAGTCCAACATCAGTGTGAGTTTTCTGGCATGATGAGCTTTTCACTTTTCTCCTGTCTTTTTTTGTGATGGGCTTTGGCCCAAGCTATCATTCTACTGAAAAGTGCAATTGTGAGGCCATATGAGATTAATTTTAATGGAATTACTTGTTATGTGTGAAAAGCAGTGTACTTGGTTCCACTTTTCATAAGAATTTGGCATGGGCTTGACTCAAATCACTAAGAAAAATAAGTTTGGTTAGTACCTGAATTGGGAAAAGGGTGAAATCCTATTGTTTTTGTTTTTTTTTTTCCCAAAGGAAATAAGGTCTCAGCAGCTGTGTAAGGAAAAAGGATGATACATGAGGGGAGGGTAAGAATCAGGTATAGAAGCTATATATATGTGCCTGTTGGGGTTAAATTTTTATTTCAATGAGAAAAGTTACTGTACCTGGTCATTCAGGTTGGCACTATGTGAATTCATAAGCCTTCTCAGTTTAGTCATAGTGAACTGGCAATAAACAAAAAACAAAAATCAAAATATATGTAGTGTTTTTATCCTTTGACTAAAGATGATGTAACAAACCACTTACCTCTAGGAAGACATTCTGCTGTAGTTACTTTATGACTGAGGCAGGCTGGCTGAATGCTCCCTGAGACTAGTAGCACACACCATCCATGCTGTTGACCAAGACCTGCAGAGGTGTAGACAGAGATCAGAGAAAAGAGTGATTCTAGCAGAGTTAGGAACGAGTCAGATCAGTTAAGCTCGGACCCTTAACTGAGCTTAACTCTAAGTGAGGAATATTTAAATAGAGAATTTGAGAACTCCTGTTATTTTTCTTCTTTCAATTTTGCTGTTTTGATTTTAGACAACAAGACAAAATGTAAAAATGAGATTATGGTGTGAAGTGTGTTGAATAGAAGACCTCACTGAGTGGAATCCTGAATTCTACTTTGACGGCGCCTGAATAACCTTGACCCACATCTATCAGCCTCTGAAGTATTTCCCATTCTCTCTCTCTCTCTCCTCTCTCTCTCTCTCTGTTCTCTCTCTCCCTCCTTCCCACAGCTGTCCAAAGAAGAAATTGAAACCATCTCTGGTTCGTTCAAAACTCTCCAAGTCTAAAAGGAACATACGAATGAGGATCCTAAAGAAAATACACTTAAACCATAATTATTATGATTCAATAAATGTAATATCTTACAGCTGACTACTCCTGAATTAACTCCAGTGAGGGGAAAAAAAAATATATATATATATATAGTGTAGTGGGTCCTTTACCTCTGAGAATGTCTGTCACAACCATAACCCCTGGTGACCAAAAGTACCATAAATGATTCCCCTGAAATGGCCTCATTCCACTGAAATGGCCTGACACCATTGCCCTAGTCACAAGTGGTGAGCCAGTGTTGGGAGCCCAAGAAAAAGGGCAGCTAGCATGAAGAGTGAGTGATAAATGGTTTGAAGAATGAGTGGTTTAAAGTAGTTTGGTATGAAGGCTGTGGTCTGAGGGAAACAGTGATTTGTCAGACCAGTTAGAACCCTCCTGGGATGTTGAACTTGAGACACATAGACCAATGAGGATGGAGCAGATATGTAGACACCCTCAGATACAAAAAACATTTGCAGTTCTTTGCTGAACAGAGAGCATCTGCTTGTGAGCATCTATCCAGCTCATTGTCTTCACTTAGTAAGTGACTTCTGATTGAAAAACAAGTATCTGACTCATTAGATTATGAAATTTTAGAGTATTCCTCCTAACCCTTTGAATATTTAATAACAATTAACAATCTGCTAGGTGTTTTGTAGATCCTGGGCCAATATTCATTAATTCTGACCTTAGCATGAACTTGTAAGACAACTGCTGGAATTAGAAAAAGTCTGACAATTGCCTACTTCAAAGTTACATGACAAGTCTTATGATTCAGTCTATAACGTTGCCCTCCTCATTATGATAGTCTAAGCTAGAATTTTTTAAACTGTTTGGTTTTATGAGGAATTATGTAAGAGCTTATAATTTATATAAAGAGGATTAAGAAGCCAAGACATCACTTTGCCAGCAAAGGTCCATATAGTCAAAGCTATGGTTTTTCCAGTAGTCATGTATGGATGTGAGAGTTGTATGTAAAGAAGGCTGAGTGCCAAGGAATTGATGCTTTCAAATTGTGCTGGAGAAGAGTGTTGAGAGTCCCTTGGACAGCAAGAAGAGCAAACCAGTCCATCCTAAAGGAAATCAGTCCTGAATATTCATTGGCAGGACTGATGCTGAAGCTGAAGCTCCAATACTTTGGCCACCTGATGTGAAGAGCTGACTCATTGGAAAAGACCTTGATGCTGGGAAAGATTGAAGGCAAAAGGAGAAGGAAGTGGCAGAGGATGAGATGCTTAGGTAGCATCAGGGGCTCAATGGACACGAATCTGAGCAAACTCTGGAAGATAATGAAGGACAGGGAAGCCTGGTGTGCTGCAGTCCATAGGGCTACAAAGAGTCAGACATGACTTAGCAACCAAACAACAGCAACATCTGAAAAAGATTTATTTTAAAAAAACATTGTCAGCCCTTTTCTTTTAAAAAACAGTTACCATTCATTTAGAGCCAAATTTGGTAAATATGTTGAGAATTATAATAAGTGTAGGTTTGTAGAAAACTCAAATAAGTAATAATAACAAACTTTTAAAAATAAGACATTTATTGCAAGGAGGGATTTGCTACACTTCGGGATGGGGGAATAGAAGTAGAATAGAAAAATATGTTAACAGGTGTTATGAATTATCTTATGCTGTGAAGTGTGAGAAGTTGAGTAGAAGTAGCTAGATTCAGAACAGATCCGAGTCCTTTGACACTTGATGCACTGAGTCTGTGCCTGCATGTGTGCTAAGTTGCTTCATTGTGTCTGATTATTCGGGGCCCCATTGGCTGTAGCCTGTCAGGCTCCTCTATCCATGGGGTTCTTCAGGCAAGAATACTGGAGTGGGTTGCCATGCCCTCCTCCAGGGGAGCTTCCCGACCCAGGGTCACATCTCTTATGTCTCCTGCACTGGCAGGGAGGTTCTTTACCACTAGCGCTGCCTGGAAAGCCTGCATTGAGTTTGTACCAGATGACAAAATGGATGATTCAACTATCAAATTTCATTTACTCTAGAAGCGACTGATGAAAGAAAAAAAAATAAGATGTTATTGGTGAGTGGGTAGTATACAACTTGGCCTCTTACTATGATGGTTTCTAACTTTACTAAGCCTAGTTTCACTCTATCCTGATTATTTTTTCCTTTTTTTATAGGATGTATTACTTTATTGTAATGGAATCAATAATTCCTGTTCTCTTATAATAATAATCTTAGGAGACTGGAATCTTATTATAATTGTGCTACTTGTACTCACAATATTCAGGAAATCCATGCTTTTAAAATAACTTTCACCATTAGATTATGAGCTATTGCATAGCCTTAATGCTCCAAAGTTGCCTGTCCTGGAAATTCAGAAGCGAAATTGTGGGTAATAGAAAATTGTGGTGCTCACTTCGGCAGCACATATACTAAAATTGGAACGATACAGAGAAGATTAGCATGGCCCCTGCGCAAGGATGACATGCAAATTTGTGAAGCGTTCCATATTTTTCTATAGATTCAGTGCAATCCCTATCAAGCTACCAACGGTATTTTTCACAGAACTAGAACAAATAATTTCACAATTTGTATGGAAATACAAAAAACCTCGAATAGCCAAAGTAATCTTGAGAAAGAAGAATGGAACTGGAGGAATCAACTGACTTCAGGCTCTACTACAAAGCCACAGTCATCAAGACAGTATGGTACTGGCACAAAGACAGAAATATAGATCAATGGAACAGAATAGAAAGCCCAGAGATAAATTCACGAACCTATGGTCACCTTATCTTCGACAAAGGAGGCAAGGATATACAATGGAAAAAAGACAATCTCTTTAACAAGTGGTGCTGGGAAAACTGGTCAACCACCTGTAAAAGAATGAAACTAGAACACTTTCTAACACCATACACAAAAATAAACTCAAAATGGATTAAAGATCTAAACGTAAGACCAGAAACTATCAAACTCCTAGAGGAGAACATAGGCAAAACACTCTCTGACATAAATCACAGCAGGATCCTCTATGACCCACCTCCCAGAATATTGGAAATAAAAGCAAAAATAAACAAATGGGACCTAATGAAACTTAAAAGCTTTTGCACAACAAAGGAAACTATAAGCAAGGTGAAAAGACAGCCCTCAGATTGGGAGAAAATAATAGCAAATGAAGCAACAGACAAAGGATTAATCTCAAAAATATACAAGCAACTCCTGAAGCTCAACTCCAGAAAAATAAATGACCCAATCAAAAAATGGGCCAAAGAACTAAACAGACATTTCTCCAAGGAAGAGATACAGATGGCTAAAAAACACATGAAAATATGTTCAGCATCACTCATTATCAGAGAAATGCAAATCAAAACCACAATGAGGTATCATTACACGCCAGTCAGGATGGCTGCTATCCAAAAGTCTACAAGCAATAAATGCTGGAGAGGGTGTGGAGAAAAGGGAACCCTCTTACACTGTTGGTGGGAATGCAAACTAGTATAGCCGCTATGGAAAACAGTGTGGAGATTTCTTAAAAAACTGGAAATAGAACTGCCATATGACCCAGCAATCCCACTTCTGGGCATACACACCGAGGAAACCAGATCTGAAAGAGACACGTGCACCCCATTGTTCATCGCAGCACTGTTTATAATAGCCAGGACATGGAAGCAACCCAGATGCCCATCAGCAGACGAATGGATGAGGAAGCTGTGGTACATATACACCATGGAATATTACTCAGCCGTTAAAAAGAATTCATTTGAATCAGTTCTAATGAGATGGATGAAACTGGAGCCCATTATACAGAGTGAAGTAAGCCAGAAAGATAAAGACCATTACAGTATACTAACACATATATATGGAATTTAGAAAGATGGTAACAATAACCCTATATGCAAAACAGAAAAAGAGACTCAGATGTATAGAACGGACTTTTGGACTCTGTGGAAGAAGGCGAGGGTGGGATGTTTCAAGAGATCAGCATCGAAACATGTATATTATCTAGGGTGAAACAGATCACCAGCCCAGGTTGGATGCATGAGACAAGTTGCTCGGGCCTGGTGCACTGGGAAGACCCAGAGGAATAGGGTGGAGAGGAAGGTGGGAGGCGGGATCGGGATGGGGAATACATGTAAATCCATGGCTGATTCATGTCAATGTATGACAAAAACCACTACAATATTGTAAAGTAATTAGCCTCCAACTAATAAAAATAAATGAAAAAAAAAGTAATTAGGTTTGACAGACTAATGAAAATCTAGATGCCTTGGAAAAAACAAAAAAAGAAAATTGTGAATTGCCTGCTCCAGTCTGCAAGTTTCACATATAGTGATCTACCTTCCTCTCCATCCTTCTCTCTCTTTCATATTATAACACTACACCCAAGAAAAAGAATTCCTACTGTTGATATAGTCTTGAGAACTGCAAAGTATTTCATGATTCAGAATGCCAGTTTTATCTGTCTCACTGATACCCAAACTCTTGAATGATTCAAGTGCTCTGTAGCCAATCTATGTAATATATTCGTTTTTCACCATCCCACACGCCTGCCTACCCCATACATACATTTCTGATAACTATAGAGGTATCCAGATGAACCAAATATGGCTTCACATTGAAGAGAAAGAAGAATGAGATATGGCATCTTATTAGAGAATATAACTGGAGGAAGCAGTCTGTTTCTTCTGAAAAACGACTTAACTGTCAGTTCATCAATTTACATGTACTTTCTTTCCTACATTCCCTATATGAGCTACTCAAGGAAATTAGCAAGTGTTTGGTGAAAACTGGTGATGACTCCATCACCCATCTTATTCACCAAAATTAACTTTGTATGAATATTGACCACTAAAACATCAAGAGCACTGTGAATGTTCAAAGGCACATACCTTGAGAGCATTCAGAATGGGATGAAGTTCTATCCTGGTGTTAGAGCAGACAAAAAATACATCATCATCTGTATTCATTTGCTCAGGTAGCCATAACAGAATAGCAGACTGCATGGCTTCAACAACAGAAATTTAACTTCTCATGGTACTGGAGGTGGGAGTTCAGTTCAGTTCAGTTCAGTCGTTCAGTTGTGTCCGACTCTTTGCGACCCCATGAATTGCAGCATGCCAGGCCTCCCTGTCCATCACAAACTCCCAGGGTTTGCTCAAACTCATGCCCATCGAGTTGGTAATGGTATCCAGCCATCTCATCCTCTGTCGTCCCTTCTCCTCCTGCCCCCAATCCCTCCCAGCATCAGGGTCTTTTCCAATGAGTCAACTCTTCGCATGAGGTGGCCAAAGTATTGGAGTTTCAGCTTCAGCATCAGTCCTTCCAATCAACACCCAGGACTGATCTCCTTGAGGATGGACTGGTTGGATCTCCTTGCAGTCCAAGGGACTCTCAAGAGTCTTCTCCAACACCACAGTTCAAAAGCATCAATTTTTCGGTGCTCAGCTTCCTTCACAGTCCAACTCTCACATCCATACATGACCACTGGAAAAACCATAGCCTTGACCAGACAGACCTTTGTTGGCAAAGTAATGTCTCTGCTTTTTAATATGCTGTCTATGTTGATGGGAAGTTCAAGATAAAAGCATCAGCATGGAGTATTTCTGGTAGGCATCTCTTCCTGGCTTGCAGACTGCTCTCGCTGTATCCTTGCATGGCCTTTCCTGTCTGTGCAGGCACACTCCACATCTCTTGCTCATCTAATAAGAACACCGGTCCTCATGGGTTTAGGGCTGCATCTTTAAGACCTCATTTCAACTTAATTACCTCCTTAAAGTTTCTTTCTTTAAAGGCATTCACTTTAAGGATAGGGCTTCAACATATGAATTGGAGGGGGTGGAAGTCACATTCAGTCCATAACATCATCCCAAAGATGGAAACCTATCTTCGACTTTATCACACAATAGACTAAGGCGATTGGCACTTCCATTAACCCTTGTCCAGAAGCCAAAGTAAATCTTTTTTTAAAGAGCATCTGAGTCACTACATGTTTCATAAGCAATGAATATATGCAATGAAAAGCAAATGAACAAGAAAAAACCTAGGAAGGGGAAAAGCCTTAATGAAATGGGGATGTTATCTACTTGATAAAGAATCCAAAATTCCGGTCATAAAGATGCTAACCAATCTCAGGGAAAGAGCGAACGAACTTGGAGGGAATTTCAACAAATGAATAGAAAGGATAATAAATATCAAATGAAAGTCACAAAACTAAAGAATATAATAGCTGAACTGAAAAATACTAGAGGAATTCAACAGCAGCCCAGATGAAGCAGAAAAAGAATGAGTGACCTGGAAGTCAGTGCAATGGAACTAGTATAGACAAAGTAGAAAAAAGAAAAAAATAATTTTAAAAGTGATGATAACCTAAGGGACCTATGAGACAACATGAAGTGGAACAACTTTCACATTATGGGGGTCTCAGAAGGAGAGAGACAGACAGAGACAGGAAACTTACTTGAATCAATAATGGCTGAAAACCTCCCTAATCTTCCTGGAAGAAGATCCAGGAAGCCCAGGGAGTTCAAATAAGATGAGCCCAAAGAGATCTAGACCAAGACACATTTATAATCAGACATTAAACACAGAGAATCTTCAGCAGCAAGAGAAAAATAGCTTGTTCCGTACAAGGGAACCCCCATAAGAGTGGAAGTGGATGGGAGGCAAACAAAGCAAAACCCTGCAGCGTACCATTCTCTCTGAGGATGGCAGCTACTCCCCTGCCCCACCTGTGAGAAGGCAGACCCAATACGAGAGAAGCTGGACGTATTTCCAAGAAAATTCTCCACTTTAGGTGCTGACAAAGACTTCAGTTGTCAAAACGCTGTGAAAACCGAACAAAGGGCAACCAGACCTGGGTTCTTCCCTTGGTTGGCGGTTTGGGCAACTCTGATGGGTGTTGCAAATGGCTCTGTCACTCAACTCTGCATCATCTTGGCATCATTTCTTAATCTCTCTAAACCTCAGTTTTCTCATCTATAAGAGCTAGAATAATAATACTTTCTTCTCAGGATTATTAAGAGGACTGATTACATGTTAAAATCACTTAAGACTATGCCTCTAAATTCAGCAAGTGTCTCAATAAATGATCGTTGTTATTATTATTTTTATTGCCAGTGTCCTCCCTGAGGATAACTGAAAAGAAAAAAGGGCGACAGCTTGAAACAAGGACACAGCTACTGCTTTCCATGCCCATATTTTCCTGTCATCCCTATCTTTCTCCTCTCCCTGTAACTGTCTTCCCATCTTAAATCTTCTCCTGCTATCACCCTGCGAAAGTCTTAGAAGTCACCACCAGTTGCTTAGAATGAAAATGGGAGTAGAACAGCTGGAAGATCTATTTCTATTTCTGTTACACAACTTTGAGTCTCCAAACTCATTTTTTTTTTCTCATAGAAGCACTATGAAACCTGGTCCTTTGTTTCTAAAATTTTGTTCCCCTTTTAGAGAAATTGGGATGTGTGTTGTATTGGATTTTTTGGAGTAGCCCCAGACACCTAACCACAATAAGTAATGTAGAGTTATTTTCAGAGGTAGGTTATTTTCAGGGAAAAATGATAGTTTTTTGAAAAATGCAGTTCAAAAAAAATTTGGTACATACCTGTCTTTTGACATGAGACTGCTTGTGCCACATCATTAAGACTTAAATTTCATACATGTGCAAATTGTTCAGGGTAATCTCATAAAGTGAAAATCCATATGTAATTGCATTTTCATTTTATCTTTCATTACTCCAGCTACAAACACACATAAGAAATAGAGCATTTTACATTCAAAAATCCCTGATCCTATATTTTGATAATATTCAACTGCAAAAATAAGAAAAACAAGAGACAAGCCTTGACAGAGAGAGGAAAACCTTAAGGGTAAATGAGAAAGTAAATAAGAATCAAAAATTTATTTTACTAAATTTCAACCATCTACAGTTGATTCCAGATATTCAAGATGTGTTTGGATGTATTTATCTATCTGGCTGTTTGACTCAATACTTACACTGAAAATCAGTGATGTTCAATAATTAAGCATCATTTGCTTGGTGTAGTTCAAATGTCCAAATTATTCTAATTAATATTTCTGAAGTCATAAGGGTAGGATTTGTTATCCCCATATTCAGATGAAATTAAGCCAGAACAAGTAAACACATGTCATATGGAAAATAGCAAAATTGGGATTGGACTCAGGCCTAGTACAAGTCGTCAGCTCAGGCTCTTTCTTAGCTGTTATTTTGGAATGGCACCCCTGGTGGTGGTTGCTAAAAGTCCTCCAGAGGCCATGCCTTTGTTTCTTTTGCAGGAAACAGCATCCTGGAACCGAGAGCCTAACATCAATCTACTCCTTCCTTTTCGTGAACAGTTTCACTTTTTGGCGCAGATCAAGGTGGTGATGGTGATCTCGTTTGCTGTACTTTTTAAGGTTCAGCAGAGCCAGCCCATTTCCTTGTGCCACTGTTATGAAGGAAGAAAGTGTTGTGTTTTTGTTTTGTTTTTTCATTGCAGCGAGTGACTTCATTTTATAAGGCAGGGCAAAAGCAAGACAGCAAGAAAAGGAACATGAAATCTCATTTTGAGAATAAAGAAAACAAGCATTTCAAACAGTCCATAATTATGTAAAAGTACATGTGTGTAGAATAAAAATGTAGAATGCAATTAAAACACTTGAAGTATCTCCACAAAAATTACACATGGGAATTCTGTGGTCCCACATCTTTACTGCCATTCTCTCTCGTCACTGGCTTATACCAGAATATCCTCCCTTTAAAGAAAAATAAGCAGAAATAAAGAGACCAAGTCAGCATCAAGAAGAGAAAAAAAAGTGAGAATAACATATTGGGAACAGAAACTGCAGTCTAACTAGTGCCTCCCCACCTTCATTACCATCCTTCCAAATAAATCTCCCTGCTCCTCTTGAGCTGGCAAATAAAAAAATCAACCCACAAGATATATGTGTGTGCTTCTCCTGATGAGCATCACCATCCATCTACAGTACGTCCCACATGCCAGTTTGAAGATGGGCTAGAGAGAGAATTAAAGACTTCAGAAAGTCCACAGCATAATCAAGAAGGCTTTTTTCTTCTGACTACACAGCTTTCATCTCTGTCTTCTGTGATTTTCTCCCCATCTCCTTCACTCTGTGGCAAAGACCCTGATTGCTGATGGGACATTAACTGATCATATAGTTAACCTTCCAGGGCAACCAATTGGTTTCAAATCTATGGTACCAAGGCCTTTGATAAGTTGCATTTTGGCAAGGACTGTTAATTCAGGTATATCCACATTTACACATTAGAATCTTTTTTTAAAGATTTTTTTTAATGTGGACCATTTTAAAAGTCTTTATTGAATTTGTTACAATATTGCTTCTGTTATATATATATATATATATTTGGCTTTAAGGCATGTGGGGGTCTTAGCTCCTTGCCCAGAGATCAAACCCACAACCCCTGCATTGGAAGATGAAATCTTAACCACTGGACCATGAGGGAAGTACCAGAATCTTGAATTCTGAGATTTAAAAAGATGTCCAGTTTCAACATATTTTCTTAATTAAAAAAATCTTTTAAAATACTATGGCAGGGTGTAGACATTGCCTCTAATTGGAATGAAATTTCAGTGAAAGTACTGAACATATTTACCTGAAATTGTTAGATGTTTTTCTTTATTTTTATCTCAATACAAGAAACACTGCTCTCGAAGGTGATTTTTTTCATTGCTTGAGGTTTGATGGCTTGTGGTGAATTTCCTAAAAATTTATTGATTCTAACTTCTCACACCTGCTGGGACTGTTTCTAAGATATACACATCCCTGCTTGAGTATTCCGAAGTCTTGAGAATAACTGCCTCTCAGGAGAGTATGTTCCATTTGGGGCTTTTAAAATTATGTAAGATTTCTTTGTTATCTGAAGTCTAAGACTTCATATACTGGTACTAATTCGGTGCTTTACAATGAATTGAGTTTCTTGTTCATATACTGTCCTTCAAGCATTTGAAAAAGATTCCATGACTCACCTGAGATTTCTTTTCTCCTTAAATATCCTGAGGTTCAAGAACTTCATCCTCAATTTGTCTCTACTATTCCCTCTCCATGGCAGACATTGCTAATCACAATCTTCATTTCTACTGACCAGAGCTCAGAATCCTTCTCTACAGGGTCCCCACACAGCCACTATTCCATTTGAATTGGAATGTGATGTGTGCTGTGTGCTGTGCTAAGTCCCTTCAGTTGTGCCCAACTCTTTGCAACCCCATGGACTGAGGAGATTCCAGGCTCCTCTGTCCATGGGGTTATCTCAGCGAGAATACTGGAGTGGGTTGCCATTTCCTCCTCCAGGGGATCTTCCCTACTCAGGGATCAAACCCATGTCTCCTGCATTGGCAGGCAGAATCTTTACCACTGAACTACCTAGAAAGCCTTTGGAATGTGAATTGAACTGTGAATTTAACCCTATTTGTTATTGTTGGGATTTTGGTTTCAATATGATAAAATTCAGTGAAGAGGAAGGTGGAAAGTGGATTAAAGCTCTTTAATAATTTGAACATGCTCTAGTTTGGGTACTGGTCCAAGGTTGATGTCAGTGTTTCCTTCGAATTAAATTAAAGAATTACATGGGATGTCAACCATGCCCTTGATGATGCAGATTCCATTAAAAATAACTGTTTCTGAGCAGATCATTGGAAGCAAAATACCCATATTTGGCAAGAATCTCAGTGCTAGATTTTTAAGAGAACAAGGCAGTAAAAGTGAATGATTGAGTGGTATCTGTAAACATTATGTCAGAACTTTTGTTTGGCTTAGTTTAAGAAAGGATTAATTAGTTCCTACTCATTTTTATTCAAGTCCATATATTTCACAGCTTGTGTCAAACACCTCCAATCCAGAATATCCTCCCTTGACAGCTATATATGCTTTCTGTTCACAGCAGGTTTCATTTAGGAGAGCTATTTTTTTATGAAATACTGAAAGAAGGTTTTTAGAAGAAAATATTGCTTAGAAGCTTAATCTCCTTTTACACTCGTCGTCACCTTCTGCCAAGAGGACTGGAGAATGTTCTATCTTTGTTGCATGAGATCATGCTCATCTACTGCCAAACTTCAGAGAGGCCACCCAGAGTACATATTTCTCCATCTGTCAGCACCAGGAAGCCTTTGCAATTTATGGATGGATAATTATTAATACAAGTTTGTGGCTCTTTCTCTGGGTGCAAGTCTCTGGGAAGAAGTTAGGGTGTGAAAATGGAGGGCCTATCTGTGATAAATCAGCGTTAAACTTGTTAGGTCTTATTTTATTTTTTTAATAGTCAAGTTGCCTTCAAACAATAACAAAGTGCTCAATTTCTTCCCACTTGATCTATATATTCCATATATGCTTGCTGATGGCACAGACCAAATAAACATCAAGTATTTCTGCTTATGGCTAGAAATCACAATAACAAGAGTTTGTTTACTTAGAATGATGGCCCAAATGCCTTTGCTTATTAAGAATGGAAAAACTATTATGTAAGTAAATTTTCCATTGAAACAAAACAAAACAAAACAAAACAAAAAACTCCAGGGAGATAGTTGGCCTGAAAGAAGGCCTTGGTGGCAAAATGGGTAAGAATTCTTGATAAAGAGTCCTGTTGACTCAGAGAATGTTGGTACCATGTAAATCTTGCTGAAGGGCCTGGTTTAGGAGGGAAGATGACTGTCTGTCATAAATTTACTTTGAAGTGAGTGTATGATATTTCAGTGAAAATGTCCTATAGAATGTGAAGTTATGAAGTGGTGGTTCTGGTGAAAAGTCAGGACCCAAAATATAGATTTAAGCATCAGTCAGGATATAGATTAAGTCTGAATCACTGACGGAAATAGTTTACCAAAGTAGTTAAAAAGGAAGCCTAGGAATAGAGCATAGAAGAGAATGTAAAGGAAAAAAAGTGGAATAATGTAGACTGTCACAGAGGCCTAAGAAAAAGAGAGTTCAAAGAGGCCTTTATCATCACCTTCAAACACTATCCATGAATATGATGTCAGATGGTTAGAGAGAATAAGCTTATTTGCATTGATTTTCTTTATCACTGTAACCAAACCATTCTCACCGATTTTTGTAATGTGCTTCTGTCCATGGCTATAATTCAGCTGTGCTGGGCTGGGCTTCGTTGCTCAGTCATGTCTGACTCTGTGATTCCATGGACGGTAGCCCGCCAGACTTCTCTGTCCATGGGGATTCTCCAGGCAAGAATACTGGAGTGGGTTGCCATGCCCTCCTCCAGGAGATCTTCCCAACCCAGTGATCGAATCCAGGTCTCCTGCATTGCAGGCAGATTCTTTCCTGTCAGAACCAACAGGGAAGTCCAAGAATACTGGAGTGGGCCTATCCCTTCTTCAGGGGATTTTCCCGACCCAGGAATCAAACTGGGGTCTCCTGCATTGCAGGCAGATTCTTTACCAGTTGAGCTACCAGGGAAGTCCATAATTCAGCTAGGTCGTCATAATTATGACCTGAACTTAGAAGACCTCTTGACTAAATGTGATGGTTGCATCATCTCTATTTCATGGCATCTCTGAGCTCCTTAGCTAAGGATAAGAATGGAGTTCTGGTTATGAAATGAAATCCCTTTAAATGTAACACTACTTGATTGTTAAAAGTAAGGTTTAGTACTTTGGGATTATTAACATAGCACCACCATAGACTGAGCTAACTAGTTAAACATTTGATTCAAGTTGCACTGTACATGCCTGATTGATTCAATGCTAATGGATCAACAGGTTATTACTTTAAAGAAATATATATGTGTGTGTGTGTGTGTATATATATATGTATGTATATATATATATATAAAGTATATAGTTCCTTTTAACAACTGGTTGTTAGCAAAGAGGAGGACAGAAAAGACAAATATTAATATATGGAATGTGATTTCTTCCAAGTGACTTGCTGAATAATGTAAACCTTTTGCTCATTGGTTATGATGTTGATCCATCTTGTGAAAATTGTGCTCCTAATTAGACAGTAAACTCTTCACTATTCTGTTTTCCATCTTGGCTCTTCAGTCCTGCAATTGAGTTCTGTTCATCATGCCAGAGATCAACTAAATTCTCAGAAACAGATGGTGTTCCCTTTACTACCAGCTCATCCCTGTATAGTTCTACCGTTGGCAAGGCCAGATGGAGTCACATCCTGAAATTAAACTTCTCACCAAATTCTTATAAAGTAAGCAGACGTGTTATTAATATGGACTTCTGGACGTGGAACAATACACAGAGATGATTGATTAGAAACTCTAATTAAAGGCAACAGTGTGGAAGGACTGAAGCAGTGAGTTTATTCTGAAAATAAGGAGATTTATATCCTGTATTCTTTGAGTCACAAAACTGAATCAGGAATATATTCTCAAGTGGTTGGCCAAATGACTGTTGCTTGCTTGTGACTTGCATTTATCCTCAGACATCTAGAACTGCCAACAGATAAATCCAGCAGAACTCATATATGATATATTAAGTCTCAGGAATATTTTTTTACTTGGGTAGAGAAAAGTTGGAGCCAACTCAAACTTCTCTTAAGTCTACTGGTATTTCATTATCCAAAATTCACTTTAAAAAGCAAATCTAATGATATGCTTCGTGTGACAAGGAGCTTAGCAAGGTGCTTCACTACAAGAATTAGGAAGAAAATGTTTGTTGTCCCCGTGGTACAAACTGTAAAACCAACCCAGAGCAGAATGGAAATATTCAAAGCTACAAAGCTACAGGCTGGTTTCATCTGAGTTATTCCAAGTCAAGTCATTACTTAAATACCATTTTTAGTAACTCAAGCTCAGTTTTTTTTTTTTTTTTACATCCTCTTAAGAGAACATTTGAAAACAGTAGACCATGACAGGGTTCCATTATGTAAATATATAAAATATTAAAAATATATCTATTTTAAAAAAACAAATGAATCACTCAGTGAATGCATACAAAAATGAATGAATGGGAAGGTGACTTCAAAGGCATGAAGTTGACAAACATTCCACTGTTATTCCATGTTTTTGTTCATTTGCTAAGTTGTGTCTGACTCTTTGTGACCTCATAAACTGCCAAGCTCCTCTGTCCATGGGATTCTATAGGCAAGAATACTGGCGTGGGTTACCATCCCCTTCTCCAGGGGATCTTCCTAACCCAAGGATTGAACCTGCATCTCCTGCATCTCCTGCATTGGTAAGCAGATTCTTTACCACCGCGCCACCTGAGAAGCCCATGGAGTATTATGATGCAGCCAAATGAAGGCTGGGTTCCAGACATGCTATCAGCCTAAGCTAGTATCGATGCAGGTTACTGAAAGAAAGAAAACTAGCTATCACCCTGGGATCTCTAACAATAAACAAATTTACTTCAAAATCATTCACAGTAGTAAATTATGGAATATGTCCAAAACCTGGCATTCATTTTTCCTCATTAAATAAGTCTTTGAAAAAGGCTTTAGATCATTTAAAGCATCTGATCAAACAGGCTGTCTATTCACATGGCAGTTTATAAGTAAACAATATTTAAACCTATTTAAGGAGATTTCCAAATAACCCAAGGTCTAGAAGAGGTCGTCTATTTCTGCCTCTGTGAGATATAACTACCCTTCAGCCCCTATGAGTCTCTAAGGCACGAGGTCTTGTAAACTCACTAATATTTAGGATGCTTTGGGGGACGTGACCATATCATTCCTGCTGTTTCTTCTTCTTCAAGCCTTTATTACAGTTGTCAAGGAAATCTGAAGATTTTTCAAATGTCTAATCTCCCTGTCATGTTTTTGAGAGGTTGAATTTAGACACCTTTTTTTTCCACCCTGTCTTTGCTCAAAAAGGCCCAGGATGACAGGCCCACAGAGGCAGAAGATGGAAAAGGGCATTGAAAGTTCTTTTAGACTTTGGTAAGCTGAGAGTGATTAAAAGGAGAAAGGAGATTGAATGAGATCACTTTCCCAAAGCTTTACATGCTCTCTGATATAATGCTCTCCAAAGAGGCTTGTACAGTGAAGTCATTTTGGCTTTGGGGCTGTGCTTAGTGAAAGCCATGGATTTGAAGGAGCTTTCTGAATAGAGCTCTGTAGTAATACATCAATAAATCTGACCTATCATTGAGAGCAGCGTTTTTAATAGCAGGCTTGGCAAGGGAAACAAAATATACAGATTACATGGCTACTTTATTTCATAGGAAAAAAAAAAACAATTATGCAATCCCTAATCCCTCTGATATAAGTTACTTTGCAATGACTTGTAGACACCAGAAAGTATTAGTCAGGGTCTAATCAGGATACAAAACCATGTAGCAATTGGAATGTGAGTTTAACATAGAAAAATAGTAACCGTAATGTAAGACTGGTGTGCCAAGGGTGGGCTAGTCAGAAGTATTTGCATGTGTGTGCGTACTCAGTCGCTCAGTTATGTCTGACTCTTTGCGACCCAGTGGACTGTAGCCCACCAGATTCCACTGTCCATGGGGTTCTCTAGGCTAGAATACTGGAGTGAGTTGTCATTTTCTCCTCCAGGGGATCTTCCTGAGCCAGGGGTCAAACCTGTGTCTCCTGCGACTCCTGCATTGGAAGGCGGATTCTTTACCGCTGAGCTACCTGGGAAGCCCCGTAAGAAGTACAAAGAACTCTAAAGAATATAGGAATAACAGACAAAAAAGCAGCCACTAGCCCCATGGTTAATACATTGCATCTAAGGAAGAGAAGCTGCCTGCTGGGGCTTTTGGTGGACTTGACTCTGGCTCAGGATTCTGAACCAGCAGAAAGTTGCTGTAAGTCTATCATTTAGGGTGCTGGGGAAAGCTCTTCACAGGAGTTGGCTCTCTGGAGCTGTTCTGACTGCAAAACTGCTGTGGGGTGCGAGGATTCCTGGTGGTGCTGCTGACTGCCACACACTGCAAGGGTCAGACACTAGAAAGACTGTGGTGCAAGAGCTGGGTGCTCAGAAAGCTGCCCATACTGCTGAGGCCAGACTGCCCATCCTCAGGAATCAGATGCTGAAGATGCCACCTCTACCGTAGGGGGCTTTCCAGGTGGCTCAAACGGTGAAGCATCTTCCCGCAATGCAGGAGACCCACTGAGACAGGGATCTGGGTCAGGGCTCAGGAAGGTTCCCCTGGAGAAGGGAGTGGCTACCCACTCCAGTATTCTTGCCTGGAAAATTCCATGGACAGAAGAGCCTGGTGGTCTACAGTCCCTGGGGTCGCAAAGAGTCAGACATGACTGAGCACAAAACACACCCACACGTACCATAGGAGTCTGGCACTGAAGAAGTGGCGTGTGCTGTGGAAGCCTCAGGCTGGAGGGTCGCAGGAACCAGTGCTGGAGAAGTCACGCAAGTTGGAGGAGCAGCCCCCGCTCTAGGAACCTGCCTATGAAGCTGGGAAGGAAGGCCCCTCCTCCCTATGACTCTCTATTTCCTTCTTCTGACAGCACTTAATGTCCCACCAGACAGCTGACAAAGGCAGACCGCTTACAGGTGGGGCACGGAAGTGGGAGCTGAAATGCCTTGAACTGATAACTGGCAGACTACATACTTGAATGCAGCTCCTAGACTTGGGATGGTGCTCTTTCACCTGCGAAGGGCTCTTTCTGATGCTTGTACCTGAATAACTGCTCGGGAACATTACCCCCTACTAGCACCTCCAGCCATCTGACAAAGTTCACATCTTTATCACCAGTATAGATGATAGCTTCTATACAAATATGTGTATGTAACTTGAGTACAATATATGTATGTTTATAACATGCTGGGGAATCCACCCAACTCTTCACATTCCTATCTCTAAATACAGACACACCCCCTGCCCTGGTTTGAAATTGTCCCTAAATGATCATAGGTCAGTGTCCACATGACACCAGGAACAAGCTTCTGGTTGTCCTTTCCCAGTGGAGTCACAGGGATAGCACTTATTTCTCCCAGTAATGATACATGGAGGACACATTGCCCATCAGGGAAGCTCACTTGAGCCTTGGTGTCCAGGGTCTTTACTGGACATCAGTCTCATAGATGTGGCTGACCTCCAGCCCCTCCAGAGGTCAATCGGATACCCCAGAGCCCAAGGTCTCCAACATAAATCACAGTGTTCTCTTAGTGATGCTATGCTAGCATATAACACATCTGCCATGGCCCAAAGTCCCCAGGTACATGAGGGCAGTCTCACAGGGCACAAAAATCCAAGGGCTTATGGGTTACTTCTCAGGAGTCTGAAAAGACCCAGAACTTTCCTTGAGATGTGCACAGTGTGGCCAATCCTGAGTAAATCCTTTACTATTCATCATTTGACCTCGGTCTTGGCCTAGTTGCCTTCCTCTATAAACCAAGGCAAGATGGACCAAGATAATCTAGCTCTAAAGGAACACACTGATTCATTCATTCATTCATTTATTTATTTATTTTTGTTAAGCAGCATAGTAGTAGAGTAAGCTTTTAAAGACCACTCTCAATACAAAGACTTTTTTTTTTTTAATGTATTTCTTACAGTTAAGTGATAGTTCTCTTTATCTTTGCATCAGTAAAGGCAAATGGCATTTTTTCAAGCCACACTCCCTTCTGGCCCTTCCACTCTGCCTAATATCCCCACCCAAATCTCTGGAGAATGAGTGTCCCTCAGAAGACTGTGAAGATTAGTTCAGGCTCATTGCTACTGGATAAGTAGTGTTCAGCAGCTGATTAAAACAAGAGGAAAAGGGAGATGAGTTTGTTTTGCAGCAAAAAGAACTTAAGGACAGTTTGCTAACTAAGAAGAACACGAAAAACTAAAAAAGTTAGCAAGGTTTATGGAATCTCCTGATCTAGGGGAAAAAAATCAGAAAGTGAATTCATTGAATTTTCTGGAGAGTTCAAGTTTAGATCTAAGCTTATGAAGATGTTGGGTTTGTTGTTCTTGTTGTTCTCCTAGGCTCAGAAGCTAAACCACATCCAAAATAAACTTAGCAGATCAGGCTGCAAAGCAGAAGAGAATGTTTCAGTAAACAGAACATATTTATAGTGCTTCCCACTTCAGTTTCAGCTGAGGTTGAAGGTGGATTAATTGTGGAGTATTGTATTGAAGTTATTTGGGAAAAGAAATGCTAAAACATAGAGGTATGTTTTGAGCAGGATCAGGTTTCTCTTCCAAGGAAGCCAAAATGAATCTGAAAGCTGATTGTCACACCCTCAGAGAAGGAAATTTTCTACTCAAAGAGCAAGGCAATCAGTACCCGGGTGAGCAGGTAAATTTGATTCCACATTGTGTGTGTGTGTGTGTGTGTGTGTGTGTGTGTGTTAGTTGCTCAGTCATGACCAACTCTTGGCAACCCCATGGTCTGTAGCCCACCAGGCTCCTCTGTCCATGGGATTTCACAGACAAGAGTACTGGAGTGGGTAGCCATTCCCTTCTCCAGGAGATCTTCCCCACCCAGGGGTCAAACCCAGGTCTACCGCATTTTAGGCAGATTTTCTACCATCTGAGTCACCAGGAAGCCCTAATTCCACTTTGGGGGAGGCCAATTAACATCCACTACGTGCCATCACCTTACAGCTGACTGGTACCCCCTTCACTGGTTTTATAGAGTGGCATCTTTAGCAGATGTAGGAGGCTGTTACAGGAAATCATTACTCCGGGAGTAGGCTAGGACAGTGTATCACTAAATTTCATCCTGGAAAGTGGGAAGCAATGGCCAATTCACAGTTTGTATAATTCTAGAATGATCCCATTAAGTTAAGGTGTCATCTATTATGAAAATGAGAGAGAGACAATGACACAGAACCTAACCGGGGAAGAACCACTTTGGGCCTAAGCAAAATTAGCATTAAATTCACTAAGATTTTAGTTCCAGACTCAAACACAGATCATCAAAGATGCCTGGAGTAAGAAATGGTAAATACATCCTTTTATTAGTGTATCAGACGTGTTCCCTTTCCTTTTTCTTTAAGTTGATTTATTTATGGCTGCACTGGGTCTTCGCTGCTGCTCGGAGGCTTTTTCCAGCTGCCGGGGTGGGGTCTAGGCTCCAGCTGCAGCGTGTAGGTTTCTCACTGCCCTGGCTTCTCTCTTGCTGCAGACCACAGGCTCCAGGTGCATGGGCTTCAGGAACTGCGGTACATGAGCTCAGTAGTTGCGGCTCACAGACTTAGTTGCCCTGCGGCAGGTTGAATCTTCCTGGACCAGGAATCAAACCCATGTCCCCTGTGTTGGCAGGTGGATTCTTAACCATTGGGCCACCAGGGAATTCTGGTAAATATATCCTTAATATGAGCTAGTTGGCTAATTTTGAGGAGTTGTCAGCTTCTACAGACTGAACATTTGTGTCCCTCACCACCCCCCACCCGAATTCATATGTTGAAGCCTATTCCTCAACATGATGGTATTTAGAGATGGGGTCTTTGGAAAGGTGGTTAGGCCATCAGGGTGGAGTCCTCATGAATGGGATTAGTGCCTTTATAAAAGAGACCTCAGAAAACTCCCTCAGTCTTTCCACCATGTGAAGACACAGCAGGAAGACAGCCATCTATGAACCAAGAAGCCAGCTCTCAGCAGACGCAATCTGCCAGTGCCTTGATCTTGGACTTCTCAATCTCCAGAATCGTGAGAAACAAATATTTGTTGTTTAAGCCACCAGTGTATGTCATGTCTGTTAGAGCATCCTGGAAGGACTTAAACAGCACACCACTTAACCAGTCGAATAAAATAAACACTAGAGTTTGAGGACCAGAAAAGTGTCCTAGGCTGTCCTCACCTGTGCTACCTTGAGTCCAATTAACAGCAGCATCAGCAGTGCCCCTGGAAGACTGTTAGGGATGCAGCATCAGGTACCCCTGGAGACCTGCAGAATCAGACTCTGTATTTTCACAGGATCTTTGGGAGTTCGGAGGCCCATTCATTCAAGTTTCAGAAGCATGGCTTGCAAATCTGGCCAGCTGCCAGTTTTTGTAAGCAAAGGTTTTTGAGTCAAGCTTTTTCGATTATGTCTTGTCCACAGCTACTTTTGCAGGACAATAGCCGAGCTGGGTATTTGTGACAGAGAATGTATTGCCCACAGAGCCTAAAATATTTACCATCTGGCCCTTTTCAGAAAAAAACTCTGCTCATTCCTATAGTCCCTGTAAGATTTTCTAGAATGTTGTTTCCTTGTTTGGTTGAGACAGGAAGGAAACTATTCTCTATTATCTGTGATAACCAGGGGCTTTTAGATTAGGCTTTTCATACCTTTCTCACTTTTAATTTCCATAATAATCTTTTTGCTGATAGAGTACACAGTGTGTTCAAGATCCCAAATCTAGTTAGTGGTGGAACGAGACCTCACTCAAGTCGGGATTGTCTGACTCCAAGTGCCATGACCTTTCATCAGCACCATGACTCGCCCCATAAGAAATTGAGAGCCTCAATGTTCTGCTTATCCAGGGGGTTAACTAGCCTTGGAAAAGAGGCTACTGTTCCCCCACACTCACCCACGACAGAATTATTCCAAAAAGCTAACTTTCTAATCTATTCTGAGAAATCACTCTGCTCTGCAGACCAGTAGATGGCAAATGTACTCTAGAGACCAGATGAAGGACAGAAGGAGACGTGG
Organism: Odocoileus virginianus; assembly: GCF_023699985.2. Lineage (NCBI taxonomy): Eukaryota > Metazoa > Chordata > Mammalia > Artiodactyla > Cervidae > Odocoileus > Odocoileus virginianus. The sequence goes on along the minus strand of NC_069684.1, from coordinate 57,045,992 downwards.
AGGGTTTCTGGAACCAGAGTTGGTCTCTGCACAGATGGGCCCTCCTGGGCCTCTGTGGTGGCAGGGCCCCACTTTCCCAGTTCCTGCTGGAAATTAGAGCCCATTTCACTGCTAAGTTCCCTACTTTCAAATTCCAATGATTTATTTGAATGATATCAACTTTGTGGTTAAGAGAAGGTCCCCAACTTTTGTGAGCAGAGTCATTTATTCAAAGGAGTAGGAGTAGATTAATCCTGTCCCCCTTCTCCAGAAACTGACAGTGAAATCAGTTGAAAATAAGAAAGAGTGGTGTTTAAAATGGAAAACACCCCAAGCTCCCTGGGCACGTACACTCTGCTATATTTAAAATAGATAACCAACATGGACCTCCTGTATCGCACAGGGAACTCTGCTCAATGTTATATGGCAGGCTGGATCGGAAGGGAATTTGGTGGAGAATGGATACTTGTATTTGGATGGCTGAGTCCCTTTGCTGAACACCTGCAACTATCACAATATTGTTGACCAGCTATACCCCAAAAGAAAATAAAAAGTTTAAATTAAAAAAAAAATGGAAAACACTGTATTTGAAACTAGAGCCTGAGACAGTCTGGATGACTAGAAGTGCAAGCACAGCTATGAAAAGCTTTGACTTAATACTTTGTTTCAATTATCTTTCTCTCATGGTTGTTTATTGTCTCTCTCTCCTTAGCCTTATTAACCCACTTAATCTAAATACACTCACCTTTCATGTCTAGAATCACTACTCATTTTCCCTTTATCTTTTTTTACTTCTTTTAAGATTTCAAGATAGGTGGAGAAAAGGATTAAAAGTAGTTTGATAACTTTTGCAATATAGAGTAAATTATGCGAAAATATTTGACTGTTTAGGTCATCTTATTTTCTAGATTAGAGCGTAAGGTACTGACTACCCCAGACCAATAATTTACTCTTTTGAAAAGCTCCTAAAATGCCCTGTATACATAGTGTCATATATACAGTTTCTTGTCCATTTCCAAACCCTGAACTTTAAATAACACAACCAACTGCAGCGGTCCATTTGGATTGTTCTCACATTGTTCTCTTGTTCTGAATGCAACCTCAGCTTCCTACCAGGACTACAAACCCTTTGACACTAAATATTTTACTAATATTCTTGGAGCATCCCTCTTTAATTCTTGCCTGGGCCCCAAGTAAAATTTAATACTTGACTCTCAGTTGAGAGGGTGGGCCCATTGTATGACTGTTTCTCTGGCCCCTAGCACAGTGCCCTTTATAGAATAAATACTGAAGGAACATTTGCTGTATAGTCCTTTGCTAAAAAAAAATTTTTTTAAATAACAAAATGAAAAAGAGTCCATCAAAAGTCAACAATTGCTGAAACTTCACTATAGGTACACTGCAGGAAGTACAGTCAATAAAGAAAAAGAAAAAAAATATTGGTCCAAAGAGTAGGGCTTGTAATCCCTGTTGGAAATACACAGGCCTTCATGGCTATCCATCCATTCATTCTCCAAACCATGCTTGTCCGTCTGCTCTCTGGAGAGCATGTCAGCTCAGACCTACCATCTCATCAGCATTTATGAATATGTATTGTTTGTTAGCCACCACTATACAAAAAAAAAAAAAAAGAAAAGAAAGCTTTATTCCAAACAACATTGACATTAACACGGGCTCAAGATTTCTTCCAGACACCAAATGTTCTGGGCAGCCAGATGGTAGCCTGATCTCAAGGTTGGAAGAAAAAAAAAGTTTTTGATGGCTTTGATTTCCAGGTACATTTTATGCCCTACAGTCAATAGAGGACTTTGCAGAAGATTTCACTGTAAAGACAGGATCTGGAAAGGAAAAACAAAACAAAATGTGTTTCCATCCTGACAGCCCAGGAGCAGCGGGCTTACTCATTTCAATATTTAGCAACCACCACAAATGAAATGAAATGAAAGTCAAGTCCTCATGTTTAGCACCAAAGACATTTATGAAAAGACCTTTCTCATAAGGGCTTGAGTAGTGTGAACTAAAGAGACATATCCTTTACCTTTGGTGAATTACTGTAGGAAAGATCATTTATTAGATTCAGTTAATATATGCTGAGGGCCAAAGAGAAGAGATAGATTTGCAGGGAAGGAATAGAGATACAGACATAGAAAATGGACACGTGGACAGCAGAGGGGATGGGGAGGTTAGGACAAACTGGGGGAATAGCGTTGATGTATCTACACTGGGCTTCCCTGGTGATAGATGACAAGTGGGAAGCTGCTCTATAGCATACGGAGTTCAGCTCGGGTGCTCTGTGATGACCTAGAGGGGTGGGATGGGGTAGGAGGGAGGTCACAAGGGAGGGGACATATGTGTACATGTAGCTGATTCACTTCATTGTACAGCAGAAACTAACAGCTTTGTAAAGCAATTATACTCCAATAAACAAAAGTAAACCCCGATTCCTGATCTCACCGAACTTACGTTTCAGTGGGACAGAGACCTCAAAGAATAGGTAAAATGCATCATGAGTGGGAAGGTGCTAAGTGGTAAGAAGGGGTGGGAGGAGGGCTGGAATTTGACACAGGAGGTCAGGGGTGGTCTGGCTAGGAATGTGGACACCCGGAGTCTGCCTCCTAAGACCTCCCCGTGGTGATGACTGCCTCAGGAGTGGGTGGGCACCCACATGTGACAACGGAGACACTCAGAACAGCCAAGAGCAAAGGGCAGGGCGGTGCATCAGATGTTGGCCCCGAGTACTGGTGTCAGCCAGGGCCTTAGTCCAAGGAGCGAGTGGCAGTGTCAGGAAGGTGCTTAAGTATGATGGTGTCAGAGGGGAAGACGGATTGGAGGAGCTCCTTGAAGAAGAGAGGACTAATGTAATCTGACCACACTTGAGAGTTTGTCTGGAATAATAATTTTCTCAGGACAAACAGGGTGCCCTTTCCATGGACTACTTTAGTTGAAACTTTTCTAGGCAGCAAACTAAGGGCATACCAGCCAGCTTCCCTCCTTCCCCACCTCCCGCTCCTGCTCGCTTACTTTCCCCACCCTTCTCCAAGCCTGGTCGTCAGTAAGCAGACTCCTCTTAGGCCAAAGGATCACGAATACAATGAACTACTTGTTATGTCAAGTGCTCTCAATTTTCCTTCCACAAAACCAAAGGGCCACAAAAATGCCCTCCTTTTGCAACAAAATGCCAGTCTCCATTATCAGCTGGTACTAGCTGGGTGCCACTCTTGTTTCCTGTTGCTGTGAGGCACATATGGCGGTGTGGAGAGAACCCCACAAATCATCCAGGAAGTTCATTTTTATTAGGAGCTTCTGCTTAATTAAGAGATGCACCGTGCTCCATCAATCAACTTCTGTTGCATTCGAGTCATCCCCAGTCACTCCACGACTAATAGATGTAATTCTGGGGCTTAGGGAAAAAGAAAAGATCTGGGGCATCCTGGCTCCAAAAGCCAAGGGCATGCATCTGGCCGCTGCAGCACGTGGTGGCAAGTCCCTTACAAAGTAAGACTGTGACTGCAGAGACAGGGACTGGGGGTGCTCTGCGTGTCTTTACTCTTCAAAGATGAGAACTTCGATTCATTGGACCAGATGCCTGTTAAGATAAACAGTGCTTCAACATGTCCATATTAAAAACACAGTTGTATACAATAGAGTGAATTGTACTTTTCATTATTTAGAAAATGTTCATATTAGAATGCAGGAGACCCCCGGGTCTCAATTCCTGGGTTGATTCCTGGGTCGGGAAGATCCGCTGGAGAAGGGATGGGCTACCCACTCCAGTATTCTTGGGCTTCCCTTGTGGCTCAGCTGGTAAAGAATCCGCCTGCAATGTGGGAGATCTGGGTTCAATCCCTGGGTTGGGAAGATCCCCTGGAGAGGGGAAAGGCTACCCACTCCAGTATTCTGGCCTGGAGAATTCCATGGACTGTATAGTCCATGGACTCGAAAAGAGTCAGACACGACTGAATGACTTTCACTTTCACTTTTCACTTTTACATATTGTAAGGTATGTAGAATCCCACAAGGTAAAGTTGATGGACAGGAATGGGACTGTTATATTTATTTAACTCTTTTGCCCCCGTTTAGATGCCTTATTCAAGGCAGGCATTAAGTCAACACTACTCTTTTATAGCATCTTTTCCAAAGTACCTTCCAAGTACAGTCTATGCATATTATTCATGGATTCTGTGTGTGTGAAAATAGCTGATTCTAGTCTTAAGGAGAAAAAAAAGTTTGGATCATGTCAAAAAAAAAAAAATGAAGAGTCAACCAGAAAGAGGTTTTAGGTAACAAAACTAGAATGATTGGAGGAAAAAATTATCCGATTTATGGTATTGGGCTATAATCCAAGGAATATAATACTTAAACATGAGTGTATACTGATATAAATATGTAAACAGGGAAGAACAAACATGCCTTCCCTATAGAAGCATCTGAAATAACATGGGTGAATATCCAACCCCCCCAGATGTGACCCCACCCAGGAGAGGAAGCTCAATTCCCCTTTCCTCTTCCCAGGGATCGAACCCACCTCTTGACGTCTCCTGTGTCAGCAGGTGGTTATTTACCACTGGAGCCACCTGCAAGCCCCAGGAATTTCCCCTTCCCTGCGGTGGCTGGCGGAGAAGGCAATGGCACCCCACTCCAGTACTCTTGCCTGGAAAATCCCGTGGACGGAGGAGCCTGGTGGGCTGCAGTCCGTGGGGTCCCTGAGTCGGACACGACTGAAGCTACTTAGCAGCAGCAGCAGCAATGTTGCTTGGACTTAGTAACTCACTTCCAAAAAATAGACTATGGAAAGGGGGAAAAAATGTAACTTTACAGTGGAGAAAACTGGCAGACACCACCTCAACCAAATAATTAAAATTAACATCACTTGTGATAACATGGTTCACATGCACTCCCTGATATAATGCGTGCTTTACTTCACTGATATTTTCCCCCAAGCCTTAACCCTATTATAAAACAAAATTGAGGAGCATTCTATAAAATTCCTAACCAGAACCCTTTAAAACTGTCAAGGTTATAAAAAGACGAAGGAACTTATCACAGACCAGAGGAGACGAAAGCGACATGACAAATGAATGAACTGTGGTATCCTGAATTGAAACAGAGAAAAAGGACATTAGTAAAAAAAACTGGAGAAATCCAAATAGTCTGTCGCTTAGTCAGTGGTGTTATTTCAGTGCTAATTTCTTAGTGTTGACAAACACACACAGTGATGTAAGATGTTAACTTTCAAGAAAGCTGAATGGTGTGGGAACTTTCTGTACTGTTTCTGTGGCTTTTCTATAAATCTAAAAATTGTCCCTGAATAAATAGCTGAAATGAATACATATATACATACATACATAGATAAATCATATAATATTTTATTACAAATACTTTATTTATCAAACACAACAGAAGGGATTAAAAGTGGGGTAGTGGAGGAATCAAGATTTTTTCCCCCTAACCTACAGATTCTATTTAAATTCTATTCATTTATTCTCCACTTTCAATTTTTTTCCACTTATTTTTATTAGTTGGAGGCTAATTACTTTACAATATTGTAGTGGTTTTCGCCATACACTGACATGAATCAGCCATGGATTTGCATGTGTTCCCCATCCCGATCCCCCCTCCCGCCTCCCTCCCCATCCCATCCCTCTGGGTCTTCCCAGTGCACCAGCCCTGAGCACTTGTCTCATGCACCCAACCTGGGCTGGTGATATGTTTCACCCTTGATAATATACATGTTTCGATGCTGTTCTCTCAACATCCCACCCTCGCCTTCTCCCACAGAGTCCGAAAGTCTGTTCTGTACTTCTGTGTCTCTTTTTCTGTTTTGCATATAGAGTTATCATTACCATCTTTCTAAATTCCATATATGTGCGTTAGTATACTGTATTGATCTTTATCTTTCTGGCTTAACTTCACTCTGTATAATGGGCTCCAGTTTCATCCATCTCATTAGAACTGATTCAAATGAATTCCTTCGCTTTCAATTTTATGGGCTTCCCTGGTAGCTTAGCTGGTAAAGAATCTGCCTGCAATGTGGGAGACTTGGGTTCGATCCCTGGGTTGAGAAGATCCCCTGGAGAAGGGAATGGCAACCCACTACAGTATTCTGGTCTGGAGGATTCCATGGACAGAGGAGCCTGGCAGGCTACAGTCCATGGGATCACAAAGAGTCAGAGCCCACTGAGCAACTTTCACTTTCACTTTAGATTTTATAGAGGGTGGAGAGAAGCAAATAAGAAGCAAGATGGAGAATAGAGGAGAAAGAGGAGCATTAAGAATGTAACTCTAATTAAAACTTTCAGAGCTCTACAAGCCATGGGTACTTCTTCCTAACAGCTCAAGTGTCAATGTGATTCAGCAAAACTGAAATAATGAAAGTCAACAAAATCATGAGTGGCTCAGAACCTGTCGGAAAACTCAAATTCTGGAACTCTAACTTTCATTCCTGCTTTGGATGTCATTGACCTGCCTCCCAAGTTCTGTTTATTCACAGAATAATTGCTGTGTTTATCTCCCACCAGCTACTTTAGGTTGGAATGGCTATTTTTGCTTCATTATGGTTTAATTGGGCTTCCCCGGTGGCTCAGCTGTAAAGAATCTGCCTGCAATGCAGGAGCCACAGGACACATAGATTCAATCCCAGGGTTGGGAAGATCCCCTGGAGGAGGGCATGGCAACTCACTCTAGCATTCTTGCCTGGAGAATCCCATGGACAGAGGAGCCTGGTGGGCTACAGTCCAGGGGGTCACAAAGAGTGAGACACGACTGACTGAATCAACTTTGCACACCCTGTTAATTACAAACAGTACTGTTCAGATCTTTCCAGGACAGAACATGTCAGTGATAACATCACTTGAAGAAACAATAAAAAAATATGATAGAAGAATCTGCAGGGAAAAAAATGACAAGAGTCCGTCCAGGGTTAAATTTTGGCTTTGATGCATTTGGCACAGGCATCCCTAAAACCATGGCTACTTAATCTAATCTTCTTCTACGCTGAGTGGTGCTAAGCTCTCTTCAAGTCATCCCACCAGTAAGAGGCCTGCGGAGAACTGTTCGCTGGAGGCCAACACACAGTTCACATGAGAGGAAAATCAAATTCTCTTTCCATTTTTGAGCAGTGAAAAAGTGACATGTTAATCCCCTGCATTCTTTCAATAATGAGCAAGGTAAATCTAAGTAATGCCTTGCAGTGAATGCGAGGCTACATCATCAAAATTACATAGGTCAATGTTTTTCCCTGGTGCTTTTCCAATCATTTTATCATCTACCCATTTTATTATGATTCTATTATTTAAAGGTCTCATGCCCTATGTGAAAGGTGTAAAAAATAGCAGCCAAACGTAGAATATATATTGTTATAATATAAATAAGATGTATTATATTGTTTTGTGTATATTATTATGTACATTCATTATGATAATAAATACATGAAGGAAGTTTTATACCAGTAGGGCATATCTCAGGCCATTTCCCACTATTTACTGTTAGAGAGATTTTTCTCTCCTGTTGACTGCATTTAGAAGTTTGTGACTTTAGGGGAGAATACAGAGGTGGGGTGATGTAGCCTGAAGATGCCTCCTCTTGCTACTCTTTGTGAATCGAGTTGGATTATGTCATTTCCTCTGATGCCCTATAACGCAGCCTGAAGAATAATGACCCTGCAATGTGGCTCAGCTGAAAATAGCTTTCCCAGTGCCAGAAAAAGATGATTCATACTTGGCATAGGAGCCTTTTCTGGAAACTGCCAGAAACCAGGACAGAGGCGACTCACTAAGGGTCTCCGTCATCGTCCAGCTCGCTTTAGAAATGATGGTCCATCACTAAAGACAAACCTCCCAGCTGATGCATTCGCACTTATACCTACGTGTGTATACCATGTACCTACCTGTTTTTAATGTGTATATTTATACTACAGATGTGTTTATACGTACACACACAGTACGAATGTATTTTTTTAAGGGCATATTGACGAATGCAAGTTTGTGTGCCCAGCACACAGCGCAGCAAGGCAAAACACACCAAAAGGTCAGAGTTTGGAGGAGAGAAAGGCTTATCGCAGGGCCATGCCAGGGGGCACGTGGCTCATGTCCCCCAGACCCCGAACTCCTCAGAGGCTTTCAGCAGAACTCTTTTAAAGGCAGGGTGAGGGAGGGGTGTAGTTAGTAGCTGCAAACTCCTTGGTGCAGGAATTCTTTGTTCTTGCCGCTGTCCACATGGGTCCGGTCACTTCCTGTAAGCCTCCAATAATAAAACAATGTTGCTGTCTGTTCTGCAATTTTTATCTCCGTATGAATGGACTGGTAAATGTCGGAGCCCTGAGAATAGGCTGTCCTTCGTATTTCAGGCTATAGACAACATTCTTTTACAAAAGGCTGCAGCCAGCATGACTCAGCACAGGCAACGCAATAAGTCTAAGACGGATTCAGGTTTGTTCATACCCGTGGCAGGCAGAGATACAGCAAGGTGTGGACTACAATTAATTTCCCATTTCCTAATTTTAACTATATGGTCTGAGATAGTTTGAATGGCACCAACCTAAAAACAGGAAGCTTGGTTGAATCTATAATTCTGCCACCATGTGTCTTGTTCCCCCAATTACTAAAATCACACTGAAAATAAAAAGACATGGATGGCCATCTTGTCCACTTCTACTGCCTGCCACCAACTTTCTAGAGGCTTCTGGCCTCTAGAGTGAGGTACGGCCACTTGAGTGATCCGTACTTCTGATGGCAGCACTTCCCATCACTTCTTGAGGAAGGCTATATCCTCGGAGCCCACAGGGGATCCCTAGAGGCTGTCTTCTCCACAGCATCTTATATACCTCATTTGATGACTCTGTTATCATATTCCTCCTTGGCTATGTGTCAAAATGCACATTTATTTTTCTTAATCTTTTCTCAAAAATCAATTCTCTGAGTCCCTTAATCATTTTTATTGATCTCGGTGGAATTTTCTCTGATATGACGGCACCTGTCTGCTCCTGAACCATTTTACTCATCTTTACCATTCGAGATTCAGCTTCAGCTGGGTGCCACATAGAGGATGCCGGCTGATTTTTGATCTCACAGAACATCCACTTACCACCATTTGGTGAGATTTGAAAATATATTATAATTGAACCATAATGACTTGCTGCCTCCCCATGAGTGGTGTCTCCTGTGGGTTTTCTAAATCAGATTCTGCTGTGGATGTTGCTTCCTATTACTGAGTGTTTAGTGCATTGTCCAGGTCATGACTCTCTGAGGATCTAAGGCCACATGTCTAACTTTGCAGCCACAGTTCTCTTTCCTATCTCTTTTTTTTTTTTAAAAAGGCACTATATGTCAGCATTAATAGGGGACTAAAATGCAGATATTTTTCAAATTAAAAATGTCCCATTTTCAAAGATGATAAGCTAGCTGTAGGTGGGAAGGATTTATCTGATAAGTAACAAAGAAAATCTGGGAAGTAACACAAGAAGAATCCCAGGTTCATTGTTAGGTCACTAGGTTCCAGGATCCCGGGAAAGGGCAATTGAAATTGTAACCTCCTTCATGGAGGGAGGTGGGACCGGTGAGAGGCTGTGCAAGGTAAAAATTGCTACCATTTTGTAAATGTTTATAAAGTATTGGTTGCTCTTCTAAGTTTTCTCCACATCATTCATTTAAACAGAAAACAAATATTGGTGAGAGACACAATTTTGATAGTATGGACATTTTTACAGATACAGTAACTAAGGCACAGAAACACTTTAAAACACACTCAAGGTCAGCCTCCATAGTTACTAAGTTGATAGAGTCATTTTCAGGCTTCCCTGGTAGCTCAGTTGCAATACAGGAGACTCCAGTTTGATTCCTGGGTTGGGAAGATCCCCTGGAGAAGGGAAAGGCTACCCACTCCAGTATTCTGGCCTGGAGAATTCCATGGACTCTATAGTCCATGGGGTCATAAAGAGTTGGACATGAGTTTCACTTTCAGAGTGGTTTTCAAACCCAGTCAGCTAAATGACCTGAAGATCTGTTTACATTTTAGGGTCACAAATAAGCCTTGGGAAGTAGATGTAGATTCAGGTTGAGTATTTGTGAAGTGTCTGCCCTAGCCTTGGTTCTCAAAAATATACATGTGAAACTTTCTTTGACAGTCAGCTTCCAACAGTGTTATACCAATTAAGGATTGTTCAGGGAAGTAGATGGTTCCGGTGGGAAAACACTTCTGATTATTCATGGTGTTTAAGGAAAAAGTTTTTCTTTAACTTCTTATCAGTAAACAGCAATAACAAAAATTTACTACTTCACTGAGGCCTCTTTAAAAACTCTTGGCCTGGAGATGGGCATATTGACTCTCATTCAAAAGAAAATTCTTAAAACTAACCTCAATTGTAAAGTCCTTCTTTGTGAATCTTGCTTCATACATGTGCACAAGGTTCCTTTACCACTTGTAGGTGCAAATCAACTGCAGCAGAAGGACAAAAATTTAGCTGGAAAGGATTAATTCAGAAGGAAAGGCAGTGGATCACCAGGTCCTTCTCAACCCCTCGCATTTCTTCGGCCTTCACTAAAGAAGCAGGAGCGAATCTTCATCTCTTGATTATAAGGGAGGCCAGCTCAGTTAAGCTAAAATCAAATCCATATTCATCCAATCTCCCCCATTCAGGTCACTTATTATGTTAAAATGAAAAGTATAGCATTTCAAGGCGATTCAGTTTATGTTCCAAGGGATGTAAGAACCATTCTTAAAATGTGAATGATTCTTGCCATGAATTATTAGTGGCAACCTCTGGTCAGATCTCTTAGAACTGTTCCAAGGAACTAAAGATGAATTTCCCATTTCTCATTCCCAGGGTTTAGAGGCCTAAAAGAATAAGTTTTTTAATCTATGACATACTGCCTGTTCCTAAGTGATTCTGGCTGTGTCAATAAATTTGTTCACAGCTCTAATTGTGTTAATGAATTGAACATAATTAAACTTACAACATGTCATGAGTTTCTTCTGGCAGAATCAGTGGATTTAAAAAAAAAAATTCTCTGTGGGAAAACAATAAATGTACTGCAGAACTTCCACCATTCATTTATCTCGGTGGAGAGATTGAAATAAGGGATTCTGAAATTGACTTTTTGAAGCGTTTTCCTCTCCTAATAAAGTTTTATTCAGCTTGCTGTGAGTGTGACTTGTCTTTGATTAAATTCACTAGATTGCAAACTTATTTAGGACAGAATGTATAGATCATTTTATCTTTATCCCTAATACTTAGTAGGGGCCTGTTAACATAAAAATTTTTGATGAGTGATTGGGACCATGAAAACAAAGTCACTCTAGATAGCTCTATTGGAGGTCATGGAGAGAAAGGAATCTATATTTATTTGGTCATCTCGTAGGCTCAGAGTGCTTGAGTACAAAATGGTATCTAATTCTCATAAAACCTACTGAAAGAGATATAACAATTCCCATGTTTATAAGTGAGGAAGTTACTCAATGAGGTTGAGTAGCTAACCTGAGCTCAGACTTAAGTTAGTGGGAGATTTGGGGTTCCACTCAAGGCTGCTTGATTCTAACACTGTGCTCCTTCATTCCACCAGCCTCCCTTGCATCCTTAGACATCAAGTGCTTGTTGGGTCACTACGAAAAGTTACCAAGAGTTCTCTGAGGCACCAAGAACTTCGCTTAAACATTTGCCTTTGCCTAAATCATTAAAAAATAATAATAATAAGATTAGTGTGCTCAGTCACACAGTCAAGTCCAACTCTTTGCAGCCCCATGGACTGTAGCCTGCCAGGCTCTTCTATTCATGGGCTTTCCCAGGCAAGAATACTGGAGTGGGTTGCCATTTCCTCCTCCAGGGGATCTTCCCAACCCAGAGATTGAACCTGCATCGCGTCTCTTGTGTCTCCTGCACTGGCAGGGGGTTTCTCTACCACTGTGGCACCTGGCCATTAAGAAGTGGGTGCAACTCTTCTCTAGGTATTTTACTGACATGTTGTCTTCAAAGTTCAGTATCATAACTTAGCATTTCTTTTCGCTCTGCAGCAGCACAAGGCATAGGTCTTGCACACTGCGTGTTTAATAAGTGCTTACTGGTGACAAATGTTTCATTTGAATTGTTACTTTATGAGATGTGACTGCTGAAAGAGCACTGCTTTTAACTTCCGAGACCTAAAAGCTTGTTTGACAAATAAGGAAATCGAAGTCAAGACCCAGACAATATTCATTACTTATGGGCACGAGAAAGGGAAAAATCTCCAAACCTCCGGGTTAGTCAGAAGATTTATATTCACTTCAATTTTGCTAGAACCATTCACACACACACAAAAAAAAAAGTCATGGGGTTATTAGAGTGCTTGCTATTTTTCTAAGGGTGAAAAGCCTCACAGACCAAAAAGAAGAAGACAAGAAAGGATCCAGATAAGTTACAAACATTTTAATATTTATTTACAGTTTGTAAGTTCCTCTGATATGCTCTAACCTACCCCAGCCTAATATGAGTGGCCCCATGAGGAGGGCAGAGAGTTACCATTACTCTCATTTCACAAATGCAGAAATAGAATCATTTAGCATTAGAGTTAAGAAGCCCAACCTAGGATGAATGCATCCCCCTTCTGTAGCTGATCACCCTCTGTGCTAGGAAAGTGTCAGAGTTTCAGGCAGGCAAGGACATGAGGTGCAATGCATGTTCAAATTTCTCTAGCAGTCCCACCCAGAGAAAGCTAGGGCAGGTTTCAATGAACTTAGGGACTTCCGTGCATTGGGAGAAGCTGAAAGAATGAGAATGTAAAATGCCTAATTGAGGGCAGATCAGATGGCAAAACAGCTCAATTTGTCTAAGGAGCCTAGAGAAATGATACAAATTAGACAAGTAATCAATAGCCTCAGATATCCAAGTGAACATTACTGAACCCAAATCTCCAGCATACTTAATTCTGTCTCTGAAAAAGTTTCCTTTTGTGCAGACATAAATGATACTCTTTTCCACTGCTTCCCCCAAAAAATTACATTTTGAGGACCTGTAACAACAATGCCTCTCAATGGGTTTTTTCCAATATACCTTTTCATGTAAAGTACAGTCAGTCCTCATTATCTGTAGATTCTATATTTGTGAATTTACCTACTTGCTAACATTTATTTGTGACCCTCAAATCAATTCTTGCAGTATTTTGTGATCATTTAAGGACACGCACGAGAAGGATGAAAATTGGTGTCACCTGCGTCTGGACGAAGTAACAGCTCTGCCCCCGTATTTCATGTACTATAAACAAATGTTCTTTTCACGGTCTATTTAGTGCCGTCTTTTCCACATTCTTGTGCTTTTTGCTGTTTAAAATGGATCCCAAATGTCATGCTGAAATTCTGTGCAGTGTTTCTAAGTATAAGAAGGCTGTCTGTGATGCACCTCATGTAGAAAATACATGTGTTGCATAAACTTCATTCAGATATGAGTTATAGTGCTGTTGGTTGTAAATTCAGTAATATTATGAATCAACAATATTAAAGAAGGTGTCTTTAAACAAAACACACACAAAGCAAGGTTATGTATTGGTCAGTTGATGAAAAGTTGTGGTCATACGCTCTCAGGAGCTGAAACCTGTATTTCCCCTAGAAGCAAAGATTCCATATTTGCAAGATGATGACTAGTGTTCCGGGCTCCCCAGGTGCTGCTAGTGGTAAAGAATCTGCCAATGCGGGAGACACAGGAGATGCGGTCTCAATCCCAGGATCAGAAAGATCCCCTGGAGTAAGCAGTGTCAACCCAGTCCACTACTCTTGCCTGGAAAATTCCAAGGACAGAAGAGCCTGGCATGCTACAGTTCATGGGATTGCAAAGAATCAGACATGACTAAGCGTGCATGCGCATGCATGCACACACACACACACACACACACACACACACACACACACAGCATTCCATCTAACAGATGTGGAGCACTAGTTCCTGGTTCCTGAACATAACAAAAAATAATGAGAATCAACTGTATATTTTAAGAGTTAGTCCATTGAGAGAGGGTCTAGGAGTGACAGATGACTGTGATTTGTGGCATGGCATATAATAGATGCTCAGTAAAATGTTTTTGTCAGTGAATAAATGAAGCCAAAGGATTTGCTCTGTGTGGCTTGGTGAAGATCTTAGCTAGAATCTATACCAACTGGGCTCTAACTTCCTGACTTTCAGCTCAGTAAATAATATTCAGCACCCACTCATTACTCACTGTTCTGTTATCCTGCGAAGTACACTGGGGATTAAACTGATAAAATGAGCATTTTCTGCTTGTGCAGAGTCAGTCGGTGCCTTTGGATCTCTGAATGAATGGGAATTTGGAAACCTAAATGAGATGGACAACGTAGATGACATGGGTCAATGCTGAGCAGTGAGATGATGGCTCAGGGGATGCTTCTGATGCCCAATCACCTACAACAACAGATGGCAATGTCCTCATTGAGATGACCAATAACTGACCACCCACAAGGGAAGTCAGAGATCTCCTGGGCTCCTGAAACTTTGCTGTCACCTGCTTCCTCAACAGTCACATAGGAGCTGGAAACATGTCTTCTGATTGTGATGGGGATAAATAAGACAACAGTGGTTTCTACTTGGAAACCACATCCAGTAAATTGCTGGAGGTCTTTGCTGAGTTCAGTCTCCAAAACCACATAGCTGCTAACTATTCATCTGTGGGCATTCACATGACTTTTTTTGTGACACTGGAGAAGCTTTTTAAGCATCTTCTCTTTTTCAAGAGATAGAACTGAGTGTGTGTTTATGTGGTGGGCTCTCAAAAAAGTTGTCTTTCAAAGCAAAGATCAGAAAAAAAAAAAAAAAAAAAAAAAAAAAAAAACAACAAAGCAAAGATCAGGAGACTTTCCTGGTGGCCCAGTGGTTAAGAATCCATCTTGCAATGCATGGGACAAGGGTTCAATCCCTCATCAGGGAACTAAGATCCCACATGCTGTGGTAAAACTAAGCCTGCTAGACACAAGTGGAGAGCCCGTGCTCCACAACTAGAGAGTCTGTACATGGCAACGAAAGATTTGCATGACTCAATGAAGATCCTGCGTGCCACAACTAAGACACTTGACACAGCCAGATAAATAAATATATAAATTATTTTTAGAAAAAACAAAAAAGGAAGCTAAGATTAGGCAAGGGGCAGAGATGGAAAGAAGTTCCCAGCAGAAGCAGGGAAGGGAAGTTGCGGCAGGTGATATTTGAGACCCAGCAAACATCCTCGGAGAATGGTCCCGTCCCGTGAGAAAGAAAGAGCAGTTTTCAATATAACACTTTGTGCTGATATGTTCCCAAGTTTCTCTGTCTTAAACCCCAGAAGGCAGAGTGAAACCAGCCCTGGCCGTGGCGCGGGTGAGATGTGAGTGCTCGGTCCTCTGTCTACTAAGGCACCTCTGTTTGAACTGGGAAGCTGTGAGGATTCAAGGAGACAAGGCATGTGCGTGTGCTTACAGGACGCTCCACAAACATGCCTGGTGATCGCCTCTCTGCACTCTGGAACTCCTCCTCTGTGTCTCTGAGGGCCCCGGGGGATGCTGAGACAGGTGTCCTGTCACGGGAAGACTGTAGGCTTTTTTTCCTCCTTGGAGAAGGTTGCAGCAGGGAAAATGCTGCCAAGTGGCCAGCAGCCTAAAACTGTGCCCAATTTGTGGACATCATTTCACTTGTGTCTACTCCAAGGGAAGTTTCTTTCGGTGCAAATGAGAGCCGGTCTGTCACCTTCGCTCAGGCATCCGCGCTCACTGTCGTGTCCCTCACACATATGGTGCCTGGCAGGGTGCACCTCCACTCCAAGGCGCTTTGTGGATAGCATCTGCTAACCCTGCCAGCCTGATGCCTTCCAACCTCAGCATCACCTTTTCCCAGGTTTCTTGCTGAATCAACCAATTAGCTCGAATCATCTCTGACTGCCTTGAACTATGTCTTGTTAAAACATGGGTGGATGGGGACCTGGTGAAGTCCGGAAGTCACTCTGACAAAACCGAGCCTCCTAATACAGCCCTGGTGCTGGAATCTCCCTTCCACTTAACGTGCTTTGAGGTCTTCGCGTTTTAAGTTGTTGGTGTGACTTCTGGAAGAATCTCTGTAGACATTCTGAGCCATGCCTTCACTGAAGCATTGCTCCCTCCAGGATCTTGCTGTACCTAAGAGCTGAATGGCATGATTTATTTTGGGAAAAAAATAACTGACTCTGAGCTCAAGTGATCAATGATATATCATAGATTATCTTTCCTTTAACAGCGGAACCTCAGCTCATTGCATCCTTGCGACAGCCCCAATGACTATGCTCCGAAGAGGCAGATAATCACACCGAAGTTTCAGCAGCCCTATGTCTGATTACCAGTAGGACTGAACTCGGAGACAATAGAGTTTCTTACACGTTCCTGAGGATGTTGTCAGTGGGGAACCTTGTGCTTTTGCAAGCTAGGTGGATGTGAGGAGCAGAGGTGTCCTGTCCTCCTTGGAAAATCTAAGTGGCCTGGCATTTTGCCTTCTTTGGAGTTGTCATTTTGCCCTGATTCCAAATACTTATTTTAGTTCCTAAGATTCTACAGAGGAAAGTGCAAAAGCTAAATAGAAACTTAATACTAAGCTAAGCCAATTTAAAAACATGCTTTATATAACACAGGAAAGACTTTCCTAAGCTCCAAAAATGGCCTTTGGGTGTTATTTATGCTTTTCTAAAAGTCTTTATTGAATTTGGTACAATATTGATTCTGTTGTTTATATTCTGGTTTTTTTTGACCATGAAGCATGTGGCATCTTAGCTCCCCAACCAAGGATTGAACCCGCTCCCCCTGTATTGGAAGCCTGGAGACTTAACCACTGGACCACCAAGGAAGTCCCTTATTTATTCTTTACAAGTGAAATAGTTCCACTTACAGAACGCTGTTTACTGCCACTGATGTTTAGTCTTCCCCTTGAAGACTATTCTGGTTTGTTCCGTACATAGGAGCCACGAAACTAGGGTCTCAGTTCACATAAACTCTGGAAATTTCTACCAACGAAAAGTTCCACCAACACAACACAAACAAAACCTACATTTTCCAAGGCGATATCTGTCTTCATTATTTGCAAATCGCTTTGATATCACAGCCGACATCCTCAAGGGGTGGAAGCAAAAATAGAGAGAAATCAAGATTTTCTCCATATTTAAACCATCTCTTCTGACCAAATGGATTATTTTAGGTTTGTAGGCGCAGTGTAATTAGTGCATATGGTCCAGCTGTGAAGAAATAGCTGAGGACTCCTAACTTATTATTAATTAGGTTCATTAAAATGCAAGTAAGAGAATGTTGCCTAGGTAAACAATACCTTATGTCAAAGAGTCATTACTTGACAAGAGCTAGTCTCCCTAACTAAAGTCATTACTGATATTTCGCAGAGGGTTTTTTTTTTTTTTTTTTAAGGCACCGTGGGTACCAGTTAACTACTCTTGACTGACATCAAGGACAGGCGTGCGGAGCTGGAAGGAGCTGGTGATACAGCATAGCAATGCTTCTCACATCATTTCAGAGTACGTCTGGGGGAGGTCAAAGGTTGACAGCCCGATGACAGGCCTTCTTCAGCTGCCGTGGTGTCTCAGCAGGAGCACGTCAGGAAAATTTCCTCGGCCCCTCTGAATTTCTTACATGTTCTCATCTCTTTCCCTGTCTCCCAAGTAGGGAGGGATTGGCAGCTTGGTGACAGACACCTGGGAAACAGAAGTGTGCGTTATCCCCGTTAGGAACCAGGGGGGTCAGGAGGGGGAGAGACACCTGAGCTCGAGTGGGAAGGTTCTCCTGATATTTTGCCAGATTGGAGGGAAGAGCAGGCTGGGCTAGCCCTGGGGGACGTGGCCCACCGGCCCCTTGTCCTTTATTTTCGGGCACTTTTCCAAAGGAGCGTAGAGTTTCTCTGTGGCCTCTGCCCCCTGGAAATGCAACTCCACAGCCTCATCACTCAGGAATTAGCTCAGCTAGTTTGATGGAGACCTCCCCAGTCTGATGGGTGTGAGACTGCAGGCCACACAACATTTGAAAAATTGAATGTTGGCCTTGGAGAGAGTCCGGCTTCAGAGGCAGACACAGTAGTCAGCATCTTTGAAGGTCTTAGGTATTGTTATTCCCCAGGTCTCACCTTTTCTCTAGGGTTCTTTGTTCGAAGGAAAGGGCAACCCACTCCAGTATTCTTGCCTGGAGAATTCCATGGACAGAGGAGCCTGGTGGGCTATAGTCCATGGGGTTGCAAAGAGTCAGGCATGACTGAGTAACTAGCTCTTTCACTTTCTTTGTTTGAAAGCAACAGAAGCAGTGGGTACACATGTCAGCAGATTCCTAGAGTTCTGGAAATGTTTCCCTGTCTTTAAAAGTCCATGCACGCGTCGGTATAAATCACTACAGGGATGCAGGCTCCGGTCTAAATGAATCAAAAGAGGCTATTGACAGATGCTGAAATGAGTGTCTACCTTTAACACTGGGTCAATTGATAAGTGTCTGACCTAGACTTGTGACTGACGTGAAGAGCTGTCAAGAAGAAATCATCTTTGCCAGTGATGACAGTGAGGCAGGAGGAGAGGAGAGAGAGGAAAGGGAAACCCAGAGAAGGACCTGACTCCCTGCTCGACATATTTGCACCCTCCCTGGTACAACCCAGGCAACTGCCTGTCTGATGATTACATTCAGCACCTGCTCCAGATGAAGGATTGGAGGAGTCCAGTTAAACCCTCAGCATCCCAAGAAGGAAACTTGGAAGAAATTAGAGTTTGTCTCAGTCAAACAGAACATCATCACTCATATTATTTTACATCTCTTTTTCAGAGTAACTCTAAGAAAAATATTAAATTTAAAGCAAAATTTTCCTGTGTGATCGTGTAGGAAAGTTTCAGCCTTCAACCGGAATATGCAGTGGGATGTAAGACTAGTTCAGAAGATCCCATATCTGTGCTTCTCCTATTTTACCATTTGGGCATATGACTTCTTCAGAAGGATGTTGTTCAATGTATCCTATTTTTGAAATATCACTGATTCTGTATTTTAATTTAACCGATTTTTGCAGAGTTTTAGGTGCCTTCACATATCCTCGAGCTGTAATTTTATTACTCAGCTTTTCACTTTTGAGTTTGATGCCCTGTCCTGACATCTGGACAGCAGGATTTAACTGTCAAATCATGATGCTGCAGGAACTCAGACTGTCCTTAGCTCAGCGGCTGCTATTGCCACAGAGATGCCTCCTCCCCAACCAGACCCTGTGCTCACTGTCTTTCTCATTGACTTCTGGTCCTCATCGCAACCCTGTGAGGTCAGGCTTGTCACCACTGCTTTATAGACAAGGCAGCTATGCCTCAGAAGGTGACATAATTGAGCCAATGATGCTCATGTACTTGCTTTCTGATATAACTTTGTTTTAGGTTGTGAGTCAGTGGTGGAGAGAAGGACTTGCGTATAGACTCTGCCGTATGACAAGAGTAGGCCATTCAAATATATAACTTGGGAGAATGGCATGGTGGAGTTTTTTTTTCATAGAGAGTCTTCCAGTGGCAGTCAGAAGATAATCCTGAAGGGATAAAGACTAGTTAGAAGCTTTAGTGATGGTAGTCAGGCCTGGGATTGGTAAGGAGCGTCCCAGAGACTATTTGTTGTTCAGTCGCTCAGTTGTGTCCAACTCTTTGTGACTCCATGGACTACAACACACCAGGCCTCCCTGTCCTTCACTATCTCCCAGAGGTTGCTCAAACTCATATCCATTGAGTCGGTGATGCCATCCAGCCATCTCATCCTCTGTCATCCCCTTCTCCTCCCTCCTTCAATCTTGCCCAGCATCAGGGTCTTTTCCAATTTGTCAGCTCCTTGCATCAGGTGGCCAAAGTTTTGGAGCTTCAGCTTCAGCATCAATCCTTCTAATAAATATTCAGGATTGATTTCCTTTAGGATGGACTGGTTGGATCTCCTTGCAGTCCAAGGGACTCTCAAGAGTCTTCTCCAGCACCAAAATTCAAAAGGATCAGTTCTTCAGTGTTCAGCCTTCTTTATGGTCCAACTCTCACATCCATACACGACTACTGGAAAAACCATAGCTCTGACTAAATGGACCTTTGTTGGCAAAGTAACGTCTCTGCTTTTTGATATGCTGTCAGTTTTGTCATAGCTTGTCATTATCAACAAGAAATAGTCTATTTGCTCCACCACATTTTATCTCTTGAGTGTATGCTGATAGTTGATCTATGCCAGGCCCTTCATCTGCTCCCTGTTTGAAAAGACCAAATGACTAGAGTATAGGCAGCTATTAAGGCACTTAGATTCTGAGGATCAACAGAGAAAGAGTCTCCTGAAAACAACGCAGAAAAGACAGAAGCAGACTCAACGAAGGATTCATTGTGTGCAGCAAAAGCCCATATTTCCCTGGTGCCAGAGTGTATTCCTAGACAACGTTTTATGTAATTCCCGGTAGCACTTCACATGTATAATTTTATCTATTACAATTTTAACACTCTTCTAAGATAAGTATACTTTTCATCTCATTTTCTGGAAAAGGAAACTGAGATGAAAGTTAATAACTTGCCTAAAGTCAGACAGTTAATGGCAGAAGTTGAAAGTGCTCAGTGGTGATAGACCTGAAGTACCTGGGCAAACTGGGCAGTCTTTGGACTTGGTGGAGGCCAGCATGGCTTACCAGGCTTTCTAAATACATCTTGTACTTTCAGTTTTCCAAAATATAAAGCATTTTCAAACACTTATTCTACATGAAATGGTAATGGCAAATTCATGAAGGCATCAAGACTAGCTGTTAAATCTACTTGCTGACTTGACATCTTCACTTGGACGACTAAGGGTCTAACCTCACTGTGACCTGAGGAAACCCTACCCCCACCTTCACTGAAAACCTGTTCTTCCCCCAACCTTTCCCTCTTGGTAAATGGAGAAGTCCTGCTTCCAGCTGTTTAGATTCCTAGGAATCATCTCTGATCCCTCTCTTTCTCTCACATTGCTCACTCGTCCTGTCTGAAACCTTGTTGTCTGTCCACAGTGGACTAAATAGTGTTTCCCACCCCACCCTCCGAAATTCACATCCATCAGGGCCTCAGAATGTAACCTAATTTGGAAATAGGGTCTCTACAGATATAATTCATTGAGGATAAGACCACATGGCCTTAGGGTGGACCCTGAGTCCAATGACTGGTAACCTTATGAAAAGGGGAAGGACTCACAGAGACCCAGAAGAAGAGCATGTGAAGATCAAGGCAGAGATTGGAGCCCCATTGCCAGAGTCCTTACAATAGCCCATGAAGCCCTACAAACTCTGGGCCCTGGGCCTCTTTGGTTTCCTCTGCTCCTCGGTGTCCCTTTTCTCACTCTGCTCGGGCCACACTGCCTTCCATATGCCTCCTCTTATGTGTCAGGCTTGTTCCTGCTTTCAGTTGCTTCCAGCTTCTTCCACCCTTTCCAGTCTCTTGCGTTGGCTTCATCCTTTGCCTGCATGATCCTCCCTCTGATATCCTCATGGATCCCTCCTTTATCTTAGCCTTTGCTCAGAGGTCACCTTCTCAACTACTATAATTAAAATCCCCCCCCCACACACATACTTCCTTTCTCTCTTTATTTCTCTGTCTTTACTCTGCTTTATTTCCCAACTCCATAGCAATCATCATCTTCTAAGCTAATCTAAAATAGTACTGTGTTGTCTGTCCCAGCCCCCTGCACACTAGAATGGAAATCTTTATCGTGTTCATTGATATACCCCATGTTCATAGTAGAGTGCCCAGAACATAGAAAGGACTCAAGAATATTTGTTGAATGAATAAATGAATGAATGAATGAGAAGTAGTAGAGAGGATGTTAGAGAGATGTCAAGAGCTGGATTATGTGAAGGCTTTTAAATTCTGGAATGGATTTAAATTCCATTCCAGGTGAGAAGAGTAAATGCATCTCACTGGGGTGAAGAATTTCATTCTTTCTCCACCTGTCTGAGGAGTTCATGTGGTCCAATTTTCCCTGCCTTTAAAGAAGGCCGTTTGAAGAACTCTTGAGAATTGACTGATGGAATCTTAAATGATCTTCATGCATGAACTTGCTTTATATCTCAATTTATCATCTATCTATTAATATCACTTGTCTAACCATCTATTTGTTATCTATCTAACCATCTATCTATCTATCTATCTTCCTACCTATCTATACCTCTGTCTACCTTTCTCCAATAGTTACTGTATTTTTCCTCAGGGATGATATCTAGTTAATTAGCTGAAAAATATGAAAAAGAGATGACAAACTTAGGAACCCTTCAGAAGGCTGGTAACCAAGCCCTCATCCCCAGTGAGGAGACTCTGGCCTTATCTGTAACCAGAAGGGTTCAAATGGATGGTGGTTTAGAGAAAGAAACTAACTTCTGCTCCTCACCAATATTGAGAGCCCTGTCTGGCTGCTGGGTGGGTGCACCTCAGCAAATGTTGTCATTGTAAGACAATGCTGTCTGTGGCCAAAGAAAGGTTCAGTCACTGAGAATTGCTTCAGCCTTGGCTGACATCTTTTGCTGCTTGTTCATAAAATGTCTGTGCCCCTCTCCCAGAGGGGGGAAAATTACCTTTTAAAGGCCTCATCAAACTTTTCTCGGAGCGAAAATGGTCCATTTTCCTCGGAGCTAAAAGGTATGTCTCCAGTGAAATTTGTGATTGTTTTTCCCTTTCTGTTTGCGGGCTGCGAATTTGTTATCAAAATGCTTCCCTGACCTTCTCCTTCCCTCTCCATCACGCACTGACACATCTCGCCGAAATTTGCGTCTTGCATCACCTCAGGAAACTCATGGCTAATTTCATTATTTGGGAGAGAAAAATGCAAATGAAGCCAGACAGCTGGTGCTTTCCTCGCGGCTCAGAGTGATGGAGGGGCCGGGGCCCACCTCATCAGAGGCCCTCACACCCTCCTGCCCAGACAGGCCCCGGCGGGGGGACAGCAGAGAGGCTGCCAGAGCAGCAGGAACAGATGGCCAGAAGGGGAACAAGGTGGAGAAGCCCAGTGTGCTGGAGACACCAGGAAAAGGTGGCATGTCAGTTGCCCGGGCACTCAGATGGAGCACTCAGGACGGTCCTTATGCACCACCACCTACTTAAGGGCAAAATGAGCCCAGGATGCAGGCTAATGGCATCGTCTGCCCATGGCAACCGGAATTCCTCTGAGCTGGCCTCCAGGGCCTGTCCTGCGTTTCCTTTTCTGGGTCTGTTCTCAACATCTGCCTTTTCCCAAAACTGTGGTTAGAGATGGAGATCAAAGAAGAAGGAAGGGGAGGTAAATTCATTCATTTACCCCGAATGAATCTCAGTCTGCCCATCCAAGCAGGCAAGACACCCCAATTTTCTCTTTCTGTAACTGATTTTGGTTTTTGTTTTCTGGTCACGCCCTGATGGGATGATAGAGACGTTCTTTCACTCAAGATTCTCCCTTTCTCTGGCATTAACTGAAGTATAGGAGACTCAGACCTCCTATGGAGGGGCATTAATCCTCACGTCAAGTGTCAACACTGCTCTCTGCTGAGACGGCATCCTCTCCTTCAGCTTCCGGTCATGGGTCCACGCTGATGGCTGCTGACGAGGCCTCCACGGGCTGCACCATTTCTTCTTCTTACTCACAGGTCACACGCAGCCATCAGTCCAGTGTGCTAAGGCTGTGCCGGGTTGGGGAAACTCCATGGGCTGTCTCTGGCTTTTGACACTTGAGTTCATAGGGATCATTCTGCTTCTGCCCATTTTTTTCCCCTCAAGGGTACAAGTCAGGGGCACGCTCCATCAATACCTCCACACCTTTACCTTGCCTGCTAGGTCTCCTTAGGACATCTTCATCCACCCTGGGCCAGAAACCACTCTGTGCTCCTTCTTTAGTCTCCCAAGATTTCATCCAAGACCTGTATTCAAGAAGAAAAAAAAGAAAGAAGACGAATATCTAAAAGAGAATGGTTGGGATTTCAAAGGTATGGACTTCTATAGAAAAGAGGAAAAGATGGACATGAAGAATGGGGACCACCAGTCAAGTCTGAGTCAGGTCTCCTTGACCTAGTTAGTCAACAGATGGGGTGTGTTAGGTTGGGTGAGGCCACCTTGCTTACCTTATTGCCTCTGGTACTGTATACTTTCTCAGAGGCTCCCCCTTCTGGGAGATTTCAATGACATGCTAGTCTGGGGAGCAGAATGGGATTCCTGGGCTCCAGTTTATACCAGGATTGGTACATAACATCCTGAGAATATTAAATGCAGCCCAAACTGCAGGGACAACATAGCTGGAAGCAGGGAGAGGAGAAGGGAGGAGGGGCTTGATGCAGAGATTTAATCATGGCCTTCAAATCATCATGCTGATTACAGAAAGCCTGGAAAAGGCTTTCCAGAGACCCACAATCATTCCTTTCCACTGAACTGAGCCTTTTACATCTTGTAACACCTTTGTTCTGATTATCTTACTTTATTCGCATAATACCTCAGTAAAATAGGGTTGCTTCAAAGGCCAGGAACAAAGCAAAAGTGTTATAAAATGTAAAATGCCCAGGGCCAGTCCTTAGTGGCTCAGCTGGGCTTCTTGGGTCTCCTTATTCCTGGACTGGGTTGTCTTTTTGTCTCCTCCCTCCCACCCCAAATCATGGGCTCCAGCAAATTTTCTTATCTTCCTATACATTAGTTTGTACAAACCTCATTCCGTTGACATGATCTTTTTTTTAATTTTACTTTATATTGGAGTATAGTTGATTAGCAATGTTGTGTTATTTAGTTTCAGGTGTATGACAAAGTTAAATATGTATCTATTCTTTTTCAAATTCTTTCCCCATTTAGGTTATTATAGAATATTGAGCAGAATTCTCTGCTGCTATACAGTAGGTCCTTGTTGGTTATCTATTTTAAATATAGCAATGTGTACATGTCCATCCCAAACTTCCAATCTATCCCTCCCCCTACTCTTCCTCCTGGGACCGTAAGTTCGTTCTCTAAGTCAGTCTGTTTCTATTTTGTCAATAAGTTTATTTGTATCATTTTTTTAAAGATTCTGCATATAAACAATATTATATGGTATTTGTCTTTGTCTGACTTACTTCACTTAGTATGATAATCTCCAGGTACATGCATGTTACTGTAAATGGCATAATTTCATTTTTTATGGCTGAGTAATATTTCATTGTATATATGTATCACATCTTCTTTATCCATTCACCTGTTGCTGCACATTTAGGTTGCTTCCATGTTCTGGCTATTGTAAATAGTGCTGTGATGAACACTGGGGTGCACATATCCTTTCAAACCATGTTTTTCTCTGGATATATGCCCCAAAATATGCAGGTCAAGAAGCAACAGTTAGAACGGGACATGGAACAACAGACTGGTTCCAAACTGGGAAAGGAGTATGTCAAAGCTCTATGTTGTCACCCTGATTATTTAACTTCTATGCAGAGTACATCATGCAAAATGCTGGGCTGGATGAAGCACAAGCTGAAGTCAACATTGCCAGGAGAAATAGCAATAATCTCAGATACACAGATGACACCACCTTTATGGCAAAAAGCGAAGAAGAACTAAAGAGCCTCTTGATGAAAGTGATAGAGAAGAGTGACAGCATCTGGTTTAAAACTCAACATTCAAAAAATGAAGATCATGGCATCTGGTCCCATCACTTCATGGCAAATAGATGGGGAGGCAATGGAAACAGTGAGAGACTTCATTTTGGGGGGCAGCAATATCACTGCAGATGGTGACTGCAGCCATGAAATTAAAAGATGCTTGCTCTTTGGAAAAAAGCTATGACCAACCTAGACAGTGTATTAAAAAGCAGGAACATTACTTGGCTGACAAAGGTCTGTGCAGTCAAGGCTATGGTTTTTCCAGTAGTCATGTATGGATGTGAGAGTTGGACTATAAAGAAATCTGAGTGCTGAAGAATTGATGCTTTTGAACTGTGGTGTTGGAGAAGACTCTTGAGAGTCCCTTGGACTGCAAGGAGATCCAACCTGTCAATCCTAAAGGAAATCAGTCCTGAATATTCATTGGAAGAACTGATGTTGAAGCTGAAACTCCAATACTTTGACCACCTGATAAGAAGAATTGACTCATTGGAAAAGACCCTGATGCTGGGAAAGATTGAAGGCAGGAGGAGAAGGGGACGACAGAGGATGAGATGGTTGGATGGCATCACTGACTTGACGGACATGAGTTTGAGCAAGCTCCCGAAGTTGGTGATGGACAGGGAAGCCTGTTGTGCTGCAGTCCATGGGGTCACAAAGAGTCAGACACAACTGAGGGACTGAACTGATGCCCAGGAATGGGACTGCTGGATCATATGCTAACTCTATTTTTGGTTTTTTAAGGAACCCCCATACATTGGTCCAAATGGCTGGACCAATTTACAGTCCTACCAAGAGAGTAGGAGGGTTCCCTTTTCCCCACACCTTCTCCAGCTTTCATCTAGTGAGAAAATCCTTCCTGGTCTCTGACTCCTGATCTGTGGACATTAATGTACTGCACTCAAGCTGAGTCCTAAGGTGGCCTCAGTTCTTTCCATCTATTAAACACACTTGGAATGGCTCTGGTCTTAGAGAAACCGACAAGGCTGCTAGACACCAGCTCCTTTTTGCCTTTTATAAGAACTATGTAGAAATTATCCCATTTCTTTAACCCTTTTAGAGCACATGTAAAGTATAAATACTGGCGCATGTCTTTATATGCATACCGCAGTTTCTGCAAAATGATCTCCCATCCCAAAATGAAAGGCTTTTGGTCTCTATTAATCCCCAGAATATTCAGATAGAAGGAGAAACTGAGGTGCAACAGATGTCTGGGCTCAGGGAGGAAAGGTCAGAGCTTGCAAATTCAATGAACTTGCTTTAGAGAACTTTTTCCTTTTAAATAGTTCCCCCATTTTTGCACAACTCTTTGCCCTATAGGCTGGAAGGAGCAAGGCATGAATTACTGAATTACCATCATCCTCTTGCAGGTGAGGACAGTGAGGCTCTAAAAGGTTAAGTCACTTAGACCCTCAACCACTGTCCAGCACTGCATCTCAGGGCTGAGTCTGAACTCCGCTCAGTGGATTTGAGCCTCCTTTTCAGGGAAAAGCAGCTGCGTGAAGTTCTGTAAATGCTGTAATAGAATTTGTTAGCCACTTCCATATGATTTTTAAAGTAAATGTCAGCCTGCATTGGAACAATGCGTTAGCAGTTCACATCCTCGTTTAATTCACTTTCCCAAAACTGATGTTACTGTGATGCCTGTAAGGGTGGTGAACTACCCACCAGCTTCTCCCTGCTACTGCCTCCCTGGGTGGTTTGTGAAGTTTAGTTATTGCTGTGCTTTCTCTCACCCTGATGTCCCTGGAAGGAGGGACAGCTGGTTTAAGGAGCAGCCAGATCTACATGTTCAGGCCACTGTAGTTGACCCTCTCTGGCCTGGCCACACAAGGGTCCTTCCCCGAACCCTGACCTTGTCTGCTGCTTTGACCATACCCAGCACTGGGAGCACAGGCAGATATTGATACTGTTATGGTTTGAACTATGTCCTCAAGCCCCCCACATTCATATGTTCAAATCTTAACATCCAGTACCTCTCCTATCAACCTTATTTGGAAATAAGACCATTACAGATGTCATCGGTTGAGACGAGTTTATCTTGGAGTAGGGTGGACCCTTAATCCAATAAGACTGTTGTTGTTGTTGTTTAGTTGCTAAATTGTGTCCAACTCTTATATGACCCCATGGACTGTAGCTCCCCAGGCTCCTCTGTCCATGGGATTTTCCAGGCAATAATACTGGAGTGAGTTGCCATTTCCTCCTCCAGAGGATCTTCCTGATCCAGGGATCAAATCCACATCTCCTGCAGTTCCTGCATTGGCAGGATTCTTTACCACTGAGCCACCTGCTCTTTTTAAATGGTTGCATGGTATTCTACTATATGACTATACCATAATGTATTTGACTTTTATTTTATTAAGTTCCCTGAATGGGATGGACCTTCTAGGAAAGGACAATAGTGTGACTTATTAGAAGTAAGTCATTTCCAGACCCAGAGCCATAGAAAACAAACTTAGGGTTACTAAAGGGGAAAGACTGGGGTGGGGGGGGAAGGGATGAATTAGGAGTTTGAGATTAACATATACACATTACTATATATAAAAGAGAATCATCAGGGAGCACAGGGAATTCTACTCAATATTCCTTAATGACCTATATGAGAAAAGAGAAAAGAAATAAATACATGTATATGTATAACTAATAATTTTTCTGTATATCTGGAACACAACATAGTAAATCAACTATACTCCAATATAAAATAAAAATTTTTTAAAAAAGAACAAAAACATAAGTAAGTGGGTTTCCATCTTCTCACGCCTGCAGCCGGGGCTGGTGTGTGTGCATGTGTGGGCTTGTAAGTATATAAGGGAAAATGCACAAGGACGTTTATATGGTCCAGGGTCCTCAGAAAATGCCCACAGGCAGGAAAGAGGGCAGAATTCACAGCCACTCAGCCACCTTAGCCCTGGTGAGCATCTGAAGTACTGACTTCCTCTTAGCCCTGGTCAGAAAGGGGTGGGAATCCAAGTCAGACGCCGAATCTCGCGTGAGACAGACATGACATTTTTATCACTCAAGATACAGAGGTCACACGTGTAACTGAAATGAATCTACAAGCAGAAATTTACATTGTTTGCAAGAAACCGATAAAGCACAGTCGCAGTGTTCCTGAGAGGAGGGAATCGCCAAGTTTAAGTCTGAGACAACGAAGATGCTCCATGAAAAAAACAAAACCTTAAAAGAAACAAAATGTAGATGATGCAGATTTCTGTTTTTTAAAGGGCGGAGTCAGCGCTGGGTCTGCCGCACTGCCAGCCGTACAGACGCTGCCGGGAGGCCAGTGAGAGGACCAATTAGTGCAAGCTGTGATGTGGAATTGGGTCCTCCGAGGACCAAAGCCCCTCCCCGTTCTCTTGGCAGAGGCCACTGGAAGCGCTGTCAGATGTCAACAGCTTTCCATCACTCCTGTGGGCCCTGGGAGGGGGGAGTGGTCAGGGGGCTTGCCGGCATCTGGCCCACGCTCTAGCCTCTTCCACAATTGCTCACCAGAGCCCCCACCGCCCTCGTGCTGAACGGGCCTTCAGAAGCCTTCTTGGATGTAGAACCGAGTGGATAATGGTACTCTGGCCTCTTTTAATTCAAGGCAGAGCTCTGGAAGTGGAGGGAAGCACTTTCATAAAAGAAGCATATGTCTTTCTGGCCATTTGCAGAATGAGGAAATGCCCTTGACATCTTACAGAGCTTCTTGTCTTGAGAGCCTTTGAATGGAAGAAGGCATTTATATTTGCCCATGCACCAATTCATTATGTAGTTGAAAAAAGAATTACTTTATAACTCTCCCAGTGTGGGTAGATGATCAGGTCTGTCCTGCAAAATTACATATAAATTGCAAGATACAATAGGAGATGTCAAATATTTCACATACATAATTTTTTCTTTTTTTTTTTTTTGGCTACACCAGGTGGCATGTGGGCCAGACTTGGGATGGAACCCAAGTCCCTTGGAAGCATAGAGTCTTAACTGCTGGACCACCAGGGAAGTCCCCATAAAAATTGTTTTGAGAACTTGTTTTGTACAAAAGACTCTCTCTATAGAATTTGCTGACAGGTGCGATAACCGGAAGACTAGTGGTGTTTGGGGTTTTTCATTTCATCAGTTCTTCAGTTTGTTCATTCCCTTTGAACTGAGAAATGAATATATAATCTAACGAAGCCATGAATTCAAAACCCTTATGTCAAGTGCAAGAATATATTAATGACCTGGCAAGCAGCAAATATAGTGATGGGCAGGGAAGCCTGGCCTGCTGCAGTCCGTAGGGTCACAAAGAGTCGGACACAACCTAGCGACTGAACAAGGACAACAAGCAACAAACTTCTTTCCTAGTTCTCACTTGTCTAAATCAACAACACACTTACAAGCAAACTTCTGCTATACCGGGAGGTGAAGTGGTTTAGAAACTCAAGGAAGCAAAATCAGGCTGGTGGCACTGAGTGGATGGTCTAACTTTGTTACGTAGGGAAACAGGTGCTTCAAATTAGTGGATAGGGTGCAGACAGACTCTCCAAATGCAGTATATGTTGCAACCTGAAATGCAATGTTTATGGTTTATTTTACTCCCTGGCAAGATAGACATGGATACAGATATACATATGGATATAGATATAGATACATCTTATAATTTTATCTGGGGAACAAGAAAAGGCATAGTTTCGGACTCCAAGGGACGTGACTCTGTATAGCTCCCTAACTCATAAAATGACACTAACTACACAAGAAAAGACAAGTTTTAAAAGCATGTATGAGTATAATTGGTGCCATAGGAATTGGGTGATAAATCAAACACACTCAAAGTCCAGAGGATTACTGACTTTCTAACTTTATAACTTCATATTAAGTGACTTCATTCATCCCAAGACTTACCTCCCCTCCATTTCAGGAATCCGCTTTGCCTGAAATACTCAGAACTCTCCCATTTTAGATGTAGTAACTAAAATTCATCACTGTCTTAATACAATTTCAGTCCTTCTGACTGTCTTCCTCTCGCACAACTTAGTCTGCACTCGTCTTAAGGAGAGTTTTGTGTCTTCTTAACTCTCCTTCCCCTCTGTCTTCAACCCTTTCTCTCTCTAACCAACCCTTTCTCTCTATAACCAGTTCTTATTTACCTTTATTCAATACTATGTCATCTAGATCTTGCCCCTGTGTCTAATGCAAGCATAGAAACATTAAAACTTCAACCTGTAAATAAAATATTTAATTGATGTGCTTGCCTGTGACCTTCCCCAATGTAAGCAGCAGGACAGATGGTCAACCACTGCATGAGAAACC
This sequence comes from Odocoileus virginianus, assembly GCF_023699985.2. Classification (NCBI taxonomy): domain Eukaryota; kingdom Metazoa; phylum Chordata; class Mammalia; order Artiodactyla; family Cervidae; genus Odocoileus; species Odocoileus virginianus. Next base: position 57,015,202 of record NC_069684.1, on the reverse strand, counting down.
CCTCATGAATGAAGACACCAGATTCTTATCTTGTTTGTTCAAAAGGCTCAGTATCAGACATGACTTAGCAACAGAAAAAACAAGTATCAGATAGGAAAAGCTGGGAAACACATACGATGATTTAGAATTTGTTTTGTTTTGTTTTGTTTTGCCTACCCAAGGGGGAAAAAAATTCCAGCTGGAGAGGAGAAAGAAGAAGAATGGGAAGGAGAGAAATGAGACATGTGTGTGCCCTGGGAGAAGCAAGGTAGTAGCCTTTTTGGTAATAATTCCCTATTTGGGGATCTGAAGGCATAGGCTAAGTACTCGACTTCCATCTAGAGCTCTAGAGGAAGTAAGTATTGTACAGGCAACTTGCCACCTGAATGGCCTCAGGGCACTAGAATAATGTTAGCTGAAGTGTTACTAGGGAGTAGTGAGAGGGTGGGGTCTTCTGCAGCCCCCAACTAGCAGGAAAGCATCAAAAATAGCCTGTGTCCCTCCTAGCCCCAGAGGAAGCTGAGCTAGGCTGGTAGTTCTCTAGGGGCACAGGCAAACTGTGAGCAGAAGCTGAAAAAGAAGACACAGCCAGGGCCAGCCAGGAAAGATCAGATGTTAGCTCTCAACAGATGCCATGTAGAGATGTCACACCTGAAAAACAGTTAGGGGTGGGAGCAGATGAATGGGTGAAGCACAGAGGATTCTTTTCTAAAAATATTTCCTTTATTTGCCTGTGCCTGATCCTAGTTGTAGTACACAGGATCCCCTAATTTAGGCATGTGGACCCTTAGTTGTGGCATGTGGCATCTAGCTCCCTGACCAGGGTTTAAACCCTGGCCCCCTGCACCAGGAGCACAGAGTCTTAGCCACTGAATCACCAGGGAAGTCCTGCACAGAGATTCTTTGTACTTGAATGGTATCTTGAATGGTATCATAATGATAGATAAATGTGATACATGCATGCTAAGTTGCTACAGTCACTCTGATTCTTTGCGACCCCATGGACTGTAGCCCACCAGGCTTCTCTGTCCATGGGATTCTCCAGGCAAAAATACTGGAGTGGGTTGCCATGCCCTCCTCCAGGGGATCTTCCTGACCCGCGGCTCAAACCCTCATCTCTTACATCTCCTGCATTGGCAGGTGGGTTCTTTACCACTAGCACCACATGGGAAGCCCAAATGTCATTATGTATTTGCCCAAATCCGTAAGGTATACAATCCCAAGAGTGAACCATAAGGTAAACTATGGAGTTTGGGTGATTACGATGTGTCAGGGTAGGTTCACCAATTGTCACAAATGCTCCATCTTGGTGGAGGATGTTGTGCAGGGGCAGCAAGTCTATGGGAAATCTCTGGACCTTTCCTTCAGTATTGCCATGACCTAAAACTACTCTTAAAAAAAAAAAAAAAGACTTAAAAAAACAAAAACAGTTGGGAGAAGTTACATCTCAGTGTAGTACAACATGGAACTGACGATCCCAACTGTTGACCGGATACCCCAACTCCACTGTATGCTGCCGTGACCCCATGAAAACCCCAGGAGCAGGAGGAGGAAGGACCAAAAAAAAAAAAAAAAAATCCTAAACTTACCTGAATTTGGACCTAAAATGACCATGCTCTATACACGAGCAAATCTGATGAACTGACCTGGAATTATGAGATCAAGTTTCTCACCATAAAAAAGGAGTAAGAGAGGCAAGATACGAATTGAATTAAGTTATAGGAAAAAATATGTATCTTGTCCCATACCAGCTTGGGGAACTCAAATTTTCACTTACCACACTTCATTGTCTTTCTGATGTGCTGACCCTTCAAAACTTCAATCTTCTTTTATATTTTTAATGAATTTACTTTGTATTGGAGTATATCTGTTTTACAATGTTGTGTTAGTTTCTGAGGTACAACAAAGTCGACCAGCTGTATGTGTATACACACACACACACACACACACACACACATATATATATATATATATGGACCTCCCTCTTGGACCTCTAATCGCAGGCTGCTGAGTTCTGGGGGGAGAGAGCTAGGAGGTGAGGAAGGTGGGCTTTGAATTCTGCCTTCCCTTGATGGTCAAGTTTAGAAGGAGGGGCAATAAAATAGAGCTAATAGCTTTATGGAAGATTACAGCTTACAGAGAAGGCATTTTACGTGCATTATCACACTCAGTGCTCACAATAAGCTGAGAGGGAGCTAGACACCCCTTTCTGCTATTGACCAAGGACAAGCAGCCTGGTGGCAACAGAGCCGACACTTTCCTGACAAAATCTCGTGTTCATTTCATTCTCCCACGCTCAGGATTCGTCTTTGATGTCCAAATGCTTGCCTTTGGTTGATTCAAGTGTCCTGTGGCTCATTTGGTGAAAAGTTAGCTTTCACCTTCTGAGTTCTATTTGATCTTATAGTGACTATTGTTCCCATTTACAAATGGGTAAACTGAGGTTCACTCAATTCAAGGTCACTGACTATTAAGACATTAAGCCTGGACTGAAAGCAGTTTTTCTGCTTCATGGTTTGGTGACCTCACAATTCTATCCTGCTAATAGTAAGCAATAGGAGCACATTATTATGTTATATGTTTAGAGAAGCAAAATACTGCCTTATTCATGGGGAGAAATGAATGACTACCTGAACTTTTTTTCCCTTAGACTTTTATGAGTGTCACAGATACATCCTAATACAAAACAGAGTTCTATTTGATTAGATTTCCATTTCTTTTCAACCGACTTCACTAAAATCACACATTTTAATCTGAAAAATTGAGACATACGAATGTAATTTCTGTGAAAACGCCTAAAGCAAGTGAAGCATTGCTCTCTAAGCAGGAACTGTTTCAAGTCAAACGCTGATGACTGTTAAGGAAACCAATTTCTCAGTATTAACTTGGAAATCAGCAAATTCGTCAGTTGGTTTTTAAAATCACTTCTCCCTGGTTTCCTCTCCCTCTTTTGATCATTTTGCTGCGCTTGCAGTTTGACGTCTCACTCCTGGCTCTCCTGTCTGCAAACTGTTTAGTGCAAAGCTTTGCAGAAAAAAAAAAAAAATCTCTTATTTGACCATGAACTTTCGATGATCTAGTTAGCGTTACTGTCAAGCTTCCCGCGGTCTTTTTGAAAAGCAGGACTTGTCTGTGCTGCCCTCTGGCCAACTTCAGTGGGACTAAAACGCTCGCAAGAGCCGTCAAACTGCCTGACGGCTTGTCACCAGCGAGGCTCCATTAATTTACACACATTTTCCACTGGTTGGCATCTACCATGATGACTCTTTTCTCTTCCAAGCAGCTCCTGTTTGCATTTAACACTTGGGTTAATTTTCATCAGAGTTTAAATTTAGCCATCAGTTATTTCAGGGGAGCTGTCAGCCAACATATGGAGAGAGAAGGGGGTAAAAAAATCCTTCTGAATTTATAATAAAGTGGAATCTGTTGAATGTGAAACAAAACCCAGCTGCGATGGAGGGAGGCCCCGGCGGGCAGAGCGGGGTCAACCAAGAGTTGCCGAGTGGATTAGCTGCGCTATTCACCGGAGCCGCATCTGGGCACCTCCGAGCTTCTTGATATATCAAAAAATGATGGAAAGACACAGTTCAATTTGTCCCCCTTTTATAAAGGATAATTAACCTGTCAGTCTTGCTACTTTAACAACTTCATTAAATGGGAAGCGAACTGGGTGCTGAGAAGTCTTGTCTTTCTCCAAAAGGAACACAGGGCCCGTGTGTAAATGGGGGGAGGGGAAGGAAAACACGCGCACCCCGAGAATACCGGCTGGTTCCTGAGAAATGGAACATGCTCCTTCCAATTATGTCATAATCCCGCCTTGCCTAGGACCTGCTCAAAGTAATTTTTCTGAACTCAGAAGGCAGAGGAAATAATGTCACAGCCCAACTAGGCCAGAGAAGCACACCATTTAAAAATTGAGGTTATGGGGTTTCAGATGTTGTTGGGCCAAACTATTTAAGACCGAAAGTGATGGCTACTAAGGGTGAACAGCATTTCACAAGTAATAAAAGGAAATGAAAACAGAGCTCCCTCGGTCCTCGCCCCCTGCCCCCACTGCCTGCTCACAAGGGGGGCCGCCTATGTCAACTGGGCAATAAATTCCCTTCTTGACTATTATGAAGGGTCCAAACTTTAAAATGCATTCCTTCAAGAAAAAAAAGCACACTTAAACATCATTTCAGTGTTTGAAACCTTAAGTCATCCTAACTTTTTCTTTTTTAAAGCCCGGCATTCTGTATATTTCAAGTAACTGACATAGTACTGTAGTTTATTTAAGATTATCATTTTCTTTTTAGAAATTCTACTTTGGGTAAAAGAGCTGAGAGGCACAGTAAAAAAAGTTAATTATAAAATATTTCTCAAATTTTGTTCAAATCAAAATTGCATTATTTCCAGTTGAAATGGTTTTATGAGGCTGGCAACTGTGTTCTGTAATATCACATCGAGTGATTACAAAATAATAACTTATCACAAAGCAATTACAAAAAATTTCAACTAGCTAGATAAGGATAAAATAGAACATGATTTTCTTGTGAACATAGTCGGAAATTCTGAAAGTGATCATGTAATTCAAGAAAGGGACTATTTTAAATGAAAAAGCAAACTTTGAATAACTAAAAATACAAACCAATTTATATCATCTCAATTTCTCTTTTGCTAATTTTCTCATGAGATTAAAAAGTATTTTGTAAAAGCTAATATTACCCCTTTAAAGTTCATAATTTCAAGCTAAATTTATTTTATAATTGTTATGAACTATGATTTTTTATTTTGAATTCATTTATGTTTCATTTTTAGTAATTTGTGAACACACTAGAAAGGCAAAAAGAAGTTCATTATTATCTTTTAGTGTAATGGATGCTATTTAAATGAAAATCTTTCAATTTTATGAGTGAATCTTAGAAAAGTGTTATTCATGAAAATATTTGCATGCTTTATTTGATGGAGACATCAAAATTCACCTACTCTTATATTATTTGAAACAAGACTTGTTAGAGCGCCTAGAATAGTTAAACAACTACAGCAGTTCTGCAATTAATATTTTAAAGCATAGCTAAAGTTTTTAATACTTTTTATAGTGAAAATAGCCTAATTTCATAGAAACAATCACACACACACACACAAAAGAAACAGCAAAAAAAAAAAAAAAAGAGATGACCCTTTCTAAAGATCAGTGGTGTTCAGAGGTTTTCAGAGCACATTTGGTTTTATCATATTAGTTATAGGATTTCTATTTACCTCACCTAGCTAAAGATTGTATCTATCATAAAGAAGACAATTCATCTTTGTTACTATTTTTGGAAAGAGAGCTGGTCCTTAGTGGTCTCCAAAGTGACTTTCTCCTGAACTTGCCTGTCTCTCCACTTAGACAATAATTAAGATGATCCATTTTGTATGGTTACGACTTAGACCTCTGTCTGCATGCATTTGCAGAAAGGAGTTAAAAGCTTTGTTAGTTCTTCCCCCATTGTATTGTGAAAAGGGGACCCGTGATTCAGAGTGGCAAATGTTCTTGCCACTGGTGCTTTTCCAAGTCTTACATGATCTCAAAAATCATGGTGGCAGACACGCTACACCATGAGTGCTTTTCTGCCGCTGTGACACCGCACCTTTTTATAGATAGCGTTTGGCATGTTTGCTTGCCATGTCTTTTAGAGAAAAGACCCAAGGGCCATTGAGATTAGCAGGCACCTCGCCCATGTCACCCTCTCCAGCTGGTCTGGCACCAGGGGCATTGCAGACTGAAAAAGAAATGACTCTGATTCCGTCTGCACTAATACTGGTAGACTGCAAATGTTAAGAAAAGCGGCATCGGTCAGAGCCTGTTGGGCATTCTCTGTATATAAATGAAAAGCAGCAGGGAGAAGGGAGAAAGTTTTAAAAGGAGATTAAATCCTACTTTAGGGTCTAGAGGCAGGTTCCTTTGACTGTGGCCCTGAAAGAAGTTACAGAATGATCCAAAGCCTAGTGGTAGAAACCAAGTGACTCCACTTACCCAAATAAAATATTCCAAATAGTAAATATGACTGCCTGAATATCCATGCGGGTTTGCCAGGCAATCATCTCTTGCAATTTGGAGTGTACACACACATCCGACTGGATCAAACTTTGTTTTGAGTGAAGAAAATGTTTTAATTCAGCTGTGAGCATCCTTTTTGTTACTTATTCTAAGACAACAAAGCCCTGCTAATTCTAGAGAAAAAAGAGATGGAGTCAAAAGCTAAAATGAGCAGCTAGTCCCACCAAATAAACATGGGAAGAAGCTCAATTTCCTATTGTAACAAAATGTTTAAATTGCTTCAGATTTAATCACTGTAATTTAGTCATTTTGTGAATGTAGGTCAGCCATTTGTTGGCAGTGATGTTTTCTTATTTAAAGAGCATTTTTTCCACTAATAACCTTCAAATTTGCAGCCAATGTATTCCGAAGAAGTGAGAATGATCAATGAAGCATAAATATAATTAGATCTCCTTATATGCAGCACAAGGAAACCATCTACAAAGAGTTCTCTGAGCCTGATTTTAAGATCAAGTCCTCTCAGTTTGTGCCTGCATTAGTAACTGAGAATGAAGTGGTGGTTATAACAGATGTGACTTAGGTGTTGGCAGCAACTGTGAAAGCCTGTTATCTTCATTTCATGATTTTCTTTTTCTTATGTTATCACCAGACTATGTCATTAGTTACCCTGCTACCTTACCGCCATCAGCACAATACAAGTAGAGGAGATAGCATCTCAGTAGTTTAAGGGTTGCTTATCTGGATACTTTCTGAAACTATTCATTTGGCTCTGTGGTTATATGGAGAGCCACGCAAAGCTGCGAGGTACATAGGGTTACAGAGTGTGGATTAAAATCCATATGTCTTAATACAAATTACAACGGAAATGGCTGTACTACTTTCCATTTCTTTCACTCACATTTTAGAAACAGAGAAATAGCAATATTTTGAATCAGATCACCAGCTCTCCTGTGTAGTAGTCCTAAATTTGCAAAGACTCATTTCTTTTTGGGAGGCCAGAGGTGAATTAGCTTCTCCCAGGTAAGAGAGGAATTGAAACTCTTCTTTGGTAGTAGAATTGCAGGTTAGGCACTCAGTGTGGTTTTGAATCAAATAATAATAATGATGTCATTTGCCCATGACATGTTTTGTAGCTTCGAAAGTACAACTTTGTCATATTATTTGAGAGCTTGGCTTTTGGAAACCTTATGTTTAACAAAATTGAAGCTAGATTGTTTTGAAATTGTGATGAATTCACACATGCTCATATTTTGGGCTGGCCAATGGTGGACTTTTCAGGGCACTAAGTTCCATTTGGTTTCAAAGGTTTCTCTTTGCTTCATTGTGTGACAAGTAACTAAAATTCTATGTGGCAATGTATAGCCCCCTTATAGGTAAGAACTTCATAAATTTTCATATCCTTGGGCTCATTTCTATAAATTTCTCATTTTTAAAATTTTTATTTTTTTAAATTTAATTTTTTAATTGAAGTATAGTAGCTTCACAATATTTTATGAGCTTCAGGAGGACAGAATACCAATTCACAATTTTTAAAGGTTATACTCCACTTATGATTATTATAAAATATTGGCTATGTTCCCTGTGTTGTACAATATGTCCTTGTAGCTTATTTTGTACATGATAGTTTGTCGCTCTTTGTCTAAGGCTCGTTTCCCTAAGTGTCTCATTTTTATAAGTGTTTCTCAACGCACTATCTGTTAGCCAACCTAGTAAGTGCCGTGGGGCATCTTTTGTTAATTGAATGTTCTAGATAAATAAACACTGCTGTCCCCATACTTTTCTATTCACAAAGTAGTTGTCTAGGTCTTGTGAAGCCACCACTTACCAGTGAAGCCCTAGTGATTTCCCTCCCCTGATTCCGTAACAAGTAAAAATCACTCACTGTATATTCAAATACACTCTTCCTCTTGATAGCTTATTATCTCTCAGTATGGACTTGTCTCAGCTCCCCCGTCAAACTCTCTAGAACACTTCCCAGTCCCTGCAATCTAGCAGGTCCTGGAGAGTCACTGAGGCAGCTGCTCCAAATCACTCCCACAATCACAAGGAAAGCAAGATGGTACCCATCTACACACAAAGAATGAACTGGGGGACTTCCTGTTGGTCCAGTGGTTAAGACTTTGCCTTCCAATACAGAGGGTGCAGTTTCAATCCCTGGTCAGGGAACTAAGATCCCACATGCCTGGAGGCTAAAAAAAACTGAAACATAAATCAGAAGCAATATTGTAACAAATTCAATAAAGATTTTAAAAATAGCTCACATTAAAAAATAAATTAATTAAAAATAATTAACTGATGTTCAGACATACTGAATAATTTGCTCATGGAGATCTAGTCATCCAATGACAAAATCAGGGTTTGAAGTCTGGGCTTTTGAATTTCACAGCCGTGGTACTTCTGCCTCACACATTGGTGTATGTATCTTGAACCCAGCACAATAATGATTTCTCTTTCTGTCATCTCAGAGTGGCTGGCATGGTGCCACATTCATGGTCAGTTCAGTTCAGTTTAGTTCAGTCGCTCAGTTGTGTCCGACTCTGCGACCCCATGAATCACAGCATGCCAGGCCTCCCTGTCCATCACCAATGTCCATGGTAGGCACCCACTAAATGTGCCGTGATTCTATAATTTTCCAGCATTTCCCAGGTAGATGGCCAATCCACTTCATTTTTTTTTTTTTTTTTTTGGCTGCTCCTCATGGCTTGTGGGGTCTCATTTTCCTGACCAGAGACTGAATCTGGGCCACGGCAGTGAAAACTCAAAACCTTGACCACTAGGCTACCAAGTCAGTCCCCCAACCATTTCATCTCAGTCATCCATTTACCTGTCTGCCCCTTGTGTGAGGTTTTCTCTTACTTTTCTTCACAACACCAGAGTCTAATACACCGTTGTCTCAATAATCAAGGGAGGCACGATAGAGGAGGCACCCAGAGAGAAGGGCATATGTAGCCAACAGGGGCAGGGATAAGCCCCTCCGTGGTATTTGGAAAGATGAAACTTAGTAGAAAACTCCTGATATTGTCACTAAGTTTTCTGGTTAAGAGATAGAGACTTTAAAAAAATAACATTCATGCGGGACCATAATTGTAGACATAAATGGCCATGAGATCAAGTAGAACCTGTGCAAACATCCCAAAAGTCCCTGAGAGTACTTTTGTCTGTTCGTTTTTACTGAATCTCTAATCTTAGCTTGCTCCGAATGTCAATTCTATCATTCCTGAAAGATTTTTTAAAGGCTGCTTTCCAGGTTAGCAACACATATACGTTTCTATCTGTTGTTGAATTAGGCACTGGAAGTCCCACCTTATGTGACTATGCACCTGTCTCTCCCTTTGCATGTGGTGATATATAGTGATCCATGTACAGAGCAGCAGTGAAATAGACAGAACTCTTTCTTATGGGTTGAATTGTATCCACACTCCCAAGTATGCTGAAGTTCTAATCCGTAGTATCTGTCAATGTGAAATTTGAAAATTGGGTCAGTGCAAATGGAGTCAGGTTAAGATGACATAGAAAACAAACTATGATTACCAAAGGGGAAAGGGAGGAGGGTGGGATAAATGAGGAGTTTGGGATTAACAGATACACACTACTATATTTAAAATAGATAAACAACAAGGACTGATTGCATAGCTAAGGGAACTATATTCAGTACCTTATAATAGCATATAATGGAAAAGAATCTAAAAAAGGTAATATATATGTTTAAACTGAATCACTTTTCTATACACCTAAAACTAACACAACATTATAAACCAAGTATATTTCAATTTAAAAAATAGGAAAAATGATATGTATGTGTATATATACATATATAATATAGTATTCTAAAATACTATAGAATTATAAGAAAAAAACGTTTTAAAATGTTCAGGTTAATTTGGAGTTAAGAAATGCAAAACAACAAAATGATTGTCTGAGGAGTTCTTCCAAATAGCTGAGAAAAGAAGAGAAGCTAAAGGCAAAGAGAAAAGGAAAGATATATCTATCTGAATGCAGAATTCCAAAGAATAGCAAGGAGAGATAAGAAAATCTTCCTCAGTGATAAGTGCAAAGAAATAGAGGAAAACAATAGAATGGAAAAGACTAGAGATCTCTTCAAGAAAATTAGAAATACCAAGGGAACAATTCATGCAAAGTGGGCACAATAAAGGACAGAAATGGTATGGACCTAACAGAAGCAGATATTAAAAAGAGGTGGCAAGAATACACAGAAGAAAAATACAAAAAAGATTGTCATGACCCAGATAACCATGATGGTGTGATCACTCACCTACAGCAAGATATCTTAGAGGGTGAAGTCAAGTGGGCCTTAGAAAGCATCATTATGAAAAAGCTAGTGGAGGTGATAGAATTCCAGTTGAGCTATTTAAATCCTCAAAGATGATGCTATGAAAGTGCTGCACTCAATATGCCAGCAAATTTGGAAAACTCAGTATTGGCCACAGGACTGGAAAAAGTGAGTTTTCATTCCAATCCCAAAGAAAGGCAATGCCAAAGAATGCTCAAACTACCACACAATTGCACTCTTCTCACACTCTAGCAAGGTAATGCTCTAAATTCTCCAAGCCAAGCTTCAACAGCATCTGAGCCAAGAACTTCCAGATGTTCAAGCTGGATTTAGAAAAGACAGAGGAACCAGAGATCAGATTGCCAATATCCGCTGGATCCTAGAAAAAGCAAGAGAGTTCCAGAAAAACATCTACTTCTGTTCATTGACTATGCCAAAATTTTTGACTGTGTGGATCACAACAAACAATGGAAAATTCTTAAAGAGATGGGACTTACCACCTTACCTGCCTCCTGAGAAATCTGTATGCAGGTCAAGAAGCAACAGTTAGAACTGGACATGGAACAACAGACTGGTTCCAAATTGGGAAAGGAGTATGTCAAGGCTGTATGTTGTCACCCTGCTTATTTAACTTCTATGCAGAGTACATCATACAAAATGGCGGGCTGGATGAAGCACAAGCTGGAATCAAGATTGCTGGGAGAAATATCAATAACCTCAGATATGCAGATGACACCACCCTGTGGCAGGAAGTGAATTGGAACTAAAGAGTCTCTTGATGAAAGAGAAAGAGGAGAGTGAAAAAGCTGGCTTAAAACTCAACTTTCAAAAAATGAGTATCTTGGCATCCAGTCCCATCCCCTCATGTCCAGAGGGACAATTTGATCACAGAGACTAATATGCATAAATGAACGCTAAACGAAGAGGAAAGCAGAGAGCAGGTGATGCCTCTACAAGCTAAGGAAAGGCCAAAGACTGCCACCAGAGGCTGAGGGAGAAGCATGGACTGAGTCCCCTGCAAAAGCCCTCAGAAGGAATCAGGGTTGCTGCAACCTTGATCTCAAACTTCTGTGAGATAATAAACATCTGTTTTTATAAAGCTACCCTGTTTGTGGGTACTTCCTTCTAGCAGCTTTAGGAAACAAATACACTTGGCTTACATAGGATTTCTAGACAATGGCCTTTAATTAAATGGCTTCTGTCTCGACTTACAACGAAAAGGAAAACGGTGTCTTTCTTGTTTGTTTTTCTTGCTGACACAAAGATACATATGTTTGGATTATTATACAAATATTGTAAAGAAAACATATTAATCTTAGAGTACTTAAGAAAAAGCCATTTTTGTCATATCCTTTTTGTAGTCTGCAAATAAACTGAATGCTAATGATAGCCTGGGACTGAATATTTTACTAGAGATGATGCAAGATATAATCCTTTATTACAAAGGTGAATAAAAGGAAAATACAGGTGTGCTTATTGGATGGCACTGGGGTTTCTGGGAAGATGTCTGCGGGAAGGGAGCTAAGAGTAGGCAGTGAAGGTCAACCTTGTTTCCTCTGCATCAGTTAAAGCAGCTCCTGTTTTAGGGCTGGTTTCACGGACAGGAGTCCTGCATAAGCTTTCTTTTCAAAACGGGACCGAGCTGCTTTGAATAAATGAAACCATTTCTTTGGCACTGTTTCCTGCCATTATTCTTCAGAACTTCCAGCTCTACAGAGCTGTAGGCCTTAGTTAGGTAAGTAGATAGAGCAATCTAAAAGTTAATTAAAATATCATTTTTTTTTTTGAGGTCACTCAATTTCTAATATCCCTTAAAATCCCTGGATGAAAGTCTGGACATATCTGAATCCACACTGAAGAATGAATGCTTCTGCTAGTCATATCACTGGTTTTATTGCCTTCAAACCTTTTGGAAGAGTTAAATTCGTTTCGCTGGTATATTTATTTTCTGATCTGAAAAAAAAGGATCTCCTGGTTCTGTGAACTCTCTACTCATATTGATTGTCCTTTTCTTAAAAATGCTTTCTAGTAAGTGATGCCCCTCCTAACCTTGAAATAACATTTGTATATTTTAAAACCAAATCTGCTTTCTGAGGTGTTACTTTCAGATCCTTAGTGATCAGTGTTGTTTATTTAAACTAAAAGACTATGTAATAAACACTGATTATAAGGAGGGCCCCTGGTGTTCTTCTCACCACCTGAACTGATCTGACTCTCAGCCAGTCTTGACTGTATCAAACAGTTGTGTTTTATTGAGCTGTGCCCCACATTCAATGGTTATGATATAAGGCCAACTACTTTCAGATTCCAATTCTTTCTCGATTCTCTTTAGCCTCACCTAGGTCCCTCTCTCCACCCTCAGCTGTTCCTTGACTTCATTCCATCTCTTCCTGTCTGTCTTTGTGTGTTCACTTAGGGCTCTGCCTCCATACAGGTCAAACACACAGATCACAGCTCCTTCCGTATTTTAAACAATCAATCCCAAATTCCTAAGGTGAACCCAGGCCTCTTTGTCTGCCCCCTTTCTTCTCTAAAGAAGTCAAATGTTTGACAGAGTCCATGACAGTGTGAGAAGAGGATGCTTTCTGATTCCCCCACTGTCTCTTCCCCTTTTTCCGGTCTAGAGTATCCCCAGTCCTTACTGCATCCTACAGTTGCTTCTTTCAGTTCCAGGGAGGTCTATCTTATTTCTCCAATCAGATTATAAATGACTTGAGGGTGTGGAACAGGTCCTGGCCTTCATTTGGGTTCCTCATAGGGCTAACAGCTAATACTATGCTTTAGTATTCAATGAATGCCTATAAAAGAACATTGGATTAAATTAACTGAATTCTGAAGTTTCACCACACAGAAAGCATGTCTAGTATAGTATTTCTGCTTTCACGGCAAAAGTAGGAGTGATGGCAAAGTCAATTTCAGTGGATATTCTTGACAGGATCATCAAGATGATATGGACGTCGATATCAGCCATGTGCTAACTCCGGTTTTCCAACACAGGCCACTCCTTCAGACTTGAGGCTGGTAATAAATCATTCACCTGTGACACCAAGCATGTTGCAAAGAAGCCTCAGGTTAGAGAGCAGGAAGATCCGGAAGGTTGAAAATAAAGTCTCCTCTGCAAACCTTGTCCAATTATAAGCACCTGCTGCTGCTGCTAAGTCGCTTCAGTCGTGTCTGACTCTGTGCGACCCCATAGACGGCAGCCCACCAGGCTCCCCCATCCCTGGGATTCTCCAGGCAAGAACACTGGAGTGGGTTGCCACTTCCTTCTCCAATGCATGAAAGTGAAAAATGAAAGTGAAGTCGCTCAGTCGTGTCTGACTCTTAGCGACCCCATAGACTACAGCCTGCGAGGCTCCTCCGTCCATGGGATTTTCCAGGCAAGAGTACTGGAGTGGGGTGCCATTGCCTTCTCCTATAAGCACCTAGTAGGTACTGAATAAATGTTAACAACACATGGATGAATATAAAGACTAGAACTTCCACCAAGAATAATTGCACAGACCAAGTACCATTCATTTTGGTAAGACAAAGATATTTATTTTCTCTAATATTTTGTATTCTTAAAAAGAGAATAGATAATTAAATTGCCTTCAAACAGTTCTCTGAAATTTGACTTGGAAAGCTCCAACAATTTTCTTTAATCTCTTAAGCTGAATCCATTTGTTCCTTCTAGAAAGAAAATTAAAATACAGCCACTTGAACAGAATACACAGAGTACTCTTGGCTTCTCAACGTTTACACAGTTCTCTGAAATAACAGGCTCTTCACTGTGGTGGGTTTTTTTTCTTTTTTTGCTGACAAATGGGTGATAAAGTGACCACTTTCTAATGATTCAAGACCAGAAAGATATTAATGTAGTTCACGATGTTGAATCCACGGGTTCTGTGTATTTGGATTAGGACTGTCTGTTGACCCAGTCGGCGTAAGTGGACTGTTACTTTCTGGTGGTCTTTTAAAAGTCTTCTGCTTAATGGTCTGTGTTTCCTCATCACCAACTTTGCCTTTCCTTAGTATTTTCCGATTTGGAAAAGAAGATCCTACATATTTAGGGAGCAGCTGCAAAACATGTCTTATTCATTGCATGTCACTATTCTGTTTCTCCAGCAGTCTGACTGCAAATTTCAGTGATCACATAGGTAATGGGGCATTTGGGATTTCTGGAATAAAACTAGCTGTGTCCCCATAACTCGTATTCCCAGATTGCCTCGGCATTCTGATATTATATTCAGTTTGTTCTTCTCCAGATGGTTTTAGCTAGAGTTCCTTTATGCCTTTCCTGTGTTCACCCTGACCTTGCCTAAGGGACTCCCCCATGGCCTCAAAGGCAGAAGAATGTACCTTTCCCCCAGAAAATTCTAAAGAAGCTGATTCTTTATAGGAACTTATTAGGGGCAGAAACAATGAAACAAAGTTGACTGCCTAGTATCCATTTTTAACACAGTCCAGGAAAGCAATCAATACACATTCACTGATGCGCGTATACACACACACACACACACACACACACACACACACACACACACACTTAGTCTATAACACGATACCTGAGTTTAAAAATTCTCTAAATCAAGATACTCTTTCTCTTGTTTCCCTGACACTCAGTGACTTCTTACACTTAACACAAAGCAGCATCTCCTTTCAGGGGGGATAAAGGAGACAGAGGCTCCTTTCCTTAATCCAGGGGAACCAAGGAAACGCACCTGTAGTGGAGAATGAATATTCTAATGCTTCCGAACCTTTTGGTGAAGGTGAAGGGGGCTTGTTGAAAACATTGCTGTGAGCAGATGGACCCCTGAAACCATCTGCTATGAAGCAACTAAATGTTCAATGATGCATTACAGAATTATTTAGCTCTCAAAGAGCCTGAAAGTAGTTAGTAATGATGGCATCTGTACCGAGAGCAAACAACCTATTTATATATGATCTATTACTTCATAAACTGTTTGGAGACCCTCCCTTCTTAAAGAAGCAGCAGCGTTCTTGATTGCAAGGTATAAAAACTGTTACTGAAAAAAGTCATAAATTTGATCTTAAAATGAACATCCACTTTTCTCCTTTGGTTTCAGTCAAAGGAACCCAATTTTTGCTGAACCCAATTTTTTTCTAATTCCTCTTTAAAAGTGTAGCTGACTGAGATTGTTTGATACCACTTAGAAGGAAACAGTGTATGTTTTCATTTCTCCAAATCATATCCCCTGAATACTTTAATATTGATAAAAATGTACCATCTTTCTTCAAAAGTACAGTTTTCTATTATAACAATTTGTGCCTTTTATTAAAAAAAAAAAAACTAGATCAACAAAATTAGAAGAAAGAAAATAAGTTTTTTACCAAAGAAAATCACTGTTAATTTTCTTAAGCTCTTTTTCCATACTTGGTTTTAAAGCAAGCACTAAATTTAGTTCTATAATGCTTACAAAAGTATGTGTCTTCTCATAGAGAACTGATTTGTGATACAAAACTTGATGATGTATTCCCTTTACTCATGGTCTCATGGAAATACATAAAACTCAAACTGGTTTATTCATATACTGGAATACTACTGATCCTGAAATAGAACAAACAAGTAATATTCATAGTGCCATGGTTGAAGTTCAAATGTATCATGCTAAATGAAAGAAGCCAGATCTAAAAGGCCACATGCAGTATGGTTGCATTTATATGACATTCTACTAAAGGCAAAACCATAGAATGAAGAGCAGACCAGTGGTTGCCAGGGTTTAAAGATGAGGAAAAGTTTGACTAGAAAGAGAAAGCATGAAGGACTTTTTTGAAGTATAATAGAATTGTTCTGTATTTTGATTGAAGTAAAAGGTTACGTGACTTATATGCATTTGCCAAATGCATAAAACTGCGTACTAAAAAGAACAGACTCCACTTTATGTCCATTAAAAAAGAAATGTTCAAATACTATTCAAAAGCATATACACCATAGAAGTAATCAGATCTCAGTTTTACACTTGCTTAAGGAAATGTATTTATTCATTCAACAATAATTTATTGAGTGCTACCATATTCCAAGGCCTCCCTGGTGGCTTAGTGGTAAAGAATCTGCCTGCCAATGCAGGAGACATGGGTTTGATCCTTGGGTTGGGAAGATCTCCTGGAGAAGGAAATGGCAATCCACTCCAGTATTCTTGCCTGGGAAATCCATGGACAGAGAGACCTAGTGGGCTACAGTCAATGGAGTCATAAACAGTCAGGCATGACCTAGTGACTCAGCAACATCAACAGTCATATTTCAGGCACAGGTAGGACCTGGGGACAGAGCAATGAATAAACAAAATATCTGCATTCAGGGAGCGTGTATCCTAGTGTGGGAAGACAGTAAGGAAAATAACCAAGTTATATTAGATCATGGTTAGTGCTATAGAGCAAAGCAAAGCAGAAAACAGGGGGAGAGAGAGGGCATCCCTGAGAAGATGTCATTTGAACAAAGTCTTGGAGATGAGAGGATGAGCTCTGTGGCTATCTAGGGAAGATGGAAGAAAGGCTTGATGGTCCAGAGGGAGAGCTGTGTTTGGTGCAAACCAAGGAGAGAAGGGATGGCTGGCCTGGAAGGCTGGGAGGGAGAGCAGTGGGAGCTAAGGTCGGGGGAAGGGAGGTGGGTCTGGTGAGGATTCTAGACATGTAGAGATTTGCCTTTACTCTGCATGAGGAGTGCTATTGGAGGGTTTCAAGTAGAAGAGCAGTATGATCTTAACTTACACTGAAAATTAGTAGGGGAAAACAAATCTGACTCCCTATTAGATATGTTTCTTTTACTTTAAACTGTGTATTCTATAGCTTTTGCTACAAGATAAGGATGTTGCCTTTAGCTTGAAATATGCAGGAAAATTCATTCTCAAGGCTCTGACCTTTAAAGGAATAATAATTTTCCATTCATATAAAGATAAAAAGTTGCAGAAAAGAGAATAACATGTCTTGCTGGAGGTTTACAGGAACATCATCACCAAACCTACATGGACAGCTGCAAGGACAAAGGATTCTGATGCGAAGATGTTTACAACAATTAACCACATGCCCTCTCCTTTTGGTATAAAAGAAGTCTGAATTCTAACTCAGGTAAAACGGGCCTTTGGGACACTTGTCTACCATTTTCTCAGTCTGCTAGATTTCCAAATGGAATCTCTACTTCTTGCCCCAGTAACTCATCTCTCGATTTCCTGGCCCAGTTGTGTGGTGAGCAATATGACCTTGGACTCAGTAACAAAAAGAGATCAGTTTGGCTGATGTTGTAAAATAGAACGTATGGTATGTGTGTGGGTGTTAAACAAAAGTGGGAAACCAATCAGGAGATTAGTACAATCCATGAAGAGACAGGTGACCTGGACTGAGGTGGCAGTGATAGAATTGATGAAGAGTGATGGGATTCTAGATAGATCTGGAATTAAAGATAATAGAATTGTATCACTGAAGATGTAGAGTGTCAGAGAGACATCAAGGAAGACCCGAGTTTGGATTGATGCTAACTAAATATTATTTGCTATATATTGTATGTTGTCTATTGAGGATTTGCTGTTAACTATAGTGGGGAAGTCTATAGGAAGAATGGGTTTGGAAGAGAAAATAAGTTCACAATATGAGTCTGTTTTTGAATTTGTTGCATTTGAAATGGGGACTTCCAAGTGGAGATGTCTGGTAAATAGTTGGATGTATGAGTTTGGAGTTCAGGGGGGAAATCCACAGAGGAAACATAAATATAGGTATTATCAGTATATGCAGATGGTATTTTTAGTTATGAAATCCATTCAAGTCAGTTTCCAAACAAAGGAGCTGCAGGCACCCTTGCAAAACAGAAAGCAGACCTGAGCTGCCATATACTTACCCTCTAACCCCCAGAAATTGCAACAAGAAGCATGAAGTGAGCTTTTCCAAACATTTAACCTTAAGCTGAAATGATAGAAATATAAAGTTCTTCTTTCATATCCTACTTCCTGAGATGATCCTGTGTAATAATCCCCATTATAAATACTTCATAGTAACCACATCAAAGGTATGCACATACCCAGAAGTGACTTTATTGTGAGATAACCTAGGAATCTGCAGTTTATATGTGCCATATCTATCTATCTAGATACATATATGTATAGAAGGGATGTTTGATTTTAGACAATTTTTAATTAAAATGATTTTCATTTGGTTATGTACAGAATTATTTGGAAGTAAAAATATAGCAAGAGCTTGGAATATGCATATAAACAAAATTTATACTGTGTAACTATGTATAAAGTATATACTCACACAAATGATTTATGTAAATGAGAAAAAAAGAGCTTTTACTTTAAAATCAACAGTTAACAAGAATTTTTGATATTTAATTCATTTTTCTAAATTAGACATGTCTATTAAAGACTAGCTCTTAACATCGTTAATTGTATGTATATCATCCCAAAATAATATTGTGAAGAGAGTATTAATTTGTAACACTAGAAAACACGGAAATACTTTTTGTTGAATTAATTAATGCTTTTAATTTCTGCTTCTCCTGAGCTTACCAAATTAAAATGACAATTTCCCCCCACACAATTTGAAAACACTATTTTTTACTGAGATATAGCTGATAAAATCTTCTCTGCTAAGAGCTATCTGAATTTAATCACTAAAGATTTTTCAAAGTTGGGGCGAATAGTTCTCAATTACAAAATCTAGCAAATGCTTATCAAGCAACATCTGATAATTCTGGCACCCAAATGCCTTGCATTTTGCTTCTTCCTTTAAAAGAAGTTTGTGACTATGATTTTTCTCCTTCCAGCATTACCAAACACTTTGCCTTACTTTGCCTTACCAAATACGTTTCTCAAGTATTGCAGAGTGGATGCTTAAATTCAATTTTTATTAATTTGATGAAGGTGTCAATATAACAAAACATTCTTCTATATAAAAACCTCTCAGAAATCTTGAGCATTCACCCTTTTATCTTACTAGAAGTGAACTTTAACAACTCAACTCTTAATTGAAACTACAAATTTGCCTCATAAATATAAAACATTTTAAAGTAACAGAAGAGGTAAAAATACTATACAACGAGCCTCCTCCTGCTGCCCTGAAAATTAAACCTAGGAAATATTTCTTACAGGAAATAGGCATCCTCCCCAACCTCCCAATTTGTGTGGTGGGTCCGTGTTTTATGATATATGTTTTTATTTGTAGTTCTTGCCTCAAAAACGAAGTTCCTGAAATACAGGTTGATAAATCTGAGGGAAAAACCATGCATGCACGAGGCCTCCAGCAGGTACCCTAAAACTACAGAGGTGAAACACAAACCCTCCCCGTGTCCCTAACGCAGGCTGCATCCGGCTCCACTTCACCTGTCAATCAAGGAGTCAACTCACTAGTCAATCAAGGAGAGAGGCACAACCCGCAGCTTAATGACAGCCAGATGGCACCTGCCTTTCATGAACTGTGTTCGGAAGTCAGAGTCTGCCTGGGACTAGGCTCGCTGTCCTATCCCCCGTAATGAAGAGCTGTTTTTGTATTCAGCGGAAGCGGCAATGGCTCACGCGGGAAGCCCTAGCTCGCCCCTCTATGAACAGAGTACGATGCTCCAGCATTCCGCGATGTGCCATAAACAGAGTGGTCTCTGATCATTAAAAAAAGCAACCTCACTTCCTTCTTTGCGACCTGATCTCAGAGTGATCGGATGTTAATTGGCCCCAGGAAGGAGCTGGGCAAATTTCAGGGGTAGATAGCCAGCCTGCATTCCCAACAGCAGAGAAACGGTGTTGACATTTAAACAGGGGCTGCTGTGCCCTCGTCACGCGGGTTTACCAGAGCTTTCAACCTTGACCTGAAGGGAACACCGCCTCTGGAAGTGACAGGTAATTTAGCCTTCTCGCTAAGTTCTGGGGCTCTCTGGTGGTGAATTATGTATGGTGCTTCTATGATACAGACACCTGTCCGCTGAGAGCCAAACCAAAGCTGATAGATTCCTCTTAAAGACCTTAGGTTAGACATAAACTACTTCCTCGCCCCACCAAGAAAAGTCGTCATGATGCCAATCACCTCCCTTCTCCTTTCCTCCCGTGATTTCAAAAGGATCTGAGAGAGGCCTAAGACAAACCGAGCAAAGTTTGCTTTTAAAAAGTGATTCTTTAGGTAGCACTCCAGTTTCCCCGCCCAGCACCCCTGCCCCCGACCTCTCTGAAACCGTCCAAAAACCCTTTTATGTTGGAACAATAAACTTGTGAGTGATGAATTACCCATGTTTGTCTCCCACCCCCACCCCGACTCTTAAAATAATTCACTAAACTGGATCATTAAGTGTGCTCTGTTTATTAAATCAGTTTCCAGCAAGGGTGCCGGCAATTCAAAAGCAGCGTTCCGACTGAAAAAGGCAAAATGACGTCACGCACTGTTCTTGGCCATAGGTTATAATTTGAGACGGGTGAATCAAATGTTTTGGATCTGAAGAAGGAGAAAAGAGTAATGTGGATGACACTGAGAAAATTCTGCTGGCTATGAAGAGAGGCTAGAGAAATAGACATTTATGAAATGATTTAAAGCTCATCATGGGTGTAGGGGAGGAACGAGGGGCAAGGTTCTCCTAAATAAGCCTCAAATGTGTGTCTTGCTCAGATGGTCCCTCTCCAGCCAGATTTTGGCCAGGAGATCATATGGCATCCACAGAACCATCTCAAGGGCAACTGAAATGGCTCAGGGAATTTGGTGCCCTGGGTAATGTACCCTTGAAATGCTATTTTTGCCGTTCACTATTTATAGCGCTGGTGGTAACATAGAAGAGGGAGGGCTTCCCATCCCAGGAGCAAACCTCTTTCTGAAACACGGGTTTGAGACTGAAAATTTGCTTGGAGCTCTTGCTGTGAGCCGTTCAGCCCAGGACTGACCTTTCATCCAACACGGGTTTGAGACTGAAAATTTGCTTGGAGCTCTTGCTGTGAGCCGTTCAGCCCAGGACTGACCTTTCATCCAGCTTCTCCCCTTGGAATTGAAGGGGTGAAGCCCACTCTTCTCTGTAGCAGTGGGCACTTCCCCTACTTCCTACCCAGGAGAGTCCCGCGAGGGAAATTCGATCACCTGCTGACTCCGGGGGTGGCAGGTCCATATCCATTAAAGATGGGATGTAAATGGGGAAAAATCTCCTAGGAGGAACCCCTCCCACAGCCACTCTGCTTCAGGGCCCTTGCAGGAGTGCAGACAGAGCATCTCATTAGGAATCTAACACAATAAAGACATGTAGATCTTAAGGGTGGGGGTGAAGTGCAAATCAAATTAGCTTCATTACTTTATTCTGCTCCTCGCAGCGCTTCTGCCGGTGGACAATTGCATTAGATCAGTGAGGAGATCAAAAGGCAAAACACTCCCTGGAAATTCATTGTCTATTCAAGCAAGACTAGAGGGGGCTGAGGAGAACTGGGAGGAGGAGGCAGTGTGAATTGTGTTGACCCAAGACATAAATTTCATCCATCTACCCACCCTGGTGCTGGGCCCTTTGCTTTGCTTCTCCAGCTCCCAGGTCAGTGTCTTGTTTCCTGTTGGCGGTGAGAGATGGGACAGTGAGGCCTAAAGTGAGAAGTCAGTGTCTGGGCCTCCAACTTGGCCCTTGAGTCATTTGAACTTTGAGAGTTTTGCTTTGACACTCCTGACATGTCAGAAGGCCCTTTGCATTATTTAAGTAAATACACGAGAAGGTTGCCCACATGTCTCTAGACATCTTTGCCAACCACTGACATGGAGAAGGAGAAATGTTCAGGAAGGGACATGTAAACATATTTGACCAGAAAAATGGGTGGCATGTGTATCTTGACAAGAGATACAGCCAGAAACATTCTTGTTTTTGCAAATTAAACTACAGGTAAATGTGACAGCAAAGTAAAGAACACCATAATTCAACACATGCTGTATTCACTTAACAAAGAGTTAAGTGAGGTACTAGAAGTTGGAGGAAGACCGAATTGAACGACTACACGTACCAGAAACTAAGAAAATTCTCAAAACAAAGCAACAACAGCAGCGAAATAACAGGCGGTGTGTCTGTCAATGATTTCGGTGCTTTTCATCAGAAAATCAAACCAGTGGAGTATTGCCAGATTGAACTTAATGGAAATTAATCTTAAAATTTTTTAAATTAGGAACTAGTTACTATTGACATCATCTGAAACTGTTGTCTTATTCTATAACTGCAGAAGAAAGATGATAAGAAATCCACTGAGCAAGTTTATTTTGGTTAATTTGCTTTTGTTTGTAGGTCTTCTTTTACTGTGTACCTATTAATGGGACACTCTTCACAAATCAACAAATGCTGTATAGTATTGGGTTGGTCATAAAGTTCATTTAGATTTGTCCATAAGATATTATGGAAAAACCAGAATGAACTTTGTAGCCAACTTAATACTATCCAGTGGCCACGTGTGTTCTGTCTCTCTCTCCCCCCTTCTTCTCACTCACTCACACATTCACACATATAACATCTTATCCCCAACCCCTTCACCCTACTCCATGAAGATAATTGTGGTTGATCCAATCACCTCTTGGGTCAAAGGCCCATCTAAAATTCCAGACAATCCATTGACCTACACATCAATAGACACATACTGACAATCAATTTTGTGCAGTTGCTGAGAGCAATATGAAAGGGAATAGAGCATACTATAAACAATGAAAGAAAATCCTAAGACAAAACAGGAATTGGCAATACTTCTGTGGTTCATCTTCCCAGAACTGGTATAACAAAGAGATAGCACCATTTCTAGGTTGTTCAGGGGGACTGCAACTTCTCAATTCAAAGTTTTACAGAAAAAAAAAGATGAACTTGAGCCAATCCCTGAAAGAGTGTTGTATTTAAATAAGGTGGGAAATTGGGAGCTGAGGAAAAGTATGGCAAAGGTGTGGGGAAGGGGTTACATAAGGAGAGACTGTTGTGATTTGAAGAGTGGATACCTACATGTGAGAATGGGCAGGTAAAGCTGGTATTGAAAGGAGATCATGGGGTCCACCAGGAAGTTCTGATGATCATGTAGGCACTGGGAATTGGAATTTGTGATCAGTAAAATACCAGCACTGTAGCATTAAGAATTTTGTGGTTGAGCCTGTAGGAGACGCAGATTCAATCCCTGGGTTATGGCAACCTACTCCAATATCCTTGCCTGTAAAAAATCCCATAGACTGGGGCGCCTGCGGGGTTACAGTCCATGGGGTCAGAAAAGAGTATGACACAACTTAGCAACTAAACAATAACTATATATATATATATATACACACGTATTATATATATGTTTAATAATTTGGGTGAACAAGCTTCAGGAATTCTATGATATAATGGCATATGACATAATATGTTAGGATAGAATATAATATCATGTAATAGAATAATATCACGAGTGTTTGCGTCTTCAGTTGCTCAGTTGTGTCTGACTATTTGCAGCCCCATGGATTGGGACCCACCAGATTCCTTTGTCCCTGGGATTTCCCAGGCAGGAATACTGGAGTGGGTGACTATTTCCTGTGATATGATATCATATATTATGTTATATCATATTAAATTCCATGGCAAACTAACTAGCCACTCCAGAGATAGCAATCTGATATATAGGGTGTTCCTAAAGTGTGTAGAACCTGGGACAAATGTTTTATTTTATAGGGCTTCTGTCTATAGAAACAATTTGGCTAGAACATTCATGAGTTGAGTGAGATATAGTGGTTTATCAATGAAGATTTAGAATAATGAAGAGGGAAGAGGCACTTATACACTTGCTTACCATTCAATCAGGGCCCATGGAGATTCTCCTTACTGTATAGGTATCATCAATTCCTGTTCAAGCCCAGAAATCATCCCTTTGTCAAATGCTCCATTCGAGCTAATTTACTAAAACATAGCAATGCTATTATTACTCATCATGCCATGATTTTTCAGAATCTGTTTGTTTTAAAACCATACAGGTCATTTTTGTTTCTGCAGTTCCTTAATACCATTTATTCAATACCAGCATTCACGGTGCCATCCATGAATGTCACTTAACAGTGACTCTCAAAGGTTGTTAGTTAGCTTTTTCGAGGATGACCATGAATGCAAGACATAAACTGTGGGCAGGAAAACATGAACAAAGTTTTATTTTCAGGTTATGCGAGATTGAGCAATCAGAATTTTACACATGAACAGATCTTCTGATCATGACTGCTCATGAACCTTTGGCTGTCATTTCTGCATTCCTCAGTGATGACCATACCCCTGCCTTCTCGCGGCAACCTGTGGCCATTGTGAGAAAAGCGATTGATTCCATGCCCACGAGGAATGTTTTCTGTCTCTCTCTCCTGAAGGTCAGCTGGAGAAGGCATGTTGGTTTCGCTGGGCAAGGACCGCCCCGGGACTGCCTGGCATGTGGCAAGAAGCTTGTAATGAGGTAGGTAACCATCCTGGTTGCTGACAGCAGGGAGCACACAAGAGATCTGTTCTGCAGCCTAGAGCCCCCATTGCAGGCTAGAGTCCTTAATTCCTCCTTGCGTCCTGTGTGAGTGAGGGTTATCACACTCAGCATGTGGTCACCAGCTTGGCTGACAAGGTTCACAGGTTTCACTTTTCATCAGAGAGCACTCCAGAGGGAGAAGCAACACTCAGGTCCCTGCCTGGGCTCTGGGCACCTCTTCTCTCCCAGACAGGAGAGCTAGACTTGGGAAATTTTGAAGAAAGCCCCTCCTGAACAGGTGTGGGGAATGTTGGGCTGCTGAGGGCTAGGTGGGGGTGAGGGTTCCCTTGCCTGGATCTGAGGATAGTAAACCTGAAATTCCCAACCACCTTTTAAAAAAGTGGTTTAACAGCAGCAATTAAAAAGTGCACTACTGATTTGTTGATTTTATAATGGATTTTGTTCTGTTTGAAGGTGTTAATTTAACCCATAAATAGGGCCAATTTTTGTTGGGTTTCACAGAAACTTTGGGATTTGGGCAGAAATGAGTGGTTAATGCGAAAACAATACATCAACTCAGGCTGACAAGCCTACAAGGATTTCTGGATGTGAACTGAGGACAAATGTTACCTTGATTGCTGTCAACAGCCATCTGAACCCCAGGATGAAGCTGCCGAAACATAAAGCTAAGACACTAAGGAGGACAAAGCTCAAAAAATTCCAGAAACAGGAGCTGTTTCTTGATCAGGCCATGTTTTAACTCATCTCTAGACTTTTGAATTATATGAACTGCCCCTGGATCCTTTTGTAATCCTTAAAGCAGTCTGAAATGGATTTGTTTTATTACTTAAAATCTTATAGAGACTTCCCTGATGACTCAGTGGTTAAGAATCTGCCTGCCAACGCAGGAGACACGGGTTCAATCCCTGGTCTGGGAAGATACTATGTGCTGTGGAGCGATTAAGCCCATGCACCGTGACTATTGAGCCTGTGCCAAGGAGCCACAGTTGCTGAGCCCACAGCTGCAATACTGAAACCCATGTACCCTGGAGCCTGTGCTCCACAAGTGAAGCCACTGCAATGAGAAGCCGGGCATTACAACCAGAGAGTAGCCTCCGCTCACTGCAACTAGAGAAAAGCTCGCACAGCAAAGAAGAGCCAGCACAGCCAAAAATAAATATAAATAAAAATTAAAAAAAAAGAAAAAACATAGAGAGCCTCATTGGTAAAAGCACTGACTGTAAAACACCCTGAGCTGGACTTCTCAGGCTAAGAAGAAATAGGAATAAGCAGAAACTGAATAGGCAGCTGAGAAAAACTCTGAAAACTAGGGAGAAGTCCCTGAGCATCCTCTAGAAAATCACTCTGACTTTCCAGAAGGAAATGAGGATTCTGAATATCCTTGAACCTTTATCAAAGTGCCATCAGCCTTTATTATTTACTTCCTCTGTCATTTCTGTCTTTCCTGACTCTCCCAAGAATCACTGACTGGATCCTATTTGGGAATTTGACTGATGTTGTTTAGTTGCTAAGTCATGTCTGACCCTTTTGTGATCCCTCTGACTATAGCCCGCTAGGCTTCTCTGTCCATGGATTTTCCCAGGCAAGACTACTGGAGTTGGTTGCCATTCCCTTCTCCAGGGGATCTTCCTAATGCAGGGATCAAACCTGTGTCTCCTTCACTGGTAGGCAGATTCTCTACCCCTGAGCCACTTGGGAAACCCTTAGAATTTGATTAAATGTTCAGTTCAGTTCAGTCACTGAGTCATGTCCAACTCTTTACGACCCCATGAACTGCAGCACGCCAGGCTTCCCTGTCCATCACCAATACCCGGAGCTTACTCAGATTCATGTCCATTGAGTCAGTGATGCCATCCAACCATCTCATCCTCTGTCATCCCCTTCTCCTCCTGCCTTCAATCATTCCCAGCACCAGGGTCTTTTCTAAGGAGTCAGTTCTTTGCATCAAGTGGCCAAAGTATTGGAGCTTCAACTTCAGCATCAGTCCTTCCAATGAATATTCAGAACTGATTTCCTTAAGGATCGACTGGTTTGATCTCCTTGCAGTCCAGGAGACTCTCAAGAGTCTTTTCCAACACCACAGTTCAAAAACATCAGTTCTTTGGTGCTCATCTTTCTTTATGGCCCAACTCTCACATCCATACATGACTACTGGAAAAAGCGTAGCTTTGACTAGACGGACCTTTGTTGGCCAAGTAATGTCTCTGCTTTTTAATGCACTGTCTATGTTTATCATAGCTTTTCTTGCAAGTTGCAAGCTTCTTTTAATTTCATGGCTGTAGTGACCATCTACAGTGATTTTGGAGCCCAAGAAGATAAAGTCTGTCACTGTTTCCATTGTTTCCCCATCTATTTGCCATGAAGTGATAGGACCATATGCCATGATCTTAGTTTTTGGAATGCTGAGTTTTAAGCTAGCTTTTTCACTCTCCTCTTTCACTTTTATCAAGAGGCTTCAACCCTCTTCACTTTCTGCCATAAGGGTGGTGTCATCTGCATATGTGAGGTTACTGATATTTCTCCCGGCAATCTTGATTCCAGCTTGTGCTTCTTCCAGCCCGGCATTTCACATGATGTACTCTGCATGTAAGTTAAATAAGCAGCTTCACAATGTACAGCTTTGATATATTCCTTTCCCAGTTTGGAACCAGTCCACTGTTCCATGTCTAGTTCTAACTGTTGCTTCTTGAGCTGCATACAGATTTCTCAGGAGGCAGGTAAGGTGATCTGGTATTCCCATCTCTTTCAGAATTTTCCACAGTTTGTTGTGATGCACACAGTGTAATCAATAAAGCAGAAATAGATGTTTTCCTGGAACTCTCTTGCTTTTTCTATGATCCAACGGATGTTGGCAATTTGATCTCTGGTTCCTCTGTCTTTTCTAAATCCATTTTGAACATCTGAAAGCTCTCAGTTCATGTACTGTTAAAGCCTCGCTTGAAGAATTTTGAGCATTATTTTGCTAGCTTGTGAGATGAGTGCAACTATGCAGTAGTTTGAACATTCTTTGGCATTGCCTTTCTTTGGAATTGGAATGAAAACTGAGGTTTACCAGTCCAGTGGGAGTGGCCACTGCTGAGTTTTCCAAATTTGCTGGCATATTGAGTGCAGCACTTTAACAGTATCATCTTTTAGGATTAAATGTTATCTTTTTCTTTTTTTATATCACTCTAATTTACATGTGTTCTTTCTTCAGGTAGATTACAATTATCTTGTACCAGGGTCTGTGGAAGGTAGCTTTCATGGCAAGTTCTCAATGACCCCCTTCCTTTTCCTCATAACTGTGTGCAATTCCTTCCTCTTGAAGGTGGGCTGGTTCCAAATAGGAAAAGGAGTACATCAAGGCTATATATTGTCACCCTGCTTATTTAACTTATATGCAGAGTACATCATGAGAAACGCTGGGCTGGAAGAAGCACAAGCTGGAATCAAGATTGCCAGAAGAAATATCAATCACCTCAGATATGCAGATGATACCACCCTTATGGCAGAAAGTGAAGAGGAACTAAAAAGCCTCTTGATGAAAGAGAAAGAGGAGAGTGAAAAAGTTGGCTTAAAGCTCAACATTCAGAAAACTAAGATCATGGCATCTGGTCCCATCACTTCATGGCAAATAGATGGGGAAACAGTGGAAACAGTGTCAGACGTTATTTTGGGGGGCTCCAAAATCACTGCAGATGGTGATTGCAGCCATGAAATTAAAAGACACTTACTTCTTGGAAGGAAAGTTATGACCAACCTAGATAACATATTAAAAAGCAGAGATATTACTTTGTCAACAAAGGTCCATCTAGTCAGGGCTATGGTTTTTCCAGTGGTCATGTATGGATGTGAGAGTTGGGACTGTGAAGAAAGCTGACCACTGAAAAACTGATGCTTTTGAACTGTGGTGTTGGAGAAGACTCTTGAGAGTCCCTTGGACTGCAAGGAGATCCAACCAGTCCATCCTGAGGGAGATCAGTCCTGGGTGTTCATTAGAAGGACTGATGCTGAAGCTGAAACTCCAGTACTTTGGCCACCTCATGTGAAGAGTTGACTCATTGGAAAAGACCCTGATGCTGGGAGGGGTTGGGGGCAGGAAGAGAAGAGGATGACAGAGGATGAGATGGCTGGATGGCATCACCGACTCTATGGACATGAGTTTGAGTAAACCCCGAGAGTTGGTGATGGACAGGGAGGCCTGCATGGGGTTGCAAAGAGTCGGACACAACTGAACGACTGAACTGAACTGAACTGAACTGAAGGTAGGCTCCCTGGTGACCTACTTCTAACACACAGAATACAGCCAAAGGGATGGAGGGTCACTTCTGTCTTCAGTTAGACAAGACTGCAGTTTTTCTCTTGCTGGACTCTTGCTCTACAAAGGAAGAATATCCAAAGTTGTAAAGTGTATTAGATAAGGGATTATTTTAAAAATGCCAAGTGCTGGCCTCTAAACCATAATAAAATATGACTGATGAGAATTGTTTGGCTGTCCTTTATTTCTCTCCTAGCCTGCGAGCAAAACGATCATCTCCATAGCATATGCCAGTATCCACGATTTTATCACACCTCAAGATGGCCCCTGGGCTTCCCTAGTGACTATGGTGTTAAAAAATCCGCCTGTAATGCAGAAGACCCAGGTTCGATCCCTGATTCGGGAAGATTCCCTGGAGGAGAGAATGGCTATCCACCCCAGTACTCTTGCCTGGAGAATCCCAGGGACAAAGGAGCCTGGCGGGCTACAGTCCTCGGCGTCGCGAAGAATCAGACATGACTGAGCGACGGACCACATATCCATCACACAAGCTGGTCCCTAGGGGACTGGCTGGTGGAAAAGCGAACAGTCTCCGTGTTCCCCTCTGTTTTTCTTCGCCTGCCTCCCTTCCAGCCTCACCCACCCCCACCTCCTCCCCCAAAGCATCGTGTCACTGCACGCCTGCATTTGGCCATCTTTTCTCTTCGGAGCTGAACTTCTGAAAGAGTTTAAAGGGGAGATGAACTGACAAGGAGATTTGCTTGTCTCACAGCTCAGCTCAGCCCGCCTTTAATTAAAAATGGTATTGATTTTTCCCTGTTCTAATGATAGGCACTAGTCTGCTGTCCCTGTTAGTCACTGACAGTTTAAGTATGAAACAAAGGGCATTTATTCAGCACTTAATGTGAAATTATGACTGATTAAATAGTGATTTATCAGAAGAACTACATCTGTGTAAGCGTTTTTTTTTTTTTTTAAATGTTCACATTAACCAGAGTTTGGAAGGTATAGCTGGATGATTAGAACAATTCTCTTCCCTTCTTACTTTTCTCCTTCCCTGGTTTTAGAGCAAAATGAAAAACAAATTTTTTGCTGAATTCAGGATCAAGAAACACAGGAGAGAAACGAATTTTATTTTTTTAAATTTTATTGGTGTATAGCTGATTTACAATGTTGTGTTAGCTTCAGGTGTATGCAAAGTGAACCAGTTTTACATATATCCACTTTTTCTTAGATTCTTTTCTTATACAGGTCATTACAGAGTGTTGAGTAAAGTGCCTTGTGCTCTACAGTAGGTCCTTATTAGTTACCTATTTTGCATAAAAATTAGACCTGAATGTGTCCGAGAAGTCAACGGATAAGTTGCCAAGCTGCCTTCAGGGAACAAAATATCGAACTTTACCTGGTCTACATTCTTCTCACACCTGCCCCCTCTCTGTTCATATTTCACACAGTGTTTGGAGCTGTAGAAATTGACCCAACATCCAAGATGGAAAGACAGTGCTCGGAGGAAGTTCGCAAGGAAGACACGAAAATAAGGGAAGAAAGTTATGATCACATAATGTAGTCAACCATGTAATGCAGTCAACCTTCATTAACCTTTCAGTTCAGCTCTTTTCCAGCCATGAGTTGGCCCAGTCTGCCCTCCTTCCTTAGAGATATGAGTGGTAGTATGTCTTTTTTGTTTAAGAACACAAGCTCTAATGGCCTTCAGCCTCTACTTGATCTTCTTATACCTCATCTTCTCCATCTGCAAAATGGGATTAATATTCATAGTACTGCCACCACAGTAGGGTTAATGGGAAAATTACAATGACAGCATTAAACAAAACAATTGCAACAGTGTCTGAGGCATAATAAACACCCCCAAATATTACAAAATTTCATCACATATAGGACACTATTACAAGATATGTCTTTAATTGCCGGGGTCCAGCCCCAGCAGGATCCAGGGGAACCCTCAGGATGAACGGTGTCGGTGAATGAGAGAGAGTGAGACAAAGCTCGGGGCTAAGTCTGAAGTTTATTTTTGCACGGCCCCTTTATACCCTTAACAACATCTTTGGGGGAAGTGCATATCGCTTACACACAGGGCATCTCAAAACATTACAGCAACTTGACCTTCAACAGAAACTGGATGTCACCCACATACTTTTTCATTCACAAGAGTCTTTCTTATCATTTGGCCTTCAGGCCTGCTAACATTTTATGGCTTGCACCTGGTGTGACTTAAGCAACTTCAGTAGCCGACCCTGTTTTTCTTATAATTAATCTATTTTCTTTCTAATAAGCATCATCTCTATGGAACTAGATAGGATTACATTTTTTACAGAACAGAAATGCGAAGGCCTGCAGAAACAGCAGATATGGCACAAAACAGGCTCTTAGTCTAAAAGTTAACCACCTGCAAGAAGTCGCCAGCTAATCTCTATCTAAAGTATTTTCTATTAGGCACATTTGTGGCTATCATATTTGTGGAGCTTTTCTCACCCCGTGAAGGGGCCTATGCTTAATAGTTTCTTTTGTTAGCGTACTGTGCTTAGGATGTTTAGAACAATCAAGAGCATTTTGTGCAATGAGATCACACATTTATCAAACAAGCCAGAATGCCAGCAAAATGTTTGAATGGAAGCATTTCCTTCATCCCTGGCCCCTTCATAGGATACCAGCGTCCAGGAGATTTATTAATTAGGGTTTGAAGTTGGTCTTTATTCAGTGGAAGAGGAGCAGGAGGGCTCTCGGCAGGCAACAGAAGAATCCGCAGCAGGGCGAACAAGAACAACAGCAGAAAATGAAGGAGGATCCAGGGTAGGGTAGAGGCCGAGGCCAACCTGGAGGCTCCCTTATCCTAGACGGCCTTGCCTGTCAGGTTTTTTCCTCGTGACCTCGTCATGGATGGGGTCCCGGACGGCCTTGCCTGCCCGGTATTTTCTTCATGACCTCGTCACGGGCGGGACCCCCCCATAATGGCTCCCGGCATTTAATTGCATACATGTTAACTTATTTTAAAAAGTACCTAAGAGGGGGGAAAAAGTACCTAAGATAAACAAAAGCAGAGAAAATGTATTGCCAACAGACTTGCCCTACATAAATATTAAGGCAAGTTCTTTAGGAGCAAGGAAATTACACCAGATGAAAGCTCATATCAACTGAAGATACAAAGATATTCAGAAATGGGAAATATGTGAAAAAGAATAAAATAAACTTTTTCATTTAAAAATTTCTCTAAAGGATAATTGTCCATTTAAAACAAAAATCATAAAATATATTATGCAGTTTGTAACATGTATAAGAATATAATGTAAGACAGTAGCATAAATGAAGGGAGAATTTGAATTATATTAAGATTCTTACATTAAATGTTAAGTGGGATAACAGTATTTGAAGGTAGTATGTGATAACAGAATGATGCACACTGTAAATCCTAGAGTAATCATTAAAAAAAAAGTTTAGCTAATGAGATAATAATGGAGGAAAAAAATACAATGCTACTTAACCCAAAAAAGCAAGGAAAATAGAAAATAAAGAACAACAACAAAAGAAGATGAGACAAATAAAAAAAATTATAGATCTAAACAATCTAATCAAAAGTTAATCATTTTCCACTAGATAAAAAAAGAAAGTTTCAACTGTGTGTTGTTTATAAGAAACCCACTTTAAATAAAAAGGATAAAAGTAAAAGAATAGAAAAAAATATTAGTGTAACTAGTGCAAATATTAATATCAGACAAAGTAATCTTCCAGAAAGAAATATTATCAGAATTAAAAAGAGCATTTCTTAATGCTAAAGTGCTAAATCATTCAGTTCAGTTCAGTCGCTCAGTCGTGTCCGACTCTTTGCGACCCCATGAATCACAGCACTCCAGGCCTCCCTGTCCATCACCAACTCCTGGAGTTTACTCAAACTTATGTCCATCGAGTCAGTGATGCCACCCAGCCATCTCATCCTCTGTCATCCCCTTCTCCTCCTGTCCCCAATCCCTCCCAGCATCAGGGTCTATTCCAATGAGTCAACTCTTCACATCAGGTGGCCAAAGTACTGGAGTTTCAGCTTCAGCATCAGTCCTTCCAATGAACACCCAGGACTGATCTCCTTTATGATGGACTGGTTGGATCTCCTTGCAGTCCAAGGGACTCTCAAGAGTCTTCTCCAACACCACAGTTCAAAAGCATCAGTTTTTCAGTGGTCAGCTTTCTTCACAGCCCAACTCTCACATCCATACATGACCACTGGAAAAACCATAGCCTTGACTAGATGGACCTTTGATGAGAAAGTAATGTCTCTGCTTTTTAATATGCTATCTAGGTTGGTCATAACTTTCCTTCCAAGAAGTAAGTGTCTTTTAATTTCATGACTGCAATCATCATCTGCAGTGATTTTGGAACCTAAAAAAATAAAGTCTGACACTGTTTCCACTGTTTCCCCATCTATTTGCCATGAAGTGATGGGACCAGATGCCATGATCTTAGTTTTCTGAATGTTGAGCTTTAAGCCAACTTTTTTCACTCTCCTCTTTCTCTTTCATCAAGAGGCTTTTTAGTTCCTCTTCACTTTCTGCCATAATGGTGGTGTCATCTGCATATCTGAGGTTATTGATATTTCTCCCAGCAATCTTGATTCCAGCTTGTGCTTTTTCCAGCCCAGCATTTCTCATGATGTACTCTGCATATAAGTTAAATAAGCAGGGTGACAATATATAGCCTTGACATACTCCTTTTCCTATTTGGAACCAGTCTGTTGGTCCATGTCCAGTTCTAACTGTTGCTTCCTGACCTGCATATAGGCTTCTCAAGAGGTGGGTCAGGTATGTACCTTAATGGCTGACAAAAAAGAGAGAAAAAAAGAAAAAGAAGGAAAGAGAGAAAGAGAAAAGGAGAATGATAAGTATTTCATTTATGGTTGAAAATTTCAAAATTCTTCTCTTGGTAACTGATTAAGAAAGATTGTAGGACTTTCTCTAAAATGCCAAAATAAATATTTTAGGCTTTGCTGACCACATTCAGTATTTGTTGTATTTCTCTCTCTGTGTATGTTCTAAACTTTAAATAATCCTTCAACCTGTAAATATTATATTTAGCTTGTAGGTCATACATGGGTAATTTGCTGACCCCTGAAATAGAATATCCTTAGGTATATAGGTGACTTCAACACTATCACCCACTAGCTCTGACTGGTAATTACAGAGGACTCCACTCAACACGGAGAGAATGCCCGCCCTTTTCAAGTGCACATAATACACTTGCTAAGATAGACTGTATGCTAGGCCATATCTCGCTAAACAAGCCTAGGTAAACATGAAGGGACTGAAATATATTATGTTCTCTAGCCCAAAAGAATTAGATTAGAAATAATGGAAAAATATCAAGAGAATTAGAATCCCCAAATATTTGGAAAGTAAACAATTTACTTTTACATAACCTATGTGTCTACATAACTCAAAGGCCGTATCACTAGAGAAATTAGAAACAGTTTGAACTGCATGGAAGTAGACAGCATAACATTTGTGATGCAGCCAGTGGTATGCTGGAACTGGCTTATGTTGACTCATGAAAGCCGGTTGCATGCATGTGTTGTCTTTGCATTCAATGACATCACATTGGTAAGTTGAAATTAACCACAGGGGAAATAGTTATACCACACATATTGACAGATTCTACAATCTAGAGCTTGTTTTCTTCTAGAGAGTCAGTTTAACACTGGATGTAGCTAAAGCAGTGTTTAGAGAGAAATTTATGGTTTAAAATACTTCTGTTAGAAAAGAAAATTGAGCTAAAATCAAAGATGTAAGCTTTCATCTTAAATGCAAAGTAAGAAGAAGGAAAGAAAATAAAGACAGAAATGGCTATCAGTGAAATAGAAGACTAAAAATGAGATAAACCTATGGAACCAGAGTCATTTCTTTCAAATATCAATGAAAGGAATATTTCTCTAGCTAGACTCAATGAAAAATAAAAGAGATGCAAGTTACTAAATTTGAGAATGAAAGAAGGAATACAACTACAGATTCTTCAGACATTAAAAAGAAATTAAGAGAGTGTTATGAATAAGTTTAACGCAATAAATCTGACAATTGATATAAAATGGAGAAATTCCTTGAAAGATACAAATTACCAACAGTAACTCAAAAAGAAATAGAAAACCTGTCTAGTCCTATATTGGTTAAAGACATTGAATTTGTAATTTTCATGTTGATGTATGGCAAAAACCACCACAATATTGTAAAGTAATTATCCTCCAATTAAAATTAATTAATTAAAAAAAAAAAAACCTTCCCACAAAGAAAATGCCATGCTGGCTTCTCTGGTAAACTCACACATATTTAAAAAAGATGTGGCACAAATGCTACATAAACTCATTCAGAATATAAAAGAGGAGGAAACCCACTACTTTGTGAATCCAGTGTTAACTTGATGCAAAGACATTAAAAGGAAAGAAAATTTCAGACCATGAACACAGATGTGAAATTCTTTAACAAAAGATTTTTGACTTGAATCCTTCTGTGTATGTGTGTGTGTGTGTGTGTATGTGTGTGTGTAGCTGGAACTCCTGGTAAATAAACTAGTAATATTTGTTAGGAGTAAAGTCTTTATCTAGGGAATATTCTTTACTAGATGTCTCTGATTTAGAATTGCTTATGGTAAACAGCCTGATATATAATTCGGTAATATTTGAGACACGACTCCCTGGAGAGCATCACCTTGGCTATAAGAACATTCGAGATACAAAATGGAGATATTCCCTAACATAAAGACGTTCCAGTTGGTAAGATGAACCACTGGCTTCCCTTAGGACCTCAGCTATTCTTCTGGCCCAGAGAGTTTGTGGTCAGTGCAGGAAGGGTGTGCCTGGGGAATTGTGAGTTTTCACAGACCTGTCTCTGCTCTACTTGTGTCTCTTGGTTGCTTGTATTCTTGAAAGTATCAGTAAAGCTCGATTATGTGAGTTGGTTAGCTCAGTGTGTGAGCTCGATTGCTAAGTGGGATTTGTGCCAGGTATGCAAGTTTGGTTTACATTAAAAAAGCAATCAATGCAATTCATCATGTAAATAGAATAAGCATGACAGGTATAAACACAATACCATCTCATAACTCAATAATCATTTATTCCATAAATATTCATTGAGTGCCTTTCAAGTGCCAGACACTGCTTGATACTATAAGTATAGAGTGGCACAAACATGCACAAACACACCACCACCACCATCACCAAGAGTCCTGTTCTCATCGAGTTTATCTTCTATTCCTATGAATCTAGCATCTACAGGAAAAAATTTGGATAAAATTATTTCTCAAGTATTTCAATACATAAAGGGCTTCCCTGGTGGCTCAGAGGGTAAAGCATCTGCCTGCAATGCAGGAGACCTGGGTTCAATTCCTGGGTCAGGAAGATATCCTGGAGAAGGAAATGGCAACCCACTCCATTACTCTTGCTTGGAAAATCCCAGGGATGGAGAAGCCTGGTAGGCTACAGTCCGTGGGGTCACAAAGAGTCGGACAGGGCTGAGCGACTTCAGTACATGAAATGGTAGTTGCAAATATTTTGCTATAAATGAATAAAATCTTATCCATATGTTTTGAGAAGGCAATGACAGAGGATGAGATGGTTGGATGGCATCACCGACTCAATGAACATGACTTTGGGTAAACTCCGGGAGTTGGTGATGGACAGGGAGGCCTGGCATGCTGCAGTCCAGGGGGTTGCAAAGAGTTGTTCACAACTGAGTGACTGAACTGAACTGAACTGAAGTTCACTAAGAACCACTACACTATACCATCATATGTGTAATCCCTGGATATTTTTGAGGCACATCTTCAATATTCGTTCATTTGAAAATGATATAGACAACTAGTTACCTCCTTTGACAGCTGAGTGGCCATTTCTACAAGGTTAGCCATAATCCCGCCTTGCTTAATGTTACCAAATTGCTCTTTTACTCCAAAGCATTTGTTTAATAGAGGCTTCTGAAGTTCTTTGATGAAGGGTGCTTAGGACAAGTCTCAATCTGCACAAAGCAGAGGTTGGGACTCTGTATTGAACTGAGCTGGCTCTTTGGTCATCAGGACTATGAAAGTTGAGGGTTCCCAGTAAATATTTCTAGCCCCTTCTTCCCAATTCCTTCATCTTCTCCTTTTCCATTGTCACAATCAGGCATCCTTGAACTTCACATCTGCACATCAGTTCCAGATACATCTCTTCCCTTATTCTACCGATTGGCACTCCTCTAGCTTTGCTGGGCAGTGGTGACCCTGGGTGCTGGCAGGATGGCTTCCTGGGCTGGAACCAGTGGACATCAGGTGCTTCGTTCCTTTTTCAGTGTCTCCACCACCGACTAAGGAATTAGCATAAGTTAGACATCCCTTTCCTTATCTTTTATTCAAAAGAGAATATCCTTCCTATTTGGAAGGCCTTGCCCTTACCACATTTGACACAAGGCATTCATGAATTCCCTGGTACTGTATGTCTCACTGCAGAGCTTCGTTTGCATTACAAACACCACCACCTTTGCAGAAAATAGCTTCCTCTTAGTTATTCCTAGGATGTTTGTGTTTTTGTTTAGTTCAGGCTTAATACCAATAGGAGAGGATTTTTCAGTTAATACTGCCCCTCATAATTATAAGAATAAAATGAATGGAATGATTACAAAAGACTGAATTAAATAGTTTCCTTACATCCATCAAGACATTTGGGTATTAATTATAGACACTAGCATAAAACAAGCACTGGAGAATGGCTGGACTATAAAAAGTAGAAATCCCTTTATTCCCATATTTTACATGCATTTTGAAGAGTCAAGATGCTAAAGTCTGTGGTTAAACTGACAAAGCATCTCTATGAGTTATGATTTCTAAGAAATATATATTTGGTCTTCATCCCTGTTTCTGGCGCAGAGCTCCTAAAACCCTTGAAATTTCCTAAATGATAGGTGATGAAAGTGTCTTCCGTTGTGTCAGTGAGATGCCTTTTGGAAAGCATTAAGGATGGGAGTTGATTGCCGACAGAGTCAACCGCGTGGTGGCTGAGATGGTAAGGAATTGACCTGCAATGAGGGAGACCTGGCTTTGATCCCTGGCTGGGGAAGATCCCCTGAAGAAGGGAATGGCAACCCACTCCAGCATTCTTGCCTAGAGAATCCCATAGACAGAGGAGCCGGGCGGGCTACAGTCCATGGGGTCACAAAGTGTCGGAGAAGACTAACCAACTAACACCAAGGATGGGAGCTGGTTGCGAACAGAGCCAACCATGTGACTTAGCCTGAAAAATAGACCGCCAGATATTTCTACAGTAAAGATGGGTTTATTTGGGGATAAGCAGAGGATTGCAGTTTGGGGTCTGCAACAATTTCGAGCCACACACAAGTCCCTGCACAGCAAGAGGAGAACTCTTACAGACGGGGAAAACAAGTTGAGAGACTGTAGCAAATAGTCAGCTTTTCATTGGCTGAGATTTACCAGGAAAGAGGAGTCTTTCTGCTTCCTGTTGGACTGTTATTGAAGGGCATGAGAGCGCCCCCTTGTGGTCGCTCCACTCTATTTAATTGCGGTTTCAGTTTATTGTTATTATTATTATTTTTTTTTTTCACAAACTGTTAGAACTTCGAATCCCACCCCATCTACCTCCAAAGAGGGGAGAAGAACTGGAGGTTGGCTAATGCGCTAATCAATCTTACCTGTGTAGTGAAGCTTCCATAAAAAGCCCTAAAGGATCAGGAGAGCCTCCTGGTTGGTGAACACATAAAGATGTGGGGGAGTGCCCTGTAAGGGCCTGGAAGGTCTGTGCTCTTTCCCCATACTTGCTGACTGGCAGCAAAGTTGGCCAATGTACTGAGCAGGACTTCTGTAAGAGGTTCTCTAAGAAACTGTAATTTGAGGAGGCAATTAGATGATTCAATTTAAGAGTTGACCGAGTACTTGTTTACTTGTTTATTTCTGATTTACTCAATAACAAGCCTAACCATTCAGCCAGGTGCTGGGAGCACTAGAGAGTCTCAGACAGCCCCAGCAAAGTAGCTACTGCTTGCTATGCAGGCGCGCATCAGCCCCTTTAGCTCAGCGTGTATCTTCACAAGCAGCCCAGTCGCTTCTGCCGAAGTTCTTCACATCAGGCGGCCAAAGTACTGGACTTTCAGCTTCAGCATCAGTCCTTCCAATGAATATTCAGGACTGGTTTCCTTTAGGATGGACTGGTTGGATCTCCATTCAGGGACTCTCAAGAGTCTTCTCCAGCACGACAGTTCAAAAGCATCAATTCTTCAGTGCTCAGCTTTCTTTATAGTCCAACTCTCACATCCATACATGACTACTGGAAAAACCATAGCGTTGACTAGACAGACCTTTGTTGGCAATGCCTCTGCTTTTTAATATGCTGTCTAGGTTGGTCATAACTTTTCCCCCTAGGAGTGAGCGTCTTTTAATTTCACGGCTGCAGTCACCATCTGCAGTGATTTTGGAGCCCCCCAAATTAAAGTCTGCCACTGTTTCCACTGTTTCTCCCTCTATTTGCCATGAAGTGATGGGACCATTTGCCATGATCTTGGTTTTCTGAATGCTCAGTTTTAAGCCAGTGTAAGTGCCTTTTAAAAAATATTTTAATAAGAGTAATTCAATCACTTAACTAGAACTTTCAAATCTTTCTCTTCCCTCAGAGAAATAACCAGCCTTCAGGAAAGAGCTGAATTAATACAGGAAACAGCTGTATTAACAGGTAACGATATAGTTGAACAAAGCACAGACACTGGGAACAGATATAGCTGAGTTGGGACACCGACTCACCTTGATCCCTCGGAGTCTCAGTTCCTTTATTAGAAGAATGGAAAGAATGTCTACTTTGCAGGATTACAATGAGAAATGACTGTAGCATCCACCTTTTCACCTATTACCCATTTTTGAGAATCCACTCTGCAACAGAGAACATAGTAAGATGCTAGAAATATTTAGAGGTGAAAGGCCAATTCCCAGTATTTAAGAAGTGTACTGCACTGGTGAAGGACAGGCAAGTGAACAAATGAGAAAGTGGGCTAAGTATGTGTCAGGGCACTGAGGAAGCTGAGAATGTGTGCAAGTTTCATAAGTCAGTTGATCAATGGTCAGTAGAGTCCCTTCTCCTAAAACCATCTTTCTTTAAAATTTCTATCTGCTTTTTTTCATCTCTGGTTTTCCAGGATGCTCGGTGGCCTTAAGGCTGCCAGGAGGAGAGCTGGCCTTTTATCAGAACCTCATGGTGAGGGGACAAACACACCCCTCTTCTCACTAACCTCCCCTCCCCTCTCTTTTGCTTGGAGTTGCTCAAGTGCCAACCAAAGACTGGCATTTCTTAGTAGTACCTGCCAAAGCCTCTTCCCAGCCAATCTTTGCCATCTTTAGTTTCTATTAAGGCAAGGTCTCTTGGCAACGGTACCCTAGAAATCTGAGGCCAATTTCTCACCAATTAGACTGGGAAGTCACAAGTCAGAAACATCCAGATTTCTGCTGGCTCCCATTCAGCTGTGTTCGATGATGTTTGCCTCCATGGAGCCAGCCAGACAGCCTAGAAAGCCTTCCTCCAGCTCCGGGGCACTCGTTTCTTTTTCCCTCTGACCAGGTAGCTGCTTTCTGATTGCTTCCCACCTAGTTGGGGGAGAACCAGAGGTGGCCAGAGACGCCCACCGGGGGACAGAGGGAAAAGTGGTGGAGGCCATCTCACTCCGAGGAACTTAGATGGAGAACCTCCCAGTTCAGAGAAAGTTGCCCGGACTGAGGGCAGGGGGAAGGCGGTTCCTTTCAGAGTTCTGCTAATGACCTACGGGGAAACTGCACAGCAGTCATTTCGCAGATCCGATGGCAGGTCACGGCGACAGATGTTCACAACATATGTGGAGAATTAATTACCCACTAGTAAACAAAATCTGTGATGCGGAGAGTCATTTTGTCCAAATTTCTTCCGATTTTGCTGTTATTAGGAGCTTAATTTTTCTTGATCATCTAGATCCTCTTGGATTAAAGCACTCCTTAATGGGCTCCCGGGAACACTGCAAAGAGAAATAAGGGGCCAGGGGCTGCAGAGAGGAGGAGGAGACGGAGGAGGAGAAGGAACGGAAACAGTGAGGATGGAGTTAACCAAGGGGCTGATTGGGAGACCACACCATACTGAGTGATTAGCAAATTATTTGATTAAAACATTGGATGCTAGTCATATTTTTTTTAATATTCTAATGGTTACCTCCTATTTAACAGTGCTTACACTTAATTTAACTGCGTGCTGTGCAACAGCTGGAGTTTCTAAAGGAAATTACAGCATTCTGACAGAAATAGGCTTCCAGAAAGGTTTTCTTTCAAGTTGCTTTTAAGATTCTGAACATGTTCCTGTCTCAGGTCATGGAAGCAAATTCTGATATTCCTCATATAAGAAAACAGATTTTCTCAAAAGCAGGGATCGAAGAGCCTCTTGATTTTTGTTAGCTAATCATTTCCTGGGCCATTTTCATTCACTGCAAAAACTGTCAAAGAGTCCATGATTCTTGAAGTAACTAAA
The DNA here is from genome assembly GCF_023699985.2 of Odocoileus virginianus. Taxonomy (NCBI): domain Eukaryota; kingdom Metazoa; phylum Chordata; class Mammalia; order Artiodactyla; family Cervidae; genus Odocoileus; species Odocoileus virginianus. The sequence goes on along the minus strand of NC_069684.1, from coordinate 56,973,781 downwards.
TCTTAGAGGTGTTTGAAAAAAAAGTATTCCCTATCCCTTCACATATTTGTAACTCCTCTACATCTTAAGTTCAAAAGGATCCCTTAAATCTTTTATTTAAAGTAGAATAAATTTAAGAAAATATTCATCCCATCAAACATCATCTATAGTGCAACACACACTTCTTATTTTTCTCATTCATTCACTTCTTCATTCATTCAAGGAATATTTGTTGAGTTGGGTTCTGGAGGAACAAAAATGAGTAGTATAGGGTCAAGACTTCCCTGATGGTCCAGTGGCTAAGACTCCTCTCTCCCAATGCAGGGGGCTTAGGTTCAATCCCTGGTCAGGGAACTAGAGCCCACATGCTACAGCTAAGAGTTCCCATGTCGCAACTACATATCCCTTATGCCACAACTAAGACTTGGCACAGCCAAAATAATAATAGTAATAATAATAATATAGAGTCCATAATTTCAAGGACTTAAGCAAAAAGCATACACATAAACAACCCACGTAGACTACATCTAACTTCCTTGGGCTGAATGATGACATGCTAGTGGCATCTCCTGCCCATCACTGTGATATCCAAAGTGTCCACAAGGGGGCAGATTGCCCCCCACAAGCCTAGATCTGAACCACGTGGTGCTGGTGGTTTAGTTGCTAAGTTGTGTCCAACTCTTGCGACCCATAGACTTTAGCCTGAGAGGCTCCTCTGTCAGTGGGATTCTCCAGGCAGGAATACTGGAGTGGGTTGCCGTTTCCTTCTCTAGGGGATCTTCCCAATCCAGGGACCGAACCCCGGTCTCCTGCATTACAGGCAGATTCTTTACCGACTGAGCCACGAGGGAAGCCACTAGCCAATACCCAGAGTGAGTTTAGAAAGAAGTGAACCAGAGATTCTTCTGAAATGTTGGTGAAAGCCTCCAAGGCTGGGGTATTTCTGGGGCACAGAAGCAACAGGAAGAGTCTATTTGCAGTGATGAGATTGAAAGAAACAAAATCTATTGATGCCAAGATTCAATGGAAGGAAACAACATGCTTAAGACAAAGCCAACTTTTATTGCATTTCTTCCTCTTAGCATTGATTTCCTGTCCTTTCCTTCTACAAATCTGACCCATCACAGGAAACAAAATTCTTCATAAAAAGGTCCATGATATATAACATGAGTTTGGTATTCATTTTTGCTGCATGTCACTGGGATCTGACAGTTGAAATTTATTTGGGTGAAACTTCCCTTCAAAAATAAAAATGGTTTATTCCACTTTCTCAGGAATTCTGAATCTCATCTTAAAGTCCCAGAAATTTGAGGCCGTGGATTTGAGGAACCCACAGTCAGGAACTGTAGTGAGTTTTACCAGCTGTCTCATTAGTTAGAACAGATGAAGCCTGTTTTATGAATATTTTATAAGGCAAGACTTTAGTTCTGCTGTTTAACTTGTTTGATGTTATATTACACTTACAACTGTACCCATTTTTATGGTAGTTGGTATTGGACTATAATAAATAGTTAACAACCTATCTTGTTGGACAGAATATGATAATAATGGGAGAATGGTATCTGTCTTGCATAGTGGATATTTATAGGCAAAAATTCAGAATTTGAAGAGTCACAGGCCAATGATTTGTGAACTTTCTACATTTCACTTTTGCGCTTTATAAAATCTCTTAGCTTCACCCATGTATGAACCAGTCTTCTGGCATTTGCCATGATTGTGCATTTTATCCTTCTTTCATTAGGTAAGACAATAACAACCTAATATAATTCATATGTTTTCCTGTTTCTAATTTCCATACCATTGTTTTATTTTTCATTTCAGAGCTTATACATAATTCAGTCCTATTTGAACACGATCACATGGTACAAGTATCAAATATTTAGAAGCAGGCCAAAATATACCTGGCTCAAGAGACAGTCGTTGAAATCTTCAGCTGCAGTAATTTATGATTTCTTGCAACAAATGATTAAACCAATTCTCTGATTAATCAAAATTGTACTTTAGAGTTAGCCACATGAGACCAGAATTTTAAATCAAGTTATGCAGACTGCAGCAATATAAAGAACAAGATTGAAAAATTAATTCTATCAGAAATATTTAGTAAACAAGCGTTAATCTTCCTTTAGACTTCTTGAAAGATCAAAGCCACACTCAAGCAAACTTTAAAATGTACACTTTGCCAGGCACCAAGGAAAATGTCACATTCTTTCAAGAGGTGCATAGCATTACCATGAATCATTTCTCCTTGAAGGACTTCCACACTGTTTATATCAATAGCCTTCTTTGATGGGGACTCTTCTATTACCACCTTTTCTAGTTACTATTTGTGCCCTGTCCCCAGAACTAAAGGGATACACCTGAATTCTTTTCATTTCCCATTGCTCCTTCTGCAAATAGAATTCAATAACACTCCCTCATTTGATGTTCAAGTCACTTAACTAGGCCACTTTTTTTTCCATCTGCATGTCTTCCACTGAGTTCCATCTTCATTTCTCCACTTTCTCCAAACTTGGTTTAGTTTTCTTTTCTGTTCCATCCATGCTGTTGACCTTAATTAATCCATTCATTCCATGTTTTCTTCATCAACAATTTATCAGGAATCTAAAATATGACACAAATGAACATATCAATGAAACAGAAACAAATTCACAGACATAGAGAACAGACTTATGGTTGTCAAGGGGAAGGGTACAGGAGGGAAGGATTGGGAGTTTGGGATTAGCAGATGCAAACAATTATATATAGGATGGATAAACAACAAGGTCCTACTATATAGCACAGTGAGCTATATTCAATGTCTGGTGATGGATCATGATGGAGGAGAATATGAAAGAGAGTATGTGTGTGTATGGCTGAGTCATTTTGCTATATAGCAGGAATTAACACAACATTGTAAATCAAGTTTACCTCAATAAAGTTTTTAAAAATGAATCAACTATTTCCTAAGTGTCAGACAGTCTGTGTCAGGAACATAGAAAATAATATAGATTCTGCCTTCAAGGAGCTTAAAACGGTAGACTCATCCAGTGACCTTACATGAATATGGGGTGGTAGGTAGCATGTAGGTAAACTAGCACTTTTTCCATAGCATAAAATGACCCTCAACATCCCAGCGTATTTTCCTGGTACATGAGAAGGGAAACATGGGACATGATAGTATGTGATCCAGTAGCACAAATTGTGAATGTAAGTGTAGCTCTATTTATTTTACAGAAATAAACATCTATGGCAAGATAAAATCTAAAACTGAAATAATGAGTTTGAAGGATGGCTTGTCACCATCTCCTCTGTCACCAAGCTCTCAACCCCAAGCATTGTCTCCAGTGGAGAGAGGGAATAATTAGGAGATCCCCACTCTAGCAGTTGTTTCAACCATAGGTCAGCCACCCACTCCCATGATTACAAATCCTGGAATTGACCTTTTTTTTTAACCAACAGCAGGTTGTTTTTACCAGATACCTTGCCATATTTCCACTGAACAGACTCTTTGTTCTCCAATCATTTAACTGTCATGGTTCTCAGATTCTCCAAGTCCTTCCTACTTTTATTTTCTCTCCTAATTTGGTTGCCAGACACCATTTCAACTCTCTTATCACCAGCACTTTACTCCCAATTTATTATGCTAGAGTTTATGCCCCATCCCTATACATGGATTCATCTAACTCAGATTTTCTTGTCCTTTCATTTGGACCCATTACAGATTACTGGTAAAGTTTGGTATTGCACAGGCTGGGTCCTCTCTGAGCTAACTGCATTAAACTAGGCTTCATTGCTGGTAGCTCAGATGGTAAAGTGTCTGCCTGCAATGTGGGAGACACCAGTTTGACCCCTGGGTTGAAAAGATCCCATGGAGAAGGAAATGGCAACCCACTCTAGTATTCCTGCTTGGAGAATTCCATGGACAGAGGTTACAGTCTATGGGGTCAAAACGAATTGGAAGCGACTGAGTGACTTTCACTTTCATTTTCCAGCTGCATCCTGGTGGCTCAGCGGTAAAGAATCGGGCTGCCAATGCAGGAGATGCAGGTTCAATCCCTGGGTCAGGAAGATCCCCTGGAGAAGGAAACAGCAACCCACTCCAGTATTCTTGCCTGGAACATCCCATGGACAGAGAAGCCTGGTAGGCTATAGAGTTCATGGGGTCTCAGAGTCAAAAATGACTTAGTGGCTAAAAACAGCAATGAAGGTTGCATCTACAAAATAAATTCTCAAATTTTCAACTCATTCCTAAACTCTTGCACCCATTTCCCCTGCCCAGTGCTCCACAGAAGCTACTATGAACTTTATTAACTTGATTGAAACTTTCAAGCAAAGAGAACAAAGTCACTTGAGAATTTTCTCATTTTCCTTCTTTTCTGTAACAAATATGTCTATGTCTCCTTCCATTCTTTTGTCTATGTTAGAGGGTAAGATGACTTTGTTGTTTGAGATCATTGATTTGGCTGTGTTCTTAATGCAATTAGGATTCTTTCCCTCTCCTATGAATTCCATCAATTATTCTATCTCCTTCCCATACTTCCCATCTCTCAGTATCCCTTTTTCCTTTTCTGACTGTGGCCATTCACCTTTGGAATGCTGAAAAGGAACTGAGAAAGCTGTTCTCCAATTTCACAGTAGCTTAACAAAGGAATAGAAATGGCCGTCAATGCAGGTTGACAAATCATTTCCTTATTTTCTTTAGCATTATAATATTGCAACTTAAACATGTATCTTTCTTTACTGATAGATCCATTTAGCCTCAGGAATCCATTTCTGTAGGTAGACAGATAATGTCCTAGTTACCTCTACAAGTAACTTTTGTGACCACAATGTGTTTTTATTTTTCTTGGCCACAAGTTTATATATTCCTTGCATTGTTTTATACTTCAAAATACAAGAAGCTTTAAATAAATAAACAAACATGTTATAACAGGTAATTATGGCTGATTATAAAGTGGGCAAGAGGAGACTTCTACTGTGACTGGCAACAAAGAATCTTGGGCATTGAAATTAATTCAGTTTAATTCCCTAATCTAAATATACTGACTTCATAACAAAATTAACATTTAAAACTTTAAAAGATGTTTATAAAAATTATAAACAAAACTTGAAGGAAATTAATTTATCTCTAATCACATTAACAATAATTACTTGATATATCAAGCACAACTAAATTCATATCCTATTATGACATGTTGACTTTTTTCCCTTTCTATTTTAAATGTGAGATGTATCCATTTAGAATGACCTATATGTTATAAAGTATTACTGCTTTTTTTGAACAAATAACAAAAGTTGCCAGTCCCATCTGAAGGGCATAATGCAAGGATGGAAATTTCCCAATTTCAGTAGCTTTGTCTGCCTTTTAAACCATACTCCCATCTCAAAATTGTCTATGCATCTTTCATTTCTTGTAACAAACATTTGTTGAGCATATGCCGGCACTGATCTGTGTGCTGAGCATTTAGAAGTGAGCAGGACAGACCAGGTCTTTGCCCTTGTCTATAAAGAGAGTATTTATGTGTGATATTCCCCTAGAAGAAATCATATCTGCATAAGGTAAATTCCTGATAGACAGCCCATAAGATCTCTTTCAGGATACATGTTATATTAAACCGGGACACATTGGTGAAGAGAATTGAATAAGATAAAGACCACAGCTGGGGGGCATATAGACCATGATCTGTAGTAACATAGCTGAGAAGAAGGTTTAGGAGCGCCAATACAGTAACTCCCCGACGTACAAATGGGATCTCCTCCAAGTGTGAGTTTGTAAGTTCAACAAAATTAGCCCAGGTACCCAACTAACGCGATCTGTTATATAGTCCTGTGCTATAGTAGGTTTATGATACTTTTCACATAAATAATACATAAAAAACCAAACATACAAAAACTAAAGAAAACATTTTTAACTTCACAGTACAGTACCTTGAAAAGTGCAGCAAAGCATCATGGTACCGCAGATGGCATACGGAGGCTGGCATCGAGTGCACGGGCTAGAAGAGCTGCTGACGGAGGAGAGAGGAGGTGGGAGACGGTGGAGGGAAGGATCGTCAGCGATCGGAGACGGAGGGCATGCTGCAGTTTTGCTTACACCTGGCACTGATGAAATGCACACTTGTGTCTTTGAAAGTTTGCAACTTGAAGATTTGTACGTGGGTGACTTACTGTACTCTCTTAGAACTTTCTTCATCACCACCTACCTTTCTTCATCATTTTCTACCTTCAGTTACCTCTAATATATTTTGCTCTCTGTCATGCTGAGCCCAAATGATCTCATTTATTCTTCTCAGCATCCTTATGGAGAAAATTCTATCATCTCTAGTTTAGAAATGAAAGATCATAATTTAGAGGAGGCAAAGAGGATGCCCAGTTCACATGTCTAGGGAAAATCGGAAAGAAAGTGAACGTCACTCAGTCATGTCTGACTCTTTGCAATCCCATGGACGGTAGCCTGCCAGGCTCCTCTGTCCAATGAGAGTCTCCAGGCAAGAATACTGGAGTGGGTATCTATTCCTTTCTCCAAGGGATCTTCCCAGCCCAGGGATCAAACCCAGGTCTGCCGCATTGCAGGCAGATTCTTTTCAGTCTGAGCCAGTAGGGAATAGCAGAGTCAATAGTAAATTTTGGTCTGACTGTAATACTAGCTGCCCCTGAAATAATACTACCTGTGCTAAAGAAACATTGGGGAATAGAAAGCAAGCAACAACCATCTAAGATAGACAGGTAAGTAAGTAGATGTACCCTCCTATCCGCACCCCCCACCCCAAACAACCAACCTAATAGCTGCTCTCTTTAGCCCTAAGATAACTTTTCAGAGAAGGTCTTCTTTGCTGGGTAACAACCTTAACAAGTTTTTCCTTAACAAGCAGCACTTCCGGTGAGCTTGAACATAAGCTTTGAGGTTCTGATGTTTCAGTGAAAGCTCAATCTGTGACTGAAAGCCTCCACCATCACTTACAAGTTGTGAGGCTTGTTCGAATATTTGTTAAAAAGTTGAGGAAATTTGATTAACGTCCTTTCTCTAGTCTTTAAGAAGGAGACAACAGATTTGATCACCATATTGAAAAAAAAAAGTGATAAACAGGGGGAAATGGTGGTGTTTCTTTATATTGACTCTTAACTCATTTTGTCTGAAGACCTATTGACTTAATTTGCAATGATTTTGTGAAGTAAGTGGGTTACTGTCAATGTGAACGTTTGCAACTTTTGTTCCCACAGCAAAAATGTTGGCTAAGTTGCCAGTGCCATTAGCTGCCTGCATTTACAATCACCCAGGGAACCCCCATTGAACAGCCACCGAACACGGACAGCTTAATGTAAATTGAATAGTGCCCCTAATATTACACTGCCATTTAGCATTCAACTTCTAAGTGTTAGGGTGGCCTGAGCCAAGTTCTACCCTGGTACCTGAAGAATGATTCATGAACTGCTATTAATGTTATCAACCATTACAACAAAAGCATGTGGCTGAAGTTGAAGAAACCACCCTGCTAGGGACTGCCTTTTTTCTTTCTTTCTTTTTTGCTGAATTTTGGCCTGACATCCCATTCATTCCATTAGAACACTCATGTGAAGTTAACTGCAGTAAGGGGATGGTAGATTCCTCTAGCTAAGCTGTTTAGAGAGGGTACGTAGTGTGCAATTCCTAGGCCAGGACAGTAAGCAGTGTATAGCCAATATTAAACCATTAAGCACAGGAAGATTGGGTCAGAAACATGGAGGTCCCACATGAGAAGATAAAAGATGCAAATGCAAAGTGAAATCAAAGACATGAAGAGAGAAAGATCGCAAAGTTATTATCAAAGACAGAAAAATCAGCATCCAGATGGGGTTGAGAAAGTTCAAGATCACCTCTAAAATCTGTGGTGGCTTCCCGGTGGCTCAGTGGTAAAGAATCCACCTGCCAAAGCAAGAGACATGGGTTCAATCCCTGGTCTGGGAAGATCCCACGTGCTCAGGGGCAACTAAGCCCATGGGCCACAGATATTGAGTCTGTGCCCTAAAGCCCAGGCGCCATAACTATGGAGGTCCAGGCTCTAGAGCCCACTCACTGCAACATTGGTGGTCGTTTATTCACTCAATTGTGTCTGACTCTTGCAACCCCATGGACTGTAGCCCGCCAGGCTCCTCTGTCCATGGGATTCTCTAGGCAAGAATAATGGAGTGGGTTGCCATTTCCTTCTCCAGGGGATCTTCCCCACTCAGGGATCGAACTCAGGTCTCCTGTGTTGCAGGCAGATTCTTTACCAACTGAACTACGAGGAGAAGCCTGAGACCCACAACTACAGAGTAGTCCCCTCGCTGCAACTAGAAAAAAGCTCTTGCAGCAACAAAGACCCAGCATATTAAAAACCAAATGCATAAAATTATTCTTTAAAATTAGAAACAATTAAAAAGTGGCCCAAAGCAGTAGGAGAGGTGGATGCTCACATCCTAGATAGATCTTCTGTTTAAATGTTATAACTCAAGCTCTGCCCAAGGCCTGGTCCACTTTCCCACCTGGATGCTCCCACCCTGGGGAGCTTAGCACACTCCAAGGCGGTGTCCTTGGGACACCGCTCCACTGGCTGCTAGCCTGATGGAACCAAGGATCTGTTAGGGCAAGACCTGGACCATAGCACCTGGGCAGGGAGCAGCCCAAACAGAGTGGACAGCGACTGGACCCAACTCTTTGAGGGGGCTGGGAGGGATAACTCAAGATTCTCAGGCAGTCCTAAATATCTGTCTAGACTCCCACCTTGAAATTAGAGCAGCCCAGTTTAAGCAAAATCAGCCTCTCTGTCTCTGGCGAGCCAGCACAAAGGTAGGCTCTTCTCCCTCTTGGACACTTCTATGCTCTTAGCTCTGTTCTCTGACCTGGGGCACCGAATACCTGTTCCTCTAGAAGGTGCTCCATCTGTAATGCCCATTTGCTCAGTTAGTTACAGATCCTTCAGAAAACTTTCTTAGGAAAAATAAAATTGTCCTTGTATTTCAGCGTTTGCGATATGCCAAGATGCAGGCGCTTTCCAGGTGGCTAAAGTGGTAAAGAATCTTTCTGCTAATGTAGGAGACACAGGAGATGTGGGTTCCGTCCCTGGGTCAGGAAGGTCTCCTGGAGTAGGAAAAGGCAACCCACTCCAGTATTCTTGCCTGGGAAGTCCTGTGGACAGAAAAGCCTGGAGGGCTACAGTCTGTGGGGTTGCAAAGAGGAGGACGCAACTGAACGACTGAGCGCGCCTGTGTATACTAAGATGCAAACGCAGGGCCCTCTTGCCTGGGTCTAAGGGCAGAACTGAAAACATCCCATCATTGGTAGGTCTGCAGAAGCCCAGCTGCAAACCAAGAGGGAATCGAATTGATTGCATTAAATACCTGGCATTCCCTGAAGGTGGCCCAGCACTACCTGCCCCTCGTAGACACAATCAGCCTCAGGAATCTTGGTGGTGCACCATTTCCCTCTGTGATGGAAGGATAAAGCAGTCAGGTTTAGAAAGCCCTAGAGCATATCTTCAAATAATGGGTCAGAGTCACCTACTGCAAAAATCAAACCATGAACAGGGAAGTCCAGCACACAGCTTTTATTTATTCATTTAACTTATTTCCCTTAAGAATGTTTTTTTAATTTATTTTTCATTTTTATTCTATATTAGAGTTTAGTTGATTAACCATGTTGTGTTAGTTTCAGCAAACTGATTGTACAGCCATGTGACTCAGTTATATATATGTGTGTATCTCTTCTTTTTCAAATATATTTCCCAGTTTGGCTATTACAGACTATTAAGCAGATTGCACTGTGTTATATAGTGGGTCCTTGTTGGTTATCTATTTTAAACATAGCAGTATGCATATATCAATCCCAAACTCCCAGTTTATCCCTCCTCCCATTTTAGAAGTGGAGCACAGACTTTGGAGAAAACTCTCAACCTTCAAGGCAGCTTTTGAAACAGGAATGGCTAGTGAAAATTATCATTCCAGTCTCAGAAAGATTCATGGCAACCTACAGTTTTTATTAATCATACTCATACACAAAAGTATAAAGGACTCAGAAATATTACTTTAAATACATGTGTCATAAATGCCTACAATCTGTGCTTTAACTTACAAAAGGGAATAGATGCTAGGGCAAGCGGATATAGCCAAGGTACCACAACAAGGCTTAGAACAAAGGAGCAGAGATCTAACTAGTGAAATTAGGAGTTAGTCTAATACCAGCACCTGAGATCTGCATATAATTGACCCTCAATAAATGCAACCTAACACAAGTAAAATTTTCTTAGATCTCAAGCTACAAGCACCAAGCTTTTCTGAATGTAAATACAATTTTGATCTGTAAATAGGTAGAACTTTCAGTAATGACCTCCTCACTCTCTACATTTCATTCAACCGATGTCTCTGTTTAGTCAGTGGTTCTATTGTGTATACCTGTCGTGTAATGATTTTGATTCTATAGAGAGTCTCTGTGGAAAGGGGATAAATATAAAAAGTACTTTAGAAAGCTGTCACACAAATTTTTAAAGAATACTTTGAAAAAATGGAAAGGAGGTCTCATTATGTTCTTTGACTAAGCAACCGGTTTCAATAACAAATCTTGAATAAGGACATATTGGCGAATTCAGAAATTCTTGCCACTGCATGAGACAGGAAGACTGCAATTAAAGACCTCCTCCAATTAGTGTCCAAAATGAGTTAACGGGGATTGGTTAGTATCACCCTGGGAGATAGAAGTTCTGAGTCCTAGGGTTGACAAAACTTCACAGAATGAACAATAAATTTACTGGAAGACACACACATGCACACACACAAGAAACATAGGAAAGAACTTCCGAACCTTGCTGACGACCTTAGTTTAGGATAAAAATAAGCTGAAGAGAAATTACTTCTCATTTTGTTTGAAAAATTGGCAGCCCACCCACAGAAAACATGCCTGAAATTTGGAGGATCGTGCAAAGGTTATCGCTGTACTTGAGACAGTATATCTTCCTCTTGACCTTCAGAACAGGAACCACATTTAATAAAATGCTTTTCATCTACTAGGAAGCCTTTCTGGATTGGGTTAAAGGAGATTAGCCGGGATAGACGATATTTGCCAGTTGGTTCAGACCCCTGCCTACAAACTCTCATGCCTTCATCTACTGCCAGCTTGCACCAGGACAGGGAGACCAGGAGCCTATCAGTCTAAAGAGACAATCCATCTCCATATTCCCTCCTGAAGCTCACACGTGGATGATAACTTGAACAATTTTCCAGTACATAAAGAGAATAAATAAATAACAAAACAACACAGTGCTTAATTTTTTTTTCATTCTTTCTCTTTCTTTCTGTTTTCTAGCTTCAGGCAACAAAATGCTTAAGCACTGAAATGAGCAAAAAGTGGTTTTGAAGAAGACAGGTCAAGACATTCATATAAATTTGATCACCTCCTTTTTATTCCCTAACATCCACCACAATAAATCAATTGGCTTTCCTCCACCCCCTCCTCACACACCGTCCACCCTGCCGTCCTGATTTTGGACCGCCAAAGGTAAATCGGTGACAAGGGTATCTATATATAATATTAATGGTGCCGAGGAGGGCTGGTGTGAAGTGTGAGCGCTTGCCAAGAGAGGCGCGATGGAGCCCAGCCGTTCATCCTCCGCCGCTTGCTCTACATCATATGCTGGACAAATGTACCATCATTAGAAAGGGAAAAAAAGAGAGAAAGAAGGAGGGAGGAGGAGGTGGGAAAGCAGCCATCCTGCAAGCAAATGGCTAAGTTGGAGATTCCAATCCATCTAACAGAGCCAGGTGCCCGGACATACTGTCAGCTGCTACAGACAAAACAGACTGCAGGAGAGATCACTGAGTCAAACAAACAAACCAGAAACAAAAAACCTATGAACTGCCACAACTTTCTTATCAGAGATGTATTCAAGCACAAGTGGCATTTTAAATCCATTTTCCAGTTTAGCTCGACTTAATCTGCTCAGGAAAGAGAAAGAGTTTAGTTTATTTATTTAGTTAGTTTACTTGATCTTAAGGAATTCAAACAATCACACCTCCAAGGGTACTAATTTGTAAACATTTATTGTAGATTAAAAATAGTTAAAATGTATTGTGGACTAAAGAATGACTGCAGATATTTTGTGAGTCAAAGTTTTAAAAAATGCAAGAAGGATGGAGATGTTTGCTGCTGCTGCTGCTTTATTCAGTGTCAAAGTCTAGCTTCTAGGTTAGTGTGTGGCTGCATTTTTCTATAATGAAAGAGGTTCCAGTTTTCTTTGGCTCTTTAATCAATTGTATGTATAAGGATTGTGTTCAACTAAACATCTACAGGCAGTGAAATGATTGCTGGCCCAGTCCCCACTTGTGAAATAGGACCATTTGATCATTTGTACCAATTGTACTAAATCATCTAATCCACTGATAACTAAAGAAAACCAATGCTTTTCCACCAAAAAAAAAAAAAAAAAAATGAGCAGAGAGGATGAAACTAACAAATTGTCCTAAATTATTGGGGTGGGTTAAAAAGTGAAAATAAAGTGACAGCCTTTATTTTCTTGTGCTCCAAAAATCACTGCAGATGGTGACTGCAGCCATGAAATTAAAGGACGCTTGCTCCTTGGAAGAAAAGCTATAACCAAACTAGACAGTGTATTAAAAAGCAGAGACATTACTTTGCCAACAAAGGTCCATCTAGTCAAAGCTATGATTTTTACAGTAGTCATGTATGGGATGTGAGAGTTGGACCAAAAAAAAGGTTGAGCGTCGAAGAATTGATGCTTTTGAACTGTGGTGCTGGAGAAGACTCTTGAGAGTCCCTTGGACCACAAGAAGATCAAACCAGTCAATTCTAACGGAAATCAACCTTGAATATTCATTGGAAGGGCTGATGCTCAAGCTGAAGCTCTAGTCCTTTGGCCACCTGATTCGAAGAGCCAACTCATTGGAAAAGATCTTGATGCTGGGAAAGAGTGAAGGCAGGAGGAGAAGGGGATGACAGAGGACGAGACGGTTGGATGGCATTACTGACTCAACGGACAAGAGTTTGAGCAAACTCCGGGAGATGGTGATGGACAGGGAATCCTGCCGTCTTGCAGTCCATGGGATTGTAAAGAGTTGGACACGACTGAGCAACTGAACAAAAATATTGGAGTGGGTTACATAAAGTCAAGGTTCCATTATCCCTCTGATTCCATTTACTCACCTGTTGCTCAATTCAGAGCTTGACAAGTTATGACGTATCATCTAAACTGCCCCAAATCTATACCTCTGAGCTATTTATTTGCAACCTGGGGCATGTACACTTACAAATAATTTTAGCATTCACTTTGGATGATTACGCATTCCTTTAACCAAGGATCAAAATAGATCTAAACCCAGTGCAGAGTTTTCAGTTCTAATAAATCTTACCCCAAAGCCAGCAATGTTAGTAACTATTGATCAATCAATTTAATTTCCAGTTTTAATACATGCGTGCGTGCTCAGTCATGTCCAACCCTTTTGCAGCCCCATGGACTGAAGCCTGCCAGGCTCCTTTATCCATGGGGTGTCCCAGGCAAGAATACTGGAGTGGGTTGATACGCCCTCCTTCAAGGGAATCTTCCCTACCCGGGGATCAGACCCATGTGTCTTGCATTGACAGGTGGATTCTTTACTGCTGAACCATTGGGGAAGCCCTTAGTGCATGAATAGCTAGAATAACTCGAAAATCAATTGCTGAGTATTTTAGAAACCAGCCTCCCCATTCTGCATTCAGTATCCTTTAAAAGTTTGTTCACTAAGAGTTTAAAGTAAAAGAAATCAGGTGCTCATCTTTTTAAGAGCTTTGTTTCTAAATTATAATAAGTAAAGCTACTGTTCTTACCAGCCACTTAAATAGGGTCCTGTTGAAGGGAGATGATGACATGAGTAGTTGCAGATTTAAGTCACTGCAAAGAAATAGCATTTAACGCCACCAGATGAAGAAACTGCAAAGTTATATTTAATTGTATCAAATTGATTCTTTAAGCTCTAACAGGATTTGATCAGTAACTCATTGAATTCTGAATTTGCCTAATAGTAATTCTTTTTCTTTTCTATGAATAACTATAGATTTTACTTAATTTAACTTGAGACATATGGGGAATTCCCTGGTGGCCCATAGGTTAAGACTTTGAGCCTTCCCTGCAGAGAGTGTGAGTTCAATCCCTGGTCAGGAAACTAAGATCTTGCAAGCTGCAAGAGGCACAGCCAAAATAAATTAATTAAAAAAAAAAAGATTTATAAGAAATACATTGAGACGTGAAATTACTGTAATGGTTATGAAAGAAATAAGAATAATTTTTATTGCCAATAATATACCAGGTGTAGACACTATCCACAACTATACAACAAAATACAGTGAGTCTTTAAGAAAGTGGTAAAAAAAACAGGAAACTGTTTAAAGAAAAATTTGATGTTGGCACATATGGCCCATTATCTAATTCTGACTCTAGAAAGGAATGTCCCCTAATCATAATTATCACTGCACTAAAAATTCACCAAACCATTTTAGAAAAAATAAACAACAGGCAGAACTAAATAATTAAGGGGTTTTTTGCATTTCCCATTATGGTCTCTCTTGTAAAATAAAGAGTAGATGGACTGAAACATGAATATGGAGGCATGAATGAGAATTATTTTATTCTCAAAACAAACAAGCACTGAATAAACTACATTCACATTAATTTGAAATGAAAATATGATGCATTTGCTTATTCTGTTTAATTTTGTACTACTTATGGACCATGGGGAAATTTGCAAAATGAAAATAATATTGCAAATATCATTTGATTCAGATGATCTTGGTGGCTCATTTTTCATGGGTCATCTCTTTGAAAATTTAAATTAGTAGGAAGTTAATTTATTAAAAACATTTAAAAATTCTCTATTGTCCCTCCCAATAGAATTAATCTTCTGTTGCATTTTGGAAACTTTAGGAAATATATAAGACAACACAATGTTCGGAATTTTTCTTTTAAAAAATAAAGTTATGACTTAGTAATTAAATGTCTGACATCATCACCAAATTGTCAGCTCCTTGTGGGATGGAACTGTCTCTCCATCGCTTTATCTGAAGCACTGACACAGCATAGGGCCTTCCTGTGGAAATGAACTCTGTGAGTTCGTACAAGTCACTACCTGTCTGAAGGCTTATTACCCTTTTATAAACTGGAGATTTGGATGAGGTGATCAGTACAATTTCTTCTCACAGAGATATGATTTGATGAATTATGAACCAAGGATGTAACATTTGCTCTACTGGGTCTCAGTAGTTGTAAGTTTTCGTAAGGAAAAAATTATGTAAACAAATAGCACTTTGATAAGATGAAGAAAAACAGCATAATGGACAAATTACTGGGAAGATCTGGTAATCTGAATAGAGGAAAGAAGAAAGAGTTAAAAATGAAGAAGCGTTTGAGCAGGGGTCATGGCTGATAAGGGAAGAGGAGAGAAGGCATTTCAGGCTGCAAGAACAGACTGAGAAAAGATGATGTATGTTTGGAGAATGATCAGCCCAACATAGCTGAGGCACATTAGAGATGAACAGAGGTGATGGAAGATGAAAATAATACTGATACTAAGAACTAAGATTTAAAAGAAGGACAGAGAAGATCAAGTTGTGGAGAACAAGAAAGCTTTGGCAGAGGCAGTGGGATTTGAGCTGAATCTTGGAAAATGAGTAGGATTTGAAGAGGAAAAAGAAGATAAGGTGGGTTTCATATAGAGGAAAGTATGTTTGATAGGTATGTTTAGGGCAGAAAAACAGTTTGATTAGAATAAAGCATTCATGTGAACATCAAGACTGTAAAAGGAGATGGTGAAGATTTGGGAGAGGACAGAGCATTCCAGGCAGAAGAATTTGCTT
Organism: Odocoileus virginianus; assembly: GCF_023699985.2. Lineage (NCBI taxonomy): Eukaryota > Metazoa > Chordata > Mammalia > Artiodactyla > Cervidae > Odocoileus > Odocoileus virginianus. The sequence goes on along the minus strand of NC_069684.1, from coordinate 56,957,973 downwards.
ATTACTTACATACTGAGTAATCTTTGCTGTTATATGCAGAGGAATCAAATAATGGCATGGAAAGCCTTGGGTGGCAGAGGAATAGAAAACCTCTTGGTCGAGAAAATAGAAAGACTGGAATGGGGCAACCAGTGGGGAAACCATTACCCAGGTCCCGTGAAGTGAAGAATACAGCAAAAAAAGAAAGAACCTCGGGACTTGGTTGACAAAATCAATAGGACATGTGAGGTAGAGAAAATATTGCAAAAGTTAAGAGAATGTGGTAACTTTAGCAGTGATATATAGGACATACAGGAATCTCTCACACATTTTGAGGGGTTGTGTTCTTTACATGAAGGGTCTTTGCAAAAATGCAGCAGGCAAAACCAGGTCTCACAGAATAGAGGGTACTCATTGGGAAGTTGAATACTTGGCAATAAATATATGCATCTGTTGATAAGTGTTCAATTGCAAGTAACATAAATTCCAACTATGGGTTACAAAAAACGGGAATCTAGTTTTCTCTCACAACAAGAAGTTTGGTAGTAGATATTTGCTGTGTAGGTTCAGATGCTTGGCAAACTTGCCTTTCTACTCTGACATTCTTAAGGTGAGGTGTTCATCCTTATGCTTCTCAACTCCTGGTCACAAAATGACTGCTATGTCTCCAGACATTACATTCATTTCTAAGGCAGGAAAGAAAGGTAGGGTTTTCTATCTTATCTTAGAAAAGAAAAAGTTCCTGCAAACCCCTAGCAGACTTGCATTTATGTCTGTTTGATCAGAGCTGACTGACTTGGTCACTTCTAATAGCAATGGAAAATGGGAATGTGTTTTCTGGGTATACTGTTTACCAAAGTCAAGATTATGTTATCAAGGAAGAAAGGAAAATGGATATTATGAAGGCAATTGGAAAGATATACTAAAGTATATTTTAGAGCGTAATAAATAAAAGTTCTAGAAAGTGATTGCTTTTAAGTGATAAAAATTTGTTGTCATGAAAACTTGATCAGTTGGTGACCCTTCTAAATCTCTCTCAAAGTTGTTTCTTTTCCTAACTGTCTCAACTCCATGCATGCTACCTACCTGGCATGGACTACACCAATGACCTCACTTGGTCACTTTGCCATCATCCTGTTGCTCTACTATTTTCTGTACAATAACAAGAATGATCTTTTTCATAGAAGGAAGTTACAACTCAACTTACAGTTTACATTATTTTCAAATCAGTGAAAATAGAAGCACTATATATTGATATGATCAAGATATTTTAAAGAAAATCTTTAGCCTTAGATAATTTTAGTATTAAATGTGAACAATGAGTTAAATAGCACACTATAAAATATATTAAAATTAAGTAGAAAGAAGGAATCAATAATTAAGTGGAAATAATCAATAACAACCCCCAAAATGGTTATTTGGGCTTCCCAGGTGGTTCAGCAGTAAAGAATCTGCCTGCAATGAAGAAGATGCAGGTTCGATCTCTGGGTCAGGAAGATCCCTGGAGAGGGGCATGGCAACCCACTCCAGTATTCTCGCCTGGAAAATCCCATGGATGGAGGAGCCTGGGTGGCTGCGGTCCATGGGGTCACAAAGAGTCAGACATGACTGAAACAACTGAGCATGCATGCAGGCAGATGGTGATTTGGGGGGAAAAGTCAGCAAAACTGATTAGTAAATGAGAGAGCTAACATTTCTGAAAAGATAGTAAGTTAAAGTTCTAATAAGCCCTTATACGGAAAACAGAGAATCTACATATACACATGTATAGCTAGATAGAACAAACTGCACAGCATAATAAATAACATTAAATACAAGAGAAGCTATAATAAACTTTCCAAAATATTTTTGTAATATGAGAAATTGCTCTTTACAGTTTCACATAATAAGTTAGAATAAAGTGTATGGCTTTTGCAAGGAAATGTCAAATAGAAAAAATTTCTCAGGAAAAAGATAACTATAGAAGAAAATGTGAAAGAGTCCTGGGAAATAGGACTTGTTAGATGGTTATAAACTGAAATTATAATGGAGTAATTGCAGTTTAAGCTTACAAAAACAGAGTTGGGGAGCCTTTGAGAATCTGGTCTCAGACACGTCTCTTGAACCTGAACTTACACCTTTGTTGAACTGTCCCAGACTTAAGAACACCACACAGCCATATTCAGGACAGCACCTACTAGCTCACTATCTTAGGGTTGGTTCCAAGGTCTCCTCTTATAACTATGTAAACTTTTTGGACCCCAATCAACACTTACATAGCAAGTACCCTTACTTCTTACCACTTACAGATATTGTTCTTGATAAACATCTCATGTAACTGCTGCTGCTGCTGCTAACTCACTTCAGTCTTGTCCGATCCTGTGCGACCCCATAGACGGCAGCCCACCAGGCTCCCCCATCCCTGGGATTCTCCAGGCAAGAACACTGGAGTGGGTTGCCATTTCCTTCTCCAATGCATGAAGTGAAAAGTCAAAGTGAAGTCGCTCAGTCATGTCCGACTATAGCGACCCCATGGACTGCAGCCCACCAGGCTCCTCCGTCCCTGGAATTCTCCAGGCAAGAGCACTGGAGTGGGGTGCCAGTGCCTTTTCCATCTCATGTAACTAACTGTAACCTGTTCCTTGATAAGCTTCCCCCATTTTGTAGTGAAAGGGAGCAGGACAATAGCCACTTCTGCCCCATGTCCTTTGCCCGTGGAAGACTCTAATCAAAGAATAAGTGTAATCAGAGAAATGAGAACATGCAGAAACAATGAAAAACAGTCAAAGGAGACTAAAAATAATACTAAGGCCGTCATTAAGCTTAAGCAAGGACCGTTAGTTCCTCCTTGGGGCTACAGATAATATTCTGAGCCGCATCTGGTGAGCTGTCTTATAGATACTGAAAGCCCAGGTGGAAGAAGTTAATTACATGATGATCAGACTGTACCCACGACGTAAGCTGCCATAATTCCAAGAACTGGCTTCAGGGAAATGTGAACAAATGGACCCTGGAACTAAAGATTAACTGTGCCTAAAACTATCAAGATGACACTGGTCAGACCACCAATGACCAATTTGAAGATGACTGTCAGAGATGACTGTGCTATTTCTGCTGTATCCTCCTGCTTCTGTCTATAAAAAGCTCTTGCCCCACTGGTTGCCAGTGCGGGGGAATCAGCCTTTGGACAGATGTACACTCTCCCCCACCCCCACCCACAGTTGCCGATATCTGAAATAAAGCAAACTTTCCTCTCCACTAACCTGGTCTGTTTATTGGCTCTTGAGTGGCAAGCAGCCAGACTTCACACATCTTTCTGTAACAGTAATGCTTCTCGAATCTGTGTCCTTGCTGCCAACATAAGAAATCTGACATAAACACCTTTTTATTTCAGTTAAGTCTTCATTCCTAAAATTTTGATTAATATGGGTGATGGGAAAGGGCCTGAGTTTTATACTATCTACATCAGAAAACCATTGAAAATGACTGGTGAGTGATAGGATTTGACACTCATTTTCAAGTGATCACTCCATCTGAAATACGCGGAATGGGCTGTAGGAAGTTAAGAGCAAAATCTGAGGGATCAATTATGAGGTGGATGTAGTAGTTGGGTAGAAAAAGGGGTTAAATTGGACTCATTTCTGCATTGGATCAGACTCCTAAAGAAGAAAATCAGAACTGAGTTATACACATGAAACATCTTGCTAGATATTGTCAACATTGTCAACTTTCAAAAAAATGGAAGCAACAGCTGTATAAAATTGCTTATTTCCACTCATTCTTATTAATATTAGATATTATTACTTTAGGAGCTTCCAAGGTGGTGCTAGTGGTAAAGAACCCATTTGCCAATACAAGTAAATATAAAAGACATGGGTTTCATTCCTGGGTCAGGAAGATACTCTGGAGAAGGGCATGGCAACCCATTCCAGTATTCTTGCCTGGAGAATTCCACGGACAAAGAAGCCAGGCGGACTATAGCCTGTGGGGTTGCAAAGAGTCAGACAAGACTGAAGTGACAGCACGCACGCTTTGTCACTTTGCCATTTTTGGTAATATAGAAAACAAAAAGTTTACATCTTTTGAATTTATTTGAATAATAGAAGGACCAGTCATCTCTATCATATATGTACTTGACATTTGCAGCTTTAAAAATAAATTGCATAGCAAATTCAGTAGTCAATTCTGACTTCATCTTAATTGCTCCCTCAGCAACACTGGACACTTAGACCACTTCTTTTTTGAAACACTTTCTTCTACAGGTTTTCTAGACATCACAAGCCCTAGATTTTCAGCTCACAGTCTGTCTTCTCCTGCTTGGGCTCCTTTACCCTCTCTGCTTTGGCTAATCCCCTGAATGTTGGGACATCCCATGGGTTTGACTCTGTTCGCCTCCATGCTCTTCCCTAGATGATATCATCTCATCCCACCCCAAGGCTTTCAGTTCAGTTCCGTCATCTTCATGAATGGTGCCTCTCTTTCCCCAGAGACTCTATCCCCCCTTCTCATTGTCTCCATCACACACAGTTTCAGAAATTTGTCCTCTGTAAATGCAGCAAAAAAAAAAGGCCAAAATATAAAAAACAAGACTGTCTACTTGACATTGTTCATAAAAACTGAAAAACAGAAACAAACTAAATATCCATCATAAGTGAAGTGAAAGTGAAAGTTGCTCAATCATTTCTGACTCTTTGAGACCCCATGGGCTATACACTCTGTGGGATTTTCCAGGCCAGAATACTGGAGTGGGTAGCCGTTTCCTTCTCCAGGGGATCTTCCCAACCCAGGGACAGAACCCCGGTCTCCCACATGGCAGGCAGATTCATTACAAGCTGAGCCACAACAGATTGATTAAACAGGATGTACTCATTAGATGGGAAACTATGAATACTTTGTTGTTTTGTTTAGTTGCTACGTAGTGTCTGACTCTTTGCCACCCCATAGACTGCAGCCCATCAGACTCCTCTCTATGGGATTTTTCAGGCAAGAATACTAGAGTGGGTGTGTTGCAGGGAGGGGGACCCCTTCCAGGGCCCGAACTGGGCTCTTGTCTAACACTTGGAAATGAATTGTCCAAGGAGACACATGTGCTGACAAAGCAAGAGATTTTACTGGGAAAGGGCACCTGGGTGGAGAGCAGGAGGGTAAGGGAACCCAGGAGAACTGCTCTGCCACCTGGCTTGCAGTCTCGGGTTTTATGGTGATGGGACTAGTTTCCGGATTGTCTTTAGCCAATCATTCTGACTCAGACTGCTTCCCGGTGGTGCACTCCTTGTTCAGCCAAGATGGATGCTAGAGACAAGGATTCTGGGAGATGGTCGGACCTGTGGTGTCTCCTTTCGACCTTTCCCAAACACTTCCGGTTGGTGGAGGCTTATTAGTTCTGTGTTCCTTACCAGGACCTCCTGTCGTGAAACAATTTATGCAAATGGTTACTATGGTGCCTGGCCAGGGTGGAAGGTTTCAATCAGTGTGCTTCCCCTAACAGGTGTTGCTGTTTCCTTCTCTAAGGGATATTGCTGAGCCAGGAATCGAACCCATGTCTCCTGTGTGGCAGGCAGATTCTCTACCACTGAGCTACCTGGGAAGTCCATGAATCCTTTACAAACCATGAAATAGACTTACTAATAAGTGCAAAAGCACAGTTGCAAAGCAGTGTAATCTCAGGCAGAGAGAATACAAATCAAAATGCAAAATGGAAAGGTTTCCTTTGAAGGAAGGATTCTAAAGTAATTGCTTTGTGCATTTTTGTTTTGTTCAGGTTTTCTTTTTCTTTGAGATGCACTATCATATTTATGATTTTAAAACAAAACTAAACAATAATGCTCCTGAACCAAGCTTGGGTCTGCTCAGTCTCACAAAGTAAAGCCAATCTGCTGCGTTGTGGTAATAATAATAAAAAAAAAAAAGGATGCAGCATTTATTGCCGAGTACCAAGCAAGGAACACGGACAGCTAGTGCTCAAAAGCCTTGAACACCCTGATCACTTCCAGGAGAAGGATTTTAAAAACAGGATGACGGAGAGAGTTTTGGGTTGCTTGATCAGCTTGTGGGCATTTTCTGATTGGTTCATTGTGAGTGTAACCAGGTGGTATTTTGGGAATTTATGTTATCAACCTTTTGGTTTCAACAGGTCTGGGGTGGCCACCATGCTTATGGTCATCATGCAATTAACTCCTTCTATCTGGTGGAGGTTTCAGTATCTGCAAAACAGCTCAAAGGATATGGCTCAGAATATTATCTTTGGCCCTTGAGGAAGAACTAAAAGGTCTTTGACTTTGCTTAGGGGCTAAACTATTTTTATTTTGTCTTGCTTGGCTGTTTTCCTTTGTTCTGCATTTTCTCACTTCTCTGATAAATTTACTCTTTGGAACTTGGAGAAGGCTGAGGAGGCTAGAGTTTTTCTCCAAATAAGAGGCAAGTGGAGGACATGGTCAAGGGGTCTGTCCTGGGAAGCCACTATAGGGTCCTGCTCAGTTATAATGCCCCCTTTTCTTTGATATTCCTCAGCATTGAGGGGTAAGAGTTGTGGGACAAGAAAAGAAAGAAAATTTTAGAGAGGTTAATTACAAAATCAGCATAGGAATTTGATTTTAGGAGGACTCAGTTTCAACATGAATGACAAAATGGAAGTAAGTGAAGATTCATGTATGGAATTATAAATGAGTTTTTCCCTAGTTAAATTTTCATAGAATGTCAGTTGCTCAGTTGTGTCCAACTTTGTGACTCCATGGACTGTAGCCTACCTGGCTCTTCAGTCTATGGAATTACCCAGGCAAGAATACTGGAGTGGATAGCCATTCCCTTCTCCAGGGCATCTTCCCAACCCAGGGATTGAACCTGGGTCTCCTGCATTGCAGGTGGATTCTTTACCTTCTGCGCCACCAGGTCAAATATAGAAATGTAGTTGGATATCTAGAAGCATATAACCATGGACTGCTAAGACATTAGCAGTATCAGGAAGTTGATGTAACAGCTTCTGAGACCTCAAGCTATTTCTAAGAAAAAGATTTGGGGGCAGGTTTAACAAACAACCAAATAAAAGAAGATTATGGGTGTTAGTGTGGTAACTGTGGCATATATTCAGCTATTTAAAATGCACATTTTAAGACCTAGTTACTAGTGAAAGTCACTCAGTTGTGTCTGATTCTTTGCGGCCCCATGGATTATACAGTTTATGGAATTCTCTGGGCCAGAACACTGGAGTGGGTAGCCTTTCTCTTCTCCAGGGGATTTTCCCAACCCAGGGATAGAACCCAGGTCTCCCACATTGCAGGTAGGTTCCTTACCAACTGAGCCACAAGGGAAACCCAAGCCCACTAGTTACTAATCATTAAAAACTTACCTTGAGCTTTTGACAAGAGAGTGGATGGCATGGTCTAGTGAATAGGTCATTGATCCAGGAGCTGGTAGAAGGCATCTATTCTTGAATATAAAACCTCCCGAGTGACTATGTTAAAAATGCTTCTAGAATGAAGATGGATTGATGGATGAATAGAAAAGTGGATAGATATGTTACAAAGCCAGTATAGTAAACATAAATGATAATATTGAGGTCATGGGTATACAGATATTTGTTGTAAAATTCTTCCAATTTTTCTGTGTATTTGAAAATTTTCACAAGAAAATGTTGGCGGGAGTACACATTAAGAAGAGACTATAGTATTTTTCTTTAGTCTTATGAAAGCAAAGGGATTAGAAGCATTTGCTCAGAGAGCACCCCATAGTTATATTATGGCGAGTTATATTATGGTAATTTAAAATGCCAGCAGTTTTAGGTCAGTTAATTATGTCATAATTGCTAGTTAGCAATCACAGCCAAGCCAAAGTGTGACCTCCCTGGTCCCCCACCACCAACAACTGTTCCCAAGCTGTTTAAACACCAAACCAGGAGGTAGCTGCTTGGAGTAGCAGTCTCCCCGTTTGCATCTGTGCCGCTGTGTGACCTTGAGAAAAGTGTTTAACCTCTCCCTTTCTTGAATTGTTCCATCTGAAAATGGTGACGATTATTAATGATCACAGGACCTCTCAGGACTTCCAAAGTGATTTTTGAAAGCACTCAGAAACAACTTAGACAAATTAAAGAACTCCCTCTCTCCTATTGATTTCACTTTTCAGTATTTTTGAGAATTTCAAATGTTTCAACGTGCCCTCCTGACCCCATCCTCCAGGGCCTAGCAAAGTGCCTTATACATAGTAATCACTCAATAAATATTTATTCATTTGATCTGATAACCTAACATTTCTAGAATGCATTTATTCAGGAAATGTATTAGTCATTTGATCATTACAACTACCCCATCCCTAAGAATACATCACAAACCTTGAGCTGCAGCAGAAACGAAGCTCAGATACCAATCCTAGGAGACCTTGGAGCGAAGGCAACATCATGTCTGGGGTTTGGTATTTTTCACAGCAATACATACCATAGAGTCAAGAGAAGAGATAATAAATCTAATTGACTGCCCTGGACGTTCTCTGAGCACAGAGTCAGGCACAATCTGTCCTGCAATATTTAAATGAAAGCCACATGGAGTCAACATTATTCCAGGGAAGAGAAGAGACTGATATTCTTAATTTTGAGCAACTGTATTGGTAATCAATTGGAATGCGAGAGCAATTGAAAAGCTGTCCAGTTTTCAATTACAGTATAAGTTGGGAAACAATTTGAAAATAATAGCTCATACAAAGAGTTTTTGCAGCAGTCAATATGGACTTCACATGAAGGACAAATAGGAATTTGGCAGCATATGCCCAGTTCAGCTACTACGCATCAGACGGTGTCTGTAGCATCCATTGAAGGATTCCCTCCTCATAACAGAATGTGAAACCTTTCAGAGTGTGGCACTACTGAGACTATTAAATGGAATATTCACTGAGAAAGCATTTCCAATGAATGCACACTAGCAGAACTGTGAACATTCCTATTAATGTACGATCAGTGCAAATGTATTTACATGTGTGGTTTGCTGAACTGGTTCATATTAGAAATGTTTATCTTATATTTTTCTGGTATAACAACATTATGAAACTGCTCACTCAGATTAAAGATAAAGATAGCTTCCACCATCCCCCACAGACTCTAACACTTTGCTTTTTTTTTTTCTTCTTCTATAAAAGGCTGTGTGGTTTGAAGACAAAAAAACAAACAAAACCCTGCACATTGTTATTTATTTCTTTACAGAAAGAAAACACAGCTCTCTGGCTCAATTTCACTTTATTACCAACTACAGAAATAGGGTAAATTTATAGGATTCAATTATACATTTGTCTCCTAGAGGATTATCCCCTTTTTTCTAAAGCTGGTTTAATCTCAAGAGATCAAGTGTAAATAATATACAGGACCCCACCCTGCTTACTTTTCCGGATATTGGGGTCCTATTTTGTATTATACTCCACATGATATATGTGGCAAATATTTATTATCGTTGAAAGCAAAGATAGCAGCTAATTGATTTAGATGTTTCATTCTGCTACAAAATGAGCTTTGAATCCTGTTTTTTTTTTTTAATTGAAATATAGTTGATTTACAATTTCAAGTTAGTTTCAGGTACGCAGCATAGTGATTCAGTAATCTCTCTCTCTCTCTCTACATTCTTTTTCAGATATTTTTCCCTTATAGATTATTGCAAAATGCTGAATACAGGCCCCTGTGCTATACAGTAGGCCCTTTTGATTATTTATTTTGTATGTAGTAGCGTGTATATATTAATCCCAACCTCCTAATTTATTATCCCCCCCCCCCACTCTTTCCCTTTTGGTTCCAGTTTTTGAAACAATGAGCCTTCCTGAATGAATGCTGTAGCTTCTATCAGACTGAAGATTTACAAATTGAAAAACCTACACCATAAGCCGTCTTTCCTTACATGTATGTGTTTCACTCTCGAGGCTTAGCCTTGTCTAAAGACCTTCACAAGCAGACTAACCACGCTTTGTGGGTTGCTTTAAGTGGGGTGTGCCTAAGGATGTCTTGGGTGGCTTCTGAAACTTGCTTCCAGACTGCGGTTTGCTCTCTGGATAGAGAGCTGTTTTCTGAGAACCTCATTTACATACCCACACAAACCCCCCAGCAGACAGCTGTTTGCCACCCTGACTGCACTGGTACCTGCACAGACATGCAAATGAGGTGACGCATACTTAGTGCAGTTGAGTGTTTATTAAATTTACTCACTTCCTAATAAGCCTGCCTGACAGAGGCTGAAGGAAGACCTTTTAAGCTTTGATGTAAAACCTAGGCAATAAATAAGGTGTTAGCTTTTTAAAAGACATTGAGGACTTTTCCTGGTGGTACAGTGGATGAGTCCCCCTGCCAATGCAGGGGACACAGATTCGATCCCTGGTCAGGGAAGATTCCACGTGCCATGCCATGGGGCAACTAGGCCAGTGCGCCTCAACTGCTAAAGCCTGCATGCCCTAGATCCCATGTTCTGCAACAAGAGAAGCCACTGCAGTGAGAAGCCCGTGCACCGCAATGAGACAGCAGCCTCCGCTCTCTGCAACCAGAGAAAGCGCATGTGCAGCAACAAAGACCCAGTGCAGCCAAAAAATAAATAAATTATTTTTAAAACAGACATCTTGAAAAAACATCAGTTCAGTTTAGTTCAGTCACTCAGCCATATCCAACTCTGTGCAAACCCATGGACTGCAGCATGCCAGGGTTCCCTGTCCATCACCAATTCCTGGAGCTTATTCAAACCCATGTCCATAGAGTTGGTGATGCCATCCAACCATATCATCCTCTGTCATCCCCTCTTCCTCCTGCCTTCAATCTTTCCCAGCATCAGGGTCTTTTCCTAAGAGTTAGTTCTTCGCATCAGGTGGCCAAAGTATTGGAGTTTCAGCTTCAGCATCAGGCCTTCCAATGAATATTCAGGACTGATTTCCTTTAGGATTGACTGGTTGGATCTCCTTGCAGTCCAAGGGACTCTCAAGAGTCTTCTCTAACATCACAATTCAAAAGTATCAATTCTTTGGTGCTCATCCAACTCTCACATCCATACACGACTACTGTAAAAGCCACAGCCTTGACTAGATGGACCTTTGTTGGCAAAATAATGTCTCTGCTTTTTAGTATGCTGTCTAGGTTGGTCATAGCTTTTCTTCCAAGGAGCAAGTGTCTTTTAAAAGATGCTTATTTAAAAAAAAAACATAAATTCAGTGATTCTAGATGCTGATTTCTTTCATCTCTAACTTTAGTGGCTACATAAATACATTTCCCCAGAATGGCTAAAATGGGTAACAGTTAAACAACTGTGAAATTTGTCACTGTAGATAGCATATTATTTTTCTCTATACTCCCAGCCATCTCCTATCAGTGCAGAGTTATTTATTTCAAATTTGAACTCATCCTAAAAACAGATTTTCTTCTCCACCAAAGACAATGGTGCCTTCTAGAAGGGAAGATGACTGAAAGGACAACTGTTAGTTTCTTTAGAACGGAGACTCCTAAGCTGGGACCTGGGGCTTCCCTGTTCAGTCAGTGGTAAAGAATCTGCCTAACAAGGCGTGAGGTGTGGATTTGACCCCTAGGTCAGGAAAATCCCCTGGAGAAAAAAATGGAAACACACTCCAGTATTCTTACCTGGGAAATCCCATGGACAGAGGAGCCTGGGGGGGCTATAGTCCATGGGGTTGCAAAAGAGTCATAGAGACTAAAAGACCAAGAGACTTAGAGATTAAAACAATAAAGTCAAGAACTGGGAGTGCTTGAGGGACCCTAAGGAGTTTCTAAGTCCAGGAACTCGGGTACTGACTACAGTGTGAAGATATAAACACCTGTTTAACATGTGTATGTAAATACTGTAATTGGTAAAACTTTAACAAATTTCATTTCAAAATTTATGTACTGTAGATATGCAATTGTGCCTTGTCCTCTTGACTTCTCAAATAGAGCAGCAATAAAATATAATTGCCATCGTATGTGCAAATTGTATAAAATGATCATTTCTTTAAAGATTTCCAGCCTCAAACTAGATAGGATTATGAACTATTCTAATACTTTAGACCATCTTTGCTTCTCTCCTTTCTGTTATCAAAAGAGAACAAAAATCTATAATGCCAAAAAAAATAAAAATAAAAATAAATCTATAATGCCTACAAAGTCCCCAAACTTATGCTAAAATAGGAATAATTGCATCATTTCAATGTCTTATGAGTCCTAGATTTTCTCCCAAGCATCAAACCTCAAGAGCCCCGTGAAGATGAAGCTCTACAACAGCTACCCAACCACAGATCTGAGAAGCACATGGAAGGTCTGAGTCTAGCTCCTGTGTCTCTGTTGACTTTTTTAATTTTTAGAGGAGAGAGGAAGAGTCCTTTGAAGAAAATTTACCATGGAGCGTGCAATTTACAAATGGAAAATTTAGACTTATCCACTAGTCAATCAGCAAAAATCCAATTGTCCTTTCCCAGTTGATAGTCTTTCATTGGAAGAATATAAGCTAATGTCACAATAACCTTGTTTGCAAAGGCAGGAAGGGACATTTTTAGTTACTTCTTCCTTTGACTTTAGGCAGGATGACATAACAATCATTCTGGACCAAAACACATGTTTTCTCTTCTATTTTCAGAACTCCCCAGGGAAAAATAGTTTCAGATTTTTTATAGTCATAAACTTTAGCATTACAAACATTCTCCCCTGTCTAGTCCAACGTCAGGATTTTACCCTCAATCCCTTTCATTCACTTTAAATTTACCCCCTATTTTCCCCATCATGGTAGAAATTATAACTGTTGATCACATCTCTTTAATTTCTTCTAAGTCTTATATTCGAGAATATTAGTCGTTTCTTAGCTTTCATGTCACCAAGCTGGGAAACTCAGACTTCTGTTCATGGGATTCTCCAGGCAAGCATACTGGAGTGGATTGCCATGCCCTCCTCCAAGGGATCTTCCCAACCCAGGTATCAAACCTGCCCCTCTTATGTCTCCTGCATTGGCAGGTGGGTTCTTTACCACTAGCGCCACCTGGGAAGCCCTCTAAAGATTTTGTCATACTTCTAATCTGAACATCCCTTAGTGTTTCCGTGACTCTCCTGAGACTCACCTACAATTTTAGTTTATCCCACTTAGTGAAAGACCTGGAAAGTAAATTCCCATCATCAACATTTCTTTGTTTTCCTTCTATATGTGCTTTCAAGATGAACCATGGATTCCATGGCACTCCAGGGCACCATTCCCCCCGCCGCCCCCCTGCCCCACCCAAATGCAGCTGCTTAAGAAATAACCAAGCATCAACATCCCTACCATAGCCAGGAAACAGCAGTGCTGACATGAAATGTTTGCTTAAATAAAACCCTCACCCCAGATTTCTTTAATGAAAGGAGTCTATTTTTTTTTGTTCCTTTGGAGTATCTATGAAACAAGGTTCATTCTCCAGGCAAGGAGGCCTGTGCTTTGTTAGCTGATTGCTTGGGACATAATTAGCTGACAATCTGGCACCAGAATATTATGCGCAAATAGGACAACAGGGCAGGAGAGGGTGGTAAGGTTAACCAATTTGGAAGCCTTTCAACATGAAAGGAAACCCTGAAAAAGTAAATTATACCCTGGTGTTGATCTTTTAAGCTAAAATCAATTTGAGTCATTATGATGGTTCTAGAAGAAACGATCAGTACCAGTTTGTTATAGGTTTAGAAACATTTACCATAGGAAATGCAAAAACTCCAGTTTGATATTCCTATTCCTTCATTAATAGCTGTTGAGGAGAGTGTGAATACGTGATTATGATTATAAGACTAGGTAACTTGTGTTTAGAATTCACCACACTGATACCCATGGCATATCTGCAAGCTTCATGTTGCTCCCTGGAAGATTTTAGGCTGTTTTTCTGTGAATTTATCTTCACAGGTTATTCTGGGGACCAGTTACCACAAGTCTTAAAATACATGATGCAAACATGAAAACTGAAGGGAGAAATTTTTAAAAAAAAATAAGGAAGTGAACTCTAACACATTGATCATCCTTGTTAGAGAGAAACAGAAAAAAAAAAAATTCTATATTTTTAGGAAAAAAAAAACAACTTAGCTGCATGTCTGTAGTGAGTTGGTTTTGACATTAAAAGAGAGGTCTGAATTTCTCTTTGAAAAGCAATAAACTGTTCAGTTGCTGCCATCTTATGTCTTACCCAATAGCTTGTCTTTTTTTTTTTCCCCTCTCTTCTAATTCCAGGGTGGAGTTCGTCATCCCGTGGCTGTTTTTGCCACCTTTTTCTCCTTCTGGACTGTCAGATTTCTAAGGAGACCTAGAGGGAGGAAGTTTGAAGAACTTGTTAGCCCACAGCTGCCTTTCTGTCGAGGACGGTGGGTTTGATTAAAGGGGAGTGCCCCCCCTGGATTTCACAGATCACATCAATCACGTTGATCAGCCCCCGAAAGGCAACATATTGTCTGGGACTCGGCCAAGGAGGGATATCAATTTCACAATTGCACTTATGTCTTTCAGCCAAGAACCAGTTTATTTTTGGCTCCTGAAGTCTGAGACTCACTTTGGAGCCGCAGTTTACACTTTCATGCTCTATGCCAGCCTCTCAGCGGCAACTTTCTCTTCAGTCAAGTAGAGGCATCGTAACAGCAAATTAACTCCTTACCGAAGAGCCTTGGTTTATGTTTTGACAGAGTTTTGATGCTCTTTTTTTCTCTTCCGTTATTAATTCTTCCTTTTATGAAGAGAGATTTCTTGATAGGAGAAGTCTCCTATCCAACAACACTCTGGGAAAATAGCACCATCAGAACTGGTAGTTTTCTAAGAAAAGTTAAAGAATTGTTTGAATCTTCAGTGTCTGATCAGGCTGATACCAATAACAATAACAACATCAATCACAATATGAGACAGTCGGCCTAATAATGGTTATGCCCATTTTTGGTGGCAAGTACATTGTATGTCTTAATGTATTTTGAATGATTTTTAATGTTATGTTTTGCAAATTGTGAAGAATCATTTATATATTTTATCTTAGGACCCCATCAAAATTAGACATAGTTTGCTCACATGAAATTATGAACTATAGCTACTTGGTATTCTCTCTTCACCTTTATATATATATATATATATATACATAAATATAGACATATATATATATTCAGTCTGTGTGTGTGTATAACACTTTTTAATCCATTTATTGTGTTTTATTTTTCTATTTGCCAATTTCTCGAACTGTACCTTTACTCTTCTTGTCTGAAATTCTGCCTTATTTAAGGAATAAAATGCTTACTAGGAGATGTATTACAATGGAAATTAGATTAATCACTGAAACAAATAAAAACAATTTCCTGACAACTGCGAATATCACGCAAAATGTTTCAGGTTAATAAACTAGAGCAGATCTAAAGTGTATTATCTAGCCGTTTTTGCTCTGTAAATTATATAATGAGTTGCAGAATGAAATTCAATGACTTTTTAAATACAAAGTTCTGCTTGGTTTTGACATTCAAGAATTTTAAAAACCACATAAAGATTTAAAACTGAATACTACTGTATTCTCCTTTAGGAACAGCATCTGGGAAACCTTAATGTTTAGTGACTACAGTTTCTGTAAAACTTCTTTAATAATAAATGATTAAATACTTACTATGACATTATTTCTGAAAAATATTTATTCTACCTTGATGTAAACCTCTGATGAGACACTTCTATTTTACCTCTAAACACTCTGAAAAAGGTTTTTAACACCAGTTTCAAATACTAAATTGAATGTATTCTTTGAATACTTAAAATAGATCTCAAGTAGAGCTATGTTTAGGAAATACTGTTTGATCATATTATTTTCTTTTGAATTATCAGAAGTAGGTGATACTTGTTTTTTCAGTTATTTTCTCAAATAGCAAACCATAAAAAGACATTATCACAATGTGCTCCTGAAAATTAACTCAAGATCTTGGCTTCTGTTTTTCAGTGTGATTATATTACAGCATTTGGAGCTGTAATAAGTGTTGAAACCTTATTGTGTTTAAATGAGCTAAGATGTGTGAGCTTCCATCAGCAATAACTATCTTTGAAATGTACTGCTGGATTCTTTAATTACCTTTAAATGCTTTCCTTAAATTATTTTAAAATGCTGCTTTTGGGTTTCTGGAAATATCAATGGATCTTTTCTAATGTATGTTTACAATCGAAAGTTTATTCTCTAGAGACTATCTTGTTCAATTTTGGGGAGCATAGGGATTCTTTGATCTAGTATTTCTTTTCTATTGATACAAAGTACTGCAATATCTGATTCAAATTTCTGGCTTATTATTTCTCCAAATGAGACTATTGTGCAGTCAAGTACATTTTAGAGGGCAAAAATGCTAATTAACACTTTCATACCAATCAGTAGTTTGATAAAAATCTTTATTTTTTAACCCTATGCTTGAAATCTGCTTTTAAATGTGAATGACAGGGATTTGTCTTTCACCAAATTACATACAGAAGAAGGATTAATGATTGGTGTCTGTAGAGTGATATTATTTGTCACGGTGACATGTTCTTGAGAATATGTGGTGTGTCATATTTCTCTGAAACTTGGATTTTGGTAGAGTAAATATCTTAATGTTGTTTTAATTCATGCTATTCATAACATTCATACTTGTAAATTAAAAGTGTTTATTTCTCTTCATATATTCAATCTTAGATTGTAACATTAAAAATGGAGGAAAGCTATTATTTGCCTAAGCGAATCTCACAACCTGTGATAATTTATCATTAATTTAACTGAGTTCTTGACTTTCTTCATCTTGATTTTCCTGTTAGATATCTACTACTTCAATGCATAGCCAATATTATCATGCACTGAACTAAGTCAGCAGTTTTGACATCTTCATTTCAATGTCCTTTTCTGTACCTTCAGCAATGTTAATGTTACAAATTATAGGAGGGCATATTAATAGCCATACCCAAGAAGCAGAAAGAAAAGTGCATTTTTTTAAACTAAGTACTAACTTGGGATTTCCCGGGCCCATTGTCAAGTCAGCCGAACCCACTGCTCCTCCATTGTGATGATAATGGATTCCGTGTTGTTGGCGCAAAGGTCGCGAGGTCACCGTAAGCTCCTTAATGGACTGTGAAATAACTTTAACTGCATTAACCTCTCTGGATCACATGGGTGGCACCAACAGCCACTCCTGAAATTCTCATTCGCTTATAGAGACAATACCATTAGATTATTATATTTTCAATTCCGAATAGCAATAGGCTCAAAGCAATTATGCAGCTAAGCATTTCCATTAAGTGAATAAGACCTTAAAGAAGATTAACTAGAACATCTCTTGTAGATATGTGGGGGGTAGGAATGGATACTTATGAAAATTTCACTGGACTTTCAGATACTTTAAATGCAAAGTGTTCACTACCTTAGGTTTTAGGCTATGAAGTCATTGAGTGAAATGAAAATCTCTTACACATATTATTAAGCCCAAGTGGATTCTCCCTGCTTCTGAACAGTGTATTTAGAGGATAAACATTTCCCTCTATTGATTTTTTAAAAAATAAAACTATGAAACCAAAAGAACTGAGAACCAAGATTGTAAACCAGAGAAACCCATGTTGGAAGCCCCATGCTATCCTTCCCCTGACTCCATGTAACAGAGATAACCTCTTCCCACAGAAATTTAAATGCTGTTGTCCTATTTTCTGCCTGCTGGTTATTGTGTTTAAAAGACCAAAATGCCTTCCTTTGAAACCACACAAAGCTGGGAAGCTCTTATTTCTGAAGGGCAAAAATAATTGCTACTGGTTTGCATAGATGCAATCAGACATCTTATTTACCCACACGTTAAACCCTGTTGGATAAGTATCCAAGCGAGATTTAAAGAGTACTGTGGTCATCAGTATTATCATTAAAGTACCTCATTGCCATCGTAATATGACATAACATAAAAACACACCATATTAAACACATGTTTTAAATGCTATTTGATTTTCTACTGGGATCTCATGAATTGAAAAGTGAAGACAGACTATATTTCTTTGCTTTTAAAATGCAAGTGGATATTTCCAAAATGAGGATCCAACTTGCAATTGCTTTTTATATTTAGATATAAAAGAAGATCCCCTTCTCCAGGGGATCTTTCCAACCAGAGGATTGAACCCAGATCTCTCGCATTGCATTGCAGAAGGATTCTTTACCAGCTGAGCCACAAGGGAAGCACATATATATATGCGTATGTATGTATGTATATATATATATATATATATGTATGTATGTATATTTTAATTCTGGAAAAATCTGTTATAATTGAAAGTGTCCTGGAATTGGGAAACTATAGTGACTTAATTAAAAATGTAAGCATCCTTTCTTTAATCCTGATCTCTGTGTGTATGTTTTAACCTTGAAAAACAGTTTTTGAGGATTAGATGAGAGTTAGTTTTTGTTTTCTAAAAATGGGAGGAAAAGATTGTAGCACAGTGGTGTGATCTTTGGAGTACAAAATGGTATTGTTCATATTATCTAAACAATCTCATAGAGGGGGTAAATTTTACTTCTACTTAAGCCAAATTCATCAAAATCTATTATTTGATCACAGTAGCCGCTATTATTTAAAAAAAATCGTTTGTAAAGGTCTGACTCTTTACTTTGCTTTACTTGGTCAGGGCCACTCTCTGACTGTTGCCCATCCAGTGCATCAACCAGATTACTATTCATTCATTCAGAGAGTAATTATCGCACACTTTCTGTATGCCAGGGCTTCCCAGATAGCTCAATTGGTGAAGAATCTGCCTACAATGTAGGAGACCCTGGTTCGATTCCTGGGTTGGGAAGATCCCCTGAGAAGGGAAAGGCTACCCACTCCAGTATTCTGGCCTGGAGAACTCCAGGGACTGTATAGTCTATGGGTTCACAAAGAGTCAGACATGACTGAGCGACTTTTGCTTTCGCTTTCACTTTTTCTATATGCCAAGCACTTCTGATGTGCAGACATTCTACAGTGGCAAGAAGATTAGCAGAGAGGTGTGATAAATGTTTTGACTGAGGCTTATACAGTGTGGAAACTCAAAGAAGGGCATCTATCCATGATGGAATTAAAGTTGTGCTTCCTCTTTCTATATTTCCTTGGTCACGTCGGCTCACCATGAATCTACTACCCAAGAACTTTGAAGCTGAACTTGGCTGCTTACTCTGTTTCCCTTCTAGCTTTCTGGGTCAACTCTCCAAGCCCACCACTCCCTGTCGAGTCTAATGCTTTCTATATGGAAAGCTGATGGATGTGCTCAAGATGCTTGCTTGTTCCCTGACCCAACTGCAAAAACACAGACTAATCAATTAATTAGTCTACTAACATGTACTGAGTATCTACTATGTTCTAGCAAGTTGTAGGCTAGGCTTTTTTACTCATATGTGTTTTGAGATTTGGATTGATAAAGATGCAGTAAATGACCATTAAGTGAGCACCCTTGTAATTCTTAAGGACTCTAAGTCTTTTCAATAATGATCAGGGTTCAAGTCAATAAATGATATTAATAGATTGTAATAAATATAAAATTCAGAACCTTTAGTGTAATTTCTACATTCCTCTTGCAGCACTATCCTGTCAAGAATATGATCACACTATATAGCAGATATATATATATACATCCACTATACATATAAGAACTGACTCATTGGAAAAGACCCTGATGCTGGGAAAGATTGAAGGCAGGAGAAGAAGGGGACAACAGAGGATGAGATGGTTGGATGGCATCACTGACTCAGTGGACATGAGTTTGAACAGGCTCTGGGAGTTGGTGATGGACAGGAAAGCCTGGCATGCTGCAGTCCATGGGGTTGCAAAGAGTCAGACACGACTGAGTGACCGAACTGAACTGAACTGATATAGTGGGTGAAGCCCAGTGTAAAGTCTACAGTATATTCAGCAACACATAAAAAGAATTATGCACCACAACCAGGAAGGATTAATCCCAGGGATGAAATGTTGGTTTAACATCCAAAATCAATCAGTGTAAAATATCATATCAACAGAATAAAAAACAAAGCTACACAGTCATCTCAATAAACAGGGGAAAATATTTAACAAATGCCAACATTTTTTGATGATAAAAACACTCCAGACTAATAATCCGTGGTTCGCATTGTACTTAATGATGAAAGCCTTGGTGGTTTTCCCTTTGGATCAGGAACAAGATGAGGATATCTACTCTTGCAACTGCCATTCAACGTTTGTCCTAGAGGTTCCAGCTGGGGTAATTAACCAAGAAAAAGAAATAAAAGAATTCCAATTAGAAAGGAAGAAGCACAATTATCTCTATCCACACATATATACATTTGTACACAGAAAGTCCTAAGTAATCCACTAAAAAACCATTAGAACTAATAAATGATTCAGCAAGGTTGTAGGATACAAGATCAATACACAACAGGCAATGATATTTCAGTTCACTGAAATGTCAGTGAACTGAAAATTAAATTAAGAAAACAATTTCATTAACAATAGCTTTATTTTTGTAAATCATTTTAAAAAATGTTTATTTATTTGACTGCATCAGTTATCAGTTGTAGCACATGGGATCTTCTTTGCAGCTCATGGGCGTGCTAGTTGTGGCACATGGGCTCCGTTTCCAAGGAGCATGTGTGATCTTAGTTCCCTAATCAGGGATCATGCCCATGTCCCCTACATTGGAAAGTGGATTCTTAACCATTGGACCAGCAAAGTAGTCCCAACAACAGCTTTTAAAAAGAGTGAAATGCTTACAAATAAATTTGATAAAAGAAGCACAAACCTTATACATGGAAAACTATAAAAAATATTGAAAGTTATTAAGAAGACCAAATAAATGAAAAAACATCTCATGTTCATGGAGTGAAAAACCAACACTGTTAAGATGACAATATGCCACAAATTGATCTATAGCTTCAACTCAATCCATATCAAAATTATCCTGAAAAAGAAGCACAAAGTTTGAAGACTTACACTCCCTGATTTCAAAACTTAATGCAAAGCAATGGTAATCAAGACACTGTGGTATTAGCATATGAATAGGCATATATATCTATGGTGTAGAACTAAAAGTCCATAAATAAAGTGATACATCCAGTTTAATTTTCAATGAGGATGACAAGACTATTCAATAGGGAAAAGTTAGCTTTTTTCAGCAAATGGTGCTGAAACAATGGGATGCTGCTGCTGCTGCTGCTGCGTCGCTTCAGTCGTGTCCGACTCTGTGCGACCCCGTAGATGGAAGCCCACCAGGCTTCCCTGTCCCTGGGATTCTCCAGGCAAGAACACTGGAGTGAGTTGCCATTTCCTTCTCCAATGCATGAAAGCGAAAAGTGAGACAATGGGATAGCCATATGCAAAAGAATGAAGTTAGACCCTTACCTTATACTGTATAAAAATTAACTCAATGAATCAAAGAACTAAATGTTAGAACTAAAACTATAAAATCTCTTAGAAAAA
Source organism: Odocoileus virginianus (assembly GCF_023699985.2). Classification (NCBI taxonomy): domain Eukaryota; kingdom Metazoa; phylum Chordata; class Mammalia; order Artiodactyla; family Cervidae; genus Odocoileus; species Odocoileus virginianus. Next base: position 56,936,648 of record NC_069684.1, on the reverse strand, counting down.
AATATAGAAGTAGATCTTAATTATCTTAAATTTGTCAGAAAGTTCTTAGATACAAGATCAAAATCGTGTGCAAAAATGAAAAAAATAGGTACATTGAATTTCATCAAAATTAAAAGCTTTTGTTTTTTCAATGGAAATATCAGGAAACTAAAATAAAACAACAGAAAGAAAGAAAATATTCTCAAATCATACAACCATTAATGGCCTGACATGCAGAATATTATGTAGGACACTTATAACTCAATAATAAAAAGAATTTAATTTAAACATGGACATAGCATCTGAATGGACATTTCTCCAAGGAATATATACAAATGGCCAATAAGCAGATGAAAATATGCTCCATATCAGAGATATTGTGATACAATAAAATATATATATTTTAGTTTTTGTCCTTGTTTCTGACTCAAGAGTTTCTAAAACCCTTGGAATTTCCTCAGTGATAGGAGTGTCTTTTGTTTCTACTGAGGCAACTCTTGGTGGATCCCTTGATAGCTTCAGGATGGGGGATTGTCACCAAGAAGACCAAACCTTGATTAGAAGCTTGGAACTTTCCGTCTCATCCCCAACCTCAGACGAGAGGGGTGGAGCTAGAGATTGATGCCTGCAAGATGGAAACTCTATAAAAAAAATTCCTAAATAACAGGCTTTAAAGAGCTTCTGGGTTGATGAACACATCCCTGAGACAGAAAAGAAGAGCTTCTGGGTTGATGAACACATCCCTGAGACAGAAAAGAAGCTCCTGTGTTTGGGGCCTTTCTGAATCTCATCCTATCTACCTTCTCATGTGACTGTTCCTTTCTATCCTCTACAACATCTTTTTAAATTAGCTAGTGATAGTAAGTAAAGTGTTTCCTTGAGTTCTATGAGGATAAACTGTTTAAGAGAGGGAGTGGGCTGTGGGAACCCCTGATTTATAGCCAGTTGGTCAGAAGTACAGGTGGCAATGTGAAACTTGTGATTAGCTGTCTGATGTGGTAGCAATCTAGTGGGACTGAGCCCTTAGCCTGTGTTATCTCTAGGTAATTAGTGTCAGAATTGAATTGGTGTCTGGAGAGCTGGAGAATTGGTTGATATGGGAGAAAAAAACCCATACATTTCATTGTAACAGCATTGTGAGTGAAGACAGTTCAACATCATTAATTGTCAGGGAACCACAAATCAATACCACAATGAGACATCACTTCACATCCATAGGAATGGCTAGAATCAAAAAAGTCGAACAATGACAAAGATTGTCAAGAATGAGTAGACACCATTACCTCCATGCGCTGTTGATGGGAAAGCAAAATGGTGCAGCTGCTTTGGATGACAGTCTGGTGATTTCTTGAATGATTAAACATAAACTTACCATATCATCTAGAATTTCCACTTCTATGTATATACAGGCAGACCTCATTATATTGCATTGCATTTTCAGATGACAGTTTGCATTTTTCAGCAAAAAGCATTTCTAATTAGGATATGTACTTTTTTAGACATAGTGTTAGTCTACACTTTTACTTTCTAGACTACAGTACAGGGTGCGTCTGTTCAATTGCTCAGTGTGTATGATTCTTTGCAACCGTATGGACCACAGCCCACCAGGCTCCTCTGTCCATGGGATTCTCTCGGCAAGAATAGTGGAGTAGGTTGCCATGCCCTCCTGCAGGGGATCTTCCCAACCCACGGATCGATCCCTCATCTCTTACGTCTCCTGCATTGGCAGGTGGGTTCTTTACCACTAGTGCCACCTGTGAAGCCCACAGTACAGGGTAAGCATAACTTTTATATGCACTGGGAGAGCAAAAAGTTTGTGACTTGCTTTATTGCGATATTGACTTTATTATAGTTCTCTGGAACCAAACGTGCAGTACCTCCAAGGTCTGCCTGTACTCAAGAGAAATGAAAATATACCCATGCAAAAAGTTGTAGATTATGGTTTAGGTCAGTATTATTTTTAATAGCCAAAAGTGGAGAATACTGGAGTGGGTTGCCATTTCCTCCTCCTCCGGGGGAACTTCCTGACCCAGGGATCAAACCCACATACCCTGTGTTTCCTGCATTGCAGGCAGATTCTTTACCACTGAGCTACTGTGGAAGCCAAAAACTAGAAGCAAAACAACCCAAATGTCCACCAACCAAAATCAATACAGTATATATATATACATATGTCTCCATACAGTGGGATATTCATGCTAGTGTTCAGTGGTGTCTGACTCTTTGTGACCCCATGGACTGTAGGCCACCAGGCTCCTCTGTCCACGGGATTGTCCCTGCAAGAATACTGGAGTGGGTTGCCATTTCCTCCTGCAGGGGCTTTTCCCAACCCAGAGATCAAACTGGCATCTCCTGCACTTCCTCCATTGCAGGCGGATTCTTTATTGCTGAACCACAGGGGAAGCCATACGGTGGAACATTATTCAGCCATAAAAAGGAATGACTGTATTGATATATGCTACAACTTGGAAGAACCTTAAAAACATGCTAAGTGGAATATGCCAGCCACAAAAGATCATATTTTCTATGATTTATTCATATGAAAATCCAGAATAGAGAAATTTATAGACACATACAGTAAATTACTGGTTTGCTTAGTTAGGGACGGAGGAGAGATGGAAGAGGTGGGTGGAGGAATGTTAAGCTGAAAGGTATACATTTCTTTTGGAGATAATGAAAATGTTTTAAAATTGACTCTGTTGATGATTGCACATGTCTGTAAATATACTAAAATCCATTGCATTGTACACTTTAAATGAGTGAATTATATGGTATGTGAAAGACATCACAGAATTGCTAAAAGAGAAAATTCTGTAATATATATTCTAAGTTACATACTCTAGAACTAAATTTCCTTTCAGATATGAGAAGTTATTTTCCAACCATAAAAGTACAAGAAAGAATTCATGAGTCTCAGGAATACACCTTAGGGATCAGATTGGGGTGAGAGTTAATGTAATTGGCAGCAGATCTTTGAGGTTATCGACAACTGAGGTTTCATGTACAAAAAGACAAAGTTGGCTTAACCTCTGTTCTCATATATAGATTTACACAAGTAAGACTAGGAACTTGAAATAGTCAATCATAAAAACTTAAAATATGGTGAGGCCAGTTATCTGAATCATCATTTGAAAGCACCCACTGCCTCACTTTTGCCTTTTTTCCCCTATAAATTGGACTTTAATGTAATTCCTGTCTCATGTGGTATTTTCCACATCTCCGGGTTTGTATTATGCCTATCTTCTCTCTGCAGTTTTTCAATAATAGCTGATATCCTACATATCAGGTACAAAGGACAGCATCCATCTGAAAACAAGAAATAACATTATTTTTAATATTCTAAAATGAGGCCATATTTAACAAGTTAAGTGTATGACCACCTCAGACAAATGCAATCATCCAACTCAAAGAGAGACCCAGCAGCCCATGTCCTGTCCTTGCAAAAAGGAGCGATAATGGGTGAGCGTGTCTTGACGTAATTGTTCTCACTGAAGTTTATTTGCTTCAGGTCCCAAGGTGCCATTGCATTTTGCCATGAAGGCTCTTGCAACATTACATTGTGTGTTTTACCTCCACAGGTCTTGCTCCCATTAGTATCCCCTGAATGAGAGATTTTTAATTTGCATGGGCATTTTTCATGTATCAGAAGACAATTTTTAAAAGCCTGGAGGTACCTATATTCATTTAACATCCTTCAAGAACATTTCAAAATTCCCGAGAGGGCTATTTCTGCTTCTCTCTTCAATGTATGTGGTCCAGGAAAATATTAGCCCTATTACTGAATACTCAGCCTTTCATCTTTAGGAACGGGTGATCCAGGAAATCCAATGGGATGGTTCACTGAAGTTGGCCTGATGACTGTCTTAAGATAATCACAACATCGAGACCCAATAACATGATTAAGAGATTTAGTCATTCAACAGTTGTGTACTGTGTGTCTTTCATGGAGTCAGCCAGTGAAAGACTCAGTCCCCAAGGGCAAAGGGGGAGATGCTATGCATACATACAGCCACTGTATTAGTCTGTATGGAACAAGAGTCATTGAAAACATATAAGTTTCCGTAGAAATGCAAAGTGAGAGGAGAGCACGTTGGCTTCATGAAAGTGGTGGTATTTGTGTGGAACTTGAAAAAAATGGTATTTCAGTTTGAAAGAGTGGTGAACACATTAAAGGCAAAGGTCAATGGATAAACAAAGAAACACAAATCTTGAAATATTTTACAAAAAGGTGAACTATGTTTGGCTGGACCATAGAAAATGAATAGGGAAGAAGTCTGGAAAGTCAGTTGAAGCTAGATCATGAATGAAATTAGAATGCCAGCTTAAGAAATTTGGAAGTTGCAAAGGTGATACCAGTTATCAGACTGTTGCAACGAGTCCAGGAAAGTATGAAGAAGGGTTTTAAGGTGGGTCAGATGGTAAAGAATCTGCCTGAAATGCAGGAGACCCAGATTCGATTCCTGTGTTGGGAAGATCCCCTGGAGAAGGGAATGGTCACCCCCTCCAGTATTCCTGCCTGGGGAATTCCATGAACAGAGGAGCCTGGAAGTCTACCGTCCATGGGGTTGCAAAGAGTCAGGTGTGAGTAAACAACTAGCACTTTCACTTTTCACTTTTAAAGATATAGGAAAGTTTTCTAGGACATAGAGAAAGTGGTTTTTCAGGAGTGGAATCCACAGAGAAGTTGGATACTTCTCTGGATACTACACACCAATGATACTTTAAAACTCCCTGAACTGACAAATAAGAAAAGTGAATTACATGTAAAATAAAATATTTCAAGAGACCTTATTAAGAAATAAAAGTGATTGTTAGAGAAAAAAGAATAGGTGAAAAGCAAACAGAAAAAAAAGAGATAATCCAAAGACAGAATACTGAGGACATGCATGTTTTCAAATCAGAATAGACAAAGGTGATATTGGAAAGGAAAGTGGAAGAGAATTTCAAGAAAAAGAAGTTAGGAGACAACGGAGGAATAGTGCAAAGCTCAGAGAAGGCGATGGCACCCATTCCAGGACTCCTGCCTGGAAACTCCCATGGACGGAGGAGCCTGGTGGGCTGCAGTCCATGGGGTCGAGAAGAGTCCGACACGACTGAGCAACTTCACTTTCACTTTTCACTTTCATGCACTGGAGAAGGAAATGGCAACCCACTCCAGTGTTCTTGCCTGGAGAATCCCAGGGACAGCGGAGCCTGGTGGGCTGCCGTCTATGGGGTCGCACAGAGTCGGACACGACTGAGGTGACTTAGCAGCAGCAGCAATATGATTTAATAGTGAGGATGCTGTTTGGAGAGAAATTAGCAAACAAAATTGAATATATAATAATGCTGTTATCAACCTATAGTCATATCATCATTTGACAGCTTATCAAGCACTTTTAAAACTTCTGAGTAATGTAGGACATTTTACTAATACAGGTAGCTTTTTAAAGTTTCCATCTTAAATATTCATTTGCAGAAATTATGAAACCAATGAGAAAACCAGTAATAGGTCACAGAAAAGGCTAATTATCATTTATAGTGTAATTGATGCACCTGATAATTAATTAATAGAAACTAACCTCAATGAGATCCTTAAATTCCTACATCATTTGTAGCTGGATCAATCTTATGTAATCATCTCATATTAAAAAGGCAAAGTGACCAAAGTTTTGAATTTGCAAAAGGAAAATGTAAAGGTCAGCTTTAATCTTTGTAACTGTCACAAAACCTAGACAACTATTTACTCAATTCAAAGGTTAAATAAAGGAATCCAAAAAGAGAACAGGGGTGTCCAGGGCAATAATTTTTAAACTTAAAAATTAAATAGACCCAAGAGGTAAACTGTAAAACTATACAAATCTCCTTTCTCTAATAAAAAAAAAATTTGTGTTTTATTTTTTAAGGATGGATGTGTTTTTTTCCTAAACATGGCCCATGTAAAAAAGCTCTTTCCGTACAAGCTATTTAAACTCAAAGTTCTAAGATGGAAAAACTGTGAATTTAGCAAATTGTTTCCTTTATTATTTTCTAAGTGAGTACCTCAAATATAAAGGGTATTTCATAAATTTGGAGTTTGAGATTAACATACACACACTACTATATATAAAATAGATAACCAAGAAGGACCTACTGTATAGCACAGGGAATGCTGTTCAATATTTTGTAATAACTTATATGGGAAAAGAACTTGAAAAGAATGGGCACATGTAGAACTGAATTACTTTGCTGTACACACGAAACTAATACAATATTGAAAATCAACTATGCTCCAATATAAAATAAAAAATTAAATTTTCACAAAAGATCATTTCATTTGGCTCATGGGGAAGCCCTTCTATTTCTTAAAGTAACTTAAGAAACTTATATTTATATAAGTTTATATTTAGTTTATATAAGTATATAATATAAATATTTAGTTTATATGAATATATAATATAAATATAAACATATTTAGTTAAGAGAAGATAATTTTATAACCACTTTGAAGGATACTCGTGATTATTTTGATAAAATATTCAATTTAGCACCATTACTAAAAGTTAGCACATAACTGAGAAATGGAAATGAGAACAAGTCTCTCTGGTGCCAAATTCATGGAAACTTCAAGTGATTGTCTGCATTTCTATTGAACCATTGGCTTGGTACACTTTGATTATGCACAGACGTTATCACCTTAAATGTGTAGTATTTCTAACAACTTTAGGACGCATCTCACTTGATTCTCTTCAAACGTCCTATGTGGCAAACAGCACAGATTTTATAATTCCTATTTCATAGATGAAGCAAATGATTCCTAGAAGATGAAATGGCCACCTAGAGGATCACTGCAAATTAGTGGCAGAACCTTGCTCTTCAATGTAGGCAGTGATGGTTCGCTCATTTAGGATCTGTTTTCCACACTGAAACGGAAGCTCCCGAACGACTCTATTGCTCATTGCTGCACCCCTGAATCCAGATCATGGCCTGGCACATGTTAGATGAGCAATAACTATTCCTTGAGTAAATGAATATATAAGTGACATATTCAAATCAAATAGATAAACATCAACAATAACTGCATTCATGGAATAAAAGGACAGGATCTGAATGATGGAGAATGTGTGAAACTTGGGTCAGCATTAGGAAGATAGTATTCTTTCACTTTTTATTTATTTTTTCTTTGATTTTTCCAATTTTTAAAAAAATTTTATTTAAGTATAGTTGATTTAAGCAAAGTGGCTCTGTTACACACACACACACACACACACACATATATATATTCTTTTTTGCATTCTTTTCCACAATGTTTTATCACAAGATATTTAATATAGTTCCCTGTGCTGCGCAGGAGGACCTTATAGTTTATCCATCCTATGTATAATAGTTTGCTTCTGCAAATCCCAAACTCCCAGTCCTTCTCTCCCCCACCCCTTCTCTTTTTATGACAGGTTTATTGAAGTGCAAATTGCCCATTTAAAATATACAATTCAGTGACTTTTAATATATTTACAGAATTGTGCAACTGTCACCACAGTACAATTTTAGAACATTTCTCATTCCCAAAAGGCTGTTCATGCCCGTTTTTGGTCATTCCTCATTCCCACCCACCCTGAGTCCCATGCAACTGCTAGCCTACTTCCTGTTAGAGCTGCCTTTTGTTGGACATCTTGTGTAAACAGAATCATTCAACGAGTGGTCTTTTATTTAGGTTTCTTTCACTTAGCATACTATTTTGTGGGTTCATCCATTTTGCAGTCTGTATCTGTAGTTCTTCCCTTTTTGTTGCTAAGTAATATTCCTTTGTTTAGCTAGAACATATTTTATTATACATTCACCAGTCGATGGATATAGAGTTGTGTTCATTTGTTTGAATTCCAATTGACCATAAATTTAAGGGTTTATTTCTAGACTCTCTAGATCTCTTATAGAGATCATGGAGTTGCACCTTTTATATTCTTGGTTCTTGGTTGCACCACTCTTTAATACATATTTTTGAACCTCTGTCATATACCAGATAGTTTGCTGTGCAATTAGGTTAGATAAACAACAAGTATTCTTTTAGATGAAGACCCATCTTTTAGGTAGGGTCAGAAGAAAGGTAAAGGGCTGGTGAAGCCTTCTTTAAGGATATTCAAAGAGAAGTGCAAATTTCTATTGGGCTTCTGATTCATTACTACCAGAGAGATACAGGAATTATATAGGGCAGGATGATGACTGCTAGAACCTTGAATAGTTATATTTGCCTAGGTGTTTATTTTTATGATCCTTTAAGTTAAGGTGAAGTGAATTGATTACACCTGCTTTCTGGTGAGTTCTCTGCACTTACACTGAACAGCTCAAGAGCCTGGAAGACAGAGGTGGAGCCATCCTGAGGAGTCAGTCTACCCATTTTAATGGCAGCACGTAAAAATCAACCAAGAAATGCCAAATTATAAAGAGGAAAACACACGTGATTAAGAAAATGAGAAGCAAAATAGAATAGAAAGTCTGGAGAGGTTTGGGAAATTTTTCTGACTCTCAGAAAACACCTTCCACTTTAACTTCAAAGGTGCTTTGACTATAGCATTTCATAAAACCTGCCAGAGGGAAGACTGCTTTTCTGAAAGATCTTATACTTCATTAGACTAATAAGAACTATAGATTTCCCATTTTTGGTCTTGGCTCTCAGGCAGCTTTAAGTGAATTTAGTCATCAATTGATGGATGGATCTCCAAGGTTTGTTTGTTTGTTTGTTTGTTTGTTTACTGTATTCATACTTTCAAAGTTTCAAATCCAAATGATTATTTTGTCTCTTCTTTTTTTATTGTAAGACATCTCAATTTTTTAAAAATCAGGCTAGGATGCAATTTTTCTGAAACAATTCCAAGGTATTAGATTTCAAATCTCTCACAGGCAATAACTTCCCTATCTTACCACACTCACACAAACTTACTACCACTCTTAATCGAGAACCAAATAATCTACATGGTTATCTTGTTCACAAATTAGAAGAAGTCTTATTTAGAAATAGGATTTTATTTTTTCTAACGTCTTATGAATTACTAAGATTGATGATTTGGCTTGTTTATTTTTTAATACAGTTAAGTGTGAGTGGAGAGTCAATAGAAATAGTTGAAAGAGAGCATCAGTATATAAAAATCCATAATATGGATTCTAAAATCAATTTTGAAATATAACTTGAGAAAATTCTTCTGAAGGAAGGTGAGAAACTGTTGAGATAAACGTAAGTCTTTTTTTCTTTTCACTTGCAAAGTGTGCATCATTCTTCTAGTAGCATTTCATTTAAAATACGAATTCTAGAGAACAAGAAAGACTGTACCAGCATCTATGGGAACTTACCAACAGGACAGCTGTTCAACAGTGGTTTTATTATGCTACAGCAATGTTAACAACCAGAGAAATTTGGCATTATACCTATTACAAATATTATATGTAATATATAAACATAGTAAGTCTGTAAGTATGCAATCGAAAACAAAATCAAAATGACACTGCATGAGCATAATTAGATAGTATTCTAAAATTAGTCTGACTGTTAGAAATATGCCTGAACCCCACCAAGGACACTGGATGTTGTGATTCTGGTGTATAGTCAGGCTGAGAGCCTGAATTAGACCTCAGAGGATCTGGACATCCTAAGGGAATAATCAGATTAGAAAACAGATACACATAAAGATGTCTATCACTGAATTATTTACAATAGCAAATTAGTGACTTGCTATTATAGGAAATTAAGTAAATGTTATATAAATGGACTAACATGTGGCTATTCATAATTATGAAGATGGATAATTTAAAGCCATAAGATATTCTCATATCATTAAGAATTTACTACAATGCAGGTTCCATGGAGGCAAGAACTTTTGTCTCTTTGGATCACTGCTTTATCCTGCCTTGATAGTATTTGGCACATAGCATGTGGTCATTAAATATTGTTGAATTAAGCAATGAATAAATGATTTTAAAAGCAAGATAAAATGCACGTATAGTAATAGCTCAGTTATATTTAAAAGTCATTATGAAGTTGAAGGAAATATGCTATTTGTTTTCCACTCAGAAAAAAAATTGAAAGCCAAACAAAAAAATTTTAAGTGAGAATCTATGCTCACAGCCTTTTTTAAGCTACTATGTGGCATGATATTGCTTATATGTGGAATCTAAGAAAAGGCTACAAATGAACTTATCTACAAAAAAGTAAGAGTCACAAATGTAGAAAACAAACCTATTGTTACCAAGGGGTAAGGGTCGGGAGGGATAAATTGGGAGACTGAGATTGACATGTATACTTTGTGTGTGTGTGTGTGAGTGTGTGCGCCCACGTGCACGCGCTCAGCCGTGTCCAACTCTTTTGTGACCTCATGAAATTTTCCACGAGATCTTCCATGGACAGAGAAGCCTGGCGAGCTACAGTCCATAAGGTTGTCAGGACCTTCTCCAGGGGAGTTCCTTCTCCAAGGGATCTTCCCAACTCATGGATCAAAGCCATGTCTCTTGCATCTCCTGCATTGTAAGGCAGATTCTTTACCGCTGCGCCACTCATGAAGCCCATACACACATTACTATACATAAAACAGATAACTAATAAGGACTTACTGTCTAGCACAAAGAACTCTACTCAATATTCTGTAATAGCCCGTACGGGGAAAGACTCTAAAAATGAGTGAATATATGTATAACTGATGCACTTTGCTGTACACCTGAAAGTAACACAACGTTGTGAATCAACTACATTCTAATAGCAAATTTTTAAAAATCTACTATGAGGTAAAGTAATTCAAATTCTGACTGTTGAAGTTGGGCATTCATAAAAGCATTTCCTCGTGTATTCTACTAGATTAAAACTTTAGAATATCAGGCAAGAGTGCAAAGCTTAGATTTGGCAGGAATATGCCAGAGGTGGGATTCACAGGAACCCACAGAAAGACCCTGTGTGTCTCTGAAAACCCTGCAATTTCAACCCCCATAAGAGTTTCCTAGAGGTTTAATTTGATGCCTGACACATCACTGTGCTTCTCGTTGACACAGAGGGCACTCTGGCTCTGCCTGCTTATCCCACAGCAAAGGAGGCCTGTTGGGCACATAAGGTGTGCACGAATGCTTGATGATTGACTGGTTGATTGGAAAGAGGCAGATATGAGTCTGGAGGACAGGCTGTCAGTTCCAGATGGTCCCTTGAGCAAGAACAGGAGGCAATCCAGGAAACTCTGCCCCAGAAAAACCACAGGCTGTCAATTACATGCATCAAGCACTGTTGAGAAGAGGCAAAGCGGAAGCAAAAAGGAACTAAGAAGTTATTCTTCTTGGATGTGTGGCTTACACAGCATCTTCATTTCACCTTTACCAATTGGTAGGATATTCCCAGGAGCCCTTGCGTCCACATATAACCCCCCAAGTCTCTACACATCTCTGTACAATTAGATGGACTTGAAGGAAAAACACATTGGCTTCATGATTCTATTTCCTTCCCACCCTCCCCTCCCAGCACCATTCTTTCAATCATTTCTCCTCTTTTTTTTTTTTTGAAAAAGTTTATTTGCTGCCAAAGAGAAAGTGTGGTCTTTGTTATTAATGTTGTAGAAATACAAATATGTCCACCTCGGAAAGGAGTCTTCATTAACTCCCACAGCCCAGAAAATTAAGGCACGCCTCATCAGCAGTGGAGCTTGCTGTCGACTAAATTGCAAGGGACTAGTTGAGTTGCTGGGATTCATAATGCTGATAGAGCGGTTTCCACGTGAATGAAGGATAAACAGCGATTAATTTCAGCCAATAAATAATGGTTTGAGGCCCACATTGAAAGAGGAACAATTACTTTTCCATTTTTCCTGCCAAATGAGCTGATAAGAGAAAACAGGGGAGTTGGCCACGTAAATCAGTCTTAATTTTATCTTCCCCATTAAAAAGCAGCCATTAAGACCATCTTCGGCTCATTTCATCCTCCTCTTGTTTCACTTTTTCAATTTGCACAAAAGGGGGGAGTTTGCTCGTCATAAAATTTCACTTTGGCCAACCTATCATTTGCATCTGGGCCAATAAATAGCAATTAGCATAAACATTTAAATCAGGAACTGGAACAAATTCTTGTTCCCCCAGCAAGCTGTTAAATTACAGTATTTTACTATATATAAGAAGCGCTAAACAAAAGATCTGTCGGCCACTATTACCCTCTTCCAAATAGGACATGGTTGAAAGAGAAATGATAACTCCAAACCCACAAACTTCTCACTCAGATCCAGCATGTCTGTCTCATGTGAACTTGACCTGTAGAATCAATATTTCTTGTCCACTGGTTAAGTTCTCATACCAAATAAGTAGCTTGTAACTCAGTTTTTTGAATTATGAAAATCACCGTATGGACTCCTTTGGATAAATAAATGCTTTGCCTTATTATTAAAAGATGCATCAACAAGAGTTATTTTGAGCCGAAATCAAAGTTCTTTATATGAAGCACAATGAAATGCATATAATAAAGAGATACGAACTGGCTAATTTTGTGATTAAAGTGCCCTTCTGAATTCAGAAGGGAAAAGAAAAAAATGTTTTATGATCAAAATCTCAGTGCAGAAAGGTCCAGACCTATAGCTCGTCACCCCCAGCACTGGTTTCTCCCAGTGGCTGCTGGAGATGGTTTGTTAAAAGAGATTGGTTGTCCTGTCCATTCCAAACTCTCAACTATCCCTTCCTCCCATCCTTTCCACTGGTAACCGTAGGTTTGTGGGATGCACTTGAACACACCGAGTGAGTGAGTGGGTGAAAGTCGCTCAGTCATGTCCGACTCTTTGCAACCCCATGGACTACACAGTCCACGGAATTTTCTAGGCCAGAATATTGGAGTGGGTAGCCTTTCGCTTCTCCAGGGGATCTCCCCAACCCAGGAATCAAACTGGGGTCTCCTGCATTGCAGGTGTATTCTTTACCAACTGAGCTATCAGGGAAGCCCCATGTACACACTACTGTATTTTAAATGAATAACCAAAAAGGACCTACTCTATAGCACCTGAAATTCTGCTCAATTCTGTAGCAGCCTTGATAGGTGGAGAGTTTGGGGGAGAATGGATTCATGTATGTGTATGGATGAGTTGTTTTGCTTTCCATCTGAAACGGTCACAACTTTGTTAATTGGCTATCACCCAAAACAAAATTAAACGCTTTTTAAAAAAGAGATTGATTGTCTCATACATGTTGTTCTCAAAGACAGAAATATAACCCCATTCGCCTTTATCTAAACCTACATTTTTGGCCCATGCTCTTTCCTGACACATCAGAGGGTCATGATGAGGCTTCGCAGAGAGATATGCAGAGGACAAATACAGAGATGGGCCCTAAGTCTCCAAACCAAATATTAAGCCTCATACCTTCTTTCTCTTTAAGCTCTTTTATCATCAAGCAAAACTTAGTTCATTATTTATCTATGGCTCATTGAAAGTCAAGGTGAGTGCTTCTCTTGATTAGGCCCTAATTAATTTTGGCTGGAAATCCAGAGTGGAACAGAGTGGTCTTGATGCTTTTTATGAAGGCTTTCACTGGAAAGCTGTGGGTTTACCAATGAAACACTATTAACTGCTTCCAGTTTGTGTACGTGTAAAAAGTTTCCTTGTAGTTATATAGGTTCCAGTGAAAAGAGAGTTCCTTATTGCTTTTGATAAGTGGTTCTCTTACATACATCAGGCATTTAAAAAGGGAAAGAATTTTGCCTGACTTCTAAGGAATTTGAGCACAGTCACCCTGATGTCAACTAAAAACATTAAGATCAATGCCTCCACCATCTCTGGCATTAACCAAATGTTGAACGGCATTGCTTCTTCTTGTAGCACATCAAAAAATAGTAATAGCTTGGCTTTTAGCTTTGAGCTTACAATTTACCTGTTGAGTTATGCAAATGTGCAGATCCTTCCTTTATTTTTTTTCTCTTTCTAGCCCCCACTAAACAATGTACTGCCCCTTAACCTGTTATGTTTATATTTGGCCCTGGGAGAAAAATAAGAGAGAAAAGGGAAGAGGTACTCGTGTTCTGCCCCAATGTTTAAGGGCATAAGCAGAATCAAAGGCACCAGGAATCCCAAGAATTTTCCTTCTGTCTCAACTGTGTATGTGTGCATGCTATGCCACTTCAGTTATGTCCGACTCTTTGCAACCCTATGGACTGTAGCCCACCAGGATCCTCTGTCCTTGGGACTGACTCTCCAGGCAAGAATACTGGAGCAGGTGACCATGCCCTTCTCCAGGGGATCTTCCCAACCCAGGGATTGAACCCACATTTCTTGTGTCTCCTGCATTGACAGGCAGGTTCTTTACCACTAGTGCCACCTGGGAAGCTTCCTATCTCAACTGCCACCTTCTCAAGTGGATGATGATAAATTTATTTAATCTACAAATATGTAGTGGGATCTTCCGTGTGCCAGACTCTGGTAAAAAACACTGAATGCAAGGCCTCTGCCCTTCTCACCTCAAATTTGGGTTAAGAAAATTTAACAGAACAAGTGAGAAACATGTGCCAGGTTATACGTCAATAAGTCTCAAAGCACCAATAATTATATTGGTTTGCAAAAGCATATGTACTGCTCTCCAGGGGAGTACAAAAACCAAGAGGAGATAGACTATATTATCTATAATAACAGCAAACATTGGAGCACCCTCTGGTTTGTCTGTAATTCTGGTGATGGAAAACATTTTGACACATGTTCAATGTTTTATTAAACTAAAAGGAAAACTGTGTTGAGAGAGTTTCTCAAGAAACCCAGCTCTAGTAAACAGACATGTCATTTAAGTTTCAGAGGATGCAGCCAAAATAATGCTATGTGTTTCCTCCCCAGTTTTTTGCCTAGGGCACACAGCAAAACTCAGCTTCCCATGCAGTTAAGTTGTGGTTGGGTAAACTCTGGTTAATGAAATGTGGGCAGAAGTCACATGAGCCGCTTCCAGGATGGGCCCTAAAATCTACTTATCTCAATTCTTTCCTTTCCTTGGTAATCTTGGGGCCACAAGTTTCAGATGAAATAGCTACAAGATGAAGAAGGGCAGTATTAAACTGTAACTTGAATGCAAAAACAGGTTTTAGTATGCTAAACCACTAAGATTTCTGGTCTTATCTATGTGGCAGCTGGTACAATTACTATAAATAATACAGAGTAGGGAGAATCAAGTAGGGTGATCAAAAAAATTTTTTTCTCTCTCTGATTGGGACAACCAAAGATTAGATTTGTAGAATGCCCAGGGACTATGGAACCGTTCTTTCTCATGCTGCTTAGTGAATAGCAAAAATCAAAGTTGAGCAAATTATATAGTAAATTAGGACAGAATAGGGCAAAGGTACATTCCCTGGGATCAACAGGGAGCAGAAAGACAATGGTTCTTCCAAGGAAAAGAAACTAAATGAGCTAAGGAATTGAATGAAAAATTGTTTAGTCCTCTGGACAAGCTGTCTGGAAAGTGGAGGAGGTGAGGGGTGTGGAGAGACTTTCAGACAAAGTTAAGGATAGTGAATGTCAAAAGTCAAAGTGCTTAAAGTAAATTAAAACATAATATTATGAATAAATATCATAACACTGTTTATTAAGTGAATAGATATGCTACATAGCAAACCACGTTCATCAACATAGCAGAATATTTGGATTCTTATTTATTTATGATCTACATATTATATATTATAATGTGAATCTGTTTGAGGTAGATTCTGTTTCATTGATTTGCCTGTTGACTTGTTGCAATAAAACAAAATAAATAAATGTTAAAAAAAAATTTTAGACTATCTTTAGTACTTTGGAGATTGTTGTTGTTAAGTTACTAAGTCCTGTCCGACTCTTTGTGACCCCATGGACTGTAGCCCACTAGACTCCTCTGTCTATGAGATTTTTCCAGGCAAGAATACTAGAGTGGGTTTCCATTTCCTTCTCCAGGGGATCTTCCTGACCATGAAATGAACCCGCATCTCTTGCATTGACAGGCAGATTCTTTACCACTGAACCACCAGGGAAGCCCCATTTTGGAGATTACACACCACACACACACACACACACACACACACACACACACACACAACACATTTTATTGTAGAATATTTTGAAAATAATGAAAGTGTAAAGAAAGAAATCAAACTCTCCTACTATTTTTCCTCCAGATAATATAGTAACATTTGTATGAATGTGTATATGCCAATTTTGCAAAACAGATTTTAGCCAAATCAAGATATACCTAATTTTGAGATTTGCGCCATGATTTCTTTTCTCCTACTGTTTGTTTATTATTAAAACTGTCTATTGGTTTTCCATGTCAGCAAAATCTGTATTTGTGTACAATTGCACTCCCTGGCTACAGGTGTGTCCAGATGTTGACTGCCTCAGTTAATAGAACTGTCTAGGGCTTCCTGGATAACTTTGTGGGTAAAGAATCTGCCTGCAATGCAGGAGACACAGGAGATGTGGGTTTGATCCCCAGGTTGGGAAGATCCTCTGGAGATGGCAACCTGCTCCAGTATTCTTGCCTGGAAAATCCCATGAACAGAGGAGCCTGGCAGGCTGCCGTCCAAAGGATCAGAAAGAGTTGGACATGACTAAGCACACGGCACGACAGAAGGGCCCAAGGCTGTTAAGAGCCTCCCCACTTATGCTAAAGTGTTATAAAAACATCATTGTTTTATATGTTTGCTGTGACCTGAAAGAGATTCAGAACATTGTAGATTATTATCTTCTCTCCAACTAAATATTTTTAGATTAAATTTGTTAGCTCTACTTACAGTTATTATTTATTCTAATAACACATTAGCTCTATTTAACTTATTTCCATGTTTATTACCATTTCTTTATATTATACCATTTCCAAGTTTAAATCCACTTTTAATTTTGCTGGAGTTTATCTTTATGATATTTTTTCCCAGGAAAAGTACTGAACTGGTAACTTTTTTGAGACCTCTTTACCGGAGAGACTCTTTATTTGGTTTAGCAAGTAAATGATATTTTGAGTTGGTATTTAATCCTTAGGTCCCAATCTGTTTCCCTTACAAGTCTGAAAGCATCATTCCCTCATCACCTTTGACATTCAGAGAGGCCAAAATACTTATAATTATTTTACTTATTCTTAAAATCCACATTTTCCTGTAATATGGATTTCTAATCAAATTTATCTAGGTTTTAGACATCTCTTCGAATTCTCGGTTGATACTTATTGAGCTCAGAATTTTTTTTTTTTCTGTTCTAACTGTGATTAATTCTATCATTTTGTTCCGACTTGTCCCTTTGGCTTACAATGAATTAATGTTAATCTTATAAATATTTATTACCATTGGTGAGTAAGGTGAATACAACAGTGAATAAGAAAGAGTCATTGCTTCCTTCATTGATTTTACAAGCTTGATAAAATAATTCCTAACAATTAAGGAAAAGTATAGGATTCTAACTTCCAAGATGCATATTCATAAGGGTTAGTATGAGGAATTACTCTTTATCCTCTGTGCCTGTTTCTTATTTTGTTTTATATTTTTTGCATTACATTCTGCATTTTATATTTTAGAATTCTTTTTCCTCATCACTCTTAAAATTGTCTAAAGTTTCATTTCTGTTCTTAACCACCTTCAATGAAAAATTTAATTCTACTCATACTTCGTGCTCCACATATGCTTTTCTTATTGATGTATCTCCCTTTTATCACATTCTTCCCTCTAGTCTATCCAAAATAGAGTTTCTAGTTCATTTATTATAGGGAAATATTTTCCAATTCAAAAATATTAAGATATAACTTACATATCGTCCAATTCACCATCTTAAAGTGTATAATTCAGTGTTTTTTTTTTTTTTTTTTAGTATATTTTTAAGGTTGTGAAGTCACCACCATTGTCTCAATCTAATTCCAGGATACTTTGATCAGCCGTAAAAGAAAGTTCATAGTTTCTGACAATCATTTCCCATCCTCATAACTTGTCAGCCTCTGGAAATCACCAATTTACTTTCTATCTCTGTGGATTTGCCATTTTGGACATTTCATATAAATGGAACCATGCAAGTGGCCTTTGAGTCTAGTTTCTTTTACTCAGCATAACGTTTTTGAGATTCTTTCACATTGTAACATGTGTGAGTACTTTATTCCTTTTTGCTGAATAATATTCCACTACATGGATACACTATATTTTGTTTCTGCTTTCATCAGCTGAGGGACCTTTGGAGGGTTTCTTTGGAGGCCACTTTGTGGCCATTTGGAAAAATGTTGTTATCAACATTTGTAGAGGAGTTTTTGTATGAACTTATTTTTCCATTCTTATGGGTATAGAGACTAGAAGTGGAATTGTTGGGTTATACAGTAACAAGGGGATTTCTCAGGGGGCTTAGTGGTAAAGAACCCACCTGACAATGTAGGAGAATGAGAGACAAGGGTTCCATCCCTGGAGGAGGGTGTGGCAACCCACTCCAGTGTTCTTGCCTGGAGAAATCCACGGACAGAAAACACTGATGGGCTACAATCCATGGGGTCAAAAAGACTTAGCAACTAAATCACCACCACGCTAGCTTTCCTAGTGGGTGTGAAGTTCTATCTTATTGTGGTGTTGATTTGCTTTTTCCTAATGACTAATATTTTGGGGGGCTCCAAAATCACTGCAGATGGTGACTGCAGCCGTGAAATTAAAAGACACTTACTCCTTGGAAGAAAAGTTATGACCAACCTAGAGAGCATATTAAAAAGCAGAGACATTACTTTGCCAACAAAGGTCTGTCTAGTCAAGGCTATGGTTTTTCCAGTGGTCATGTATGGATGTGAGAGTTGGACTGTGAAGAAAGCTGAGTGCCGAAAATTGATGCTTTTGAACTGTGGTGTTGGAGGAGACTCCAGAGTCCCTTGGACTGCAAGGAGATCCAACCAGTCCATCCTAAAGGAGATCAGTTTTTTTCCAAGGAGTTCATTGGAAAGACTGATGCTGAAGCTGAAACTCCAGTACTTTTGGCCACCTCATGCAAAGAGTTGACTCATTGGGAAAGACCCTGATGCTGGGAGGGGTTGGGGGCAGGAGGAGAAGGGGACGACAGGGGATGAGATGGCTGGATGGCATCACCGACTCGATGGACATGAGTTTGAGTAAGCTCCGGGAGTTGGTGATGGACAGGGAGGCCTGGCATGCTGCGATTCATGGGGTCACAAAGAGTCGGACACGACTGAGCGACTGAACTGAAGTGAACTGAATGACTAATAATGTAAGCATCTTTTCATATATTTATTGGCCATTTGTCTATCTTCTTCTATATTCAGATTCATTTTTAACTGGATATTTGTATTTTGAGTTGTTGAGTTATAAGACTTCTTCATACATTCTGGACATCAGAACTTTATCAGATATATGATTTACAAATATTTTCTCCCATTATTCAGATTGTCTTCTCACTTTCTTGGCATTATATTTCAGGGCAAAGTATTTTAAATTTTAATGGCATCAGATTTTTAAACGCCTTCTTTGGTTGCTTACGCTTTTGGTGTCATAACCAAGAAACTGTTGCCTAAAGCAAACTCACAAAGATGTATGCTTATGGTTTCTTCTGAGTTGTGATTTTAGCTCTTTCATTTAGGACTTTGTTTCATTTTGAGTTGATTTTTTATATTGTATAAAGTATGGGTTCTGGTTCATTGTTTTCCAAGTGGATATCCAGTTGTTCTATCCTTATTTGTTGGAAGACTTTTCTTTCCCTATTGAACTGTCTTGGTACATTTGTTGAAAATCAGTTCACCATCAATGTATGGTTTATTCCACTGATCTATATGCAGATCCTTTACCAGTACTACACTCTTGATCACTATTATGTTGTGGCGAGTTCTAAAACAGGGAAGTATGAGGTCTATAACCTTGTTCTTTTTCATGATTGTTTTAGCTATTCTGGGACCCTTGCACTATCCTATGAAATTTAGGATGCATTTATTCATTTCTGCAATAAAAACACAATTTTGATAGGTAGCACATTAAATATATAAATCAATTTGGAAAGTGTTGCAATCAGTAATATTAAATCTTCCAATCCATGGCACAGGAAACTGTGCTGTTCATTTGTACCTTCTTTAATTTCTTTCAACAATATTCTGAAGTTTTCAGTTTATAACTCTTAACACTTCTTTGGTTAAATTTACTTCTAATTATTTTGTCCTTTTTGCTTCTATTATGAAGGGTCTTGACCTTTTATTTTGGAACATTTCAAACTTACCGAACTGTTAAAAGGATATCTAATACAATAGAGTGCATTCATCTTCAACTGGATTCACCAAGGTTAATATTTTGCCATGTTTGCTTTTTATTATTGTTTTTTCTTTTCCTTCTTCCCTTTCTCCCACTCTCTTTTCCTTCCTTGGAAAAATACTTTGAAATTTCACAAAACTGACTTACAAATGAACATTTTGAAAGGTTCTTATATCATTTGAGAATTGCTAATTTTTAAAAGAGAAACATCAAAAAGATGCTGCTGGGTCTTTCCAGTACTTCCTCTACCTGACTGTTATCATTTTGAATATGGAATAACTGCTTGGGCATGAAACACAGGATGGTTAACAGCGCCTCCAACTGTCAAAATGCAGATAAATTGGTTTCTACTGTCAACATATTCCAAGTGCCATGCATCCTGGGGTGGAAACAAGAATCAAGAAGTAGATGGGAAGCCTTTTGTGGAACCTCAGAGATGCCTTTTCATTACGGTACAGAGAATTATGGGAGAACAAAGGACAAATAAAAACCCCTTCACACACACAGAAAAATCATGTTGTTTTATTCATTCATTAATTTATTTGATAAATACTGTTCGAAAGTCTGTTATTGTGAGATGCTAGGTGCTCGAGATTTAGAGATGCAAATAGAGTTGATCCTTGCCTGATGGAGTTTATAGGCTAGTGTGATGAGAGACCATGAATGAGCAAACAAACATATACAAGTCCACAGGTTACTACCAATTATTTTGCTATCTATTGGGTTGGTCAAAATGTTTGTTCAGGTTTTTTTAATAACATTTTAAAATAGTGAAACAGATCACCAGCCCAGGGTGGATGCATGAGACAAGTGCTCAGGGCTGGTGCACTGGGATGACCCAGAGGGATGGGATGGGGAGGAAGGTGGGAGGGGGGTTCAGGATGTAAATCCATGGCTGAGTCATGTCAATATATTGAGTCAAAAAATCACTACAATATTGTAAAGTAATTAGCCTCCAACTAATAAAAATAAAGATAAAAATTAAAAAAAAAATCTAAACAAACTTTTTGGCTGACTCAATACAAGGATAGGAAAGCATTTTCTCTGAAAACAAGTGTTTTCATAATTTAATTAGCAGTGAAATGTACACTGTATTGCTATGATGTTTGTTTGGGCTTCCCCGGTGGTGCTGGTGGTGAAGAACCCACCTGCCAGTATCGGAGACAAAGAGAAACGGGCTGGGAAGATCCCCGTGAGGGGGGCATGGCAGCCCACTCCAGTATTCTTGCCTGGAGAATCCCATGGACAGAGGAGCCTGCTGGGCTTCAGCCCATGGGGTCCCAAAGAGTCACACGTGACTGAAGTGACCCAGCACGCCGGGAGCATGCACGCCTGTTCGTTTACTTCTCTGATAAGAGAACGAAGGCCTTTTTTTGGCTGGAATTTTGTATCTCTTGCTATTTAATACTTCGGGATAGTGGGGATAGCATCTCTTAATCTATCTAAAGGTAGGGCTACCCGCCTATCTCTAAACAAAAGTGTCCAGCCAAGATGTGAGGGCATGCAGGCTGAAGGCTTCTGTACTTGCCCCTCCCACAGAAGGTGTGTTTGTGAATAAGAGACTGAACTTGACTGGTTGGGAAAATCTAATGGACTATTAACACAGCACTCTGCTTAGAGTCTCCTGTCAGGCAAAAGATGGCTGCTTCTCTGTCCACATAGTATATGTGCCACTAAATACGAGTCTTGGAAAGATGGCTTAATCAACAGCTAAATTATTCCATGAGGCCAACATATTTAGAGGGCTTCTCTCACAGTCCTCATTCTCAGGCTTTCTCCATAAATGAAGGTGTTTTGTTGAATTCAAGCAGAACAATTTTGTATAGGCTTTATATTGAATTCGGACACATATTTGAGTCCAAATTAAATAAGCAAGACTGGTCATCTAACCAATTTAACCATGCTTGTTTTAGAGAAAAGCACTGAATCCCACTTCATCTTCTAGCCAAGGGCAGTATTTACCCTGTTTAAAATGGGGCCAATACTTGGCGATTCCTGTGTGGACCATGGGGAATATTCAGTAAACAGGTGTTTTTGAACCTGCTAATTCTTAGAACACTTAGGGTCAAGGCCCAAGAAACTGTCATTTCTTACCAATGTTAGGTGTGTGAGATGGCTGTAATTCTGCTCAGATAAGTAGGCAGAGTTAAGCAATGTGATTTTGATTGGTGAATTGCAGTGCAAATTATTTCCTCTTATTTTAAACTTTTGTTTTTAAATAGGCAATGTTTCATAATTGTTAGAGCTTCATTAAAAGTCTATCAGGACATAGGTAGTAATTGCCCTACGTATCTATGCATTATGTTTTGAACTCTTGAGGGGGGAGGTGTGGGAAAGACTGCTAGGATGTTAGTATTTCTGTACATATCTAGAAACAAATAGTTCTTACATGAAATCCATTGAATCTAAAGCAGCATTTACATGATGTCAAATACTGGATTAAGAAGAAAATTCTGTTATCTGAATGTTGAATCATACAACATCTACATCAGTGTAATGCAAAAAGACCTTATAATTGGCCAGATGTTGGGCTTTTCATTTGATTGGTTATTTTCAAATTATTTCCTACCCCAACACTCATGAGGGTTGCAACACACCCCATCAGTTAGATTATGTCTCAAAGGGAATGGGGGCCGGCTAAGCTCCGGATGGAGGGAGAGGGGTGGAGAAATCCCTCAGGTGACTCTGAAATGTGCCCCGAGGGGAGCATCATGTGGTAAAGACTAAGTAGAAATGAGGCATTTTATGAGTGAACTGTCTCAGTGGCATTGCACTGAAAATGACATCATCAATTATGGTATTTAAGTCTTCCATTTTCAAAGATAAAAGCTCTAGACTGATTTTAAGACTAGGCTTACAGGAGCAACCGGAGATAGAAAACTAGTTAAGAACGACAGAGGGGAATTGATCAACTTTGAGGATATTGAGACCAAACTGCTATCCTCCGCTTCTTTCTACATAATCATTTTGGGGATAGGGGAGTGGAATTAGTTAAGCAAGAATTCTTTTTCGTCTATGTTTTCTTTATCTATTCACTCATTCAACATGCATTCTGGCACATCTATAGGATATCCTACTGGGTTCTACAATTTAATACTATATAGCCTGGTAAGTTCCCAATTTCTTGGGTATTAAAAAAATCTTGAATCACTTTAAAAAAAACAGTCCAATAGATACATTTCAGCTTTAGGAGTGTAAAGTGAAATAAAGGCAAGTTTTAAATTTAAAAAGTGAATCTTCCTTATGCTTTTTTTAAAGCTTTATGCCATATGTAGCTTTCCAGTTCCATGTTCTGTATGTTTGTATAACTTACATGTTATGCACATATATCTATATGCCCATGGTACACAGACACACACAATTTAACTATATTAAACCAAAGATTAATGTCCAGAATTAGGTGACTAATATTCCACATGAGCTTGACCATTTAATTAATATCAAATGTTCAAACATAAAATAAAATATAAGAACTCTTACCCTCGCTTTAACATATAATTTACCTAGACAATTAAGAAAGATGGAATCACAGAAGTATAATATACGTATAGCTCTGTTCCCTTTATCTTGATTAATTGTTTTGTTCCTGACCATGCCTGGGTGGATTCCCAATTTCTGAGGTCCCACCGTATGTATATCCAAATGTGAAACTCTTTCTTGTTACCTATGACTCAGAAGAAAAATAGGCATAGCTGTATCAGTGAAGCTTAACAAGAATGTCAGTTAGTTCCAGAAATAACCTTGACACCTTCCCGTTGCAAAATCTATCTGCAAGCTTTTGTACTAGGCATGGTCCAGCTATAAACCCAATTACAAAACAAGATATTTTCCAAAAATTATTTCTCATAAAAACGAGTCACCTTGTGCTTGAAGGCTTAAGAGTTTTCTCATGTCCAAGTAGCACTCTCAATTACTTCATTTTGAAAAGTAACATACTGTTTATGAAAAAAAAAAAACCTCTAAATGACCTCAATTAATATTGCTTGTGGAAACAGCTTAATAAGAAAAATGTCTAAGAAATATAACAGGATGGTAATTATACCACAATTGCAGGTATAGTCTGCCATAATATTCAAGATTTCTAAAAAAAATTTATTTCATATTGGAACATAGCTGATTAACAATGTTGTGTTAGTTTCAGTATACAGAGAAGTGATTCGGTTATACATATACATGTATCTATTTCTGTTCAAATTCTTTTCCCATTTAGGTTGTTACAGAATATTGAGCAGCATTCTCTGTGCTATTCAGTAGGTCCCTGTTAATTATCCATTTTATACATAGCAATGTGTGCCTGTCACTGTGCACATTATCACGTGTCCCAAACTCCCAGTTTATCCCTCACCACTTGCCCTTCCCTCTGGTAACCAGAGGCTTGTTCTCTGGTAAACATAAGTCTGTGAGTCCGTTTCCGTTTCATAAATAAGTTCTATCATTTTCTTTAGATTCTCATATAAACGATATCATATGATATTTGTCTCTGACTTATTTCACTTAGTATGATAATCTCCAGGTCCATCCACGTTGCTTTGACATATATTCAAGACTTGTAAACACCACTTTAAAACAATACCATGCTGTGACGAATACAAACATACACCTACAGGATGAATAGAAAACCACAAGTTATCTGAGTGTAATATGAATGGTCACTATGACATGGGATGATCTTTTTAGTGACACTCTCATATGGAGTTTTAAAGGTGCTCTATCTCAAACAGTCTAGAATAAAGTGTAACAGGAAAATCACTGTAACTCTGATGACAAATGAGGCTCAGTGGTGATAAGGACACTGGTGTCAAAGATGCAAGGGAAGACTTTGAGTAAAACTGTGACATGAAATGTGAGTATAGACAAAGCATTTACTTTTAAAATTGGTATGTTATGCTATGCATATATAAATCTCTAAAGGAAATTATATAAGTAGATTTTGACTATTTGAAATGTATCACAAAATTATTTATTTTCAAGTTCAAAAATTATTTTAAAATCTTAACAATGGGATAAATGAATCCTGCCTTATAGCTGAGCTCACATTATAGGTGGGTATATATAGTATTATATCTTTAGATTTCAAAGTTAAGTGTGTTAACCTATGCCTGACTCAAATTAGTCATTTATTCAATTTAAACACCAAGCATTATTACTTTTCACTTAATTATTATTTCATTTTCATGATAATAGCAGCCTATATCTATTTTTTCTTTTTCTTAACCTTTGCCGATATACGTTAAGTCATTGTAATGGTTATAATATGAAATTTTCTCCGGTGCAACATGATCAGATTTAGCAAATAAAATATAAGATGCCTGATTAAATTTCAGTCTCAGATAAATAATGAATCATTTTTTAGTATAATTTGTCCCATGAAATATATGAGATACACATGCACTTAAAAAATCAGCTGTTTATCTGAGATATTAATAACTGAGTGTCTTGCATTTTGTCTGGCAACCCTTCCTAGAGTGAATTAAGAATTGACTTTTGTTATAAGGAATGTGTGGGGGAAAGTGTGAGTGGGATTTTCAGTATGTTCATATTAGAGATAGATTTATTTTCCTGATTCTCAAACATTGACAAATAGGCATAAACTCAGCCTGCCTGACTGACTCAGTACCTAGAGTAGTCAGTCCAAAATAAGCCCTTTCTCTGTCTTTCTGGTGTCTTCCCTTCCACAG
Source organism: Odocoileus virginianus (assembly GCF_023699985.2). NCBI lineage: Eukaryota > Metazoa > Chordata > Mammalia > Artiodactyla > Cervidae > Odocoileus > Odocoileus virginianus. The sequence goes on along the minus strand of NC_069684.1, from coordinate 56,910,827 downwards.
CTCATATATGTATCTTTTAAAAAGTTTTTTTTTTATTGGAGTACAGTTGATTTACAATGTTGTGCTTGCTTCAGGTATAGAGCAAAGTGAATCAGTTATACATGTCACGTATATCCACTCTTTTTCTTTTAGACTCTTTTCCCATTCAGGTCATTAGAGAATATTGGGTAGAGTTGTATTGCTATGCAAGTCAGACACAGATATACAAAGGTCCTATAAAATCGCTTATATGTGGAATCTAAAATTTAAAAAGGGTCTAAAATTGATTCACAAACCAGAAGTGGAGTCACAGATTGCAGAAAACAAACATGGTTTCTAGGGGATGTGGAGGGGAGAGGTAAACTGGAAGGCTGGGACTGACATATGTATCTTTTGCTTTCACTCTGGATCTATTTTAGATACCAGTTGCATGGAGGAAGCCACATCAAACAAAGTGATGCTGTGCGGGATGCCAGAAAGAATTGTATGGGGTGCTGCCCATTATTCTAACAATAGGAAATGCTCAGTGCATCAGAGACACATTCCTCTGAGGTGTATTCTAAGACATATAACATCATAAAATTCCCAATTCTTCTTACTATCTTTCCAGCCTTCCAAAATGTTTTTTTAAAAAAAGAAAAGAGCTGGGGGACAGCGTGTAGGATCCAGTGTCGTTTCTGCATGACATCAATGCCCATTGCTGTTGCACATACTTTATAAACATTCCACAGGGTCATCAGGAGCCCGACAGTGGGAAGTTTCCTAAGGCGATTTATTCCTACCTAGTGGGCGCTGAAATCTCCTTTGTGTATAGGAGCCAAATGTGTTCCAGCAATAAATAGCAGAGAAAGCACTAGTGCGGCTGCTTCCTCCCCGCCTCAAGTGCAGACCTTGGTGGATCAGACGAATTCATCCCTCCCTTGAACCATGGACGGGGTGCTTTGGCACTAGCACAAAAGTCACACTACTCTAGTCTGTTATTGGTTAACTAGACAAAACCCAACAGGTCGGGTGACCTATTTTTGCTTTTTGACAGTGCAAGTCAAAGTACTTAACTTCAATCACGATCTCATTTGCCAACCCCTCCCCTCAAAATAAAAAGCATGACAGTGAACACTAATATGATGGTAATTTCATATTGTTTCTGCTTATGAATTTGTCTTTCCCTTATTAATCATCCAATAAAGTACTGACACTGCAGAATCCTGACGTGGCTCAACAAACCATGGACTAAGGACAGTAGCACCCTAAAGGAAGAGGCTCCAGGCGAACTGGAGAAGCGCAAAGCTTTTATTAACACCAGAGGCCCATTAGACTGCTCTCTGTTCACCTTCAGTGGAGCAATAAATGAAGAGAGTTTCACCGGAGAGGACTCCTACTGTCTTTGTGCTGGTAATGCCCAGCCAAGCTGTAGTCATGTTGTAACGCTTGTAAGAAACAGATGTTCCTTCCCTGACAAATCTCCTTTCTTGATTTATTATTCATTTGCTCAAATCACAATGGAAAGTCTTTGGCCCATTAATTAAATTCCAAGCAAAATAAAATTTGCAGCAGAACTCATTACTGGTAAATGACTTTGACACTTCATCAGATTTGAAGGTAAAACAGGCGACTTTAGGAAGTTAAAGGTGGAGGGAGCCTAGGCCTTTTCTGCAACCACTGCAAGATGATAAAGATTGTGATGAAATTTTTATGTTAAGTACTGATCTTGGAAAGTTCAATTTTCTACCCCCCGCCCCACCAGCCAGTCTCCACCCTGCCCCCACCACGATCTACCTTCTGGCTTCTTTTAAAGGAAAGTCTGAAGGAGACACTTAGATTTCAAATATATTTATATATGTGGGTATCATGTCTTGTTCCCAACACTGCAGCACGTATTTTTCTTTTCAGTATGCAGAGAAGCTTGGCACATTGTATATTTGACGTATTGCCTTTTGAATAAAGGTCTAAGGGAAATCCAATAACCATGAACTGCAGCATGATAAAGGAATTAAAACTAGGACTTGGGAACAGAGCAGAGGAAATTTTGATATCCTGATCCAAATGTCCAAAATTATTTGCTACAGGAAAGCAAAGATGTTAGACTTTCAAGCCAAGCATGAATTACACCAAATCACAAAGCAATTCAAAGTGAAAGAAGACAAACGCTTTTAGAGGGAAAGCAGGACTTTTAGTTTTCTTTAGAAATAGACACACATTGGAAATAAAATTTTGGAAATGTGAAAAAGATAACCAGTTATACAATAAAATTTGCTTACATGAGAAACTGAATTCTATTTCTATTTACGGAATGTTAGTTTTAGGTGTCAGTCTTATTAATGAAATCTACCTGGTTTCAATAATTCTAATACCATTTCCCATGCAACTGTGTGCCATTAAGAGTATATATACATTTAAAACATGCTACATCTTGAATCTAGGCCACAGTAAGAGGAAATATTTAATAAATACAAAACTAAAAATGCCTGTGTTAAGGAATGAGACTAATAATATATTTTTACCAATTGAATCCAACTATCCATTTCTGTTCTAAGGATTTTGGTGAAGATGCACCTCCTGGTATTATGTGTCTCTGTTGGTGAAGATGCACCTCCTGGTATTATGTGTCTCTGTTGGTCCACTTCATGAAGACTTCTAATTAAGAAACTTTCGAGAAAATATAAGAAAATGAATGAAAAATGGTGACAAACTTTAAGCAAAATGTTAATTCATTTTTATCATTTCAGGGATCAGATTATAATACTACCTGGTGGCCTAAAATTAAGATGAAATGAGGTTGATTTCAGACATAGATAAGTTTTTAAATGAACATCAAGTTCTTGGATTAACTGTATTCAATAAATGAGCCTCGGTAACATCCTCAATGTGTAGACACCTTTAGCTAAAGATTTGTGATAATTCAGGAAGTGTCAGTGCTGCATTTATACAGCAGGTCACATAGTGCTTGTTATGGGAATGAGATGCCACAAAAAGGGAAGGATAATGTTAACCTACTTGGGAAAAGTATCTATGTTATGTAAAAAGGCTTGATAAGATGATTTATAAGATGGTCCAATTCCTCTTTTTTGTAGTGTAGCTTGCTTTTATTTATGCCCACAAATATCTCCCAGGTGGCCCTAGTTCTAAAGAACCTACCTACCAATGCAAGAGACCCAGGAGACGTGGGTTCGATCCCTGAGTTGGGAAGATTCCCTGGAGAAGGAAATAGCAACCCACTCAGTATTCGTGCCTGGAGAATCCAATGGACAGAGAAGCCTGGAGGGCTATTGTCCACGGGATTGCAAAGAATCAGACATGATTGAACTGACTTAGCAAGCACAAATATTTCAAGGTACAATTTATTTTTACCAAATGTGTAAGCAGATCCATAAATTTTCCAAATACAAAGATAAATACAAACATATTTTGCATATACTGAAAAGAAGCAGCTCGATTGCTATTGAAACATCCTTCTTCCTTCATCCAAACCACCTTTGTCTCAGCTATCTCTATTAGACTCTTCATCTTCAGTTTCAATCCTTTCTCCTGAGAAATCAAAATACAAGAAGCAGAGAAAGTCACATGTGAAAACAACACAGTGAAAGACACAAAAGAGGCTCATGCAAACTGAAGACTCAAAGAAAACCAACAGAATGCTATGAAGTCTAAAGAAGGAAGCTGTAGGCTAGCCCCTGGTCCTACAAAGACCAGGGGCCTCTATTCCCCCAAATGAAGAATCCTTTGGCCCAATGCTAGATAATACAGAACTTTATACAGAGGTGATAGAAGTTATAAACTATGAATCTAAATCATATTTTTATTTAATAAACATACCAGAATCTTTCTATCAAATAAGTAGCTGTCCATTCAAGTAGTCACCTTAGTTGCCTACTCAACTGCTCAAAATTTCTGTCACTCTGCATGAAATGCCTCAAGTCATCATTGTCATTTAGAGTCAGGTGTCTTTTTAGACCATGGGTGATATTATACCTCTGAGCAGAAAATATTAAGAAGAGGTGGCAAAAATACACAGAAGAACTGTATAAAAAAGATCTTCCTGACTCAGATAATCATGATGGTGTGATCACTCACCTAGAGCCAGACATCCTGGAATGTGAAGTCAAGCAGGCCTTAGGAAGCATCACTATGAACAAAGCTAGTGGAGGTGATGGAATTGCAGTTGAGCTATTTCGAATCCTAAAAGATGATGCTGTGACAGTGCTGCACTCAATATGTCAGCTAATTTGGAAAACTCACCAGTGGCCATGGGGCTGGAAAAGGTCAGTTTTCATTCCAATCCCAAAGGAAGGCAATGCCAACGAATGCTCAAACTACTGCACAATTGCACTCATCTCACACGCTAGTAAAGTAATGCTCAAAATTCTCCAAGGCAGGCTTCAGCAATACTTGAACCATGAACTTCCAGATGTTCAAGCTGGTTTTAGAAAAGGCAGAGGAACCAGAGATCAAATTGCCAACATCTGATAGATCATTGAAAAAGCAAGAGGGTTCCAGAAAAGCATCTATTTCTGGTTTGTTGACTATGCCAAAGCCTTTGACTGTGTGGATCACAATAAACTAAAAATTCTGAAAGAGACGGGAGTACTAGACCACCTGACCTGCTTCTTGAGAAACCTATATGCAAGTCAGGAAGCAACAGTTAGAACTGGACATGGAAAAACAGACTGGTTCCAAATAGCAAAAGGAGTACGTCAAGGCTGTATATTGTCACCTTGCTTATTTAACTTATATGCACAGTACATCATGAGAAATGCTGGGCTGGAGGAAGTACAAACTGGAATCAAGATTGCCGGGAGAAATATCAATAACCTCAGATATGCAGATGACACCACCCTTAGGGCAGAAAGTGAAGAAGAACTAAAGAGCCTCTTGATGAAAGTGAAAGAGGAGAGTGAAAAAGTTGACTTAAGCTCAACATTCAGAAAACTAAGGTCATGGTATCCAGTCCCATCACTTCATGGCTAGTAGATGGGGAGACAGTGGAAACAGTGGCTGACTATATTTTTCTGGGTTCCAAAATCACTGTAGATGTTGATTGCAGCCATGCAATTAAAAGATGCTTACTCCTTGGAAGGAAAGTTATGACCAATCTAGACAGCATATTAAAAAGCAGAGACATTACTTTGTCAACAAAAGTCCATCTAGTCAAGGCTATGGTTTTTCCAGTGGTCATGTATGGATGTGAGAGTTGGACTATAAAGAAAGCTAAGTGCAGAAGATCTGATGCTTTTGAACTGTGGTATTGGAGAAGACTCTTGAGAGTCCCTTGGACTGCAAGGATATCCAAACCAGTCCATTCTAAAGGAGATCAGTCCTGGGTGTTCATTGGAAGGACTGATGTTGAAGTTGAAACTCCAATCCTTTGGCCACCTGATATGAAGAGTTGACTCATTTGAAAAGCCCCTGATGCTGGGAAAGATTGGGGGCAGGAGGAGAAGGCGACAACAGAGGATAAGATGGTTGGATGGCATCACCAACTCAATGGACATGAGTTTGGGTGGATTCCGGGAGTTGGTGATGGACAGGGAGGCCTGGTGTGCTGCGATTCATGGGGTCACAAAGAGTCAAACAGGACAGAGTAACTGAACCAAACTGATGATCAAATTGTCTATCCGATTTTATGCCTGTAAGATATTTGGCTATTTCCCCCCAAAAAATCAATTTGATCTTAATCAGGACAATCTCAGGTTCTTGAGGTTATTTCAAATGGGAGTTACAAAGTATTGCTGCATTAATAGAATTTATGTGTATATTCCCAAGGTGAGAACTTTGAGGGTCACCATTCATTTGGATGAATTAGTTCTAGCTTATTAGCTAAAATGGGCTTCCCCGGTGGCTCAGGATGTATGGAATCTGCTTGCAATGCAGAATATCCATGTTCAATCCCTGGGTTGGGAAGATCCCCTGGAGAAGGGAATGGCTACCCACTCCACTATTCTTGCCTGGGAAATCCCATGGACAGAGGAGCCTGATGGGCTACTGTCCATGGGGTTGCAAAGAGTTGCACATGACTGAATGACTTTATCTTTCACTTTTATTAGCTAAAATGACAGGTGATAGTCACACAGAGCTCTAGATAGCCATGAAACTGGCATATAGTTAGCTCTGTCCCCTTTTGTCATACTAGTAGACTGACAGTGATGGCATGAATGTAAGAATATCACAGGCCCTCTTCAGCATCTGCTTCTTCACCTTAAAGTAAAAAAAGAAATCACAGGTGATAAAATTTAAAGTTGCATATCTATCCTTAGAATACCCCCAAATAAAATTATTAAGAGAATACATTGTTAGTTCTTGTTACATAATGCAGTAGGTATTTGGTACCTAAATTGTTATGAATAAAGGAAATCTTGAAGCAGCTGACAAGAAAAGTACAGGTATGAATAAAAGATTGAATTTACAAAATGAAATGAAGTAATTGAAGAATACCAAGAGTCAAAGGTCAGTCAAGTCAACAGCAAGATTTCTCAAGGATATTAAATTGAACAAAAATACCCTAAAATACAAAGAAGAAGAAGGTGGAGCTTCAGGTGGAGGAAGGGGAAGAGATAGTGGAGGTGAACCTTTTTCAGTAGGTTTGTAAAGGAGGAGTCACAGATGACAGATTAAAAAAAAAAAGCAAAAAGAATACATCCTGTTGTTCCATGCAGTAAGTAAAAGACACCAACGATACTAGGCTGGGTGGCCTAATCCTGTTTCAGTGGTGCCTTTGTAACCTTTTTTGACTGAATAATTTTGTTTCTTAAAACAGTGGACTTCAGGCTATGTTTAGAAGCTCCCTCATTCTCTCCCTAGACTCTAGACTTTACCTGTAATCCCATGTGGCCTCCTCGGAAAAAAAACTTTTGAGAAGGAGGTTGCATGAGTCAGGTGTATGGATCAGTACAAATTCATGTCAGTAAAAGTAATTCCAATGGATCCTGAGTCCATTTGAGTGACAGATAACTGTTATATAAACCTTTGGGATCAGCAGATTAATCCATGACATGCATCATAATAGACACAGAAGTATAAACAACATACTGTGAGATTTTAGGTAGGTGTTCTGGGGGAAAAAAACAAGGCAGAAGGAAAAAACAAAAGGCATAATACATGCTCCCTTGTGATGCAAACCAGAACACTAAATTATATTGTCTGAGTAGAAATCTGGTAAGTTATTCAGTTCAGTTCAGTTCAGTCTCTCAGTCATGTCTGACTTTTTGCGACCCCATGAACCTCAGCAAGTCCGGCTTTCCTGTCCATCACCAACTCCTGGAGTTGGTTAAATTACTAGAATGAAAAAAAAAGTCTACAGAAATTCTTGGAAAATACTGTTAGATCTCAACAGCTAGAATAGAAAATAATTTGAAATTTGTGTATTTGTATCCACTATTCCAAAAACACACATGATAGTGCTCTAAGTTTTAGAATGTGTTACATATTCTCTCAATAGTCTGTGGTAATAGCAAGTCAGATGGTCACTTCTACATATAACGACAGTCCAGACCTGATGAGCATCAGCTTTCTCTACATCATTTCATGTTGAGATGACAAGTGAAAGAGGTCCACTGTGCCACTGGCCAGGGGAAAGGTAGCAGAAGGCATCCCAGAAAACAAACAAATCAAGTTTGAAGGGCCTGGAATCTCTGTGCTGAAAATGTAAAAAGGGAAAGGACTGAAAACACAGCCCATTTACCGTGAGGGCATCCCTGTCTCAAAAGATCTCATGTGTGTCCACCATCAAAATACAGAGAAAGGGAACCGTTTGTTCTTTATTCTCTGAGCTACCCATACTTCTTTTTCTCTCCCTTTTGTATTTCCACTCTCATTGCTACGTGTGTTTGGCTAGATCTCCACACACAATATGCCAAAATAAGAAGTAAGGGAAAAGAGCCTTGGCCACCAGAATGTAATGGATGGAAGCCAGGTTCACAGACTGACCAGGATTTTCAGTCATTAGCCTTCCACACAGAGTTGGCTGTCACTGGGAGTTTTAATAAATGCCATTAGAAAATGAGCAACATACTTGGAACCAAAAGACCAAGACTTGAGTCCCAGTGCGAGTCCTTATTAGCTCTGAAACCTCAGGTAATAAGTTATGTTTGTCTCTTTGATTCAGTCTCCTCATCTACAAATCATCAAGTTTGTAATCCTGAATTCCTTCCAGATCTAACATTCCTAGGATTCTATTCACTATTTTGAATTGATTTCAGTTCTTGTCTCAGCCTCTGAGCTCATACCTAGGAATGAGAAATTTCACAGCATAATTATTAAAACTGTTCATTGAGTGCTTATTATGCATGAGCACTGGGGTAAAATGTTAAATATATTTATTTCTACTCTTTCCAATGATTCTTAATCTCTTTTTGCAGATGAAAACTAACCTTCAAAGATATTAAGGAATTTACCCAAAGCCACATAGCTGTTGAGAGGCTGAACTGGAATTGATCATCAGATTTAAAAAAAAAATTCCAACATCTACACTTCTTGCATTATACTACACTGCCTTCTCCTCCAGGATCTCAAATAAGAGATCTCTTTTAACATCAACTAGGGGCATTTTTACAGGGTTGAAAAAGTTGAAGATGAAAACATATCCTGAACAATAAAGGTAAAAATTTAACACAGTGATTTTACACACACACTTTGCACACATAACTGTGGAAATCCCCTTAAATTATCTTGTCAGGAGAGAGGATTTCTCCCTCTAACAACTGAAATATTCCCCAGCATGGAATTTAAATATAACCCCAAATAGTAAACATTATGAACTGTACACTTACTTGGTTTAGCAAACATTTTCTTGAGCATCTACTAAATATTAGGTTTGATGAGGGATGCTGGGTATATACAGCCTCTGCCCTTGAAGAAATCTTGAGCATAGCAAGCTGACTCTGGACCATGTAACACAGTGGTGAGGAGGGTGCAAAGCACTATAGGATAAGAATTTTTAATCCAATTTCAACATTAAGAAAGACTCTCAAGAAAGTATAATGCAAAAATTATACCTTCAGGATTCAGCACAAGCCATATAGAGGATGTGGCCAAGGTATTGTAGGGAACAATAGAGGGATGTGAGAAGGTGACTCAGGTTGGGGAAACCACACATTCACAACGGCAGGAGAGTCTATGGAAGGGACCTTGCTTGGGTATAGCTTGCTCCTAAGGAGCATGATTGAAGATGAGGCTAGAGACAAGGAAATGGCCAGATCATGAAAGTCTGCAGAGTCTTGTGACTTTGTCCTGAAGGCAACCAGCGCTATGAAAGAATTTTAAAATGGAAAGTTGTACGATAAGATTTTTTGTGCAGAAAGCTGAGCATGACAATAGTGTGAAAGACCTACTAAAATAAGGCACAGTACTAGACCAAGAATGAAGCGGATGTGATTGAAACCCTCAGGAGAGATTTGTAGAGTTGACCACACAGAACCCAAGAATGGCAGGTGTTATAAAGAAAGCTGCTGGCAAGGTACTATAGAAGCGTGACCTTTGCGGTCAAACAGCTCCTCGTGGACAGAAGGGCCCTGAGCTTGGTTTACTGCTCTGCCATTGGCATCTTGTGTCCTGGAGGCAAAGTCGGATGTGACAACGGAGCTTAAGCATGAACAGACGAGATACACACAACACGTGTCTGCTGTTCCTTGAAGTTCCACTCTCCTGAATGTTTGCGAAGCCCCAAAAGTACAGAATTCCAGTGGACTCGTGATATGCACGAGTTCAGCAAGATTCAAAACAAATACAGGATTAGTATGGTTTTGTCTCTGATTAAGAAGGGACGTTGATGGCCACAAGAGGTTTACTTTCTATTTGAATTAGAAACCTTTCAACACAGATAGAAGGCAATGCTGTTCTAAGAAACAAAAGCAACTAGGGAGCTCCATCATATTCTTCCACGAATTACTTCCTTATCGAGGAGGGGGAAATTTCTCCCCCTACCTGTCTTGAGTTCTTTTGGCTGGTCTGATAATTAAGTTGACACATGACAGAGTAGATGAAGGAAAAAAAAGCAAATTTAATTTGAATGTACAGAGCTCTCATAGAAATAAAAATTAAGAAGTAAGCAAAGCAGACAGTCTTCATACTTTTTAGAAAAAGAAACAATAAAGTTTGAGGAATTGACAAGACAAACTTGGGTCTGGGTGCTTAGTTAGTGAAAAATGTAAGCAGAGTTAGGGCTTGGTTATGAAAGTTAGTTACGAAAGCGAAGTTGCTCAGTTGTGTCTAACTCTTTGCAACCTCATGGACTGTAGCCTACCAGGCTCCTCCATCCATGGGATTTTCCAGGCAAGAATACTGGAGTTGCCATTTCCTTCTCCAATTTTTCCCAACCCAGGGATTGAACCTGGGTTTCCTGCATTGCAGGCAGACGCTTTACCCTCTGAGCTACCAGGGGAGGCTGAAAATCTAGAGCTTGTTGTACTACCTAAATTAGCAAAGAAATAACAAAGTTTGTTTGTATGGGCTTCTTGACCCTGAATGCCCTACCTCTGGTGATGAGGCTGTCTCTCTGTGTCCTAGTATAGGGAGAGTGAATTTCACATGAGAGACTCATTTCCTAATTTCAGGGGGGACAAAAAGAGGGGTCAGAGTCCTCTTCTTGTACCAACTGTTTTTCTAGTAACTTTAATTCAGAATAATCCATATGCCTCCGTGTCATATTCTGGAGTAACCCCAAGCCCCAAACAAGGACTTCCCTGGTGGCTCAAATGGTAAAAAAAAAAAAAAACCTGCCTGCAATACAGAGGACCTGGGTTTGAGTCCTGGGTCAGGAAGATCCCTTGGAGAAGGGAATGGCAACCCACTCCAGTATTCTTTCCTGGAGAATTCCACGGACAGAGTACCCTGGCAGGTCCATGGGGTTGCAAAGAGTTGGATACAGATGAGCGACTAACACTGAGCCCCAAATATTCATATTCACTTAAGCTGAAGACGATAACATGGAAGAAAAGAAAAAGAAAGGGCAACCCATAATGCCTTTTCTTTTCAATTCAGTCCTTCCTTTCTTGTCATCAGTAAGCAAATGGTAGAGAGTATTAATAGAATGTGTGCATGTCAAGAAAGGAAATAAAAACAGTTGAGTTCCTTGTGTGCAACATTTTCACTGTTCTGGTAAAAATGAAAGATATGCATATTTGAACAATAAAATATGAAATATACAATTTTGCTGATTCAGCATAAAGTGAAATGCTCTTTTATTTGAGCTTAAAACTAACATTGCACAATATAAGGATGAATAGTAAAAATTGTGTTAATTTAAAATTTTAATTTTCTTAGAAGACATTCATTAGCAAATAACAATACAACAAGTCAAGAGACCATGGAAGAAAGGAAAAAGTTTTCTATTTTAGTATGTTCCGTTCCATGTCACTGTTTTCCTCTTTTCTTTCTTTTTTTTTTTTAAGTTTGTGTTTTCCTTTTACCCTGGGCCCTGCAAATTATGTAGCAGGTCCTGGCTCTTAATGCACAGAGAGTTTCATGTAGATGCTACAAAACACATGTGAACATTTTCAAGGAGAGGAAGAGTAACTGTGGGTATTGAAAGTGTGACCCATGGACTGAAGCTGGTTTCTGAAGTGTTTGCTCCATAAAGAAATATTAGGATATAGTAATTGAGAGTGTTTAGAAAGGTTATAGCAGTTTGATGATAATTTTATGTCTGTCAAATCTAGTAATAAAATATTTGAGCTTGTATTTTGTATGCACTGGGTTTTTTAATTCATTTTCTACTATTTTACAAAAATATCAAATCACAACAGGTTGAAAATGAAAACAAATAAACCAACAAAACCCTGCTCTTTCCCCTCAGGTACTTTGAGGAGCCAGATTGAAAGGATTCATCCTTTGCTACAGATTGTATGTGTTTTGCCCATGAAATGTTTTTGTTGTAGACATGTTATTTTGTCTTTACAGACACATGATTATTTCCAGGACAGATATTTTATCATTTCTAGAAACAATGACATGGGGTTAATATTATTGCACACTACTTCTGGGAGGAACTGTCCCATAAAAATCAAGAATGCCCCCCTTTGATCATGTCTTCCTCTCCTGATATCTTTTCCTCCTCTCTTTGTCCCCCCCACCCCACCCCAATTCTGGTTCTCTAGACGCTCCATCATATTCTGTCCTCTCAGTTTGCCTATCCATCTTCATCTGTTCTCATTTATGCTTGACAAACATTCACATAGACCTTTTTTTTTTTTTTTAATCTTATTTATTTATCTGGTTGTGTCAGGCCTTAGTTGTCACATGCAGGATCCTTTTTGTGTCATGAGGACCTTCCATTTTGGTGAACAGACCTATTAACTGTGGCTCATGGACTCCAGAGTGTGAGGGCTTAGTCACTCTGTGGAATGTGGTAACTAAGATCCCTGACCAGGGATTGAACCCGAGTCCCCTGAATTGTAAGGCGGATTCTTAAACTTTGGACCACCAGGGAAGTCCCTCACATAGACCTTTGATTGCCTTCCTCCTTTATCCTCTTCCTGCATTTAACAAGTTTGGTGGCTTTCAAACCTGTATGCCTATTATAATCACTGGGGGATCCTTTTAAACAAATTTCTGGTCCTCACCCTTAGTCTTTTTATTTTATTGCTCTTGAATAGGTCCCAGAATAAAGTTAATATGTAAAAGCTTCTCTGAAGAAGCCAATGGGCAGACTAATCCCAGTCTTTGGGAAATTCACTATTCATTTCCTCTGCTTCTGCCTTTGGGTTGTAGGACAATGCTGAAAAATTTCATAATGGACCACTTATTCCACCCCTAATGAAATAATATGATTCACTTGTGTCTTAATGGTTGCCAGCTTATAATCAATGGTGGCTATCAGAAGAAAGTCTGCAGACTGAAAAGGTTAAGGACATAGATTCTGGAACTGTATTGCCCATGTGATGTTGACTCTGCTGCTTATTGCTTGTGTGACCTTGGGCAAGTTTCTTAATGATCATGTGCTTCAGTTTCCCCATCTATAAAATTAAGGTGATGATTACAGTCAGGATTGTAAAAAAGGTTAAATAAGCTAATACTGGTAAAGTACTTTTTTAACAGTGCCTGGAACACAGTACACATGATAAATATGCTTGTTAAAATAGTACTAACAAACTGAATCTTTTATAGGACCTACTCCAGGACAGTCTGCAATCCTTAGCCTCAGTTTCCTTCCTATCTTCATTTTAGTCTTATATTTTATTGATAACATTTCACATGAGCTATTTGGTTTTCTCTGCCTTTCATTTAAACACTTCTCTGTAATTCCATCCATTCTTTTTCTCCTTCCTACCAATCCCTAAAAAAGACATATCCTTGTTTGTTTGTTTTTCAAGTTGACTCCCCTCACACACGTCTTGGGTTCCATTCCCCGCTACCTAAACTCGGAGGCCTTTCTCCAGCATCTGTCTCCTCCTCCCTTCTTTGTGATTGGATTGCTGCCAATCTCAGTTTAAATATGCTCAGTTCTCTCTCAAATAAAGCCTTTATTTCACTTTGTCTGCTCCTCAAGTTGTCGTTTCTCTTCTTTTCTCCATCAGGATTCTTTTTGTTTTCTCTCTTGCTGAAAGTATTTCCTGAACAACTTTTCGAAACTCAAAAACTTTAAACCTTCAGTGGATCTTCATAAATCTATCACTTCTGTTCAAGAAGTCACTCTATTTAAAAGTCTTTTTCCCCTCAGTGATGATGCTTTTCCTTTGCAGTATTTAATACATCAACCACTTCTTATCAAAAATTCCCCCTTCCTTGACTTTCATGGAGTTCCCACCCCTACTTCCTCTTTGCCTCTCTGCTCCTGCTCCATCATCTTTGCTGATACTTCTTCTTTGGCTCTCTTTCCAATGTTTTCTGAAGATCTAAACTGAACTCTCATCCCTTCCATTTATTATCTACCTGTTACTAATCTTACTCAATATCTTAATTTCTCTATATAGATGAAATGGAATTATCTCTCTCCATCTCAGCCTCTATTTTCACTGGGCATCTCCCTATCACAAAGATATCTCAGACTCATAATGAATAAAATTCAAACAACCCCTTTATCTCCCTGAGCTTCTGGGGTTTCCTAATTTTATTAAATGTATCATCTCCTGCTAGTTAAACAGACTTGAAACTTCATTGCTAACTGGCATAATTTCTCCTTCCCCACTTTTCTCCCCCTGAAGCCCAGATTGAAGCTATCAGCTCAACATTCAGAAAACTAAGATCATGGCATTCAGTCCCATCTCTTCATGGCAAATAGATGGGGAGACAGTGGAAACAGTGGCTGACTATATTTTTCTGGGCTCCAAAATCACCGCAGATGGTGATTGCAGTCATGAAATTAAAAGACACTTACTCCTTGGAAGGAAAGTTATGACCAACCTAGATAGCATATTAAAAAGCAGAGACATTACTTTGTCAACAAAGGTCCGTCTAGTCAAGGCTATGGTTTTTCCAGTAGTCATGTATGGATGTGAGAGTTGGACTGTGAAGAAAGCTGAGTGCTGAAGATCTGATGCTTTTGAACTGTGGTGTTAGAGAAGACTGCAAGGAGATCCAACCAGTCCATTCTAAAGATCAGTCCTGGATGTTCACTGGAAGGACTGATGTTGAAGTTGAAACTCTAATCCTACGGCCACCTGATGTGAGGGGCTGACTCATTGGAAAAGACCCTGATGCTGGGAAAGATTGAGGGCAGGAGGAGAAGGGGATGACAGAGGATGAGATGGTTGGATGGCATCACCAACACAATGGACATGGGTTTGGGTGGACTCTGGGAGTTGGTGATGGACAGGGAGGCCTGGCGTGCTGTGGTTCATGGGGTCACAAAGAGTTGGATATGACTGAGCAACTGAACTGAACTGAACTGAATTCTATCTCTACAACGCCTTTGGCATCCACTTTCTTACTTCCATTCCCACAGCCAAAACCTATACTGAGGCTTTCCCACTTCTCAGCAGAACTATTTCAATGTCTTTGACTTCACCTCTGGGCTTCCCTGGATGATACTCCATTAACATCACATTCCAAAAAACTGCAAAGTCTCCCTATTGCCTAAAAAGTAAAAAAATTAATTTCTTAGTCCAGCATTTGAAGTTTTCCATGATCTCGTCTTTACCTACTCTAGTACCCCAAGCTGGAGTCAATCCCAATGACTCACTAGTCCCTGCCCATATACAAAGTATCCTACCTCTGTGTTTTCATCTCTCTAACTTTTACCAAAACTCAGTTTATCCAGCTACTCTCAAATTCTACTTGTTTTTCAGTGTGGAAACCGTGAATGGAATTTAGAAAAAATCCAGACATTTGTCCTCCATAGATCAGGGTTGTTTGGCAACGGTAGACAGAAAGGTAGACCTATTTCCCTTATATCTCCATGATGCCAAGAGCATGGTGGTCTAGAGGGTCATTCAGCCTGGATTAATGATTTGATCTGTGCCTTGAAAAAGGTCAAGAAATTGCAAGAGTGAATAATAACTGTAGATCCTGAGAATTTATCTGTATCAGAAACACTCTAACTAGCCTGAAGTAACAATAATAGGATATGGGTAGCTGAAAAGTTTGCATACGCTTACATACCTGCACACACAACACTAAACACTTATAGTTGCTAGTGCTCTGATTTAGTACTTTAAAATAGCACAAAGACATGTAAGAATGTTTGGACTGTGTGTCAAATGGATAATATTGTATCATTGGGATAGACAAAATTACATAAATGGAATATCCAAGCCATGTTGTTTTTAATATTTATTTTTATTTACTTGTTTATTTGGCTGTGCCAGGTCTTAGTGACAGCATGTGAAGTCGTCCACCTTCATTGTAGCTTGTGGGATCTAGTTCCCTGACCTGGGATTGAACCCGGGCCCCCTGCATTGGGAGCGTGGAGTCTTAGCCACTGGACCACCGGGGAAGCCCCTAAGCTGTGTCTTATTTCAGCTCCCTCCCTGCTATGCTGGACTGCCTGGCATGTCATATCTTCTCTCAGATCCTGCTCTTCTCTACACAGAGGTGATCAAACAGCTGGAGAAGAAGCTTTCCCCCAATCTCCCTATCCCTTCTCTCACACAGCTTCACCCTCTACAACGAGTGATACCCACCGGAAATTTATTTCCAATAACCTGTTTTCTTTGAGGGCATAGATGTGTATTCTGACTGGGCAACGCTTTTCTGTGTCAGTTGACACGTGAGCTGTATCTCTTTCAAAGGGGTTAGCTTTGCTTTAATAAGAACTTTTTAACTCTGCCAATTGAATGTTGTGTGAGTATTTCAGTGGCTTAATAGGTATAGCAATTGGAAATGAAATGAAATGAAAATGGGGGGAAAATGAAGACAGAATAGAAAGGGAACAAATTTGAAGGAAAGAATGACTAGTGGAAATTCAAGTTTAAATCGTGTATCAAGCTGATACTTGGCAGGAAAAAAGGCAAACAGGTTTTTCTTGTATTGGTGTGTCTCCCACAGACCAGCTAGTTCATCCTCTTCCTGCACTGTTTAGGACCAGACATTGCGAGTCAAGGACACATGTTTTCCTGAGTACTTGAAGTCTCTACTTCAAGTTTTAGGCAAAATTCATAGCTTTCAAAACCCAAAATTACCTCTAATAGTTAGAACCATGAAGCTCTGGGTTAAATTGCTTTTTATGAATGGTCCATGATATAAGAATGTGACTTAAGCTAAAGTAAGAGATAAAGAGGCAACAATCCAAAGACAATTTGGGAATATAAAAGTTGACATCAGGCATGACCTTGGACTAGGCTTTAAGCCTCTGGACCCAAGTTTTTGGAACATACAATATTAACTGGGATTTCGGTAAAAACCCATTTAGTTGTTCTCAAAGCGAGCATGTGAAAAGATATTTTCCCAGCAACCAAAATATTCTCTGTAATAGATGATGGCTTTGTTTTTTCATGCACAGAAAGATAGACATAAATATTAGAGATCAGATAATGATTAAATAAACTTTTCTCCTGAATTAAACAAAGATGCAGGTAGCCAGAGTACAGGAGTACACAAAAGCTAAGTCTAACAATTCTATCAAGGTTTAAATGCTCAGAAGCTTCCAGTGAAAAGCTATTTGAGCAGCATCAGAAACCTATCCACCATGGGCAGCAAACAGTCCCTTTACATTTAATTAGGCAAAGAAACTCCAGCTGAACGGGTTAAAAATTGCCACTATTTCACAGTAAGTGATTTTCTTAACCCCCAAGGGTTCAAATTACTTTGGCAGGAAAAGCAATTATGCAATTAATAGGGGAAAATTCTCCAGAGCTCCTTAATTTGCAAAGAGGTAAAGGTTCTGCTGTGGCCTGCAGGGGACAGCTGAGCTCTGAAGCTTTCTTTCTTTTCCTTTCTCTCTCTTTTTATAAAATTTTGACCACACCCGAAATAAAAACCAAGGATATTTTAAGGAGTAGGAAAGCACAACAGCTCAGATAATGTCCCTGCCAGTATATTCATTACAGGCTCATCAGAGTGGATGCCTGCAATCGGAAGATTAAATACCCATTTACCAGGATCAGAAGAGAGTTTGGTTTTATAATGTATTGTCCTCTTTTCCCCGGGAGGCTGCTTTGTTTGATAAAATGCTGAGTGTGGTGTAAAAATATCCCTCTCTCTGTAATTTGCACTCCTCTCCATTTAAAGCTATTCTTGCTGCAAACGAGAATTGAAAGCTGCTAAAATTAAGTGGTGTCAGTTCTCAATGACACTTTAATGATAGGGCGCTCAGCAGATGAGATGAGAATGAATTCCAGCATCTCTGCTAAAGCAGCACACACTGCTAAAGATAGAAGCCAGCCCCAAACACTGAACTGCTCTGGGGCCACACTGCGCCTGCTTCATTCATATTTAGTAGAACTGAAAGTGGGGAACTATAATTTAAGAAAAAAGACAGGTGAAAATAATTGGTGAGTATTGGTTCAAAGCAATTGGGAGTTTGGGGTGGTGGGGGGCGTTAGTGTAAGTTTAAGATGCTCTTTCTGGCTGAGCATCCTACTCTTGTACCAAGTCATTGTCCCTCACGGATGGAGTATGTTTTATTTCTAAAGATTATGTCCCATTTAACAGGAAGGTCTTTTCTGATCTTGTGACCAAAAGGACATGAGGCTCTGATTCATTTTATAGAAGGGACTACAAATATTTATTCACATTATATATATACATATAAGGACATATGTATACATGTATATATACATGAATATATATATTGTTTTCCCATGTAAGTTATTGCAGAACATTGAGTATAGTGCCTGTGCTATACAGGAGGTGCTTATTAATTATTTTATGTATGGTAGTGTGTACACATTAATCCCAGTCTCCTAACTTATCCCTTCCCCCGATCTTTCCCTCTTGGTGACCAAAAATTTGATTTCAAGATCTGTGAGTCTGTTTTTGTTTTGTAAATAAGTTCAATTATGTCACTTTTATTAGATTCCACATTTAAGTGATATCAGATGGTGTTTATCTTTCTCTGTCTGATTTACTTCACTTAGCATGGTGAAGCAAGTCCATGAAGTAGGTCCATCCATGTTGCTACAAATGGCATTAGTTTGGTCTTTCTTATGGCTGAGGAATACTTCCTTGTATATATGTACCACATCTCCTTTATCTATTCCTCTGTGAATGGTGGCTTGAAATTCTTGGTATCATTATGTGTTGACAGACGGGTGTCTGAAGTACTTCTGTATCACCATGGCCTCATTTTTGGAGGAAAAAAGGCATCATTCTTAGAGATGTTGCACCTCTCATTATGGGTGGAGAAGGAGTTCTGGGAAAATGATAGCAACACTCCAGAGGTCTCCCAGGCATCAGACACCATCACACAGGAGGCCCACTGAATAAAATGAAGACCTAGCTGAATTGCACTTGTGACTCCTATTCAGGTGGTATCATAGTCATGGAAATTTCAACTTGAAGGCAAATTCACTCAAATTTTCTTTCATGTCATTCAACTCAATAAAATGATCCACTGCAATATCTAAGGCTACAATGTTCACTGTAGGAAATTTTAAAGAAAATAAAGCCTTTAAGGGGTTTATAATCCACTTAAAAGCAAAATTAGACAAGAAAAATCTAGACACATATTTACTTCAAAATAGTATATCAATATACCTATGTCAACAAGGCACATGTCTCTAAATGGACAAATATGAAAAGAAGACCACCTTGTAAAAGGAGAGGCCTTTGATTAAGAATGGCTTCCTGCAACCTAGATGTCCATCAACAGATGAACGCATAAAGAAGTTGTGATACATATATGCAGTGGAATACTACTCAGTCATAAAAAGGAATGGATTTGAGTCAGTTCTAGTGAGGTGGATGAACCTAGAGCCTATTATGCAGAGTTAAGTAAATCAGAAAGAGAAAAACAAATATCATATATTGATGCATATATATGGAATCTAGAAAAATGGTAATGATGAATCTATTTGAAGAGGTGGAATAAACACACAGACATAGAGAACAGACTATAGACACAGTGCGAGAAGGAGAGGGTGGGACGAATTACGAGAGTAACACTGAACATATGCATCACCCTATGTAAAGTAGATGGCTGCTGGGAAGTTGCTATATAACACGGGAAGCTCAACCTGTTGCTCTGTGACAACCTAGATGGCTGGGATGGGGTCGGGGGGTGGGTGTGGGAGGGAGGTTCAAGAGGGAGGGGGCATACATAGACGTACGGCTGATTCATGTTGTTGTACGGCAGAAACCAACACAGCAGTGTAAAGCAATTATCCTCCAGTTAAATTTTTTTTTTAAATAATTAAAAAAAAAAACCCAATGGTTTATTAGAGGAGGTGATCTGGAAGTGGGCGGTGAAAAAGGTACAAACCTGCATAGGTAGAGAAGAGCAAAGGTGCTCTTGCAAGGGAAAAGAACAGGGAACGAGAAAATGGAGGAACTACCCCAATGGAGAAGGAAATGGCACCCCACTCCAGTATTCTTGCCTGGAAAATCCCATGGACAGAGGAGCCTGGTAGGCTGCAGTCCATGGGATCACAAAGAGTTGGACACGACTGAGCAACTTCACTTTCTCTTCACTTTTTTCACCCCAATGACACAACATTATGAGGAATAATAAGAGATGGGTTCATTGTCTAAGGTATATATTGCATGAATACCTTACTCATCTAAAGAGTTTGAGTGTGACTGAGCAGTGCTAAGAAGTCACGAAGATCCCTGAACACCTCCCTGGGTGTACTACAACAGCTAAATGAGATAACTTATAGGAAAGTAGCTAGTATGGGTATACCCGGCAGGAGAAGCAGAATCAGTGTTAGGAGGTTGTGGCTCTCCTCCTGAATGAAGGCAGACCATAACAACTTGATGCTTCAGGAACAGCAGTCTGTGCAAGATGAACCCAAACAGGAAGAAATGTGGCTGGCGTGGCAATTTGGCCACGGGCGACTAGCAAGCCCCACCACTGAGAATGGAGACCATATGTCACTAGATTTCAAAGAAGGTGCCATCTGACACTGAAGCAGTCTGATGGACTTCCATCACCTGAAGGACGCTGGCCAGGGACCTTTTAGACAATGTATCCTGTAGTTCACACGTGTTTCTTGAAATTACTGTGTGGTTTTAGAAACAGGCAGATATGGCAGGCAGGAAACTGAGGAAAAGAGGTAGGTCGTTGATTGTTCTTTTATGCTGGGGCTTCATCAGCAAGCTTCTGGAGAACACTGGAATTCCTCATGGTCTAACTTCAGAGTTTTTAAATGAATAGCTATTTTTGCAATCATAATGGAAGATATTGAAAAAGTTATATTGCTACATCTTCTGAGAACATGAGTGGTCTGGCTGCATAACAAGGTTGAGGGCCATCATCCAAGCCTCTTTTCAGCTCATAGTCTTTCTTCTTTTAATATTTATTTATTTAGTTTGGCTGTGCTGGATCTGCAGGACCTTTTAGTTGTGGCATGCAAATTCATAGCTGGGGCATGTGGGATCTAGTTCCTTGACCAGGGATCAAACCTGGGCCACTTGCATTTGGAGCATGGAGTCTTGGCCTTTGGACCACCAGGGAAATCCCTCATATTCTTTCATAGCAACCTGTCACCTTGACAAGAATCATAAAGAGCTTCAATGCATTATGACTTGTTGATACCTGAAGGTGCTAGCAAAATGCTTGACGCAGCCAATGTGTCTATAACCTTTTACTTTAAACAATGTTGATGAATGAAGTAGCGACAAGTTTTTTTCCTAACTTTGGAAACTAAGGGACACCTAAGTGAATTGCTTTGTTTTGATTTTGTTGAGTTGCCTATAGTTAGGGTTATTTTATCAACTTTATGGAGGTATAATTTAGGTAGCATAAACTGTGTTTTAAGTATACTTCATGTGTACAATTCACCTAAGGTACACACTCAAAGTGTACAATTCAGGAAGTTTTGGTATTTGACAAATACCCCTGTGTGTGTGTGTGTGTATATGAGTGTGTGCGCGCTCAGTTGTGTCCAACTCTTTATGATCCCATGGACCATATTCCTCCAGGCTGCTCTTCATGGAATTTTCCAGGCAAAAATACTGGAGTGGGTTACCATTTCCTACTCCAGGAGATCCTCCTGACCCAGGGATCAAATCCACAACTCCTGCATTGGCAGGTGGATTCTTAACCATTGTACCACCTGGGAAGCCCATATACCTGCGAAACCAATACAATTTAAAAAATGATTATTTCCTTTACTCCCCAAATATTCCCCAAGTTACTTCACTGTTCATCCTTCCTTCTACTCTCAGTCTTGGAATGTGCATCACTCTATATTAGTGTGACTATAGATTAGTTTGCAGTTTTGAAGGCTCTTATACAAATGGAATCATACAGCATAGTGATAGCTTACAGTGAACGATGTCGGATTTGTGATCTTCAAAGGAGAAAATTTAGCTTTGGGACCAGAGACCAGGCTTGACTCAGAGCTCTTGGGTGGCAGAAGTCTTATTACAGTGAAAAGGGACAGAACAACCTTCTAACATAGACATCAGAAGGGTGTAGAGAGTGCCCCCTTTGCTAGTCTTAGCAAGGGAGCTACATACTTTCCAATGGCTATTAACAATAAATCAGAAGAATGTCTCAAGGTTGTAAAGGTCTTACCAGACACACTCCCACAATATACATTTTAAGATAACAGGATTTGAACTAACAATAAAAAGATCTCACCAGGTCCACTCTCATAATTTACATTTTAAGATAACAGGGTTAGTCAGAAGGTTTTCAAGGAGAAACTGTCCTCAGGCAGGATACATTGCTGTTATATAATCCTTAGTACAGAGTTTAAGCTGAGTTGTTTTGTTGTGTAATCATCAGCTCCAGGGCTTAAAGAAAATAAAAGTTTTATGTGACTAAGGAATGTAGAAAAAAAAAAAGTTTGTCCTTTTCTCCTCCTTTAGAACTCCAGACCCCTCTCTCTTCCTTGGGGACCCCAGACTTCTTATCAACCTGCCTAGAAATTGACTCTCAGTAAACACCACTGAGCCTTTCTCCTTTCACTCAAATAGTGATTTTAAGATTCATTCATGTTGCTGCATCCATCAGTAATTTGTTCCTTTTTGATTATCACTGAGCCTTGGTTCAGTTTTGATTCTCTGTTCACTTGGGGGTGGGTGTGTTAGTATCCAAGGATTACAAACCAGGTGGCTTAAAAGAACAGAATTTTATTCTCTTATAGTTCTAGAGGTTAAAAGCTCAAAATCAAGTTGTTGACAGAGTCCCAGGAAAAATCTGCTCCATGCCTTTCTTCTAGCTCATTACCAGCAGTCCTTGACACTGTAGATTCACCACTCCAATTTTTCTCTCCATCTCCACAAGGTTTTCTTCCCTGCAGGTCTGTGTGTTCAAATTTCCTCCCCCACCCCCCTTTAGTAAAGACACCAATTGTATTGGATTTAGGGTTCACCCTAATCTAGTATAACCTCATATTAACTTGATAACATCTGCAGAGACTATATTCCTAAGGAAGATCACATTTACAGGTTTCAGGCTGACATGAATTTGCTGAGGGAGAAGGTATTCAACCCATGTAGTGGGTAATTTGGGTGTTCACTATTTTGGCTATTGTGAACAAAACTAACATGTGTTGATGGAGAAATCTTTATGTGGACATATATTTTCTTGTCTTCAATAAATACCTAGGTATGAAATATCTGGTTTGCATGGCTGTTTATTGTTGTTTATTCATTGAGTAATATCTGGCTATGTTGTGACCCCATGAACTATAGCCGACCAGGCTCCTCTGTCCATGGAATTTCCCACACAAGAATACTGGAGTGGGTTATCATTTCCTTCTCTAGGGGATCTTCCTGACCCAGGGATTGAACTTGCATCTCCTGTATTGCAGGTGGATTCTTTATCGCTGAACCATCAGGGAAAGTCAGTTTGCATGGTAGATGTGTGTTTAACTCACTAGGAACTTGCCACCAATTTTCTAAAGTAGTTGTACCATTTTATTTTCCCACAAGTAATGTATGAGAATTTAGTTGTTCTACATCCTTGCTGACAGTTGATATGATCAGCTTTATTACTTGCAGAATTCTTTATATGACTGATACAAATCCTTAACATCTGTATTGAGAATATCTCCTTCCACTCTGTGGCTTTCTTCTTCTTCTTTTTTAATCTAAATGGTGGTTTTCTAAGGGCAAAAGCTTTTAATTTTGATAAAGTCTAATCTATTAAATTTTAAGATGTTTTGTGCTTATATTCTAATAAATTAACCTATTCCAAGTTTGCAAAGATTTTCTCATTTCTTCCAGAAGTTGTATATAATTTTGACTTTTATGTTTAATTTTGAACTCTTGCTATTTTGGTGGAAAGAAATTAGTTATTCAAAAGGTAGTATTGGAGGTAAAAATCAATTTCTAATTGTACCATGTTTCATATACCAATATACAATTTATCTAGATTTTTAAAGTTTTGTTTTTAAGGAAATCGATAAAATCTAGAGGAAAATATACATAAATTCTTAACTGAGTAAGAGTGGAAAAGAATTATCTAGGCATAAAAACACAGATAGGAATTACATAGAAAAGAGAATTAAAAGCAAAGTAAAATTGCTAAAGCTTGCATCACACCTAAACATAAGAAGAAGCGTATCTATGGTGAATTTAAGAAGGCCATGAACTCTTTGACTTTCCCTATTGAAAGAGGAGGTCCACAGCACCTGACCTTGAATTTCCTGGTGGCTCAGACAGTAAAGCAGCTGCCAGTAATGTGGGAGACTCACGTTCGATCCAGGGGTGGGGAAGATCCCCTGGAGAAGGAAATGGCAACCCACTCCAGCATTCTTGCCTGGAAAATTCCATGGACTCAGGAGACTGGTAGGCTACAGTTCATAGGGTCGCAAAGAGCTGGACATGACTGAGCGACTTCACTTTCACTTTTTGACTTTTGAGATTGCTTTCATATGGTGGAAGTGACGCTGTGGCATTTTCAGAGCAAGCAAAAGACTGACAACCTCTACTCCTCTCTCATAGAACATTCTCTACAGGAGCCCTAGGGCTTCAATGTAAGACGCATGAGCACCCTGACAACTTTTGGCTGGAGAGACCATAGAGAAGTATTTCAGGTAATTGTTTCAAGTGAGCTCAGCCTTCCGCCATCTTCCCCAAAGGGTCAGACCCACGCACAAGGCATTTTAGACTCTCCAAAGCAGCCCAGCTATCCACTGAATATCACTGAATGACCTCAGTCAATGCTGCATGGAACTGAGACTCAGCCAGCTGAGCTGCTCTCAAATTCCTGACCCCAGTATCACGAGGTATAGTAAAATGATTGTTTTGGTGGCAATTTGTTACTTAGCAGAAGATAACTGGGACAATATCATTCATTGATCCATTGCGTTTTACAAGTATATATAATATTCTCTGTAAACCTGAGCTCTTGTGATTTAAAAACATTAAAAAAAATTAGAAACATATTTCAAGTTAATAGCCGCTTTTTGGTTTACAGATTTACTTACATTTGGTTTGTTTAAAGTCACTTCTAAACTGAAATAAAACATTACTTGAAATAAGTCAAGCCTTAGAGGCATGCATGATAAGGAATTTTGAGTCTGGGTGAGTGCTGAGTTTCCAATCAGAAAAAATTGCAGTCAGTAGCCTTCCCACTTATTAATACAAGCTATGTGCCTGAAAAATGCATTTAACTTGCTGTGGGCTTTTTCAATGCCTATGAAAAATTTGAGGTTTAGTATTATGATCTACTAACCTTTCCAATTAGTTCTGATAGTTTTTCAGTTGATTTACTTGGAATTTTTTTAGTATGAACTTTCATTTCCAATTAAATTCTCCCATTGAAGTCAATGATCTCTTTTTTGAATTCATTTGAATCAGTTCTAATGAGATGGATGAAACTGGAGCCCATTATACAGAGTGAAGTAAGCCAGAAAGATAAAGACCGTTACAGTATACTAACACATATATATGGAATTTAGAAAGATGGTAATGATAACCCTATATGCAAAACAGAAAAAGGGACACAGATGTATAGAACAGACTTTTGGACTCTGTGGGAGAAGGCGAGGGTGGGATGTTTCCAGAGAACAGCATCGAAACATGTATATTATCTATAGTGAAACAGATCACCAGCCCAGGTTGGACGCATGAGACAAGTGCTCGGACCTGGTGCACTGGGAAGACCCAGAGGGATTGGGCAGAGAGGGAGGTGGGAGGGGGGACCGGGATGGGGAATACATGTAAATCCATGGCTAATTCATTTCAATGTATGACAAAAACCACTACAATATTGTAAAGTAATTAGCCTCCAACTAATAAAAAAAATTAATCAAAAAAAATTTTTATTGGCATATTGTTGATTTACAACGTTGTGTTACTTTCAGGTGTATAGCAAAGTGAATTTATTATACATATACATATATTCACTTTTTAAAATATTCTTTTCCCCATAGGCCATTACAGAGTATTGAGTAGAGTTCCCTTTAGAACAAGTTCTTATTATCATTTTATATATGGTAGTGTTTATATGTCAATCCCAATCTCCAGTTTATCCCTCACTTCCCTTATTGACCGGTAACCATACATTTGTTTTCCACATCTGTGACTCTACTTCTGTTTCGTAAATAAGTTTATTTGTATCCTTTTTTTATTAGACTTCCACATGTAAGGGATGTGATATTTGTCTTTCTGTCTAACTTATTATGACAATCTCTGCTGCTAAGTCACGTCAGTTGTGTCCAACTCTGTGTGACCCCATAGACGGCAGCCCACCAGGCTCCCCCGTCCCTGGGATTGTCCAGGCAAGAACACTGGAGTGGGTGCAATGAACATTGGGGGTGCATATTTTTCTTTTAAAAATTTTTCTTTCTTTCTTTCTTTCTTTTTGGCTGTACTAGGCCTTCACTGCTGCACATAGGCTTTCTCTAGTGGTAGTGAGTGGAGGCTGTGCTCTAGCCTCAGTGCATGGGCTTCTCATTGCAGTGGCTTTTCTTGTTGCAGAGCGCAGGCGATAGGATGTACAGCTATCAGGAGCTGCAGCACGCAGGCTCAGTAGTTGTGGCAAATGGGTTTAGTTGCCCTATAGCATGTGGAATCTTCTTGGATCAGGGATCAAATCCATGTCCTCTGCATTGGCAGGTGGATGTCTAACTGCTGCACCAAGGAAGTCCTATCTTTTCAAACTATGATTTCCTCTGGCTGTCTGCCCAGTAGTATTACTGAGTCATATGGTATGTCTAGGTTTATAGATTTTTAAGGACCCTCCGTACTGGTCTCCATATCACTTTACTTTCCCACTGTGTAAGAGGGTTTAAAGAAAAGGGAGCTCTCCTGCAAATGTCTGTACTAAACTAGAATAGAAACTCCAAATGGGCAGAGATTTGCTTTTTATTCCATGTGATACTGGTTCCAATATTCCATTCAATTCATTTAAACTCCTCTTTCTTTCTAAAGTTAAAATTATGTAAATTAAAGGGGAAAGGTATCCCTCAATTAACATGAATAAAAATGGGCAAATATGTGTCAGCCTAAGTTTTAATTTTGTTTTTTATATTGTCACATGATCTCAAAACCTGGGAACTATTGCCTCACACATACACACACATACACAAATTCAAAAATATTTCTTGATCAATGACTATGTGAGACAAATTATGCTTTTGACTCCTTTAATCCACTGGCTACCCTTTGTATGAGCTGAAACGGTGATACTCTTCTAACAAGCATCTCATATCTGCTGTGTGTACAAACTGTTTATATAGTATTTATTAAATTCCCTCAGTTGAACTGATTCTGCCTTATTCTGTCCTTATAAATGTGCAGAAGTTATGTTAACTATATGTAAATTTATTTCCAAGAGTCCTGGCACCTAATTGTAGTTCTTTCATCCTGAAAATATAGGCGGGAAAATAGGCAAGATACAAACTTCAGGCGATTTACTGTAAGACAACTTTGGAACTGCCCATGAGTCATTAAATTGTGACTTTTTTTTTTGGCCACACCCTGCAGCTTGCAGGATCTTAGTTCTCCAACTAGGGATCGAACCTGTATTTCCTGAAGTGGAAACGCAGTCTTAATCACTGGACTGCCAGGGAAGTCCCTAAACTGTGACTTTTTGAAATCAAATGTTTAATGAAGATTGCCTGTGCGAACCTCTTCCCATGTTCCTAATTCCAATTTTGCAGAACAGAGAGCTGAGCCTTGAAGACCTAACACAGCTAAATGCAGCAAAAACAGGTTAGAAACCAGGGCTTCTCCTGTTTCTCTTAAGTTCTAATTTGTTTAATAAAGAGGTCAGCTGGACTTGGCTCTGCACACATATGCAGGCTGCATGAATCTCACGGGTTAGACAAAGGGTTGTCCTGCTCATGGACACTGCCAGGACACTCGCCACCCCCCTCCAATTCTGATCTTTTCTAAAGCCTAAAGTGCTGAAGGCACAAGGTGTTCAGAATCTCACTTTGCCCAGAATGTGTTTTTCAGTGCATAGGCCCTCTCATTTTTTACTTCCTGTTTAGCAGATGATCTCTCATTATTAATGCAAGATTCTAAACAAAAGTGAAAATGCTTTAATCAAAATTTCCAAATGCTGCCCAATTTCTTCATTGCTTTTTAAACTATATTTAAACCCAGCTGTTGGCCTTCTAATCAGTTCAGCAGAGAAGCACTCTGAAAGGGACATTCATTTCAAAAGTCACAGACTAGTTCTTGACATAGCTGCCAATCTTATTTTAATTATAAGAAAGTCTTGGTTGCTTTTTGTGTGGTTTATACTTAATAAAGATGATGCTTTTCCTCACTACTCACTCAGTAAATTTCAGTTATTCCACTGCATGCCCATACTGGTTAACAAAAGTCACACAAGAACATACACACATGCATATACTTATATATGTGGTTATATGAATTGTTGTTCAGTCGCATATCGTGTCCAACTCTTTGCAGCCGTATGGACTGCAGCATGCCTGGATTTCCTGCCCTTCATCAGGCTTCCCTGTCCCTTCACCATTTCCCGGAGTATGCTCAAACTCATGTCCATTAAGTCACTGCTGCCATCCAACCATTTCATCCTTTGTCGGCCCCTCCTCCTCCTGCCTTCATTCCCCAAGTGAAGTGAAATTGCTCAGTCGTGTCCAACTCTTTGCGACCCCATGGATGGTAGCCCACCAGGCTCTTTCGTCCATGGGATTTTCCAGGCAAGAGTACTGGAGTGGGTTGCCATTTCCTTCTCCATGGGATCTTCCCAACCCAGGGATCAAACCTGGGTCTCCTGCATTGTAGACAGATGGTTTACCATCTGAGCCAGCAGGGAAGCCACCTCTTTCCCAAAATCAGAGTCTTTTTCAATGAGTCAGCTCTTTGCATCAGGTGGCCAAAGTATTGGAGCTTCAGCTTTAGCATCAGTGAGTATTCAGGGTAGATTTCCTTTAGGATTGACTGCTTTGATCTCCTTGCAGTCCAAGGGACTCAAGAGTTTTCACCAGCACCACAGTCCAAAAGCATCAATTTTTTAGTGCTCAGCCTTCTTTATGGTCCAACTCTCCCATCTGTACATGACTGCTGGAAAAACCATAGCTTTGATTATATGGACCTTTGTCAGCACAATGATGTATCTACTTTATACAGGTCCATTTATTCAAGTCACTTATAGACAGTCTTGTTGGAATAATTTAAAAGTGACTCTGATAGGAAAATCTTGGGATACAAATAATATAATTAAAATAGCATAAAATTGTATGCCACAATTAATTGCACTTTTAGCAATATTTGAGGCAAAACAAAGATGATAACAATAATAAAGAATCTGTAAAGTATCAGGAAGCTTACAATTTCTTCTGTGCTGTGCTTAGTCACTCAGTCATGTCTGACTGTTTGCAACCCCTTGGACTGTAGCCTACCAGTCTCCTCTGTCCACGGATTTCCCAGGCAGGTATACTGGAGTGGGTTGCTATTTTATTCTCCATAGTTTCTTATAATGCAATATTATTTGTAATATCATATTATCATATCAATGTAATATTTTAGTCAGCTTCATCTTCATATTTTTTACATATTAAAAGTAGTTTGAATTCTGATATAATATCAATAAAATTGCTTATTTATATCAAGAAAATAAAAGATGTGTTTTCACTAGGTCAAATGTGTTCATTTGGGAGTTTGAGCCTTTAAAAATGGGCAATTCCTTTTATTTAAAAAGAAAAATAAAACTATTTCATCAATAAAATCATCCAGTGGGTTTCAGCTGATTGGAATTTTAGATTCAGAAATTATACTGAAATTTTAATCTATAGATAGTTGGAAAATGCAAAATAAAGCAGGATGCCATTTGGTTGTTTCCAAATATGTAAACATTTAATTGATTCTTTATGTTTTCATTATATAGTGTGACTTGCATAGACATAGCCAATAAGTTTTTTTCCATGCACAAACTGTTCATATAGTAGTATTAAATTCTCTCAATTGAACTTATCCTGCCTTATTCTGCCCTTATGAATGTGCAGAAGTTATATTAACTACATATAAATATATTTCCATGAGTCCTGGCACCTGACTATAGTTTTTTCATCCAGAAAATATTTATTCTGAGCATGCTATGGCCAAGCACTGGGATATAGTAGTGAGAAAAATAGGTTCGGTCCC
The DNA here is from genome assembly GCF_023699985.2 of Odocoileus virginianus. Classification (NCBI taxonomy): domain Eukaryota; kingdom Metazoa; phylum Chordata; class Mammalia; order Artiodactyla; family Cervidae; genus Odocoileus; species Odocoileus virginianus. The sequence continues at coordinate 56,880,806 of NC_069684.1, read as the reverse complement.
TTCCCACACAGAGCTTGTAGTCCAGTAGAGGAGAGACGCATTAGTCAAATAACTACAGAAATGCGTGTAATATTGCAACAGTGATACATGATGTTATGATGAAGAGGTTTGTGGTGTTAGGGAAGCTTACATTTGGCAGGATCTGAAATTGTCAAGGAGATCAGGGAAGACTTCTCTAGAAAGATCCTTGAATTGAGTTGTGAAGAAAATGGAGAGTTCTAGGGAGAAGAAATGTGCTTAGTCACTCAGTTGTGTCTGACTTTTTGAGACCCCACGGACTGTGGCCCACCAGGCTCCTCTGTCCATGGGGATTCTCCAGGCAAGAATACTGGAGTTGGTTGCCATGCCCTCCTTCAGGGGAATCTTCCCAACCCAGGGATTGAACCCAGGTCTCCCGCATTGCAGGCGGATTCTTTACCAGCTGAGTCACCAGGGAAGGAGAAATACAATATGCAAAAGCATTGGATATGCCGATCTGATAATCCTGGGCTAGAGCGATATCAAGGGTGATCTTTGCTTAAGAAGCTCCTGAAGAGATGCATTTAGACAGTTCAATTCAATTGCTCAATCACGTCCCAGTCTTTGCGACCCCAAGGACTGCAGCACATCAGGCTTCTCTGTCCATCATCATCTTCCAGAGGTTGCTCAAACTCATGTCCAGTGAGTCCATGATGCCATTCTGACGTCTCTTCCTCTGTCTTCCCCTTCTCTTCCTTCAAACTTCCCCAGCATCAGGGTCTTTTCAAATGAGCCAGTTATTAGCATCAGGTGGACAAAGTATTGGAGCTTTCAGCTTTAGCATCAGTCTTTCCAATGAATATTCAGAGTTGATTTCCTTTAGGATTGATTAGTTTGACTTCCTTGCCATCCAAGGGACTCTCAAGAGTTTTCTCCAATGCCACAGTTCAAATGCATCAGTTCTTTGGTGCTCATCTTTCTTTATGGTCCAACTCTCAAAACCATACATGACTACTGGAAAAACCATAGCTTTGATTAGACCATGTAACCCATTGGAGGAATTTTACCTTTGCCCTAAAAGAACTGTGAAGCACTGAATTTTTTAAAATTAATTTATTTTTTAATTGGAGAATATTTACTTTACAGAATTTTGTCTGTCAAACCTCAACATCAATCAGTCATAGGTATACATATATCCCTCCTTTCTGAACCTCCCTCCCACCTCCCTCGTCATTCCACCCCTCTAAGTTGATACAGAGCCCCTGTTTGAGTTTCCTGAGCCATACAGCAAATTCCCATTGGCATCTATTTTACACGTGGTAATGTAAGTTCCCATGTTACTCTTTCCATACATCTCACCCTTTCCTCCTCTCTTCCCATGTCCATAAGTCCATAAGACTTAAACAAAGCCCTGTAAATAAATTCTTCAGTACCATTTTCCTAGATTCTGTATATATGTGTTAGAATACAATATTAAAAAAAAAAAGAATACAATATTTTCTTTCTCTTCCCAACTTTTTTCACTCTGTATAATAGGTTCTAGGTTCATCCACCTCATTAGAATTGACTCAAATGCATTCCTTTTTATGGCTGAGTAATATTCCATTTTCTATATGTACCACCACTTTTTTATCCATTCATCAGTCAATGGACATCGAGATTGCTTCCATGTTCTAGCTATTGTAAAGAGCGCTGCAATCAACAATGGGGTACATGTGTGTTTTTCAATTTTGCTTTCCTCAGGGTATATGCCTAGGAGTGGGATTGCTGGGTCACATGGTGGTTTTATTCCTAGTTTATTTTATACCATCTTTCATAGTGGCTGTATCAGTTTACATTCCCACCAACAGTGCAAAAGCATTCCCTTTTCTCCACATCCTCTCCAGTTTTTATTGTTTGTAGACTTTTTGATGATGGCTATTCTGACTGGGGTGAGGTGATATCTCATTGTCGTTTTGATTTGCATTTCTCTAATCATGAGCGACGTTGAGCATCTTTTCATGTGTATGTTAGCCATCTCTATGTCTTCTTTGGAGAAATGTCTATTCAGGTCTTTTTCCCACTTTTTGATTGGGTTGTTTGTTTCTCTGCTATTGAGTTTTATGAGCGGCTTGTATATTTTGGAAATTAATCCTTTGTTAGTTGTTTCATTTGCTATTATTTTCTCCAATTCTGAGGGTTGTCTTTTCACGTTTCTTATAGTTTCCTTTGTTGTGCAAAAGATGTTAAGTTTAATCAGGTCCCACTTGTTTACTTTTGTTTTTATTTCTGTTACTCTAGGAGGTGGGTCATAGAGGATCTTGCTTTGATTTATGTCATCGAGTGTTCTGCCTATGCTTTCCTCTAAGAGTTCTATAGTTTCTTGCTCCATTTTGAGTTTATCTTTGTGTACAGTGTTAGAAAGTGTTCTAATTTCATTCTTTTTTTTTTTTTTTAATTTTTATTAGTTGGAGGCTAATTACTTTACATCATTACAGTAGTTTTTGTTATACATTGATATGAATTAGCCCTGGATTTACATGTATTCCCCATCCCAGTCCCCTAATTTCATTCTTTTATATGTAGCTGTCTGGTTTTCCAGCACCATTTATTGAAGAGGCTGTCTTTGCCCCATTTGTATATTCTTGCCTCCCTTTGTCAAACATAAACTACCCATAAGTGCATGGGTTTATTTCTGGGCTTTCAGTCTTGTTCCATCGGTCTATATTTCTGTTTTTGTGCCAGGACCACACTGTCTTGATGACTGTAGCTGTGTCATATAACCTGAAGTCAGGAAGCTTGATTCCTCCAGCTCCATTCTTCTTTCTCAAGACTGCGCTTTGGCTATTTGGGGTCTTTTGTGTTTCCATATGAACTGTGAAATTTTTGTTCTAATTCTGTGAAAAATGCCACTGGTAATTTGATAGGGATCAAATTGAATTTGTAGTTTGCATTTGGTAGTATAGTCATTTTCACAATATTAATTCTTCCCACCCAGGAACCTGTAATATCTCTCCATCTATTTATGTCATCTTTGATTTCTTTCATTAGTTTCTTATAATTTTCAGTGTACAGTTCTTTTGTCTCCTTAGGTAAGTTTATTCCTTGATGTTTAATTCTTTTTGTTGCAATGGTGAATGGGATTGATTCCTTAATTTCTATTTCTGATTTTTCATTGTTAGTATATAGAAATGTAAATGATTTCTGTGTATTAATTTTATATCCTGCAACTTTGCTAAATTCACTGATTAGCTCTAGTAATTTTCTAATACTGTCTTTAGGGTATTCTATGTACAGTATCAGGTCATCTGCAAAAAGTGAGAGCTCTACTTCTTCTTTTCCAATCTGGATTCCTTTTATTTCTTTTTCTTCTCTGATTGCTATAGCTAGGACTTCCAGAACTATGTTGAATAATAGTGGTGACAGTGGATACCCTTGTGTTGTTCCTGATCTTAGGGGGAATGCTTTTGGTTTTTCATCATTAAGAATAATGTTTCCTGTAGGCTTACCATATATGGCCTTTACTATGTTGAGGTAGGTTCCTTATCTGCTCATTTTTTGAAGAGTTTTAATCATAAACAGGTGCTGAATTTCGCCAAAGGCTTTTTCTGCATCTATTGAGATTATCATATGGTTTTTGTCTTTCAGTTTGTTAATATGGTGTATTGATTTGTGTATATTGAAGAATCCTTCAATCTCTGAAATAAACCCAACTTGATCATGGTGTATGAGCTTTTTCATGTGTTGCTGAATTCTGTTTGGTAAAATTTTTTGAGCATTTTTGCATCTATGTCCATCAGTGATAATTAGCCTGTAGCTTTCTTTTTTTGTATTGTCTTTGTCTGATTTGGAGATCAGGATGATAAGGCCAGGTAGAATGAGTTTGGAAGTATCCCTTCCTCTGCAATTTTTTGAAACAGTTTTAGAAGGATAGGCATTAGCTCTTCTCTAAATGTTTGATAGAATTCTCTCGTGAAGCCATTTGGTCCTGGACTGTTGTTTTTTGGGAGATTTTTAATCATAGCTTCAATTTCAGTGCTTGTAATTGTGTTGTTCATAATTTCTTTTTGTTCCTGGTTCGGTCTTGGAAGATCGAACTTTTCTAAGAATCTGTCCATTTCTTCCTGGTTATCCATTTTACTGCCATATAGTTGATAGTCTCATAATCCTTTGTATTTCTGCATTGTCTGTTGCAACCTCTAATTTTGTTGATTTGATTCTTCCCTCTTTTTTTCTTGATGAGTCTGGCTAAAGATTTGTCAATTTTGTTTATCTTCTCAAAGAACCAGCTTTTAGTTTTATTTTTTTACTATTGTTTCTTTCATTTCTTTTTCTTTTATTTCTTCTCTGATATTTATGATTTCTTTCCTTCTACTAATTTTGGAGTTTTTTGGTTCTTGTTTTTCCAGTTGTTTTAGGTGTAAAGTTATGTTGTTTATTTGGTGTTTTTCTGGTTTCTTGATGTAGGATTGTATTGCTATAAACTTCCCTCTTAGAGCTACTTTTGCTGCATCCCATAAGTTTTAAGTTGTCATGTTTTCATTGTCATTTGTTTCTAGAATTATTTTGATTTCCCTTTTGATTTCTTCAGTAACTTGGTTATTTAGGAATGTATTGTTTAATCTCCATGTGTTTGTGCCTCTTACAGTTTTTTTTTTCTTGTAATTGGTATCTAGTCTCATAGCATTGTGGTCGGAAAAGATGTTTGACACAATTTCAATTTTCTTAAATTTACTGAGGTTTCATTTGTGATGCAAGATATGGTCTATTCTGGAGAATGTTCCAGGTGCACTTGAGAAGGTGTATTCTGCATTTGGATGGAATGTCCTGAAGATATCAATGAGATCCATCTCATCTAATGTATCATTGAAGACTTGTGTTTCCTTACTAATTTTCTGTTTTGATCAGCTGTCTGTTAGTGTGAGTGAGGTGTTAAGTTCTCCTACTATTACTGTGTTACTGTCAATTTCTCCTTTTATGTCTGTTAGTGTTTGTCTTATGTGTTGAGGTGCTCCTATGTTGGGTACATAGATATTTACAATTGCTATGTCTTCCTCTTGGATTGGTCTGTTGATCATTATGTAGTGTCCTTCCTTATCTCCTATAATAGTCTTTATTTTAAGGTCTATTTTGTCTGATATGAGGATTGCTACTCCAGCTTTCTTTTGCTTCCCATTGGCATGGAATATGTTTCTCCATCCTCTCATGTTCAGTCTCTATGTGTCTTTAGGTCTGAAGTGGGTTTCTTGGAGACAGCATATATATGGATCTTGTTTGTGTATCCATTCAGCCAGTCTGTGTCTTTTGGTTGGAGCATTTAAACCATTTACATTTAAAGTGACTATTGACATTTTCCTATTGCCATTTTCTTAATTGTTTGGAGTTGATTATGTAGATCTTTTTCTTCTCTTGTATTTCTTAACTATGTAAGTCCCTTTAACATTTGTTGTAAAGCTGGTTTGCTGCTGCTGCTGCTAAGTCACTTCAGTTGTGTCCGACTCTGTGCAACCATGTAGACAGCAGACCACCAGGCTCCCCCGAACCTGGGATTCTCCAGACAAGAACACTGGAGTGGGTTGCCATTTCCTTCTCCAATGCATGAAAGCAAAAAGTGAAAGTGAAGTTCTCAGTAGTGTCCGACTCTTAGCGACCCCATGGACTGCAGCCCACCAGTCTCCTCCGTCCATGGGATTTTCCAGGCAAGAGTAGTGGAGTGGGGTGCCACTGCCAAAGCTGGTTTGGTGGTACCGAATTCTCCTAACTTTTACTTGCCTGAAAAGCTTTTTATTTCTCCCTCAATTTTGAATGAGATCCTTGCCAGTTTCAGTAATCTTGGTTGTAGATTTTTTTCCCTTTCAGTACTTTAAATATATCCTGCCATTCCCTCTGGCCTACAGAGTTTCTGCTGAAAGATCAGATGTTAAATGTATGGTCTTTCCCTTGTGTGTTACTTGTTTCTTCTCCTTTGCTGCTTTTAATATTCTTTCTTTGTGTTTAACCTTTGTTAGTTTGATTAGTATGTGTCTTGGCGTGTTTCTCCTTGGGTTTATCCCATGTGGGACTCTTTGAGCCTCTTGAACTTGATTGACTATTTCCTTTACCGTGTTGGGGAAATTTTCAACTATAATCTCTTCAAAAATTTTCTCATACCCTTTCTTTTTCTCTTCTTCTGGGACCCCTATAATTCAAATGTTGGTGTGTTTGATATGGTCCCAGAGGGCTCTGAGACTATCCTCAGTTCTTTTCATTCTTTTTACTTTATTTTGCTCTTCAGAAGTTATTTCCACCATTTTATCTTCCAGCTCACTGATTCATTCTTCTGCTTCAGATATCCTGCTACTGATTCCTTCCAGAATATTTTTAATTTCCGTAATTGTGTTGTTTGTGTGTTTTTTCTTTAATTCTTCTAGGTCTTTGTTAATTGATTCTTGCATTTTCTCCATTTTGTATTCAAGGTTTTTGATCATCATTACTATCATTATTCTGAATTCCTTTTCAGGTAGTTTGCCTACTTCCTCCTCATTTATTTAGACTTCTGTGTTTCTAGTTTGTTCCTTCATTTGTGTAGTATTTCTCTGCTTTTGCATTATTTTCTTTTTTAACTTACTGTGTTTGAGGTCTCCTTTTCATAGGCTTCACGGTTGAATTCTTTCTTCCTTTTGGTTTCTGCTCTCCTAAGGTTGGTCTAGCTATTTGTGTAAGCTTCATATAGGGTGAGATTTGTTCTGAGTGTTTTTGTTTCTTAGCTTTTCCTCTTAGGGCAAGGCTGAGTGAGGTGGTAATCCTGTCTGCTGATGATGTGGTTTCTATTTTTGCTTTGTTGTTTAGATGAGGCATCCTGCACAGGGTGCTACTGGTGGTTGGGCGATGCCGGGTCTTGTATTCAGTGGTTTCCTCTGTGTGAGTTCTCACTATCTGATGCTCCCCAGGGTTAGTTCTCTGCTGGTCTAGGGTCTTGGAGTCAGTGCTCCCCCTCCAAAGGCTCAGGGCTTCATCTCTTGTCAGGAATGACGATTCCACAAGTGCTTTGTTATGGCATTAAGTAATATTAAAACACATTCCTAAAAACAAGAAACCAAGATGAACCCCAGACAAATGGCAGTTACAAAATCAGGCAAATGATAATTAAAATAATGGAATATACACATGTACATATATACCCATAAGCAAAATCAAAAACAGTCCAACAAAAATAAAGTACTGTAGATCTGGTAAACAAAGGAAATCAAAAATTATATTTACCAGTTAAGAACAAAACTAACTAAAGCACAAACTGGAAAACCAAATTAAAGCAAGGTGCCAAGTGGGGGAAGAAAGCAATGAAAACAAAACTAACGAATATGTTGAGAGGAAAGGAAAGAAAGCAAAGAAAGAAGAAATAGATATGCAAAGTTAAATAGAGGTAGATGAAGAAGATTTATATACATTAAAGATTAACTGCAGGGAAAAAGAACAGTAGGAAAGGCAAACAAAGAAATAAATGTAAATAAATACAATAGGTTTAAAAAATTAAAGTAAAAGAGAAAAGAAGAAAAAGGAAGAAGAAAGGGAAAAAAAGGAAAAACTCCACAGAACTGCAAAAGCCTAACGTGGAGGCAGAGGTTTATAATAACAATAAAAAATATGACTGAGAAAAAAATATCAAAAGTTTAATTAGATTTCATAGTGCAAACAAAATTGACAACTGCTGCAGAGGTGGGGTGGGGAAGAAAAAAAAGGGAAAAAAATCCAAAAGAATCTACAGAACAAGTCAAAACATAAGAAAAACAAATGTTTTCTTGAGTCACTGCTGTCAAGAGTCCTTTCCCTCGCTGGGAGTCACGGTCCACCTCACCTTCCCAGGACGCCCTCCAACACTGCGCTGGTCTCTGGACCTGCTGTGGGGGCCGCTCAGACTCTAACCTGGTCCTACTCTGGTGTCTGCTTGCCTCCAACATCAGAAGCTATCAGAACTAGTGTGTTTCCTTTTGTGGGAGCTTTCAAAGTCCTTTTATATATTCCACAGACACAGAGTCTGTGGATCTAGTTGATCATGCAGCTCTCTAAATGTGGACACTTTTCCAGTGCAAGAGGCAGAGCTCAAACAGAGCAGTAGTCACACTGAACTGAGAGAGAAATAAGAGCTTGAGGCTGTTGAAGTGGCTGGAATTTGTAGGACAAGGTACCTGAGTAAATGGAGTGTGCTCATTTGAATGTATTTAATGCCACTGAACTCTTATGCATGTTTTATCACAATAAAAAAAAATACTGCTTAAGAAAGAGAAAGAAAATTGTGCAAAGGTTGGGTAAAGATCACTAAAAGTCTGCGCTGGGAGCACACCCTGAGTCCTTAGGCCCAGGCTAAGTTGTGTATGAATGTCTAAAGACTCTAATGCCTAACAGAGAGTGACAGCTGAGGGGGTGACAGCCAAATGGAGATATCAGGGCTCTACAATGCCAGGAGACACCTGAAGTCCAGTTTAGCCAGAGAAGGGACACTTAAAAAGCTTCTCATGCATTTGGGTGAAGTCCACCAAAAGCCACATTTTAGGAATGAGGACATTGGCACACCCAAGGGCTAAAGTCAAAACCAAAAGAAATTCACCTTAACAAAAAAATAAAACCAAGATAGACAGGTTCACCAAAAACTGCCAGCAATTTGTCTTCCAGAAGAAATCTGGACACAAATTAAAAGAAGCTAACATAATACAGAATCACTGTAGCATATTATATAAAACGTCTAACATAGAAAAAGAAAATTTCTAGGTTTGCAGGAAAACATGGTCCACAATCAAGAAATAAAATCTGAGATATCTCAGGTATTGGAATTAGTAGGCAAAGACTTTAAAATAGTTATAAATATGTTCCAAGACCAAGTAAAAGACAGTTACAGTGAGTGAAAAAAAGAATTCTTCATGTAGACATGGAAACTATAAAAGGGAACCAAATAGCAAAATCTAGCTGGAAAATATAACATCTGAAATATAATAAAAAAAGACAAAGCAAAACACCTAAAGGACTTAGCAGCAATATTAAGACAGCAAAAGAGTCAATGTATTTAAAGAGGATAAATACATATTATCTGTTCTGGAAAACACAGAGAAAGAATTATCAAAAAACACGAAAAACAAAGCCTCAGTTACCTGTGGGACATTGGTAGAAGTCTATTTGCATTTTGGGTGCTTCCCTGGTTATTCAGCTGGTAAAGAATCTGCCTGCAATGCAGAATACCCCAGTTCAATTCCTGGGTTGGGAAGATCCCCTGTAGAAAGGATAGGCTACCCACTCCAGTATTCAAGGGCTTACCTGGTGGCTTAGATGGTAAATAATTGCCTCCAATGCAGGAGACCTTAGTTTGATCTCTGGGTTGGAAAGATTCCCTGGAGAAGGGCATGGCAACCCTCTCCAGTATTTTTGCCTGGAGAATCCCCACGGATAGAAGAGCCTGGCAGGCTACAGTCCATGGGGTCACAAAGAGTCAGACACAGTTGAACGACTAAGCACAGCACACACATTTTGAGTTCCAGAAGCAGAGGAGAGATGGGAGAGGAAAAAAACTTCAAAGAAAATTTTAAACTTTTCAGTAGCTGAAATTTCCCCAAAATTTAAGGGTAATACAAAGAAAACCACTTGGGTATATTATAGTAAAACTGCCAAAAACAAGACAAAACAAAAATGCTACACCTTAAGATGCTAGAAAAAGAACAATAATTAAACTCAAAGCATAAAGAAGCAGGGAAATAAAGATAGCAGGTGTCAATGAAGTAAGACATAAACCAAGAAGAAATTAACAAAGAAAGAAACTGGTTCTTTGCAAAGAGTAGTAAATTAATGAATCACCAATACCAAGAATAAAGAACATACTATATACACTTGAAGAATAATTTTAAATATTATGAATAATCAATACATTTGACAACTTAGATAAAATGAACAAATTCCTGTAAAAATACAACTAATCAAACTTGACACAGAAAGAAATAGAAATTTCAAATTGCCCTATATCTATCTATGACACTGAATTCATCAGAAAAAACATTTTCACAAAGAAAATTCAAGTCCAGATGGTTTTATTGGTGAATTCTATCAAATATTTGAGAAGAAATTTATATCAACTCTACACAAATTCCATTAGAAAATATTTAGAGAGAGTAAACACATCCCAACTCATTTTATGGGTTGGTATCCCAACTTATTATTAAAATATTAATTAAATTATTTTAAGAAAAAATGAATTACAGATCAAAGTCTGTTATGAACATAAATGCAAAAAAGGAAGACCTTGATGATACCTACAAGTCTACAAAGCCCAAAAACTTCAAGTTGAGTGAGAGACAAGACACAAATATATATTCTATAACATTTTTGTAAAAAGTTCAAGAAAAGGCAAAATGAAATCTAAAGTGGATTTCTTATGTGAGTGAGTGAAACTCAATCAGTTATGTCTGACTCTTCGTGACCCCATGGAATTCTCCAGGCAAGAATACTGGAGTGGGTTGCCATTTCCTGCTCCAGGGCATAGGATGATTAGGTCGCCATTTCCTTCTCCTTCTCAATCCCAACCCAGGGATTGAACCCAGGTCTCCTGCATTTCAGGCAGACTCTTGACCATCTGAGCCACCAGGAAAGTTTTTATAGAGTGGAGGAAAGAGATGCAGATTTGCCAGGAAGAGGCATAAGAGTACTTTCTGTGATGCTGGAAATATTCTATATCTTGACTGAGGTGATGATTAGAAATATACATATAGAAATGATAGAGAAAGATAAGGATAGAACAAAAATTCATCAAATCATACACTTAAAATTTGTGCATTTTTATATTATGTATATTTAACCTCAACTTAAAAAAAAACTAGAAGGCAAAATGGAGTTTGATGGCCAATTACATATAGTGAGTGTTAGAACAATGCAGTTATGACAGAATACAGATATTCAGGAATAAAAACAAAATTTGAGGAAACCTTCTTCCTGCCTTAAAACTGCTTGAATTTTTCTACCTGGAACTACTTAGAAAAGATAAGGGATACAGAGGGGAAAAGGTATGGTCTTAAAGGAGTTTAAAACCAGTAAGTGAGTTAGAAACATATAATTCTGATATAGGCAATTATAATGCATTCATCCTATAATTGAAATATAACAACAACTTACAGGAAATGGAATAGATTGTTGATATCCTGTGCCGCTAAATATACTGTTTTAGGGACTTACTGAAGTTCATCCACTGTGAGTTGCCTTCTCTTCTGATCTGCACACACTGGAAGGTTTGTTTGAATTTTTGGCAAATAAGGACATGGAAAAATGATGATTGCAAAGGAAAGGAACATGAAAGGAACAAAGGGATGAAAATAGCATGAGAAAGCATTACTTTATAATTCTAGTACATATTGATTGATTGAACTGGTATTTTTCAAGCTCTGTCACATCTGCATTATAAAGCCGTCACCATGTAGGATATTGATGAATACTCTAAAACATGCAAATAAGTAAGAGAGATCATTTTTCAGAAAGTTTTGGTTAATGAGAATGACTTGAGTCCCAGAGGGAGAGGCAGAGGAGACAGGTCAGCCTCGGCATTCAGAAGAAGAAAGTCATGTTCCCTCGGCTGCACTTTGGAAGTCGTGATCATACGGGAACTCTCTGCCAGCGTTCCACTAATTGTAGGGTGGAGATCCACTCACTGCCTGCCAGCTAACTGCAGGAGAACACACAGACTCTAGTTAAAGAGAATTAACAATTGTGTTCCATAAGAATCTACTGATGAGGTGAATTAGCATGAACGCGTTTGTATTCATGACAGCTTGTAGTTTTCCTTAAGAAAAAAAATAAAAGCAAGACTACTATCCAATTAAATTGGTAGAGGTGTAACAGGGTAATATAATTTATTAGCCATATTTGTGTATATCAAGTGAGGCAGAATACAATCGAATTTTTTTAAGAATGTAAATTAAGTCAATGAACATACCTGGATATCCTCAAATATTGTTCCTTTTAATTTGAAATTGTTTTAGAACACTAGACTCAAACAGAGAAATTAAGAGACATATATGTATACACATAGGGGGCTTCCCTGGTGGCACTAGTGGTAAAGAATCTGCCTGCCAATGCAGGAGACCCAAGAGACGCAGTTTCAATCCCTGGGTTGGAGAGCTCCCCCGGAGAAGAGCATGGCAATCCACACTAGTATTCTTGTTTGGAGAATCTGGGGGACAGAGGAGCCTGGAGGGCTACAGTCCATAAGGTCGCAGAGTTGGACACAACTGAAGCGACTTAGCACGCATGCATGCGTATATGCATATAGATGCTTCACTTCACAACTGAAGCGACTTAGCACACATGCATGCGTATATACGTATAGATGCTTCACTTCACTTACGGCAGAATCTAACACGACATTGTAAAGCGGTTATACTCCAATTAAAAAACAGAGACGTATATCTGTATATCTCTGTCATTATAAGCAATACTGTCTAATCTGCCTTCTTTAACTGTTCAAGTTTGTGTTAGTTTGGAATTTTAGATGTGGATTTTAATCATTAATTTCATAGCCTATGTATTCTTCAAGAATTACTTTGAGATTTGTGGTGCCCTATGACTGATATGAATGGGCCCCCGTGCAGATATGCACTATATTAACACTGGTTAGCTACACATTTTGTGGTTCCATTGCTTAGGACTATTTTTTTAAACTAACTCTTCCCCACTTTGGGGTTCGTTGTTATAACTTATTACACAGTCTTTTAAAATCTTCCTTAGATCATTTTTTTAAAAAAAATTGAGAGTAATATATTTTTGTTTGTTCTTGTCCTGTTTGAGAATGTTTCTATTGCTTTTTCATATAAGTGAAAATGAATAGCATATAGAATTTTGCCTGGTGTCTCCTTCCATCAAAATTCTGGGAAGTTTGTTCCAAACACCTCTGGTTAATTTAGTGCAAGGCAAAATCCAATCCCAAGGGGAATTGTTTTACTTTTGCAGGAAATATATTTTAAATATTCTTCTACATTTTCCTTGCCTAAATATGTATAGATGTGTTTTTCTTTATCTTTTAAGTGCAAACCAGCTTAAATATAGATAGGTATAGATATAGATCTTTTTCTTTGGTTTTCTCTAATCTTCAGTGAGCACTTTGAGTAGAATTATTTATTCCTCCAAAAAATATCCATTGAGTACTTTTTGTGTACCAGCCACTGTTCAAAACTCTAAGGACACAATAATGAAGAGAAAAAACAAAACCCCCTGTCTTTGGGGAACTTATATTCCAGTAGGAGAGAAATAAAACTAAACAAGTATTAGATTTTGTTACACAAATTGCTATTTTTAAGTCAAAAAGTGGACTAATGTCAGCTAATTTCATATGGCTCAACTTATTAAACTTACAGTAGACACGATGGTGATAAGGGCTGAGGAGACTATTAGAGCCAGGTAAGGGGACTGGAGGTTACCCGGCAGAAAAGGTGATTATAATTTTCTCCATCGTCCATGGCGCTCTGTATTTTGACGATGCACAACAAATACATAACGTGGCTGGCAGACTTTCACCTGCCCTAACCCTGCCTACTTTTTTCAATCTCATCTCAATTCATTTTCTACCTCTGATCCAGCCATGCCATTCATCTTACTCTCCCCCTGAATACACCTCTTCTTCCTCTCCTAATCAGATGTCTCCAACTATTTTTAAAGCTTATTCTTCCACTTGCATCTTTTTCTATTCCAAATCCTGCTCTGATGATGTTCCCTAATTCCATTCAACTCAGTTTCGTATACTCCCCCCTTACCTAAGTTGTACTTTGAAAATGGGTAGAGAACCCCATTTTCCAGTTCTGAGAACTGTTCTGAAGAGGGTTTGTTCCTCTGGTAATTAACATCGTGCTCTAGTGGTTCTCAGTTCAGATTTTATTCATTTAGAAGCTCTAAAAAATTTCAGTCCCTGGCCGCATCCCAGAGGAATTAAATCAGAATTTCCAGAAGCAGAGTCCTCGAATCATGACTGCTTAAAAACCATCCCAAGTGATGATAAGTTCTAAAACTTATCATCTGAAGAACTGAAGAACTTTATAACATCCCAAGACCTTGTGTGGACTCTAAAAAAGTATAACAAACCGGTAAATATAACAACAACAACAAAGAAAGACTCACAGATATATGCAATAGAACAAATGAATGGTTAGCAGTGAGGAGGGTGGAGGAGACACATAGTGGTCGGGAAGTAGGAGGTCAAATGCTGACTGTAGGTGGAGATATATTAAACAAAACGGGAAATTGTCGATGTTGAATAATAGCTGTAGCTGGAAAGTAAACTTTTAAAATTGTGTAAAAACTTAGTTTTGGACTTCCCTGGTTGTCCAGAGATTAAGACTCCATATTTCCACTACAGGGAACCAGAGTTCTAGCCCTGGTCAGTAAAGATCCACATGCTGTATAGCGAGGGGAAAAAAAAAAAGTTTTTTAAAAAGAAAATAATTTTAGAAAAATTTTATATTCTTAAAGAATACTTGAAAAAGTGGATATGCTTTTCTCTAATTTTTACCTTAATTCATGCACTTTAAAGATGTGACAAAGTAAAAATGTGGACGGGGGGTTGGGGAGAACAATCAGTGGCACCACATTTATAATACACACACACACACACACACACACACACACACAAAGCAAATAATTCTGATGTTGATATAAAAAAGAAGAAAAATCCTAATGCTTAAGGCTCACCTCCTAGAGATCTGATTTTATCAGTTCTAGGGGTTCTGTGTTAGTTGCTCAGTCGTGTCCAACTCTTTCCAGCCCCATGGACTGTAGCCCTCCAGGCTCCTCTGTCCATGGGAGTTTCCAGGCAAGAATACTGGAGTGGGTTGCCATTCCCCTCTCCAGGGGACTTTCCTGACCCAGGAATCAAACCCAGGTCTCCTGTATGACAGGCTGTTCTTTCTGTTCTGAGCCAAGAGTCAAGATGTAAATCAAGCCTGGGTCCAGACTCTACCCTCTCAGTCATGAGTCTAGACTACCTTGCCTCTAAGTGGCCTGGAATAGCCCCAAGGCAGGTTTTACATAACACTAAAAATATTTTTTAAATGGAACTTGACTCAAATTTAAATACAACTATTTATAATTGCCTTTCTATATTTTACTTGTACATAAAATAATCCAACCACACAGCTGAACTCCATGTTCTAACCTGAAGATTCTGAAAATGTAATCAAATCCGTAAGTGACGCAGTCCAAGGCTATGTTTTCTAAAAGTGTCCTTGAAGACACTAAAGAGGGAACATGAAATATTTTCATTACTTTTTAAATCCTAATGGAAATCACATTAAGAACCTGTTTCATTTTGAGCCAACACAAGTCAATAAAGACACCAACTTTTCTTTTGTCTGGAATTTGGAATACTAAAACTAGGATCTCCACTAACCTAAAACTGTCCACCAAGTGTGAGCATATTCAATTATCTGAAAATAGAAAAATGACCCAGTTATTATTGGCTGGTTCAGTAGACAAACTTTCACAATACTGGGTATACAGAAGAAATAATAAAAGAATTGTTTGTGAAAAAAACCAAATGGCAATGATACATTAATTTTCTACTCAGGACAGAACATGTTAGTGACAAAATTATTCACAGACTCTGCTCTTCTCATTTCTATCCTAGTTATTTATGATTTTTTTTTCCATTTAGACATTAGGGCGAGTACAGGAGAGTTAGCAAAAATGGTCCATCTTGCTTAATCAAGAAGTAAGTGTGATGGCTCTGGCCATGAGGATGTTCGAGGTAGTGTAGCTATTGTTGAGTCTAGGACATATGCACCTGCAAGTACACGCTCTTCCTCTGGATTTGCTGTCTCCTCTGCTGGGGTCACTCTCAGGCAGATTCCTCACATGGTGACAGAGAGCCCCACTAGCCACATTCAGACTGACTGGTAGGGAAGAAATAAAGAGTGCTTCTTTCTTGAGATTGCCAGTAAAACATTTCAGGAGAGCATGGATGGGACACTTTCAGAACCTGGGAGTAGAATCAGCCCTACTTTGATCAAGGGGAGGCATTTTCCCAAAAAAGATGCTAGTTTGGCCAGCAGGGTATGTCTATTAAAGGGGAAACCATGGTTATACTACGGGACTTCCCTAGGGGTTCAGTGGTAAAGAATCTGCCTGCCAATGTAGAAGACATGGGTTCAATCCCTGGGTCAAGAAGACCCTTGGAGAAGGAAATGGCTACCTACTCCAGTGTTCTTGTCTGGGAAATCCCATGGATCAAGGAACCTGGTGGGCTATAGTACATGGGGTCACAGAGAGTCCACAACTGAGCATGTAAGTATGTATTACTATACTTCAGGATCTTCAAAGACCTTCAGAGTCAAGGTTCATCTAACCTTGTCCATGTAACATTATTTTCTGTGAAAATATTCCTATTGATCAAATCATATAGAAGCTCAAGTGAGAGGAAATCATATAGTTGAATCATAAATATTTGTACTTCCTGAGACACAATTTCTTCTGTTAATTCCAAGTACTTTTTTTTTAGATCTTCAATTTTAGGAAATGTATTATAGTCTTTAAAAAAGATCTTTGATGTTTGAGAGAGTGCTTCTGCATTTCCTATTATGATCTGGGCATTTATTGTTCTCTATAAAGAATAAACTTTGAGATTCAATGTTGATCTGTATTGATCACTCTGAACTCATGATCCTAATATTCAAACTATTGCTTTGCAGTCAGGGTATTCAGACAATCATTTTCATCCTGATTGAATCTCATTTAACATCCTAGTGAGATTTTTTAAAGCAAAGACCAGGAACCATGTTGGATTTCACGTTTCAGTAAGCCAAATTTAAAAAATAGAGATATAAGCCCAACAATGAGAATTTCACCATACTTCTCATTCTTCTGCTTTTCTTCAAAATGAGCCTCCCCTGTTTGCCTGGTGTCTTTCACCTTCAAACTGTCCTTTCTCCAACAGCCCTACTCCTTTAGAAGATACATGTTTACTTAGAGAAATCTAATTTGTGTTTTGTTAATGCGTGCTGTCTCTACTCGCTATATTACATTAAACGAGAAATAGAGTTACTAAAAAATCATATCACTTGAAATCACTCATAAGCTATCAACAAGGGAATCCATATACCAATTTCCTTTTTGCTTTATAACCATCCCCAGCACTAAGTTGACCTTTACCTAAACAGGACTATAATTGCAGTTAAGATTATATAATTTACAATAACAACAAAAAATTACTTTGGAGGAACTGCTAGTGGGCACGAATGTCTCACAACCATTAAGTGTATCATTCATCTTGAGAAGAAAATTATTCCTATCCACATCGACATTTTTAACATAAACTGTAGTACTCTCCATCGGCACCTTTTTACGTACCCATTAATCTCAATAGGAAGGCCTCAGTCTCACCCACCTACTCTCTGAAGTTTGGATGTCACTACTGTGTACAATAAAAATTGTATATTCATGAAGTCCATTTGTTTTATGTCCTTCTCTCTGTCAAAGCCTCCCAAGCAGCATATGCTTTGCTCTGTGGAGAATAAAATCAAATTTGTCTGTCTTGTCATATTGTCATCAAAGTGATAGTATCACAATTAGATTAACATTTTGTGAAGGAGCTGGAGGGAGGGAATGAAATAGGAGCACATTATAATAAAATCCACTTAACCCTTTCAGTCACAAAATCCCTTTTTCTCTAGCACCCGGAGGCAAAGAAGGCAATCAGACTCTAAAATAAGTGACACTGTCAAATTATTATGATCTATGTTGGAATCAAATAGGTCAGTTACTAGGCCTGTGAGGTACATTTTCATTTGAAGGGACCATTAAGATTTTTGTGACAACAACAATCTGACGAAATAAGACACTTCCTAGGGTTCTTTAATCAGTTGGGGATTAAGTCAGCAAGAACTGGTCAGAGTGATTGGTGACAATATTTGACCCTTATATTTATACTCATTGAAGTCTTAGGTGCCAACTCAAGGAAAATGTCATATCCTGTAATGGTTTAGCCCTAGGGAATTTACTGAGCTAAAATTTCTATGGACAGCACAAAAAAATTTATTTCCATTATTCTGATAGCTTCAAAAGACTGAGGTTCAAACAACAATTTTTGTGAGCCAGAACAGAGTCACGAAGTATAGGCTGAAATTGGATAACAACTCTAGTGCCGGTTATTCTTTGGACAAGTTTTTCTTCTTTCCCATTGTGTGGAGAACAATAGAACTCGCATGTGCAAGAAAGTCATTTCAAAAATGGAAGCTCCCTCTAGTCTTTTCCTTTGCAGAAAAAGGAGTGAGCTATCTTCACACCAGACTGTCTTCACTAAGGGCTTCCTGGAAGCACAGGAAAGTCGTTGTTCCACTGCCTGTGAGGGTGTCGGGTGAGAGCTTTGAGTCCCTGGGGCTGCCATGCTCCCCATGACCGGCACTGGTGTTGAACCATGGTAGCCTCTTTATGACCTTTCTCCAGGGAGGAGGCATCTTTAGAGGTTAAGGGTCACAGTTCTTGGAGTGTAGTCATATCCCAGCCAGCCTCTTATATAACCTTTCCTCATCCCTAAGCTGTCTCTTGCCTGTAACTTTTTTAACATCAATTAATCCATCACTAAATCATGTACTGTGTGGTATTTTTCTCTCATTAATTTATATCCATTAGTCATGCCTGCCTCTCCAACATCATTTCCTACCACCTACCTACAAACCTACAGGTCACCTTATTTCCCTCATCACAACAGCTGCCTCTTCTACACATCTCTTATCCTTTCATACACAGTTCTTCTTAGAATGACCTCACCTTCCTTCATCTTCAAGACTTAGCTCAAGTGTCACATCTCTAAAGAGATACCGTATAAAACCCACCTTTGGTCCATTCATTGCCCTATCATAATTTCCCCATAAAATTGTGATGATAACCTATATTTCCTTAGGCTGTAAGAAACCAAAATGATAGCTTAGATCTATTTCTTTAACTCTAACATACAGGCCATTACCCAGATCATAGAAAGTACTCATTAAACCAAAAGAAGGAAAGAATCAATTCATGAAGAGTATCAAAACATGTATGAAAGACAGTGATGGTCTCTAACATGTCAGACATTCACAGAGGAGAAATCATATACAATGGAAATTTGTCTTGTGTTTGGATTGGAGTTGTTTACTTATATCAGAAGAAGACATGTGCTCTTGATTTGAGCAACACATGTGACAAGAACTCATTTTATTCTTGAGAAGAAGGAGATGAACTGTGGCCTGGTCCAACCAAATGGATTTGTCACTGGCAAAACAAGCCAGCTCAAATAACTTTGATTATTAGATTACTGTTTCCTGGAAAGAGATTTGTAGTAGCTTGTGGAATGGTGTGCGAGCTTGCTCTTGTTTTTGAGTTTGCTATTATTTTAAATTATTGTATTAAATAATAATAGCAATAATAATATTTTATATGTTGAGAAAAAGTGAAATTTAGTCACTCAGTCGTGTCTGACTTTTTGTGACCCCATGGACTATAGTCTGCCAGTCTTCTTTGTGACCCCGTGGACTGTAGCCCACCAGGCTCCTTTGTTCATGAAATTCACCAGGCAAGAATACTGGAGTGGGTTGCCATTTCCTTCTCCAGGGGATCTTCCCAACCCAGGGATTGAACCCAGGTCTCCTGCATTGTGGGGAGATTCTTTACTGTTTGAGCCACAGGGAAGCCCTGAAATGTTGAGATTTTACTGTAAACTCTTCATGCATTAATTTACTCAAGACTTAGAAGAACCCTTTGGATTAGATATTATTATAATCCCCATTTTATAGATAAGGAAACTGGGTCACAGTGTGCCTAATGACATTCTGATCATATCTTGAAATGACATAAAGCTGAAATAAGGAGTTATCTATTGGATCATAAAGGCAGGCTTTCAACAGAGCTCAGTAGACTGGAATAATGGAAGAAAAATTCAATTACTATGTATAGGGAGTCTATGACAGAAGTTTGTAGAAAAATAGAGCTTTTATTAAAGGTCTAAGATCCCAAATAAAGGTGGCATTAGGAAAAAATTTCATAAGTTTATTTACTGGCTCATCTAAGTACCCTGCCAATAGTCAGGGAAATTTCCAATATCACCTCTTCTTGGAGATGGAACTCAATAATTTGACACCAGATGCGTCAGACATTTCTGCACGAGGAATTACTGAAGCCAATCCAAGTGCTATTACAACATTTCATTACCATATTCCAGGATAACCTGCCAATTTCACCTCTTGTCCTTCAACTTTGTCATTTATCATCCTTAATGATGCCGTTTCCCAGTCTTGGAAGGAGCAGCTGTTAGGTATCTATAGGATCCCCTCCTCAGCTAATTCTTCTCAGGTGGTATCTCCTCACTCAAAGTGTCTTAGGTAACCAAGGCAATTTACAGATATCCAAGTTCAATACCATGTTAGCATCATCATTTAGATCATTTAGACAGGAGTATTTGGAACTTTCAGGCACATTTTGCATGAAAACTTGTAGTGATTCCCTTCTTCATTTTTCCTGAATAGAAATGCCTATAAAATAAGCAATTTAGAATAAATTTCACACATGTTATCTCAGTCTTTTCTTAGAATAGGATCATTTTTACACATCCCTCCACATCTTCACCTCTAGTGAGGCTTCCAGAAACCTTATAACAACAGAGAAGTAAACTTACACCCCACAAATAATTCTAGGGATTAGGCAGATCTGAAAGTTGTGGTCTCAAGGTATTCTCAAGGGCAGTGATAAAACAGCCCAATCATGGAACATGGCCTCTTAGAACCACTCTTCAAATCCATTTGTTGAAATGGAGCAAAATGATAAATTGTTGCTTGGGTTTTCAAATGACATAGTATTGATAAAATCTGTCTGTAATTTCTTAATACATTTATTATTATATTTCTGAATAGAAAATTTATATATTTAAATGATTTTAGTAATAATACTCTATATTTTAAAAAATCTTTCCAACTGGGTGGACTACAACAAAATTGCTTCACCAAGAACGAAACATCAGCTTACCAGGTGGCTAAGAGGGCGAAGAATCTGCCTGCATTGCAGGAGACCTGGGTTCAATCCCTGGGTTAGGAAAACCTCCGGAGAACAGGTCTCTGACCCTCAGCTGAGCAGGACACCAGTGTTTCTTATCCCTTCCTCCCACTTCCCAGCTCTGTGTTATAGAAATTGTATTCTGGGTTGGCATAGCCTAGAGAACTGCCTTCTTTTTCCTTCCCTAACTCTTAGAGTATGCTCTATTCAGCATGCCAGTCAGTTACTGGGGCCTGCTGGCTCCCTGCTCCATATGCCTGATCCCAGCACTCTTGTAGCACAGAGTCCATGCTGGTTAGACAAGTCTTATAGACCAGAAGCTAGTATGCATCTCTCCAGTTTCTGTGGAGGCATCACTCTAGGAGGAAATGGTTACTGTCCCTAGTCCTAGCTGTGGTGCAGTGACCCCAAGGTCCTGCCCAGGGAGGAGAGATAAACTGTAAAGATGGTACGCTCCACCCGGGGGGACTGACTTTATTTGGAACAGAATGCAGAGAACTTCATGTCTAAGGGTATGCATTGTCAAAGACAATGGAGAACTTGGTGAAGAGTGATTGAAAGGAGACTTTTCGTTCTGTAAAACAAGAAAAGTCACAGTGCAGCCAGAAATTTAGAAGAGAAATAGACAGAAGGAACTCTCCTGGGATCACAGTCAATTCTGGTCTGAAAGCTATGTGCATACAATAGGCTGTACCCATATAGGACCAATCAAAGAAGAACACGGGCAGACTTGAAAGCATTTTCAAAACCACACACAGATCTGCATGGATAGAAGCCTAACTGGTTCAAAAGACTTCAGTAGAACGGCGGACAACGAGCAACTTTAACTCAGGAGCAAAAAGAGGCTCCTCTGATCCAGGAACACTAGAAATCCAGGCTTAAAAATAAACCATACTCATCCTTAGTAGCTGGGAAGATTGGATGCGTGCCCAAGGCTGTAGGCTCTCAGAAATGACCAGAGACAACACCTCTGAGCTTATGGATGAACAAAATGCACAGTCATGAACCCCTGGAACTGTGAAAGCAGTGTCCATGACACAGGCATCCAAAAAGTGAAAACATAACTGGCTGAGGGAGCTTAAGCATAAACTTTGACCAGCAAATGACTTCTGTTGACTTAAGGTGACCTCTAGAAATTTAAAAGATAAAGCAAGGAAAAAGTCTGAGTAAGAACATCATTGGCTGGACTGTGTAGGGAAAATGGACTTCATAGAAGTAGTTCAACCAATCACTAAGCAAATAAACGAAGATCCAACTAACAATAACCAGCCCCAGGATAGAATCAGTATCTGGAGTTGTTACAATATATTAAATAAAATGCTCAGTTTCAGAAAAAAAAAAAAGTGCAAAGAAATGGAAAACATGATTCATACCAACTTTGGTTTATCGATAGTAACAAATGCACCTGACTAATGTCAGGTGTTAAAAAGAGGAAACGGAGTGTAGGAAGTCATTGTCTGCAATTTCTCTGTAAATCTTACACTGTTCTAAAATGAAGCAAATGAAAGACAAAACAAAACAAATGGACCTATAAATTTGAAAAGTACAATAATCAAAATGAAAAATCCACTAGAGGGATTCAACAGTAGATTTGAGTTGGTAGAAAAATCAAGATTATACAATCTGAAAAAAAGAAACAAGAAAGAATGAAGAGAAGTGAACAGAATCTCACAGAATTGCAGTACACCATGAAGGACACAGCACTGTAGTCCATACACCATTAAGGCTTCCCAGACGGCGCTAATGGTAAGGAACCTCTGCTAATGCAGGAGATAAAAGAGATGCTGGTTTAATTCCTGGGTTGGGAAGATATCTTGGAGAAGAAAATGGCAACCCATTCCAGTATTCATGCCTGGAGAATCCCATGGACAGAGGAGCCTGACAAGCTATAGTCCATGGGGTCGCAAAGAGTCAGACGTGACTGAAATGACTTTGCACATGCACATATTAAGTACAAAAACCCATACATAAACAGAAGTATCAGAAGAGAGAGAAAAGGGGACATAAAAAATTAAGAAAATAATGGTGAGAATACACCAAATTTGATGATAAATACTAATTTCCATGTTCAAGAAGCTTAACAACTCATCTGTGGCTCTGTAAATACCCTCAAGAGGAAACCAATAAATGTGAACCTCAACAAATATGATTCCTTCACCAAGGATCAAATCTCTAACACTTTCTGCCTGCTTTTGATCTCTCAATGCTTGCGTATACAAATATATGTGTGTGTGTGTGTGTGTGTGTATATATATATATATATATATACACATATATCAGAATTTATTACTGTTATCAGTAAGAAAATGAGTATAATAAAAGCTACCCCCACCATTATATGAACCTGGGACTTTTATAGCTCTTCTAAAGTTTATTTTAAACATTAAAATTGTGAAACATTTTGCAGTTTCATATGCTAAAGCTAGGATGAAGTCTTATGACATTATAAAAAGATACTTCATATTGAATATTACTTCCAATGGGACTCAACTGAAACTTGCAAGCCAGGAATGGCAGCCTCTTAATTTTGGGAATTGGGTCAAAGTTAATGAATTTTGGAATGACATAGACCAAGACTGAAATTGTAACTCTAAAATGTACTATCTGTGTAAGCTTGAGTAAGTTCGCAATCTCTTGGCATCTATTTTGTAACCTGCAAAATGGGGATGATATTTACTCAATAGAAGCGTAAGAAATAAAGAAATGTAAGTAAAGCAGCTATTATGGTACCTGATATGTAATTTTACTGCCCTAATACCCTTCCCTCCCATCCAATGTGGTTGTTGTTTCATTGCTGTCATGTCCTGTCTTTTGCAATCCCAAGGTCTGTAGCCCTCCAGGCTCCTCTGTCCATTGAGTTTCCCAGGCAAGAATACTGGAATAGGTTGCCATTTCCTTCTCCAGGGGATTTTCCCCACCCAGGGATCAAACCCACGTCTCCTGCATTGTCAGGCAAATTCTTTACCAGTGAGCTGCCAGGAAAGCCCTTGCAATATAGTAAACCATACAAAACAAACTTCCTAGAAAAAAAGTTCCAAAAGCCCTTCATACAAGTCCATTGTTAAAGATCATAGAATGTTAAGCTTCTTGTCAGAAGTCACCTATTTCAACCTTCTTGTTTCAGTGGTGAGAAAACAGATGCACAGATTCACTCTTTAAATGACTACAAAACTTAAGCAAAGAATGTTCCTGAGTTCCCAAGCCCAAGTGCAATGGATCCTAGTAGGTGCTGGATAAAAGCTTATTGCAGAGCAGAATGAATGAGTGTGTGACTGTATTAATTGTCAAGCATCACATTCACCATATTTTAATGACTAAAATACCATGTATCATAAGATATACCATTATTTTATGCACTACTGATAAAGAAAAAGCACTGTCAGTTAAACTATATACATCACAGACAGCCAGGTGCATCCTGATTTCATAGATATTAAAAGATGACCAAATATATATTTTAGAACCTATGAAATAAACAATTAATCAGGGGTAGATCCAAATCTCCCTATTTCCAGTCCAATTTTTTTAATAATACCACACCATCTCATTCTTTCAATGAAAACACTTTATATCCTCAAAGATACCTTCATCTTTAAAAATCATCCCATTAAGATATGTAAGCAAAGATTTTCCTATTCAAATATAAATATTGTAGACTTTAAATTCTGACAAGGTTGTATCCAAAGATTTATAATTTTCAGACCCAAACAAAAACAAAACAGAAACAAAAATCAAAATATCTTGTGGATATGAAATACATGATAGGCAATTAAAAAAGAAATCAAAAGGATACAGTTTGGAAGTGGATGATGATAAGCAGGTAAAGGAAAATTGAGAGACTATAAGAAAAATGCTCTGCCAACTTAATTTTTGTCCTGGTTGTTCTTGGTTACTGTAAGTTTTGTTTACCATAGATTCTGAAGTGGAGGAAAGTTTTCTTGATGAACATTATTTAATAACCTAGTGAAACTGGTTCTGAAATAAAAATTCCTCCTCTTTTCTTGCCGTTGATTATAATATCCAAGCCTTTTTTGAAACTCAAGTATAGGCCAAAATATACCCAAAGTTTTATGGTTGCATGAAGGAGGCTTACAACCACAATAATTACAGAAGGCTGCAGAAATTAACACAACAATGTGGCTCAAGGGGTCACTAGAGAAATCAAAGTAATGAAAAAATTTTGAGAGGAAAAATTTCTATAGACACATAATCAAATCAAATTGTATTTATTCATTCAATCTGAAATCAACTTGTATGACAGATCTGAAACTGTCAGGCGTGACACTAGGGGCTAAACACTCAAAAGTACATCAAATGTGATTTAGGGCATGATCATTGCCTGAGAAGCTCATTCCACTAGGGGAGCCAGATGTGTGGACAGATGCGGGTTCTGGGACCCGCATTCCCAGAATACAAGAGGGAAAGGCAGGAAGAGACATTGCCCACCACTTGGTATTGAAACAGAGAGGAGGCAATTAACTGTGCTCCTAGGAACTGGAGTGAGGATTGATAAATCTGGGTAAGGCTATATTCCAGATGACTCTTGGAGGATGACTAAGTGTTGGCTAAATGGACAAATAGGGAAAACTAATCTGGTTTTCAGGTCAAAGTCTGCAAATAAAAATATGGAAAACGGCATCTGTCTCGTGATGCCTTCTTGAAAACTTTTCTTCATTTTACTCTCTCACTCTTTGTGGTATTTCTTCCTCTTAGAAAATGTTAAGGCTTTTTAAAAATAGATCCTTGGACCTTATTTACTAGGTGTTCAGGGGAGAACTATTTGTCTCTATTCCATCTGGGTCCTTGAACTTATTGACCTTCTTATAAAAAGACTGCCAGGATGTTCTAATATCTATTATACTGCCATCACATGGCTTCTCTTGCTTGGTGTTGCTGTCTCCAGAATCTCTTCTCTGGTGTGAACCACTAACTCGATCTGTACCTGAAACGTTCAAGGACATGCTGATGACACAGGGGTGTCTAGAAGCCAGACAGACGGCTTCAGGCCAGAGAACTGCTGTGGGAAGCCGTCCACATCTACCTCAATTAGAACTGACAACCAGCCCTGGATTCATAACACAAGATTCCTCAGTGTGGAACATCGGAATCCAGATAGAAAAAAGCAAAAACACAAACTGAATTTTTCCATTTCTTTGTTTTGCTTCAGGGTGCCTCCTTTGTTGTCCTTTGTATAAATGTCTCTTTATTTTAAAGGAAATTATTTCCAATGTTCAAACGATTAATCAAAAGTTGTTATTCTGTTGGACTGTCCAAATGACCTGAATGTAGCCTATGGTTAGTGTATGTATTGTAGAAATAGAACAAGGCAAAGACTTCTGAAGTGTAATTTACCCTTCTACTGACTTGGTATATAGCTTTGCTGTATAGAATTTATGTTGTCGGGGAAAGTCAGCCATTATTAACATGTAGGACACATTTATACATTCTTATCTCTTAGTTTATTCTAATGATGAGCTGTTTTATCTTGGTAACTTGACTTTTGACATCTCTGTGTCTAGGAGCCTCCAAAGCAGAGTATCTACATCCAGAGGATTTGTGAAAATCCTTTAAGCAGAGCAAATAATAGTAGTACAACAGTACAACTTGTATTTTTGTTTACTTTCTCTCTAAAATATAGAAAAAGAAATGAAACTTTATTGATCTTTAATATAGGGATTGAGACTGCCTACACCTTCGGTCCTTATGTGACATATACAGGGAGGAGGAGGGGATGACAGAGGATGAGATGGTTGGATAGCATCACCAACTCAATGGACACAAGTTTGGGTAGATTCCGGGAGTTGGTGATGGACAGGGAGGCCTGGTGTGCTGCGGTTCATGGGGTCGCAAAGAGTCAGACACAACTGAGCGACTGAACTGAACTGAATGTATCCTGAAATGAGACTACAAGAGCTACAAAGTGGAGGATTTGATAGTATACCCTTTGCTGTCGTTGCTGAGTTGCTCACCCATGTCCGACTCACTTGCGACCCCATGGACTGCAGCCCTGCAGGCGCCTCTCTCCATGGGAGTTCCCAGGCAAGAAAACTGGAGTGGGTTCCTATTTCCTTCTTCAAGGGATCTTCCCAACCCAGGGATCGAACCCAAGTCTCCTGTATTGGCAGGCAGATTCTTTACCACTGAACCACCTTGGAAGTCATGTATATCCCTTTCATCTTTATTTTTCAGCTGTAGTATGTTACAGCTTACATGTAATAGGATGTTATTCAGTGTGGTTTATTTTATAAAAACGTCATTTTAGTAACTTAAGTTTTTTAAAAACAGCTAACACTTTCATATTGTACAAAATCCAGAATGCTTGAAAGTATGAAAAGTCATCCAACCACTCCTATTTGCAATCATTATTTTGAACAGGATCAGAGATATGAAGATCTTATGAATCCTTTCAGAGATACATTGTGCATATACAGCAAGCTGGCATATTTCCATTCCCATCCCCTCTCTTTTACAACAGAAATAGTGGAATCCATACACATTTTGCCTCTTAGATTTTTTTCACTTGTAATATCATGAAAATAATATCACATCAGTCCATAAAGAGTTTCCATGCTCTTCTTCATGGCTGCACAATATTCCTTTTCCTTTTTATAGCTATACCATGGTTGATGCAACTGTCCCCAAGCAATTGACCTTTATATTACTTCCAGTCCTTTGTTGTTGCAAACAACACTGCACTGGATAATCTTTCTCTGTGTCACTTTAGACACATGCTTGGATGGGTGTCAGAAAAATTTTTAAGAGGTTGAATATCTGAATCAAAAAGTATGTGCTTTGTAATTTTGAAAGATACTTCTAGTTTAACTTCATAAACATTGTACCAATTTATACTCCCACCAGCAATGTTTGAGAGTGTCTGTTTCCCCACAGTGCTGCCAACAATAAATACCTTTGCATAACTGGAGCTTTGGATTGAAAAATGAGTATCATAATCTAATAAGATGAGCCAAGAATGAACTTCTTCCATTTGGACCTATCTTTCTTTGCAAAATACCTCTTTCCAAGCAATGACATGCCTTAAAATTTTGTGCTAAAATTAAGACCTTAAAACCAGACCTTCAAATCACTAAATTATAAAGCATTAACTGAAAATTTTCAGAACCAATGAAGCATGTTCAACCAGATTTCACATTACGTGATACCTTTCATATCACAAATAATAAATTTAAAATATTTTTTATTTCATCCTTATCTTAACCCTTCTTAAAATCTATTTTGTCAGTTATACATGCATGCACATGTATATGTGTATCTTTGTAATAAACATACTATTAGTATATCACATATATATATATATATCAAATATATAAATGGAATACAAAAGTATTACATAATTTTGAGTAAAAATTTTTACAAATTAGGGTACACTTATTTTTTTTGTTGATAGCGTCTGAGCCCAAAACATTCTAAAGATCACTGACTGGTCTATATCATCTGGTGTTCATTAAATAAAATTTGAAATTAACAAGCATTTAAAATATGCAAAGTTTTCCTGTTTAACCTCTTTCCCCTGGCAACACAATTCTGTTTGAGAATCTGAGCATTAGTTTTACTTATGGTCAGTCAGGTTCCACCCAGAGTGCACTTCAAGTATTACTAGATTTCCAGAAGAAAAATACTTTTTCTCTCCTCAGAGAGGATTATAATGAAAAGTCTTCGGTCTTCACTCTACCCTGAGATGATGAGTAGAAAAAATAAAGCTGATTCTCTTCACTGTAACGATTCTACTCACGAGGACAGCGACATTCAATGTCTTCCTGCGTAAAAACTTCATGTATTGATCCCACAGCAGGCATTTTGCTGATGAGGAAGTCTTCCAAAACCTACTCCTGGAGGCTGTGGGTCTGGCCAAGGCTTCGTTCCTAGTAGCAAATGCTTCTCTTCCTGGTGTTACTGAGTCCAAGCTCATACTGCTCACTGCACCACAGGATAATAA
The DNA here is from genome assembly GCF_023699985.2 of Odocoileus virginianus. Taxonomy (NCBI): domain Eukaryota; kingdom Metazoa; phylum Chordata; class Mammalia; order Artiodactyla; family Cervidae; genus Odocoileus; species Odocoileus virginianus. Next base: position 56,851,906 of record NC_069684.1, on the reverse strand, counting down.
ATAGAAAGATGAGGTGTTAGGACAAGGAATAGCAGCTTTATTCAGAAAGCCAGCAGACCAAAGATGGTGGACTAGTGTCCCAAAGTTCAAAGTTCATCTTACCCAAGTTCAAATTCAGGCTTCTTTTATACTGAAAGGGAAGGCTGTGTTATTAATTGTTGCAAACTTCTTGGTGTTGGAAACCTTTTTCATTGCGGCTGTCCAAATAGATCTGGTCCTGTAAACCTCCAGTAAGACAGGTTACTCTCTATTTGGCAACTTTTTCCTCTATATATGAATGGGAAAGTGTTTATCTTTAAAAAGTCAGAGCCTTGAGAATGGACTCTCCTGTACATCTCAGTTTAAAGGCAACATTCTTATCTTGTAACAGAAGCACTAGAAAACAAAGGTTAAAGAAACAGATCTAATACGGAGTCAAATTTGTTCTTCTCTACTAACTACATTGGCATTTGTGATCAACTTGATCACAGCTTCTACCGGAAACAAGTGTCCCTTTGCCTTGAACAGATTTTGGATTCCTCAGACTCTGGACAGCTAAGTACAACATCTCAGAGCATCGTAGAGAACACACCGTGAAAAGCAGCCCTTTATGGTCTTAACTATTTAAAAATAGTTTTCCTGATTTTTAAAACTTGGATAACAGTGAAAATAATAAAGATAAAAATTAAAAGTGACCACGATGGAAAAAAAATTTATTTACCATACTATTGCAATATTGTTAGCCTTTTACCATGATTCATTCCAGTCTTTTCTCAGTATAAAATATAGCATTTGGTATAATGGGATTATATAATATGGCCAGTTTTGCATTCTAATTTTTGTTCTTTATCTAATGATGTAACTATTCCCATGTCATTAAAGGCATTTTCAAAATACTTTTAAAATAATGACTTAATAGACCATTGTATAGATGAATCTTATTTACCTATTCCACCTGTGTTGCAGTTCACTGGGTCACAAAAAGTCGGACATGACCGAGCAACTGAACAACAAGAACAACCTGTGTTGGATGTTTCGGTTGTTGTTCAGTTGCTCAGTGATGTATGCCTCTTTCCAACCCAATGGACTGAAGCACGCCAGGCTTCCCTGTCCTTCACCATCTCCTGAAGCTTGCTCAAAATCACATCCACTGAGTTGGTGATGCCATCCAGCCAACTCATCCTCTGTCGTCCCCTTCTCCTCCCTCCTTCAATCTTTCCCAGCCTCAGGGTCTTTTCTAATGAGTTGGCTCTTTGCATCATGTGGCCAAAGTACTGGAGTTTCAGCTTCAGCATCAGTCCCTTCACTGAATGTTTAGGACTGACTTCCTTTAGGATTGACTGGTTGGATCTCCTTGCAGTCCAAGGGACTCTCAAGAGTCTTCTCCAACACCACAGTTCAAAAGCATCAATTCTTTGGTGCTCAGCCTTCATGGTCCAACTCTCCCATTCACATGAATACTAGAAAAACCATAGTTTTGACTAGATGGACCTTTGTTGGCAAAGTAATATTTCTGCTTTTTAATATGCTATCTAGGTTTGTCATAGCTTTTCTTCCAAGGAGCAAGTGTCTTTTAATTTCATGCATGCAGTCACCGTCCGCAGTGATTTTGGAGCCAAGAAAATAAAGTCTGTCACTCTTTCCATTGTTCCTCCATGTATTTGTCATGAAGTGATGGGACCAGATGCCATGATCTTAGTTTTTTGAATGTTGAGTTTTAAGCCAACTTTTTCACTCTCCTCTTTCACCTTCATCAAGAGGTTCTTTAGTTCCTATTTGCTTTCTGCCGTAAGGATGTGTCATCTGCATATCTGAGTTTATTGATATTTCTCCTGGCAATCTTGATTCCAGCTTGTGCTTCATACTATAATTTTATCTAAGGAATGCCTTGGTATGATGAATCTTTGTTAACAATAAGTTCAATTTCAGGTTGAGTCCTTAAGATGAATTCCTGAAAGTAGCCACATTGTATTGATATCTCTTAAGCCAAAGTCACTACATTTCTGCCAGAATTTCTGTTTTACCATGCCCACATTCATTAACTGCATATTCATGGATTTTGAATAAATAATACTGATTTGATAGGGGAAAACTGGTAACTTGACACTGCTGTGATTCATATTTCTTTAATTGCCAACTAGATTGAAAAGTTTTTATATGTAAATCTTAAATAATTTTTGTATAACAAAAGTAGTACAAACTCAGTGTCAGAACTATGCAAATTAGATTATAAATAAAAATCTTTTGTAATCCCACAGCTAAGAACTTGCACTAAATAATATTGTTTATATTGTTCAAATGTTATTCCAATGAGAATTTATGTATACATATTTTACATATGTTTGGATTATATAATATATATAATTTAGAAGCCTGTTTTTCATTTATAGCATTTTTCCTGTCTCAGAACTTCAATGTATTATCATTTATTTAAGCATTTTCACTCTGTTAAGCATCTAGTTATGAAATTTTATTATAAATAATTGTATTTTCTTATTTTAAGTGGCATGTATTTGATTACAAATAAAATTGAATTTCAAGACACTTATTGACTGCTATACTTTTGCTTCTACAGGTTATTAGCTTATATCCCTCCTCTCAGCTTCTAAGTGAAATTAATAGGTTTTTTAAGACTTATTTGTAGCAACTTTTTAGATTATAAATATATTACTTCCTTCTGTTATACTCAGTTATATTTATAATAAGTAACTTTCCCATTTTGATTGTTTGATTTTTTTATTTGCATTTATTGACATACAAAAGCTTACTTTTATTCTGTCAAATCTATCTATACTTTCATTTGAGCCTTTATCATTTTCATGCATATAAAAAAAGTCTTTTTCAATTCAAGCTCAGCTAAATATTCAGCAGGATTCTTCTGTTGTGCTCAATTGCTCAGTCGTGTCCTACTCTTTGTGAACCGATGGACTGTAACCCACCAAGCTCCTTATCCATGGAATTTTTCAGGCAAGAATACTGGAGTGGGTTACCATTTTCTATTCCAGGAGATCTTCCCAACCCAGGGATCAAACCGGCATTTACAGCATTGGCAGGTGGGTTCTTTACTACTGAGCTACCAGGGAAGCCCATTCTTCTATTTCAGGCGTTAGTAGTTTTATATTTTATATCAAACTATTTAATTTATGTAGAACTTGTTTCAGAATATAAAACTTTTTTTTTCAAATAGCAGCTTCCCAGATTTTTCTTCAGTTTGGGAACCTTCTTTCATACAAGGAAGTCATTAATATAATAGCGGAACTCTTGTATAGTCAAAATTATCCTTGAAAATTCCCTCATACACCTCCCAAAATCTTATATTCAGATAGAAAGTCTCCTGTAAGTTCAGCACACGGCCACTATCTTCTCCAGTGTTGGAACAATTGATATTTTTAATGCACAGCACAATTTACATATACTCGTTCAGGTTAGTGTTCTTTAAGCTCTGGAATAACATGCAGTGTGAGAGATCCTCATACTACGGGCACCTCAAAGGACCAGAGACTTAAGAAACATGAGATTCAGACTTCCCTGGTGGTCCAGTGATTAAGAATCTGCCTTGCAATGCAAGGGACACCGGTTGCATCTCTGATCTGGGAAGACCCCACATGCCCTGAACAACAAAGCCCCTGCGCCACAAGTACCGAAGCCCACTAAAAGCCTGTGCCCTGCTGCAAGAGAAGGCGCTGCAATGAGAAGCTCGTGCAATGAGAAGCTCCTGCAATGAGAAGCTCGTGCGCTGCACTGGAGTGTAGCCCTCCCTCACTGCAACTAGGGAAAGTCCACGTGCAGCAACAAAGGCCAGCATGCCAAGACAAAATAAATTTAATGAGTAAGTAAATCTTAAAAAACAACAACAATACAAGGTTCCTCTATCTCTTTCATGCTCACTCACTCTAGAGCATGTGGTCAAAGGGTGGAATGAAAGACTTGTGGAGAATCATTTGTTCTACATAAATGGTATACCCTCTCCACTTTAGTCTGTCTTTCTCTGCTTCTCACCCTCTAAAGTAAGTTAAAACTACATTTGATGTGATGCTACTGTCAGCCCAGAAACCTGTCAGATCCCTGAAGCTATGGGCCAGCCTAACCCTTCATGGTATCCTTTCTCTGCCCTCTTCTGTTCTTCTTGAGTTGGCCCTTACTGTCTCCAGTCTCAAAGGTGAACCCTAGGTGTTGTTGCTTGGCCGCTAAGTCCTGCCTGACTCTTTTCCATCCTCATGGACAACAGACCATCAGGCTCCTCTGTCCATGGGATTTCCCAGGCAAGAATACTACAATGGATTGCCACTTTCTTCCCAACCCACGGATTGAACCTGCATCCCCTGCATTGCAGGTGGATTCTTTACCACTGAGGCACCAGGGAAGCCTCAAAGGTAAACCATAGCAGTCCCTGAAATTATCTTCCAAACCGAAGAGTCCATCACTTTTCCTGAGTGATGTCAGGTATCTGGAGAAGCTCTGTCCAAAGGAAATAGCATATTCAATTTCAAATTTCCTACAAGGCACATTTTTTTAAGTAAAAAGAAATACATAATTTTAATTTAAATAATAAATCATTTTCAATGCAATCATCTCAACATGCAAGCAACATAAAATAATTAATGAGCTATTTTTAACCTTGCAAAATCACTAAGTCCTCAAAATATGATGTGTATTTGACCCTTGCAGCACATCTCAGCTTGGCTTAGCAATGTTTCAAGGGCTCAAGAGCCACATATGGCTCATGGCTACTGTACTGAGCAAGGAAGATCCAAAGGGCTGGCTAACAATCCTAAATTCATCATGGAACTCAGCAGTAGCTGTATGTTTCATGTAAGTGTTCTGGATAGCCTGTATTTTTCAAGCCACATTGAAAAGCTAACTCCTCAATAACCCCATGCTACACCATTTAGAAAGCAAGTCAGTAAAAATGAATGTCTGCTTATTTCTTTTTCTCACCTCCTCTTCTACGCAATCCATTTCTTTTCTCTGCATCCACATCCTTTAAATTCCGTGCTTTCCACAATCCTATCACTTTGTGTTGGGAGCAGGCAGTTCTGAATCAAGGGAAATGAATGAGTCACTAAGATTCAAGAAAAGGGCCTCTCAGGGACAAACATGCATCAGAAACAAGACATCTTCTTTCCTTGATGGCTTACAATCTATTTTTCCCAATATGTACTCTATTCTCCAAAAGGAAAATAGATATAATTTTATTTTTAACTAATATTTGTGAAAATCTGCATTTTCTGATTGCTACTTATTTTAAGTTTCTAAGTATTAGTAAACACAGAATATACACTTTCTATGGTGGTTTTTTTTTAGGAGCATGCAAATGTGGCTTTTGCAAGCATTGTTTTAAAGTGAATAGAAAGCTCTCAGTAAACTTTAACATTACTCTGCAACATGTTTTGTTAGAAAAGCCTGTCGTAGTATCTAAAATTGTGTAAATCATCAGTTTTTAATCTGGCAGGAAGTAGATAGTGGCCCATTAAACTTTCGTAATTAAATTTTCCCTGTACTCCCCCATAGAACCATTATCTGAGTTTTCTAATTAACACAAGAGGAGGGAGTCAATTCAGATTGATGGGATCTAGAGCCATCCCCTTTCATTTTAATGACCTTTAATAAACTTTTATTACTATTGATATTGATAATTATAATACACCCTTTAATTCTGCAATGTGATTCTAAGGACCTTTTCAAAAATTACAAAATTCACGGTTAAAGCTAGAGTAGGCAGAATTATTATATCCCCAGATGCTGAGCATTTAAGGCAGTGACTTTAACAAGTCAGAAGGTATATAGGTATCATGTACATGGCTTTTCCTTATCTCCACCCACACTGCAAGACTTCAGTCTTTACACAGCCTCCGAATTTCAGAGCACAGCTTTCCTCCGAGACTGGAAATCAGGCTGAATTGGAAGGTATGTCATGATAAACGGTCCACAAGGAGCAAGGTGGAGTTTACTAAATTTGTTTTATTTTCAATTGGAAAGGCATTGAGACCAAGAGGCTAGATGCCCAAGAGGATAAGTCATTAGGCAAGTTAGGCTGGTTTCCCAGAATGTTTTCATGCCATTTTGCCGGAGTTTTACATAATGCTACATCCTTTCAGAACTGCCTTTCCTGTCATTGGAACTGATCCTTCCAGGTGAGAATATGAATTTGCCGACATGAACACATAAGCACGGAGAAGAACACTTCCATCTTTTCATTTGCTTTGGAAGCTGGATCACTGGGAGGATAAGCTACAGGATCATATGGATAGTAAATGATGGAGCCTTTTTTGTTGTTTAGTAGCTCCTACGTACGTGTGTACTCGGTAGCTTCAATCGTGTCATACTCTTTGCAATCCCATAGACTGTAGCCTTTCAGTCTCCCCTGTCCATGGCATTTTCCAGGCAAGAATACTGGAATGGGATGCCATTTCCTTCTCCAGGGGATCTGCCCCTCCCACGGATCGAACCCGTGCTTTTCCTGCATCTCCTGCATTGGCAGGAGGATCCTTTACCACTGAGCCACCTGGTAAGACTGGGAAGACAAAGGATGGGGCTAGGATTTAGCTACATTGTCATCCATCAAACTGTACTGTCTGCAAGATCATACTGGATGACCTATGTTGGACTTTTCATGCTTTGGTTAATGAAATCGAAAGTTTTGAAATTAAAATCAATCAAACTCGTGGTATTTAGGGGAGGCTGACTCCGACAGTTTCATAATCTCGTCTATTAAATGGGAATTAAATGTATTTTATACCATAAAAATACTGTGAAGATTAAATGAGATAAGGTATATAACATGCTTAGCATAGTTCATGATCCAACAAATATTACCACTCATTTAATTATAATTATTGTTTCCATAGTACCTCATTCAATTATAAATATTGTTTCCATAATATCTCATTTCTTCTTTTTTTTTAACTTCACTTCTCTGCTTTTTTTTTTAAAATTCACGTGTTTTGTAGTTTGATATCTCAGGATCTGGGAAAAAATGATATTTCAAAAGTAATAGTCTAGACTTCCCTGAGAGAAGATGTAACAAGGATTTGCTCAAGATTACAAATATATGATATAATTACTGGATCAAAGATTTATAATCTAGCTGTTGCAGTAATCTAAGGCTGAAGTATACTGACTTGTTCTTGTATAATATCAGAAAGAATAGGAAAGAAAGAAAAATGCCAGAGACTTAAATAGCAATAATCACAACTGTATTTCTTTATAAATTTAATTTTAAGGAAAAATAGACATGTGTTAACTACTGATGGAAAAGCTCCATTTCATGGCATGTTGGACTATCTGGGACCAAACATACATTCTCAGTGAAACAACCAGAAAAGTCTGTGTGGTGGGGTAGGGTGGGGGGAGTGTATGAAACAGTATATTGGAGAGTGCAGAACTTTGGTCCTTTAGAGAAAAAAATAAATGAAATGAGCCATGTGACTGCTCTGATTTTTCGTCTGGAGTCATTTGCGGACTGCGGAGCCATAAGGAGATCCCAAAGAGAGCAAGGCAACTTCACTCAGTGGAGAAGACACAAATCAGAGCTTCCGAAGATGGTTGGAGAGGAGAGGGCTGCGTGCAGAAAAAGTCAGAAATATCCGTCAGGGCCTATGAATCTGTTGTTGAATACTAAACTACATGTGCATAAGGTGAAAGTCCACGAAGGCAGGCAAACACGTCAAGAGCTGCATGCCAAACAATTCCTAGAGTTCATGCAGGGCTGAGAGGCACCCTCATTCGAGACTCCAAAGAAGCTGCACTTTAGTAGTGATGCTAAACCAGTCCTAGCATGAAGGATATTCTAGATAGGGGATTGACAATGAATGGTCCAAGAACCAAATCCAGTCCACAATCTCTTTTTGTATGGGTCCCCAGCTAAGAGTGGTTTTTATCTTTTAAAGAGGTTTTAAGAAGATGATGATGAAGGAGGAGGAGCAGAAGGAGGAGAAAGAGAAAGAAGGTATAGAATATATAACATTGACTGAGTGTAATCTACCAAACAAAATACTACCTAGCTCTTCATAGAAAAAGTTTAAAGATCCAGCTCTACACACTCCTTAGAAAGCCTAAAAGGTAATCCTTGAAATAACCAAACTGATGCTGCCCGGGTCCAGCCCCAGCAGGATCCAGGGGAACCCTCAGGATGAATGGCGTCGGTGAATGAGAGAGAGAGTGAGACAAAGCTCGGGGCTAAGTCTGAAGTTTATTTTTGCACGGCCCCTTTATACCCTTAACAACATCTTTTGGGGGAAGTGCATATTGCTTTACACACAGGGCATCTCAAAACATTACAGCAACTTGACCTTCAACAGAAACTGGATGTCACCCACATACTTTTTCATTCACAAGAGTCTTTCTTATCATTTGGCCTTCAGGCCTGCTAACATTTTATGGCTTGCACCTGGTGTGACTTAAGCAACTTCAGTAGCCGACCCTGTTTTTCTTATAATTAATCTATTTTCTTTCTAATAAGCATCATCTCTATGGAACTAGATAGGATTACATTTTTACAGAACAGAAATGTGAAGGACTGCAGAAACAGCAGATATGGCACAAAACAGGCTCTTAGTCTAAAAGTTAACCACCTGCAAGAAGTCGCCAGCTAATCTCTATCGAAAGTATTTTCTATTGGCACATTTGTGGCTATCATATTTGTGGAGCTTTTCTCACCCCGTGAAGGGGCCTATGCTTAATAGTTTCTTTTGTTAGCGTACTGTGCTTAGGATGTTTAGAACAATCAAGAGCATTTTGTGCAATGAGATCACACATTTATCAAACAAGCCAGAATGCCAGCAAAATATTTGAATTGAAGCATTTTCTTCATCCCTGGCCCCTTCATAGGGTACCAGCGTCCAGGAGATTTATTAATTAGGGTTTTAAGTTGGTCTTTATTCAGTGGAAGAGGAGCAGGAGAGCTCTCGGCAGGCAACAGAAGAATCCGCAGCAGGGCGAACAAGACCAACAGCAGGAAAGGGGGGAGGATACAGGGTGGGGTAGAGGCCGAGGCCAACCTGGAGGGTCCCTTATCCTAGACGGCCTTGCCTGTCAGGTTTTTTCCTCGTGACCTCGTCATGGATGGGGTCCCGGACAGCCTTGCCTGCCCGGTATTTTCTTCATGACTTCGTCACGGAGCGGGACCCCCCATAACGGCTCCCAGCATGATGCTCAGTTGATTCAAAGCATCCAACTGGACAAAGCCCAACAGTTAACAGTATACACTTCACAATTCTCAGCACCCAATAAAAAGCTATTGGACATGCAAAGAAGCAAGAAAACGCTACCCATAACCAGAAGGAAAATCACTCAACAGAAACTGACTCAGAAATGATAGAGTTGATGGAACAAGCAGACAAGTATTTTAAGCAGCTATTATAAATACCCTCAAGGATTTATAGAGAGCACTAATGTAAAGAGGAAAGAATTAAGGAATATATAAGTAGACCAAATAGAACTTCAAGAGATGAAAAATACATATCTTAAATGAGAAATTCACTATGTGGGATTCATGGTAGGTTAGATTCTGCAGAAGAAAAGATTGGTGAATTTGTGTGGACGTGTCAATGGAAGTTATCCAAACTGAGGTAAAAAAAACCTGAAAAAATGAACAGGACTTCAGTACCTTATAGAACATATAAAATGAATCAATATATGTGGAGTTAGAATCCCAGAAAAGAAGGAAGGAGAGAAAATGAAAACTTTATATACTTACTGATTCAAGGACCTCAATAAACCCCAAACAGGTTAAATACAAAGAAAGCATACCAAGACAAATCATAAGCAAATTGCTAAAAATCTGTGAGAACAGAAAATATTAACACAGAAAATAGACCTATTACATATAGAACTAAAATAGGAATGATAGAAACCCTCTTGTCTCAAACTGTGCATATTCTGAAAATACACACACACACACACACACACACACGCACACACACACAATTGTCAACCTAGAATCTTTATTCACTGAAAGCATCTTTTGAAAATGAAAGTTTATGTCAGCAATGAACAATTGGAATTTGAAACTTTAAAAGTACCATTTACAATAGCACCCCCAAATTAAATACTTACATATAAATATAGCAAAATATTTATAGGATACATATGCAGAAAATGACATTTTGATTAAAGAAATCAAAGTAAGTATAAACAAGGAGGAGACATTCTGTGGATTCATGGACTGGTAGACTCAATATTGTCATAACATCATTTCTGCCCAACATGACCTTCAGATCTAGTGCAACACCCATCAAAGTCCCAGTAGGTTCTTTTGTAAATGCCATTCAAATGATTATAAAGTTTATACACAAAGGCAGAATACTAGAATAGTCAACACAACACTGAAGAAGAACAAAGTTGAAGGACTTATAAGACCTGATTTCTAGCTATCAAGATATGAAAAGACATGGGTGAATTTTTAAGTGTATATTTCTCAGAAGCCTGTATACTATGATTCTGATTATATTCTGAAAAGGTAAAGCTATAGAGACAAGAAAACAAATCAATGGTTGCAGAGGATTTGTCAGTAGAGGAGGGAGGGCAGGATAAATAAAGCACAGGGAACTTTTTCAGAGTGGTGAATCTATTCTGTAAACACCATAACTGCGGATACATGATGCCATGCATTTTTCAAAAGCCATTTAACTTTACATCTCAAAGAGTGAACATAACATAGAAAAATTATTTTAAGCCACTTAGAAGGTTGGGCGAATACCATGATGGAATTCAGGATGTGATAAAAACAAGATGTGTATGTGTGTCAGTTGCTCAGTCATGTCCAACTCATTGCAACCCCTTGGGATGTAGCCCACCAGGCTACTCTGTCCATGGGATTTTCCAGGCAAGAATACTGGAGTGGGTTGCCATTTCCTTCTCCAGTGGATCTTCCTGACCCAGGGGTCGAACCTGGGTCTTCTGCATTGCAGGCAGTTTACCATCTAAGCCACCAGGAAAGCCCCCAAACAAGCTAGCTGTATTACAAACATATGAAACAATCTTCCTAAAGAGGGTGGAAGGAAATGTGCTGACCCCAGCAACTTTAGAAATAAGCATAGTCTTTAAAACTAAAAATAAATTGTACATAAGCACTGCACACTAGTTGATAAAGTTGTACTTCACTGTTGGAGTGAGAGTTTGTAGAACAGAAAGAAGGAAGAGGAGGCTAGAATAATCCATGTGGTAATGGATTATAGATGTTCACATGAATTATTTTATCTTAAATATAGATACCAATCTTTACATATAGAAATGTTTATAGGTATGTATTTATTCATAGGTTAATACACACAAATGGATCTCCTTGCTCCAGAGGGCTTAGAAACAATGACATTGCCATGTTAACAAGCATACTTAGTCCTCAGATCTTGATTTCTAACACTATTCTCCAATAAAAGGAACAAGGTTTCCTTTGGTGAAATGGCTGATTCTAGGAGTGGAGTAGAAATACACCAGATGAACCTGGAGCATGTTGTGGTGCCAGAAAGTAAGGTGGTGTTTTAAACAAATAAACCAATATCACAATGATGAGGATGTAGTTTGAGCAACAAGATAAATAAAGTGGTGTTGTCTTAAACCGGTCAATAAATACACTATTCAGAAACTAGAGGAGGAATTCTAAGTCATTTCATCAGATAGCATTATTTTGAATCCAAAACCAGAAAAAGATACTACCAGATACTACTATGCTAGTAGTAGTATAGACGAACCTGTGTTTCTTAATTTTTTAAAAATAGTGTTCTATTTTAATAAAAATTATATATATATATATATATATATATATATATGGTAGAGAGATCAGTGGCCATACACTATGGAAGAAAGCTTCTACAGACGCAAGGAGAGGTGAGTTATTAAAAAAATTAACAAACTAAGCAAACAAAAAACCCAGCAACTACAAAAATCCTCATGGAGAAAAGTCAAAATCCCAAAGTCCTACAACATATTATTTAAAACTCCAAGGTTTTAACAGAAAATTATGATAAAATATTATGACAATAGCTCACTTCATCAAAGATATCTTAGTAAAGAATTAGAAAGTGTAAAAAAACAACCAAATGAAATTCCACAGCTTTGCATTTTCTGAAAAGATAACCTCATCATATGGGCCTAATAACAGATTTGAGATGGCAGAATGAACAATTAGTAAACCTGAAAGTAGATTAGTGGAAATCATCTAGTCTGAAGAATAGAGAGAGAAAAGATGGAAGAACATTAAACAGAGCAAGAGAAACATATGGGACAATATCAAACATACCAAACTACATATAATGCCAGTCTCAGACAGACAGAGGCATAAACAAAGGGGTAAAGCTTATTAAAACATAAGGGCTAATGTCTTCCCAGATTTGATGAAGAATGCTAACCTACAGAACCAAGAAAGTCAACGAAACATTACACTGGATAAAAACAAAGAGATTTACACTTTATAAGCATCATGTACAAAAGTGTTTGAAAACAGAGAGAAAGCTAGGGCAGAGAGAAGACCAACTCAATAATGTAAAGATAAATAATCATTTAAGAGTTGACTTCACTTCAGAAACAGCAGAACCCAGAAGTGAAATAACATATATTCAGAGTGCTGTAAGAAAAATAACTGCCTGCAAACTAAGAATTCTATAGCTAGCAACACTATTCTTCCAAAGATAAATTAATACAGTGAATCATACATTAAAAAAGCCTAAGAGAGAGCCAACAAACACATGAAAAGACATCCAACATCGCTCGTTATCAGAGAAATGCAAATCAAAACTGCAACAAGGTATAACCTCACACTGGTCAGAATGGCCAATCTTCAAACAATAAACACTGGAAAGAATATGGAGAAGATCCTCTTGCGCTGTTAGTAGCAATGTAAATTGATACAACCACAAAGGAGAACAGTATGGAGTTACCTTAAGAAACTAGGAATAAAACTACTCTTTGACCCAGCAATCCCACCACTGGGCATATATTCTGAGAAAGCTATAATCTAAAAAGATGCATGTACCCCATTGTTCATTGTTGCGCTATCTACAACAGCCAGGACATGGAAGCAAACTAGATGTCCATTGCCAGATGAATGAATATAGAAGGTGTGGTGCATACATGCAATGTAACGCTACTCAGCCATAAAAAGGAATGAATTTGAGTCCGTTGAAGTGAGGTGGATGAACCTCAAGCCTGTTATACAGAGTGAAGTAAGTCAGAAAGAGAAAAATATTAATGTTAATGCATATATATGGAATCTAGAAAAACAGTAGTGAAGAACCTATTTGCTTGGCAGGAATAGAGATGCAGATATAGAGAACAGATTTGTGGACCCAGTAGGAGAAGGAGAGAGTGGGACAAACTGAGAGGGTAGCATTGACACATAAACACTGTATGTGCTGTGTGCTCAGTTGCATCAATCGTGTCCAGCTCTTTGCTACCGTATGGACTGTAGCCCGCCCGGCACCACTGTCCATTGGATTCTCCAGGCAATAATACTGGAGTGGGTGGCCATGCCCTCCTCCAGGGGATCTTCCTGACATAGAGATCAAAACTGTCTCTTATGTCTCCTGCATTGGCAGGTGGGTTCTTTACCGCTAGTGTCACCTGGGAAGCTCACATAGACACTACCATGTGTAAAACAGATAGCTAGTGGGAAACTGCTATATAACACCAGGAGCTCAGCTAAGGCTCTGTGATGACCTAAAGGGGTGAGATGGGAGGTGGAGTGAGGAGGCTCAAGAGGGAGGGGACATATGTACACTTACAGGAGATTCATGTTGTTGTACAACAGAAACCAAAAGAACATTGTAAAGCAGTTACCTTCCAATTAAAAAAAAAAAAGACAGAGAATTCACTGTTAGCAGATCTTTCTTAAAAAGAACTCTAGGGACTTCCCTGGTGGTCCAGAAGTTAAGAATTCACCGTCCAGTACATGGTGACATGGGTTCAACCTCTAAGCCGGGGACTATGATCTCGCATGTCATGGGGCAACTAAGCCCAAATGCCACAAGAGAGACCCAGTGCAGCTAAAAAAAAAAAAAATTAATTATTTAACAAATAAAAATAAGTAAGTAACCACTAAAAGAAGCTCTTCCTACTGAAAGGAAATTATACCAGATGGTTAAGTCAAGAAAAAAAAATGGTAAAAGAAAGACAAAGAAATTAAATTGCCATAATTTGTAGATGAATCGATTGTGTACAAAGAAAATCTTTTACCAAATGATCAGAATTAGCAAACTAACTTAGCAAAGGAGACTAGATAAAATGTCCAATAAATAAAATATATAAAAATCAGTTGTATAGTATGTTTTAGCCCTGGTGACTCAGATGGTAAAGAATCTTCCTGCAGTGCAGGGGACCCAGGTTTGATCCCTGGGTTGAGAAGGTCCTCTGGAGAAGGAAATGGCAACCCACTCCAGTATTCTTGCCTGGGAAATCCCATGAACGGAGGAGTCTGGCAGGCTACAGTCCATGAAGTCACAAAGGAGTCAAACATGACTTAGCAACTTAGCAACAAGAACAAATTCTTTATGGAAATGCTTGATCTTTCATATGGGATTCTAATATCTTCTTCTTAGAAGAACACTCCAGGGATTTTCCCTGTGGTCCAGTGGTTAAGACTCTGTGCTTCAATTACTGGGGGCATGAGTTCAACCCCTGGGAGGGGACCTAAGGGATGCCATGTGGTGTAGCCAAAAAAAGAAGAATGCCCCCAAATAATTGCCATGAAAAAGAGTGGATAAAAGATTTCTTTTTTTTTTTTTAAAGATTTCTAACATTGCTGACTTGGAGACCATCTTCCACCAAATCCATGTCTATCACACTAAGCTCTCGGCACAGCCCCTGGGTCCACCCACTCACTGAAAGTTCCTAAGGAGTACCGCTTCTGCTTTCATAGAAAAGCACCACACTTGAGAAGTCCCATCCCTCTTAGGGATTAGTGGAAGAAAAATGGACCAACTGAATGTATCATACTATTAGTAATTCTTCATCACATGAACTCCATCTGGAACAGTCCTCAACAATAACTTCTTTAGAAACTTAGGGCTTCTTCTTCATATTTTGCTATGTCCTTTCAAACCCTTTTGAAAGGTATGTCTCTTAAAGGAAGAAGAAATATGTGCAAACTTATTATGCAGTTTCCCTCCTTAGTATAATTTCAACAGGTATGTGGGCCCATTTTCATTTCACATGATACTCACCTTCTTGCTTCTTTGGATAATTGCCTGTTTCTATAATGATTTCACTTCTATTTCTGTTGATGGCTTTCAGACATAATGGGTTGATGCCTTCTTTAATGGGCTAAATGGTTATAAACCTCAATAAAGCAGAGATTTGTGTGCCTTGCACTAAAAGTGAGAGTTAATTGCTTTTACAATTATGATATGATGAGAAATGCATTTTAAAAAAAATTGTTGGTACCCTGGTTAAAGTCTTCCATGGAAGAGAGAAAAAGTTTCTGAAAGGCCAGTTATGAATAACTTCGCTCTTTTTCAGCATTATATTCAGATTTTTCAGCACATCTCTTCAGAATGTGGGTCCTATCCACTGATAGAGCCTCGTCTATCTACAGTATACCTGCATTTTTGCACTCCTCTGGGGAAAAGGAGGCTGACTTTTTCCACATCTCTGCCTCCTCACTGGAGAAGGAAATGGCAACCCACTCTGGTATTCTTGCCTGCAGAATGCCATGGACAGACGAACCTGGCAGGCTACAGTCCATGGGGTTGCAAAGAGTCGGACACAACTGAGTGACTCACACACACACACACACACACACACACACACACACACTGCCTCCTCACATGCTGTTCCTTTAGCCTCTGCTTCTCTGGACAGCAGCTTCCCACTTTGTAATACTGTAAGTCCCCTACATTCGAATCTTCACATTGCAAACTTTCAAAGGTGTGAACATGCATTCATATGTTCGATCATGTAAGTGAGCTCACACGTCTGCAGTACACTGCCACCCACATACGTGCATCCTCTACAAGTGGCCGTGCTTTTGTGTAATGCTTTTGCATTACTGTATAGCATTGTACAGTAACCTGCCTTACCGCACAGTGCTGTATCGATTACAGTACTGCAGTATCTTTATTTCAAGCCCAGGATGTCTGGAAGCAAGCACAAAAGCAGCAGTGATGTAGCTGGCACTGTACTGTACTTTTCAAGGTACTGTACCATTTGATTAAAAATGTTTCCTTTATTTTTGTGTTTGTTTTTTTCATCCTGTTTGTGTGTAAAGTATCACAGACCTATTATAGTACAGTACTATATAGCCAATTGTGTTAGCTGGATACCTAGGCTAACTTGGCTGGACTTACGAACAAATTGTACTTAATGGGCTCGCAGAATGGAACTTGTTCGCATGCAGGGGACTTGCTGTGTTAACTCCTTCACAAAGCCCTTTGTAATACTCTGGTGAAAGTGTAGCTGCCTGACTCCTATCTTCAGCATGCCTGCTTGGCACTTGACATACAATCCTGGGATGGTCTCTTTACTTCTCTGGCTACTATTTTAGACCCCAAGCTTCTGGGGCAGCGTTTTTAAACCCCAGTTATCACAGAGCCTGCAGAAGGCCCCTGTCGAGTTTGCTGAATGAAGCTAGTAAGCGAACAAAACATTAAGAACACGACAAAATCAAGTGTATTTATTTAGTGTTTTAGTAGACTCGATTTCCTGTAACTTGTCTACTCTACTGAGATGGATTGCGAGAGCCTGAACTTGCAGGTTCCTGCTGTTCATGTTTAGCCATCTTAATGCATCATGGCTGATTGGACACACAGAAACTCCCAATTAGTCTTGTTTTGCCACGGTGCACACAGCTCTATCCAGAAATGGTAACAAAAACGTCAAACAGATGCCTGATACTGTAGAGGGAAAAACACCATATCTGACTCCATAATCTCAATGTACATAAGACTGTTACCATTTGAAGAACTCTAAACTCGATATATATCTGTTGGGAATACTCCCATAGCTGCTGTTGGAGGGGGCTAGGTCTCTGAGTGCTGACTACTTCTCATTGTGCTTCAGCAGGTAAAAACCAAGAAGGGAGATCGCTATGGTGGCCAGAAGTTAAAGGGCCAAAATGGGAAGCTTAAGACAAAGTCCTGCAAAAATAATGAGGTTGACCTCTTTATTAGCATCAATCAAAAACCTTAGAAAATCCTGTTCTCTATAGTGCTGAGTTATCCACATGGGATGCCTGGATAAGCTCATGTCCAGTCCTGAAGGAAACTTAGAATCAAATAAACAAAAATAAAAATCTTGATTTCCATACCACTTCTACTCCCCAGCCCAGAATTTCACACTTGCTTAGCTAAACTCTTTTCTCTGTCTCTCAGAAAGGGAGCTGGTTTTGTAATATCTAAGGACCTATGGGAAATTTAATTATTGAGAAGAAACTGGAACTCAAAATAGGGAGAATGATCTAAAATACATAACAGTTGGCACTGAATCTCATACCAACTGCATGATACTACTTGGTAACGTATCAGATATGAGAAATGGGGTCAACCTCTGTTAAGGCAAAAGTTCAAGGATTACTTGATATAATGTGTTGACCGTATAGTATCTAAAGGGAATGATTCAGAAAAAAAAAATGTGAAAGCAGAGTAAGATGCTACTGCATTAGGTGACTCTAAGGATCCACAATGCATTCCCATTAACACATCTAATTTGAGATGAGTAGAAGTCCTAGGAAAGATGTGTGAATTAAGAATTAAATGTGGTAAATGTCAGGTCAGACGTTTGATTGACTCTCCTACAATACTTCCACTGAGAATAAAATTTACATAAGATGGAGGGGTTTTGAAAATTATCTAAACTGTGAGAGGTACCATGGGACTCAAGGAAACAGAAAAAGAGAAAAAGAAACATACACACACACAAATGAGAGAGTTTTGCAAGATCCATAAATAGGGACAATATATTTAGTCCAGGGTGATTAAAAGAGCAATCTTATTGAATCAAAAATAAAATGCTATTACATTTGTCACTGTTGGGATATTTACTAGTGGTTGAAAATGTTCTGTAAGCAATATCAAAAATGCTATGAAAATACTCTTTAAAGTTACCTATAACAGATATTTTCATTTGCATATTTTTTTTTCATTTTTGCCCTCCTAAATTTGAGTTTATGTCATAAGTTAAATCAAAAGCAAAAGAAAGATAGTGGATAATAGAAAGAATGCTTTGTATTTTCATCACCTTTCTTTCAAGAGTCTAGGCATTTTTGTCATTAGAGCCGATGCTTAGATGTGAAATTGTTTTTCCGAAGTTATTGATGACTGTATCTACGCAGAGCCTAACTCAAATTATAGTGTATTATGGAAGCAATAGCTTCCTTCAATTTTTTTGCATTATTGTACTATAAGAGCTACCTAAGCCCATTACAGAGCTGCCATGAATATTGTGACTAGACTATAAGTCATCTAGGTTTTAACCAAATTAAGTCTCCACTACATGACTCAGATTTAGTATCTTCTGAACATAGCAATGTAATCTGTAACTACAGAATTATTATAAGAAAAAATGAAAAGACAGTGCCTTATCCACAATGGGCATTCAATAAATATTTGTTGAACTGAAGGTATGACCTAGACCTACCACAAATCTCTCCTATTTTTCTCTTTTAAATGAATTAAGAGCTACCAATCTATAATACTTTTATCATGTCATCAGCCTTGATACTTGAAATGATATTCCTGAGGAGAATTTGGAACTTACATTAGACAGAATAAGATAGGCTAAAACACATCTTCTGAAAGAACAATGCCTGCTTGTAATCTACACCAGCAGGTAATCAGTTTCTGAGTGATAATCAATATAGGTTAGGCATTCGTCTTAAAACTGACTTCATGGGCAAGGATTATTCCAAGAATATTCACAAGTAGATTAAAGATTGTTTTAAACAACAAGGTAAAGAGTGAACTCCATAAGTGTTTTAAAAAATATATCATGCATTTAAAGGAGAACTGGGGAGAGGGATAAATTAGGAGCTTGGGATTGACATATACACACTATCATATGTAAAATAGATAATCAACAAGGACCTATCATATAGCACAGTAGACTTTAATCAATATTCTGTAACAATTATCTGGGAAAAGAATGGAAGCATGAATATGTATAACTGAATCACTTTGCTGTACATCTGAAAATAACACAACATTGTGAATCAACTATCCTCCAAAATCAAATAACAAATTAAATTGGAAAAAATAAAGGAGAAGCAATTATGTTTTTTGAAGTCTAAACAATGTACAGAAGTCTACTTTCTCTAAATGTCTAAATTTTTACTTGGCAAGTCTCAAAACTAATCAAACCAGTAGTATGTTTTGTGCCACGAGCATCTAAGGGAATTATCTTCCATCCATGGATGCTTAGCTTAAGACAGACCTAACCATTTAATTTAGAAGTGTTCTACGTATAAATAAATGCTCAGCTACATTCATCTTCACTAAGAAGATAGAGAAGGAAGGAAATGAATTCAATAAAAGAATAAGGAAAATAGGTTAGGTAACTTGAGCTTCTAGATGGATCATTCTATTTAGTGTAATTACTTAAAACGCACTTATAAGAAACCCTTTGCTGGAAGACTTTAAAAACAAAATCTGTTCTGTCTCAGTAGGACTACAGCATGGGTGCCTTGTCTAAAGGAAGGGAATCAGAACAAACTATATTTTGTAGTAATGAAAGTTTTGTAAGCTGGATCAGAGTTTGAGTTCAGATTTGTGATTAATTCTCTCCACAATCAGTTAATTATATTATATAATTAAAAGGTTGTGTTTTTTTTAACTTTTTATTTTGTATTGGGGTATAACAGATTAACAACGTTGTGATAGTTTCAGGTGAACGGCAAAGGGACTCAGCCATACATGTACATGTATCTATTCTCCCCCACACTCCCCTCCCATCCAGGCTGCCACATATCATTGAGCAAATTTCCCTGTGCTGTACAGTAGGACCTTGTTGGTTATCCATTTTAAATACAGCTTGTGTACATGTGGATCCCAAACTCTCTAACGATCCCTTCCCCACATTCTTTCCCCTGCAATCATCGTTCTCTAGGTCTGTGACTCTATTTTGTAAGTACATTCATTTGTATCATTTCTTTTTAGATTCCACCTAGAAGAGATGTCATACAGTATTTCTCCTCTGTCTGATGGCTTTATTTCATTCTTTTTAACGGCTGAGAAATATAAGAAGGCCAAGATCACCACTATATCTCTATTTTTAATTCTGCATATTTAACTCAATGGATATAAACTTGTAACTATAAGTTCCTGAAATAATCAAGGGGACTCAGTCAGAAAGGAAGGATTAAATCTGGAAAGCCTTGTTTTTTTGTTGTTGTTTTTACTGAAATAAGCACTCTTGTTTGTAACTTTTTTTATTTTTAAAAATTCCTTTATGGGAACTTTCCTGGCAGTCGAGTAGTTAAGACTTAGCCTTTCAATGCAGAGGGTACTGGTTCGATCCTTGGTTGGGGAACGAAGATCCACATGCCTCCTGACCAGAAAACCAAAACATAAAAACAGAAGCAATATTGTAACAAATTGAAGACTTTAAAAATGGCCCACGTCAAAAAAAAAAAAAAAAAATCTTAAAAAAAAATAAAAATTCCCATATATACTGGGATCTTTTTTTTCCAGCCTCACTAGCAGGGAGTAGAGACTAGGTTTTTTCTCATGAGATTCCAGTTGAATTTTCCAAACTCTAATGATCAGAACAGTTACCAGTCTCAATTAAACTGTACAGAAGTCAAGGTATTTTCTGTTAAGCCAATACTCAACACCATTGAGCAACTGGTCTGCCAAGGTGCCTAAAGTGTTAAACGCAAAACATGAGAATTAAAGTTGAGCGGTAAAAGCAATAAGTGTTTTACTTCTATCTCATTTGGGACCTCCTAAGGAAAGAAACTAGTGAGCTATGCAGACTTGAGGGGAAATAAAAAAAGAAATTGTCCCAATGCTATTCAGTAATCAATTGGAGAAAAAAAAAATCAGTATCAGGTAATAAAATATGGAATTAGGGTAGAGCATTTGCCTGAGGATATATCCTGTAGTAAAGGTTATTTTTCATGATTTATAAGGGTTTTTAAAGAAGCTTGCGGAATGCCACAGGAGAAATGAAGACTTCGGAAAGCTTTACATTGTTCGGCGAGTGCTTTCATAATACTTGTTTATGTTTGGAGGTGGGGGTAGGGGGTGGGGGAGAAATTGTACAGTGAGGTGGAACGGTTATTGACCAGATTGATCATGGGAACAAATCTGCCGGTGGTAACCTTGTTTAATGATATGTTGCTGGGCTCAGCACCTTGCTGAGGCTGTGATTCTTCACCGGCTGGGGCCGCATGATGGATCGCGGCAGGAAGCTGATGGCGCAATCACTCACCGGCCGTCACCGCCGGTCCCGGTCCCCAGTCTCCGCCGAACAGGGGCGGCCAGGCCGCCCCGCCCCCCGGGAGACCCCGGGCCACGCGGAGGAGCGCTCGGGAGCACTTCGCCCAGCAGCTCCCTTCGTGGAACCTGTCTTTTAAGTTTGGGTTCACGATATTTTTTCCTCCAAAACTTGAACCCCAGTGACAGCTTAGGCTTCTCAATACTCATCATCATGCTCACGGCTCATTAGGATGTATTTTGTTTAATTTTTTTTTCTCTCTTTGATTTGATTCAGTATAGTTGATTTACAACAGTTGTGTTAATTTCCACTGTACAGGAAAGTGATTCAGATATACATTCTTTTTCCCTGTCCTTTTCCATGATAGTTTATCACAGAATGTTGAATATAGTTCTCCGTGCTATAGAGTAGGACCTTATTATTTATACAAGTTTGTTTTCATGCAGCCAAACGAAAGACAAAGGAAGGCCTGTAAATTTGAAAAGATAATCCTCTAAAAAGCTAACAATTCAGGGAGTGCAATGATTTTATAGAAAAATATGAACTCACATTTCATCATATTTTTATATTTTTAATAAATTCATTACTTGAACCTGCTGTTTTTAGGCTAGGAACTCTTTGAGTGCAGGGTCTTTTTCTTCTTTGTATATCCTGCATCTTACCAGTAATTTTTTGCCTTAAAAAAAAAAAAAAAAAAAAACAGAAAAAGCAAGATGTAGTTGTTCTCAGAAAAAAACGAAGTTGGCATAAGTGAATATCTTTATCCTGTGACTCCTTCACTCAACCAATCTGCAATAATTCCCTATTGCTTATGCATTACACCTAGACTGGTCTCTCTTGTACAAGATGACCCCAGACAGTAAACTTTACTCCTGTCCTCACCTACATGGTTGCCTTGGCTTAGTCAGGACTGATCCATCGTTCTCATTATTCTTACTTATTCATTGACTTTATACTGTTTGTTCTTTCACCCTACTTGGAGTGGTCTCTCTTTTCCCTCCATTTACCAGTCCTCTAGACCCAGCCTGGTGCCGTCTCTTACAAGAAGTACTTTTTGATTACTCCAGCCTCTATTTACCCCTTACATTAGATCTTTGTTGTCTGCCTCCACATTCTCCATTCCCTCCTTCTTAAGTCCCTATGCTATTTGGCAAAGCTTGTGGTTCCAAGGATGCAAACTCCAGCTTCAGGTCTAAAAATGGGACTTGAGACCTGGGAATTTAATTAGTACATCAAATTGTCTTGATGGCAAATTTGGTTCAGATATTGTCATACAAAGTTTATTTAGGTTTTGCTAAAATGCTGGGACAAAGATGTTGCCCTTTTCTTACCACACATACAAGCATGTAGGTCTGGGAGACTCTGGAAAGCATCTTGGGACTCTGAGCAAGTTATGCTTAGGAAGCTGACATAACAGAAGATAAGGTGGAGAGAAGGAAATAAACAAGTCATTTGGTGAATCACTGAGATACTCAGGCCTTTCTGATGCCAGCCCAAAGACTACCCAGTTCTGTAAACTGAGTATTCTCTTTGGGTTTCAGCCAGTTTCTCAAGGATTCTGTTACTTGCAACAAAGAAGACTGCCATCTTCTTTGAACTCAGTTTGCATTTACGATAAATAGACCTTGCTTGTTTTGGCTTTCCTGTTTTTGAATAAGCAACCAACCTCCCTTCAAAAAAGTCGAAAACTTCTTGAGGGTCCAACAGACTGTTTTGACTCCTTTGTTTCTCTTCTTGACAGCTTATACTGTGCTGGTACAGAAGAGATGCTCAATACATTTTCATGGTTTAATTCCTTAAAAGACTAACCAATCCTCTGTTTAGGCCATGGTGCCACATGTTTTGCAATTTGTTGGCTCCACTGGCAGAGAGGGCTCCACTGGACTGTACAGAAGCCACTGTCATCTCCAGGATCAAGGAGATTTATAGACAAAAATGGTTCAGAGCTCTCCAAACATATTTTCACCATACTTCTATTCAACAAACATCAAATGGCCAAATCTAAGTTACATTACTTATTCTTTCATGAGCATCTCCATCTTGAATAATCAGCTAAGGTGTTACTCAAAAATGTCACTTGTTATTTTTGTCACAAAAGCCACCACTGTCCAGATTATTTCTTTTCTCCACTGTGTCTGCAACTTTCCCACCTCCTTTGTGATCCAGGGTAGGAAGTGATACACAAGAGAACCAGGTTTGTTGCAGACCTTCGAAAACTATTGCTGGTCAGTCTTTACCTTTAGGGTTACTTATATTATCATTGAAAACAAAACAATTAAACAACTACCACATTTAGATCTAACTACTTAACACACTTGTGCTATATGCTATCAAAACTAATACAAGAAAGTTTATATATTATACAGACAGGCAAGTTTATACATGCGGTATACAGGAAAATTTGTACATCATTTCAACTTTAAAGACTTCAATTTCAGCAAATTCTTTAAGGAGTCTATAAACTTAACTTAGATAGAAGTTCCAAATGCCTAACGGCTTCCTAGGTGGCTCAGTGGTAAAGAATACACCTGTGAATGCAGGAGATGTGGTTTTGATCCCTGGGTTGAGAAGATCCCCTGGAACAGGAAATGGCAACCCACTCCAGTATTCTTGCCTTGGAAATCCCATGGACAGTGGAGCCTGGTGGGCTACAGTCCATAGGGCCACAAAGAGCCACACACAACTTAATGACTGAGCATGCACGTCCAAATGTTGAAGACTTTCTACTTAGTCTCATTTTCTGTATAGGAAGTATCTTCTGATATAAACATTTAAGATAATAACTATTTCAGGAACATGTTTCTGAAAAAGACAGACATCTTGCTGTGCTCCAAGATGGGTTTTCAAACTTTTTTATGCTTAAGAATTACTTCAGTTCAGTTCAGTCACTCAGTCGTGTCCGACTCTTTGCAACCCCATGGACTGCAGTGCACCAGGCCTCCCTGTTCATCACCAACTGCCAGGGTTTACCCAAACTCATTTCCATTGAGTCAGTGATGCCTTCTCCTCCTGCCTTCAATCTATCCCAGCATCAGGGTCTTTTCAAATGAGTCAGCTCTTTGCATCAGGTGGCCAAAGTATTGGAGTTTGAGCTTCAACATCTGTCCTTCCAATGAACACTCAGGACTGATCTCCTTTAGGATGGACTGGTTGGATCTCCTTGCAGTCCAAGGGGTTCTCAAGCGTTTTCTCCAACACCACAGTTCAAATGCATCAATTCATTGGTGCTCAGCTTTCTTTATAGTCTAACTCTCACAACCATACATGACTACTGGAAAAACCATAGCCTTAACAAGACAGACCTTTGTTGGCAAAGTAGTCTCTGCTTTTTAATATGCTAAGTTGGTCATAACTTTCCTGTGGCATCTTTTAATTTCATGGCTGCAGTCACCATTTGCAGTGATTTTGGAGCCCCCCAAAATAAAGTCAGCCACTGTTTCTCCATCTATTTGCCATGAAGTGATGGGACCAGATGCCAAGAATTACTTGTTATCTTGTTAAACCCTGGATTCCTGGGCCTTGCCCTGGAAGAATCTTATTCAGTAGGATGGGACTGGGGCTCCAGGTGGTCAGATGTGAGATGATGCTGGTACCGCTGGTCCACAGTCCACACTTTAAGTAGCACCGTTCTTCCAAGCACTCTGCCTTAGCATAGCTATTAAATAGAGGATTCCCTGGTGTCTCAAACGGTAAAGAATATGCCCGCAGTGGGGGAGATCTGGGTTCCATCCCTAGGTTGGGAAGATCCTCTGGAGGAGGGCGTGGCAACCCACTCCAGTATTCTTGCCTGGAGAACACCTGTGGACCAAGGAGCCTGGTGGGCTACAGTCGATAGGGTTGCAAAGAGTCAGACATGACTGAATGACTAAACATTATATTTTATCAGTTTTTCTGCCAACTTTGGTTATTACTGAGGCAAGTGGGTTGCAATCATGCAATTGAAAAAAATCACACTTCTACCTAAAGGTCTTTGATTATATTCAGTTTCTCTACACAATTTGGAACTGTAGTTCTATTAATTTTTCCTAATTACTTTTTAGCTAAAAAGTACATTATAAGCCTAATAGTCTGAGTTCATGCATTGAGCTGAAGTGATGCCTATGAGCTAATTTGTTACATGTTTGGCTTCTCACATAGGCGTGGAGTCCTATTGATTTTGTACTCTCTATAGAAGGAATGATATTGCTGTCACTTGAGAAATACTCTATGTATATTATTATTAATACTCTTACTAATAAAACATCATGCCAGTTTACTTTAAAAAGCTGCCCTAACAAGCTATGTGCACAATACCTGACAGGAATAAAAGAAGCTAGCCTCAGAAGCCATGAAGAATGAAAAGCTATTGATACAAGACATTCAACCAAAAAATGGCTGCACTGAGATGTACTGCGGGTAGGAGGGAGGCAGAAAGGTGAGAATTACGGCTTTCCAATGGAGATCATCGGAGAAGGAAACGGCAGACTGCTCCAGTATTCTTTTTTTTTTTTTTTTTTATCATCTTTTTTTTCTTTTTTTTTTTTTTATTAGTTGGAGGCTAATTACTTTACATCATTACAGTAGTTTTTGTTATACATTGAAATGAATTAGCCATGGATTTACATGTATTCCCCATCCCGGTTCCCCCTCCCACCTCCCTCTCCACCCGATCCCTCTGGGTCTTCCCAGTGCACCAGGCCCGAGCACTTGTCTCATGTACCCAACCTGGGCTGGTGATCTGTTTCACCCTAGATAATATACATGTTTCAATGCTGTTCTCTTGAAACATCCCACCCTCGCCATCTCCCAGAGTCCACAAGTCTGTTCTATACATCTGAGTCTCTTTTTCTGTTTTGCATATAGGGTTATCGTTACCATCTTTCTAAAGTCCATATATATGTGTTAGTATACTCCAGTATTCTTGCCTGGAGAATTCCATGGACGACAGAGCCTGGTGGGCTACAGTTCATGGAGTCACCGAGAGTTGGACAACAGTGAGCAACTAACACAATAGAGATCTTCGTTGTGGTATGGTTTCCTTAGCGAGCGAGCTCAGCTCGCGTGAGATACACTTTTAAAGGCACTTTCCTAGTTTTCAACCACAAAGTGATAATGAGGTTCTACAGCCCCCGAGGAGCAAAAATTTAAACAAACGAACTGGTATGACATTATTCAAGCTAATCAAACACACTTGTAAGCTCTAGTTTTATTGTTGTGTTCTTTTTCTCCTTCACTTTCACCGATGTGACACTACAGTATTATTATATTAATAGTATTATTATAATACTATTATACTATAATACTATTATATTATATATGTTATATAATATACTATTATACTATATATTATACTGTATTAATACTATTATAATACTATTATAATACTATATAATATACTATATTATATAGTATATAATTATATATATAAGATATTTAAATATATATAATAATATATATGTTATATAATTACACTATAATAGTACTATTATTATAATACTACTACAGTATTATTCTTTGAAGAATGCCTCTGTGTGTCTGGAGAGAAAGAAATCCATAGATTTTTTATTCACTGAACAATATCCCTTATCATTTAAAAGTAAACCCTCTCCGCTTCTTTTCCTTCTAAGGTGATCTCACCCCAGGCAGCTGCAAGACCATGAAAACATTCCCACACTACAGCCTATGACTCTTGGGCTAACTCACTGAACAGCACCACTGGCAGCTTTGAGCCTATTTTTGAGTATAAAAAGCAAAAAGAGGATAACTTGCCCTCTGTGCGATATCTCACTTTGACTTCACAGTCAATTTGGGGACCTATTAAATAATATTGTCAAAAAGCAGTGTGAAAAGGACTGGCACCTACTCACACCTACTGCCTATCCAAGTTTCTTTCACCCTCCCACAACATTTGTTCCATTTAACTATGATGGCGGTTTAGTCGTCAAGTTGTATCCTGCTCTTTTGTGACCCCGTGGACTGTAGTCCGCCAGGCTCCTCTGTCCCTGGAATTCTCCAGGCAAGAATACTGGAGTGGGTTGCCATTTCCTTCTCCAAGGAATCTTCCCCACCCGGGGGTCAAACCCGGTCTCCTACATTGCAGGTAGATTCTTTACCAACAGAGCCACCAGGGAAGACTTTTTAACCGTAATCATCTTTCAATCTACACTCATTTTTTGTAAGTCATAAATGTAATTCAAAGCAAAACCAAAACTTACTGGTAGTCAAGAAAGTGGTAGTTTTCTCTCCATGTGTACATAAAATTATTTCTTTTGGAATAAGAAATTTAACAGTAATATTGTAATATAAAGAAGAGAATATTTTTCATCTTATAATAATAGATGATATTCTAAAGGAGTATTCTGTATCATTAACACTTTATAACTACTGGACTTGAATGATGGTTAACATAAAATGGGCAAAATCAACTATGCATCTATTATACAGCCTAATTCTAATTGCAATACTGTACATTTTAAACTTTTTCTTTGTACTTTAACCTCTTAAAATGGACTGTTCTAATAGCTACAATACCATATATAAAAGCCGTCCAAACAATACTTAAAGTCTTGGGGAGGGTTTGTTTTCTAACATTGCTCCAAATGAAACTAATGCACATTTTTTTTAAAGATAGTGGTTGACACGGTTTGTATTTCATGTGATATATCTGCAAATACAACTTTATGCTCATTTAATAATATCCATTGTTTTTCCAGTTGTACGTTTACTAGAAAACATTTAAGATTTTATGCTCCCTTTATCTCAATTCTTATAAAAAAGAGAAAATGGCATACAAATTACCTTTTATCAATCTAGCTTCATAAATATTCTTCTATAAACATTTTCCTGAAATGATTGATTATTCGGGCCATCAGATTTTTAAACTGTTGTATTATACCAGATGGTTGCTATAATAGGAAATATATAAACAAAAATGTTTTCTAGAAAGATATTTATCAGCTAAAATGTTTAATCCCTATATATCATATGGATTTATAGGTATCATTTGCCAGCTTAAGAAAAATAGGCAAAGCATAAATTGATGTTTGGTGACATAATTATTTGGTAAATTTTAGAAGTAATTTAATACTGCTTGGTACAATTATAAAATTCAGATGTAGTGATGTAAAAGAATATTCTGGCATTAAAAAAAAATGGGAACATTTTAAAGTGGGTTTATTTCCCACTCCTGTTCCATCAGTTTAATCAGTCTATCAGGCTGTATGTAGAAAGCACAAGGAAAAATATTAAAGCATTACAGTGGGTGCATGAACATCTGCGGACATCATTGAAAACCACTTAATAATCCCAATGAAAGAAGTTTTACATTTTAAAATCTGAGACCTCCTTATGCAAATCATTTTGCCTTTAGCCATTTCAAAAAGAATTGAAGGACTAGAGGATTTTACAGTTTTACATAACACTGGTGAGATGGTTGTCAACTTTGATCTTACATTAATTAGTTAAGATCTTGACTGATCATAGGAAAAGCAAACTCAAAAATCTGGTCCCCAGCTAAAACGAAGTACAGCCACAATCTATAATGATCAAAATTTCTGCTTTATCTTTTATATTCTCTATGTTTAGTATATTATCAAATGGCATATAATAACCCAGTTCATTGTCTAGGAAAGTAATTCTTGATGATATAAGTACATTTTTTAACCTTATTGTAAAGACATTAAGCACAGTATTAGGTGGTTGTGTACTTTAGCCATTGGGTGTATAAACCAAACATATTTTGAATTTTTTTCTATTTAAAGACCAAGATTTGAAAAAAATAACTTCACATTAGGAGGGCATTAGGTGCTGTTTTCTATAACATGTTAACTTTAAATTAAATGAAAACTATTGTGTTATGATTAGCTGTTTTGTTTTGTTTTTCCCAGCATAAAGTTTATGCTAAAATAAAGCTTCAAGCTATATTTAACTTTTAAAAAATATGACCTTTCTATTATATATGAGAAACTAAAATTTGAAACTCCCTAAACAGCCAATCCCTGCATAGAATCTCCTTTTCCCTACAGGTAGTATGAAATGGAGCCCAAATGACAGGACCCCATCTGAGCCTCCCTAGCTCCCCCAGTCTGCACAAACCCACTCTATCAATCATGGCAGGATAATGCATAGTGGTTGCACCTGTGACAGGAAATGATTGAGTGCTGAACACAGGGCCTGCTTCGCCTGTCGCTTTGTGCATTTGTATTTCTCCAGGGCTGGTTTGAGAATTTTCAGAACTTGGGGGTGGGGAAGGAGGGATTCCCATTGTATTTTGAGAAAAGAAAATAATAACGCATTTTGATTATGAAGATGTAACACAAGAGAGAAATTAGGCAGCAAAATGCCCTGGTCTGCTCAGGTGTAGAACGGCATCAGAGCAGCCCTGGATGTGATATTATTAAACCATAATTTAGTTCAGGTAAGTAGAGGATGCTGACCATAACTGTTCTTTTGGAGATGTCTCATCCAGTTGCAAAACAGACATTTGTTCCTTTATAATCACATAAAAGAAAAAGAACAGAAAAATCAAGCCTCACCTATTGTCCAAAAAGACTGTATCAATCTAAGTTAGTTCAGGATAGCATGGAAAAAATTCTTTTTTCATCTTTTAAACTCTTCTTGGACTTTTTTTGGAACTCTCCGAGGTGATGTCCAGTTATTTAAGTGGCTTAAATGCTATAAGCTGTTAAGAAACTGAAATTACAGGATATACAGTTTAATTTCCTGCTAATTCAGCATTTGCTGAAAATATGGGTGGTAAAAATATTTTTGCAGTGCCTCTTTTACAGCATTCAATATTTCAGTTCAGTTCATCCTTCTGTGCAGAAACACGTGTTTTTCTATTACAGAAGAATAAAATATTGATAATATGTTTTATTGTGTGCATTGTTCATACAGTTTGAGTTTGAGCTTCTGAAATGACTAAATGAATACTTTTGTTAAAATAATACTACTAGCTATTAAGAAAATCTTGGCGGGCAGGGAATAAACAACAAGTAAAAAACTCACTACATTAATTGAAAATTCTCCCCACCAATGGGAAGGAGGGAGACCAGTAACAATAAACATCACCAATCTGGATATGAACACAGGTTCTCGGGTTAGAATTCACATTTTTGCCTGAATCGCTGTTCTCTGACCTCGCCACAGGCGAGGTATTATAAAAATATTAATAAAAATGAATAAGGTATTATAAAAATATTTGTGTCAGCGAGTAGACGGTTTGCCGGTGCCCTTTTATTTTTTTTCCTATTCAGTATTATTACCTTCCACCTTCCTTAAATAGAGGCAAATACAATTATAAAGAAATGCAATGACTGCAGCGTTGAGAGGAATGACTCGTTCTAGGACAATCGTGTGGTGTACATGCAAACACACACAGGTCCCGTTTATTTCATTGTTTCCACTGCGGAGAATCTTTTTCACTGCTCTCCCCGCCTTTGTTGACCCAACGCCAGCAAAGTTGTGTGGCTATAAATAGATCGGGGCAGAGGATTAAGAAACCGGGGAAAACTGGCTCTCTCTGGTACCCACGGCCGGGATGGATCGCCGCGAAGGGGGCAGTGGTTGGGGGGCAGGGGGGAGCGGGGTGGAATAAACTAAACTGCCGGACACTTTGACTCAGTGAAAACCAATTCCTTCGCCCCAGAGCTGTAGTGGCCAGATGTGCGCGACGCTCTCGACCTTTTGCATCTCGGCCTTTTGCATCAGCCACGGGTCCTTGCCAAACCCAGGAAACGGGGTGGGAGGTCTGGCGGGTTCGAAATGGGGGGAAGGGGGGGCTGATGGATGAGTCGGTGGGGCTCGGGGAACAATTTAAGAGTCTTTGGGGCGCTCCTGCTTGAGCCCCGCTGGTTCTGGCGGCCGGACCTGGCTCTTGGCTCCCCATCCTGTCGCACACTTTCCCCGGCAGGGGGCCGGGGCCGAGCCCGGGTCCAGCCGGAGCGCGCGGGCCGGGGCCCCTCCCCGGCTGTCCCAAGCGCACCCGCTTCCGTGCGCCCCAACTGCGGGTATCTTCTCCATCACCAGCCCCCCAGTCCCAGCTTCGCTGCAGGAGCCGGTCGGCTGGGCGAGGGAGCTCGCTTCCCGGCTGCTGGGGCCTGGAAAGGCCGGGGCGCCCCGGGATGGGGGGAGCGAGGGGAAAGAGGTCTTGCGGCCGCAGCTCGGACGCGCGCCCTCTCTTCCTCCTGGGGGCTCCCCGATCTCGGCGGCGCTGGAACCTGGAGAGGCCGGCCGCCCCGCCCCCCCCCACGCCGGAACACGAAAGGCGGAGGCATCTGGGGACCGCACCTTGGGGAGTCTTCTCCCCGCGCGGCACTCGCCACCTCTGACAGCCTCCTGGGGTCCCTCCTCGGCACCCCGTGTCGTGTAACTGACCAGGAGCCTTACGCTAATTGCCGAGTTCAGCGTAAATCACTAGGTTCACGGAAACCTCGCCTTCCTTCCACTAATCAGCTAGAAAAGGAGGCCGGGGAAACAAAAGACGTAAAGGAAAATTAAGCTACTTCTCAGCGCTGAACTTGGAAGTGGGGGCGGGGGGTGGAGTGCGGCGCGGGGCGCGCGGAGCAGGCGGCCTCGAGCAGGGCTTCCGAACGAACCCCGAGAAGGGAGAGGTGGGGGAGCGAGGGAGGGAGAAAGACAAACATCTGGGGATTGGACCATATGCTGAAGCTTTGTCTTGTCCTTCAAAGTTCGGCTGCCCTTGAAGTGATTTGTCAGGCGGCCCACGGGTGACAGGGAGGATGTGCGGCGCGGAGCCGGGCGGGGGTGCGGGGGGGACGGGGCGGGAGACGCCGGGGGGAGCGGAGAGGGCGGGAAAGGAGGGGAGGAGACGGGGAGAAGTCGAGGAGAGGGGAGCAAAATGACCCCAGCGCCCGAGGAAGAGAAGACTCCAGTGTCCGCGGAGGTGCGGAGCCAGAGACTGGGGAAGTGGGGCGGTTCCATCCAGAAGGCGGCACTGGGGGGAAAAAAACCAGCAAGAGGGAACCAGAGGTGAAGGGGAAGGAAAGCTGAGTAGAAAGAAAGAGGGAGTGAAACGGGAAAGAGGAAAAAGACAGGGAGATAAACTGAAGACAGTAATTGAGGTGTCTTTAACAAGGGTGCGAATCTCGTATTTTAGGAAAAGTGTCTCTGAGCTATCCCCCTCCCCTTTTTCTTTCTTTCTCTTTTTGCCCGCCAACCGCTGAACTGATTAGACTGTAATTAAGGCCATAAAGCCCTCAGATTATCCACCTGTTTATTCACTAAAGTCGGGGTCTCATCAAGCAAATTAGCTGCTTCCAGGCTACACATTGGGCCTCGAGCTTGCCTGATTAATGAAGTTTATTGGGAGCTGTTAAAAGCATTAACTGGAGAAAATCTCAGCAATTCGTCATATTTAAGGGATGGAAATTAAATCTTCCTGTGCAAATGAGAAAAAAATTTCTAAAGCATCTTTAGGGGTTACTGTCTGCATATTATTTTTCTTGAAGATTCTGTTGAGCAAATAGGCTTGAGAACAGGAAACCTTGTTTGGACTTGAGTTATCAAAAATATTCAATCCCACTCTTATCTGGCATTGTGAGGAGGCGTGAAAAAGTAAAAATACTCTAGTTCCAAATGCAATGCAATTTTGAAGGCTTCCAGTCGTAAAGCCAACTCTCAGAAGCAACTCAATTTTTAAATTAAAGTTAATGTATCCATCTACAGAATGAGATTTGGGAGCATTTCTTCAAGGGGCTTAATGTTTGATTTAGGAGAGGATCTGTGATGAAATCCAAAGGTAATTGACAGAGAAGAGGAGTTATGTCAGTGCCCTTAAAAAAAAGCCAGTGTGAGAAAAAACGGTAGAGTGACCAGAAAAAGCACCACAAAGAAATGAATAGTCTTACAAATTGACTATACAAAGTGTTTCTGTACCTAGTGTTTGTCATCATAACTGCTATGGTTCTTGGTGTGGTTAAAAAATTTAACAAGAGAAGTGGAAGAACTGTAATTGAATGAAAAGAGAGTGGGTAGTGCAAATTGAGAACATAATCCAGAATTTGTAAAGTACCTATTGACTTTAGGTGAAGCTTGATGAGATTGCAACACAAATGTTTATTAATGGTTGCAGTTATAGAAGTGAAGAGAGAGTGATTCAGTTTACTAGTTATCCTTGAAAAGGGGAAAATCTTTTCTGCAAGAATAACAAAAGTCCATGTATAAATGTCTTCTATTCAACAAAATATGGAAAATAAAAACGTGTAACAAGTAAACATTCCAGTCAATGAGAAGCTTATGATAATAAAGTCTTTCAAGAAATACTTTTAATCACTTCTAGTATTTTTTGTTAAGGCATTTTAAGTATTAGTGGAGTTTGAAATGTTTGCTTAACTAGTACATTATATACTTAAGGACAATGTTGTATGTTTTATAATTTGAGTGAAATGTATATTAGAGTATATAAACTTTAAACACTATGAAACGAAAGGGACAGGCATAGCTGATGGAAAATTTCAAAACTTTAAAAAATATTTATCTCATTATAATAGTTACCTCTTATAGATTCAATTCTAAGATAATGGATAGATTTTTATGGTTATTAATACTGTTATTCAAAATTGATCTTGTAGATAATTCTAACATTTTTATTTTAAAAACAAAGTGTTGAGATTTATTCATTTTTCTCACCTTGATGTTATTTACAGTTGACTGAGGAAAATAACAGTAATCGCTTATATTAATTTTTATTTTAAAGATCCAAAAAATTCCATTTTTTGTATCCTTCCCCTTTTGTGAATATGATACAGCTTTGTGGGAAAAAGTGTAAATTTGAAGTCTGTAAAATTCAATAACAACACCCAACAGCATAGATAACCTTGAAAATCATCTTCATTTGTCTTAATCTTTAAAAATCTTTAAATTATTTGTTTAC
Source organism: Odocoileus virginianus (assembly GCF_023699985.2). Lineage (NCBI taxonomy): Eukaryota > Metazoa > Chordata > Mammalia > Artiodactyla > Cervidae > Odocoileus > Odocoileus virginianus. The sequence continues at coordinate 56,817,696 of NC_069684.1, read as the reverse complement.
TTTCTCTCCCAAATTTCAATACGTTCTAAAAACAGACCACAAAAAATTCCCTTTTGTTTCTGTCAATTCTGTGCATCACATTATTTGGCTTATAATATCCTTATTTTATAACAAATGAACTGTAAACCTTTTCATTTAATGTTGGAAATAAAATAGTTATTTAAAGTAATTCTTGATAATGACTAAGAATTCTTGATAAATGCATCTGATACTGCCCATCAAATTATTTAGAAATTATTATACTTATATTCTAATTATTAAAGGATTATTCAATAAAAAGCATATATGTCAATTTAATTCAGTATTGTTTATGTAAATACAGATTTATGCAGACTTATTTCACCTATAATTTTAAAGTAACTTGAAGAGAAACAGTCTTCCTTTGTGCTGAAAATTGATCATTTATTGGGACTTGACTTAATATCTGGCTTAAATGCATACATGAGAGAAGAGAGACAAGTAAATTGTGAGGATATTTAAAGAGTATGTTTCATAAGCAATAAACTTTAAGTATACTCAACCTAATTTTTGTTGTGTTTATTTCATGTAGCTCTTCATAAGTGCTTGAACCTGCTTTTTGTAAAATATCCCTTTCACTTTAAGAAACATGCTTTTTTTTTTTTTTGCTATAAACAAAATTTAGGAAATATTTTATGTCTCACACTTTGAATATCAAAATATTTTAGGATCATATTATACTGATCTTAGAATCATGATATGATGTGTTTAACAGGTCATTTAAAATATGGATATTTTTGTACAAAGATAATTTGCCTTTAGAGGATACAGTCATACAGAGTGGGTTTCTGAGCTGCTAACTAATGGATGTCAATTATTGTCATTTGTATTTCTGATCTCTAGAGTGGTATGGATAAAGAAGGTCAAAATGGTCCCTGATGAAAGGAAACTTTTAAAAACGTTTGGGAAAGTTAATGAATTAGATTTCCCCTGCACTTGACGATATTAGGATTGGGAGCTCGGGATTCCCGTCAGCCAAATCAAGAGTGTTCACAGTTGACAGGAAAACTCCAAGTTTCCTCCTTCTCCCACCAGAGCAATGCCCCCCCATCACTAGAGGTGGTAATTCATAGGAATGATTGTACTAGCTTAAAGAGTATGTTTCATAAGCAATACATTTTAAGTACACTCAACTTAATTTTTGTTGTATTTATTTCATGGAGCTCTTCATAAGTGCAACTGCTTTTTGTAAAATATCCCTTTCACTTTATGAAACATGCTTTCTGCTGTGAATAAAATTACAATCTTAGTAAACCTTAATTATTGTTTTTTTTTCTTTTTTGCAACAATAATGAAACTTCAACAAGATGAACAAAGCTAGAAAAGATGTACAACACTCTCCCTTTTTTCTTTAATTGCCTTTAAATGATTTATGAAATAAAAATGCTACTTCAGTTTGCCTTTAATAATCAGTACTTCATCATAAGTTCTCCGTCTTCTTAAATATTCAAAATATTAAGATAGAAAAGAACCTCTCTCCATGGTTTCTTTCAGACCTAGTGCATTTTTATCGAAGTCTCCAAAAAGTGTAAATCTTGCAAGGCATAGTTAACATGATCAATTGGTTTTAAAATATTTTTATTTGTTTTTTATAGAATAGTATTTGGAATAAAGAACTACGGCATGTACCTTTAAAGAGAAACCTGCATGTCCTTAATATTCACCAAATACATTCAAAATGCTACATTTCATACTTTGGATTCTTAGAACTGAAAGCTTCTCTGTAGAGACACTTAAATGTTAAAACTCACAGTTCAAAACTGTATTTTAGTCACTTTAATACTGTAGAATTCTTAATGGAAAAATAGGTACATGAGGATAATAAAGTTGCTAATATTTTCATTCTCAATGATGCAAATATTGCTCAAATGAAGTATGTTTCATCATTTTATATTTCCAGGGCAACCTTTTGAGTCTGGAAAGGTCAGTACTGGGATTTTATTTTGATACATGATATGACCTAATTCTTTCATGTGTTGCAGAAATCCAAAGGGGAAGAGGGTGCCTCTTTCTTGCTTGCTTTTTTTCTTTGCTGTAAGTCTAAATTGCAACTGCTAAAATGCCTTCCCATAATTGTAATGAGATCAGTGGGTTTTAAGTATGGAATGAATCAATTATTGTAAGCAGAGCTTCTGTGTAAATCACTGAATGCCAAACCAACCTCGGGATTATAAAATGAATCTTTGACAAGTATTCAAGGTTTCAGTGTAGTCTTAGTAATGAGGATTAAGTATTTACTATCAAGTGAAAGCAAAAGTTTTATTCAGTTACTAAGGAATATGTGCATATTCATTAATAGAAATCAGATGGATGAGGCTTTACAGAAAGAGGAGGCATCTGGCAGCAGCACCAAAGGTAAAAATCCAGGATAAATATGTTTAGCTTATGATTAAAAAAAAAAATCCCCAAAGCCTATTTCATAAAATGGAGATACATTGGTTATTAAACAATACCTATGTTCACAATGGGAAATAATAAAGTAGTTTTTTATATTTTTATCTTAATCAAACTTAAAATTTTTTTTAAAAACAATGGATTATCTTAAAAGAAATTTGGACTACTTGTCAGTCTGAGCAATTCTTAGAATTTGATATTTTTCAGCTGGGAAAAATAATAGAATGAAAAGTTTTAACAGAACAAAAGACACTGACAAACCCTAATTTCATTATTTTTGACATATAGATTCTAACAGGGCAGGGAGATTGGGTTTACATTAAGATAGTTCCCTCGTGCGCATATCCCAGCTGAATCTCTGCTTTTCTTTCTGTTCGTTTCCTGTCCTTTCCTTTCAGGTAACTATCTTCTGTTAATTCCCTGCAACTAGTTGTTGAGTAACTCTACAATTTACTACTGTAAATGGCAAGTCAGAAGCGTAAGCTGCAGCGGCGTATCCATGTGTCCTTACCAACTGACTACCATACTTGAATGTTTTTGCTTATGATAGAGTTTATGTGTTTTTTTGAAAAGAAAACATGAATGATCAAAACAAGGTGTGTTTTCTCCTGGTTTATCCTGTCCCAATTACACACATCTTGAAATTATTTAGGCTCTGCATCACATAGAATCAGAAATTAATTAAACCAGTAAACATTAAACTTAAATTCTTAGTATACATAAAAACTGTAGCATCAATGTTCTTTGATTATTTTTTTATATTATTATATTTCTATGTAAGCATTTCAGGCATTATATAGAGAAATTAAAAACATAATTCTTTGAAAACATGGAAAAGAGTCTTAGGCTAACCTAATTAAATATTCACAACACTTTAAAAATCACTAAAAGGATAAATGTATATTTTAATAACTTTCCTTTATCCAGGCCACAGCATAGAAAGTATAAAAAGAAGTATAGTACTCTGTTTAATTTTTGCCAGTTAAAATTATGTTAAATGAAATGCTAAATCAAACTGTGCTTATTTCTTTAATGAGAAAATTAGGAATTTTAACTCAGATATAGATATTTGTGAAAAAATAACACCTATGTAACAATAAAAATATAATAAATAGTATTTTCCCACCATAGTTTATATCAAAAGTAAACTATCTTGATAATCTTACATTTTAATTTTTCATTTTTCTATATTTGTTTCAAATATTGAATACATTCTTATTTTCTTGCATATATGTGTATCATTTTTAAGTCTAAAAGATCTATTACTGATGTACAGGTATGAACGTAAACTGATATCTCAATACGAATACAAAACTCACAAGAGGGGATGGAAAAAGAATACTTACGTAGAAACTGAAAATGTATGCCTGCAACAGCTAAAATCATTGTCTACAAATTCATTTTCAAAGGCAAGTTTTTAAGTCGTATGCTGGACTTGAAAAGAGAAATGATTTTGGAATAGGGAACATTTATAAATAAAAAGCTAACGGTGTCCATGGTGCAATGAAAGAATTTAAATTTGCAGTGAGAGTCTGACATCTGGTGGTAAGAAGGAGGAGCATCAGAAAAAAAGAAAGTTGTAAAGCACCTCCTGGCTTTTATACCCTAAAAATTCTGTTAAAAATTATAAAAAATTCTCTCACTTTTCTCTATATTTTAGACATTTGCATAGCATTTTTGCCTCCTTGTAATGAATTTATCAGGAGTCTTCTTTTATATTTACATTTCCTAAATATTACTTGTGTTAAATATGTTTTTCCAAAAAGATAAAAATATTTATCAGCAGTTGTCTTAAAAATAATAATAAATATGCACTTAGAAACAGTTTGATATTTATTAATAAAAAGGTAGATTTATATTACATATTTGGAATTTAAAATGAACGTTTCCTAAGTCTTTCTAATAAACAAAAATAGAAATTCAGAAAGAAGTTTAAGGTCATCTTTAACAAAGCGCAAGAATGGCAACAAAAAAATTTTAAACACTCAATTGCAAGGTAATTTTGGGCTGATAAACATTAAAAAGATAATTCACAAAACAAAGCTACTGATAATAATATACTCTTAGCTCTATATTCTAAGGTTAATAATCTATTACAATGGAATGTTTATAAGAAATTAATCCTGCTTAAATTTTGCAGTAATTACAATAACAATGAAAAATAAAATTTGCAATATTAACATTTCATAAAGTAGATTTCTCTAAAATTATTTCATCTTGTGATTTTATATTTTAACATGTCCTTCAAATAATTTTAAAAAGTATTGCTAACCCAGAATAACAAGTTTTTCTTTTTACCCTTAAGTGTCAAACTACAAAACTAGAAATGAAAACAGAATTGGTGTCTTCTTCTACATATTGAAAAAGTGACATATAGTAGCCAGAGAGGAAAGCTTTTGCATAATTTGTGTTCCTTAAAAAAACATTTGACTGGATGGTGTGAAACATGTTCATAGTTTAAAATATATACATATATATCCCAGTAATTGCCTCAAATCTTCACTTTGTTCAGTGTACGTAGGCAAAGTCTCACATTAGTTGTTTCTCGTGTGGCTTGTTGATGTCTTCGTCTAAGAAGCCCAGTCACACTCAGAACAGAGAATGGTGCCGATCTCTGAAAAGGTTCCTGTCGTCGTGGCATTTTATAAATTCTTCTTTTGTGACAGATACTAGCAAGAGTATCCTAGTTCATCTGGTTCTTCCTCATCTCCCCACAGCTTTAAATTGAATTAACATATGAAGTGGATGGTCATAGTCAGTTGTTGGGCTTTTTCATTGATGCCCTTTATACGGTGCAGGAGATTGAATTTGTTGTTTATTGTGAATTTGCTGAATAAACTTTCAGGAGAACTTTTTGAATGCTTAGGAACACTCGGCAGTGTGAATGGGAAACATTCCCCTGTATCACTGTAATCAAAGACATTTCTATTAATTTATCCATGAAATGTTGATATTCCCACAAATTGATGAGCATCTTGAAAGAATTGTTTTAAAGTGAGAAACATTTTTACCATTAATATAAAACATTGCTCTGTGAAGTCCAGGTAATTTCAGGCATGCTGGTCAAATAATAGAAACCACAGATTTTTTTTGTTTCCTTTGGAGATAATTCTTTTTATTCTTACATTGAGTAGTGATTGATGTAATTACATTATGTATGAAAACTCTTCAAGTGCTTTGAAGATAGGAAATCTTTCTTAGCAGAGCCTTGTGAATAAGTAATGCAAAGTAATTTCAAAGCATTTTAGAATAAAATTAACTCTGTGAGTCCACTAATGGTGTTGCTCATTTCCCCCATAAAAATATCCCAGTTTTTTCATAAAAATGAGTGTATTTTTGTTCTGGAATATACTTTCTGAGGGCTCTTTGAATGGGAAGCCCATGTTCCTCTCTCATAACACACAGCCCCGCATGGTACGAATGCTCTGCTGTTTTCATAGGTCTGAGAAAAAAGGATGCTAGTTTTTTCCTGGCCTTTGATTTCTTACTGCCTGGCACATAGTAGGATTTCAGTGAATCTTTAAAATGGACCAATAAATAATGAATGAATGCAAAAGTACTTTTCTTTTTTTCTCCAGTATTTATTTTCTCCTAAAAGAGAACATAAAAAATCTTATCTGCATCTATCCATGCTTGAGAGAAAATAGCAAGATAAGTTATTACAACACACACACAGTCACGTTGTGTGTGAAGACTTTGAAAAATTTTTTCTTTGGACAAAAAAAAAAGGAGAGAGACAAGAACCTTTACAATTAAGCAATCCCTAGGGTCCATGTTGTAGAAGTAGGTATATGGGATAGGTAACGTTTTTGTGCTAATATCTGCATTGATAATGTTTATACAATGAGATGCCATCTGCTACATGAACATTTGCACACTTTAATGGGCCCTGAGCTTGCAATGATATATTTTACATGCAGAAGCATGTCAGAAATTTGTAACAGATCAAATATGTGGGCCTATAATAGGCATTCCATTATCATATTAACCATAATCTGAACATTTGGTTTTCTGATGATTTTACTATAAAATTATATATATTTTAGAGCCCTCTTACATTCCACATCTTCCTTGATTGCTGCTGATCATGTTATTTTTTCCATTTGATTATATCATATAATATGAACTCTCTATGCTTCTCATTTACTATCAACAGTACTATTTAATTATTTTACTCATGACAGAGTTGTCTTTCCCAGATGGTTGCAAGTTTCCCAGATCAGAGTGTGTGTCTCCCCTCTTTGGTATCCACGTACTTCACAGAACCAGGGTTTTTAGGGACAATTTTAACTTTTGAAGTACCAGTACTAAATATGTTTTCGATATTTGTTTTTATAGAAATGCTACAAAAATATAAATAGAGTCTATGAAACACAAAATGTTTTCTTGTTAGCTGGTTCAGCTAATGTTGTCTGGACCCAATCTCAGTCATTCTCTGTATATTAGCCTATTTTTTCCCCATGGTGCTGATCACTGTCTAAAATTAACTTACTTGGTTATTTTCTTTAACTTTTTATCATCTATTTCCCTTGCTAGAATCTAAGCTCCATGAAGACAGGAACCTTTCTGCCTTATTTATAGCTCTATCCTCAATGGCCAGAATTATGTCAGTTTATAGCAGGGGCTTAATAAGTGCTAATTTTCCTCTAGACACTCCATTTAGAATTGACACCTTGCTAGGATTTGATTCACAGTGTTAGAAGGGAATTTAGAGTTCATTTAATCTCATTCTATAATACCTTTGAGAGATACTCATACAATTTCTGCTTCTATTTTCCTGTCATGAGGCTGATCACAAATGGTGGCAACTCAAGTCATTGCTGGAAAGCTCTTGTTGTTAAAAAGATTTTCTTTCTAATGACTTGAAATCTGTCTTGCTGATACATTCACACCAGGGCTAGTTTTATTCTATGGAATTACAAAAACAGGTCAGTTTCTCAGTTTCTACATAATTACTCTCCCATCACGTACTCATGTACACACACCACACACACAGCGTTATTTTCCTCTTTGAATAAAACATTACTGACATTGTTCATTCACTCCGTTAAGTTACACCAGACAGGAGCAATTCCTGTTTTCATGTCCGCATAGTCAAATGGGAGAGACAGATAATTAAACACATTATGTTCATAACACATGTTAAGCATAATGCTTGAATGAGAAGTACAAGATCAAAAAGAACCAAAGGAAACTCAGGTTCAGAAGAGAGGCAGCCCCGAGTTCTGCTGACTCAAACAGATGTACAAAGTAACACCCTTTTGTGTCTCCCCCATGAGACATATATTATACAGAAACATGTCTAAAACTGGATTGAGTGGTTTTTTCTAGCTATGATAATATAGCAAGTGTGGCCCCAACAGAGTCACAAGGCAAGAGGAAAGAGCACATTACACTTGGCTTATGTGTAAGACTGAATGTTTCCTTCATCTGCTGAAATTTCATTTTCCTCTAATTTTTTTGATCTCTTGTAAGAGTGGATTGACTTTCTAGTTATGGTTTGATATTTTTCCTAATAATGTGTGGTTATCATGAAAAAAATCATCTATGTTTCTAGAACTTACTTATTTCTAATATTTATTTTTTCTGATATGTAATTTTTTCCATTATGGACCTTCCTATTGCAAAAGTTTTCTTAACATTCCTAATCAAACAAGTAGCTTCTTAAACTAAATAATGCATATCATCAGTCATATCACAGAAATTGTTGAAAAAAATTTAAATATAGATGCTTAGATGTTATGATATAAACTTAATAACTAGAATTAATCAGCTTGCAGGGTGAAACTTAACTGCTTTTATAAGAGTTTGCTTTTAAAACTTTTCCCCAAAATTTTTGCTTACCTTCAATCTTAATATTTTTATTTTCAAAAAAGCTTATATCTTATCATTAATACAAAGCACATTATTTTCTTCATATTCTCTTGACCAGCGCATGCTCTTTTATGTTATTCTCTTCCATTCTTTCACTCTCTGAACTTAGTTTGAGCCTTGAGATGGAATCCAAGTGAACCCGGAATTTGAAGGAAACAAAGAATGACTTCCTTAACTCCAAGGAACTTACAGCTGTGGTCATTCCACAAATTTTAGACAGCAAAATCGACACAAAATAAAGGAAACACAAGCCAGACGAAAATGTCTTTAATGGTTAATGGCAGGTTGTGTTTTCCAAAGATGGACACCACAATATCTCTCAAACCATATGCTCTTCTAGAATCTTGTCACTCCCCCATCAAGAGATGGAATATAATTCTCTTCCCCTTGATTCTGGGAAGGCTTGTGTTTCTTTTGCAAAAATAAAATGAAGTAAAAATTAGGCTGTATAACTTCTGGGCAAGATCATAAAAGGCAATGGCTTGCTTCTCTCCAGAAACCTTCAGGCTGTGTAAACAACCTGATTACTCTGAGGCCGCCATGTTGTGAGGAAGCCCACACTACCCAGGGGCAGGGATGGCTTGAAGAGGGCCTTAGCCTGTATGAAGAGATCCCGTAGCTGGTTGCTGCTCCAACCCCTTGCATGCCACTGTTCCTGCTCCAGCCACCGTTTGACTGTAATCCGAGCGCCACAGCTAGAACCACCCAACTCAGTCCTTCCCAAATTCTTGACCCACAGAATTCGTGAGGAATAATAAAATGAATGTTGTTGTTTTAAGGCACAATATTTGGGTGTCACTTGTTATGTAGCAGTAAATAACCACAATGGCTTTCAGAAACTTGATGTTGAAATGAAGATAGTGAAGGATAGTCTTACTTGTTCTATGGTGGGACCAAAAACTATGTTTTATCATGATTTGTTAAATATTATTGAATTTTATACAATGTATATCATGTTAGTATAATTCCTTTAAAAACCAGTGTCTATCTTTTTATTAAATGTAGCAAGAGATTTTATTATTATGTCCTGTAATGGTAGGTAGCCAAATGCAGGTTTTATAAACTCTTTTATATGTATTGCTCAACAAATGTAACTCTTGGTATAAAACAGCATATATCATTGAAGATTATTTCAGCAATAAATGATAGAAACCCTCAACTTAAATTGACTTAAGAAGGAAATTTATTACCTCAGGAAATGCAGAAGTCAGGGATCTTCCGTGATGACTTTGTGCTCTTGTGGGTTAGCGTCAATTTTACACTGGTAACAAGATGGCTGCAGTTCTGTGCACACGCAGACCCAGCAATGGCCTGGAAAGAGCAAGTCTGATCCAATAAATTCTTATTTTTGAATGAAAAACTCTTTAGCATTTAAAATCCAGTTATTCAATGATTATCTATTCAACTCTTGATAAACACCCACCGATAGCTTAAATGCTTAAAATGCAGCTATGAGCAAAACAGTAGACCATGCCCTTATATGTTACTATATGGACATAAGTGGGTCATATGGTAAACTCTAGCCATTCAGTGTAAAGAGTTATAAGACCACTGTGATTGATTGAGGCCCAGTTCAAGCTATTGCAAGGGAAAAGAGTCACTCTTCCCTAAATAATGCATAAGAGGCATAATCACTTGAACAGACTGGGGCTTCTCTAGGAAAGATTTAAAGGAGGAAAGTGATATTCAGTAGATAATTTAGCAGTGTCTATAAACAGAACTTATATATTGTTATTTATGAAGAATTTATAATAGCATAGCTCTGTCTTGTCACATAATATTAGGTTAAATAACCAGGACTTTTTAAAGATATATATAAAATGATCACAACTGCATATTTTTAAATCTCAGCATATTCAAAAAGACAAAATAGCAATACTAAAATACTAGTAACTATTGCCTGTATACGTTTGGTGATGGGAATATTGTATATTTGTCTATTCTCTTTCCACTTTTCCCCCTAAATTTTCTTTAATGAGCTTATTCTTCTTTAGACAGTTCTTTAAATGAAAAATAATTTCTTGTCAACTGTGTCCAGTTACATTATCTACTGCCTAATCTAAATCAAATAAAACAAATTTATGAAGCTTGAAGTTTCCTAGTCTCAAATCATAGCAATGACATCTTTTTTTCCCCAGTACTTCCAGCTCCACCAAGAGACAAGCACTTTTAAATAAAGAAATAGAACTCCCTTGCCAAGAATCTTCAGGTCAATGATCTAAAATACATGATATTTTAGAGTTTAAATATCTGTCAAAGATTAAGATGATTATAAATTCACTAAATATATATTCTTACAACTATGCTAGGTTTTGGTTGATATTATGTTTTAATTAATTAATGATTTACCAGAAAATCTGTTTTATAATATAGAGAGATGCCGGGAAAATATTGAAGGTAAGATCAAAAAATAAATTGTATATGTTTAATCCATCTCTCCTTTCCATTATCCTTAAGTTTCAGTTTTCATGGGGACTTATATTTGAGGCCAGTAATGACCATGCAAGCTGTTGAGAGACACACATTTTCTTGGGAAGAAAAGCTATGAGGCCAAAAAACAGCAGGACTTCTTTATCCCACTGCAATCAGGATAATCCACAAAATACACTCAGTTAGAGGTGTTTTCAAGCTTAAAAAAAAAAAAAAAAACAGTTTCCCAATTTTTCAGTTGCACTAATATGCCTATGCTCATTAGCAGGGCTCAAATGAAGACTTTGTAAAAGTAGTTATAGGAGATGAAACATTCATTAATTTGCTTTTTAAAGGTGATGACCTATAAAGCAAACTCTTCATGGCAAATGTAAATTGATAACCTCTGGCACTCATCTAAAGGACAGAAGCCTGTCTCTGGTCATAGAGATGTGTTAACTGTTGACCTCTCAAAACTGTTTGCAAGAACCTACGAGCACTGCTTTTCCCTATCAGTTTGACATCTAAACAGCTCAGAGCGGATAGGATTCTTCATCAATCACCTTGATCACAATGGCTGTATGGACAGGGAATTTAAGAGAGCTGATCTGCTCTGTCACTTTGGGCTACATTGTTCTTTTTTTTCTTTCTTACTTTTCTTTAGGCCATCTCATCCATCAACTGAACTGCACAATTGAGACCTAAAACTAAAAACACATATAGTGACACTTGGTTAAATGATTGGGCATTGCTAAACCCACAGAGAATCAGACCAACCTTTCAGTTTGACTTAAAGAATTGGTCCACCGGTTGTGAGATACTCATGCAAATAAATGAGTGTTTGGCATCACACATCCTACTGCTAGTAGTCTCTAGTATTGTTTAGTTGTTAAGTTCCATCTGACTCTTTGGTGACCCCGAGGACTATAACCTACCAGGCTCCTCTATCTGTGGGATTTTCAAGGCAAGAATATTAGAGTGGGTTGCCATTTCCTTCTCCGGGGGATCTTCCTGACCCAGGGATTGAATCTGCATCTTCTGCATTGGCTGTGTGGATTCTTTACCACTGGGCCACCAAGGAAGCCCTAGTCTCTGATATTACAAAGACCTTAAATATCCAGTGTGATAGAGTACAATTTCAAAATAAAATCAAAGAGATCAGATGTGAGGTTACCAGAGTCAGTGGGTGAAGGGAGTGAGAATTGGATGAAGGTAGTTAATAGGTCCAAACTTCCAGTTATAAGATAAATAAGTACTAGTTATGTACACCAATAAATAAAATTAACACTCTTGTACATTACATATGAAAGTCATATATGAAAGAGAGTAAATTCTAAGAGTTCTCATCTCAAGGAAAACATTTTTGTCTATTTCTTCAATTTCGTCTCTACATGAGATAATGGATATTTATTAAACTTATTGTGGTTATCATTTCCTGACATTGTTATTCAGTTGCACAGTCATGTCTGACTCTTTCCAACCCCGTGAACTGTAGCATGTCAGACTTCCCTGTCGTTCACAACTTCCTGGAACTTGCTCAAATTCGTGTCCATTGAGTCGGTGATGCCATCCAGCCATCTCATCCTCTGTCGTCCCTTTCTCCTCCTGCCTTCAGTTTTTCCCCACATCAGGGTCTTTTTCAATGAGTCAGTTCTTTGCATCAGCTGGCCAAAGTATTGGAACTTCAGCTTCAGCATTGGTCTTTCTAGTGAGTATTCAGGGTTGATTTCCTTTAGGATTGACTGGCTTGATCTCCTTGCTGTCCAAGGGACTCTCAAGATTCTTCTCTAGCACCACAATTCAAAAGCATCAATTCTATGGTGCTCAGCCTTTTTTTTTTTTTCTTTTGTCCAGCTCTCACACCAGTACATGACTACTGGAAAAACCATAGCTTTGACCATATCAACTTTGTCGGCAAAGTGGTATCTTGGCTTTTTAATGTGCTGTCTAGGTTTGTCATTACTTTTCTCCCAAGGAGCCAGTGTCTTTTACTTCATGGCTGCAGTCCCCATCTGCAGTGATTTTGGAGCCCCCCCAAAATAAAGTCTGTCACTGTATCCATTCTTTCCCAAACTATTTGCCATGAAGTGATGGGACCAGATGCCATGATCTTAGTTTTTTGAGTTGAGTTTTAAGCCAACTTTTTCCCTCTCCTCTTTGACTTTCATCAAGAGGCTTTTTAGTTCTTCTTCACTTTCTGCCATAAGGATGGTGTCATCTGCATATCTGAGGTTACTGATATTTCTGCCAGCAATCTTAATTACAGTTGTGCTTCATCCAGCCTGGCATTTCACATGATGTACTCTACATATAAGTTAAGTAAGCAGGGTGAAAATATACAGCCTTGATGTACTCCCAATTTTGAACCAGTCGGTTGTTTTATGTCCGGTTCTAACTGTTGCTTCTTGACGCACATACAGGTTTCTCAGGAGGCAAGTAAGGTGGTCTGGTATTCCCATCTCTTTTAGAATTTTCCTCAGTTTGTTGTGATCTACAGAGTCAAATCCTTTAGCGTAGTCATTTGTAAGTAAAATTATCATGCTGTACATCTTAAACTCATACAGTGCTATACATCAGTTATTTCCCAATAAAACTGGTGGTAAAAGTTAACATCAGAGATGCTGAAATCTTGTAATGAAAACTATTCTGAATACTCCAAAAAGGATATTGTTAGGAAAGAAAAAAAATGAATATCAAGTATAATAATTCTGGCAAGTGAGTTTCCAAATGTGGACCATGAGCAGGAGTTTGAAGCCGATAAGATCAAGGATAAACAGTGGGTAGATGTGTCAGTGACAAGATGTATCAATAGTGATGCATCATGAAAAACACAAGTATCACAGCTTCAGCTGTCCCCAGAGACAGCCAGGGAATCTCTGAAGGCTCTGATACCTTGGAAGTCATATCTCCCTCTGAATTTAAAGGTGCCTTATTTTGTCTTTTACATTTGTGAATATGATTAAACTCCTGCTGTTGTGCTAAATTTCCAAGATTGTAAAAAGTCAGGGGAATTAAAAAGGTCACTGCAGTATTTCATTTCACTAGCAAATCTGTAGGCTAATGTTATAGGAGGACATAGGAAATTGCCTGAAAAAAGAACTGGTATCCAAATTCAGGAAAAAGTGAGTGGGAAAAGCCTAGGTGGAAAAGAGAAGATTCTTTTAGGTGTGTAAGAACAAGGACCTCTTACCAGAAATGTCTTTAGGCAATAAAAATAAAATGCCATTTTGACAGTATTAAAAAAAAAAGTTAGATTCTGGTCACTTCATGGGAAGATTTGCCAGGAGTTAGTTGCAATACCCATCCTTCTGTGGACACCTGGACTTATTCATAAATTTAAAATGTTACTTTTATACCTTAGAGCTATAAATCCTAAAGGAAATCAACCCTGAATATTCACTGGAAGGACTGATGCTAAAGCTGAAGTTCCAATACTTTGGTCACCTGCAAAGAGCCACCTTATTGGAAAAGACCCTGATTGATGCTGGGATAGACTGAAGGAAGGAGGAGCAGGGGACAACAGAGGATGAGATGGTTGGATGGCATCATCGTCTCAATAGGCACGAGTCTGAGTGAACTCTGGGAGATAGTGAAGGACAGGGCCTGTACTGTAGTCCGTGGGGTCTCAAAGAGTCAGATGTGACTGAGCACTGGAACAAGCATACAGTTGGGCTTTGCTGGTGGTTTCGTGGTAAAGAATTTGCCTGCTAATGCAGGAGATACCGGTTCGATCCCTGGGTCAGGAAGATCAGCTGGAGAAGGAAATGGCAACCCTTTCCAGTATTCTTGCCTGGGAAATCCCAAGAACAGAGGAGCGTGGCAGGCTACTGTCCATGGGATCACAAGAATTGGACACAACTTAATAGACTAAAATAACAACAAAGCATACGGATAAGCTTAAAGAATTATGCACTGAAAAAAAATCATATATCTACCACCTAGGTTCTGCATTTAACATTTTACTGTACCTTCAGTTTCTTGTTTGGATGCAAATCAAATTAAATTGTAGATATTTGTACCTGTTTTATTTTGGGCTTATTTTAAATGCATATCGGAGGTGCTGGAGCAAATTATGAGAACATTCTTTCCAAACCTGAATCCAAACAAAAGGAGGTTTAAGATTTTACTGGCTTATATCTCTCAAGTTGAAACATTACCTTTCCAGGTTCTTAATACAATATGCATGTTCACTTAGCATCTGACAGAGCATCAAAAATAATGTACATTGAGAATTCACTCCATAATTGTCTAGTTCACATTTAACAGTAATATCCATATCTATCTGATAGTCATTCCATTTCCAATGGACTATAATTTTTAGGTAACAATTTCTATTTTAGAAAGAAAAGAATATTTAAAAAATTAAATGAAGAAATGAAACCAACCTTATGTGAAATCTGACTTATGGTACAAACCTCTATTGCATCTCAGGAGAGAAAAATTGTCAAAGATTGCAAACAATATTATAGGTCCAAGTGATGTGAAGCTATTATTCAATTTTATTTATGCTTTCAGATTTTTGTATTTTAACACTTGTAATGAATTTTAAAATAAATTCCTTGAAAATAGTGAGGCATGTGCTCAATGTTCTTAAGTGTAGCTTATATTATACATAAGATTTTAAGGAATAAAACATTTGATATCATTGTTTGTATTAGTACTTCATGAAAGTGATAGATACATGATACAACTAATATATGGGCTCATTTTCCATGTTTATAATTGTACATATTAGGATATCTCATCATCACAAAACTAGATTTAAAGAATAATGGAGGCTTGAGAATTGAATATTTGCTTCTTTATTCTACACTTGAAGAGTAGAATATTTAAAGAAATAAAGGAGAAATAAAGTCTCTTTTTCTCTCTCTTCCTAATTATAAAAGTAGATCTCATGGGCTTGTTTACCATATTGGTTGAATAGAATCATAGAACCAAGTACCCAGATACTTAAGGACCAAAATGCCCACACTCAGTAAGAATATACATATATTTCTAAATTCTTAGTTAATAATCTGATCATCTTGACAAAATGACCATCTATGCTAAAAATTTAGATTATACTGTATACAGATAAATCATATACACTTATGTGCTGTGTGCATGCTAAGTTGCTTCAGTTTTGTGTGACTCTTTGCAACGCCATGGACTGTAGCCCGCCAGGCTCCTCTGTCCATGGGATTCTCCAGGCAAGAATTCTGGAGTGAGTTCTCATTTCCTCCTCCAGGGGATCTTCCTGACCCAGAGACTGAACCCATGTTTCATGTCTCCTGTATTTGCAGGTGGGTTTTTTACCAGTAACACCATCTGGGAAACCATATATACTTATACAGAGATAATATATAATTTGTTTGAATAGATCAGTATACATATATACACAAATATGTATCTTGCCAGCCAATATTATATTCAGAGTGACTGAGACAGTTTCAGTCTTTTCAATAATATAAATAGTTGTTTCAATTTATTGCTTCATTTTGCTAGAGAAGACATGGTTATGGTCAAGTTACTAACCTGCTAGTTTGCTACCCTGGCAGCTACACTTATATGATTATTTTCACAATGTGTTAAACCTTCGAAGTGGAAAGAAAAAGGATAGAGGCAGAAGAAATAAAGGTAAGGGAAACCTTTAATTTGCTGTGGGAAAAGCCCATTTACATAAAGATTCACATTTTTTCTAAAGAGCTATCTAAATTCCACCCTTATTCCCATTTCTTAATTAATATGAATCACAGACAAGTTGGGAAACACTCTGGTCAAATTTTCCCTCTCAAAATAAAAAAAAAGCACATCTGTCTTTTAGTGAAAGCACATAGATATCTCAACTATAAAATCACCAAATTCTGCCAATATTCAATTTCCTTTTAGAATGTGGTATATCAATTCTGACATAAAAGAATAATGTTATATATTGTAAACCTATATTAATATGTGTATAAAGAAAATATTCAATGGGAATGATAGTTTTTGCATACAAGGTATTTCAAGGGTTAAATCAATAACATGATGGCTTCAAATCCTTGCTTAAAATATGCCCCTTCTTAGGGGGGAAAAAAAGAAAAATGATGAGTATTCACATGATTGACAACCTTTCCAAATAGAACTGTTGCTATAATTAAGCAATAATGTATGAGTGAGTGTACATTATGACAAATTGGAAGCTTGGTTGATTAGATTGAGCATATAAGTTGTCAGTATAATTATCATATTTTAATCATTTTTCTCCATTTTTTATAACAGCATTGTCTTCAGCCTCATTTGGTGCTTATTAGATTTATACTCTAAGAGGAATTATACAACATAAAACATGTCCTTAAACAGGATGAACTTTAGATAAGGCTTTACTTACGTCTATAAACATTCATAATGATTGCTGTTATGTTTCTACTTTCTTCTACTATTTCACTTTGTATAAAAATGAGAAAAGTTCAAGATAAAATGGATTGACTTGAACATATATGTCTCTGTGAAACACCACTATATTTCAATAGAAACAGATAAAATATTTATTAAAACTGCTTTCAAAATGTAGGGCTTTTTCCTTCCACTGCCTGTTCTGTGTGTAGACAGATCATTTAAATAGATAACTCAGTCCTTTAGGGTGAACACTTTACTTCTGTTACTTGGCTAGGTTCTCATTAATCACAAATGTTGGATCTGCGGGCCACACAGGAAGTGAATTTTGTGCGTAAGGAGCGGCGTGGAGGTGATGCTCTAGGTTTTGCTTTCCAAGGGTTGCTCATGTAAACAGTGAGGAGGGAATTCTAAGGGAAAAGCAGGACACCAATTTCTACACAAGTTTTCAGTACAAAGCCTGTACACAAACTGATCATTCTGATGCTGTGATGTGAAATTTAGGAAAGACATTGAGAGACTTGAATGTGAATATTCATTTGTCATCCCCCAATCAGAATGCTAACTCAACAGTCCCAGCATCCATCCAATCTGCTAACATGGAAACGAAGGACTTACCAGGCTCTGTCTGAAATACAGGGTTTGGAGTGTATGAGAACACACATACACTGATAGGGTCTCTATTTCCTCCAATTTTTTCAGAGTTCAAAGATAAAGGCCAGAGCTTTGAGTACACGCCTCCACCTAGGTAGGCTCTCTTCTTAAGAACACGCACGCTACAATACTTCTCCATTTATTCATGAACTTTCACTGATCATAAAAATGGACTTTGTTAAGGACATTTGTTGCATGGGAGTAAATGATGCAATGGTAATACCATCACTACCTTGCGGTAAGAGCAGTCAAAACCCTTAAATCAGTCAGTCAGCATGATTGGGAACCCAGTAGTCCCAGGCAATAAGTGGAGAAGAGATCAGTGTACTCCCAAGCTGTCTTTCTCCTGTACACAAGCACATTTTTCAAAAGACTTAGACATTATATGGAGAAATTTTATTTATGTTGATCACAGACTAAAGTTTTGGTATAGTTTTAGGCAAATAGGTATCTATGGTATTTTATCTGACACCTATGAGGAGGGAATTACATAAGCACAGGATACTATGTGAGATTGGTAATATTTTTACAAAGGCATGGATAATTTCCCAAGTCAGAACATCAGATTATTAAAGGGAGAGCAGAAATTTAACTCAGAACAGAAGCATATGAGGAATAAAGAATGAACAACAGGAATTATTTATTAAGACTTCATACTCTTGATATCCATTATGGATATACTTATCCATAATGCTTATGCTCCTCAGAATGCATATGTTGAAATCCTGACCCCCAAGGTGATGGTATTAGCAGGTGGGTTCTTTGGGAGTGTGTAGGTCATGAGGGTGGAGTCCTCATGAATGGGATTTGTGCCCTTACAAGAACAGGTAAGAGAAAGCTTTCTGCAGTCTCTCTCTTCTTTCTGCCATGTGAGGATACAATGAGAAGATGACTGCCTGGAAACCAGGAAGATACCAAATCTTAGACTGCCTAGCTTCCAGAACTATGAGAAATAAATATTTGTTGCTTGCACCATCCAGTCTACGATATTCTGTTATTATAGCCTGAACTAAGATAATGCCTTTATTTAAACTTTTGATATGACTATGAATATTATTCTGCATTTTCTATAGATTTATCCAACTAGTAAATTCAGAAAATTGCCAGAGATAAGTTAACATATATATGAGGCCTTTTTTAAAGTATGTAATGCACATATGAATTTGCTTATAAGATCAAGATTCACTTAATTGAATGCTCAATAATGAGTTAATTGATTACTTATTATAATCAAAAGATACTTAATGAGCACATTGTATGTGTTAAATACACTAAGTGTTTGGGTTCCAAAGATGAATAGTTCCTCAATGATCTTTTTATTTGTTTACATAAAGAGGCCTTCTTGAAAGACAAATGGCTTCTCTATTAAATGAATTAAACTTAAATTGCAGTAAATACCACATCTCTCATCCAAGACAGTTATTTGAGCCTGAAAAGAACTTAGTATTGCAATTTAAAGGGAGTTAATTATCCAACATCTTCTTTCAATGTTGCCAAGTATTTTCTTTTTAATTTTGTTTATTTAAGTGATTACTGAAGTTATTACTAAAGTGATTCAGTTATATATATATTCTTTTTCATATTATCTACCATTATGATTTATTACAGGATATTAAATACAGTTCCCTGTGCTATGCAGTACCACCTTGTTGTTTATCAATTCTATATATAATAGTTTTAAACAATTTTCACAGTGACGTTATAGGGTATAAAAGAATTTACTGAAGGAAGTACTCTGTTTTGTGACTTAAATTGTTGCTATACAGACTAGTACACCGAGTAAGAGTTTGGACTACAGCTTCATATCCCAACTGCACCGTGTATTTCATTCAAGTTGCTTAGCTGTATCTCAGTTTTCTAATATGTAAAATGGGCATAATAACATGACCTCATAGGATTTTTGAGAAGATTAAATGAGATGATACCTATAAAGCACTTATTTGACATATTTTATGAATATAATAAATGTTTGCTAATAAAGTACACCATTTACCCTAAGAGAATTTAGAAAAAATCCTATCTAAAATTCAAATACTAAAGAATTATAAGATTTTTTTTATGTTTTACATAATCAAACATTATGAATATTAACTTACTTTGAAGATGTTCCATGTTGATATCTCATGTTGTGCAGACACTAGATTGTGATAAACTTGAATCAGTCTTTTTGGATGGATCTGTTTAAGATCTGTCCTTGAAGCAACCTGAATTTTGAACTATCACAAAATATCATATTGTCCATGGGAGCTGGCAGATTTTGAAGTTTATATGCATCAACATGCATTGAAATTACTTTCATTATAGGCAAGCAAGAATCTTTTCTCATCCTATGGATTGAAGCAAGGTGTTTTACATTTTGTCATGAATGAATGCAGACTTGATCATTCTTATGTTCTCTCTTTGCCGACTGATTTCACTATTTCTTTTTTGTTTCTTCACTAATTCTTAATTTTATATTTGCATCTAACATTTTACTCCTGGTTGTATAAGGTAGTGATATTGTATTAAAACAGGAAGGATTAGGTTATATAGTTACTTTGTTGTTTTTCAGTTGCTCAGTTGTGTCCGACTCTTTGCAATCCTGTGGAATGCAGCATGTCAGGCTTCCCTATGAGAAGCAAGAAGTCCTTCTCCCTGTGAGAAGGACTAGTGAGACAGTCCTTCACTATCTCCCAGAGTATATCTTCCACATGTATTTATATGAAAAAGTTTACTTATGGGATGGGGGATTGCTGGCCAGAGAATAAAAACTAAGGTGATTTCGTGCTCTTTGACAACATTTAAACGCATTTTCCATTGATCATTCATGCGAAAATCTAATTTTATAAAACTCATCATTTTACATTTTTTTTCAGGGGAACTGCTTGAGTGAAAGTGAAATGGTCACAAATTCCCTTGATCCAGCACACAAATATTCACAATATTCATACTGAAATTTGATAATTATGCTTATAATATTATTCTTAGTTTTAGTATTTATATAACCCTTTTTTACTACTCCTTAGCATCCAAAAATCTCTTTTAAGTCATTCATCTACTTTTATAAACTACAGATAAAATATAGCACTATTATCATAATTATAATTATCATTAGCTAACACTTACTGAGAGAATATACGGGCCAGGCACCATTCATAGCTCCTTAGATGTTTGATTTCATTCATCCTTCTTAACAACTGTGGGATTGGTAGTATTATTCATTATTTTCAGTTGAGGAAACTGAGGTGCAGAAAGATTAAGTAACTTGCCAAAATTATTTTCTAAATATTAGAAAATATTCTAGTTGGAATTCCTGTCTGAGTTTTCTGAGTGTGTCAACAACAGTAACAGTGAGAAATTTGGGGGAAAGTCGAGGCTTACGCTCCTCGCTGTAACGGCAGCCTCACCTCCTCCGCCGCCTTTTTGCCCCAGTGTGGGGTGGCCTGCTCTGCAGTCTGTTCTCCTTGTGGCCCCAAGGAGCGGATTCCTGGGCTTGGTCCCCTCCTTTCCTGATGGCTGTGTTTGGGTGTTTGGCTGACCTCTCCAGGGAAGGCTCCAGGTTCATCTGGGCACACTGTCTTAAACCTTGCATCTCCATCACTAATTATCTAGTTGCGTTCTGCAGATATTACATATATTCATTAGCTATATATATTAGATATTATATTAGATATATTCATTTATATATTTATAAATGAATTTGGATTTGAAACTATCCAAAGAATTGATATGTTTTTATTTCTTTCATACAAGAACACTGAAAGCAGCCTTTGTTTACTGTGAAAGAAGGCAGGAAAGAGTCAGGAGAATACTACAGTATCAAACTCAAAGGAAGGTGAGAAAGAAAGATACCTGAATTCCACAGTTATAGTCACAGCTCTCCACTGTAACACTCAGGATCCATTGAGACCTGTTCCTGGGATGTGTACTCAACAGAGACCAGAACAAGCAAGGATAATTTAGTAATCAAGTATACTATAAAGACTGTAGGTTAGACAAAGGAGGAACGGTCTGACATGGAGAATATTTGACCATGACACAAAAATCCCTACTAAGTCTAGGTCAAATTTTAGCTAATTGGATTAAAAAGAAAAAGAGCCAACCAGGACATATATATGGCAGTTTGAGAGCTATAAAATCTGCTAATGATGGACTGAATTCTTTATTGGCCTGATTAAATTTACCACATAATTTGCTATCAACATGGGTGTCATTAGGTACTAAAGATAATATATAATTTCATTTCATGGAGATGTTGAAAAATAAAACTGCTTTCTTGTGTCAAAGAGGTTAACTCTTTCTAAAGAGAAAAGAGTAAACAAAGGCATGCATTCAGAATTTTTCCTAGTTCTTCTATTCAGTAACTAAGCACATATAGATATAAAAATAATATAAATCATATAAATTTCAAGTTAAGAGAAGCAGATATGTTGAATTTTTTTCTCCTCCAGTATAACAATTAAAAAATTTAGCACATATTTATTGCTATGGGTCTAGTGTTGTAATAAGAACTTCAATGTCCTCTCCCTTATTTAACATTGTTATTAAACAACCATTTTCATTTTCCTTGTAAAAAAGAAATTTTAATCCTTCAGTAGCCTGAGGAAAATCACTTAACCTTTATTCCTCAATTTTATTTAAAATTAAGATGATAATATTTACCTCTTTACGTACTTTGAATACTAATTAATTAGTGTTGGCAAAAGATCTTGAAGACCAAAAATATGAAAATTCTAAACTTAATATTATTGTGTTTTTATTATTATGTTTTTATTCTTCTTGGTGCCCTCAATATTAGTTTCCTTTTTTACTCCTTTCCACATCAGTAATATTTAACTTGAAATAATTTAACATGAGCTAAAAGCTACCAGCTGTTATCAACTTGTCTTGGCAAAAGATAGTATCTAAACAAATCTTTGTAATATTAACGCATACCAAAATAACCAAAATAAGTATGTGCTTGTTCACTAAATATGGGACAATTTGAGTGAAAATAATATGATGAAGCTCTTTTAACATTGGCTCCCATATGATTTCAAAGAGAAATGAATATATAAAATACAAAGATTTCTATATAAATGGCAGATATTACTGTAATTCTATAAATTAACATGAACATAGAGAAAAACGCATATGTTGAACTATTTCATGTTTTGAAAGGGTGGGATATAAGGAAATGATACCTTTCTATTTCAAGTGGACAAGTCTTCATAAAGTGACATTACAATGCTTTAGACCTAGTAAATTGCATGCTTAATGTCCGTGCTTCATGCTCATGTTTAGGAATATCTCATGCTTTCAAGGCAAGGTCTCCAGGATGGGAATGGAGGGACAAACCACAGAGGAAACTGGGATCTTGGAAATGAAGGAAGTCATGTTTAAGAATCAGAGGTGGTAGTTTGTTACTCAAGTTATTGCTGCCTTATTTCTCCAGTTTCTGGGTACACCTTGACTATGACTTTAAAACTAACAAAAACTTGGACAATGATACTTAGTCAATGAAGATGTTGAATTGAATACAGTCAAACTCTTAAGAGCAGAGAGTAAAATGGGAGTTACCAGGGGATAAAGGGAGGGAGAAATAGGGAGGCAATGGTCAAAGGGTACGAAGTTTCAGTTGCACAATGAATAAGTTCTGGAGATCTACTATACAACGTAGAGCCTATACATCTAACAATACTGCACTCTATGTTTACATTTTTGCTAAGAGGGTAAATCTTGTGTTACGAGTTCTTACCACACATGCACACACACAAACGCACACTCCACACACTAATAATAAAGGACAGGAGGAAACTTTAGGAGATGATGAATGTCTATGGCCTTGATGGTGATGAAGGATTCTTGGGTGTAACCATTAAGTTTAGACATTGAATATGTATAGATTTTTATGTCAATCATACCTCTGTAAAACGATTCTTTTAAAAAACAAATCTATACTTGCATTGGGTTGTTTGGAATGATTATCACTTAATATAACCTGATTATTATATCTAAGTGCTAAGACATTTTTAGCAATAATTATTTTTATCCTTGTAACTAAATTTCCTCTAATAGGCCTGTATAATTTTTATGAAAAACCATTATTCTGCAAAACAATTTGGGAAACAAAGTACATGGTAAGAGGAAGCTTCATTAGTAATAAAATGAGTGAAAACTTCTAAAATGAGCTTTCATTCTTCACTTCTATAGTTGAAAATAGTAAAATCCAATATTACTAAATGTATGGAAGATCCAGTGAGACAGGCATCTCCATGCACTGCCAGTAAGAGTGTACGTTGACATAACTCATCTGAAAAGCAAGTGGGCAATATGAATTTCAATAAAGGACACAGTTTTTGATCCAGCAATATGACTTCTGGTATCCTATCCCACAGGAAAAAAGACATGTTATTTATAACAGCAAAATTTGGGAAACAGCCAAAAATTCAACAATAAGGAAATAAGTAATGAATAATGGTGGGGCTTCCCAGGTGGATCAGTGATTAAAAAAAAAAAAATCTGCCTGCCAAGCAGAGAACGTGGGTTTGATCCCTGGGTTGGGAATATTATACTTCGGTATTCTTGCCTGAAGAGTTCTATGGACAGAGGAGACTGGCATGTTACAGTCCATGGGTTGCAAAGAGTAAGACACAACTTAGCGCCTAAACAACAATGAATAGTGGTATATCCATTAAAATCATATTTAGGAAATTATTGACCTGAAAAAATTGCTTATTACTCAAAATGTGAAATGAGGAAAAGTGGAATTTGAATCTTATACACAATAAGGTCTTAATTTCACAAATCATGTATGGGCGGGAGGGGGCTCACATAGAAAAAAAGACCACTGGAGTAAACATACTATTGATACAATGCTACTAGTGTTTATGGTTCTAGTTTGCAGAATTGCACATAGTTATTATTTTCATCTTCATACTTTTCTGTATTTTCAAGTTTTTCTACAACTAGAATAAAGCAAAATCCTCTCTTAAAGATTAATATTTGTTTTATCATTTAGGAATGAAGCATTTTGTCTCAAAATCTATTCTAAGAAATAAGGCTCAATTTGGGGGGAAATATATGCATGAGGAAATTTATCATAATTCATAATCTTAAAAATTGAAAAAAAAAAAAGCCTGTAATACCCATTCATAGAAAGAATAACTAACTTCTGCAGCACCTCTCCAAGAGAGAATACAAACATGAATTTAACTAGTGACAAGGATTATTATGTAAAAACAAGAAGAATTCTTAAATGAAAAAACAAGCTCATCAAATGGTATGGAAAATTTGGTTTAAATCGTTAAAAACGAATCTCATTCACTTGTGCTCAGCTGTGTCCAGCTCTTTGCTACCCCATGAACTATAGTCCACTAAGCTCTTCTGTCCATGCAATTTTCCAGGCAAGAATACTCGAGTGGATTGCCATTTGCTATTCCAGGGGATCTTCCCAATCTGGATCAAACCCACATCTCTTCCATCTCCTGCATTGACAAGAAGATTCTTAACCAGTGAGCCACCCAGGAAGCTCAAGAAAACAAATCTATGCGCACATAAGTTACCAGAAAAAAACTTGCAGACACTACTAGTTGTTATGTTATTTCTGGGTTCCCTGGTGAATGAACGTTTTATTTATTTATTTATTTTAATGATGCAACTGCCTTTAATGATACCTGTGTATTGCCCCCTGTCTTTTTTTAAATTAATTTATTTATTTTAATTGGAAGCTAATCACTCTAAAATATTGTAGTGGTTTTTGCCATACATTGACATGAGTCAGCCAGATGGGGGACACATGTACACCCATGGCTGAACATTTTATTTAATCACCTTTGTTTTCAAGCAGTTCTGTAATATACCTATTTCCTCCTTTATGATAAAACTTATTTAGAAGACAAATGATAATGTCTGAATCTGTGAATAATTAGTACAGTCATTCATTTCAATTCTATTTATTCTTCTTTCTTAATTTCTAACCATTTATATGAACTCCCATATTTTAGCCTCATTTTAAGCATTAGTGTTTGTCAGTAAAGCTTTATGACCTTTAACACTGACTTCAAAAGGCATTGAGTTAATGTGACTCATTTACTTGCACAAGGATCATCCTTCTAATGTTTCCTTGTCCTTTTGGGTCAAGGATGCAGGTACTCCAACTGTGTGATGCTTTGTAGGCATCCTCAGAATCAGAGACCTGCATAGACAGAAAAGCCTGGTGGGTTACAGTCCATGTGGTCACAAAGAATCGAAGACAACTAACACAAGCAGACTAAAAATAAGAGGTGAGGTGGGAAGAAAAAATAAGAGTTGAGGACACAAGTGTCTAGGATGACTCTCAGTTTCCTTTTTGACAGTTTTTCTTAAAAAATGCAATTTCTTCTCTACTCCGTGTTGCCTGAGAACCACTATGATTTTGTAAAGCCTGTAACAATAATGACATTTAATCACTCATGGATACTTTTGTTTTAAGCCCAAAGTATTATATTAGAAATACTAAGCTATCTCTATTTGTGTATTTGTAAAAAGAAAAAATACATTTTTATAAACTTAACACCAAGGGCAGAGGAAAGGGAATAAGAAGCAGTGTTTAATCACAATTTCTCTGGACACAAAAACCAGACTGGGGTCTTACTTAAGCCACCTGCTAAAGCAGTGTCTGAGGAAGAGTCACAGGAAGCAGAGAGGATGAAGTTGCCTCTTTTAAGGATGGTGCATGTTTGGTTATATGGGATCAGAAAGATTTGCTTTAGAATATGTATACCTGATTCACTTTGCTGTTCCCCTGAAACTAACACAACACTGTAAATCAACCATACTCCAATTAAAAAAAAAATAAACTCATTATTTTATAACAACACTTCATATATGTTAACATGATCAGATGCAGATTTGATATTTTATGAGACAGTTTTCTACTTTGGATAGGTTCTCATTTAAGTTGCCTTCATGATCATGGTAAATATATGTAGTAACAATTTATATGTAGTAACAATTTTTCTCTGCTGTAAAATTCAGGTTGTATAGAATAAGTAAAGTGATTTCCTTTAGGAAAGATTTTCTCTGACACTAAGATTTATTTCTTCACTTAAGATAATAAAGTTGTTTTGAAATTGTTTGTTCCATTGGTGGGGGATAAGTGGGTAGGTCTAGACTGAAATTAAAGAGCGAACACATATTCCAGGAATTTTCCCCAGTGAAGTGAAAAAAGGGTTCATAGGGTGGGGGAGTTCTCTTGCCTGGTCTTTTGACTATGCCCTTTCTTGGCCAATATGAATGTACCTTCTCCATTTCAGTTCACCCAGTGTCAAAAAATGGGGGAAGGAGATAAGAGAACCCAAAGAATGACAAATTGAAAATGAAATATACATATATAGGCAATCTCATTGGATGAAATATATAAATAGTTGGAAACGTCATTTTAATTACTACCTTGTGAATACAAGAATATTTGACTCCACACTAATGATCTTGATACTGGCACTGAACCATATCTAATGTCAAAAATTTGCAGAATTTCAAAGAAGAATATCACCTATAATATCAATGTGTCCTAACATCAAGGTCATTCTCTAATGATGAAGATTTTACCCACATACATAATTTATGAGTAAATGAAGAATATGGATACTTTATGTTTCTGAAGGAAAAAAAAAAACTTCTACTAAGTTTCTGATCCTAGGCAGTGCTCTTATTAACATCATTCCAAATGATATCACATTTCCCCAAAAATCTCTTGAGAGGGACTTGAGAGCTGCACCACTCTGTCTAAGAATTACCAATTACTGTCTTTCACAATTCCTCCTGAGTGGGATAAAAATTATCCATCTCCAATTTATCAGCAAATACAGGATAGGTCTGGGGCCAAGAAAGAAGCAGCTCTCAGAAGACTGATCTTTCCTAAAGTTTGGAAAATTGAGCCCCCACTATCATGGCCTTTATCAGTTTGAAGACTTTATCTGAAGAAACAGTCCATTTGCTATCATCTTTACCTTGGGCTCCAGGGTCAGTTAACAGTTTTCAATCCAAGGAAAATATGTCTTTCAAACTGGTGTCAAGATACCCAGATGGGATCATGGGAGAGCATTCAGTGGACTCTGCTAGACTCTATACACTGAAGACATCTTCTCATTGAAGATGGGCCTGAACATGAGTGAGGCTTGTGAATTTCACCAGCACGCCTTCTTGGCTTCTGTCTTCATTCCATCTGAATTTTTAAGATCCACTGCAAAGCTGTCAAAACCCTAACTGACAATAACTCCAAGCACGAGGGGAAAATGCTGACCTGTTAAATTACCAGGGCAAAGGAAGTATAGTAAGTTCCACGTGCTATTGTTGTTTAGCCACTCAAGTCATGTCTGACCCCTTGGACAGTAGCCCACCAGGCTTCACTGGCTGTAAGATTTCCCAAGCAAGAACACTGGAGTTGGTTGCCATTTTCTCCTCCAGGGGATCTTCCCGACCCAGGAACAGAACCCGCGTCTACTGCTTGGCAGGCAGATTCTTTACCACTGAGATGCCTCCTATAGGGTCGGGACACACAGTCTCACTTGTTAATTTCCACATGACCCTAGAGTGAAAAAATGTATTTATCCCTATTATGAAGATGAGAAAACTGAAACTCAGAAAGGTTGAATAACTTACTCCAGGTCACAAAGCTTCTGAGTGGCAGATACAGGATTAAAACCTTGGTTGATTTGTGGTCAAGACCCTTGCTTTTTTTTTTTTTTTTTTTAACCACCTCCCTAAGAAGGAGTGATGTCCCAGCATGTGAAATTGTGTGTTCTCCCTGGGAGGTCAGAGAATAAAGAAATCATTGAACCCCTGAATTCAAAGGCTCCAGCAGGGTCATTATTGTGAAGAACGGAGGAAGTTATACCCGGCAATGAATAGTTCTGGGCATTGTGGTTTTCTAATAGGAGGCACACAGGCAGAGCAGAGATGAAATACAGGGGCTTGGGATGGGAATAAAGATCAGAGCCCCAAAGAAGCAGCAGATAAGTAATACAGTCACACAGTGGCGAGAGAGCAGCCTTGAATGTACTCTACTCAGATCAACGCACAATGGCTCAGCTCTGAACTGTGTCTCCAGTCCTTTTTTAAAGCAGCTGGTTTCAGGCTGCAGGTAGTAATGGCCAAATTTTCACCTTCACATTTACACCCAGCTCTTCCCCCAGAAGATCATTCTTTGAGCTGAAAGAAATAGGAGTCAGGCGCTGTGCAGTGGTGCATGCCTGCTCAGCTTATTAAAACATGGGAAGAAGGCAATATTTCACCCCCCAGAAATAAAAAAAGATAGACAAGTGAGAGTAGCTAATCCATCGGAAGAAATTAGCAGGCAGAGTATGTAGCTGTTTGAAATGATGAACGAGGCTGAAATAGCTACACAGGCTAACATCCAGTGGGATAATTACTCCAAGCTCTCAGGCTAAAATCTGTCTTGGAGGAACTGGGAGGCTTGATGACTCAATTTCAATGGGCATGCTTATGAAATACATAGTAAAGGCTATTAAAATCGAAATTGTTCTTGGTAGGTATTCTGTGACTAGGCTGCTGACCCTGTCAAGGCGGATTTTAATAAGGTACACACTATTTTTATTCTCAAAAGTGGCATGTACTTTAGCTGCCCACATACTCAGTGTTAACCCTATAGTCACTTGCCCTGTGATTTTTCCATAGACGTATGCTGTGTGTATATGGATTCTTCTTATATAAAATAGCAATTTTCCAAATCAAAGCAGACATTGTTGATCTTTGCTAAAACAGAAGCTGCACCCTTTTATTCTGTTAACCAGCTTTCCAGCTTCAGATACAAGGGTTTGTTGACAGGACGGATCATACTGGAGATGTTTTCATGACACATCTTAATACTTGCTGATCTAAAGCACTTTATTTTCTCAGCTGCATTGACTGTGTTAAGCCATGACCTTTATTAGGCTATTCCTGTGAAATATATCCAAGTATAATCTAAAATAATCCCCACATTTTAAAATGAATTTAAACTGAGTAAATAAAAACAACAACAACAAAAACTAAGTCAATCCAACAGTCTCCAATGCCTGCGCATAACCGTTTTAAGAAAATCCTCAAAGGTAGGAAAGAAGGTAGAGGATGACTAGGGTCACACAATGCCAAGTGTGCTCTTCCGGGTAACAAGACAGGCATTGGGGAGCTTTAAAGAACTGCAGAACCTCAGGTTTCCCCCCAGACCTACGGAATTAGAATCTGCACTTTAACAGGATTCCTCAGGTAATATGTGTGGACAGGAAAGTTTGAGAAGCTCTGTTCTCTTATACAACTGGTTTTCAATTCCTATCATCATTTGCCATCTAAGCAACTTTGCACTCAGCCAAATCTTTCTCAAAACATATTTGGAGGGAAAACAACTCCAAAGACTCAGAGGAAATCCACTCAAACTTCCTTTATTTAGAGAGCCACTCCTTCAAAAGTACTAAGAGTCCAAACAACTCGTGGCAGCCTGAATGGGAGAGTTTAAGGAAGAATGGATACACATACATGAAGGACTGAGTCGCTTTGCTATTCACCTGAAAGTATCTCAACATTGTTCATCAGCGATACTCCAATACAAAATACAAAGGTTTTTAAAAGCCACAACGATTTGAGGAAATCTAATAGCATAAATAGATGCTAAAGGAAACACGGAATTCAGGGAATAGAAGAGAGTGTTTACAAATTTCCTATTAGCATCTTCAAAGGGAGCTGAGGTAATACCAAGAGCAAGCTTCTTTGAGAAAGGACCATTGAAAGAAAGTGAATGAGCTCTTGTGAATTAAAAATATGATGACTGACATCAAAATACAATTAAAAAACTGGAGGCTGAGGCTAAAAAAAGAATTCCAGAATATAAAGCATAAAGATAAGGGAGGGAAAAATTCTTTCATTTACTCATGCACAGGACAAGTATTTGTCCTGCAGCTGCTCTGAATCAAGCACGGGCTGTGGACGTTGCTGTGAACACAGCAAAATATCTGTGCTCCGGGAACTGATGAGGTGAAAATGATGTAAATAAAAACTAAAAGCAGGGTCTTTCCTGGCGGTTCAGTGGTTACGACTCTGAGCTTCCACCACAGGGGATGTTAGTTCGACTCCTGGTCTGGGAATTAAGATCCTTCATGTCCGTGTGTGTGCACGCGCGCGGGAGTTGGGGGGAGGGGGGGTGCAGCCAAAAAAAAAAAAAAAACGTTAAGAGCTATGGAGAAGTGGAGAAGCAACCAAGGAGGTCTGTGACTCATTCAAAAGGAGGTTCAAAAAAGAAAACAGAAAATTGGATAGATAGAAAAAACTAAATAACAAACAAGTGAATAAATAAATATTTCCAGGAGTTGAAGAAAAGCATGCTTTTCACATTGAAAAAGTTCATCAAATACCTAACAGGAGATAACTATATATATATATATATATATATATATATATATGCACATATCACGTATATAAATAGTTTTATATATACACACACACACACACACGTCTATTTTTATACACATGTATGAAATTTCAAAATACCCACCCAAAAGTGGACTACATACAAAAAACAAGAATTAATTAGCACCAGAGTTTTTATTAGCAATATTGTATTTAGAAAATACTGGAGCAACACTTCAAATTCTAAGAGAGAATGCTTTTTCAGTCCAGATTTCTGTTCTCAACCAAAGTTAACTGAAGGTAAGAATCAAAATAAATTTCTCAGGCAAACTTCTGTAAAATAAACTTGGACAACATAAAAGTCAGGGTCAGCTGGGAGAGGCTGAGATGTGGGAATGGGAAAGTGACATGAAGGATCGTGCAAGAGTAGTGCTCTTTATTCATAAAGAGTAGAAAGATATTATTTAAAATTGACACAATATTTTAAAAAGGAATTTAAGCATATTATTTAAAGTAGAAAGAATAGCACATAGAAGTACCAAAAAGTACTGGCTAAAATTAGAAGAGAGGAAAAATGAAAGTTATAAGGGAATTAAATTTTTTATCTGATAGGAAGAAATGTTAGAAGATACTGTTGCTAGTTGTTAAATCAAGAATCAAGACCACGTACTATAAGACTCTTAGAGGAAAACATAGGCAGAGCACAGAACACTCTTTGACGTAAATAGCTGCAAGATCTTTTTCAATCCATCTCCCAGGATAATAGAAACAAAAACAAAAATTAACAAATGGGACCTAATTAAACTCAAAAGCTTTTGCAAAGCAAAGGAAACCACAAACCAAAGGAAAACACAACCCACAAGATGGAAGAAAATATTCACAAACGATGCAACAAACAAGGGATTAGTTTCCAAAATTTACAAACAGCTCATGTAACTCTATCCAAAATACAAACAGCCCAATGAAAAACGGGCAGAAGACCAAATAGACATTTCTCCAAAGATGACATACAAATAGCCAAGAAGCCCACAAAAAGATGCTCAACACTGCTAATTGTCAGAGAAATGCACATCAAAACAATCCATACAATAAGATAGCACCTCACAGCGATCAGAATGTCCAGTGTCAGAGTCTGCAAACAATAATGCTGGAGATGGTGTGGAGAAAAGAGGACCCTCCTACACTGTTGGTGGAAATGTAAATTGGTACAACCACTATTGACAGCAGTATGGAGTTTCCTTAAAAAACTAAAAATATAGCTACTATATGATCCAGAAATCCCACTCCTGGGCATATATCCAGAGAAAAACAAGGTTTGAAAGGATACATGCCTGCTAGTATTCACTGCAGCACTGTTTACCATAACCAGGATATGGAAGCACTCTAAATGTACATCCACAGATGAATTAATTAAGGAGATCTGGTACATATATACAATGGACTATTACTCTGCCATAAAAAGAATGAACTAGAATGGACCTGGAGATTATCATGCTAAGTGAAGTAAGTTAGACAGATATCAAATATCATATGATATTGCTCATATGTTAAATCTAAGGAAAAATGATACAAATGAACTTATTCACAAAACAGAAACAGACTCACAGAGAGTGAACTTATGGTTACCCAGGGTCGGGGGGCGGTGGTTGGGGAAAAGTGGTGAGGGAGAGGGATGGATTGGGAGTTTGGGATTGATATGTACACTCTGCTATTTTTAAAGCCCATAACCAACAAGGACCAATGGAGGGAAAAAAACAGGAATCAAAGCTCATGCAGTTAAAAGTGGCTGCCTTTGAAGAATCAGGGTGAGGTGAGGCAAGGCAGATAATTTCTGCTCCAACGATGCCTACAGATTACATTTGAAGATGGTGGGGAGTCCCATCAGAGACCAGCTCCCAATCCTCCCCTTCCTCCTCTCACCCCACTCATCAGCCCCAGCCTCTTTCCAGAGTCTGTTTGTCCTCAATCTTCTCCCACAGTGACATTTCAGTGCCCCCCACCCCCTGCCATTTCACTAATATCTTTATTTGTTCTTTCTCCTATGATCTAGCCTGCAGTTTATATTCAGAACAATAAGCTTACTGAGAATGCAGGCTTCTTACTCATTGTCGCACCCAGAAGACAGTGTGTTTTTATTCTGTTATTGTTGTTCAGTCGCTAAGTTGTGTTCAACTCTCTGCAACCCCATGGACTACAGCACGCCAGACTTCCCTGTCCTTCACCATCTCCCGGAGCTTGTTCAAACTCATTTCCATTGAGTCCATGATGCCATCCAACCATCTCATCATCTGTCATCCCCTTCTCTTCCTTCCTTCAATCTGTCCCAGCACCATAGTCTTTTCCAATCAGTTGGCTCTTTGCATCAGGTGGCCAAAATATTGGAGCTTCAGCATCAGTCCTTCTAATAAATATTAGGGCTGATTTCCTTTAGAATTGACTGGTTTGATCTCCTTGCAGTCAAGGAACTCTCAAGAGTCTTCTTTAGCACCACAGTTCAAAGGCATCAATTCTTTGGCCCTTAGCCTTCATTATGGTCTGTTTAAAGGTTAAAAACAAGAGAATTAGATTTAGAACCCCGGGTTGTTGCATATAAAGGAAGCCTGCTGGTGCTACCCAAGAAATGTCCATGTTTCTAAGTAGTGAGAGATGGACTTGAGTCAGGTCACACACAATAAGAAGCTGATCTCTTCCAATTAAAAGAGAGTGATATACAAAACAGAAGCAGAGATTCAGATAGTCCTAGATACAGAGAACAGACTAGTGGTTACCAGTGAGGCGGGGGTGGGGGTTGGGAACATAGGGGGTGATGGGAGGTACAAACTATTGGGTGTAAGGTAGATCCAAGGATGTACTATACAACAAGAGAATGTAGCCGATATTTTGTAATAACTGTAAATAGAAGGTAACATGAAAAATTGTATAAAAATTTAAAACTTTTATAAATAATAAAAAAAAAGGTTTTAAAAGTTATATAGAAGCCTTCCCCTGGACAGCTTCTCAGATGAGTACTTGATGGTTCTAGGTCATTTTGGTTTGCACTGAATTTTATGAGGGCTGGAGAAAGTCAGGGGATCTCTGGTTGGTAAAATGCACAGATACAACTTTATATGTAACTTCATGCATTCCCAGAGTTCTGGATTTCCTGGGGTACTATGAACCCCAGGTTAAGAAGCCTCATTAGAGAATCAGAAAGACAACTATTCTACTGATCGTAGAATAGGGATGCCAGTCTTGACTTAATAAAAACTGCAGTCAACCTTGTACAGAAGTCTCCCCCCTCAGGTCTGTGCCATTAAAGACCCAAGAGATAAATTATTGAAAAAGACTCTTCACAGTCTCCGTTTAAACAATATTACACAAAGAGATCAAGAATTCCCTAAACCATTAGTAAAACTCCTGGTGCAAGAAAAAGCATGTCCCACTACAGGTTGCAGAGGAGAACAATCAATAGAAAATACAGAATCAAGAAGGTGAGCGAGAGAAAAAAAGAAGAAAATTCATGTAACATCAGATCAGACCTGTTTTCTTTCATCCACTTCTAGGTTAAGGTCACACCAATTTGGTAATGCAAAGACTAGAGTTATGGCTGGGTCTGTCTTTCAGGGTGCTTGTAGTTTTGAGGAGAGGGTGGAGGAGAAGGAGATTCCCTCTCTGGAGCACGTATCAGTGTGAATACTTGCTACTATATTTCTCTGAACAGTAAGAGTCCCTCCAGGCATCCATCCTTAAGGATGTACATCTGAGACCATCCTTCTCTAAACTTCTGCCATCCTGTGAACTCCACACCAACCCTGATTATCCTTGTCTCAACCTACCTCCAAGTCACTGCTCCTCATTCCGCTACCTGATTCATCCACTGTTACTTCTAAATGCCAACGACTTTCACCTCACCTCTTCTTCAACTACATGTTCTCTTGGCCATGCCATGGAGTTGTTTTATCTAGCTTTCTTTTTCCACCAGATCCACAATCCTGGAAATCTTAAATTCCTTGATCAAACCACGTGGCAGTCCAGCTGTCTTCAGTCAGCCTTACCCCATAGAGACCTCCAATGCCATGAAATCTTCTGGGCTTCTTTTCCTTTTGAAGCCAACTTAAACCCTGTGCTTAAACCCCTCCTACATATGTATGAGATTGTATCTCTTACATCCATCCACCCAAACCCCAACACTGGATCCAGGTAACTGCACAACTTTGGAGAAAAGTCAAGCAGTCATGAAACTCTTGCAAACTTGTAATTTCAGATGTCTGCTGATTTACAATGTTGCATTAGTTTCAGGTATAGAGCAGAGTGATTCAGTTGCATATATATACATATATATATATATTCTTTTCCATTGTAGGTTATTATAAGATAATTGAGTATAGTTCCCTGTGCTATTTTCTCAACTCAGTATCTTGTAATAACATAGTTATCCTTGTTGGCTATCTGTTTTATATATAATAGTATGTATGTTGGGCTTCCTTTGAGTAAACTCCGGGAGTTGATGATGGACAGGGAGGCCTGACATGCTGCGATTCATGGGGTCGCAAAGAGTCAGACACGACTGAGCGACTGAACTGAACTGAACTGAACTGGGCTTCCTTGGTGGCTCAATTGGTAAAGAATTCACCTACACTGCAGAAGACCGCCTGCCCTGCAGGAGAGCAGGAAACTCAGGTTCGATCTCTGAGTTGGGAAGATCCCCTGGAGAAGAAAATAGCAACCCACTACAGTATTCTTGTCTCGGAAATCCCATGGACAGAGGAGCCTGGTACATTACAGTCCGTAGCATTTCAAGAGTCAGACACAACTTAGCAATTAAACCACAAAAACCACCAGCATCTATGTTTTAATCCCAAAGTCCTAATTTATCCATCCCTCACCCTTTCCCTTTGGTAATCATAAGCTTGTTTTCTATGTCTGTGAGTCTCTTTCTGTTTTGTAAATAAGATAATTTGCATAATTTTTTTAGATTCTACATATAAGCAATAGCATAGGATTATTGCCTTTTCCTGTCTGACTTCCCTTAGTATGATAATCTCAAGATCCACCTATGTTGCTGGCAAATGGCATATTTCATTCTTTTTAGTGGTTGAGTAATATTCCATTATATATATATATATATATATAATCCACTTTATTATCCATATCTGTCAATGAGTACTTAGGTTGCTTCCATGTTTTGGCTATTGAAAACAGTGCTGCTATGAACATTGGGGTCTAATCTGTTTCTTGTCCACAGTCTACTCCCATTTCCCTGAATATATTTTCAAACCTTAAACACCATCCTCTCTCTTTTCAGCTCCTGCCTCCTTCCAGTCTTCAAAAGATAATTACCTTTTATACATAAAATTAAGGCATTCTCTCTCAATTGCTATTCTCTGTTTACTAGTTTCTTCCTATTCATGCTCATTGCTAACTTCCCTTCTTCCAGTGTTAGAGAAAAGTTGACCTCCCCTCCCCTATTTAAGCCCAATGTGTCCTTAATTCCTCCTTCTACCAAAACCGTGACTCTACTCCCTCACTTCCCTTCTTGCATCTTTCTTTCCTCTTCCCTCTCTTTTCTAGCTCATTGACCTCGACACCTATGTGTAGAAAAGCCTCTTCCAGACAAGAAAGAACTGACCTTCCCCTCATAGTTCTCTATCTTCTGTCCAACCCTCCTTTCACATAAAAATTTCTCTAAAGTGTAGCTTTAATTTCATATTTTCAGTACCTATCAACCCACTGAGTACATGACTTCTATCCCTAGATTGCTAAAATGTCAATCATCTTATTCTCAAATCCAAGAAAGCACCTTACTATATTTCTCTATGGCACTTGATACCTACTTCCATCTTCTCACCATCCAAACTCTCCATTTTCCTGACTATCCTCCCATCTCTGGTCATTTCGTCCCTCTTACTCATGATAGCCTAGTCTTTATCCTACATTTAAATGTTTGTGTTTCTACATTTATACCAAGGCTTAACTGATTTGTTATATTTTATCCTGAGCAGTCAGATTTTTACTTACTTCTAATGGTTTCGGCAATTATTGTATGTAAATGACTAACAAATTCATGCTTTTAGAGGTAGTTCTCTTCAGTGTCTGGATCATTTATTCAAATCCCCCTCTAGGATATTTCATCTAGATATCACTCGAGCACCTAAAATTCTGTGTGCCCCATTTGCTTCCAATTCTTCCCCAAAACTCCTCCTTTTCCTGGGTTCCTAATCTTCATGGTGTGTGAATGCTCACTTAGTCGTGTCTGACTCTTTGTGGCCCCATGGACTGCAAGCCCGCCAGGCTCCTCTGTCCATGGGATTCTCCAGGCAAGAATACTGGAGTGGGTTGCCATTCCTCCTCCAGGGGATCTTCCTGACCCAGGGATCGAACCCACACCTCCTTAGTTTCCTGCATTGCAGCTGGATTCTTTACCACTGAGCCACCGGTGAAGCTCCTAAAAGACACCAAAGTTAGAACTTATCTTTGATGTCTTTCCAAACAACTGATTATAAAGGACCAGTGATATAAACTTCCTAAATATTTTTGGGCTCTAATCATTATTTGTTCCTTCTACTAGTTCAGGTCATTATTGTGTCTGATGAGGATTACTACAAAAACCTCCTATTTTTAGTATTAACCTTTCAAATTCAATTTCCACACAGATTGCAGAGTGCAAATACTCATTAATTAATTTCACAATTTTTTTTTTTACAGTTAAGAAGAAAAGACTATTATCTGAGTGACTAGGTGAAGATGACAGCAATGTAGAATTCCACACGATGTGGCAGGAATTAACTACTTGTTTTTATACAGTCCATGACCTAGGAATGAATACTATACTTTCATGTGGTTAAAAATGAAGAAAGATATTTCATGATACATGAATACTACATGAAGCTCAAATTCAGTATGCCAAAATTTTGTTGGGACACAGCCATGCTCATTCATTTAAGTGTTTTCTGTGACTGCTTTTGAGCTGCAAAAGAAGAGTTGATTAGTTGTGATAAGGACTAACTGGCCACATCATCTGAAAATTCAGACATCTGAAAATATTGACTATCTGACTCTTTACAGAAAATGTTTATTGACATCTGCAATATAGGATATATAGTAGTAGTTTCTCAGTCATGTCTGACTCCTTGTGACCCCATGGATTGTAGCCCACCAGGCTCCTCTGTCCATGGAATTCTCCAGGCAAGAATACTGGAGTGGGAAGTCATTCCTTTCTCCAGGGAATTGTCTCGACCCAGAGATCGAACCAGGGTCTCCTTCACTGCAGGCAAATTCTTATACCATCTGAGCCGCCGGAGAAGCCGTATTTTATATGAATTCATATATAACACAGTCATATTTTGTAGACTCCAAAAAGCTTATTTATATTCATATATCTTCAAGTAATACTTAGTTTAATAGATATTATATATAAAAATTACCCCTCTGGATAATTTATTTTGTTTAATAAATATTTGTTGAGTACCTATGTATCAAGTATTTTTTCAGGCACTGGACAAAGATAGTAAATATAGGCCAGTGGGTTAGAAAAACAGATAATTTTCATGAAATTAATCAGAGCTATGAAAAGGTTTACAAAGGGTAATAGGTTATGAAAGACATGAGAGGGACCATCAGCCAAGCAAGGATATTCAGGAAGGTCTTCCTTCCTAGTAGAAAGGACCACTCAGCTAGAACTGAAAGCAGCCTGTTTTTACTCAACCCTCTTCCACTGATAAAAGTAATTCATCTGTTGTGTTAATTTGTCCTTATATTCTAAATAATGAGTTGTTCATGTGTTTTTTTAAAGTGACAAATAATATTTTTAATTCTTTGTTAATACTATATTGCAACCAGATGAATGTAAAAGCTTTCATTCCCACACAACTGCTTGCATGCTAGTATCTTCACCAGTTTAATGACCATTGCTATTTGAGCCTACAATCATAATGAACATGGAAAATAACATAAAGTTGATGGATGGTGCCTAATGCAAATATTTTATACTTGTTAGTTAGGTATGTATGTCAGATAATTGTACATTTACCACTCTTGAATCTCAATTAATTCATTCAAGATGATTGGATATTCATGAAAATAAAAAAAATGCAAACATCATAACATTACCTGATAGGATATTTCATTACCTGTAGAATGTACGAGACATTTCTCTCATTAGCAGGGTCTACTAAATTAGGCTTTTATGTTGTTAGAGTGTTTGTGGCGTAGTCAAAGCTCATAAAATAGATAGTAGCCAGAAATGGAGAGGAATGATTTACTGGCAAAGAGTCAAGTCTCTAAATCCTTCTGTTTTCTTATAGTCATGTAAACTGAAATTACTTAGACACATCTTTTCAAATTTCTTTCAGGAAAGAAAGAGAGAATAGATTTTTTTTTTTTAAGTCAGAGACTGTTTTTAAAAGAATAGATGAAAATTTAAAGAACTTCAACCTTTTATATTGGCCACTAAAGCTTCATTTCTATTGATCCAAGTATCAGCTGGAAATACAGATGTAACATGACTTTTTAAAGTCATTTTCCATGTGTTCCTTCTGTTATATTTCCCAGCTCTACCATCTAGATAAGGACAAAATTTAAGATGGGCTGAGTTATTGACTTGAGTGCATAATAGCAAACAAGACTGGGAGTTAGTGTTCATAGCTCAACCGAGATACTGTGCTGTCATCCCCCTGTATCCCTAGTGGACAATAGCTGCATGTGTATCTGAGCATATGAGTATTTCTTCGGCAGCCTCAAACACTGGAGCACTGCCTTTGCTATACAGACGTGCAGTACAAATGGACAGATGTGCAGTACAACTGAAATGATATAGTTTCCATTTGTAGTAGATAAAAAGATTGATGAGGAGTGAGTGACCGAGCATGAGGTGTGAAAGATGTAGAGAACAAACTAGCAGTTATCAGTGGGGGAAAGATTGGGGGGGCATATAGGGGCAGAGGAGGAAAAAGTGGGATACTATGGGATTATATGAAATCATACCTGTGGAACTTTTGGAAATTGTAAAGCACTATAGAATTTAAGGAACCGTTAATTTTATATGAAAAAGAATGACTGAAAGTCTGAGATCATTTAAACGCAGTAAACATACGTTTTATGACTTCTATAGTTTGGGAGGATTTGTCTAAAGCCAGAATATTCCAGAATATTTAATGGCTCTTAGGGCTGAAGAGCCCTTTTCTTAGGGCTTTCTTTATTTTTACAGACTGGTTCATTTAAATTTTATTATAAAAAGATACTTTTATTTGAAATATAATGTAGAATATAATGAGGTACAAAAGTATTATATTCTTATTCAAAAACACATTGTTAAAACACTTCATGACTTAGAAATAATATTAAATACTATATGCCTTTGAAATAATAGTAGCCAGCATATGTATCATTTAGTAAAGAATTTCACAGAATGAGATAACATCTGTAACAATGTGTTTTTGATGAAAGTACATGGATAATATTGCTCTCAATTCATGTGACTTAAGCTGCAGACTAGATTTTTAGTTTAATTGTATTTTTTTCCCCCAGCATGTGGGATCCCACTTCCCCGACCAGGGATCAAACCTGTGCCCCCTGCATTGACAGCACAGTCTTAACCACTGGACCACCAGAGAAGTCCCCTAGATTTTAATTTCGAAATGTCTAAGCTCTTGGAATTATCCAGTGGAAGTTTCATTCTTTGAACCAAAAAATATTTATTCAATGCCTATTATACATAAAATGCTATGAGTCAGTTCTTCACGCCAGGTGGCCAAAGTATTAGAGTTTCAGCTTTAGCTTCAGTCCCTCCAATGAATATTCAGGGTTGATTTCGTTTAGGGTGGACTAATTTGATCTCCTTGAAGTCCAAGAGACTCTGAAGAGTCTTCTTCAGCATCACAATTAAAATGTATCAATTCTTCGGCTCTCCGCCTTCTTTATAGTCCGACTCTCACATCCATATATGACTACTGGAAAAACCACAGCTTTGACTAGACGGACCTTTGTTGGCAAAGTAATGTCTCTGCTTTTTAATATGCTGTCTAGGTTTGTCATAGCTTTTCTTCCAAGGAGCAAGTGTCTTTTAATTTCATGGCTGCAGTCACCATACACAATGATTTTGGAGCCCAAGAAAATAAAATCTCACTGCTTCTACTTTTTCCTCTTCTATTTGCCATGAAGTGATGGCACTGGATGCCATGATCTTAGTTTTTTGAATGTGGAGTTTTAAGCCAACCTAAGCTTTTTCAAGCTCCACTTTCACTTTCACCAGATATCCTTTCCAATAATTCCTATGACTTTATCCATCTATTCTTTTAGTAAGATTTTCTTTGCTCCATAAAGGGTTTGGCATTCAAATTCTTTCCTGCTTTCCTCCTTTTTCACTTAATGAAAGTTTACTCAGTTCTTTGGAAATTGCCAGCAGAAATACAATAATTCTTCTCTTTCTATGTGTAAATAAAATGTTGCCTGACTCCACCACCTGTGTACACAATCCCAAATCTTAAAATTTTAGGACTTAGATATCCACTGGATGCTTCATTGATAATTTATAGACAAAGCTTATAAGAATAAACATTATTTGTATTGTTTGTTAATGTTCAGTCATAATTAG
The DNA here is from genome assembly GCF_023699985.2 of Odocoileus virginianus. NCBI lineage: Eukaryota > Metazoa > Chordata > Mammalia > Artiodactyla > Cervidae > Odocoileus > Odocoileus virginianus. The sequence goes on along the minus strand of NC_069684.1, from coordinate 56,776,082 downwards.
GCTTAATAAGTTCCCTAAATAATGAAGTTTTCTGAAGAGAGCTACATCGGAAATTCCAACTTAATTTGTTGGCAAAGTAATGTTTAGAATGACTGTATCAATGATACAGAAAAATGAGGATCAGTTTTTTCTCAGCTAATAAAAACGTTATATTTTCAGTTTAAATGAATTTTCCTTTCTACTTATAGATTTTTTTTCAACACTTAGGTAACAAGTTTAACATTCCTGCCATTAACCTGTTTCAAACCAGATTGTTTCATAGATCAGCCTTATTTCTTGGTACAAATAAGTGAGTGCCATTAAATGAATCCTGTGTTCAGACTTCAAAGCACTCAAACTTGACAAGAATTGCAGCTGCTCACTGTCCATAGCTGACCTTACAGTAGTAGGTAATAAAAAGGATACCGTTTAATGGACTTTTAATTTTCCTTTATTTTAAGGAATTATAAGGACTAAAATAAGGTAAAGAATTATAGTATTCCAGAATTTAGTAAAATGCATAATTAAGTGTGAAATATGCAATTATAAGTAGAATTAAATTTTTTGCAGAATATATTAACAATAAATTTTTCATTCAGTAATTTAATATAAATTCCTGAATCTTTTTAGAGTAGGATGAATCTTTGCCTTTATTTTTTAAAACTATATACATTGGAGAAATTCAACAACACTTGAGGCAACAATCCATGATCATTATAAACATAAGTTCAGATCTTTCTTGGAAAACTGTTCAAAATCCAGATGATCATCATAAAAGATCCACAAAGATCCACAAGATCTAAAGATCTTGTTAGACGTAACAAGATAATTTAGAAAGGAGACTTGTTGCAAAATAAATATCAAAATCAGTAGGAGTCAGAAATGAATACAACAAGCAACATACAGTCATTTATGAAGAAAAGCAGAAAATTTCCCCAAGGGATATGAAAGAAGACTAGAAAATAATTGACTTATTTCTGGCTGGTGATAGCTAATAGTATTTCCTGATTTAATTTGTGAATCGATATAATTTTTATCACACTTAAATGGAATTTTATTTGTGTCTTTACAAAGTGATTCTAAGTTCACCACAAAGAACGATGAGTTTGCAAAAGCTCTGTATGTGTATGCTCATGAGTGCACGTGTGTGTATAGAGACAGAGAATTGAATTTTTATATTTAAAGTATGTCTTATAAAGCTAAAGCAATTAACAAAGTATACTGTGCTAAGCCAATTCTGTTGCCTCTGACTCTTTGCGACCCTATGGACTGTAGCTCACCAGTCTCCTGGGTCCGTGGGATTTTCCAAGCAAGAATAATAGAGTGAGTTGCCATTTCCTTCTCCAGGAGCAAATATTCTAGTTTAGTGTTACAGAGACTGAACAATGAATACAATAGAAAGTCACCAATCTATATACTTTATGTAAGAATTTAATATATGGTAAAGGTAGTATTTTGAATCAGGAGATAGCAAACTACTTGCTAAATTGTACTGGCACAATTCAAGAAGGTTACCATTCTCCTCATTTTCAAATGAGGAAACTGAAACACAGAGAAGTTAGGTAACCTGCTTAAAGTCACATAGCTAGCATACAGTAGATTTAGGACTCAAACTCAAACTCAAACTCAAACTCAAGCAGATGACTCCAGAGCCCAAGGTTTTACTATTACACTGTCACTTCCTAATACTTGACTTTTCCAACAACCTTATTTTAGAAATAAGAAAACTGAAGAACAGAAAAATAAAGGAACCTCCTAAAATCATGTATCTGAAGTATTCCAGAAATAGTTCTGGAGTTTGAATTCAGGCCACCAGGATAGTTATATAATTTTACAGAATATTTAGTACTCATTAAATCTGAGTTTTTAAAAAGTCTAGGTGTTTTAAAGTGGTCATATCATTTTTCTAAAAGAGTTTCATCAGTTATCATAAGCTATCAAACGTAGTGCTATTTCTAGTGTTTGGATGAGAAACCATGAGAAAGAAGAGGTGTCTCTCATCAAATATTACCTTCCAAAAATAATTCTATTTGCCTGTGCATCTGTGTAGGCGTCTGTCTATATATATCTATATGCCTACTTACCTATCTGGGGCTTCCCTGGTGGCTCAATGGTAAAGCATCCTTTAGCCAATCTAGAAACACTGGTCCAATTCGGAAGATGCCCTGGAGAAGGAAACGGCTACCCACTCCAGTTTTCTTGCCTGGGAAATACCATAGATAGAGGAGCCTGGCAGGCTATAGTTCACGGGGTCACGAAGAGTCAGACACAACTCAGCAACTAAACAGCAACAACAACTTACCTACCTACCCACCTACCCATCTTTATCTACCCACTTTACCCATCTTTATGGTAAATTGTGCACGAAACTATCATCTAATCAATTTAAAGAGAATTAATTCTTTGATTATGGGTTAAATGTTCTGTTTTTCATTATCTAGTTTTAGTTAATACATGGTAAGCCGCTTCAGTCATTCAAACAAATATCCCAAACGTCTACCCAAAGCCTGGTTAATTTTTACTACTGAATAACTTTTTAAGTACAAATGAAATATTTTGGCAAAATATGTTTCTCTCGTTGGGTCCTTTCTCAATTTAAACAGCATTTCCTTCTAAATTACGACAGAATTTTGGTGTGACAACATGAAAAAAATATTGTGTAGTGCAACCATTTGTTTAGCCTTCTCCAAAGGGTTAAACATCTTGAATTCAAATTCTTGGCTAGAAGTTAATTTTTTAAGAAAATAAGTACATATATTTATGTCTATCTAACAGAAAGATTTTGAGGAAATATTATGCACCAGGCATGTTGCTGGATCCTAAGGATAAGAAAAGACATATAATGAGATCTGATCGTTAGAAGCTCACAGAGCACAAAGGCTGATGATACTCACATTCAATGAGGGAGCACATGAGAATATTTAGTTCAGTGTTTGCTGAGTACAAGGCACTCTGTGTTATAGGAAATAATCAGAGTATAATACAGTAATGATTACCTTCTGGACTTATACAGAAATTACATGCAGCCATCCTCTTGGTAGCTGAAATTATTTTCCAGAACACAAAATTCCAAGAGATTAACTAAAGATGTTTTGATTTCAAGAAATAATATCTCTTATATCTACATGCATCTGACATGTCAATTTTAACACACTGTAACACATTTAGGGGAGAAAAACAATTAATAACCATATTCAGTGAAAAAACAGCTGACTGTTAGAAGCAAACTCACAACCAGAGTAACCTCAATTATTTTAGCTATTTCGTTTTTATCCTAATGCTAATATGTGAACTGAATTGTTTTAAATGGTTTGAAAGCATAGAGGTGATTGTTTTGCCACGGATTCAGGGAATCACGGTTTATTGGCCAAGTCACTGACCTTCCAAGATCCTGAGCTAAAATCCCATTAGCACAAGTTGTTTTAATGTGAACTTGATACAGCAACTCCAAGCCTGAGAGAGGAGATGTGAAAGGCACCTTTCTAAAAAACAATTGATTTGCTTCATTTCATTGAAATGGCTAATGCTTTGATGGTTCATATTTACAATGGCTTGTCCTGCTCTTCAAAGGAGTTGATATGTTGGAGTCTTTAACACCATAAACTTGATCAGAACTTCCTCAGTAATAAACAGACTGAATGGAAGGGGAGTGCCCCTCCCCGCCCAGCCTCTGGAGCCCATTTGCTTACCAATTTGTAGCTAAAGACATTGAGAATGGTGTTCTTCATGCTCAACTGCTCCAGGTAGTTGAAAAGAGTTCTGGGAAACTCAATAAGCAAACTGGTTTGGAAGCCTGAAAGATTTCAAAGAGAAGAACATTTGACCTTCCTTAGTAAAAGGCTGTTGCTCAGTTATAGTCACTCTTAAAACCCACAAAGAAAGTCTATTTCCCTGTAAGTTGCTTCCTAAACAACTCAGAACACCAACAAGCTGGGATGCTAGTTTGTTCATTTTTTCTTTAAAGGCCAGAGATATGACAAACTTCACAGTGACTTGTGTTGAATCCCACAGTTGTTAAAGACAAAAGACAGAGAATGCTGAGGCTGAAACTTGTGCGTGTGTGTGCGCATGTGTGTGCGTGCATGTGTGTGCATGCGTGTGTGTGCATGTGTGTGTGCATGCACTCAGGCGTGGCTTACTATAGCCAGCAGTTTCCTCTGTCCTTGGGTTTTCTCAGGCATACTGGAATGGGTTGCAGTTTCTTACTCCAGGGTATCTTCCTGACCCAGGCATCGAACCCATGTTTCTTTCGTCTCCTGCATTGACAGGCAGAGTCTTTACCATTGCACTGCCTGGGAAACACAAACTTAGCAAACGGGCCTAACTGGGTTGTTTTGTTTATTCTTTACAATTCTTTTGGAGGTGCCAGGGTCAGTGCAATTTTTTCTTTTTTTTTACTTTTGAACAGCAAATCCCATTTTTAGTGTATTTCTTTGGCATTTACCTATTTCTGTTCATAAGGAAAAATAACTTGACTCATAAGTTCATCATAAAAATGATAGTGAGGGACTTTGCTGGCAGTCCAGTGGTTAAGACTCAGTGCTTCCATCGTAAAGAGCACGAGTTCAATCCGTGGTCAGGGAACTAAGATCCAGCATGCCGCTTGGTCAAAAAAAAAAAGAGGAAAAATTGATGGCAGTCATAGAAATACCATGACTAAAGGTAACAGTCATTTGTGCAGGAGATAAAAGATGAAATAAAATGATTTTATTTAAGGATTTCTTTAATTTTAATTTCAATAAAAAGAAGCAGCTAGAGATTGTTTAAATCATTTGGAAAACAAATCTAGTCTTGTAAGATGGATCAAAAAGCTATGGTATGAAGTCATTCATTACCAAGGAAACATTACCAAAGAGGAGTTATATCTACTAAAAAGCAAAATCACAGTTTAAATAAAATTAAGCCATAAAGTTGTTATGTACATGCATGTATGTATGTATATATTTGAGAATAACATGTGTTGCTTTCCTATGTATCCAACATCCCAACTGTGTATCCTATATATCCAATATAAATTGTCCAGCAATTTATAAAATCAAAAAATTAAAAATCTTACTTTCAAATGCTTTAATGTGCACTGTTATATGTATTGATCAAAATGTGCAAATAATTTCTCCCTCAATTTTCTTATTTGGGAGCTTAACTGCCAATTAAATGAGCAAATATGTAAATAAATAAAAAGTTAAAAGGATAATTAATTAAAACTAAAGTATCTATAGTGACTTAGTAATCCAAGTACTTCAGAATATATAGACACAGACAAATAATATTAATATAATGAAAAATTAAGCTTAGGTCTCCAACTACTTATCTATTTTATGTATATGTGTATTTATCTACTTTGTATCTCTCAACTTAATAAGTAATAATTTGACAGAAAAATCATGGAAATCCTCTTTCATTTCAACAATGGTTCCTACTCTCAGCAAAAATGCTCAAGAAAATTCTAAATACACTTCTGAGTGTCTTCCAGGCTTACTAGTCCACACTTCAGAAGTTAGTTATTTCCCCTGTGTCTGTCTCAACTAGAAAATTAGGCCAAAATCCCTCCTTCTCCAGCAATAACTTGTATAAAATGCTCAAATTAAAAATTACACATCAGCACAAGATAATGCCAGTTCTCTTCTTTCTTTGAAGAAGAGTTCATATGAAACTCAATCTGCACAGTTACAAATATAAGATGGAAATTTAAAGAAAGTAGTAGCCTATAGCTGTGAAATCCCAGAGGCAATGAAATCCAATCAGACAAGGGAAGAGTTAAAATATGAGAACTCTCCAAAGCTTAGATGACTTTGGAAACACAGATCAAAAACAAAGAGACGGAAAGTATAATTAACTCCATTACTGCTCAGTCAAATGAAAACAGCCATGACATTCTTTCTTATTTATGACACCAGCAAATAGCTCAATTCCACCCTGGATATTGCTGTAGGACAGCACTGGTTCCACAGCAGGTGAAACAGAAACAAGCTGCTAAAATTTATGTCACTAGATCATCTTATAGATAGAAGATTTATGCAGAAGTCCCATAAAAAAATAAGTAGCTTTTATATCTTCTTATAAAAATTCTTGTTCTCGAGCAAACCAAAGTCTATACACGGAAAGCTGTAATTTTCTCAAGTGCACTTCGAATCATGAAAAGCCTATTTACTTAAATATATATTTTGTCTCAGATCTGGAATTTACCAACAATGATAATAAAATTTTTGCATCATCAAGCCATCTGCTAACATTTATGAAATGTTTTCATTTCTGAGTTGTGCTCCTTAGCAAACTGGAAAATTCTTCAATGTGGTATATAATCACCACTGAACGGAAGGTCTAACAGGAGTAAGGACAAAGGGACTATTCGGGTCACTCACAGTAATTCTTCCTGGGATGTTTGCTATACCTCTGTTATTAAGTTCTGACCAGATCTTACCTTCTTGATCACTTTGGTATTTCCACTGCTTGTGCAAATGCTCATTTGTGTCCAACTCTTTGCAATGGACTGTAGCCCACCAGTCTCCTGGGTCCGTGGGATTTTCCAGGCAAGAATACTGGAGTGGGTTGCCATTTCCTTCTCCAGGGGATCTTCTCAACCCAAGGAGCAAATCTGTGTCTCCTGCATTGGCAGGCGGATTCTTTACCACTGTACCACTTGGGAAGTTAGGACAGTATATATTAATAGCATGTAGGAGGTATTTGTCTACAAAGAATTTCACTGTGCATATATATTCTACTCAGATTCTCTTATATTTTTTTGTATCTACCTTAAGTGCTTAGGACAGTTAACCTTATTTAAAATAGATGTAAGATGTTTAGGTGATTGCCTGATTTCCTGAGTTAAATAGTTTTACAGTGATCTTAAATCTTTTCCTCACTGCTGTGGGAATAGGAATGGTTACAATCCATTTGGATAGCAATCTGTTTTTTTACACTTATGATCAAGAATATTCAATGACAGAACATTGTTAAAACAAAAAAGATTAGAATGGATACATAGTGGTATATTCATGGAAGGCAATGTTATAGACCAGTGAAAAAGTATCAACTGGCCCTCTACAAGTTACCAATGAGACTCTCTCAAATAGGATATTGGGCGTTAAAAAAAAAATCTAAGTTGCACATCATTTATTTAAAAGTTTTAAAGCATGAAAGCAATGCTATCTATTTTATTATACACCACACATTGCAATTGTTTTTTAAATGCATGGAAATGAGAAGAGTTACATTCAGTAGAGTAGTTGCCTTGGGGTAAGAAAAAGGTATTACAGTCAAGAAGAGTATACAGGAATGCAGAACACTGGGGAATCCAAATGTATAGGTAGTGTTTTACTTTTTAAACTCAATGTTGGTAGCATGAAATTTTTAATTATTATCATTCTCTTCACCTTTCCGTAAATCTGAAATAGTTTTTAAAGGAATAAGGAAATAACATTATAGGACAATAATCTACCATGGGACAAATATCCTAATTAAATTCTTTTTCTTTTTGCCATGTCAAAATTTTTAAGGAAAATACTGCTCTGAGTAGAAATGATAGGTTGACATGAGGCACCATTTAAATCAAGCATGACAAAGGGACATAAACCCCAGAGCCCACAAGAAAACACTTTCTTTGCCCTTAAGAAGCAAAGAAAACACTCTCTTCAACCACTCACTGGGCTTCCCCAGTCACTCGTCAGTAAAGAATCCACCTGCCAATGTAGGAGACAGGGGTTGGATACCTTGGTTGGGAAGATTCCCTGGAGAAGGGAATGGCAACCCACTCCAGGATTCTTGCCTGGAGAATTCCATGCACAGAAGAGCCATGTGCTTGCAAGAGTTGGACATGACTTAGCAACTAAACAACAACAAAATATATAGACATAATGGCCAGGGAGCCATCAAACACTTCCTGTCAGCTATCTCAAAAAGTTAATTCTTTCTATAAAGTGGGTGAACACCTAAGTTATTATCCAAGTAATATAGTATCAAAACTTTAATGTATATACTCTTAATCTCAGAAATTCTATTCCTATATATATATTTGTGCTAAGAAATAATGGTAAATACACTCTCAAGGGATATTTCAAAGGAAGTTCATTCTTGCAATGCATATGAAAGCAAAAAAAAAAAAGAAATCAATATTCATCAATAAAGGATTGATTTTCTTAAATTATGATATATTCTTGCAATATAATACACTCAATCTATACTTATTTACATAGAAGATTAACACAGTTACATTGAAAAGGCAAGCTGCAAAACAATATGCACATATGATCTTGTTTTTGTAAAAAGTAAAAATGTATAAACAGGCCCATAGAATACAGTTTGGGAGGCTCTCCCCTACAATGTTATTTCCCAGAAGAGATTATTTCTAATAGCTTGATGCAAGGAGTACCTCTTCTGTTGACTTGCCATCGTGATTCTCTGTTCTCAGCTTTCATAAAAATATAATATATATTCATTTATTTTCTTGCTTAGCTTTTTGTGCCTTTCTCCAATTTTACACTAAGGGCAGGAACCACATTTGTATTAGTTACTCAGGACCAAATGGCACAGAATATGTGCTTCAGAAATGCTTGTCGAGCTAGAGCCACACAAATTTGTTTCCAGATGAATTTTCACTTTCTGCTTTCTACTTTCATCCACTGTTTCAGCTTTCACAAGGAGAAGGGTGGGTATTGCTGGTATAATTATAGAAAAAAAATTAAAGCTATTTTTATTATGATAAGGCCAATCAATCAATTGACCAGTCTAGCAATGCAGAGGCAGTGAGGATGAAATTTAAAACCCTGCTGATCTTGCATTCAGAAGACTTGAGTCTGCAGCCTGTCTTCTAGCTCAGGCACTTACTGACTAGGGCATCAGTCTCTTAAGCCTTACCCAAGCTCTTTCATTCTTACTCTCATTGGGAAGAATAATTGTTTCCATATTTATTTGCAGAGCAAAGAACTAAGCTACCTGTCTCCGGGAAGCGGCAGGGTCTTTCAGTGCTCAGGGCTCCAGGTGGACCAGAAAGGACTAAAGAACAGAGACGACAGAGGCAGGACTGCTGAGGATTTGGTTTGTGGGTGTTTTTGTTCCTTTTGGTTTTAGAATGTCAGAGGGATGTGGAGGCCATAACTTAAAGATTTGCAAAGCCTCTCAGCCTTCTCAAACAGAACAGATTGACCTACCCCATCCTTCCACTGTCAAAGGAATAGTCAGTCCGTAAATATCTGTTGCAAAAAGAATGAATAAGTGAACATGTAAAACATTCTTTTTCATTGGTCTTTCTGCAACAGCAAAAGTCCTAAAAATCACAACTAGAAAAAAAATGTAAGATTTGATAAATATTGAGTTTAGGGAAGGAAAAAATATATTTATAAATTAATTTGCTTTCAATATAAGACCTTGTATGTAAGGTTCCAACACAGTGAATTTTTACAGTGAAGCTATAAACTCTAAAATGGGAATTATGAACGTGGACACTATAATTTATAATACTTGCATAGCTTTCAATTATTCAGGTGCTCAAAGCCCAACAAATTGAATAATGAACAGGGGTAATGAATTGAACACTGAGAAGACGATAACAGAAAACACTGGGAAGTCACCACAGAGAAATTCACATACAGAAGTAGCCCTGAAAGAAACCCACTTGTTTGAAGGACACATTTTTTTTTCCTTTCAAGCCGAAACATTTACAGAACAGCAATGCAAGTAGGAACTGTTTTCAAGAAATACCTGTTAAAGGTAAAAATCTGCTAAAATCATATATTTCAGATGACCAAACTGAGAATTAGAATCATAAATGGGCCTGTAACATTCTCAGAGAGCATGGTTCTCTGTTTCATTATTTTTAACCACGTGCAGAAGGGGGAAATGCAGTCATATAAATTATTAAGCACCATTGCTTTAGATTTAGGCTGCAAAATATGTTGATATTCCACAGATCCTAAAGCATGGGGCTCTTAACAGTATTTTATATAACACTGCAGATAAGAAATTTAAGTAATGAAACGGCTTCTGAACCCGCTGTTCTGACCCAGGCTGGATGATGCATGCTCATGTCTACAGGTGAAGGGTCTTCGTAGGAAGGAAGTCTGCCAAGCCAGGTACCCAATGACACTGCAGATCCATGTGGGCACAAGGTGTGGCTAGCCAAAATCATGGAAAGCTCAGAATTTAATACAACTAACTAAAATCAATAAAAATGAATGATCCCCCGTACCCTCAACCCCCACCACCGTCACACAGACTACGCAGTCTTCATGGTCATCATCTTCCTGGATAAAGGATATTTATCAAAGCAACTTGGAAGTCATCTGTCTTCTAGAATATTGCAAGCCAGGAGCTAGTACTGTATAGTGATTAGCCTATGGCCAGTGAGGTCAACATAATTGGTTTCAAGCCTCAGCTTTGTTGTTTTTTATATGCGTCTTAGGCAAGCTTTTTAACCTTCTAATATTCAGTGGGTTTATAATGGAGATAATAACAGTACCTGCTTCTTCAGATTATTGGGAATACTAAATAAGATAATACATGCAAAACATTTAGTATAGTTCCTGGTCATAGTGGCCTTCCCAGATGGCACTAGAGGTAAAGAACCCGCCTTCCAATGCAGGAGATGTAAGAGATGTGGGTTTGACCACTGGATTGGGAAGATCCCCTGGAGAAGGGCTTGACAACCCACTCCAGTATTCTTGCTTGGAAAATCCGTGGACAGAGGAGCCTGGTGGGCGACAGTCCATTGGGGTCGCAAAGAATCAGACAGTACTCAGCAAATATTGACTATTCTTACTGGCTAACGCTGCACTGGCAAAGTTGTTTCAATGTATCTGAGACAGTGGTACCTGGAACCCATAAATGTGAGTTGTGCCATTCACAAGAACTACTCAAATGATCATTCTGGGCTTGAGACTTTCAGTGGCATCTATTGCTACTGCACCCTTAGAAACAGTTTTCCAACAGCAACACAGAAATGTTCACACGGAAATGAATGCTTATCTACCTCTCACAATTATTTTGATGGATAGACAAAAGGGACTCATCAATTCAGTAAGAACTGTCCAGTACATGTTACATTGGTTAAACTGTCATGCCTGTACAATTTGAGTTTCATTGTTATGATCCTAAAATATTGTTCTACCCCATGGAAGTCATGATAATTATCCCAAATCTGTCTAGGAACTACAAAATCAACACTGTACAGCGCTAAAATTAGCTCTGCTACTTAGAGAACGTCACAAAAGATCCTCAGGAGTATTCCACCACTCAAAATATAATTTAAAACTACTGAGGTGCTTTAGGACTTTTCTCAGATCCAAATGTAAACCTAATAGAAGGTCTGGAGGAATTTGCTTTTTGTTTTTGGCCACTCACTAATCAAGGAAAAGTGGAAATTTGCAGGAACCTTGAGGATCATCTAATCCGACCACCTTGTGTTAAAAATCAGGAAATAAGAATCAAGAGAGGAAGCTATGGGGAATTCCTTGGTGGTCCACTGGGTAGGGCTCCATGAGCCACTACGGGGAGCATTGGTTCGATCACTGGTCAGGGAAGTAAGTTCCCATTAGCCGTGTGGCAGGCCAAATAAATAAATAAATAAAAATGACCTAGCACTTAGCATTCACTACACTTAGTTGGTCCGCTTCCATGTTTGTGAAATGGGAATAATAAAAATAATATTTTTTAAAAAGAGGAAGCTGTGTTTCAAGGAGCCAAGATTTAGATGGAATTTTTTTGTGGGCTGAAGGCATAGTTTCAGTGATGTGGGAGACTGCTGAAATATCCAGGAAACTCCACACATGGAGAGTTCATACTATAGAACACAAGGTATAAATTTTTATTCATCGCTTTTGTTTGATAGTCCAAAGAATAACTTAATTGCCCTTTATATGTTAACACAAGTACATGTTCTTCAGTTTCTTTAAGATAAAGCATGACACCTGATCCATAGAACTCTCTTTATATACAGCATTTATGTGCATACATACATCAAGCATTCCCTTTTTCCTCTTACTATTTCTATTTCTGAAGTCTCCAATTAACCTGTGAGATATTAGGTTCAGAAACATCTTTCCCTATTTTTAATCACCTACAACATATGGGGCATGCTTGTGATAGGTTCCCGTGATACACCACCAATGAATGAGCTCTAAAGGGAAGCATTTAAACTACTAAAGCCAATGGACTATGAACTCAGAATTCTTAGAGGTCTTGGGAAAAAAAATTTTTTTTTTTTTTTTTGTTTAAGGGAGACCCGAACAACCAAAGGGCAACAATTTACAATATGACCTTGGATAAGTCAATTAACCTCTTTGGACCTGGGTTTCTTCACCTGTAAAGGGTAGAAGCTGGCCAGTGAGATGTCTAAAGAGTCCTCCAGGCCTCGCCATTCCACAATGCTGTGTCACTTCATTACCGCAGTCTCTCTGTACAGTATTAGGTTATAGCCTTCACCCCTGCTAATAGCCGTTCAATCTTACTTCTAAAAGCCAGATCCCGCTGGTGTCAGAGGTTGCACTGCTTGTTTCTAAAGCGCAGTGGAGGATTCAGCGATGGGGAACAGATGAGGACAGATGCCCCTGTTACAGCTGCAGCTGGGAAGCAATCTCCACCCTTGCACAGAGGGGCCCTTTGCTTCAGGGCTGGGGGTACTGGAGATGGCAGGAAGGAAAACAACCACTGGCAGGATGATGCCAGCACGACAGCTTCGTGTTTTTGGGATGTCTTTTGCTAGCAGAACACTCCTCTCTAGTGAGTATTTTGGTCTGGAGAAAAAAAAGAATATGTATCCGTCCAATCTGATAGAGGCTTCCTTCCCATTTGGCAAAGCACAGAAATGGGTCCTGTGAAATCAGACAAGTAGAAAATCTCCCCTCTGCCCCCATCCCTGGCTCCTCGCTCCAACTGAGATAAACAGCCAGCATCACGAGTTTTTTGCTCTTCCCTCCAGAGACTCTCAGAGTGTACAGAGTAAAAAGAAGTAAAACTTCTCTCCCAAGTCATAAAACTGGCGTGAATTGAATGCCTCCAGAGCAGAGAAGCAAAAACGAGGGAAGAAATTTGGTTTAGGCAAGAGTAGTGTGAATATTCAACCCAAATAAATCTTATTAGATGAGGAGATAGTAAATGAAACAGCCAGAGGCAAGCAGAACAGGAAGACGCTAGAGTTGAATTCAAGAAGTTGAGGATGAAGTTCACCGGCAAAGCAGGGTTACAAATAGCAGTTGCCTCCTCAGACAAATCTAATGACCCACCCAAAAGCCTAGAGAAAAAGAATCCAAGTAGAAAATAATCGGAAGTGACAATCTCCTCACCACCATGTCCTTCCTAAACACCCAAAGCTTCCCCACTAAGACATTAATGATATGATTGGATATTGGTTGCTTAGTCATTAATAATGCTGACTGTTTAGCTGCAAGAATAAGTGAGGCATGAGAAAAGCATGCCTATTTGAGAGAAAAGGATAAAAGAAAATCTCTTAGTGATGTCAATTTCAAAATTGAACAATTCCAATGATCCCTCCTGTTCCTTTTGAAGATCACCAATTTGCTCAGAAAAGTTTTTGTGTGTGTTTTTGTTTTTAATTTAATAACAGGTTGGAAATCTCCTTGCTCATGTCCTGAACAGTTTTTTATCCCATTATCTTTGATATTATTCATTCATTCATTCTCTTATTCTCATAATGAAACTTGAAGAGACAAGAATGATAATTAACGTAGGGTTCCTATCCCTTACTAGGTTTATCAAGCCTATATCTCACTCAGACAGCAGAAGGTTAGAATACTTGCTCTTTTTATAAGCCAACTGTGGGCAAGAAAACTCTTCAAGCTTCACTGTCTTCAAAAATAAAAGCTTCAAGCTTCAGCTTCTTTAAAATAAAAATAAAAAATTTCTAATAGAGTGTTTTTAATTAGATTTTATTGGAGTATGTAGTTGCTTTGCAATGGGGTATTAGTTTCTGCTATACAGCCAAGTCAATCATATATCCCCTCTTTCTTGGATTTCCTCCCCATAGGTCATCATAGAGCACTAAGTAGAATTCCAGTTGAGCTATTTCAAATCCTAAAAGACGATTCTGTTAAAGTGCTGCACTTAATATGCCAGCAAATTTGGAAAACTCAGCAGTGGCCACAGAACTGGAAAAGACCAGTTTTCATTCCAAAGAAATCAGTTTTCACTCCAAAAGAAAGGCAATGCCAAAGAATGTTCAAAGTGAAAGTGAAAGTCGCTCACTCATGTTCGACTCTTTGCGAGCCCATGGACTATACAGTCCATGGAATTCTCCAGGCCAGCATGCTGGAGTGGGTAGCCTTTTCCTTCTCCAGAGGACCTTCCCAACCCAGGGATTGAACCAGGTCTCAGAATGTTCAAACTGCTGCACAATTGCACTCACCTCACATGCTAGCAAAGTAATACTCAAAATTCTCCAAGCCAGGCTTCATCAGTACATGAACTGTGACATTCCAGATGTTCAAGCTGAATTTAGGAAAGGCAGAGGAACCAGAGACCAAATTGTCAACATCCGTTGGATCATAGAAAAAGCAAGAGAGCTCCAGAAAAACATCTACTTCTGCTTTATTGACTATGCCAAAGCCTTTGACTGTGTGGATCACAATAAACTATGGAAAAGTCTTAAAGTGGGAATACCAGAACACCTTACCTGCCTCCTGAGAAATTTGTATGCAGGTCAGGAAGCAACAATTAGAACCAGACATGAAACAACAGACTGGTTCCAGATTGGGAAAGAAGTATGTTACAGCGTATATTGTCACCCTGCTTATTTAACTTCTGTGCAGAGTACGTCATGAGAAATGCTGGGCTGGATGAATCACAAGCTGGAATCAAGATTGCCAGGAGAAATATCAATAACCTCAAATATGCAGATGACACCACCTTTATGGCAGAAAGCTAAGAACTAAAAAGCCTCTCGGGAGTTTGAAAAGGCTGGCTTAATATTCAACATTCAAAAAACGAAGATCATGGTATCTGGTCCCATCACCTCATGGCAAATAGATGGGGAAACAATGGAAACAGTGACTGACTGTATTTTCTTGGGCTCCAAAATAACTGCAGATGGTGACTGCAGCCATGAAGTTAAAAGACACTTGCTCCAAGAAAAGCTATAACCAACCTCGACAGCATATTAAAAAGCAGAGACACTACTTTGCTGATGAAGGTCCATCTAGTCAAAGCTATGGTTTTTCTAGTAGGCATGTATGGATGTGAGAGTTGAACCATAAAGAAAGCTGAGTGCCGAAGAATTGATGCTTTTGAACAGTGGTGTTGGAGAAGACTCTTCAGAGTCCCTTGGACTGCAGGGAGATCAAACCAGTCAATCCTAGAGGAAATCAGTCCTGAGTGTTCATTGAAAGGACTGACGCTGAAGCTGAAACTCCAATACTTTGGCCACCTGATTCGAAGAACTGACCCATTGGAAAAGACCCTGATGCTGGGAAAGATTAAAGGCGGGAGGAGAAGGGGACACCAGAGGATGAGATGGTTTAATGGCATAACCAACTCGATGGACATGAGTCTGAGTAAGCTCTGGGAGTTGGTGATGGACAGGGAGGGCTGGTGTGCTGCAGTCTGTGGGGTGGCAAAGAGGACAGGACTGAGTGACTGAACGGAACTGAATTGGGAGCAGAGAGTAGGGTTCCCTGAGCTACACAGGTTCTCATGCATAGGCTCCGTACGTTATCTGTTTCAAACATAGTGCCAGTAGTGTATTTAAGTCAATCCCAGTCTCCCAATTCATCCCACCCCTCCTCCCCTCCCTCCTTGGTGTCCACATATTTGTTCTCTACATCTGCGTCTCTATTTCTGTTTTGCAAATAAGATCATCCATACCATTTTCAGATTCCACATATGTGTTATTATACAATATTTTTTTTTCTTTCTGAATTTCTTCACTCTGTATGACAGTGTCTAGGTCCACCTGTGTCTCTACAAATGACCCAATTTTGTTTCTTTACATGGCTGAATAATATTCCATTGTACATATATAACACAACTTCTTTATCCATTCACCTGTCAATGGACATCTAGGTTGCTTCCACATCCTGGATATTATAAATAGTGCTGCAATGAACACGGGGGTACATGTGTTTTTTTGAATTATGGTTTTCTCTGGGCCTATGTCCCATAGTGGGATTGCTGGGTCATACGGTAGTTTTATTTCTAAGAGTGTTGTACATAAAATGCCTGGAATAGTCCTTGGTTCACAATGGGAGCTTAATAAATGAAAAATTATTTTTAAAAATTATTTATTTAATTAATAATAAAATTTAATTATTATTAATTTAATTATTATTTTGTAGTGTACTTTTAGCTACCTTACAATTGTGTACAGAGTTCAACTTTAAGTTTTCAAGCACAAGAGAATAGGTTATATTATATCCGTAACAAATCATCACGATTTTCTTATCAGTTTCAAAACTGCAAAATCATTAGAACAGGAAATGTTACATTTCGCTGAAACAATTCAGGTAGTCTGTCACCAACAGGAACATTAAAGACAAATTGTCAGGAACAATAGTACTTGTTACCATTTATTGAGCTCTTACTATATATAAGATCCATGCTAAGGAATTGATATGAATTGTTTCCTTTCATCCTTTACAAAATCCCCTATGAAACTGGTATTTTATCCCCATTTTTCAGATGAAGAACAGGGATGCTATGGGGAGTTGCTTGTAAAAATGCATTATCTTGTCCAAATTTACATAGTTAGTAGGCGAATAAACCAAGACATGAAACTACATCCCTCTGATGACAGTTTTACGTTTGTACACAGTATTGAATGTCTAGTTTTCTTCTGAAGAAATGCAGCATTTTAGGAATTCAGAGGAGAAGGGAATTTGAGTCTTCATCACAAGACCATCTTTTGAGAAAAAAAATTCTCTCAATCTAGTAAAATGCTTATGGAGCCCAAAATACACTGCTTGTATTTTAATACTAGCGTGATCATTGTCTAGGTGGGTGATCGTGGACATATAACTTCTCTGTGCCTTGGTAATCCATCTTCAACATAGGGTAATGAGATAATAGTAATACATATTTCATGAACTTATGAAGATTAAATAATTAATATATGTAGAATGTTAAGAACAGTGTCTTGGCACAGAATAAATGCTCAGCAAATGTTAGCTGTTGTCATAGTCACTTTGGGTTGTTACAACAAAATACAGTGATGTGGTGTGCTCAGTCATGTCCAACTCTTTGCAACCCCATGGACTGTAGCCCACCAGATTCCTCTGTCCTTAGGATTTCCCAGGCAAGGATACTGGAATGGGTGGCCATTTCCTTCTCCAGGGGATCTTCCTGATCCAGGGATGGAACCCATGTCTCTTTTGTCTCCTGCATTGACAGGCAGATTCTTTACCACTAGCGCCACCTACCTTGGATTGCTATAACAAAATACCATAGATGGTGGCTTAAACAACCAACATATATTTCTCACAGTTCTGGAGGCTGGGAAGTCCAAGGTCAGAGCGCAGGCAGATTCAGTGTTTGGTAAGTGTTTTCTTCTTGGCTTGCAGACTCTATCCTTACATGGTAAAGAGAAGGCTCTTTTCTCTTCTTCAGAATGGTGAGTACCTAGGGTCACACAATTTGCAAGGAGCAGAGCCTAGTTTGACTCCAGCATCTTTGCTCTTAAATGCTACACTGCAGCACTCTTTTATAATTAAAGAGACAGCCTAAGTCTCTGACAATTCAATGGCTATTTGTATAAACTATAATTGATGAGGATATTCAATGAGTGCTGGATGGCACCGTTTAGAAATTTGGTTGTCATATTCACGAGCATTTCCTCGGTGAGAAATAACAGTTGCTGAACCTCTGTCTCACCAAGGACTAGAAATTCACAGCACCAAACCGTTGCACTGACCAATCCAATAACTCAAGCACATCAGCTAGCTGGGTTAACACAGAACAAGCAACTTGCTGATTTACTGGTCTTTTCACACATCAGTGAATCGTTTGGAGTATGAAGCCATGACATGATTCAAAGGCATTGATAAAGCTTGTTTGAGGAGGCACAGATAGCTTCTGTTTGGAGGGGGAAATATGTATAGGTAGTCTAAATCTCAATTTGACCTTTTCAGCAAGTATTACATTTCCCAAAGAAAGTCTAAGCAAGCAGAAATCTCTCTAAACCGAGTAACTTAGAGAGGTGGCAGGTAAATTTCCAACTTTTATACAGCATCCTATACACAGGTGAGCAAATTAAGGCTCTAGTCCTTTTGTCAATAATGTGAAAGTATTTTCTTTCCTTTTCGTAACTCTTGCAATTATACCATTTATAGGCTCACTTTTCAGAGAAGGCAATGGCACCCCACTCCAGTACTCTTGCCTGGAAAATCCCATGGATGGAGGAGCCTGGTGGGCTGCAGTCCACGGGGTCGCGAAGAGTCAGACACGACTAAGCGACTTCACTTTCACTTTTCACTTTCAGGCATTGGAGAAGGAAATGGCAACCCACTTCAATGTTCTTGCCTGGAGAATCCCAGGGACGGGGGAGCCTGGTGGGCTGCCGTCTATGGAGTTGAACAGAGTCGGACACAACTGAAGTGACTTAGCAGCAGCAGGCTCACTTTTAGAAGTTATCAAAGAGAGCATGCCCCAAGTACAGTACTCCCAAGGAAGATAAGAAGTTTCCTAGAAGTCAGAGAACCTTCCTTGCTCTTCTCACCAAACACTCATATTTCCATTGTCCCATATAGTCTGGTTTTTTTGGCAGCATCTACACACACAAGAGGAAATTCTATAAATTCCCCAAATCAAATGCCTCGTTTGGATCATTAAATCATTTGTCTCCAATATTTTTTTTTTGTTTATTGTTTATGTGGGAAGGATCTATGCTTCAATTCTCTACTGCATTCTAAATATATGCACAGGACATGAACAAAAATTCACATGGAGTTTTACTTTCAACCTTTAAGTCTCAAGTTGCCCCAGGATAAGTAAGTTCTTCACTTGAGTTCATCCTTTTTGCCTGTGTTGAAACTGCATGAGGATAAATGCAAATAACACATAGGCCGAATGGTGATCAACAAAGTTAGAGGGGCTTCCCTGGTGGCTCAGTAGTAAAGAATCTGCCTGCCAACTCTGGAGACACAGGTTTGATCCCTGATCTGGGAAGATCACACATGCCATGGGCAACTAAGTCCATGTTGCTTAATGTGCCACAACTATTGAGCCTGTGCTCTAGGGCCTAGGAGCCGCAACTGCTGAGGCCACATGCCACAACTCCTGAAGCCTGAACGCCCTGGAGCCTGTGCTCCACGGCAAGAGAAGCCACCGCAAGGAGAAGCCTGCACACTGCAGCTGGGGAGTAGCCCTCACTTGCTGCAACTAGAGAAAGCCCGTGCACAACAATGAAGACCCAACGCAGCCAAAGATAAATAAAATATATATACATATTTTAAAAAAGCTTGAAATGAGAAAAGTGGATCTAGAATAGAATGCCATTCACTTTATCCATTCACCCTTAATTCATCCTCATGAAAACTGGTTTAAATGCTTTTCAACAATTTGGAACTTCAGCAGGGAGAAAGTCTATTAAGCTGCTGGGGAGAACTGGTCTTCTGCCATCTACAGAGCTTAGGTGCTCTGAGCAAACTAAGATTTCTCTTGTCAGTCACTTACTCACTCATCAGAGTCTAATTTAGTGAAATTTTGTGGATCAGTTATTGAAACCACTCTCAGTTCATAAGCATAAAAAATATAGTTAGTATGTACCAATCCTTGTACATATTCTATAGCAGTAGAATATACATCTAGATGAATTCTGTCCCATGGAAATAAAATAGGAGCCACATGTGTAAATTAAAGTTTTCCAATAGCCAAAAGAGTAAAATGAAACAGGTGAAATTCATTTTAATATCATATTTTGTTGAGCCCATATATCCCTAGTATTCTCATTCCAATATGCGATCAATATACAAATCATTAATGAGGTATTTTATATCTTTGGTGCTAGGTCTCAATTCTGACTAGCTGTATTTCAAGTACTCAAGAGCCACATGTGGCCAGTGGCTACCTTACTGGGAATCGAAGCTTTAGATCAGCAGTTCCCAACAATTTTGGCATCAGGACTGGCTATATGGAACACAATTTTTCCATGGACCTGGTGGAGGAGGGATGATTTTGGGATGATTCAAACACATTACACTTATTGTGCAGTTTATTTCTATTATTATCACATCACCTCCACCCCAGATTATCAGGTATTAGATCCCAGAGGTCAAGGACCTCTGCTCTCGACCATCAAAAGGAGGCTAAAAATCATTAAGTAAAGTTAAAATAAAGTACCTCTAGTCCAGTTTTATTTGACTCATTATTGTTTAGTTTCTACCTTAATTGTATATACTATTACCCTAAAAATAAGGTTCTATGTAAACAGGAATCTATTCTCAGCTGATAAAGTCAAACTATAATGAATTTCTTTTCATAAGTTCAAAGTTCAAGGATATTTCTATGGCTCACAAATGTTCTCAAGATTTTGTATCATAGTTAACAAAATGTTCCATAAAAAGTTAAAAGTGAGTAACATGGATTAGTAGTAAAGTAGCTATGTTTGATTGCTCTTCATACAAAAATAATTTGCCAAATAAAAATCTTTATTATGCATATCTAGTAATTGTACAATTCTACTTGTAGAAATTTATCCTAAGGAAAGAAATTCAAATGTATACGTTAAATACTTTGTCTACAAAAATATTTACTTCACCACTGTGTATAAGAAAATAAAATTGTAGACAATATAAATGTCCACCAATATGAGAATGATTATATAAACTGTGATACAATAGACTATGATTCAAATATTCAAAATTATTTTGTAGATAATATGTATTGACAAGGTATTTCTGTACTTTGTTTGATGAATGAAATTGGTTACTGTTTTGTTTTTTTAAGTATACATGTATATACAGTTTATGAGGTTCTCATGGCAAGCATACTGGGTGGTTTGCCCTCCCTCCTCCAGTGGATCACATTTTGTTAGAACTCTCCACTATGACCTGTCCGTCTTGGGTGGCCTTACACAGCATGGCTCATAGCTTCATTGAGTTATGCAAGCCCCTTGGCCACGACAAGGCAGTGATCTGTGAAGCCGATGGCATGCTACAATCCATGGTGTTGCAAAGAGTTGGACACACCTGCGTGACTGAATAACAACAATATATATATAAAAACATTAAAAACTGGCAGAATATTTACTGTGATGTTAGTGACTCTGTGTCATAGAATTACCACTAGTCTTTCCTTTTTGCATATTTGCATTTAAATTTTTTCTCCAATATCTATTCTCTGATAAAACAAAATCAATAATTTTTAAAAAATATTTTTTCTCTATTATATTTTTAGAAAGAGAATTAACAAAGAAATTGTACACTTGAGTTCCTTTTGACCCAAAGAACCCAAATGTACACCTTATCAAGGGGGAACCTAGCACAAAACTTAATTGGAATAACTAAAATACTAATAAGTCAGTTGTTTGGAGAAAAAAATGCCCTCTATAGATTCATGGATGTCAGGAATCCACACCACAAGTAAGACCTGGGGCAGCCAAATAAATAAATAAATTATTTCTTAAAAAAGGAACAAGCTACTGATAGGAGCAAAATCAAATATAGCTCAAAAACAATGTGATGAGCAGAAGTATGCATCCTACATAATGACATCTATGTAATATTCTACAACAAGCATACCAAGTTATAAAGACAGGGTGGATTCAACACAGCTGGATAGCCACGGGCAGCTGTCTAGAAGGAGGCATGAGGAAGGGTGAATTTTTCCATAGATCAGCTGAGGTGGTGGTTATACTGTTGGAGATTTTCATCAAATGTCATTGGACTGAGCACTTAAAACGTGTGCATATATGAATAATAAAATAAGTTTGCAATTAAAATTTTAAGAAAGAGTAAGAGGGCAATGATCACTTTTATTCAGACTGTAGTTACTACATGTGCTTGTGTGATAGCTTCTGGTTTCTTCAACCTAATTTACAGGTACAGGTATTTTAACTCCTTGTTCATGCTCAGGATGAACAATGAAGAGTCTCTGGATGATCGTTTTCACTGAAGAGCTAGTATTAAGTGAAAATATAGATGAGGATTTGCAGTCCACTCACACTTCTCTGTCATTTCTACAATCATTTTATGAATTTTTGGCAGGTATTCAGTAGGGACAAGTGATTTTTCAAAGGGTAAACAATTAGTATATAAGATTCAGCACATTACACACATTTCATGGTCTCTTTACTCATCTTGAACTTGATAATTTCTGGAAATTTTGAATTGAGGGTTTTCTGGTTACTTTCCAATGACATTTAACAGTTAGACTTAAAAATACAGAAGAAAGCATTATAAGTTTTATCCAAAATGATTATGGCCATCATTTGAATAAAATACAGATTTCGCAAGCTGTAAAGCATATCATTACTACATACTGGCCTAAGTAAGGTTTGGTTCACAAACTATAGAGCTCTAACCAAGTCATTAAATCTATCTAAAAGGGCCTCATTTGAGAAGCAATAAAATTTTTAATCATTTTATTATTAAAAGAGTGTTTAATATGTAGCTAATTAAATGCCAAAGGCAGGTTATCTGAGTTTAACCTTCAAAAAGAAAATGATGTATCAAAGTCTGCCTCTGGCATCATGGGATAGAAATGTCATCCTCGTAATCATTGCGTGACAACTAGCTGGTGGCCTTTTCTAGAGCTATAGTTAAATTACCTGATTAAATTAATAGCCATTTAGATGTTTTAGGAACTGCACAGACCTATACTAAATGAAAATTAGGTCCATTACATTTTCTGAGTGGGCTAGATAGACTCTAAAATAAAACACGTATGCCATTGCCCACATTACTTAGATTAAGCAATTAAAAGCTCTTTCTAAAAAGCTACTAATTCCCTATAAAGTACAGGCAACTGGATTTATACTAATGACCAGAGGTAAATTTTTTTTTTCCTGCTTATTTTTCCCTATCCTCAGACAAATTCTGTGTTTATTTTAAAATAAAACATTAAATTTGAACCTATTGCCTAAATATGTAGCTAGATAGCTATTTGTAACTATATTTCTACAAGGCAAGGAATAATAATTTCACATAAGTAAAACAGTAAATTAGAAAATCATCCTAATTGGGAATCCACCAAATCATTATTGAAGCATTCTAAGTAACAGTTTTTAAATAGTCTTTTAAACAGTTTTTAAATAAAATATTTGGAAAGGATACAGAAAGAATTCATGCCTTCTTTCCTTACTATGTTAATTCTTTCATATGAAATCTGAATCATCAAGTAATTAAATATGTCAGAAAATGCAAACAACATATTTATTAACTTACTTAAGAAGTAAGCTACTATCTCCTCTATATGCCTCTAGTTGCAAATGAATACAGACTGTGTGTAAATTTTAAGGACTGAAAGTGTGGTCGCTGCTATGTGCTGAGTACCCAGAAAAGCATCTAACATATAATAGGTATTCTGTAAACATTTGTTGGATTGAAAGCAAGCCTGAAATATTTTCTCAGTTTTAATTAATGACATTTATTTAAAAGTCATATTGACATATCATGATCCCTTGTTTTCACAGAATGCTATAAATTCAATATTTACCAAGGAATTCTTAGTCCAGTGCCATTTGGTAGGCAACTATTTAATAAATGAACTGCATGGAGGTGGGGGCTTCCTTTATTTATAATTAAGATTTTGCTTAACTTCATTTCATTTCATACTTATCAAAGATGCAAGGTTGTATCCTATTCAGCGACTTTAAGGGTTCAAAATAGATACAAACTCAACAATATTTCTTAGAATCCTTCTTGTAGCTATAAAGCTTAGATCTACTACAACATCTGGTAGTATTTACAGATAAATTTCAGCAGTCATATGTTCATTATATTTTAAACATTAAACAGAAAGAACAAAGGCAGCCTTGATATGAATGTGTAAACAAATCACTCTTTGGGAATCAACAGTGCTTATATCATAATTTGGTGGAATGTGAGTCAGTCTTTATTCATTGAATCCTCATTTATTGGGAGGCTTATGGTGTGTTTGCACTGCACTAGACACTTTGTAGAAATGCAAAGAGTAATAAAACAATCAATGTCTTTACTCTTCTGTAAATAAATAATCAACACTGAGTATGAAAAAGTAATCAAAAATGTACATGAGCAAAATGAGAAATGTGGACAAAGTGCAATGACTAGAGGAGACAGAAATGATGAACTGTTCCATGGATGATGGAGGCAAGCTGGGAACTAAGTCAAAAAAGAAGACAATGTCCAGAATTATTACATGACAAAATGAAGATGGAAACTTTTTCATGATTATGTCAAATCCAAAAATATACCCTAATCTATGGTTTTATTTTGTTAAAACCTGCTGATCATTTTTTGGATGGCTAGCCAAGAAATCAAAACCTTTGACTGACTTTGGTTGTTTGTTGACTTTCAGAAGTATTTTGTATGTGTTTTATGGGGAAAAGGGTTTCCCAGGTATCTTAGTGGTAAAGGGTCTGCCTGCCAATGCAGGAAACTAAGGTTTGATTCCTAGGTCAGGAAGATCCCCTGGAATAGGAAATGGCAACCCGCTTCAGTATTCTAGCCTGGAGAATCCCACAGACAGTGGAGTCTGGCGGGCTACAGTCGGTAGGGTCATAAAGAGTCAGACAGGACTGAACCACTGAGCACATAGCCATGGGGGAAAGAGAGAAAACTCTGAAATAAATCTCTGCAATCCATACAACTATTGTTTGATGTTCATGTTGAACAGTAAAACTTTCTTTCATCTTATCATTGTGATTCTGTTTGCCTGTTTGTGAATCTGTCAAAAGATTTAGAGATTCCTAACGATTTTACGAGTTGAGTTGACAAGGGCAATGATGAAGGAGTTGTGTTATTTCTTTTTCTTTTAGTGATCAACCTCCATAATTACTCCATATCATGCTCTAAGTTGTCTTTGAAAAGTTCTGCCTAATAGAAGTTTCCTCCCACAGTTCAGTGAAAACAACTGCTAGGTGTTACATCAGATTTTTTTTTACCTGATTACCTAGCTCACAAGTCAATGCTGAAAAATATCTGTTGAATGAATAATAAATAAAAAATTAACATCAGATGAATAAATAATTGTCATGTTCTTGAATTCTGGCTGCACATAAAAGATGTTTTATAGATATTAGCTATAGTGACTCGTAGAACTGGAAGAGAATATTAGAGACGATCATGTCTTTTATAACTAAAACTCACTCCTCCCATCCCCACACCACTACCAATTTATGTGGTGGGAAGTCAGAGAAAAGGCGGTGTCTGTTCTTTTCAAAGGAAGAGTAAGTACTTTGGAAATTTGGGCTTTCACACCTAAAAAATTCATCAACTTGGAGGAAAAAAGCATAGGGTGTGAAGAAAGAAGAAACTGTTACTTTTTCTTGTTCTAAAATAAAAGTCTGAAGTTTTCCTTTGAATGTTATAGTATGGCTCTATAAACCATAGAAGTCATCCATATCTATGATGATTCAGAAAATGTTTTGAAGAGCTGTAAATACAGGTTGTCAAAACAGAACAAAGCAAGCAAAATCTTCACTTTACAACTGATTGTGTTGGTCAAGAATTTTGAATCTTTTTATAATTATAAAATGTCAGCATGATGTTAGTATTTGATTTACTGGCATTCTCATCCTTCCTCATACAACTATATTGTGATTTTTAAAAATTACAGGATGTCACATTTTTGAAGCTAAAAGTGACCTAATGTTATGTGTTTCAAGCCACATCCCTTTGGATCTAAAAGTTACCCGATACTACCTATTCCAATCCACATTCCCTTCTTTAAAAAAAAGATTGAAGGAAAAAAAAAATGAAATTTAAGTCAAGAAGTCAGCTTAGGGACTTTCCTGGTGGTCCTGTGGTTAAGACTCCACCCTTCCGCTGCAGGCTTCATGAGTTCAATCCCTGGTTGGGGAACTAAGATCCTGCATGCAGCACAGTGCTACCAGGATAATAACAATTATAAAAATTAGTATTAGATTTATTATAATAATTATGTTATGTTTATTATTTATTATAATACTTATTGTTATTGTTGTTATATTTTTTAAAACATTTTTAAGTGCCCTAATAACAGAACTCGCCTTCCTTTTTTTAATTAAGTAAAAATATAATTGAAATTTTAAAGTTTTAATTTGAAATTAGGTAACAGGCCATTATTTTGACCCTTTAAATTCCAGGGAGCACTCTCAGCATTATCAGAACTTATAGTAAATATCCTATCTTTAAATCTGTTATTCAGTTGGCATGGCTTGAGATTTCTGTTAATTTTAAGCAGGAGCCCTTGCTTTAGCTTCTTAACTTTTCTTTGCCTCAGCTCTGTCTCATAGGAAGTAAGTGCTTCAGCTTCAGTCTCCAAGGTCCCTGCCAGTATTTCTTCTCTGATTATAGCTTCTGTTGAATTTTTCTTCTACAAAATACTTCTTTTCTTATCCTCAAAATGGGTGAGGGTTAAAACCTATTTTCAATATTTATCCTGGAAGTGTTTCATCCACTGAGCTGCCATTTGATTATCCAAAACATTCTAGGAATTTCTCTTTAAAGTGACTTTTGAAGTGGAGAGTTAGAATCCATAATGAACATAGGGAAAGAGCAAGTTTAACAACCGAAAAGGCACAGGTCATGACAATGTAAAAGGATTTTGACATACATGTGTGAGTGCTCAGGTGCATCCAATTCTTTGCGACCCTATGGACTGTAACCCGCCAGGTTCTTCTGTCCTTGGGATTTTCCAGGCAAGAATACTTGAATAGGTTGCTATTTCCTCCTCCAGGGGATCTTCTTAACCCAGGGATCAAACTTCTGTTCCTGCGTTGCAAGCAGATTCTCTACTGCTAAGCCGTTGGGGAAGATCCAATGTCACAGATACTAGTAGTAAATATCCAAGTAAAGATGCCACAAACAGCAAGCATTTACTGGGAAGCTACTCTAAGTTCAGACTTTTACTTAATCTTTACTTTAATCCTTTTACTTAATCTCTGCGATGATCTCATCTATATCTGGACTTGAAACTACCACGTATGTCATTAATTCATTGTACATCTTCCCTCTGAGCCCTGGATCTGCACATATTGGGAAGAATGTCCACATGTTTGTTCCACGGGGCACCTCAAATATACCAAGTCCAAACTGTCCTTTCTACTCACCTTCTAATCTCTTCCAACATTTCTCACCCATGTAAATAGGGTTACTACACCCTCCACCTTCTAGTGCAATAAACATGAAGGATCCTGAGGATAAGCAAAATGGAATTAGAAAAGCAGAGATAGAGAGTGGAAGATGGAGAAATGGGTGGGGAGACAGGCAAAAGAGTTTGACCAGGCATGATAGGATAAAAAGGTTTGGAATGGGAAATAGGTATGCCCACTTCATAAATGAATGAATGAATGAAGAGCTGTGTGCATGTAATTTATGCATGTGTAGTTTATTAAGAAAAATAAGACAAAGAAGAAATGGTGAAGGGAAGCATATTGATGCACTAACTCTTAAGTCACCTAAAGACGCATGCTGTTATTAGTTCTTTTTTTAACAAGTTCATAGAAAGGTAGGCTCACTTTTATTAAAAGGGTGAAGAGAAGGTAAAATCTGAAAATTGCTACCATTTTCACACTAATTGTGGCTTGGCTCAATGTGGTTTGAGGCAAGGAGTGACAATGAAACATGCTTTCATTTACTGGGAACTCTTCTCTCATTCTCACTTGTGAAGTTTTGTGGTAAGTTTTTCAAAAGGTTTGGCGTATCATACTCAGTTCTTTTTCCCTGTATCAAAACATTTGCTGACATGTCCAAAAAGGCGATATCGGCAAGCTGATCATTTTGTAGAGAGTCAAACATGTTTCTCTTCCAGTTGATCAGTAGATATGAATTTTAAGTTGCATTTTATACATTGTTATCAAAAATTACCACAAATGATTTCAAATATCACTCCCACACTCGTAATTCTCAGAATGATAAGAGGAGCCTGTCTCTTTCATACATTGAGAGTTGCTAGTTTTATGTTCCTTACTTGATCATAATCTCTGGGAAAGCAAAGGCCATGCCTTACTCATAATCTATGAGCTAAAGTTAGAGCAAAACCAATGCAGTTTCCACTCCAAGAAGTTTTTCATAGAATATGTGGAGAAACATATGTGTAAACAAACCGCCATACAAATGTTAGGTCAGTGGGTCTCAAACTTGGCCATGCATGATGATCACCTGGAAGTTGTGTTAATCCACATATTACTGGGGTCCCACTATCAGAATCACTAATACAGTGGTGTTAGGTTGTAATAGGGGAAAACTTCTATATTCTATTACAAGTTAATCACTTCCTATAAGCTTAAATTCTACATAATGGTCTATCTCCAGAAACCCTGCCTCCCAGGTAATGAGGGTTAAGGAAAAATACCTTGTATCGCTCACAGGAAACATCCTGATCTGTGAATGGCTACAGGAAGAAAGAAATTAACACATCCTCTAAAGAGTGTGGCTGGAACCAGGTCTTCACTCCCCTTCTCTTTTAGTTTAAAAGAAGTCCGAATTCTAACAAGGGGAAGATGATCCTTCAGGACGCTAGTTCCCCACCTTCTCAACCTGCTGCCTTTCCAAATAAAGTCACTATGCATTGCCCCAATAACCCTTCTCTCAATTTACTAACCTGTCATACCATGTTTGGACTTGGTAACAGGGTGATGCTAAGCCTTTGAATTTTTACCGAGTGATGCTGATTCTGCTGGTCTGGGAACCGTACTTTGAGACTAAAATATGGTGTCAGTGGTGGTAGGTGAGCTTATATTCACTCCCAAATAATCATATTCTGGTTCAGCCAGTCAGTTCAGTCGCTCAGTCGTGTCCGACTCTGCGACCCCATGAATCACAGCACGCCAGGCCTCCCTGTCCATTACCAACTCCCGGGGTCCACCCAAACCCATGTCCATTGAGTCAGTGATGCCATCCAACCATCTCATCCTCTGTCGTCCCCTTCTCCTCCTGCCCTCAATCTTTCCCAGCATCAGGGTCTTTTCAAATGAATCGGCTGACTTAAAATTTTAGAATTGAAAGGGAATTCTGAGATCTTATTTAATCTCCCAAACATCATGTAAAACAAGTCAATAGTGGTAGAACTTGAGCTTCATACTCCAGAACCAACTTCTCTCCACCATCTTTTCTGCTTCTTAGATGAGGTTTCCCAGATCTGGTACAATCCCCCACTGGCACCCTGCCTTTGTGTCTCCCATATAAAATAGCTACAGCAGAAATAATTAAGGCATAGTGGAAATCATTAAGTTCTGTGTCTATAGCAATCTCAGAGGGTGCTTATGGATTTTATTCCATCAGTAAAAACAGAAAAAAATGCACATGCATTAGTTTGATTTTGGTCTCTTTGCTCTACTTTTAGAAGAAGAAAAAAATGAGTATGAAAATGTGTTCTTTCTGAGATTTTTCTCCCAGGTGTTTCCCTCTTTATTTCTCAGGTAAAGTGGGCTGCCATCTGAATAGGAATATAAGGCCCCCTGGCCTTTTTCACCCGCCATTATGCAGAGTCCATTCTCCACCCGTTAGGATTTAGTGCATCTTTGGTGAAGCCTGACAGGTACATGGAGGGTCGGCGGAGAGAGGCTGGGGGAAGGCAAGAGGGCTCAGAAAGCAGCCGTCTAATTTACGGTCTTCAGGACCATGAGGGCACAGCAAGCAGGTAAGGTCGAGTGTGCTGTCACGGGGGCTAGCCAGGCCTCCACAAACTACAGGGTTTTATTTCATTATCCTGTGACCTGCACGGCACTGCACAAAAGGCCCACTCGAGGGCCAGGGCTAATCTACTCTGACAGAATAGGATAACCTCTGCAGAACGCTGCCGCTTCCCTGCCCGATAACCAGGAGGCCAAATGCAAGCCACTGCGCTGTAGCGCTTTGGAGAAACTTTGTGACCAGTGAGAGCATTCAG
Organism: Odocoileus virginianus; assembly: GCF_023699985.2. Classification (NCBI taxonomy): domain Eukaryota; kingdom Metazoa; phylum Chordata; class Mammalia; order Artiodactyla; family Cervidae; genus Odocoileus; species Odocoileus virginianus. The sequence continues at coordinate 56,746,157 of NC_069684.1, read as the reverse complement.
AGCTTACAGCCAGGCTCTGACTCTGACTTCGTAATTGTGACCCTAGTGCTGCCTCGATGCTCGGGGCACGGGTTTGGGGTTCACATGTTGGTTCTCCCATTTGTGAGCTGGATAACTTTGACTTCTGCCAGCAATGCACAAGATCTGGGTTTGATCTCTGGGTCAGAAAGATCCCCTGGAAAAGGGCATGGCCACCTGCTCCAGTATTCTTGCCTAGAGAATTCCATGGATAGAGAAGCCTGGTGGGCTGCAGTCCACGGGGTCACAAAGAGTCCGACAGGACTGAGCAACTAACATACAATAGACTTTACCTATCCTCAATTTCTATAGGTTAGGCTTGATCAACTTGGCAGAGCACAATAATGAAAAAATTCACACCTTGATCTTATCATGACGATTAGTGGAATAACCAAGGAAATAGTTGCAAACGTGTTATGCAAAGGAGAGTTTAACAAAATGTGAAGCATGCATGCTGCTGCTGCTGCTAAGTCACTTCAGTCGTGCCCGACTCTTTGCGACCCCATGGACTGCAGCCTATCAGGCTCCTCCGTCCATGGGATTTTTCAGGCGAGAATACTGCAGTGGGGTGCCATTGCCTTCTCCAGAAGCGTGCATGGTTTCCTTATAATCAGTTCTTATTCTTCTCTTGACACAGCTGACCTCGGAATAATGTAAAAGTCACAATAAAGGTAGAGCTAAAGCAAAATAATTAATTTCATGTGCTGTTTTGCTATTGATGACACATGATATTACTCACAGCAGGTCAGAAATAATATTTTACAATAAAAAATTCCACTAACATTAAAGAAATGCTACCTAGACTCTGCAAACCAACTTCCTCCTTCAGATTGGTCTGTGTATCAATGAGTTCTTCTGTTGGTGGACAAGGAAATAAAGATAGCAGTGCATTCATGCTTTCCTTTGTAGATTTGAAAAGAAAATGATCCATGGGGATGTTTTTGATCTACAGTGAAACATAATATTCCGCTCAGGAGTTGACATTAGCATCATTATATTGGGGAAGGGGGGCAGGTAGGGACAGGGGCCCTGCATATTTTTTCCTTGTTTCCTCTCTCATCAACTGGAAACATGACAATGTTAGCACCTTATGTTCTATCTGGTATATAAAAACCAAGCATCTTGGCATTTTTGAGTGATAATTCAATGGAATTAAATTATACTCATGTGACAGCTCAACTTCACTAATGAGGTAAGTTTCAGTAAACTGTTGACAGAACTGTCTGGAAGGTTTCTTTAATTTACCAACATGTAACAACATGGGAAAAGCATTAGTCAACTAGATGAAGATGAATAAGCAGTGAGGTCTAAGGGTATTTTACATTAATACCTGACAACCTGAAAGGGTTTTTGTCACCTGCTCTATTTAGCCCAAGGCAGGCATAGAATTGCTGGTACCCGTTAGTGTGATTGACTTCCCAAAGCAATGAAAGGAATTATCTTGAAGAGGGCTGAGTGGAAAAAATGTCAGGGAAATTTCTTTTCCTTCCAGTTAACAGGAAGTATGTTCTTTGCAAAGCAGGAGAATGGTTGCACTAAAGTTGAAAGAATGTTTCAAATCTTTTCAGATGGCTTACAAGAACACATTTCATTTTTCAAACGCTTTGAGTTTGTCTTTATAGATGAGAAAAATTTGTATATATTTCTAGCCTAGTGTTGATTGGAAATAATGGAAGATTATCCTTATGCAACTAAGTAATTTATTCCAAGGCGAGAAAAGAAAGGAAACATAGGAAACATGGAATAACAGTAAATAGGAGACAAAAAAATATGCTTACAAGGCATCAAATGCTTATTGAAAGCAATCATTTGCATTCTTTGAAAATTGACCTGAAACTAATCTCTTGTAGTGTCTGGCAAGCAATATGTTTAAAGAGAAAAAATTATCTAAATGGATAAATGTAGCAACCATTAGGGGGCGCTACAGATTCCAAAATAGATATTTACATACCAAAGTCTACCAGTTTCAGTAGCCTCAGAGACAAAGAACACACACTTACCCTTACCTAAAGGGAAAAGTGGGCAGGATAAATTAGGAATTTGGGATTAAAATATACACAGTACTATATATAAAATTGATAATCGGCAAGGACCTACTATCTAGTACAGGGAACCATATTCAGTTCAGTTCAGTTCATTCACTCAATCATGTCCAACTCTTTGCGAGCCCATGGACTATAGCACGCCAGGCCTCCCTGCCCATCACCAACTTCTGGAGTTTACTCAAACTCATGTCCATTGAGTTGGTGATGCCATCCAACCATCTCATTCTCTGTCGTCCCCTTCTCCTCCTGCCATCAATCTTCCCCAGCATCAGGGTCTTTTCAAATGAGTCACCTCTATGCATCAGATGGCCAAACTATTGGAGTTTCAGCTCCAACATCAGTCCTTCTAATGAACATTCAGGACTGATTTCCTTTAGGATGGACTGGTTGGATCTCCTTGCAGTCCAAGGGACTCTCAAGAGTCTTCTCCAACACCACAGTTCAAAAGCATCAATTCTTCTGCACTCAGCTTCCTTTATAGTCCAACTCTTACTTCCATACGTGACTACTGAAAAACCATAGCATTGACTATATGGACCTTTTTGGCAAAGTAATGTCTCTGCTTTTTAATGCACTGTCTAGGTTTGTCATAGTTTTCCTTCCAAGGAGTAAGCATCTTTTTATTTCATGGCTGCAGTCACCACCTGCAGTGATTTTGGAGCCCCCCAAAATAAAGTCAGCCACTCTTTCCACCATTTCTCCATCTATTTGCCATGAAGTGATGGGACCGGATGCCAAGATCTTTGTTTTCTGAATGTTGAACTTTAAGCCAACTTTTTCACTCTCCTCTTTCACTTTCATCAAGAGGCTCTTTAGTTCTTCTTCACTTTCTGCCATAAGGGTGGTATCATCTGCATATCTGACATTATTGATATTTCTCCCAGCAATCTTGATCCAACCTGTGCTTCCTCCAGCCCAGTGTTTCTCATGATGTACTCTGCATAGAAATTAAATAAGCAGGGTGACAATATATAGCCTTGACATACTCCTTTTCCTATTTGGAACCAGTCTGTTGTTTCATGTCCAGTTCTAACTGTTGATTCCTGACCTGCATATTTGTTTCTCAAGAGACAGGTCAGGTGGTCTGGCATGGCCATTTCTTTCAGAATTTTCCACAGTTTATTGTGACCCACACAGTCAAAGGCTTTGGCACAGTCAATAAAGCAGAAGTAGATGTTTTTCTGGAACTCTCTTGCTTTTTTGATGATCCAGTGGATGTTGGCAATTTTATCTCTGGTTCCTCTGCCTTTTCAAAAACCAGCTTGAACATCTGGCAGTTCATGGTTCACATATTGCTGAAGCCTGGCTTGGAGAATTTTGAGCATTATTTTGCTAGCATGTGAGATGAGTGCAATCATGTGGTAGTTTGAACATTCTTTGGCATTGCCTTTCTTAGGGATTGGAATGAAAACTGACATTTTCCAGTCATGTGGCCACTGCTGAGTTTTCCAAATTTGCTGGCATATTGAATGCAGCATTTTCACAGCATCATCTTTTAGGATTTAAAATAGCTCAACTGGAATTCCATCACCTGCACTAGCTTTGTTCATAGTGATGCTTCCTAAGGCCCACTTGACTTCACATTCCAGGATGGCTGGCTCTAGGTGAGTGATCACACCATCATGATTATCTGGATATTGAAGATCTTTTTTGTACAGTTCTTCTGTGTACGCTTGCAACCTCTTCTTAATGTCTTCTGCTTCTGTTAGGTCCATACCATTTCTGTCCTTCATTGAGCCCGTCTTTTCATGAAGTGTTCCCTGGTATCTCTAATTTTCTTGAAGAGAGCTCTAGTCTTTCCCATTCTATTGTTATCTTCTATTTCTTCTATCTAGTATCTCATAGACCTACTATCTAGTACAGGGAACCATATTAGCATCTTATAATAACCTATAATAGAAAAGAATCTAAAAAACAATTAATATGTGGGTGTATGTACAACTCAATCACTTTGCTGTATACCTAAAGTTAACACAACTTATAAATCAGCTATATTTCAATAAAAATTTTAAAAGTAAATAAAATATTATGAAAAATAGTTTTCTCCATACCTAATCATCCTAGTCACGTTAATGTAGTGACATAGTCTCAAGGGAAGCTATGCCACAAAGAAGATGCAAAAGCAAAGACAGAAATAGTTTCTTACTATACCTGCTGGCAGGAAAACTCGAAACCACTGAGTAAATCATAAGAATTAGGAGAAAAAAGAAGGCATGACACCTTTACCTTTTTTTTCCTGGATGTGGACCATTTTTAAAGTCTTTATGAATTTGTTACAACATTGCTTCTATTTTATGTTTTGGTTTTATGACCCCGAGGCATGTGGGATTTTTGGCCCCCCCCACCAGAAACTGACCCTGCACCCCCTGCATTGGAAGGCAAAGTCTTAACCACTGGACCACCAGAGAAGTCTCTAACTCGAGGATCAAACACATTAAAGAGGACTGTCAGTTTAGCTAACCCAAACTATCAGCTAATCCACAAACCACATCTGTTTAGCTTTGAGAGAAGAATGAAGTTTATTGGGATTCTTCACAGCAAGTTACACTTCTCATTTTATCTTGATTTGACAAATATTCTAGTGATTTTGCATTTTCAGAATACACAGTGATTTGTCAGAGGCCCTTGCAAAACAATCCCCAAGAAAAAGAAATGCTAAAAGGCAAAGTGAGAAGGCCTAACAGATAGCTGAGAAAAGAAGAGAAGTGAAAGGCAAAGGAGAAATGGAAAGATATACCCATCTGAATGCAGAGTTCCAAAGAATAGCAAGGAGAGATAAGAAAGACTTCCTTAGTGATCAATGCAAAGAAATAGAAGAAAACAATAGAATGGGAAGGACTAGAGATATCTTCAAGAAAATTAGAGACAGCAAGGGAACATTTCATGAAAAGATGGGCACAGTAAAGGACAGAAATTATATGGACATAACAGAAGTAGAAGATATCAAGAAGAGGAGGCAAGAATACACAGAAGAACTATACAAAAAAGATCTTCATGACCCAGGTAACCATGATGGTGTGATCACTGGACTAGAGCCAGATATTCTGGAATGTGAAGTCTAGTGAGTCTTAGGAAGCATCACAAACAAAGCTAGAGGAGGTGATGGAATTCCAGCCGAGTTATTTCAAATCCTAAAAGATGATGCTGTGAAAGTGCTGCACTCAATATGCCAGTACATTTGGAGAACTCAGCAGTAGTGACAAGACTGGAAAATGTCAGCTTCATTCCACTCCCAAAGAAAGGCAATGCCAAAGAATGTTCAAACTACAACATAATTGCACTCATCTCACACGCTAGTAAAGTAATGCTCAAAATTCTCCAAGCCAGGCTCCAACAGTACATGAACTGAGAACTTCCAGATGTTCAAGCTGGATTTAGAAAGGGCAGAGAAACCAGAGATCAAATAGCCAACATCTGTTGGATCATAGAAAAAACAATAGAATTCCAGAAAAACATCTACTTCTGCTTTATTGACTGTGCCAAAGCCTTTGACTGTGTGGGTCACAACAAACTATGGAAAATTCTGAAAGAAATGGGAATACCAGACTACCTTATCTGCCTCCTGAGAAATCTGTATGCAGCTCAAGAAGCAACAGTTAGAACTGGACATGAAACAACAGACTGGTTCCAAATAGGAAAAGGAGTATGTCAAGGCTATATATTGTCACCCTGCTTATTTAACTTCTATGCAGAGTACGTCATGAGAAACGCTGGGCTGGGTGAAGCACAAACTGGAATTGCCAGGAGAAATGCCAACAACCTCGGATTTACAGATGACACGACTCTTACCATAGAAAGCAAAGAGGAACTGAAGAGCCTCTTGTTGAAAGTGAAAGAGGAGAGTGAAAAAGCTGGCTTAAAACTCAACATTCAAGAAACAAAGATCATGGCATCCAGTCCCATCACTTCATGGCAAATAGATGGGGAAACAATGGAAACAGTGACAGAGTTTATTTTCTTGGACTCCAAAATCACTGCAGATGGTGACTGCAGCCATGAAATTAAAAGACACTCGCTCCAAGAAAAGCTATGACCAACCTCAACAGCATATTAAAAAGCAGGGACATTGCTTTACTGACAAAGGTCCATCTAGTCAAAGCTATGTTTATTCCAGTAGTCATGTATGGATGTGAGAGTTGGACTATAAACAAAGCTGAGTGCCGAAGAATTGATGCTTTTGAACTGTGGTATTGAAGAAGACTCTTGAGAGTCCCTTGGACTGCAGGGAGATCAAACCAGTCCATCCTAAAGAAAATCAACCCTGAATATTCACTAAAGGATTGATGCTGAAGCTGAAGCTCCAATACTTTGGCCACCTGATGCAAAAAGCCAACTCATTGGAAAAGACCCCAATGCTCGGAAAGATTGAAGGTTGGAAGAGAAGGTGACGACAGAGGATGAGATGGTTGGATGGCATCACTGACTCAATGGATACGAGTTTGAGTAAGTTCCTGGGAGGTGGTGATGGACAGGGAAGCCTGGCGCACTGCAGTCACTGGAGTGGCAAAGATTTGGATATGACTGAGTGACTGAACTGACTGACTGATTTGCAAGACAGGCTAGTAGGAAGATGATTGTGCGTGCTTAGTCGCTTCAGTTGTTTCTGACTCTTCGATCTGTTGGGCTATAGCTCGCCAGGCTCCTCTGTCCATGGGAGATTCTCCAGGCAAGAATACTGGAGTGGGCTGTGTACCCTCCTCTAGGGGATCTCCTGACCCAGGGATAGAACCCGCATCTCTTATGTCTCTGGCATTGGCAGGCAGCTTCTTTATCACTAGCACCACCTGGGAAGCCCAGGAGGAAGATCATGGAAAAAGAAAAAGAAAATCACCTGAAAAGAAATTTAAAAAGAAACTGAATTTTCACAGTTTCAGCTTTGTCAGCTCTAAGTATCGACCTGAGTGGTAACAAAGGATGTGAAAACCATTCAGTGGTATTGTCAACACACACATATACATCTATAATTTCAAGCTGAACCGTGGAGTAAGACGTAAATTCTGCCAATGGAAAAGCTCTAGGTTGGTCGGAACATACTGACAAAGGGTCTGCTGGACAGAATGGGAAGTATAACAAAAGGGCCGGTTAATTCCAGAGATTACTTCTTTTGCTGGCCTCAGATACCACCTCCGACTCAACACTGTTTCCAGTCTCTAAGAAAATCCTAATAACAATAATTGCTAAACTCTTTCCCATGTTCTGTTATTTACAAAGACTCCTATCAGTTCATTTGCTTCTGTGAGATAGGTAGGGTCAGTATTTTTATAAAACCTGACAGACAAGACACTGACTTCGGCAACTCCCCAGAGTGCAAAGCAACTGAATAAGTCACAAACTCAAGCCCTGGGACTACAGATCCTAGTACTTTTATTATTTTTTTTTCCACTGAGTTGAAACGTCATGGAACATCTAGGGGCAAAGTTGCAGGTTTTGAGGTGGGCTGGTACATTCCAAGTGGAAACTGAATATCCCAAAGGGCTTTGATCTGAGTGGCCCTCATAGAGAATTCAAGAGAACGGATTCCAGCCTTCCACAGTCAGACTAGGCACAGGGAGACAACTAACTTGATTCTTTCCTTTACTTTTCTCTTAACTATGTAAAAAACATGTGCCTGGAGGGTTCCAAAGTAGTGAAAGCCAAACATTCTTTTTGAGTTCTTTTTTTCCCTCACTCTATTACTTTTTTATTAGTAGAAGCAATATAACAAAAATATGAGTAACAGTATTTGTAGATTTTTCCAAATATCTGTTATATAAATTTCTAAATTAGAACAACTGGGTTCAAAGATATGAACATTTAATGTTTGACATATAGTTAAAATGCTTTCCTTTGAATTTCTTTTATTTTTTGAATTGAAGTATAGTTGATTTATAATACTGTGTCAGTTTCAGGTGTAGAGCAAAGTGATTTGGTTTTATATATATTCTTTTTTTTCTATTCTTTTCCATTACAGTTTATTACAAGATATTGAATATAGTCTCCTGTGCTATACAGTAAAATCCTTGCTGTTAATCTCTTCTATGTGGTAGTATATATTGGTTAATTCCATATGTGAGTCCTTTCACATTATAGAATAATATAAAGTTAACAATAAAAGCAAACGACCAACAGTGAAAGAAAATAGCTTCACACCTACAAAATATTTTACTATAAGATCTCAGTTGAAACTGCTTATCTGAATAGTAATACCTTTCTCACCTAACAAGGTATATATATATATATATATATATATATATATATAGCTGAAACTTGAACCTTAGCTAGTTATAAGACAGTTCTAAACAGTGTTAGGTCAAACGAATTGTCTGGCCATTATTCTGACCAGGTAAAAATAGCCAAGCCATAGATTGATGGAAACGGTTTTAAACTAAAAGTGAACAATCAAATTTTGTCTGGGATTGACTCATCTATCGAGTCATTTTGTAAAATCTAAATAATATTAATAACTAATGATAGTTAAATTTTTTTGACTGCTTAGTGTGAGCCAGAAACTGCATTTACAAATGTTACATAATTTCGTTCCCGTACAGTTACATGAATGCCGATACTGTTACTAGCCACGTAGAAAAGATGTGAAAAACAGACTGAGTGCCTAGGTAACTTGTCCACATTATACAGCTACTAATCAGCTGAGCTATCACTTGAATCCAGGTCTGTAGTGTTCCAGAGTCTAAACCTTTTACTATGTCCATTTGACTCAGACTTAGCCAGATCCTCTGTCTCAGTTAACTTCTGAGTATATATATATACTATGTATATATAGGAATATAGTTCTGCTATATTCCTAATTCTGGTTATCAAACACAAAGACAACTTACTTTGGAAAGATAGAATTAAGTTAAATCAATTGAGAGCAAAATGGAATACATACTAACAGGAAAGCCTGCTTTCTATAATGAGGAAGTTTGGCGCCAAGCTGAGTAACCAATGCATGACCAGGAATTGTATCAGAGTGATTCTTTTCAAATAAGAAATTAATCTTCTGGATATACTTGAATTCAAACATAAAAATGTATTACAAAGAATTTAAAATTGTGTGTAATAGGAAAAGACAAAAAATTTAGATGGAGCCAGAAGAATAAATAAATTATGACAAATACATACAAGAAAGTATTGTGCAACCTTAAAAGAAATTAAACATATTAGTGTATGCTAAGAGATCAGTCACCAAGACATATAGTTATGTGAAAAATCAAAGTTCTGACTAGCATGACCAGTAGGTTACGCCAAGTGGATCTCAAAATATAGACATACAAATTCATACAAAATAGAATATCATTGGGAAGAGCTACAAGATCCTGGTATTGTCTTTGAAGACAGAATACTTCAGGGTAACCTACTATTTCCCCAAATATGTGCTTGGCCATCAACACACCCAAGTGTTGGATTGAGGTTACAGACTGCAACTCCTGGACAGCCCGCCCAGTGGATTGATTGTCCACAATCAGCAGGAACATTTCTAGGTGAAGTGCAAATTGCTTTCTCTCGTGCTTGACCCTTCCAAGCCATAATAATAATTGCTGCTGTGTTGCAAGCGAGGCTTATGAACAAAGCAAGGGTTAGCACCTTCCCCTCAGGAAAGCCACCAAGAAGCAGGGACTGCACACATCTGATTGTGACAAATGCCTATCTTACCTGCTAATCAGTGCCTAGTAGTAGCTGTCTTGTAATCTCACCAAGGCAGAAAACACCACACTGCTCAGCTCAAAAACAAAACAAAAAACACACACATCAAATCTTCTGCTTCTATATATTTCTGTTAACAAATGAAATAGGTTCAATTTTAATCATATGAGCAGTCAATCAAATATCAAATTGAAAACAATGAACTACAAAAAGCCTCCTGGAAGTCACTTAGCATTGATAAATTAGTAATGTATTATTAAATTATTCATATCTTTTTTCTTCAGACTATAATGATATACTGTACACAGCACTGATAATTTACTTAGGCTGAGTCCATTCATTTAATTATGCTGCTAAACTTGGTAGGCCAATTGGTCATCATGAGAGTTTCCAGGCAAGCTAATCACAAATATATAGAACATGTTCCTTATTGTCCCCAGCGGCTAAGTGCTAAAATGCTATTTAGTGCTCAGAAGGTTAATGTCCTGCTTATGTAAATTGTCCAATTTAACATTCAGCAGCAGTATCATAAATTCTGGCTCCAGGATTTCATTAAACGTATGTTCAAACTAGTTGACCTTAAAGGTTAACAAGCACAAGTTAAACAGGACAATTATTTAACTCACTTCTTATCAAGAGACTGAAGTGTACTAGCCATTTAATAGCTCTGCAGACTCACAATTAGAATTCTTCGAAGGTCTCTGATAAAATGGCAGGTCATGAATTTTCATAAGGATGTCAGATAATAACTATTTATAGGCACTTGTTTTTCTTTCTTATAAACTTAAACTTTGATCTTAACATTCAATTAGAAATAAGTCCACAGAGAAGGACTAGGTGACTCAAGTTGCTAGGGTTTGCCTTCATTTGGGTGTGCAGGAGGACTTAAGACCTCATCTCTGCTTTCTCATTCATGGAAATTAACATGAAAGTCAGGGCCTCTCCATTAAGGGTGCAGAGCTCAGATGAAGCACAGAACCCAACACTGAGAAACAACATCACTCACTGGTTTGGGACATTCCACTGAAACGTTTGATTTTTATCTTAGAAGACCCCCAAATGTCTATTAACCTCCTGGGAAAAAAAATGCATTCACTTTTGCATTTATATCATGAGGGGTTTTAATACAGTAGCAAGTTAGATGATTCAAGATATCCTTTTCCTCACCAGTCTGGTTTCTTCTCCTACTCTGCTTGAGCATTATTTTTGTGAAATGGGAGTGAATCACTGGACATACTCAATATGGCTCTGCTCCCTACACTGGGGTGAAGCTTGGAGCAAAGTCCCTGGGCTGGCATTTCCATGTGCTTCTTTCTGCATCAGGATCAGGCAGTCGCTTCGAGGAAGCATTAAATTGGTAACCACACAATCTCAATATTGGACAGCCACTGTCCACCAGGAAAAGGCCCAGAAGTGTTCTCTCTTGCACGTTTAACTGTTCAGACTGCAGGCTCTTTGGAAGATAAAGCAGCAAAGAAGAACAAATGGGACTTTATTAATAAATCATGAGCTGAATTTCTGTTAGGAGCTGAAATGGAGGAAAAAAATGTGTCTGAATTGCCTGTGGCTATGTTTATGAGGGGGTGTGATAAATAATTTTTAAAATTTTGCAATTTACCTTTGGTTAAAGTAATTAGATGCAATGATAGAAAAGGAATAGATAGATAGATAAATGTTAAATAATACCTATGCTTGACCCAGTTCCTCTTTGTGCATTTCTCATTTGCCCAGAGGTTACTTATTTTTAGGAGCTGTTTAAAAAAATGATATAAGGAAGATATATTTTCTAGCATGAAAATATGTGACAGTGTTTTATATCCTCTTGTGTTGCTCTTCATCCAAACTTCATCTTTTGAATATTGGCTTCAAATCCTGCCTGAAAGGGGACATAAATAAAGTGAAATGGCTAATGGACTAAAAACACTTATGATCAGGTTTTCATAACTAACATTATTGATAGCTTCTCCCTCGCAGGCACCCACATTCAGTGCAATATCCATTTCTAAAGTAAGATTTAGAGCTCTATTTGCAATAAAAAAGCTAGCACATGCAAATAAAGAATGCTAGAGTGAGGCCAAGAATGCATTCCCCCCTCCCCTCCCCCGAGAGATGGGGGAAAGACCTCTTTCCAAAGCAGAACTGACCCAGGGGGACACAGAACTCTTTTTCAGATTTCAGACGTGGCTGTGCATTTAATGGTGCTCTGGAAAAGTCTTCAGGGACAGGAAATTGTTAAGTCCTGAATCTGGAAGCAACCATTGCTGTCTTCTCAGTGGTATTAGCATTTGCACTTGGTCAGGTAAATAAATCTGCATGTCTGTACATTGAAACAATAACAAGATTGCCCTGCAGTAAATGTAACATAGTGCAAATAAGGAAGCAGGCAAGATGGGAGTATTTTCAGGGAGTCTGGTGATTTCCGTGTCCATTTTCATGTGACTTTCCTGTTGTCGTTTTTCTTTTTACTCCAAGGATTTCTATTTTAGAAAAGAGAGTGGAAGAAAAGCCTTTCCAATGACTGGAAATTTATTTTGTGTTTAAAAATGTTTTTATCAATAACTCTCTCTTTAAAAATATTCTATCTATAGTAACAATAAGAGGATACTAACAAGCAGAAAGCTTTTTATCTGCTTCTTGCTATTTAGATGTGATTTAGGGAGTCACAATTTTCTTCTCTTTTCGTTCTTACTGTTCCCATCTCAGCAGAAAAGAATTTTTTTCTTCAAACTCTGTACTTTATTATTGTAACTTAAAAAATTAAGTTCAGATTGACCTTGGGTGGCTTTGGCCTGCAGTGACTCAGAGCAGGGCTTGGGCTCCAGGTCAGAGATTGAGGATGGGTCACAGCAGTGAGGGCATCAAATTCCAGCCACTAGACCAAAGGTCAAGGCCTAGGCCCTTCAGCCCGGCAGAAATGAATTCCCTCAAAGATGGAAAGTAGAGAAACAAGTATAGTATGTATTAGGAGGAACAAAAGCACAGGAGATGGGGACAGATTCAGAGAGAGAGAGAGTTGCTGAGTCGTGCTCTCACGACATTTACATGGGGCATTTCTTCTGGGTTTCCTTTGGCCGATCATTTTGATTTGCTCAGTTCTGAGTCCATATTTAGTAAATCTCAGGATCCTCCCATGGGTGCACATGCATCTCTCAGCCAAGATGGGTTCTACAGAAGAAGCATATGGGCAAAGCATCTCTTAACATCACTTCCCTTTTGACCTCCAAAGAGCCTTTCTGCACATGTGTGGGTGGGGAGGTCTCCTGACTTGAAATTGAGAACTATGTGGTCTGAGCAGCGTCCAGCCTCCTCTCTCCACTGTCCTGCTATTCTTGTCTTGGTGTTTCAGTCCACAGGGAATGAAACTCCAATTGCTTTACTCTTGGGGGTTGGTAGGGAGGGGAATATCTACCTCCTGTCTCAAGATTACAAAGAAAACTGTAAATCATGGCTTTATTAAATTAATTCAATAGAGGATTGGATTTGTGGGACTGGTATAGTTACTCAGGTCTACAGCTTCTACTATGGAAGAATCCCCTCCTTCAATTATATTGGAAGTCTGAAAACAGTAGAATCCAGTATATGGTCCCCCTGGATCCCTTCCCCTCTTGGCACTGTCTATTAATACTAGAGATTATCACTTCTGTACTCTAAAGAATAAGGATGGTTTCAAACTATACAGCAATCAACAGCAAAACCTCTCTTCCTCCCTTCAGAATCACATGGTCCTGAAAAGTACTAGTGAGAAAGAAAAATGTTTTATACAGGAAATGGCAAAGATTTCAAGCCCAAGTGCTGGGACGTAGTTGTGAGTCCCTATTATCGTCCTCTCTTTTGTCTGAATTTGAGAATAACAGAGAATGAAGAACGATGTGAAAAGGAGGATGTGCAATCACCGCACACTCTTCATAAATGGCATAGTCGTTGCTCAGAGGCAAGCTGAGGCCTCACTGCTGATGACAGACACCACCCAGATGCCAGATGCAGTTGATGCTACCTGGGAGCAGGGGGGTGTGAGGCTGGGAATGATGAGAGAAGTGTGACCCTATCTCCCCACTCCCTCACATCACCCACTCCCACCTGTTGAGCAAAGAAGGGCCAGCAGTCCACATCGCAAATCCAACCTGCTACAGGCCAGCGCTCATCCAGAGAGTGTCCCTAATGGGAGAGACAAGGGGATACTGAAGTGGATGCTCAGCTCAACGGGATACTCAGGTCATGGGACAGCTAGGGTGGTGAAACATCAGGAATGAGTGGCGGCTAGGTGAAGAACGGCGGAAGGCACGCTAGCCTAAGAGAAGGAAGGAGGTTGTCATGAGTTAAATTGTCTCTCCCTGAAAGATCCGCTCAAGTCCTCATTTTGGCCTCAGTGGCGTGAGCTTATTCAGAGATAGGGTCTAGGCAGATGAAGTCAAGTTCAGATGAAGGATTCAAGAAGGCCCTACAGTGCAGCACGGGGAACTCTGCCCGATGTCCTGCGGCAGCCTGGATGGGAGCAGAGGCCAGGGGGGCATGTGGATACGTGTGTAAGTACGGCTGAGTCACTTTGCCGTGCACCTGGAACTATCACAGCACTGCCAGCTGGTTACACGCCAACACAAAATAAAAGGCTTTGATAAAATAAAAATAAATAAATAAAATGGTGAGGTTGTACGGGATTAGAGGGTGCTCTAAATCCAATAACTGTCGTTCTTATCAAGAGAGAGACAGAGATACAGAGAGACTGTCACATGATGATGGAGGCAGGGAACAGAGTGACATGTGCTCAAGCCAGGGAACTCCAAGGATGACAACCTCCCGCCAGAAATTAGGGGAGGGACATGGAACACCTGTCTCAGAGCGTACAGGAGAAACCAGTCCTGCTGACTCCCTGATTTCAAATGTCTAGGCTCCAGTATGATGCAAGAATACATTTGCGTTATTTTAAGCCATCTAGTATGTGGTACTTGGTGTCAGCCCTAGGAAACTAATTGTTGTTGTTCACTCGCTCAGCCATGTCTGACTCTTTTCAACCCCATGGACTGCAGCACACCAGGCTTCCCTGTCCTTCACTATCTCCCAGAGTTTGCTCAACCTCATGTCCATTGAGTCGGTGATGCCATCCAACCATCTCATCCTCTGTCTCCCCCTTCTCCTCTTGCCCTCAATCTTTCCCAGCATCAGGGTGTTTTCCAGTGAGCTGGCTCTTTGCATCAGGGGGCCAAGTGATTGGAGCTTCAGTTTTAGCATCAGTCCTTCCAATGAATATTCAGGATTGAGTTCCTTTAGGACTGACTGGTTTGACCTCCTTGCAGTCCAAGGGACTCTCCAGTACCACAGTTTGAAAGCATCAAACTAATATAGGTAGGAACTTGACCTCCTTCCTTGCTCCCAGTTCCTCCCAGCAGTCCGCTGGGTCAGAATTTGTGCTGTTATCTTGCATACTCTCCTGAACAGACCTCTCAGACCAACTGGCACTGATTACACTAAACGCAAGGATCACCACTCAGAAGTCTCGAGGTCTTTTCTCAAACTGGACCTGCCTCTCAGTCAGCGAGGCCACTGAGATTTGATTTTGTTCTAGTGTCTGAGAACAGATTTTCAACTTCTATTAATTTCTCTTTCTATCCCCAAGTTTAAAAGAAGTTCTTAGCTTTTCTCCTGCTTCTCCCATATCTTTCTCTAAAAGCAGTCCTTGGCTTGCTTGGGCCCACTTCCCACTCATCTTCTAAAAGTTTACCAAATATCATACTCTTTATGGTTGGCAGGAACAGGCAAATGTAACTGGTTGCATTCAGAGCTTAGGTTTGGAGCTTAGACACTTTTGATGGAGTTTAAGGGAAAATGAATCTGGCAGTTTCGGTTAGCCTATCCCCAGACACTACGTCATTGTCTCCTGCAGGGCTGATGCCTAAGAGCTTTTCAGACAAGAGTCCCTGGCAGTAGTGCTCAGTTTAAGGTTAGATAATCATAACCATGTCAATTTTGGCAACATGTGCAATTGCCACTATCTGTAACATCCACAAATTACAGTTAATAACTCCAAAAGAACAGGGTTTGGAATTATGATTGACAGACCACTTTGTATTAGGTTTCTAATGCTCATGACTAGTCCAGGGCTGGATTGACATGACATGAATACCGGGACTAATTTTTTCCCCCCACAATATAATTATTCAAACTAAGTTACTAATGACATAGCATATATACATGTATATATCTTCTTGACACCACTACAATTACTCATATACTGTATACATAACTCTTATAATATCTGTTCCCCAAAGAATTCTTTAAAAATTTTTTTGCTTTTTACATGATTTTAAAAGTTACTCTCATCTACAGTTACTACAAAATATTGGCTATATCCCCCATGTTGTATAATACATCCTTGATACTATCTTATACCCAATAATTTATACCTTCCCCTCCACCCCCACACTGGTAACCACTAGTTTGATCTCTCTGTCTCTGATTCTGCTTCTTTTTTTTTGTTTTATTCACTAGTTTGTTTTATTTTTAAGGGTTCACACGTAAGTTATATCATACAGTAGTGTCTTTCTCTGTCTGACTTACTTATTTAGTATAATACCTCCAAATCCAACATATTGCTACATTGCAAAATGTCCCTTTTCATGACTGAGCAGTATCCTTATAAGTGTGTGCTTCTACTTTATCATTTATTCATGAGACCTTAGGTTCTCCCATATCTTGGCAGTGTAAATCTTGGCTGCTATGAACACTGGGGTACATGTATCTTTTTGAATTACTGTATTTGTTTCTAAAGAACTCTTTCAACCATTTAGGGGAACAAAATACTTGTGTATAATTTCCACTTGCTAACTTTCACGATCTGTTCCAAAAGTCAACTACAGTTACAGCCAAAGCATTTCATGGGACTTATAAACCATCAAACCTTCACACTAAAAGGGAGGCTCTTCTCAGGTAAAGTTTAAAATGAAACATAGTTTTAAAGGGTCTCCTTCCTGCTAGTAAGTTTGCCTCTGTTTCGGAAACTTCTGCGTTAAACTTAATGACTTTACAGGTTGAAAGGGATCACAGTTGCCTTTTGTCGGGGGAACCTCAGGCAGGCCGTTGAGAAGTGTCAAGTCTTTTTCTCTCCCAAAAAGTGTGGTTTTTGTGTAGGTGTTCACAAATGCGACCCGGGTGGGAGGCAATATAGGTTGCCCTTTGGTCCCTGGTCCCCTCCTTTTCTATCCTTTTGGAGGGGGGTGTCCTTATTGATCCCGTCGAGATAGGGTGGGGGCATTGGGAATTTGGTGGCAAGGCCCCCCTACCGGGAGGGGGGAAATTCCCGGTTTTAAAAGGGGGCGAGTGTCTTTGGGTGGCTGCCCCCGGCGGCCGACAGCCGCCCCCTTACCTCTTTCCTTTGGGTCTTCCCTTTTTTTGGGGCCCGGGGGAAAATGCACTTAGTAATGCTCGGGGCAATTGGGGCTTCTAGGAGCCTGCGAATCTCAGGCAAATTCTTGGACTTCTTTTCCCCCAGTGTCCCAAAAACCCCTTTTTGATTATGGGGCCCTGGATGTGGAAATGCTGAAGGCGTATCGATGTCCGTGAAAAAGGTGACTCTTTTCCCTTTCGCTCGCTCTAGAGCTTTTATTTGGGGAAAACAATTTGGCCCTTTTGTGCAGAGTATTTGGGGGGAGTGTTTTAGCCCAATCGTCTGCCCAGATCATAACTATGGGGCCCCCCATTTTCTTTGCCGTCTTTTACATAAATGCTCCCTCGGGAACCCCTACGCTCATGTTGTTTGTGGCCATCAGTTAAGTTTTTCGTGCGCCCGGGCCTCAGCCGTATCTCAACATATGGAAGGGCGGCCTTTCTCTGGGTTAGGGGGAGCGTGGTGGATTTGGAAGAGGGGGTCTGAAAACGCCCGTGGGGATGAGCAGCAGGGCCCGGTAATGTGTCAAGCGGGCGTTGGCGATCCCTTACCCCGGCGGTGCTTCAAAACCCCTTCGATGGGTGGGGGGTGAAGCCAGAGGTTTTGCCCTACGTAACTTGTCGGCGTCGCGACGAGGAGGGCAGTGGCTGCAATGATGCGAAGGCAACGGGGCCCCCCAGCGGCCACCGGGGGCCAATGCTTTGACGGTAAGCTACTGGCCGTTTCCTGGTCCCATTGTGCGTTAAGACCCCTTTCCAATTCCTTGCTTTCATCTATAAAAAAATTGGAATGGCTTGTTGGGGTTGGAGGCAAGAGTGGGGCTTCTGTAGGGCCCCCTCTGGTTTTGGAAAGCCTGTTTCGGGCTAGTCCAGGTCCCCGTTTGGAGTCTCTTTGTTCCTTTTTAAAAAAGGCCCCAGCCTTCTTGCAAACCCCCGATCCCCAGTCTAAATATCCAACAGTCCCAGAAACTCCCTACCCCGGCGGGGGGTTTGGGGTTGGTATCTGAGTATTGTTCCCCTTTATGGTGGGTTAGCCCCGTTGCCCCTTTCTGATTTATACCCCAAAAAAGGTGACCCCTTTCCGGGTATTTGTGCCCTTTTTTGCGCTAGCGCGTACCCCAAGGTTTCCTAGGGTTTTTTAAGAGGTCCCGGTGGACGGCTGCAGCCTCCTCCGTGGTCCCCCAAAATTTAAGGGCAAAACTACATATTTGCAGAATGACCCTTGGTGGGGAGTCCGATATTCTAGAGGTCCTCACTAGGCCTCATTAAAAAGGTAGGGGGGTTCTTTAAACCCTGTGGGAGGGGGTCCAAATTAAATGCTACCCGGGGGGCCCTCCCCCCCGGTCCACTCAAAGGCAAATATCTCCTGGCTCTGGGCCGCCCGGGGAGGCTGAAAAAGGATCTTTCAAGTCCGCACGTGTACCCAATGTACTCAGGGAGCAGACTGTAGGGGGTTTTAGGGTTAGGGGACTGGGGTGGATGTACTCACCCCCCTTGTTGACTTCTGAGGTTGGACAGGTCTGTAATCTGTCCCCCTGGCTTTTTCCCGGGGTAAGGGGGTTTCCAAGGGGGTTGGCACCCCCCTAGAATTCCGGAACCATGGCCGTGTGTGGGGAGTGATCCCCCCCGACCTCCGGCTCATAGGATATGTTTCACCCCCACAGAATGCCTCGGCCTTTAGCCGATGCGACCCGGATGCCCCTTTTTTGGCCAGTCCCTTCTGCCGTTTTGCCAGGCCAAGGGTATTTATGGACCCGGGTTGTATTTGGTGCTATGACCTCTGAGGGTTAGGCACAAAAAGTCTGTATTATCCTTAAGGCTAGGGTTTTAAGAATGTTCGGCTGTCCAAGTCCATCTGTGTGACATTCCCCCCGGGTCAAAAAAGGATTGGCATTACTTTAGTCAAAAAAGTCTCTTCCAAGTGAGGGGGGTGGGCATTTGGGATCACCAAAAAACGAATGGGACACCGGTGGGTCCCCCGATTTTTCTTTTTTTTCTGTGGGCCAACAAATCTTTTTGTTTCCCCCTGGCTTTGCATTTTGCTGGTTTTCTTGACATTGGTCCCAGCCCCCTTTTTTTTAAAAAAGGAGTGTTGGGCGCTGTTCTCCATGAAGCCCCGGGTTTCCCCCCACATTTTGGTTCCCAGGACTGGGGAGGGGGGCCGCCTTGACTCCCTAGTCACTGTCTTCTCCCAGTATAAGGGCCCCATTTGGGGGGACTTTTTCCTCGGGCCATCCTGTCCTTTAGTCTTTTGAGCATGTTTTTCCAGTGCCCCCCGTTCCTTGCAGTAAGCACATTGATCTTTTTTTAAGGTCTGTCTCTCAGCTTTTTTTCTTTCCGTTGTCGGCCCGAGCTCCCCCTCTCCTGATCCCGGGTTCTCATCCCGCAAAAAGAATCTTGGTGTCCCTTTTGGTTCTTTGGTTCTCCCTGTCCTATACCCCTATTTTTTTTCCCGATCTTTTTGTAGTTCTCTCTCCCCCCGTCTAATCCCTTTTCCTTTCCTTGCAGTCCCCTTGTTATTTAAACTTTTCAGCTGTTTCAATAAATCCTGTTTTGTTGCTCTCCCGCCCCCTATTTTCGCAATTTCTTTTGATGTCTGGAGCTGCCTGGGTTTACAAATGTAGTTCCGGCGGCCAGCGATTCGTAAACCTGGGGGGGTTTTGGGTGTGTATTGTCTAAAAAAATTCCCTTAGCCTCTCTAAGAAGGCTGCGGACTTTTAGTGGGCTCTTGCCTCACCCGATTTACTTTGCCAAATTGGTTTGGGTTCCTTGCTGCAGCCCTAGGCCCGCTCAGAGTCTGGCGGTACACTCGGGCGCTCCCTACCTTCCCACCCCCTCGAAAAACCCAGTTAGGTCGCAGAAGGGAAACCCCCCGTCCACGAGATGAGGTGAGCGTAGGTCCCGTCGACCCGGGGATTTTTCGGCCTTGCCAGGATTCGTCCCCTTCCCCCGTGGTGAAGAGTACCTGTAACAACTGTTGGCAATCACCCAGGTGGGGTTAGAGTAAACAGAAAAGGTCTAAGGGCAATGAGGCCCCGGGGCTTTTCCGAGAAAGGGGGGTTTTTTGGGTTTTTCCCAAATTTTATTGGTCCTCGTGGAGAAGGGGCCCGTACTGATAGGTCCCTTTCTCCGTGGGGCTGGTCCCACCCCGGGCGGGGGTGCCCTGAAAAGTGGATGACGGAACTTGGGTCCCCAGGGTCTTGCATACCCTATTCCCCTAGTCCCTTCCCCCGGGGCCCCGTGCCCCGGTCCTCCCCGTGGGCCCCCTTGGGGCGCCCTTCCGATCCTTCCTACCCGGGGGTTCTAAGGGGGGTAAAAAGGGGGGGGTTTGCTTTGTTTTAAGTTATTAGGTTTGGGCAAGGGAATCCCGAAAGACCCTTTACTCTTTTCTTCTTAGTTTTTCCGAAGTGAGTTCCACACCCGGACCCGGGATTAGAAGTTTGTGGCGAAGGTTTTAACCGTTAGGTGGGTTTTTCTACCCGATCTTGCCAGACCACGATATAAGGACCCGGTTGGATGGCCCCCGGGGGCTGGTGCCATTTTCTTTTTTTTCAATGTGTATTATGGAGGGGGTTTAAACGTACCCTCGGGGTCCCTCCCCTGGAGGGTAGGCCATTCTGCAAACAAAAAATTTTAATTTATTTTCTTGACTGACGAGACAAGTTAGAGCCCTGGCTTCCTCCGGAAAATGTCAGTCATGGGAGGAGTGGAGTAGATTTTCCCCGACCCATGTTAAGGAACAAGTGGTATGGGGAAAAAGGGGGGAGGAAGTCAATGGGGAAAAACCAAACCAAAAAACTTAGGAGTGGTGGCGGGCCAAAAAGGTTGGGTTAAAGGTATGCTTTTGGAATGTTTATGTGCCTGCGTCGTTTTCCGGAAGTTTTCTTTCTGGGGGCGGGACCTGGGGTTTTTTGGCCGTTCCGTGACCCCCCTTTTCCTTTCACGGGAGTTTCAAGTGGGGAGGCGCCCCGCGGCTTTAAATGCCTGACCCGTGCCCCCACCAAAAATTTTTTGGCCCGTTTCGTTTGAGGTATTAAGGGGGAGTTTACCGGTCGGGCTCTATTATTAGGCTCATTTTGGGGCCTTTAGGTCCCCAGAGTGTAGCCCTGGCCAGGACCATAATTGCCCCCCAATCGTTCGCCCCTTACTGAAGCTCCCCAAAAAAAATTTTGGGAAAATTGAGACCCGATCAGACAAAAAGAAATAGCAAATGTACACCAAAAGAAAACAAGAAGTGAGACAATGCCGGGACTACAAAACCGGAGCGGCGTGACAAAACACGGACAGGACCAAATTTTGGCCGCACCCAAATGCTGGTTTTGGGGGGTGCCTCCCCCCTAACGACCAACTTCCAAACAGTGTCCCTGGTAATGCCGCGGGATCAGGGGACGAAAGACCCTTTTCCGCAGAGCGGTCGCCCCCCCCGCGTTTTCGCTGGCCTTTGGGCTCACACCCGGGAGGAACGTTCCCCTTGTCCTGACCAGTTACCTCCCTGCTTCCCAGAGGCCCGGTTTACATGGATTTCCTGTCCCGTTACCCCCTGCTCTCTGCCGGCCCCGGTTTCACTGGATTTCCTGACCTGACGGGTAGGTATCGTTTGGATTCTTTTTTCTGTCTTGGGGGTTTCTTTCCTCGCAAGGGATCCCGGACGAGGGGGGCCCCAAAAGTTTTGCCCGATTCCAATCCCCGAGCGGGAAGAGAGGGAAAACTACCAAGAGACAATGCAAAACGCAAGAAGGGGTTTTTTGCTAGCTCGGCTAGGGCCCCGCTGTGTCAACGCAGTGGGCCCCAAAGGGTGAGAGCCCCGAGCCCAGTTTTCTACCCCATTTATAGAACATCCAATTTCAAAAAATAAGAGGGGTCATTTAGGAAGCGGATTGGTTCATGTTCGCGGGGGGGCCTTTCATTGGTCAGACATTCGCGCGCGCGGGATCTTTCCGTAAACAAGTTCTGATTGGCTGTATCTGGGTGGCCTGATAGTCTCTGACTGGTTGTGTCTTGGTGACCTGATAGTCGCCTTAGTTGCCAGGGTGAGGGCCTGGTCTTCCTGCTTCTGCCTCCTATCATGGCGTTATGTTTGCTCTTCCTACATTCCGTTTGTTCTTCCTACATTATCAATAACTCTCTCTTTAAAAATATTCTATCTATAGTAACAATAAGAGGGTACTAACAAGCAGAAAGCTTTTTATCTGCTTCTTGCTATTTAGATGTGATTTAGGGAGTCACAATTTTCTTCTCTTTTCTTTCTTACTGTTCCCATCTCAGCAGAAAAGAATTTTTTTCTTCAAACTCTGTACTTTATTATTTTAAATTAAAAAATTAAAGTCAGATTGACCTTGGGTGGCTTCGGCCTGCAGTGACTCAGAGCAGGGCTTGGGCTCCAGGTCAGAGATTGAGGATGGGTCACAGCGGTGAGGGCATCAAACTCCAGCCACTAGACCAAAGGTCAAGGCCCAGGCCCTTCAGCTTGGCAGAAATGAATTCCCTCAAAGATGGAAAGTAGAGAAACAAGTATAGTATGTATTAGGAGGAACAAAAGCACAGGAGATGTGGACAGATTCAGAGAGAGAGAGAGTTGCTAAGTCGTGCTCTCACGACATTTACATGGGGCATTTCTTCTGGGTTTCCTTTGGCCGATCATATTGATTTGCTCAGTTCTGAGTCCATATTTAGTAAATCTCAGGATCCTCCCATGGGTGCACATGCATCTCTCAGCCAAGATGGATTCTACAGAAGAAGCATATGGGCAAAGCATCTCTTAACATCACTTCCCTTTTGACCTCCAAAGAGCCTTTCTGCACATGTGTGGGCGGGGAGGTCTCCTGACTTGAGATTGAGAACTATGTGGTCTGAGCAGCGTCCAGCCTCCTCTCTCCACTGTCCTGCTATTCTTGTCTTGGCGTTTCAGTCCACAGGGAATGAAACTCCAATTGCTTTACTCTTGGGGGTTGGTAGGGAGGGGAATATCTACCTCCTGTCTCAAGATTACAAAGAAAACTGTAAATCATGGCTTTATTAAATTAATTCAATAGAGGATTGGATTTGTGGGACTGGTATAGTTACTCAGGTCTACAGCTTCTACTATGGAAGAATCCCCTCCTTCAATTATATTGGAAGTCTGAAAACAGTAGAATCCAGTATATGGTCCCCCTGGATCCCTTCCCTTCTTGGCACTGTCTATTAATACTAGTGATTATCAATTCTGTACTCTAAAGAATAAGGATGGTTTCAAACTATACAGCAATCAATAGCAAAACCTCTCTCCCTCCCTTCAGAATCACATGGTCCTGAAAAGTACTAGTGAGAAAGAAAAATGTTTTATACAGGAAATGGCAAAGATTTCAAGCCCAAGTGCTGGGACGTAGTTGTGAGTCCCTATTATCGTCCTCTCTTTTGTCTGAATTTGAGAATAACAGAGAATGAAGAACGATGTGAAAAGGAGGATGTGCAATCACCGCACACTCTTCATAAATGGCATAGTCGTTGCTCAGAGGCAAGCTGAGGCCTCACTGCTGATGACAGACACCACCCAGATGCCAGATGCAGTTGATGCTACCTGGGAGCAGAGGGGTGTGAGGCTGGGAATGATGAGAGAAGTGTGACCCTATCTCCCCACTCCCTCACATCACCCACTCCCACCTGTTGAGCAAAGAAGGGCCAGCAGTCCACATCGCAAATCCAACCTGCTACAGGCCAGCGCTCATCCAGAGAGTGTCCCTAATGGGAGAGACAAGGGGATACTGAAGTGGATGCTCAGCTCAACGGGATACTCAGGTCATGGGACAGCTAGGGTGGTGAAACATCAGGAATGAGTGGCGGCTAGGTGAAGAACGGTGGAAGGCACGCTAGCCTAAGAGAAGGAAGGAGGTTGTCATGAGTTAAATTGTCTCTCCCTGAAAGATCCGCTCAAGTCCTCATTTTGGCCTCAGTGGCGTGAGCTTATTCAGAGATAGGGTCTAGGCAGATGAAGTCAAGTTCAGATGAAGGATTCAAGAAGGCCCTACAGCGCAGCACGGGGAACTCTGCCCGATGTCCTGCGGCAGCCTGGATGGGAGCAGAGGCCAGGGGAGCATGTGGATACGTGTGTAAGTACGGCTGAGTCACTTTGCCGTGCGCCTGGAACTATAACAGCACTGTCAGCTGGTTACACGCCAACACAAAATAAAAGGCTTTGATAAAATAAAAATAAATAAATAAAATGGTGAGGTTGTACGGGATTAGAGGGTGCTCTAAATCCAATAACTGTCATTCTTATCAAGAGAGAGACAGAGATACAGAGAGACTGTCACATGATGATGGAGGCAGGGAACAGAGTGACATGTGCTCAAGCCAGGGAACTCCAAGGATGACAACCTCCCGCCAGAAATTAGGGGAGGGACATGGAACACCTGTCTCAGAGCATACAGGAGAAACCAGTCCTGCTGACTCCCTGATTTCAAATGTCTAGGCTCCAGTATGATGCAAGAATACATTTGCGTTATTTTAAGCCATCTAGTATGTGGTACTTGGTGTCAGCCCTAGGAAACTAATTGTTGTTGTTCACTCGCTCAGCCATGTCTGACTCTTTTCAACCCCATGGACTGCAGCACACCAGGCTTCCCTGTCCTTCACTATCTCCCAGAGTTTGCTCAACCTCATGTCCATTGAGTCGGTGATGCCATCCAACCATTTCATCCTCTGTCTCCCCCTTCTCCTCTTGCCCTCAATCTTCCCCAGCATCAGGGTGTTTTCCAGTGAGCTGGCTGTTTGCATCAGGGGGCCAAGTGATTGGAGCTTCAGTTTTAGCATCAGTCCTTCCAATGAATATTCAGGATTGAGTTCCTTTAGGACTGACTGGTTTGACCTCCTTGCAGTCCAAGGGATTCTCCAGTACCACAGTTTGAAAGCATCAAACTAATACAGGTAGGAACTTGACCTCCTTCCTTGCTCCCAGTTCCTCCCAGCAGTCCGCTGGGTCAGAATTTGTGCTGTTATCTTGCATACTCTCCTGAACAGACCTCTCAGACCAACTGGCACTGATTACACTAAACGCAAGGATCACCACTCAGAAGTCTTGAGGTCTTTTCTCAAACTGGACCTGCCTCTCAGTCAGCGAGGCCACTGAGATTTGATTTTGTTCTAGTGTCTGAGAACAGATTTTCAACTTCTATTAATTTCTCTTTCTATCCCCAAGTTTCAAAGAAGTTCTTAGCTTTTCTTCTGCTTCTCCCATATCTTTCTCTAAAAGCAGTCCTTGGCTTGCTTGGGCCCACTTCCCACTCATCTTCTAAAAGTTTACCAAATATCATACTCTTTATGGTTGGCAGGAACAGGCAAATGTAACTGTTTGGTTGCATTCAGAGCTTAGGTTTGGAGCTTAGACACTTTTGATGGAGTTTAAGGGAAAATGAATCTGGCAGTTTCGGTTAGCCTATCCCCAAACACTACGTCATTGTCTCCTGCAGGGCTGATGCCTAAGAGCTTTTCAGACAAGATTCCCTGGCAGTAGTGCTCAGTTTAAGGTTAAATAATCATAACCATGTCAATTTTGGCAACATGTGCAATTGCCACTATCTGTAACATCCACAAATTACAGTTAATAACTCCAAAAGAACAGGGTTTGGAATTATGAATGACAGACCACTTTGTATTAGGTTTCTAATGCTCATGACTAGTCCAGGGCTGGATTGACATGACATGAATACCGGGACTAATTTTTTCCCCCACAATATAATTATTCAAACTAAGTTATTAATGACATAGCATATATACGTATATATATCTTCTTGACACCACTACAATTACTCATATACTGTATACATAACTCTTATAATATCTGTTCCCCAAAGAATTCTTTAAAAATTTTTTTGCTTTTTACATGATTTTAAAAGTTACTCTCATCTACAGTTACTACAAAATATTGGCTATATCCCCCATGTTGTATAATACATCCTTGATACTATCTTATACCCAATAATTTATACCTTCCCCTCCACCCCCACACTGGTAACCACTAGTTTGTTCCCTATATCTATGAATCTGCTTCTTTTTTTTTTGTTTTATTCACTAGTTTGTTTTATTTTTAAGGGTTCACACATAAGTTATATCATACAGTAGTTGTCTTTCTCTGTCTGACTTACTTCATTTAGTATAATACCCTCCAAATCCAACCATATTGCTACAAATGGCAAAATGTTCTTTTTCATGACTGAGCAGTATTCCATTATAGATGTGTGTGCTTCTACTTTATCCATTTATCTCATGATGAACACTTAGGTTCTCCCATATCTTGGCAAGTGTAAATCTTGCTGCTATGAACACTGGGGTACATGTATCTTTTTGAATTACTGTTTTTGTTTCTAAAAGAACTCTTTTCAACCATTTAAGGGGAACAAAATACCTTGTTGTATAATTTCCACTTTGCTAACTTTCACGACTCTGCTTCCAAAAGTCAACTACAGTTTACAGCCAAAGCATTTCATGGGACTTATAAAACCATCAAACCCTTCACAACTAACAAGGGAGGTCTCATTTGCTTAAATTTAGGTGTATAGTTGTGAAAATGAAACATAGTTTTACAGGTCTCCTTCTGCTATGTAAGTTTGCCTCTGTTAGGAAACTTCTGCGTAAAACTGAATACTCTTTGCTGTTAACAGGGATGCACAGGGATTCCTTAAAGATCAGCCTGTTATTCCAGGGGCTTCTAAGTAGCTGAAGGGAGAGGGCGAGAAGCAGAACCATGGGCCTTCCTTTTGCTTCGCCTGTGTGGCTCTTTCCTTCTGCTTTTTCTTTGTTGTCTGTGCTGGGTCTTCCGTGTGGCCTTCAGGCTTCTCTAGTTGTGGATCAGGGGTTTAGTTGCTCCAGAGCATGTGGGACCTTAGTTCTCTGACCGGGGATCAAACCTATAACCCCTGCATTGGAGGGCGGATTCTTAAAGGCTGGACCATCAAGGAAGGCCCTCTCCTTTGCTCTTGTAAACCTCCTTCTTATGCCTCATAGATTAGCCACCTCGTAGACAAACAGACATTAAGTGAAGGCAAGCATGAAGCCATTTAAGGCTGTGATATGAAAGAATGAGTGTGAACTTGGAAGGCTGGAAATCCTAGCACATCACTTTGTAAGCTGTGACCTTTGGCAAGGAAGTTTATTCATTCATTCAACAAATATACAATGACCACCCACTCTCAGCTGACCACTGGAGTTATGACAATAAAAAAGTCAGGTATGGGCCCTTCACTCAAAAGATTTCACTCTATTAAACTATCTTCTTTGGAAAAGACCCTGATGCTGGGAAAGATTGAAGGCAGGAGGAGAAGGGGATAACAGAGGATGAGATGGTTGGACGGCATCACTGACTGAATGGACATGAGTTTGAGCAAGCTCCGGGAGCTGGTGATGGACAGGGAAGCCTGGTGTGCTGCAGTCCATGGGGTCACAAAGAGTTGGACACGACTGAGCAACTGAACTGAACTGAACTGAACTACCTGCTCCAAAGCTCAGCTTCCACCTCTGTTAATTCAGTGTAATAATAACACCTAATTCATGGAGAAAGTAGGAGGGAATGGATGAGATACAATAGGTGTAAAGGAATTATGAAGCCCAGTAAAGTTAGCTATTATTTCCACTGAATAGGAAGTTCTTCAAGAGTAAAAAGTATTTGCTATTTACTTTGGTATCCCCTGCATCTTGCACAATGCTTGGCATTTAGTAGATACTTAGTGAAAAATGGTTGCACGACTATGAACACCAATAAAGATCAAATTAGTCACTTTTTCTTCTGCTCTGCACAAATGATCCAGCACTTTGAACGATATACCAGGGGAGAGCGTGATGTGTTCACCTTAGCATTCCCCTCACCCTTCCTTACCTGACACAGTTACTGGAGCATAGAGGGGGCTTGCAATGTGTTTGAGCAAAATGTGTGTCAGTTAATAATCATTTCAAATAGAAAACTTAAGGGGGGGAGGATCAGTACTCAGCCAAGTCTGCATCAAGCTGCTCACAACCTGTGTCCACCACAGCCCTTTCCACCAACCGGCTGCCAATACTGTAGATTTTAGCTTCCACTTTCTTTTTATTTTTTTGGCCGCACCACATAGCATATGGGATCTTAGCTCTGCCATCAGGTAAAGATTTTAGAATCAGCCCTAATTAGATTTGAAAATGACCCTAACCACGCCTGTTCGTATATAAGAGATTGGGTGGACACTGGTTAAGGTTTCCCTGTGAAAGGGACTCCTAGAGAAACATTCGGAGAGAGTAATAGCCTTTGGAGAAAATAACAGACACACAGGACTGAAAACAGGAAAGATGGAAAATTTGTGAAATAAATTGAGCACACCTGAAGAGTGAGTCAGCAAGAGAGTGGTTCAAGATGAGGATGAGGGGTCGGCAGGGGCTAGGGCTGGGTTGGCAACTTCTGTGCTTGACATTTGGGGCCAGAACATTCTCTGATGTGGAGTTCTTTCCTGTGTCTTTGCTTTTTGGTCAGTCACCAAGTCGTGTCTGACTCTTTGCGACCCCAGGGACTGTGGCATACCAGGTTTCTCCCTCCTTCACTGTCTCTCAGAGTTCATTCAAACTCGTGTCCACTGAGTAGATAATGCCACCCAGCCACCTTATCCACTGTTGCCCCCTTCTCCTGCCCTCAGTCTTTGCCGGCATCAGGGTCTTTTCCAAAGGCCTCAGATGGCCAAAATATCGGAGCTTCAGTTTCAGCATCAGTCCTTCTAATGAATATTCAGGGTCCTGTGGCTTGTGGATGTGTAATTGAGCAGGACCCCTCTCCCCTCTTAACCTCTGCCTTTGCTCCTCTCTGTGGTACCTAGATAACAGTGTTTGATACACATTTCCTGAGTTGTTTTGCAAATGTGAAAACCCTGGAACCAAACTGAAGATGTTAACTACTTGTTGACCTGAGCACACAGCCCCAGGCCTTCTGGAGCTTAAGGACTGGTGCCATAAACCCCTGTGACCCCATGCTGTTTTCTCACCATCAGCCAATCAGACAATTGTGCAGGATCTGAGCTCTGACCCGGTGACACTCCTCTCTCATCTGGCTTTTAAAAGTGCTTTGTTGAAACCCTTGTGTGGGGTGGTGGGGGTGGAGTGGAGGTGGAACTCAAGGCTGTTTTTGGCTGGGGAGTAGGAGGAGGCACCCCAGGTGGCACAGTGCTAAAGAATCCACCTGCTAATGCAGGAGATGCAAGAGACGTGGGTTCGATCTCTGGATCAGGACGATCCCACGGAGTTGAAAATGTCAACCCACTCCAGTATTCTTGCCTAGAGAATCCCATGGACAGAGGAGCCTGATACAGTTCATGAGGCTGCAAAGAGTGGGACATGACTGAGCACACACACGTACCCTGACGGCTTTTTAGGGCACGAGCCACCTTATTTCCTTGCAAGGCCCTGCAGTAAACCTTTTTCTGCTCCAAGTTCAGTTCAGTTCAGTCACTCAGTTGTGTCCGACTCTTTGTGACCCCATGAACCGCAGCACTCCAGGCCTCCTTGTCCATCACCGACTCCCAGAGTTTACGCAAACTCATGTCCATTGAATCAGTGATGCCGTCCAGCCATCTCATCTTCTGATGAGATGCTCCAGACTCCGATGCTTCAGTTTGCTTGGCCTCACTGTGTGTTAGGCATACGAATTTGCATTAAGAGATGGTTAGAGCACAAACACTGGATGCCAACAGCCTGTCCCAATGGGATGGCCACAGCCACCTCTAGATACCACCAGAAGTCTCCTTGAGAGACAAGCTTCTGAGAATTAGAACCACTGGGCCCTCGGCCACAGCAGGGCCTTGCAGGTCACAAAGGAAGTGCAGGAGGTCACTATGACCTGACTTGCATTTTGAAGAAATTACTATCTGCTGAATCCATGCAGAGAGACCAACTGGGAGGCCATGGTAAGGAGTCCACTCAAGGGCAGTGGAGGTTTTGACCAAGGTGGTGGCAGTCACATGGACAAAAACTGGTAGAGTCAAGAGATGTTAGGGAGTAGAATCCAAGTTGTATTAATAATCTTTCTCTGCATCTTTTTTTCTTGACCATTTTCACTGTTCTATCGGACTCTACTCAATGCTTGAGGAAGCATCAAAAGAGCAGGTCTTCTTGTTAATACCTGTCTGATTTCAATTGGTTAGATCTTTTTTCTGACTCACGAGCCCTCCTTGCTTACTACTTATTGCTATAATTTCTAACTGTGAAAGACACGGCTTGCATTTTCTTTTGAAGTGAACGCAGGTCATACATGCCCCTTTTGATTATCTTACCTGTCTTTCCTGGGGGCAGGATTATCAGAAGGTTGCCAAAGCAGTTCCCATCCTTCCACTGATCCCCATTTTACAAGGAAATTCAGGGAGAAATCCCAAGTTTAAAGGGGAAAAAAATTACCATTGATGAGTCTACCACAGTCTGAGCACTTGTTGAAGTCAACAGAATTGCCTTCTGGGTATGTCACAGAAAAATCAACAGTCATCAGACTATATTTATTACCCTATTTAGTGGATTTCAGTAACAATCTCATTATGACCCCCCTCACACAGTATAAGGTCTTTTCCATTAGTATAAGGAGGAACAAAAGGTCAGTGCTACCCTGCAACGTCCACGCACTAATTAGAGAGAGAGAGACCCTTTACACTGTGAGGCTGAACATAATTGGGCCATTACCTAATCCCATTATAAAATAAAAAATACACAATTTCATTTTTGTTGGTTTTTCTATCAGTGAGACACAGATCATCAATGGATCTTCAAGGCGCAGCAAGACTATTAATGATGGATTTTCTAAGTGTGAGTTTCCAGCTCCAGGATGCTATTACTATGCCTCACATTAAAGAAACTGAATAGACAAGTCACCATTTTGGACCTACTTCTGATCCAAAGCCATTGTAAATATCTAGTCTTACCACGGTGAACCCTATTCAATGGCAAGTTTAGGAAAAAATACTGACGCTGAGAGGAAAACTCTTCAGTAAAGGCACCAAGATTTCCTTAAAGCCAATCATATTCCAGGAACAATTTAACAGCATTTCTTCCCCAAAACCCATGGGTAAATATGTGCTGTGCTGTGCTTAGTCGCTCAGTTGTGTCCGACTCTTTGCAACCCCATGGACTTTAGCCCGCCAGACTCCACTGTACATGGGATTCTCCAGGCAAGAATACTGGAGTGGGTTGCCATGGCCTCCTCCAGGGGATCTTTCTGATCCAGGGTTCAATCCCTGAGTTGGGAAGATCCATGGGTAAATACACACAGAGACACAGCCATGGTACTTACTTCAACCTAGAGCTTTTATGAACACAACTAGATTAGGACCTGGAAATCTGATCTCAAGTCACTAGAGAACCACTAGCTTCGTGGAGACAACTTCTTTGGAGTTGAAGCTAGCTATGAATTCTGTTGCAAACTCCCACATTCTCCACCCTTTCCTCACCTTCTGTGCAAAATCAAGACCCAAGGGCACTGAGTTCAATACTGTTGTTATTGCCAAATGTTGCCCAGTTTCCATCTTAAAAAACTTAAATTTCATGTTTTCTATTTTCATATGAATGAGTCTATTGGAAATCACAAAATCAACAAGGTTTGGAATAAAATTAGAAAAGCAAGTAGGCAATGTGTTCTATCTTACCTCAAGAAATGTTTGTGATGATAATGGCCATTTTTCATTTGTTTGTGAAAATGACTAAAGTTAGACTTGATCGAAAAAAAGGACTATCCCTATTTTTTTTTAAAGGAAAGTTATATCTATTTAATACCACAACAGCTTCTCAAAGTTGTTGTTCAGTTGCCAAGTCATCTCCAACTCTTTTCAACCCCATGAACTGCAGCACACCAGGCTTCCCTGTCCTTCACTGTTTCCTGGAGTTTACTTAAATCCATGCCACTGAGTCAGCGATGCTATCTAACCATCTCATCCTCTGCCACCCTCTTCTCCTTTGGTCTTCAATCTTTCCTAGCGTCAAGAACTTTTGCAGTGACTCGGCTCTTTCAATCAGTTGGCCAAAGGATTGGAGCTTCAGCTTCAGCATCAGTCCTTCCAATGAATATTCAGGGTTGATTTCCTTTAGGAATGACTGGTTTGATCTCCCTGCAATCCAAGACACTCTCAAGAGTCTTCTCCAGCACCATAGTTTGAAAGCATCAATTCTTTGGTGCTCAGCCTTCTTTATGGTCCAGCTCTCACATCCATACATGACTACTGGAAAATCCATAACTTTGTGACTATATGGACCTTTGTCAGCAAAGTGATGTATTTGCTTTTTAATACACTGTCTAATGTTGCCATAGCTTTCCTTCCAAGGAGCAAATGTCTTTTAATTTCATGGCTGCAGTGATTTTGGAGCTCAAAAAAATAAAATCTGTCACTACTTCTCAAGCTGCGTATGTGCTAAGTTGCTTCAGTCGTGTCCGATTCTTTGCAACCCTATGAACTCTAGTCCGCCAGGCTCTTTGGTCCATGGAATTCTCCAGGCAAAAATACTGGAGTGGGTTGCCACACCCTTCTCTAGGAGAACTTCCTAACCCAGGGACAGAATCCGCATCTCTTGGGCTTCCCTTGGGGCTCAGTTGGTAAAGAATCTGCCTGCAGTGCAGGAGACCTGGGTTCAAGCCCTGGATTGGGAAGATTCCCTGGAGAAGGGAACACCTGCTCCAGTGTTCTGGCCTGGAGAAGTCCACGGACTGTAGAGTCCACAGGGTTGCAAAGAGTCAGACACGACTGACTGACTTTCTCTTTCACTTTCACTTGTGTCTCCTACATTGCAGGAGGTTTTTTTTTTTTTTTTAATCACTAGCACCACCTGGGAAGTCCACTCAAAGTAGTGGAGTCCAAAAAACTGGAAAGGTAATATTTCAGTAGAGCCTGAAGAGGACAACCTTCTTAGCCATGGAGAGGCAACTTGGGGCTGAAGAAAGTATGCAGAGCTGGGAGTCAGACCCATGAGTGCTGGACAGTTCCTCTCCCTTCGTGGTCTTGGTCATAGTCGGTATCAACCCACTCAAGTCTCATACATCTAAGGCTTTGTCAGGCATTAAAATTCTATGACTGGGGACTTCCTTGGTGGTCCAGTGGTTAGGACTCCACGCTCTTACTGTCAGGGGCACAGGATTGATCCCTAGTTGGGGGGCTAAGATCTCACAGAGCCATGTGGCCAGAAAAAAAAAATGATTAACAGAAAAAGAATTCACAAGATTACATGCTTCTTGTAATCCTCCATGGCTTCATATGACCATGAGAGGCAAAGAGGAAACAAATCCACTTGCTGAGAAAGGGGAGGTTGGGTTTGGGTGATTTGTCCCCTAATCTCTCTCTTAACTAGAGAACTCAGTCTCCAGACACTGCATATTGGCGTCCTTTTCTGCACAGGCCTGGGATCATTCTGAAAATAGGCATGTTTTTCTCACACCACCAGGCAGCAAGTCTTCAGAACAAGACTATAAGGCTAGACAAATCTCTCCATTGTCTAAAAGTCAGGATTCTTGTTATGACCCATCTGTGAATCAGAGATTCAGAAAACAGAATCCTTGTTTTCTGTGACAAAGAAGTCTGAGCGCTGAGTGGTGAATTGTGCCACATGCTGAGTCCATATTTTGAACCCAGCAAGTGCTACCAATCCCCATAAATTTAGTAAGAAATAAACACTGAAAAACTCTGTCGGGTAATAGCATCAGTCCTCTGCGCTTAGCATCCCTTCCAGGTACTAAGAGGGAAACACATTCAGTGTTGAAATGATGCAGTGAAACGGCGGAGAATCTGAAGACAAAATCCTTATGATACGACGTTTAGAGCAGAAGTAATAAATACAATTATGCTCCAAATTATATTTAAATATGAACATAATTTTTTCTTTATATGCATCCTCTCCAAAATTATTATAGTGAAATTTTATTTTCTTGTAAAAATACAGCAAATTCCATTTTGACAACATAGAAATAGTAAGCAAATCTGTGCAAGCTGAAAAGTCACTCAGTTTTAATTTGTATCCTTTCAATTTTATGCATAGATTAATGACTTTGACTTGTTGTGCCAAAAATTTACATGTTTTTTGCTAAGCACAGGAGAGGTGGATATTATATTACAGCATTCAAATGCTCTCTTACTCGTGTGTGTGTGTGTGTGTGTGTGTGTGTGTGTGTGTGTGACATCATTGGGCAAATGAGAAGACTAGGAATAAAAACCATAAAATCCCAGCCTTCAGTGTCATAGCACTTGGCATTATATGAATATTTGTCTGCTGCTGCTGCTAAGTCGCTTCAGTCGTGTCTGACTCTGTGCGACCCCATAGATGGCAGCCCACCAGGCTCCTCCATCCCTGGGATTCTCCAGGCAAGAACACTGGAGTTGGTCGCCATTTCCTTCTCCAATGCATGAAAGTGAAAAGTGAAAGTGAAGTCGCTCAGTCTTGTCTGACTCCCAACGACCCCATGGACTGCAGCCTACCAGGCTCCTCCATCCATGGGAGTTTCCAGGCAAGAGTACTGGAGTGGGTTGCCATTGCCTTCTCCGGAATATTTGCCTACAGTACTTAATTGTGCAATTTACAAAAGTGGGGCAGGTGGTTTTAAAATAACTAGTTTAAAAACATTATATCTTTGCAGATAAAGCTGAATGTGGTCATCTTTACTGAATCAATGGGATGGTGTTAAGGAAATCATAATTACAGATTCAATAAAAATAGAACTTAAATACAAAAGACTATGTACTGTGTGCTCGGTTGCTCAGCCACGCCCAACTCTTTGTGATCGCATGAACTGTAGCCTGCCAGGATCCTCTCTCCATGGGATTTTCCAGGCAAGAATACTAGAAGTGCACTGCCATTTCCTCCTCCAGGAGATCTTCGCAATCTAGGGATCGAACCCCTGTCTCTTGCGCCGCGTTCTTTGCAGGCAGATTGGTTACCACTGTGCCATCTGGGAAGTCCGTCTACTACACACTTCGATTTATACGAAATTGTAGAAAAGGCAACTCTAGGGTGTCTAAACGGCATTCAGCTGTTGTTAGGGTCTGGTGGCAGATCGAAGGGATCTAATATAAAGGAACACAAGAACACTTTAGGGTCGTATCTTAATTATTGTGCTGACATAATTCTATTCAAGCACTCATTAAACTGTAATTTTAAAATTGGTTAGTTTTAGTGCATGTAACTAATACCTTAATAAACATAATTGAGGAGGAAATGGACAAGATTTGCCTAAGCCTATTTAGGCTTTTGAGGCAAGATCTTAGGTTCTGGAGAGGGGACAAGTGGCAGCATTTACCACACATGGTAAAAATTCCATGAATGATCTGTAAGAGATTCATTAACTGGCATCTTCCTTGTTTATTTCTTGGTGGTTGATGGCATTTTGTTCACTCAGTCCCATAAGAATATAATCTCCACAATAATGTCCTAACTTGTCTTATTCTTAGCCTTGAAGTGAAAGTCACTCAGTCGTCGAAGTAAGCCAGAAAGATAAAGACCATTACAGTATACTAACACATATATATGGAATTTAGAAAGATGGTAATGATAACCCTATATGCAAAACAGAAAAAGAGACACAGATGTATAGAACAGACTTGTGGACTCTGTGGGAGAAGGCGAGGGTGGGATGTTTCGAGAGAACAGCATCGAAACATGTATATTATCTAGGGTGAAACAGATCACCAGCCCAGGTTGGGTGCATGAGACAAGTGCTCGGGCCTGGTACACTGGGAAGACCCAGAGGGATCGGGTGGAGAGGGAGGTGGGAGGGGGGACCGGGATGGGGAATACATGTAAATCCATGGCTAATTCATTTCAATGTATGACAAAAACCACTGCAATGTTGTAAAGTAATTAGCCTCCAACCAATAAAAATAAATGGAAAAAAAAAAGAAATCAGCTATGTTATCAGCAAAAGTTGGGAAAATACAGTAAAGAAATAATATATAATAAATAACTTCAAACCTAAAAAAAAAAAAAAAAAGAAAGTCGCTCAGTCATGTCCGACTCTTTGCAATCCCATGAATAATGCACTCCATGGAATTCTCCAGGCCAGAATACTGGAGTGAGTAGCCTTTTCCTTCTCCAGGGGAATCTTTCCAACTCAGGGATCGAACCCAGCTCTCCTGCATTACAGGCAGATTCTTTACCAGCTGAGCCACAAGGGAAGCCCAAGAATAGGGGGGTGGGTAGCCTATCCCTTCTCCAGCAGATCTTCCTGACTCAGGAATCGAACCAGGGTCTCCTGCATTGCAGGTGGATTTTTTACCAACTGAGCTATCAGGGAAGCCCAGTTCTTAGCCTTAGCCATACCTTAGCCACTTAGGAGAGCATCCAGCATATAAAAAGTACCCCCCAAATATTTTTTGATTGATTGAAATCAATAAATACATAAGATAATTTCAGGTTCCAGTAAGTGCTTTAAGGATTCTTTATAAGGAAGGTTTCCAATTAAATTTTCCTGAACAAAGTATTTTCTGTATGGTGAGTCCAGATAATAATTTTGAGATATTAACTTATGTTTTTCTCTCTAGGCTCCTCCCTTCTCTTTATTTTTTAAGAATTATTTATTTGGGCTTCCCTGGTGGCTCAAATGGTAAAGAACATGTTTGCACTGCAGGAGACTCAGGGTCGATCCCTGGGTTGGGAAGATCCCCTGGGGAAGGAAATGGCAACCCACTCCAGTATTCTTACCTGGAGAATCCCATGGACAGAGGAGCCTGGTGCGCTATAGTCCATGGGGTGGCAAAGAGTGGAACATGACTGAGCAACACATACTTTCACTTTAATTTTCAATTAAATTTGGCTGAACAAAGTATTTTCTGTATGGTGAGTCCAGATAATTTTTTTTTCATTTATTTTTATTAGTTGGAGGCTAATTACTTTACAATATTGTAGTGGTTTTTGCCATACATTGACATGAATCAGCCGTGGATTTACATGTGTTCCCCATCCCGATCCCCCCTCCCGCCTCCCTCCCCATCCCATCCCTCTGGGTCTTCCAGTGCGCCAGCCAGATAATTTTGAGTCATTAATTTATGTTCTTCTTTCTAGACTCTTCCCTTTTTATTTTTTAAAAATTATGAATCCATTCTAATGAGATTGATGAAACTGGAGCGCATTATACAGAGTGAAGTAAGTCAGAAAGATAAAGACCAATACAGTATACTGATGCATATATATGGAATTTTAAAAGATGGTAACGATAATCCTATATGCAAAACAGAAAAAGAGACACAGATGTTCAGAACTAAATTTGGGACTTTGTGGGAGAAGGCGAGGGTGGGATGTTCTGATGAATAACATTGAAACAAGTATACTATCAAGGGTGAAACAGATCACCAGCCCAGGTTGGATGCATGAGACAAGTGCTCGGGCCTGGTGCAATATTGTAAAGTAATTAGCCTCCAACTAATAAAAATAAATGAAAAAAAAAATTTACTTTAGAGGCATCATGTGGCATTCTGGATCTCAGTCCCCAGTCAGGGATGGAACTCGAACCCCCTGCAGTGAAAGCTCAGAGTTGTAAGCATTGGACCACCAGGAAGTCCCATCTTCCCCTCTTTTTAATTGCAAGCAGGTAACTAGGCCTTTGTATTTTACTGACCCTGAGACTTACAGCATGATAAGCAAGTTGCTGGGAAGAGAGGGGAACACCTTTCAGTGACAAAGGAGAGAAGAGAAATATCCTGTGGACTGGAAACAGGGAGTTACCCTAAGGTAGCAACAAGGGAATGCTGTGACTGGATGAGAATGTATCACCCCCAAGCCAGCAGACCACTTTTCCCAGGTGAGATGGTCCCTTGCCTAGATTGCTATAGGATTTCATAATTTCTCAGTGAGCCCATGTCTACGAAAAAAAGACTCTTGAGCTGTATCTGAATTTTGCTCCTCTCACTAGCTGGTGATCGGATGAGCTCCATCATGAATGCGTCTCCCTGTTTCCCCCCATTACCCCGTTTCACCCAGACACTTGTCCCATGCTGCTTGGAAAATCTTTGATCTGATGCCCCCTCTCTTCTGGCATCCTCTCAAATCCTCCTTTTGGGCCCTACATCAACCAAACCCTGCCGTCAGCATATTTCCTATGTCTCAACCTCTTTCCTCAGGATTCCTTTTACATCCTCTTCATCTGAAATTTGATGACCTTAGAAATCTCTTATAGGGAGGCTGCTTTTTTTTTCTCCTGTCACACCTGAAGTGGCCAAAGTATTCTTCTTGCTCCTCTTTGCCAAACCCGCTTCTCCTTTTTAAAACCACGTCTTCCTGGGACTTCCCTGGTGGTACGGTGGTTAAGAATCTGCCTGCAAAGGTAGGGGACACAAGTTCGATCCCTGGTCTGGAATGATTCCACATGCCATGGGGCAATCAAAGCCCATGTGCTGCCACTACCGAAGCCTGCGTGCCTAGAGCCTGGGTTCCACTACGAGAGAAGCCACCGCAGGGAGAAGCCCTCGCACCACAACTAGAGAAAGCAACGAAGACCCAGTGCAACCAAAAATAAATAATAAATGTTGAGAACCACACCTTCCTGAAACATTTGCTCCCATTCACCTTGCTTTGTCATCCTTCAATGTCAGCGCCTCATTCATTATGGGCTTTAGCACCTCTTACCATCACTGGTGACTTCATGGCTCTCAACCTTATTGAATATCAGAGTGAACTGAAATGCTTCCTGAAAACACCAGGGCTGGTGCCCTCTCCCCAGAGATGGGGGTTTAGTGATCCTAGAATAGGACTTATCTCTCAGGAGGAAGAGGATCTCCCACGTCAGTGCTCTCCTATCTGCCCCACCGAAGGCAGTAGTGCACCGTCTTCCTGTCCAGTTCAGTTCAGTCACTCAATCGTGTCCAACTCTTTGCGATCCCACAGACTGCAGCACGCTAGGCCTCCCTGTCCATCACCAACTCCCGGAGTTTACTCAAACTCATGTCCATTGAGTCAGTGATGCCATCCAACCATCTCACCCTCTATCGTCCCCTTCTTCTCCCACCCTCAATCTTTCCCAGCATCAGGGTCTTTTCAAATGAGTCAGCTCTTCGCATCAGGTGGCCAAAGTATTGGAGTTTCAGCTTCAGCATCAGTCCTTCCAATGAACATTCAGGACTGACTTCCTTTAGGATGGACTAGTTGGATCTCCTTGCAGTCCAAGGGACTCTCAAGAGTCTTCTCCAACACCACAGTTCAAAAGCATCAATTCTTTGGCACTCAGCTTTCTTTATGTCGAACTCTCACATCCATACATGACCACTGGAAAAACTATAGCCTTGACTAGATGGACCTTTGTTGGCAAAGTAATGTCTCTGCTTTTAAATACGCTGTCTAGGTGGTGTGCAAAGAACAGGGAACCGATTTTCCTTCCAGTGCCTGATGGAAGTAGGCAGTGCTTCGAGG
Organism: Odocoileus virginianus; assembly: GCF_023699985.2. Taxonomy (NCBI): domain Eukaryota; kingdom Metazoa; phylum Chordata; class Mammalia; order Artiodactyla; family Cervidae; genus Odocoileus; species Odocoileus virginianus. The sequence goes on along the minus strand of NC_069684.1, from coordinate 56,706,753 downwards.
CCTGCCCATGGTGTCAAGGGCTACGTGAGGAGCTGCCGTCTGCCCCCACTCTGCCAGGTGGTGCTCTGGTTCCCTCACCAGGATAGTGCAGTGGAGCCCAGAAGACAGCAGCACCTCCGCTCCATCTGGCAGCAAGAAGGTGGGACAAGGCAGAGGGAGGCGGGAGGAGGGAGGTCTAGGGTCCGTGGGGTCCAGCAGCCACAAAGCTTATGTCAGATCTCTACTCCCCCTTCCCTGATGTCAGCAGTGCCCAACAGCGAGCTGAGCTGACACCTCCATTCAGAAACAACCGAGCAACATGAATGAGTTCTACTTTTGCTGGAGTGAGATCAGAGGATTCAGCAGGAAGCAACACACACGCCTGGTTGGCCCTATGTTACACCTTAACAGGGGCACGGACAGCTAAATAAAGAAGATTAAACAGGATCCAGTCTTATAAAATTCCAAATATTCAATAGGGTCTGGAGTGTCACAATATTATACCCTAACTGTCCAAAATACAATTTTAAAAATAATAACCAGGAGCATTTACACTTTGAGTGAGAGAAGCAATCAAGAGACTCTGAGATGATGATGAATCAGATCTTGGAAGTATGACAAAGATTTTAAAAAGAGTCATCGGGACTTCCCTTGCAATCCAGCATTTAAGATCCTGCACTTGCAATGCAGGCGGCGCAGGTTCAATCCCTGATTGGGAAACTAAGGTCCCACAGGCTGCACAGCATGGCCAAAAGTAAATAAATAAAATATATTTTAAAATAAATAGAAACATTCCTCACAAAATGCCTCAACAATAACAATGAATTTCTTGAAACAAATCAAAAAATAGAAAATCTTGAGAAATAACTATGTTATTTTTTAAAAGGAAAAGTGGAAATTATAAAACAGAAAAACATTGGGTTGGCCAAAAAGGTTATGTAGGTTTTTAAAAACGGTTACAGAAAAACCCAAATGAACTTTTTGACCAATCCAATCTAATAGTCAAAATAAAAAGCCAGCTGGATTTGTTTAATAGTAGAGTGGATACAGTGGAAGATAGAAGAAGAGAGATTATATTAATATCAGGTAAAGTGGACTTCAGAGCAAAGAAAGTCACTAGAGACAGACATTACATAATGATAGATGATTAATCCACCAGGAAGACATTGACAGTCCTAAATTTGTGCATATCAAGTAACAGAGACTCAAAAATGCCTGAAGCAATAACTGCTGGAGCTAAAATCTTGATTCTGGGTATGTCACAGATTATTTTTGAGCCAGTATATCCTTATTTGTCAGAGGATGAGATGGCTGGATGGCATCACTGATGCAGTGGACATGAGCTTGGGCAAACTGCTGGAGATGGTGAGGGACAGGGAGGCCTGGCGTGCTGCAGTTCATGGGTCGCAGAGTTGGACACCTCAGGGCGACTAAACAACAGCAACAACCCTTGTTTGTAAAATGGGGTTATTAAACACTTACCACATTGCCTGGTAGAAGGGCTTAGTAAATAGAGCACTGGAAATCTTAGCTTCCCACGGCCGTGTGAGAAGCCTTACAAAATGGTTCAGATCACCTGACCTGTTTTACTCAAAGGAAGTCTCTCCTCGCACCATAAAGCACCTCAGGATTCAGGCTTCAGCTCAGAGAAGTCAGGGCTGTTCCAGCCAAGGGCTGCATGACCTCAGCAAAGTTGGGTTTCCATTTCTTGGCATGGCCGAATAAAGAGAGCACTCTTCACATCCCGAAGGAGATTCAGGTGCCCAGCTGGCTGTTGGTCTTGGTAGCAAAGCCTCTGGTTATGTCAGTGTAGACTTCAAAGACCACCATGTCTGCCCAATAGGCCAGTAGGAAAGCCCCAGCCCGCAAACAGGAAGGATGACAACAAATGCTGGCCAGACTCAGGGCAGGCTCCTGGTACATCCTTCCCTACCCAGTGCCCTCCAGGAGTGGGCAGGTCTCAGTAACTGCTGGGAACCTCAGGGAAGAGGCAATGGGGATGGGGTGAGGACTGTGGTCTATGTGGCTGAGTCTTCCTGCACCTCGGCATTCATTCTCCTCTGTGGAAGGGGCATGATCCCTCCCTCTCAGCCTGATGATGAAAATATTCCCCTGCATGGCATTCCCACCATCTCTTTGAGATGGATGAGATCAGAGTAGAGATTTCTACTTTGAAAATACCCTATGAACACAATCTTGTTCCCACATACTCTGACCTCAGATTTAACAAAGATGATGCTTGCTTCCTTTTGAAACACTTTTCTCCTTTGATTTCTTAATTTCCAAGTTCTTTTTTCTGGCTATACATTTTCACGCATGGACTCGCCATCTCCTAATGCTGGAGTTCCTGCCACCTGGGCCGTAGCCTCCATTTTTCTCTTCCGCCTGGAAAAGCTCCGCCATCCCAGGATGTTAAAACCCACCAACAGGAGGTCTTTTGTTATCAAATTTTAGACCTCATATCTCTAACCCTGGCCTCTCTCTTGAGATTCAACTACTTATTCAACATTTTGACTTAGCTGTCAAGATCTTAAACCTGATAAGTCCAAGTAGAAACAATTGACTTTTCCCATGAAGCTGTTCTTCCCAGCCTTCCCCTTATCAGCAAATGACACCATCATCTACTTAGCTACTAAACAGAAAAATCTAGGCCTAATTTCTAATTTATTGTCCCTCACTTCCTATATCCAAACCATCAACAGCTGTCTCCATATCTAAAATATACCCTTACTATGTCAATTGTCATTTATCTCCACCCCAGTCTGAATGACCATTATTTCTCACATAGAATTTTAGAGTTGCCTTCTAACTGGTCTGTGTATTGGCACTCTGATCCCCACATTTTCCAAAGGAACTTAAAGCATCTTTGAGAAGTGAGTTCTGATCCTGTTATTGCCCTGTTTAAAACAGTACCATGCCTCCCCACTTTTCTTGACATAAAGTCGAATGTCTTTGCCATGACCTATAAGGGCACATTTCATCTAGCTTCTTCTTAACCCTCTTATCTCAGCATGTCCTGCATCTCCCCTGCTCACTATGCTTTTGTTCCTCAAAAGAGCTTGCTTTCTCCTGAAAATTTTTCCCCAGATTGCCACATGACTGTCTCAGTCACACCATTCACATCCCAGCTCAAATGTCATCCCTTGGAGTTGCTCTGACCTCTATCTAAGGTACTCCACTTCAGCCATTACCCTATCCCCAAATCAGTCTCTATTACATGACCCTGTTTTACTATCTTCCTGACACTATAATCTGTAGCTATTTATTTTTTTATTTACTTATTTATTGGTGTCTCCCTCACATAGAATGTAAGCATCAATAAGAACAAGGACTTTGGCTGTTTTTTTTAGGAATCCCTGGTGCCTCAAACAGAACCTAGTACCTGGTAAGCATTCATTAAATATTTGATGAATAAATGAATGAACGGATGTCATGTCTGGGAAGGCTAGAGCCTGGGACCTTGCCACAGGACAAACAATCACTTGTCTTGGACGATGAAGCCATTCAACTTCAGAAGGATGAAATAAGAAGGCCAAGCTCTTAAGGCCTCTTTCATCTGTATCTCTGGTCTATTAAGGATGCACAGACTGAGTTCAGCTGTCAACATGGAGAGGAAGCAGCAGTTTCTTGTATAATGCTCGGGTTGCAACTGATACCGGCACCAGTGAGCATTTGAAAGTCTAGAAGGCTCGAGGAAGCCCACTTTTATCTTTCGGTTGCTTGATCATTCAGAAATCCAGGGCAAATTTTGTCACGGCTGATGAATACTGCCTAAGAGACTGTTAGCTCCCACAGGGAGGTGAGTATTTAATGGGAAGGCTTTATGCAAGGTGGAATACATCTTCTTGATGCATGATAGTAGCCATCTTACTAATGCGGGCTCTGAGACCAGGAGTCCAAGAGTAATTCGTTCAAATGAAATAATGCCTGTTAGTCTTGCCAGTAGGCCCCTGCTTCGTGGTTTAACACCAACTGGATGATGTAATAAGTCCCTTTCTTGTTTACAAGGGTGTTTCTAAAGAGGCAATCTAACATTGCCTCAGTCTGATTACGAATAATGAAGCCACTGCTTGGGTCTGAATTCTACCACTGGCAGAAGTCCAGTGCTAGAGGAGAAGAAAGACAGAGGGAAAGCTATCCTCCTCTCAAGATGTTCCAAAGGATTCAGAGGCATGTGTCCATTTTAAAATAATTTTATTCATTTATTTTTGGCTGTGCTGGGTCTTCATTGCAGCACAGGCTTTTCTCTAGCTGTGGAGAGTGGGGGCTATCTCCAGTTGCAGTGCGCAGGCTTCTCATTGCAGTGGCTTCCCCTTTTGCAGAGCACAGGCCCTAGGCATTTTGGTCTGCAGCAGCAGCAGCACATGGGCTCAGTTTGTGAGGCTTCTGGGCTCGAGAGCACAGGGTCAATAGCTGTGGCGCATGGGCTTAGTTGCGCCATGGCAGGTGGGATTTTCCCCGATCAGGGATCCAACCCTTGTCTCCTGCATTGGTCAGTAGATTCTTTACCACTGAACCACCAGGGACACCCTGAAATGTGTCCTTAAAATAAAGATGATAAGATTCAGAAACAGCCATATGAACAGGAGTTTGGAATACGTGGGCTTTGTGAAGAGTTCCACTTTTTCTTTAGAAAGCAAAGTTACCTGGTTTGAGGGGAAATGGTGTTCTAGTTAGCTGTTCCTTCGGTTCAGTTCAGTCATTCAGTAGTGTCTGACTCTTTGCGACCCCGTGAATCGCAGCACGCCAGGCCTCCCTGTCCATCACAAACTCCCAGAGCTTACTCAAACTCATGTCTATCGAGTCCATGATGCCATCCAGCCATCTCACCCTCTGTCGTCCCCTTCTCCTCCTGCCCCCAATCCCTCCCAGCATCAGGGTTTTTTCCAATGTGTCAACTCTTCACATGAGGTGGCCAAAGTACTGGAGTTTCAGCTTCAGCGTCAGTCCTTCCAATGAACACCCAGGACTGATCTCCTTTAGGATGGACTGGTTGGATCTCCTTGCAGTCCAAGGGACTCTCAAGAGTCTTCTCCAACACCACAGTTCAAAAGCATCAATTTTTCGGCTCTCAGCTTTCTTCACAGTCCAACTCTTACATCCATACATGACCACTGGAAAAACCATAGCCTTGACTAGACGGACCTTTGTTGGCAAAGTAATGTCTCTGCTTTTCAATATGCTATCTAGGTTGGTTATAACTTTCCTTCCAAGGAGTAAGTATCTTAGTGAATTTCAAAAGCCTTAAGGTGACTCACATGAACAATCATTACAAGCAATTTCTTCTGTCCTTAGCATTAATCTCCAGAGGCATTTAAATTCCATGAGTCCTCTTTTCCCACAAAGGAAGACTCCTTTGCTGTGTTCAGAGTCTTTCTACACAGAAGAACTTATGTTCACCTTTATATTCTTTCTACTCTGCTATACTCTAAAAAAAACAGAGTTCAGAACCAAAAATTATTATTATTACTATTAATTTTAGATCACCACTATCTAACTAACTTTGGAACTAACTAACTAACTTTTCCGCTAACTTTGGAAAAGTTATCAAGTAACTTTGCCTATCAGTATTGAATAATAGATTTTGGGTGAAGAGGGGATGGTTTGGGAAAACAAAACCTTCCTGGAAGTGTATTATACAATAGCATAGAAATGTAAGTTGAAAAAATTTTCAGAGTTTATTTAGTCCAGCTCCCTTATTTTTAACATGAGGCAGTTGAAACACATTTACCTCTGTGTAAGTAAAGCAACTTGACTAAGGTCATATAGTGTATCCAGTGCAATGCTTTTTGGATGCAAAGAACAGAAAACTTGACTTATTACAAACTGACCTAAATTATGACTCAATTTATCTCACTAAAAGTTAGGATAGATAAGTGGCTCAGTGGTAAAGAATCCACCTGCCAATGCAGGAGATGTGGATTTGACCCCTGGCTGGGGAAGATCCCCTGGAGAAGGAAATGGTAAACCACTCCAGTATTGTTGCCTCGGAAAGCCCATGGACAGAGGACCCTGGCAGGCTACAGTCCACGGGGTCAAAAAAGAATCAGATACGACTTAGTGACTAAACAACAGCAACAGCAAAATTAGTTTTCTTGGGCTGTCATAGCAAAATATCACAGACTCGGTGGCCTAACTAACATATGCTTATATTCTCACAGTTGGATGGCTGGATGGCATCACCGGCTCAATGGACATGAGCTTGAGCAAGCTCTGGGAGTTGGTGATGGACAGGGAGGCCTGGTGTGCTGCAGCCCATGGGGTCAAGAAGAGCTGGACATGACTGAGTGACTGAACTGAACTGAACTGAAGAGGCTTTGAGATGTCAGCCGGGGTGGTTTCTCCTGAAGTCCATCTCTTTTTCTTGTAAGTAGCCACCTTCTCTGTATACGCATCACTTCTGTCTTTTCCTCTTCTTTTAAGGACACCAGTCCTATTGGCTTGAGGCCCACTCATTCGTTGTTGCTCAGCTGTTATTCATGTCTGACTCTTCCTGCCAAACATTGGCTGCACCTTGCCAGGCTCCTCTGTCCTTCACTATCTCCTGGAGCTTGCTCCAAGAGGCCCACTCATATGCCCTGATTTAATTTTAATTATCTCTTTGAAGGCTCTATCTCTAAATATAGTCACATTGGCAGTTAGAGTCTCAACTTATGAACTTTGGGAACCCAATTCAATCCATAATGGTGAACACAGTTGGGCCTGATGTTTTCTACTTAGGGAGGTTACTAATTATTGATTCTGTTTATTTAACAGACAGCGGCCTATTCAGACTGTCTATTCTTGTGTGAATCTGGAGAAAACACTTTTTAAGAAATTGGTCCATTTAATCTAGGTTATCAAATTTGTGGGCATAGAGTTGTTCACTGTATTCTTTCACTATCTTTTTTACATTCATAGGATCTAATGATGTCCTCTCTTTTGTTTCCAATATTAGTAATTTTTGAACTTCTTTTTCTCTTAGCCTGGCTAGAGATTTATCCAGAGAAGCAGCTTTGGGTTTCATCAATTTTCTTTTTTGAGATGCTTGTTTCAATTTTATTGATTCCTGCTCTAATGCTTATTATTTCTTTTCTTCTATTTTGATTTAATTTGCTTTTCTCTTCCTAGTTTCCTAAGGTGGAAACTTAGATGATTGATTTTAGAGATTTCTTCTTTTATATGCTTATAAATGTATGCATTTGATGCTATAAATTTTCTTCTAAGCACTACTTTTTTCTGTATACCACAGATTTTGATAAGTTGTTTTTCATTTTCATTTAGTTCAAAATATTTTAATTTTCCTCTCAAGATTTCTTCTTTAGCCCATATGTTATTTAGAAGCTTGCTATTTAATCTTTACATGTTTTTGGGTTTTTCATTTATCTTTCTGCCATTGATTGCTAGTTTAATTCCATTGTGATCCAGGAATAGACATTGCATTATTTCTATTCCTTTAAATCTATTAGAGCTTCTCTGGTAGCTCAGACAGTAAAGAATCTGCCTGCAATGCAGGAGACCTGGGTTGACCTCTGGGTTGGGAAGATCCCCTGGAGGAGGGTTTGCAATCCACTCCATATTCTTGCCTGGAGAATTCCTATGGACAGAGGAGCCTGGCAGGCTACAGCGCTAATTTATTAAGTTGTGTTTTATGGCTGAGAATGTGGTCCATGTGATCTTGAAAGGAATTCTGCTATTGTTGGATAAAGGAGTCTATATATAGCAATTACATCCTTTTGGTTGATGGTGCTCTGAATTCAACTGTGTTCTTCCTGATTTTCTGCCCCCTGAATCTCTGCATTTCTGATGGAGGTGTGTTGACATCTCCAACTATGATTGGTGAACTCATCCACTTCTCTTTGCAATTCTAATAGTTTTTGCCTCACATAGTTTGATGGTTGGTGTTAGGTAAACACACATTAACAGTTGCTATGTCTTCTTGGAGAATTATCTTTTTGTGATTATATAATGCCCTTCTTTATCCTTGATAACTTTTCTTGCTTTGAATTGTGCTGGTGTGAAATTAATATAGCTACTCCTACTTTCTTTTGATGTGACTTTTCTTTTCCTTCTCTAGTGTCTTTCAAAGAGCAGGTTTTTAACTTTGATAAGGTCTAATTTTCCAGTTTGTTCTCTGTGGATCATGTTTTTGGCGCTGTACAAAAGACTTTGCCTAACTCAAGGACATAACGGTTTTCTCCTATGATTTCTTACAGAAAATTTTGCCTAACTCAGGGGCACAGTGGATTTCTCCTATGGTTTCTTATTCAAAATTTATAGTTGTATGTTTAGGCCTACTCCCTTTTGAATAAATTTTTATGTGCAAGGTATGAATTGAAGTGCACCTCTTGCACCTGGATATCCAATTGTTCCAACAACACTGGTTGGAAATAACTGTCCTTTTTCTGTTAATGTGACTTTGCACTTTTGCCAAAAATCAATTTTCCATATACTTGTATGTATGTATTTATTTTCTGACTTTCTATTTTGTTCTGTTGATCTGTTTGTCTACTTGATGGTAATACTACACTGTATTGGTAGCTGTAGGTTTATAATGCTTTGAAATTATACAGTGCTAACTCTTCAACTTTGTTCTTCTTTTTCATTTATTTTGTTGTCCTAGGTTTTTTGAATTTTCATAAGGATTTTATAATCAGCTTGTCAATTTCCACAAAAATTCTGTTGGAATTTTGATTGAAATTTCAATGAATGTATTGACCACTTTGGGAAGAAGTGATAATAATGTTGCATCTTCTGATGCACAAACATGGTGTGAAAGTGAAAGTGTTAGTCCTGTGGGAGGACTCTCTTGCAGCCCCATGGATTGTATCCCCACCAGGATCCTCTGTTTATGGGATTTTCCAGGCAAGAATACTGGAGTGGGTTCCCATTTCCTACTCCAGGTAATCTTCCTGACCCAAGGATCCAACTGGAGTCTCTTGCATCTCCTGCATTGGCAGGCAGATTCTTTATAACTGCCACCTGGGAAGCCCCCTTAATAACCTCCCACTCTTTAAAAAAATGAATAGCCTTTAGTGGAACTTTTAACAGTGCTGTAGGCTGGCAGGGACAGTAGTTGGGAACTGATAATATTTCCATCACAACATCCATTCTAACTTTGTATCAGTCAAGGCAATCAGGAGATGGATACCGCTTAGGAAATTGATTACAAATTTCAATGTAAGTTTGAGCTCGGTGGCTCAGACAGTGAAGAATCTGCCTGCAATGCAGGAGACCTGGGTTCAGTCCCTGGGTTGGGAAGATCCTGTGAATTCCACAGAGGATCGGAATAACAAGGGACTGGGCTAATAAGTGAAGAGAACTCTAAAGAATATAGTAATAGCAGTTAAAAGAAGCAGAGAGATACAGCACCCAAAGAAAAAGTGTGCTCCCTTTCCCTTTAGAAATTTTGGGTATTAAAAAAAAAAACAAGAAATGCTCTTCCAAGAAAATGCTAAGCTTTCAGAAAGCCTTTAGACTTTGTCCGGCCTATGGAACACGATGTAAGAATATGCTACATTATCCCTTCGACTCATTAACTTTGTGAATGGTATTTGTCATTCATTCACTTATCGCTTCTAAAAATGTATGTCCGAGTTCCTACCTTGGGCCAGGCCCCGTTGCTGGCCTTGGGGGTAGGATGGTGAATGAACTACGGTCCGTACTGACGAGGAGCCGACAAGTCAGGGAAAACAAGTAGCGGCGGATTGTGGTAGCAGCTTTGGGGAAAGCGGGGCCCCTGGGAAAGCAGGCGACAAAGGCTGCCCTCCGGGGAGAAGCTGGCCCCGGGAGGGAGACAGGGGCACCTCGCCAAGGGCAGAGCTGTTCCAGCCTCGGTCTACACCGCGCGGGCGGAGCTAGGTCCGAGGCAGGATGGGGCTGCAGTCCTTCACAGCCAGGACCCCGGGGAAGAAATCCAGATTCTTGTCGGCGTGCAATTGGAAGCCACCTGGGGGTTAATCACGCGAGATTTATCTGATCCGTTTTAAGTGAGATCTGGCGTGGTATGCATCTTTGCTGGTGGTGATCCGGGCAGAAGGGAGGACATTCTCATACTCTTAATTATCATCCCACCGTGCGAATTTCCTCGCTTCCTATCTTCTAACGCATTTAGTGGGCACGTTCGGGACATTCGTCTAACCCCATAAACAAACAAGAAATAAGGCGGCAGATACGGAAGCGGCCACCGGGAGGAAATGAAAGTGGACTGGGTCGGGTTGGGGTCAGAGTGGGGCGGCGGGCCAGGACCAGGGCGAGCTGGCAGACCCAGCGGAGAACTTACACTCTCTGATTTATTATTATTATTATTTGCTGGAGCCGGTAGCTAGGGAAGACAACCAACAAGTCCTCTTTCCCCGCATTCTGAAGCTGCAGCCATCGAACTCCCGCTAGATGGCCCCGCCTCGGAACCTTGTTACACGGGAACTCTATTTTACTGGAACCTTGTTTCAGCCGAATAGATGCCGAAGTTCCCGTTACTGCAGGACGCAAATGTAACGGGACGCTTCCGGTTAGGAATCATGGCCGCGGCCGTTGGCGACTCACGTGTGAGTGCGGGGAAAATGCTGAAAAATTCACTAAGGAGGAAGAAGAGGATGAAAACGGTAGTAGCATCGGAGCTGGGAGATAAGGACAAAGACGCTTCCGATAATGAAGGTAACGTACTTGGGCTGAGCTTTGGCTGCTCAGAGAAAAGACCGGGCCGAGTTTGCGGGAAGCAGGGGGTGCGAGTGAATATCCCGCTGGCAGCCCGAATTTCTTCTCCCCAGAACGGCGAAGGAGCGAGTTTGGCTCCGTGTGAGAAGGTTTGAGAAAGTGGTGTTCAGGGGGAGGTCGCTGTCGCGTGTTAAAGCTTCCAAGTTCATTTATTAGATATTTTCATTGTCACTGTAATTAAGATGAATCTGTTGCTTTAAGCAAAAAAGAAAAAAAAAAAAGGCTTATCGTAGCAAGGGGCGAAAGGAAGGACGATATCTAAAATTACAAGAATGAGTTGGGTCTCCTAGGGAGCAAGGAGGGAAAGGCGGAGGAAGACGGCTGGTATACTTGAATTTTCTTGTGCAGTAGGTGCGTGCGTGTGTTGGGGAATTAGGGGTGCGATACTAGTGAGGGAACCGTAGGTGGTTAAAGTGGAGTAAATAAAAGCGGTTGATAAAGATGTCTTTCAGAGACGTTTATACTGAAAGGAAGGAAATGTATTTTGAGGCTTTCAACTATGGTGCGTCCGTGCTGCTACTCTTTACCATCGTTCTTGGCACTGGCTTCTCAGGTTACAAGGGGTCGCAGACGACCCCTGACCTTATCCTGCTCAGAGATTGCTCCTTAATATATTGAGAGGTAGTTCTCATGATCCTGGTCCAGCTAACAGTAAGGATGGAGACAGAGAAACCCATATCCTGTAGAACCCAGTCGAGGCATTGCTTCCTTCTGTCTTATACATAAACCTCATACTGTAGGATTATTTTTCTTTTAACGTGTTTCTCTCCTTATGGATACAAGTTGTTCAAGTGCTGGAACATGTCTTTATTTTTATTCTCATGGGGACTCCCTTATACATTTTGGTACTAAGTAAGTTTTCTTGCTGAATAAATAAATAAGGAGTCATTTCATCATATCCAGTGGAGAATGGAATCATTTCATCATATCCAATGGATAATCCAAGGATATGGGCCTTAGTTTTCTAAGTCTGGGGGTGGAGAGCACAGTGTCCTCAGACATAGGGAAAGCACACACTGTGGCATGTAGTCTCCTGAAACACACGGCTAGTTAGGTTGAAATGAATTGTTGGCTGTGGCCCTAGCTATTCAGAGGTGTTATTGAGACTGGGAACAGGATAAAGCCAGATTGTAAAGGATCATGCGTGCCCTATGAAGAAGATTGGATTCTCTATCTGTAGGCAGTATGGAGCTCTTGAGACATTTTAAGCAAGAGAATGACACTTCGTTATAAAAATCACTTCTCACTGTATGGTGACTGCTGTAGAGTGCCAGAACAATTAGGCAAAGTTGCAAAGCTCTGCTAGGGTTTGCACTAGGAAAGTACAGTGAAGACAGGAGGTCCCGCTCCCCCTCCGAAATGTTTTTCAGAAGGAAAGCATTAAATTTTCTAGACAACCAACTTCCAAATAAATTCGTAGCACCATAAATTTTGGGTACATTCCTGTTAGCAAAAGTAGGTAGTAATAATAATAGTTTAGGTACTGTATCACTTTAATTCTCATAACAATCCTGTAAGACAGGGTTATTGTTAATATTATCCTCATTTTACTTGTAAGAAACTGAGCTGTAGAGAGTTTGCATCTTGCTCCCACAGTGCATAAGCTGATAAGTTGATAGAGGACACCACTAGTATTGGAGCTTGCTCTGTAGTTTCTGCTCTGACCCCTAACTCTCTGATGTGGTTGAGGAACCAGGAGGACAGAAATGATCAAACAAAACAAAACTTTCTGGAAAGTAAAAGAGCAGGGCCACAGAATCTTAAGCACGAAATGGATATGAGCAGACCATGGTATTGAGACAGGTTTTTGTTCCACTAAGGTTCTATCACTAAGGGGTGTTTTTGTGGTCAGATTTTATAGCACTCTTTCCACCGTTTATAACTGTAGTCTTCCTTCCTCTCTTCTCCCATCCTTTCCTTTCTTTTCTCCTAAAATCTGTGTATTATCTCCAGAAATAAATGATCACTCTTTTCTCAGTTGTGTAAGAGGCATCTGTGTGCTGCCTTTCAGAGGGACTTTGGGCTCCTTATGAGGGAACTTGCCTCAGTTCCCTCATCCATAAAATGAGTTTGAGTAAACTCCGGAAGTTGGTGATGGACAGGGAGGCCTGGCGTGCTGCGATTCATGGGATCGCAAAGAGTCGGACACGACTGAGCGACTGAACTGAACTGAACTGAATAGTGTCTCCTCAGGATTGTTGTGAAGATTCAGTGGACTGATGTATGTGAAGCATTTAATTTAATGGTTGGTACATGGCAACCATAAAATAAATACTATACCCTTTCGGCTCAGTGGTAAAGAATCTGCCTGCCAGTGCAGGAGACGCAGGTTTGATCCCTGGGTTGGGAAGATCCCCTGGAGAAGAAAATGACAACCTACTCCAGTATCCTTGCTTGGGAAATTCCATGGGCAGAGGAGCCTGGTGAGCTACAGTCCATAGGTTTGCAAAGAGCCAGGCACTATTTATCAACTAAACAACAACAGCCTACTCATAAATATTTGGAGTCATGATTGTGACATCTTTTCTGATCTAACAAAACTGCTAGTCCCATCTCTCGGCCACCCAGTAAGCCTTCCAGCCTTTGATAACAGTGATGTTTATAAGCTGGTGCTTTCTCCAGAAAGAGGTTAGAATTTCCTCAGGTAACCCTACAAGGGAGCTGATGGCTTTTCTGTTTTCCAGATGAGGAGACAGTGGCTTGGAGATACTGTTTTCCATTATAGTAGAAAGCCTCTCAGTGGAAAACTTTTCAGTCCGTAGATGCCAGATGTTATCTCTTTATTCTGTCCTTCTTACTCTGTAATTAACCATTCAGTCATGTTTTCTTGGTAAAATTGGGTGTTAATAGTGGTTCTGTTTATTTTTCAGTGATAGTGATTTTGACAGTCATGGATTGTCTCTGCCTAGTTGTTCTGTAGATAGCGTACACTTAATATTTGCCAAGCTGAGTTCATGATTTCATCTTCAAAACAGAATCCGGTGAATAAGGAGGATGGCCCATGTCACTGTGCGCCGGTGATCTGCCTGTGACCTGACTATTTACTCCTCCGGTCGCACGTCTTGTTGCCGCCTAGCTCGCTGGTGACGCAGTGTTGGGACTCCTCACCTCTTGAACATGTTTGCCCTCCTCCCTCCTCACCATGCCTATGCTGACCCACTAGCTACTCTTTTTTTTCCCTTCACTTGGTCTTAACCAGCTTCTCTAGATTTCTATTTAGTTGTCTCCCTCTGCCTTTTCTTTCAGGATTTAGAACGTGTCTCTTCAATAAAGACAATAAAAGGCCTTTTATTTAATAAATTCAGTAATGTAGGCCCTTTGGATGGAGATGTTTTCCTTTGGTTTAACTCAGAATTTTCTATTTAATATAAGAAATGGATTTTTTTTTCCTCCTGTGAAATCAGATATTTCTGGGAAGGTGATGCATGAAAACAGCTTTTCTCTTTTTTAAAAAATTTATTTATTTATTTGGCTGCTTTGAGTATTAATTGCAGCAAGCAGGTTTAGCTGCCTCACAATATGCAGGATCTTATCTCCCTGCCAGGGATTGAACCTGTGTCCCCTGCATTGGAAAGCAGATTCTTAACCACTGGACCACCAGGAAAGTCCCCGGAAATAGCTTTTCTAGTTCAGATATTTGTGTACATGTGGCCTTGGCAGAACCGTATTATCAAAAATTAACAGAGCCTGGGTTCTGAGAGACTATAAAGGCAGGCGATTGAAGCGGACTTCAGACACATGAGGAATCAGCATGCACATTACAGGCTTGTTATTGAAGTGTACCAGCTCATTTTATCAGGAAATTGAGTCAGAGACTTATCTTTGAATTTTAATTGGTTCATAAAAATTGATAAGGACGTGCCGTATATCAACATTTGAAAGCAGCTTCCTTCAGCGAGATGCTACTTAAATTTCCTAGAAAAACACGAGTATAGCCCATGTGTTGTTTGCGCTTTTATTTTTCATCTTCTGACTTTAATTTCTTTTGACATGTTGTTTAAGAAAGGTAGGAAGTTGTGCTTTCATGAGTGTAAAACTCTTGGATATTGTTTGTCAGACTTTGCAGAAGTTTCCTAGTTCTGTTACCTTAAAGCCTTGGTAAAAGCTGTGTTTCAGAACTTGGCATGAATCCTGATATGTGATGGAGTACTTGATATCCATTTATTATAAAAGTGGAAACTTCTCTTAATGTGATTTTTACACTTTTCTCATGTACCAGATATCACTGAGGTTACAGATTAGCAGAAGTCATATGCGATATAAACTTGAATGATAGCAAAATGCTTCAGACTGTTAAGTTTTGGTAAATTGTAATGCTTACTCTTCAGTAGGGTTTGAACTTTGGTCATAGTAAAATTGCGAATGATCCCAAATCAGAGATGTGTGTAAGGTAAGATGCTGTAGTCAGCATTTGAGTAATACATAAGTGGCAAGCATTATAAAGGAGAGGACGACACCCCTAAATGAGTTAACCTGGAACTACTCAGATTTTCTGAATTAATACCTTGGTGGTGGTTTAGATACCATGTGTGCTTGGCTCTTAGGTTTGTAGTCTAAATAAAAAACACAGCCTTTCCAGTCAGTAGATAATTCAGGTGAAAAAAATGAAAACAGTGGTGGTGATATCAAGTATTATAAAGAGCAGTCACGGCAACCCATTGCGATTTTCTTGCCTGGGAAATCCCATGGACATAGGAGCCTTGTGGGCTACAGTTCACAAGCTTGCAAAACGTGACTTAGTGATTAAACAACAACGATAACCTCTACCTCTGAGCTACTGAATTACTTAGATCTACAGAATTTATGCACTGTTGGAGGTTTATATGCAGTGCCTATGTGCTTAAGACTGTAATATTTATTTAAAAAAAAAAAAGCTCTGCAGTCAGTAAATCAACCCATGTAAAAAAAGCCTTGGTCCAGTGCCATCAAGTGATTGACTGCTCCCGCATAGCATGTGCCCATATGTCTATAAACTAGTAGGGAGGAATGGTAATTTCGTTTTTTCTGAATTATTCTGGTCACATATTTGAATAATAGCTATATACTTCTAAAACAAGACTTGATAACAATCCAGTTTAGAAGGTCCTAGGAACAATCCCTTCCTTTTTTGATGAACTGCAAAGCAGTATTTAAGATATAATAACCTAGCAAGTAAATAAACTTTTCATCAAACTGTAGCTTATAACCTCCTGCATCCTTTAAGTTACTTAAAATAGCAAAGGAACATGCCTAAGAAATGGAGTACATCATAGTCCTACTTGAGTGGTTTAGCAATTTATAGAACAGGCTCAGGAAACAGACTACTTCCAGGCTCTGTCTGGCTTGCCCAGATAGCACATAGTAATCACATCCGACAGTTTGTCCCATGGTAAAACTTTCATTTTTGGTTATTTTTATGGAAACCTGAGTAACTTCATTTTTTTTTTTAGAGGTAAATGCTTTTTAAAAAAGTTTTCAAGTATCAATTTTGAATACTCTAAATTAAGTAGTAAAGGGCAAGAAAGAGCACATGGCGTGATAGAACAGATGCTTTATACCTGGATGGGGAGCAGTGGTTTCCTAGAGCTCTGTATGACTGGGGGTGAAGTGAGAATGGGTTGTGAGCACTGGCTGTTCTGGTTACCTGTGGCTTAGAGAGAAATTCCTCTTTTAATTCAAGCTTTATTAAGCTATTGAGTTGGCCAAAAAGTTTGTTCAGGTTTTTGGTAGGATAAACCCAAATGAACTTTTTGGCCAATCCAATGTGTTGTGGCTGTTCTCTGCATTAGTTCAGTATACATTAGTCTGAGTTGAATCTTGGAATCAGAACTATGTAGTGCCTTAGAAATCAGCACCCTGTCACGCACCTTGTTCACTTTGTGGCTCTGGAGATTTTTAAAACTTTTCTAAGCTTCAGAACCATTCTGTTTGTAAATAGGATAATAATAGCATCTCAGAGAGTGTTGTGAGGATTAAGTAATAATGCATAAAAAGCCCTTTAAATAGTACCTTGCCCTAAACACTTGTTAACTAGTTAATATTCATCACTGTTTTACAGTGCTTGGAAAACTGTAGGAGAGAGACATCAACCGCTTCTGAAATAGAATCAAAGGTTACTTGCTCACCATGAACACCTGGCATATGGGTTAGAGGATAGCCAAGACTGGATGGAATTATGGTGGAAGGAAAATTTATTCCCCCTCCCCCTGTCTTTTGTCAATCCTTTTTAGGACTTTTGGTATGCCTCCCTGCTCTGCCTCCAAGGTTCTTAGTCTCCTTGTCTGTCTTCTGGTTATTGTCATCTATTTAATGCCTACTGTGTGCTAGAGCTGTGCTAAGTGCTTTTCCTGTTTTATCTCATTTAATCATCATAACAACCTAGTGAGATAGGTACTGTTTTTTTCCCAGTTTACTAAGACACAGAGGGGTTAGGTAACTTGCCCAAGGTTATGCTAGTAGGAAGTAATGGAAATGGGGCATAACTCCACGTCTGCTCCTTTTATATTCTGAGTGCTTAACCCGTGTGCTGTAAAGCTTTCCATTCAGCACCTCCTGTGTCCTGTAGATTCCAGCCACTAGAGCTGTTTGTTCTTTGCTCCTGTCTTCTCTTCAGCCACATTATGTATGTCCTGAGGGGCATGAGGGTGGGGGGCAGGGAAGGGTGTAATTGACACGTTTCCTAAGGGCTAGGCACTCTTTTCAGAAACTGAGTTAATTACCATAAAGCCCCATGAAGTAGGTGCTGTTTTATTGCCATTTTCACAGACGAGGAAACTAAGATTGAGAAGGTAAAAACCTTCAGAAAAGTCACGTAGGTTTGTGTCTGGAGTTAAGATTGAATCAGGCAGCCTGAGTTCTGTGTCTTTACTCTTTAACCACTACTAACTGATCTCAAATTTTTATAAGTACTGTTTGATTTAAAGTAAACTCTAAAGGTGTGACATAAGATCAAGGTTAAGCAATATCCTTAATGCTCCCAGATGATAATTGTATTTTAAAAGAACAACCTTTTTAATCCAGTAGAGAAACTTTCTTAGAAGGAGGGATCTGAGGTAAGTGGGAGGTGAAAATAGCAGTAGCAGTTTGGCTGCTTGCTGAAGTACACACCTATAGTGCACCTGGGGCTTGATGTATGTTTTTTTCTTGGGTGATAAATCAGACCGGCTTATTTATATAAACTAACCAGCTTTTCATACCCAGTTCTCACTGTTCAATCCCCACATCTCCAGTTTCAGCCTGTATGAACTCCTTTATGTTTTATAGATATCTCATCTTCTTCAGCACCCTGTGCTTTTTGGGCATGCTGGGTTCTTCTGCCTGGAGTGTCGTAGTGGTGATTACAATACTAATTCTAATTTTATTACAGAGCACTGACTCAAATCTAGAATGTTTCGGTTCTAGATCCAATGATCTCTCCCATGCCTCTTTCATTTGGCCTTATTGTAGAATTTTACTTATTTGGCCTTTTCTTTCTCTTGTCATTCCAGCTCTTACTTTACCTTTAAGAAGTAACTTGAAATCATCTTTGTAAAAGGTACCCCTAAACCTTTTCTTTGTTATTTTTCTATTAGAAGAATGCTTACAAATTTTAAACCAAAGTTTTCTATTAGTATCCTGCTAAATATTTGACTTCTTCAAGGGGAAAATCTAGATTTTTCATTTTCTCCTTCTTTCATCTTCATTCACGAGTACTTGGTAAATATTGAAGGACTGTGAGTCTTTTAAAAAACTTTATCCCAGTTCCAAAGGCTAGTGGAAGTTTGGAGAAAGTGCAGCAAGAGATGGAGAGATGCCTCTGCCTACCTGGTTACCTCAGAAGTCTAACCTTGCCCTGCCCAATGTGGCCACTAGTCACGGTGAAGTAATTAAAACTTCGTCGAGTTAAAAAAAAATTCAGTGACTTCATTGTACTAGCCACATGTGAAGGACCCACTAGGCTCTTGTGGTTGGTAGGCAGCTCTGATAAGAGAACATTTTCATAAGCACTAGGTTCTGTTGGAACCATTAGTTATTACTTCCAGTAAGCATTCTTTGTCGCCCTTCCTTAATTTCCAGGTTTTTAAAATAGAATGCAAAATTAGAGTTAATGTTTAAAATAAAATTCCTTCAAAGGAATTTTTTGCTTATCTGGGGCCTTTAGATCCCTGGGTTACATCCACTTCTGTTGAATATCAGTTTGTGGTAAATTAAAAAAATTCTCATCTTCATTGGCCACGGTAAATTTTTAAGGGTCAGTTCTATTTTCTGACTTGTGTAGTGATTTGCTTTGGTATTCCAGAAGAAAACTTTGTTTTGTAGTATGCTAGCTGACCGCATGACATTGACATATTTAAATTTATTTCTAGGAAATACCATCATTTCCATTGGCCGTGAGTGCATGACTGAAAACTTCTGAGTTAGGGTGTCTTAAAAATATAATAAAAAGCCATGACTGCAGCAAATTCTTCTGGAATTTTTTTTTTTTTAATTGGTGGGGTAAGTGCAGGTTGTATGAAATGGTGTTATAAAACTTCATGAATTCATTGTGTCCATAGCATGCATGTTATGCATGCATGGTAGTCAAACTGGGTAAGAAACAAAGCAAAGAAAGATAGCCCCGGTTTAGAAATGGAGAACTGCAGTGGCTTATACAGCCAGAACGTCTTTGGCTGCCTTTACAGTGTTGGTGAATATGTGAAATTCACTGCAGTTTGTGTGTGACTTCATTAGGACAAAACACTAGGTGTCAGTGTTGTAGTTTTGACATTTTTTACCAGGAACCAGTAAAAACCTCTGCTGCTGATCACTCAGATTCTTCATTGACACAAACCATTGTGCCTCTTTACATTTAGATGAATGCGTGCCTAGAAGAAGTACTTTTCAAAGAATTGTTTATTTTGTTGTTAGTATCTGTCCAGTGCTGCTGACTCTGAGGAATAAACATATTCTGTATTAACATACATGTTTTTCACTTAACTACATTCCCCAGACTGTTTCTCAATGTACTTTCCAGGGAACGCTGGTCCTAGGAGATGCTTCTGGGCTTTGGAATCTGGTGTATAGTAGACACACAGATTTTCATTGAATAGTAGTGCTTTCAGCTTTTGTTTGGCAAAATTTGTATACTTTCTCTTACATTGCAGAGTGAGTGTTTTTGTATCACCTAAATCTGCATGTCACATCCTTGTCACCTTCTCAGATTTCTTAAATTTGTCAGGCATACAGGATACAGTGGAGGCTTCAAATTATGCATCAAATTAAGTTCTCTTTCAAAACTTTTTTTTCTTTTTTAAGAAATATGCAACACATTAGGGCAGTAGAATTATTAATGATTCTTGCTTCTTTTGGAGAAGGAAATGGCAACCCACTCCAGTATTCTTGCCTGGAGAATCCCAGGGACAGAGGAGCCTGGTGGGCTGCCGTCTGTGGGGTCGCACAGAGTCTGACACGACTGAAGCGACTTAGCAGCAGCAGCAGCCCCTTGCTTCTTATCATTTCCTTTAATTTTTTTGATACCATTAACATACTTTATGTAAGATCATGCTTTTTTAAAGTATTATTTTGCCCTCCGTGTTTAATTTTATGTATTGTTCTGTTACTTTTTGAAGATACTTCATTTTTACTCCTATGCTTGAGACTCATTCTATATATGTATAAACTGATTTGTTTTATACATTTTTATTTGCCATTTTCCAATATGCTGCAAATTTTTGTTTGAAATGTATTAAATAGTTTTCCATCCTTTTGTTTCATGAGTTCTCAGCAATCAAAAAAAACAAAGATATTAGTCAAATGTAATACCAAAAAGCAAGTGTAGTGATGATTAAGTCAAGTCATTAAAGCAGTTCTGTCTTAAGTCATGACTTCAAGTCAAGAGGTTAGGGAGGATCCCTCAGAGTGGAAGAGCCGACTATATAGTCAGTTCCATTCTCTTTGATCGTAGCCATGAGGTAATATAAAATTACTTTTGAAGTCTTTCTTAATTTAGCCCCGCAGGTTTTTGAAGAGCAAAGCAGAAGCGCTTCAGAAGGCTCTGGCATACAGTTGCACACAGATTTCACTGGCGCTTGTGCTCTTGTTGTTAAACTGCAGTGAGCTTCAGAATTTGAGACAGACTGCAACACTTAAAGTACCCAGGGGTTCTCAGCAAGTTGGTTTTCAAGCGAGACCACCAACTGGATTGTGTTTTGGCCACTCCTCTGATCTCAGCTGTTTTAATCTTACAGATGACATAGTATCACGTGTATGCTTCTTTGGGTGGTTCTGGGTGGTCTGCATGGTACAGCTCCACAGTGTACAAATTTGTATCCTTCACTCAAAACTTGATATTTTCATTTGGCCGTCCAGCAGTGCAGTCAAATTTGGGGCACATATCGCTTCATTAGATTATTTTTTCAAAAATGTTGCAGCACCCAGTTTATTAATGTTATAGACAGATTCTGTAAAAGGAAACAAGTGTTTAGATTTTTCCGAACCGGGATTCAGATTTTAAACATCAGGCCCAAAGCCCTCAGAGAACTTACTCTGACCTCTGTGCCGTGAAAACACTATTCCATTTTCTTGACAGATTAAAGTTTTTCGTTGTTACTTGTTTTTAAAATAATATTTGTTAGTCTCTTCAAGTAGTTTAATAATGCAGTTAAAAGCCTGTGGGTTTGCACACACCCTGCAGCAGCCCCATGGCAGCATCTGTCACCACTGACCACAGGAGCCCTGAGGCTGTTGGATTTACTTCCATTCCCTGGGTCCTGGGTGCTGATGCTGTGGCGGCCTCCCCCAGCCACATGGCCGGGCCAGGTCTTTGCGGGTAGGTGACAGGAGGATGGAGGGTCCTGCCGTTCTCCACTGTCACTGCTGCTGTGGCCCTTGGAAATAAGGATGGAGACAGATGGAGAACCATTAGCCTTAGGAAGGCACTTGGGGGTTTCACTGTGGCCTTGCCAAACAATACCTCCAGTATTAAAGTTCAGTTTGTTTCTACTGTTAGGTCCTCTCGGAAGCTGTGGATTGGAAAAAGATCACTTTTCCTCTGGTGATGATGCAGTGGAAGCTGACAGCGAAGATGAAGCTGAACCCCGCGAGGACGACAACGACAGTGCTGCAGACGCTAGTGTGGGGACTAATGCGGGCTGGGCAGATGCCATGGCTAGAATCCTGAACAAGAAGATTCCTGAGAGCAAGCCCGCCATCCTGCTCAGAAACAGAGAGCTGGAAAAGGACAAAGAGAAGTTAAAACAAGAGAGACTAGAGAAAAGGAAACAGGTGTGTCCTACCAGTTGTTCATTGTACATTGTGGTGGCAAGGCTAGTTCTCAGTGGTACCGAATTGTTCCTTTCAGTGTTTCTCCAGTTAACATTCCAGTTTGTAACTTGTGTTGTGTCTGTGACTGGATAACCAAGGTTGTGTTCAGAAACCTAGTCTGAATCGTTCTCTTGAGCATGTTTTTTATTCATCTAAGCAAAACAATAAAAACGTGAACTCCAAGGAAATGTATCCTTTTAAAAGTGAAGTACTTATACATGTGCCAGTGAGTCCCAGGTTTGAATATTTTATTCAACTTACCTGTCCAGATGTTAACTTTTATTAATAAAGCTAACTGTGAACTAATAGAATCGTATTAGTTACTTTTAGCTTAAAATCTATTTTATGATATAAATCTGTGATGATGTTATTGACAGGGTTGGTTGCAGTTCTGAAAAAAACTGTTTTGCTGATGGATAAACTTGAGTTCATTATATCTTTTGTTAAACCACTGATGGAAGAAGCTAGACTGGTGCTGTCTGCTAATGAAAGGCCAAAAGTTGGACTTTAAGTTTGCTGTTGTGTATTGCAAAGATAAACAATAATAAATGAACAGTAGAACAATAATATGTCTAAACTATTTGGCCGCTGAAATAGGTATTATACTTTAATGAAAGAAAAATAACTTTATACAGTCATACTGACAATATAAAAGTACTTATTTCCAAGAGGTACTTTATCCATAAAAAGGAGAGAAAACTTAAGTTCCAGTTGGCATTTGTTTCCTTTTAAGTTCACCATCCCCTTATCTTGTTTCAAGATGAATGTTTTCCTTGTTCATAATAACTGGGTGCTCTCTGTTGGAGGCTGTATAAAGATGGAACTTTTCAAGTGCTGCTCTTAGAACGTACTCTATTACTAATTCAATATTCTCATTGTACTTTATTTAAGATCAACTTTGTCTCTAAGTCTTACTGATAGCTTTTCAACTTAAAATTTGAACCTTTGTTTTTCTTTTTAATCTGGCAAAAACTAGAGGAGGCTTTAAGAATATCAGAATCCTTAATTACCCCTAGTGCCAATGTTTCAGTAAGAGAACAACATTTTAAAGCCAACAGAAAGAAATTCCTGAGTCTGCTCTGGACCAAAGCTTTGCTTGCTAGAGCTGATGCTGTCCACGTAATGCATGGAAGCACGCGCGTTCATACCGGGGACACGGCCCAGCAGCCACAAGTGCTCTGGGGTGTGTGCTTCTGGGCAGAGTCTGTGTAACTGTGTTTGTTTCTTAATGTTAATACTGTTGGCTTCCAGATATTGGCTGCCTATTTCTAATTATAAGTAGAGGAATACCTTTCAGAGTTAAAAAATACCTGGGGATCATGCATGCCTGTTATCCCCTGGGTACAAGAGATAATTAAGGATTGACTGTTTTAAAAGTAAGGTTTTTTTATTTCTGGTATAAACTGACAATGAATTTCATTACAGTTTTAAAATATCCGATTTGAGGAAGAAGCTATTTCTTTAAAAAGGCTTCAGAGTATAGCAAGAGAAAAGATTTGGTTTTACTGTGAAGAGATGTTTTTGTTAATACAAAGTGAGAGATCAGATGAATGAAGAAAAGGAAAAGATAAAAAGGAGACTTTTCCCCACTGATTCTTCCTGATTTTGATGCTTATTACCAGCTTCTTGATAATTAGTTCATCATATTCAGTATATTTGATGCTTGGTAATATGTTGACCTAAGTGGGGGACCTGGAGAAGCAAGTGTATCAAATCAAGGACCTGAGACCAGGAAACCCCCTGAGAACAGTTTTGAATGAGATGATGTTGTCTGTGGGATATTCTTATTTCCTAATCTGTTTCTATATCTGCATTATGAGAGGGAGTCAGCTTGCTGTAGTTTGTGACTGATAAGCCATATACGGCAAGGACAGTGGTCAGATGTGCCATAAGAGGAAAGAAGAACAGTCACTGTTTAAATAGGTTCTATCTATTACAGTGCTAATAGGACACAATGCTGTTCTTTTAAAAGCTGATACAAGTTCTTAATAATTCCGGCCGCTGGGGAAGTCAGTTTCTAAAAATAAAGAGACGCAGTGTTTAAACTCGTGGTTACGGAAGAGGGTGGTTTGGCGTCTTGCTGATGCTGCCTTCTGAGGCTTCTGGCGATGGCAGGTTGGGCACAGGGCTCCCTCGCCCCCAGCCTGGCCCTCCTGGCTCCGCACACTGGCGGTGCTCCAGGCCCCTGCTGTCGGAGAGCCTGCCGGCTGCTCACTGGGTGCGTCTCACATGACGCGCCAAGTGCTAACCGCAGGCTCCCGGAGCCGGACCCCTGAAAGGGTGGGTTTCTGAAAGGCCCCGTGACAAACTAAAGCTCGAATGATTTATTACCTTTGTCCTTTCACAGAGTATCATATCAAAGTGTGCTGCAGTTTCAAAAATGCCTAATGTTCTTTCACATAACACTATTTATAACACAGCTTGATAAGAAGCGGGAATGGGAAATGATGTGCAGAGTAAAGCCAGATGTTGTCAAAGACAAAGAAACGGAGAGAAATCTGCAGAGAATTGCTACGAGGTAAGACAGTGTTCTTGCCTTTTAAAAACTAAGTGCGCTAAAGCTTTGTAGTGATCCATTTCTGACGAGGTTTGATTCTTAAGCTCTGCCTGGTCTGAGCCAAGTGATTTACATCTCAGCCTGCCTACCTAATACTGGATTCAGCCACAGATTTTGGAGATCTCGTGAGGCAAGTGTCTAATGGGCTAAGTGTGTATTTGGTATGAGCCTATTTCAGATCATCTTGTGTTTTATGGTCATGAGAACATTATAATCAGACCTCTACCTGTGTTTCTCTTAGGATGCTTATCTAAGTTTATGGCATGAGGTGATTGTTTTTGTTATTTTGCACTATATTTATGACCTAACAAATTACACATTATAGCAGCTTTGTGCTGTCCTTTCACTTAGCATTTTTTTTTTTTTTAATCTTGGCACCAACATTTAGTTGATGACCTCTGTGCCCAGAGATGAATAGAATCTGGTGGCTGCTGCATGGTCCTTGCCCACTTACCTGTGGGGGTTCTAGTCTCTTTGGGAGCAAAGCTATGTCCTGTGTTTTGGGAGCATCTGACGGGAGGTTGTGTATGGAGTTGAGGAAGGCTCCTTGAAGGGGGTAGCAGTTACCATTTAATGGTAGGTTACCATTTAAAGAATACAGCAGTAACATTCAGTGAGATCCCCTTTAACTTCAAGCTGCCTATGGCAGTCCATCTGGGTGTTGGATGGTGAGCCAGTGAGGCCGGAGGGTTGAGGGAGTGAGGGCAGAGCCGGGCTGCTAACCGATCCCAGCGCTGACTGACTAGCTGGGTGTCCCTGGGCAGTTACTTAATTTCCTTCTGTCTCAGTTTATTTATCCATGGAAACAAGAAAACGTTATACCTACGCTATCGGATTTCTCTGAGAATTACATGAATTAATACCCACGCAGAGCTGAGAAGAGTACAGGATTGGTGCCAGAGAGTAAGTGCCCCTTACATTTTATACCCTGGGCATCTCCCTCTCAGCGCTGTGGTCCCAGCCCTGCTGTGAAGCATATGGAATTTTACCCATCTTATAAACAAATAAGCTAGGTTGGCGAGGTTTCTTGGATGCTGGCAGAGGACAGACGCTTGTAGATCAGAGACGAAGGACTGTTACTCACGGCTGAAGCCGTCACCAGAGCTTCACATCCCCACCAGTTCCCTGTGTCTCCGGGGGCAGCGCAGGTGCCCTCCATGCATGCCTGTGTGTGCGGTGGGTTGTGTTACAGGAGAGGAACTCTGTACCTGGGGATCCGTTGCTTTTATGGGGAACGGTAACAAGCCTGCTCTTTGTCTGGGGGGAGACATTACCTCATCTCTCAAGGTTGCTTACCGCAGACGCAGCCCTGAGAAACGGCCTGGTAAAGAGCGGTCAGGCCTTATGCTCTTCCGAACCCAGCAAGAGCGTGCAGGGATGCTCAGCACCTGTGGCGGAGCGCCTCCGCCGATGATGGTTATAGCAGCAACATGAAAAGATGATAGACGCTTAGAGCTGGAAGGGGTGTTGGTGGTGTAAAGCCGTGCTGGCCAGTAGAGATCGACTAGAAATCCAGTGTGAGCCACACGTGCAACTTAAAATTTTCTGAGCGCCTCCATGAAAAAAGTAAAAGAAGTGAAATTAAAGTCAATGATAAATTTTGTTTAACAATATATTCAAATTATTTCAACATGCAATAAATATAAAGCAAGTATTAATGAAATTAAAAATTTTTTTTCTCATACTGTCTTTAAAATCTAATGTGTATTTTAAACTTGGAGCACACTGCAACATTGTTCTGGCCTAGGTTATGTGTTCACTTGCTACATGTGGCCTGTGACTACTATAATGGACACCACAAGTCTTAATCTTCAGAATTTCCATGAGCTTAACTCCAGAACAAAGTACTTCAAATAAACTTAAAAAAAAATTAGTTTTATATAATAAGACTTGCAGGTAAGGCAGCTGAATACTTTCTAAGCTTCTTAGTATTATTTTTTCCATTTACAGGTAAAATCAAGATCCAGGAGCTCTTTCTGGTGTCAGATAATCAGATAGCTAACTGTAAAGCCTGTGCTCATCCCATTGACACTTAAAGTCTTCAGCCATTGTATGATTAGATTTTGAGAAGCAGATGTTTGTTCCAAAGTTGATTTAGAAAGATTGAAGCTGAGAAAAACCACAAATCAACTCACATGTATTTATCCTCTATTCAGATACTTATATTCATTCATTGAAGTGTATGTTCACTTTGCAGACTTTTTCCATGCTCTTGAGCGTTTATTAGATGACTGCCTCTTTTCTGAGCAGTGAAAATAGATTGCGTCTGTCCTCAAGAGTTTGTGTTCTAGTGTAATTGTTACGTAATGACATTATTCTGGTCATTTGTGTTCCATAGGGGTGTGGTGCAGTTATTTAATGCCGTTCAAAAGCATCAAAAGAATGTAGATGAGAAGGTTAAAGAAGCTGGAGGCTCTATTAGAAAACGAGCGAAGTTGATATCCTCGGTTTCCAAGAAGGACTTCATCAGTGTTCTGAGAGGGATGGATGGAAATGCAAGTGAGAAGACTTCTGCTGGGAAGAACTCGAAAGCGAAACAGGTAAGACTTCTACAGAAGATTCAGCACATCAGATAGATGTCGGCTCTTAGAGTTTGGAGGTTGAAAAGCATACTGTACCTGCGTGCCACAACCAAGACCTGATGCAGCCAAATTAAAAAAAAAAAATTAGAATTAATAGAATTAATTTTTTTTTCTTTTCAGATGTTATTAAGATTTCCACATGCCCACAGCCTGCTTTAACTCTGTATTCTTATGTTTCATGATGACTTATTCGGTATGGAAGTTGCAAGTTACAGATGCCAGGGCCTTGCTGTTAAAACTCAGGAACTGGTAGATTTAAGTAAATTTTTTAGAGATAGGACGGTCTCCTATCTGAAATCCTGCATTTTGTGCATTTTGTAGAATAGAAGGCCAAGTGAGGAATACAGCTTCAGTTGAGACTGTTAACCCACAGAGGTAATTGCCATGGTGCATAATTCTAAAGTGAAGAATTGGCGCTTTAGGAAGTATGATGAGAACTCATCCTTGTGCTGAGGCAGCTTTGACGATACTCGGCTGGTTGGGAGATAAAGAACGTAAATGCTTTTCGTGATCTTTGGCATGCAGCTCTGCTTCTCCAGCCCTTTGACCTATGAATCCCAGTAGCTTTCTTTTTACTGTACCAGGTGAAAGGTTCGGAAATGTGCTTTACTCTCAAAAGGGCTTATTTACTTTTTAAATTAAAGCAAAGTACAGTTGTATTTGAAGGCTTTGTTTCTGTTGCCAACAAAGAGAACTTCAATCAGGAAACTAGAGTTTCTATCATAAGTTTTTGTTAGTATTTTGGGAAAACAAACTCTGGCAAGAAGTTTAGGCATTTAGGAATTTCATGCTCTTCTAGAGTTGAAGTGTTTTTCAAGTTTCTTGATTAGGTTGCCATTTTATCTAATTTTGACAAAAATTTTCTAAGCTGTTTGAATTTATCTTCTGAATATGAAAAGGACTTCTGATATTTATGTAAGTGTGCTCACTAGTGCTGCCTTTCACAAGTTTGTCAGAAGTAATTATGAAGACATGAGTGCTATGATTGGGCATTTATACTTTTTAGTTAAAAAGTCTTAACAGACTGTCCTCACTCATGATAAAGAGTGTTTTATTGTAAGAATTGGAGAAATATTGAGCAGCACTGAATGAGAAAGAGCTGATGGAAAAGGAAAACGGTTTTTTTCCCCCTTTTCCTTGTTGGTTTCAAAATAACTCTTAATAGAAGCATTTGTTTTTGCTTTGGGATTAATTTTTTCATGAGTTATGAAAATACATGAAGGGTTCTTTTCAGTGGCATCATTATATTTTCTTTGTTACCATTTGCTTTTTTGCTCTTGACCTTCGATTTTTCCTACTTCAGTGATCACAGGCATGGTAGTAATCTGCGACAAGGTCAAAAACTGCTTGAGATGTTAACCAAAGTGGCTTGACTTTAAAAATTTATTTCTAGGGCTACCTACCCCACACCAGTGATAACTCTGGCACATTTTCTTTCTCTTAAAAATGTTTGTTTTCATACATTTATAGGAAAACTTTTAAGTACCTATTTGTACTTGGTGCTGTCCTTGTATCTTTTAAAGACTTACAATTCAGGTAGACACACAACCTCAAGGAAATAAGTAAATAAGATTAGTGTGACAACATAGAGATTCTAAACTGGTCCGTTTAGAAGTTTGTTATTGTCAGTTACACTGAGTATAACAGCTGTAATTAAGTGGCTGTCCCTATTTGTGTGGAGAAGTTCAAAGTAGCCAATATCCATTTAGGACATAGAGCAGTTTAGTCTGTGTCTAGTTGAAGTAGGTGGACTTTTAAGGCAACTGAAGAGGAGGAGGGAAGGCCAAAGTGGGAATAGATTTGGTGTGCCAGTGAGTCAGACATTAATGAACTGGATAAAGGAAGATGTTAATTAAGTAGAGAGTAAGATTTCCCTTTTTTATTTCACCTTGTCCTAGCACCATTGCTGCTACACAATTTCCTAATAGCCTCTCCTCTCCTCATACAAGCTTGACAGAAGAGCTCTTACGGAAGTTGCTCATTGTTCCTCTCTGGGTGTATTCAGAACACAGGCTTTTAATCTCGTATTCTTAATATTGTGCAATCTTTAGATTCCATTCACCTACAGACTGGATTCATTGGCAGATATCTTCCCAGATACCAGTCTGGATTATATCTTGAACTCCTTTACCTGGTTACACCAGTTATTTATGGTTGTTACATTAAGCAAACCTGGGTAGAGTTACAATAATGTAACATAGAGGGTGGATCTGTTAGTCAGCATACTTCAGGAGTGCTGTTGGTTGGGTGTGTGGTTCTCATTTGATTGTTTGTATTTGACTCCTTAGGAAGACTTACCACTTTGGAACCTTTTTTTTTTTTTTTTTTGAAGAACCCTGTTTCAAGAATTTCCATACTCCTGCAAGCTGTTAGAAACTTTGAGACATTGTGACAAATATTTCTTAACTGTGTCATGGCCCTGAACAAATTCCTTTTCTCAGAACCTTTTCTTTTTTGCTGCATCATTATATTTTGTTTAATTTTGTTTTCAAAGCAATAGGAACACAGTTTCAAAATAAAATAGCCAGTACCCTTCCCCATCCACCTCTACCCCTTGTTTCATTCCCTCACCCCAAAGTAATAGATAGTAAATCTTTCTACATATTTCTGTATATTAAATAATATTTATACTATCTCACTCTCAATGTTATTATCTTTAATGGAAGATGAAGAATTGGCATTCTTAATATTCCTTCACCCCCACACATCTAATACTTGGTCTTTCTAACATGATATATTCATATTTTGGCTGAATTAGTATTCACTGCGAACACTGTTCATTGCTCTGCAGAATAATGCACGGTAATATTATATTCTTTATTTCCTTGTAGTTTCTCTTTTCCTGGGACTAATGGCTGCCTCTTCTCATTTGCTTAGTTGTATGCACCGGAGCCTTCCTACATTCTGCAGAAGGAACCCTTAGCCCCGCTCAGTCCTGCTTTCTTCACGGCCGCCCTGCTGCAGGCCAGACGGTGGTCTCCACCTGGTGCGCACAGTCTGCCTGCAGCTCTGCTTTATCGCTGTCCTGGGCATTCCCTGTCTCTTTCCTGTGCAGCAGCCTCTGCTTCTGGGACTAAATGTCTTCTTTTCTCTTGACTTTCTCTCTCATTTGGACAGTTACATTTACCAGTAGCTTTCTGGGAAAGGGTTTAGGTATCCTCATGTTTTTAATTGATGTATTGGTTGGATACATGCAGTGGGTTGAATGGTGGTTGTTCACTTGCTCAGTTGTGTCCCACTCTCTGCATCCCTGTGGACTGCAGCACACCAGGCTTCCCTGTCATTCACTGTCTCCTGGAGTTTGCTCAAACTCATGTCCATTGAGTTGGTGATGCCATCTAACCATCTCATCGTCTGTCACCTCCTTCCCTTCCTGCCTTCACTCTTTCCCAACATCAGGGTCTTTTCCAGTGAGTTGGCTGTTCACATCAGATGGCCAAAGTATTGGAGTTTCAGCTTGAGCATCAGTCCTTCTCATGAATATTCACGGTTGATTTCCTTTAGGATTGACTGGTTTGATTACCTTGCTGTCCAAGGGACTCTCAAGAGTCTTCTCTAGCACCACAGTTCAAAAGCATCAGTTCTTCAGTGCACAGCCTTCTTTTATGGTCCACCTTTCACATCTGTGCATGACTACTGGAAAAACCATAGCTTTTGACTAGATGGACCTCTGTCCAAAGTGATGTTTCTGCTTTTTAATACGCTGTCTAGATTTGTTGTTGCATTTCTTGCAAAGAGCAAGTGTCTTTTAATTTCATGGCTGCAGTCATTGTCCACAGTAATTTTGGAGCCCACGAAAATGAAATGTGACATTGTTTCCATATTTCCCCATCTGTTTGCCGTGAAGTGATAAGACTGGATGCCACAATCTTCTTTTTTTTTTTTTAGTATATATTTTATTTTTAAACATTTTTATTGAAGTATAGTTGGATTCTTTTCCCATATAGGTCATTACAAAGTATCAAATAGACTTCTCTGTACTCTATAGCAGGTCCTTATCAGTTACCCATTTCATGTACAGTAGTGTGTATGTCAGTGCTAATCTCCCAAAGTATCCCTCCTTCCCCTTTCCCCTCAGGTAACCGTAAGTTTGTTTTCTACATCTGTGACTCTGCTTCTGTTTTGTGTATAAGTTCATTTGTGACATTTTTTTTTTTTACATTCCACATGTAAGCAATATCATATCACTGTCTTTCTCTGTTCCACTTAACTTCATTCCGTATGATTTCCTTCTGTGTATCCCTAAACTGCAGACACTAGGAAGCTAAGAACGTGATTCTCAGATTTCCTTGAATTAAGGAGTCAGACTAGTTTTCTTCAAATTAAAGCACACTTGCAAGAATTGCAGAAAAGATAGCAAGGAGAGGCAAGGTGGGGGCCATCTTCCTGCTACTTGGGACGTTGCTGATGGCAGATGTGGTGATGACAGGTAAGAAAGTTGATTTCCCACAGCTCCAGCTCCATGACCATGGCAGGTGTGCCTGTGTGGGGGCCAGACTTGCCCTTCCAGTGTCCACTCACCCCGCAGCCATCTGAAGGGCCAGTTAGAGTAATAGCAGCTATAGACAGATGCTACAAAGTCTGTTATTATGCTCATTTAATTTTGTTTAATTATGAGCCTTTTCAAGGATACACAAGAGTTGAAAGTACTGTAGAGTGAATATCCATATAGACACCACCCAGATCCTCCCACTGCTAACATGTTATTTTTGGTTTATCACATGTCCACCATATGTAGATGCATTACTCCTTATTTTTCTGATGCATGGACAGTGCATGTTTTAATTTAGCAGTTCCATTGGTGGCCTGCTACTCCCCTCCAGGCCCAGGTAGTGGCTCCCCTAGAGGACCAGTGCCCCGACTTGCCCGTAGATGACCACTCCAGAGTCCCCTCCAGCCCTCTGGCAATTCTGTACGGCCCTCACTCCATGTACAGTCTGTTCTGCCAGGAGGCCTTTTTTTTTTTTTCCTTTTCTATTCCTATTTTTGGAATTAATTTTTTTATTGAAGGATAATTGCTTTACAGGATTTTGTTGTTTCCTGTCAAACCTCAACATGAATCAGCCATAAGTATATATATATATATATATATCCCCTCCCTTTTGAACCTCCCTCCCATCTCCCTCCCCATCTCACCACTTTAGGCTAATACAGAGCCCCTGTTTTGAGTTTCCTGAGCTATACAGCAAATTCCCACTGGCTATCTATTTTTTTTTTTTTCTTTTTTTTTTTTTTGGGCTATCTATTTTACATATGGTAATGTAAGTTTCCATGTTACTGTTTCCATACATCTCACCCTCTCCTCCCCTCTCCCCATGTCCGTAACTCTATTCTTTGTATCTGTTTATTACTACCCTGTAAATAAATTCTTTATAACCATTTTTCTAGATTCCGTGTATGTGTTTTAGAATACATATGGTAATGTAAGTTTCCATGTTACTGTTTCCATACATCTTACCCTCTCCTCCCCTCTCCCCATGTCCGTAACTCTATTCTTTGTATCTGTTCATTACTACCCTGTAAATAAATTCTTTATAACCATTTTTCTAGATTCTGTGTATGTGTTTTAGAATACGGTATTTATCTTTCTCTTTCTGACTCACTTCACTCTATGTAATAGATTCTAGGTTCATCCACCTTATCAGAACTGACTCAGATGTGTTCCTTTTTATGGCTGAGTAATATTCCATTGTGTATATGTATCAAAACTTTATCCATTCATCTGTCGATGGGCATCTAGGTTGCTTCTATGTTCTAGCTATTGTAAATAAGTGCTGCGATGAACAATGGGACACGTGCCTTTTTCAGCCATGGTTTCTGCAGGGTGTATGCCAAGGAGTAGGATTGCTGGGTCACATGGTTTTATTCCTCCTTTTTTAAGGAATCTCCATACTGTCTTCCATAGTGGCTATATCAATTTACATCCCCACCAACAATGCAAGAGCTGTCACTTTTCTCCACACCCTCTCCAGCATTTATTGTTTGTAGACTTTTTGATGATGGCCATTCTGACTGGGGTGAGGTGATATCTCATTGTGGTTTTGATTTGCATTTCTCTAATAATAAGCAGTGTTGAGCATCTTTTCATGTGTTTTTTAGCCATCTGTATGTCTTCTTTGGAGGAAAGTCTGTTTAGGTCTTTTTTCCCACTTTTTGATTGGGTGTTTGTTTTTCTGGTATTGAGTTGTATTAGCTGCTTGTATATTTTGGAAATTAATCCTTTGTCAGTTGTTTCATTTTCTGTTATTTTCTCCCATTCTGAGGGTTGTCTTTTCGCCTTGCTTATAGTTTCCTTTGCTGTGCAAAAGCCTTTAAGTTTAATCAGCTCCCGTTTGTTTACTTGTATTTTTATTTCTATTACTCTAGGAGGTGGGTCATAGAGGATCTTGCTTTGATTTATGTCATCGAGTGTTCTGCCTACTATGTTTTCCTCTAAGAGTTTTATAGTTTCTGATCTTACATTTAGGTCTTTAATCCATTTTGAGTTTATCTTTGTATATGGTGTTTGGGATTGTTCTAATTTCATATTTTTACATGCAGTTGTCTAGTTTTCCCAGCACCATTTATTGAAGAAGCTGTCTTTGCCCCATTGTATATTCTTGCCTCCCTTGTCAAAAATAAGATACCCATAGGTTCATGGGCTTATTTCTGGGCTTTCTGTCTTGTTCCATTGGTCTACATTTCTGTTTTTGTGCCAGTACCATACTGTGTTGTGTTGATGACTGTAGCTTTGTAGTATAGTCTGAAGTCAGGAAGGCTGATTCCTCCAGCTCCATTTGTCTTTCTCAAGACTGCTTTGGCTATTTGGGGTCTTTTGTGTTTCCATATGAACTGTGAAATTTTTCGTTGTAGTTCTGTGAAAAACGTCATTGGTAATTTGATAGGGATCACATTGAATCTGTAGATTGCGTTTGGTAGTATAGTCATTTTCACTATATTGATTCTTCCTACCCAGGAACATGGAATATCTCTCCATTTGTTTATGTCGTCTTTGATTTCTTTCATCAGTGTCTTATAATTTTCTGTGTACAGTTCTTTTGTCTCCTTAGGTAAGTTTATTCCTAGATATTTAATTTTTTGTTGCAGTGGTGAATGGGATTGATTCCTTACTTTCTCTTTCTGATTTTTCATTGTTAGTATATACAAATGCAAGTGATTTCTGTGAATTTTGTATCCTGCAACTTTGCTAAATTCACTGATTAGCTCTAGTAATTTTTTGATACCCTTTAGGGTTTTCTATGTACAGTATCATGTCATCTACAAACAGTGAGAGCTTTACTTCTTTTTTGATCCAGATTCCTTTTATTTCTTTTTCTTCTCTGATTGCTGTAGCTAGGACTTCCAGAACTATGTTAAATAATAGTGGTGAAAGTGGACACCCTTGTCTTGTTCCTGATCTTAGGGGGAATGTTTTCAATTTTTCACCATTGACAATAATGTTTGCTGTAGGCTTATCATATATGGCCTTTACTATGTTGAGGTAGGTTCCTTCTGTGCCCACTTTTGAAGAGTTTTAATCATAAATGGTTGCTGAATTTCATCAAAGGCTTTTTCTGCATATCTTTTGATTCTCATATCATTTTTATCTTTCAATTTGTTAATATGGTGTATCACATTGATTGATTAGTGTATATTGAAGAATCTTTGTATCCCTGGAATAAACCCAGCTTGATCATGGTGTATGAGCTTTTTGATGTGTTGCTGAATTTTGTTTGCTAAAATTGTGTTGAGGACTTTTGCATCTGTGTTCATCAGTGATATTGGCCTGTAGTTTTTTTGTATTGTCTTTGGTTTTGGGATCAGTGTGACCTTGGCCTCATAGAATGAATTTGGCTGTGTTCCTTCCTTTGCAACTTTTTGAAAGAGTTTTAGGAGGATAGGCATTAGCTCATTTCTAAATGTTAGAATTCTCCTGTGCAGCCATCTAATCCTGGGCTTTTGTGTTTTGGTAGGTTTTTGATCACAACTTTAATTTCAGTGCTTGTAATTGGGTTGTTCATAATTTCTATTTCTTCCTGGTTCAGTCTTGGAAGATTGAACTTTTCTAAGAATCTGTCCATTTCTTCCAGGTTATCTATTTTATTGCCATATAGTTGTCCATGATGGTCTCTTAGAATCCTTTGTATTTCTGCATTGTGTGTTGTAACCTCTCCTTTTTCATTTCTGATTTTGTTGCTTTGATTCTTCTTTTTTTCTTGATGAGTCTGGCTAAAGATTTGTCAATTTTGTTTATCTTCAAAAAGTACCAACTTTTAGTTTTATTAGTCTTTACTGTTGTTTCTTTCATTTCTTTTTCATTTATTTCTGCTCGACTCTTTATGATTATTTTCCTTCTAAATTTTTTTTGTTGTTGCTGTTCTTTTTTCCATTTTTCTGTGTAAAGTTACGTTGTCTGATGTTTTTCTTGTTTCTTGAGGTAGGATTGTATTGCTATATAACTCCCTCTTAGGGCTGCTTTTGTTGCATCCCATAGGTTTTGAATTGTCGTGTTTTCATTGTCATTTGTTTGAGAAATATTTTGATTTCCTTTTTGATTTCTTCAATAACCTGTTGGTTATTTAGAAATGTATTACTTAATCTCCATGTGTTTATGTTTTTTACAGTTTTTTTTTAAATTATAATTGATATCCATTCTCATAGCGTCGTGGTCGGAGAAGATGCTTAATACAGTTTCAGTTTTCTTAAATTTACTAAGGTTTGATTTGTGACCCAAGATGTGGTCTATCCTGGATAATGTTCATGTGCACTTGAGAAGAACATGTATTCTTCTGCATTTGGATGGAATATTCTGAAGATATCAATGAGATCCATCTCATCTAATGTATCATTTAAGACTTGTGTTTCCTTATTAATTTTCTGTTTTGATGATCTGTCCATTGGTGTAAGTGGGGTGTTAAAGTCTCCTACTATGATTGTGTTATTGGCAATTTCTCCTTTTATGTCTGTTAGTGTTTGTCTTATGTATTGAGGTGCTCCTATGTTGGGTGTGTAGCTATTTACAATTGTTATGTCTTCCTCTTAGATTGATCTCTTGATCATTAGTAGTGTCCATCTTTATCTCTTGTAATCTTCCTTACTTTAAGGTCTGTTTTTTGTGATATGAGGATTGCTACTCCAGCTTTCTTTTGCTTCCCATTTGCGTGGAATATATTTTTCTATTCTCTCGCTTTCAGTCTATATGTGTCTTTAGGTCTGAAGTGGGTTTCTTATAGACAGCATATATATATGAGTCTTGTTTTTGTATCCATTCAGCCAGTCTGTCTTTTGGTTGGAGCATTTAATCCATTTACATTTTAAGTAATTATTGATATATATGGTCCTATTGCCATTTTCTTAATTGTTTGGGGTTGATTTTGCAGATCTTTTTCCTTCTCTTGTATTTCTTGACTATGTAAGTCCCTTTAACATTTGTTGTAAAGCTGGTTAGGTGGTACTGAATTCTCTTTGACTTTTGCCTGTCTGAAAAGCTTTTTATTTCTTGATCAATTTTGAATGAGATCCTTGCTGGGTACCTCAATCTTGGTTGTAAATTTTTCCCTTGCAATACTTTAAGTATATCCTGCCATTCCCTTCTGGCCTGGGGAGTTTCTGCTTTCAGCTGTTAAGCATGTGGGTTTCCCTTGTATGTTACTTGTTGCTGCTTCCTTGCTGCTTTTAATATTCTTTGTGTTTAGTCTTTGTTAGTTTGGTGTATTTCTCCTTGGGTTTATCCTGTATGGGACTCTGTGCCTCTTGAACTTGATTGACTGTTTCCTTTACCATGTTGGGGAAATTTTCAACTATAATCTCTTGAAAAATTTTCTCATACCCTTTCTTTTTCTCTTCTTCTTCTGGGACCCCTATAATTCTAATGTTGGTGTGTTTGATATTGTCCCAGATGTCTCTGAGACCATCTTTAGTTCTTTTCATTCTTCTTGCTTTATTTTGCTCTTCAGAAGTTATTTCCACCATTTTATCTTCCATGTCACTGATTTGTTCTGCTTCAGATATTCTGCTACTGATTCCTTCTAGAGTATTTTTAATTTCAGTAGTTGTGGTGTTTGTCTCTGTCTGTTTATTCTTTAATTCTTCTAGGTCTTTGTTAATTGATTCTTGCATTTTCTCCATTTTGTTTTCAAGGTTTTTGATCATCTTTACTGTCATTATTCTGAATTCTTTTTCAGGTAGGTTGCCTATTTCCTCTTTATTTATTTGGACTTCTGTGTTTCTAGTTTGTTCCTTGATTTGTGTTATATTTCTCTGCCTTTTCATTATTTATTTTTTTAGCTTACTATGTGTGAGGTCTTCTTTTCACAGACTTCAAAGTTGAATTCTTCCTTTTGGTTTCTGCCCTCCCGAGGTTGGTCCAGTGGTTTCTGTAAGGTTCATATAGGGTGAGATTTCTGCCGACTTTTTTGTTTCTTTGTTTTACCTCTGAGGGTCAAGGCTGAGTGAGGTGGTAATCCTGTCTGCTGATGACTGGGTTTGTATTTTTGCTTTGTTTGTTGTTTAGATGAGGTGTCCTGCACAGGGTGCTACTGGTGGTTGGGTGATGCTAGATCTTGTATTCACGTGGTTTTCTTTGTGAGATTTCTCACTATTTAATACTCCCTACGTTTAGTTCTCTGCTGGTCTAGGGTGTTGGAGTCAGTGCTCCCACTCCAAAGGCTCAGAGCCTGATCTCTGATCAGGAACAAAGATTCCACAAGTGGTCTGTTACGGCATTAACTGAGATTAAAACAAAAACCCAGAAATGAGAAACCAAGATGAACCCCAGGCAAGTGGCAGTTACAAAATCAGGCAAATGATAATTAAAATAATGGAATATACATACACACACACACACACACATATACACACTCCCATAAGCAAAGTCAAAACTGTCTAGCAAAAATAAAGTACAGATTGACCTGGCAAACAAAGTAAATAAAAAATTATATTTGCCAGTTAAGAATAAACCTAATTAAAGCACAAAGTGGAAAACCTAAAGCAAGGTGCCAGGTGGGGAATGAAGCAATGAAAACAAAACTAACAAATATGTGAGAGGAAAGGAAAGAAAAGGAAGAATAGATATGCAGAGTTAAATAGAGGTAGATAAAGAAGGTTTATGTCCATTAAATTAACTGCTGGGGGAAAGAACAGCAGGCAAGGCAGACAAAGGAATAAACGCAGAGAAAATGGAATGGGTTTAAGAGAAAGAAAAAGAAAGAAAAATAAAGTATAAAGGATTGACCTGGTGAACAAAGGAAACCAAAAATTATTTCTACTAGTTAAGAACAAAGCTAACTAAAGCACAAACTGGAAAGCAAAACTAAAGCATGGTGCCAATTGGGAAATAAAACAATGAAAATAAAGCTAACAAATACATTGAGAGGAGAGAAAAGAATTGATATGCTAAGTTAAATAGAGGTAGATAAAAAAGATTTATATACATTAAAGATTAATCACAAGGGGAAAAGAGCAGTAGGAAAAGAAAACAAAGGAACAGATGTAGAAGGAAGAATAATAGGTTTAAGAAATTAAAATTTAAGAAAGAAAGTAAAAGAAAGAAGAAAAACTCCACAGAATTGCCAAAGCCCAGTGAAGAGGCAGGGGTATATAACAATAAAAAATGTGACTGAGGAAAAAAAAAGCTCACAATCTTAATTAGATTTCATAGTGCCAATATAATCAGTAACTGCAACAAAGGGGGTTAGGGGAAGGGAGGAAAAAAAGATAAAATCCAAAAGGATATACAGAGTAAGTCAAAACATAAAAACAAATTTTTCTTGAGTCACTAAAGTCAGAGTCCTTTCCCTCTCTGGGAGTCACAGTCCACCTCACCTCCCTAGGACGCCCTCCAACACTGCACTGGTCTCTGGACTTGCTGTGGGGGCAGATCAGACTCTAACCTGGTCCTACTCCTGTGTGTTCTTGCCTCCAGCGTCCACAGGTGTCAGAACTAGTGTGTTTTCTTTTGTGGGAGCTCTCAGTGACCTGTTATATATTCCACAGACACAGTCTGCCTAATTGATTGAGTGGATTTAATCAGCAGCTTGTACAGCTGGTGGGATGGTTTTTGGGTCTTCTTCCTTGGCCACACTGCCCCTGGGTTTCAATCGTGGCTTTATTTCCACCTCTGAATGTGGGTCGTCACTGGGGTTTGCTCCTGAGGCTGCTCTGAGGACTTGGGTTTGCCCCTGTGAGGGCCAGGTGTGGAGGTGGTGCAGCTGCTTGGTTCGCAGGGGTTCTGGCAGCACCAGTTACTCAGGGGGGTTGGTGGCTAGGGCAGCAGGAAACAGTGCTCTAGAAGGGTATGGCAACCAGTATTGGCCAATACGCTCCAGTATTCTTGCCTGGAGAACCCCCTCTCTGACAGAGAAGCCTTGGCAGTCCATGGTCTACAGGGTCGTAAAGAGTTTTTCTCCACCAAAGCGACCCTGCTCGCATAGACGAAGACTTTTTTTTGCCTGTGGCAGCTCTGCCCCAGTGAGAGTCGAGTGTGAAGGTAGCGTGGTTTCTTGGCTTCCGGGGACCGTGGCGGCGCCAAGTGTGCAGGCACCTGGACCGCCTCCTGTGCAGGAGCTATGACCCTGTCAGCCTTTTTTCGAGCCTCTTGTGGCTGGTGATCAGAAGGCCTCTCTGGCCAGTCTTTCTCCGTAGCTCCACCCCTTCAGGCACTCATAGGCCCTTTTCTGTTGTTCAGTGCTCCAGGCACATAGAGGGCCCCCCTCCCTGGGGTCCTTCTCTGTAGAATGGAGCGTCAGGCGCTTAAAGGGGCAGCCTGGGTGGGGTCCTACTCTGTAGTTCAGTGTATCAGGCGTTTGATGGGCCAGCCTCCCTTTTGTTCAGCCACCAATGCTGGCTGTGGAGGGAGAGAGGCTACGGTGATGGCTCCACCCCCTCGCGTGACTCAGCAGTATCTGGCCTTGCTTCCATGGCTGCCTGGCTTTCCTCCACAGGCATTTCCCACCAGTCTCCTCCCTCACATCCCCTCGATAGGTCTCTCCGCAGTCAACAGCAGCCCCCGCCCTGGGATTGCTCCACAATCCCTAGACTTCAGCTCCCAACCACTGCACCTTCCAGCAGACTTGCATCCCTGTCCAGGCAATGTGTGGCTGCAGCAAGGACTGACTGATCCTCATTCCATTTAGGCTGCCACAGATCAGCTGTTTCACTCTCAGCCTTAAAAGTTTCTCCTCTGACTCAGACAGTTGCCCCCATGTGGGGATCGGACCCCTGCTTCAGTTCCCCCACCCTCTGAGGGCAGGTCTGGTCCTCCTAATACTCCCGTTTTCCCCCGTAGTTCCTTCATTCTACCGAGTTTTGCGTGAGTCTGTATATTCTTTTCCACTGGTCAGGTACTCCTGTCCACTCTCTGCTGGTGTTCTACATGCACTTCTGTGCCTGAAGGTGTATTCCTGATGCATCCGTGGGGAGAGATGTACTCCACATCCACCTACTCCTCCACCACCTCGTTGCTCTGATCTTCATTTTTTGAATGTTGAGTTTTAAGCCAGCTTTTTCACTCTCTTCTTTTACCTTCATCAAGAGGCTGTTTAGCTCCTCTTTATTTTCTGCCTTTAAAGTGTCATCTGCATATCTGAAGTTGTTGATATTTCTCCCAGCAATCTTGATTCCAGCTTGTGATTCATTCAGCCCAGCATTTTGCATGATGTATTCTCCATAGAAGTTAAATAAACAGGGTGACTATATACAGCCTTGCCATACACCTTTCCCAGTTTTGAACCAGTTCACCGTTGCATGTCTGGTTCTAACTGTTGCTTCCTGACTTGCATACAGGTTTCTCAGGAGGCAGGTAAGGTGATGGCCAAGGCAGAGGCTGGAGTGATCGCCACGAGGCAGAGCGTGCCCGTAGTCCCAGGAGGGGCAGCCTGGGCGGACTCTGAACTGTGGGGAGTGTGTGCTGCTGTTGGAAGCCTCCCAGTTGGTGGCAATCATATGGCAGCCGTGGGAAACTATACCATATAGATGCGTGTGTTAGAAATAATTTTCCCTCAGAACTTTGAAGTTACTGTTTCATTTTCTTGTTTTTTTTTTTTTTTGCTGGTTAGAGGTCTGGTGCTACTCTGGTTTCGGGCTCTTTACTCTTGGAAACCTTTTAGGTCGTCTCTTTATCTCTGCTGTTCCACAGCTTGGCAGTGATGTGCCCTGTGCAGCTTGTTCACTCCTTGTGCTGGACTGTGACGGCCCTGTCTACCCAGTGAAAAATTCATGTTCCTCCCTTCTCTACACATTGTTTGGTTTGTTTGAACTAATATCTTTGATTATTTTTGCCCCCCTTTTTTTTTCTGTGTTCCCTTTCTGGAGCTTCTGCTAATTGGTTGTTAGATCTTCTGGATTGATCCTTTTATTCTCACAACGTTTTCCCCTCTAATTCTCTCTCTGATACCTTCTGGGGAAGTTCTTTGG
The DNA here is from genome assembly GCF_023699985.2 of Odocoileus virginianus. Classification (NCBI taxonomy): domain Eukaryota; kingdom Metazoa; phylum Chordata; class Mammalia; order Artiodactyla; family Cervidae; genus Odocoileus; species Odocoileus virginianus. The sequence goes on along the minus strand of NC_069684.1, from coordinate 56,665,290 downwards.
TTTTTAGTCCTTATGTTGAATTTTAAAAATATATGACTTCATATTTTTTATTTTTGAAGAACTCTTTTTTTTGTTGTTCTTTTGATTTTGTTATTGGGACCCTGTTGTTTCACAAATACACTGTTCTCTGTGGGGAAGTAATTATAGGCATCTTAAATTTTTCTCTTTCTCTGCCTTGTTTTAATCTCTTCTGAGTTCATTCATGCTGTTTGTCTTGGCCTCACTCAGCAGTTGGAGGCCTTCCTTAGTACATGGTGATCCTTACTGTCCATTCGTATTTAAGAGCAAAGAGGACGGATTGAACATTCCAGCGTGAGCCCAGAGTTTACTGGTTGGTTAGCTCAGCTGTGGAAGAATCAAGAGGGTGGGTTCTTTCATTGGGGAATGTCCAAATGTCAGTTTTCTGTAGGACTTTCTTCTGGGAACTTATCTTTTCTAGAGAAGACTCTTAACAATCTGCTGCCTATGTATGGGTTAAGAACTTGCTGCCGGTATTGTTGGAACAGAATATAGGAATAGTCTTCGGGGCTCCAGCATTCAGTATGAAGACTTTATTCAGTATAAGGTGTTTATGTTAACCAGTGTTCTGGAGTCCAAGACCTTTCTGATTTAATATCTTCAGGGAGTAAACTACTGTCTGTGTTAGAGTCAGTCACTGTCTCCGTCGGCTGGAGAGGGGACCTAGAGGATTAATAACTGCTGCTTACACGGACTGTCAGCCCATCTTCTTTTTTTATCACGTGCTTTGCTCCCCACCTCTGCCCATTTCTTCCAGTTTCTGAGCATAGATCCACTGGTTTTCACTTAAATGTCAATTTATTTTTCTGTTAGTTGGTTGCTGCTACTCTGTCTAGTTTTCATTCCTCCTCCAAATTAATTGGCTTATTGTGTTTACTCTTATTTTTTCTTCTGTGTTGTTTCCTTGTATGTTTATAGCTTTTATACCTTTATTTTAATTAAAGTTTTCCATAAAAATTGGAGATAAATGCATGGCTGATGTTTAATTGGAAGACTTCCTTTTTATTTTGACAGCAAAAAGGTTGATCTTATCATATTAGTAGAATTGTTGGTAGTATTAAGTTGATTATAAGGTATTTCACAAACAGTAAACCTTGAAATTTTGATAATGGACATTTTAAGTGAAGTGAATTAATTAAAAAAAATACTTCCTAAAATTTTAGCTATAAAGAAGGGATGTTCACAGAAAGCAGGTATTTACACCTCGATTCTCTGGGTTTTTTTCTTCTTTGGAAACAGTCTTTGTGATTATCTCTATTCTTTTGAAAGTCTTTAGATATTTAGATTCATGCTCTGGCGCATGTGTGTTTAGCAGTTTTTCTTAGAAAATAAAGAAGGAAAGAGTATGCATTTAAAAATTTTTGACTAGTCTGATAATTTATGTTATCTAGTCTGATAAATAGAATTACTAATTCATTTCTTTATAAGTCACATATCTGATCTATAAGTCTATGCACTATATACATCTACAGTTGACTTATTTCATGTTTTCATATTTACTGTTTTTGTGCGCTACAGCTTAGCTATTTAAACTCTGCTTATTTCATTTAAAACCATGATCTTCTTTAAGGCTTTTGGTACATAGATTGGAGTACTTTTTGATATGTTCTAAAGACTGCCATTCGTATCATTAGCTGTTTATCAGGACATCTTTCATCCTTTGATCCTGCTGAGTTGAATAATATTGTTGCTCTTATAGAGTTGCCCCCGCCCCCACCCCGCCCCAATTATGCCCTGTGTAGTTGTCATTCTGCAGAAGAGTACGTGGGAACTCGTGTTAGAAAGCCTTCCTTAGGGCAGAAAAGGTATAACTGCTTTTCCAAGGTCATTTTTAGGGAAAGAGATTCTGAAATGGTTTGTAAGTATTTTAAAACATGTCACACAGATATATTAAGTTATATGTGAGTCATTAACTACTATACTCCTTGGAGCTGAGCTGGGGTACTGCGAAGTAAAGCAAAAAGGTGCTTGATGGGGTCATTTTGGAAGAGATAACAGTTAATACTTAAAAATCAAAAAAGCCTTCATTTGTGCTTGGGGCAGTTATTATTCTGAGTATTTTTCATCTCTAAAAAATGAGCTGTTTCTTCAGTTAAATATGTATGGCTTATTTTTGTTTTCTTAATAATTTTGTCTGTCTTTCATCATGTTAAGCCAGGTCCTTTGTACAGAGGATGTATTAAAAGTTCCTAACATTGTAAAGCTTATGTGCAGAAATATATCACTTACTGGTGAGTTTGCTACACAGTATTCACTTTTCAGTAATGCCCCTTGTTTTCTCTTTTCCCTATCATATCGTGGTACAGCAAATTTTATTAAATACAGCAGACTTATTTTATTTTTATTCTTTATTTTATTAATTTTGTGTGAGATAGGGCTATGAAAAGGAACATCATTAGTGAAAGAAAGCCTAAGAAAGGAGTGATTCTTACCTGAAAAAATAGAAATTTTGGATAAAGTATCAAATATCAAATTCAGTAGATGGACGTTTGGTTCTTTGAATGAATCAGTCCACCAAATAGTTCATACAGAAACAAAGAGAAACCATTTGGAAAATTGATTTAGTATGTGTTCCAGGTAGTACAGATATTTGCTTATAATTTAAAGTCTGAAATGTTGGAAAGGTTATGGTGTGAGAATGTTCATAGAAAATGTCACTCGAGGGATGTGTTTGGAAGACTAAGGACCTTAGCTTTGATTTTGGTGTCATGAAGAATACATAGTGATGGCACTAGCTCATCCATGGGACCAACCTAGTCTGTAGGTGAAGGAAGTGCTTGGAGTAACTGAAAAAGTGTCTTTTATTGTGTGAATTCAGATGATAACGGGAAGAAGCAGCAGTGAGTGATATTTCTGTTGAAGTGTTTACCTTCAAACTGAAGCATTTCATGAAGAAAGTCACAAAGAACAAGTTTTCAGTGTTGCTGAAACCAGCCTGTATTGAGACAGTCTTTGAAAACAATTAAATAAGCATTAGAGAATGAAGCTGTAATCAGTAGACGTTTTCACTACTATTAATTCAAAGAAAAGGAGCTAGTGCATCTCATTTTTACTTCATTGGTAAGGGAAAAAAGAATTGCCAATCACTGTACTACTCGAAGGCAGAAAAGCCTAACAATTTTCTAGTTTTTCACATTCTTTATAATTTTCTTTTTTTTCCTCTTTTCTTCCTCTGTAGAGGTTGGGATATAGGGTGTTTACTGATAGTTGAAAGTGAAAGTCCTCAGTCCAGTCTTTGCAATGGGGAGCTGGAAAAGGGGATTCTGAGGAAGTTGGGACCAGATTTTTTAGTCTTGTGCCTTTAGTTAAGGGATCTGGACTTTATCCTTTAGGCATTTGGGCGCCAGTTGTAATTTTTCATCAGGTAAGTGATGTGATCAGAGTTGATTATTTTTAAGAAAAGGAAGGCTGAAGGATGTAAAACCTGTATCAGAAGACCAGCAAGTGGGAGGCTCTTGCAGTAATCAGAGCAAGAGGGGAGAACTAAGGTTGTGTAAGATGGGGTGGGTTGGGGGGTGAATAGAAAAGGGGAAGCAGGCTTGAGAGGCAGTGTGGAGGCTGCGTGAGTCTGGGACTGACAGGATTTAGAAGGATGAAGGAGAGGGAGGGACTGTGAGGGTGACAGCTCTGGAGTCAGAAGTGGTGACAGCTTTCACCAAATGGAGACTATAAGAAGTGGAATGTGTCTGAGAGATCAAGACTTGTGGAGGCAGTGCCTGCTCCAGGTTGTAATCGGAAATGAGATGGATGACAATAAGTAACGATCAGGTTAAAAACATCACATGTGGGGAGAGGCCCTGGGTTAGTGCAGGAAACACGGCACAAAGAAGCAGGCAGCCTGGATAGCTGAGTGTATGTATGTGTCTGTGTGCGTGTGCATGTGTGTGGGGGGGCCAATTTTTCTGTCTCTGTAGGGTCCCAGGCACGCAGGGAACAATTAAGCCAGTTTACACAGTTGGGGTATGTCAGTAGTATAGTTTAGAAATGTTAACATTTTTAGGTTCAAATAAGTGATTGTCACCTATTTGGAGGGAATTCTTTAATCTGGAATCTGTGAATCCCTCTGTTGGACCAGATAAACAAACTGTACCAGCAGACTGTACCAGAACATACCAGCACATGGCAGGGCACACTGGCTGCTTCCTTGATGTTGACTTGAGTGAATTTTTTTTTTTTTAAACAAAGATTAAATTGTATTTAGGACACTGTTTAAGGAAGCAACAAAAACTTACATTTTGTGTGAGAAAGATTTGTTTTATTCCATAAGGAAATAGTACTTTCTTACCCTCATTTCAGAACACATACCAGGCTAGAGTGATCGGTTTGCCTAGTGTGTTGAATAACCCAAGATTTTGGTAATTAGAGTTGCTCATGTTTTTTCCTACCTTTAAAGTTGTGATTTTTCCTTTTGCTCTTTTCCTGAAAAGTTGACTGAAATTCAGATTTCTTGGCATTTAAGTGCCTGTTTCCTTAAAGGTGGCACTGAAGCAAGCATGATGCAATTAAAATCTGTAAATCGTTTAAGGAGACTATATTGGCTGCTGTTAGGAGATCATTTACTGTTACTTAACACTCTTGAGTTACAGACTTTCTGCAAGGTTTTCATCTATTTGAAATTGCCAGTATATCCATTTTGACTTTTGTGATAATGAAACTACAATGATAATCTTGTAGTAAGGGAAAGTGCCAGCTAGTTTCTGTTAGAAAGTAGCTTCCCTAGTGATTGCAGGGCAGCAAATTTCGATCAAAATCAAGGGCAGAAGTTACTAGAAGAGATAAGATGTTTACTTTTTTCTGATTTTGTGCTAGCGCAAACACAGGGATAAGTTAGGGGACTCTGTTTCTCATAAATGGCAGCCATGTAATTTTTTCACAGCTAGATATTTAGTGGTGGGAATACTTTTGAAATACCTGGCTTCTTTGGTATCTTGGTAACTTAGACCTAGACTCTTAATTGCTGTGTACCTTTAAAATTGTGCATTCATGCTGGTTCCTAGACCTTTTGAATTCCTGCTCCCAAAGGAGAATGCCTAGGAATGGAGGGACTCCTCACACATGTCCCTCAGTGGCCCCCCAGAAGTTTTTCAGGCCACAGTTTTTAAAAGGAGTTGGGGCTGTGGAAGGCAGGCGGGGTGAGGGTGGGGGGTGTAGAGAAAGATGCTGTCCTTAAGTTGCCCCTACATTGCGAGGCAACAGTATTTTACTCTCACATAAAAGCTGTTCTAACAGGAATGTGTGGAATGCTAACTTTGTAAATAATTCAGCTTAATGTTTGTTTACTGAAAATGCCTAAATAGATTAGAGTTTAGACAAAAGAGAGACTCTTGGAGTTTGAAATGAGAATGCACGGGACTGTGCACATGGCTGTTGATGGGAACAGTTTAGAGCCGGTTTCTCTTTGTGCTCACTTCTCTTAAAATACGCTGTTTAATTTTAATGTAGGGTGGTTTCTGATGTGAACAGCAGTTGTAATCACAGTGAACTTTAGTTTGGCAGTGTAGTAACGTACAGCATTGACATGGGGAAAATACGGGTATAAGTGAAGAATATAATTATGGAGCTGCTGTGGAAATCTTTAGTTACTGTTAAAATAAAAATTAATAATGGTGCCATACATCTTCTGGCCCTCTTTGAAGAAATGTTCTATTTGAAGTTGCTGAAGTGGCTGCCTACATAGAATTTTCATCAGTGAGATTGAGGCTTTTTTAAAAATTTAAATGTCCTGCATAAAGTATGTCTTGTAGCATGTGTTTGCATTTATGGTGCATTTTTTAAAATCAAAAGAATATTTTATTGTTTCTCGCTAAAAATCATTGTTTCTGTGTTGTAGGCAGTTAAGTATGTGTATGGGGATGGATGGTGTATTACACATAGTGGCAGAGACGCCAGACTCAGAGCCAGACCGACTGGGTTCCAAATACTTGGTCTACCTCTTGGTGAAGGAAGGTTGCCTAGCCTCACCAAACTTCAGGTTTTTCCTCTGTTTGAGACAGTCATTCGAGGGGTTATAATCACCTCACAGAGATAACTGTGAGGGTCAAGTGAATTAGTATTTGTAAAGTGTTTAGAATTAGAACAATACTTACAACAATATATATGCATATGCATATGTGCAACAATAGTTGCATGTAAATGTTTGCAACTGCATGTCATTATTAGAATGAGTTTCTTATATTCAGTTCTTATTTTTTTCCTAACGAATAGTCAAAGATGAATCTAAAGTTGGAAGCTAGTTTGAAGGGAAACTTGTTACTTCCACTGAACTACAAGATAGTCCAAAAATTATCCAATAATTGAATAAAAATTGTGTTCGGAAAATTGTCTCTCATTTTGCACTTCCCTGGAGGCTCAGTGGTAAAGAACCCGCCTGCCAATGCAGGGGACATGGGTTCATTCCCTGGGTTAGGAAGATCCCCTGGAGAAGGAAATGGCAACCCACTCCAGTACTGACTGGGAAATCCCATGGACAGAGGAGCCTGGTGGGCTACAGTCCCTGGGGTTGCAAAGAGTCAGACATGACTCAAACAACTAAACAACAACTACTATCATTTTAGGTGTATCTGGTTTACTAATGCATAATTCTTAACAAAATAATAGAGCTAGATTTGAGGACCTAGAAATGGGTCCACTTTTTCTTACCCCTCACTTCAAGCTGTGATTGAAATGCGTTACTTAGAAGATTTTCTTTACCGGGGAGGCTTTGATTTCTAAGTGTGTGCTTTCCTACTATTTGAGCATTCTCATCATTGTGAGCAAAGCACAGGGCATCATTAGAATATCACAGATGTCCTGAGTTGGGAGTTCTGTGTGTACGTGACAACTCAAGGCATTTCTAGGTAGGAATTGTGGTAGCGGGGCTGGGAGGGGTTGTCTTATTTTTTGCACCAGATACTATGGAAGGTGTTTTCCTGTAATTATCACTTTAAGAGATACTAGAACTTCCATTTTAGAGTGGAGAAACCCAAAGTGAGATTAAATGGCCTGCCCCAGGTCCCACTGATAATAATGGACAGACTCTGGGTCAAAACCCAGTCTGTGTTGCTTCAGAACCCTCTTTCAGCCATCAGTGCCTGTGTGCTTAGAGTAGTGAGGTACTTTTTTAGGAAGCTCCGTTCTCTCACCTAGATAACCTGGAAAGAAGGAGGCTGCCTGGCCAGCCACAGTGTCACCTGCCCAGACTGGACCAAGCTGTGAGCTGGGCAGCTTGCTGAGTTCTCCTGAGTCTCAGCTCCCCTTCGCTGGTTGCTTGGTAGCACTTGGGAATGACTCATTTTAAAATCTTATTCCTCAAAACTGGTAAGAAGGAAGCAAGATAAAACATTATCATAGTGAAACACTCCAGAATGATGAAATTCATTAAACTCATTTGGCAAATTCTTTAGGGAATTCCCTCATTGTCCAGTGCTTAAAACTGCACTTTTACTGCGGTGGGCCTGGGTTCAGTTCCTGGTCAGGAAACAGATCTAGCTAGCCATGCAGTGTGGCCAAAGAAGAGAAAATTCTTTATAAGTTTACTGTTGGAATTGACTTTCCATTCATTTATCAAGAAATTTTGTAAAGCTACTGGATATCATTTAATCATTTGCCTAATAGAAATTTTAGAATCCTTTTTCCCCCCTCAGTTATTTTATAGAAGATTTTTAAACAGGAAAAAAGTATGAAAGACCACTATTTCTCTCACCTCGTTGCTGAAGTTGCTAGCAGTTGTCCATGCGTTTTTTTAATACAGCTGTCTGCCTATTCTCTCTCCATCTGGGTTTTGTTTGTTTGGGGGGATTACTTGAAGATACTCTCTATACTGTCTCAGAGACTCTTTTTAAGAAAGAGCTTTATTGAGATGTGATTCACATACCACAAAATTCAAAGAATTCCTTTGTAACTTTGAGACCCAGCATCCAGTCAGGGTTCATACCTTACGTTTGATTCTGTTAACCTTGGTCCCTCCCTCCTCTTCCTGACCAGTCCCTGGTCCTCCCCATCCCATGTGCGCCCCCTTCCCCTTTTGAGGACACCCTATGTATAGAGAGAAACCAGTTGTCTTGAAGATGGATCCAGATTCTGAATTCGTCTGATGATTTTGTCATGATGTCTTCTACTAACTTGTTCCTCTGTATCCTTTTTACGTAAGCTGAAAGTTAGGACTAAAGGTTAGGATTTAGGGTAGACTCTTGTCCTGTTTCATAGGTGTGATGCTTAAATGCTCTGTACTTCCTGTTGCATCACGTCTCATATTAGTGATGGTTGTTTCTCATTTGGTTAAAGTGGTAATAAATAGTTCCTTATTAAGGGTACATTTCCCCCCTACAGTTATAAAGTCATTTCTGGGGTGTGTACTTGAGAGGAGCTCGTATCTAGTATACCTTTCCCTGTGTATCTTTGCCTTTTAGCATCAATTGATTATTCTTGCCTAAAACAGTTAATATCATTTACAGAATAATGACCTTCTCATTTACTTTTTGTTTGTTCTTCTAGGACTGAATTTAAGTTCCTAAAGGTGGGGGCTAAGATTCCTTTCCCTTTAATTATTGCTTTCTGGAGTGAGAAGTTGGTTTAACAGTCATCTCCAGTTGTCGCAAGTGAACCTTCTTTCCTTCCCTTGTTGCCTTTGGTTTTTGGGTTTTTTTTTTTTTTTGTTTAATATCTCTGACACAGGAGTTATTATTATTTGTTCAGTCCTTTACAATCATTGTGCTTTTTGACACTTAAATTCACAAATGAGGTAATGGGAACCAGTGCATGCTAACCCTCATGGCCTTTTGACGTGACCTCATTTTCCTTTGAGCGCTTTCTTGCTTTCTGGGACAGGAAGATGTCCCGCACTGAACCTTGAACTTCCTGTATCCCAGACTTGGAATCACCTGTTTCTACAGAGAACTCTAGTGAGACAATATATTTATTTTTAAATATTTTCTTGACTTCAGTAGATTGATACTATGCATGTTATCTACCAGATAAAACTTCATTTCGTTTGTGTAGCTTTTCATGATCTTACAAAGAACTTTAAAAAAAATTTTTTTTTTTGCATTTTTTTGTTTGTTGATACCTTGTCTCTTTAACTACAGTGCTGGACTAGCAAGAATTCTCTGCATTCTGTTGCTGCAAGGGCTGTGATGGTGTTCTTCAACAAGTTAACGAGAAGAATGGAGGGAGAATCATCACATATTACATTTAAAAGACTGACAAGGAGTCTGTTTGGTGGTAAAAGCAGCCATGTGTTTATAATCAGTGACCTGTATGGCTGGCTGTGCATGTAATATGTGAGAGAGGGCGTATTTATTATCATCCCTCACATTTCAGAACAGGGAATTGTCAGGTCACATACTCCTTTAGCCCATTCAGACTGCTACACCAGGTTATCACAGACTGGGTGGCTTAAAAACAACAGACATTCATTTCTCACGGTGCTGGGGCTGGGAGTCCAAGATCAGGGCACTGGGAGATTTGGTATCTGGAGAGGACCTGCTTCCTGGATCATTAGAGGTGCCTTCTTGCTATGTTCTCACACAGAAGAGAGGCTTATGTATGTTTGTGTCATTTAAGGTTTTAACAGTTTGTGATACTAAAACATTGGTATCTGTTTTCTAGATAGATTCACAGCTCTGCTCATTTGTTATAAATCTGAATTCTCATTGATGTGTACTATGTAATGTAGCAGATAAAAAAATAATGATGTACTTTAGAGACTGGTGGAGTGTATTCTGAATATCTCACGTTCCTAATTAAGTATGAAAATGTATAGAGGGCTTCTGTCAAAAGATTCCTTGAGATGTTACTTTTGTCCTTTTAGGCAATTTTGTCAACTTTAACTTATTAGCAATCCTTCAGAGATTAAACACAATGAAGAAAATCAGAGTTGCAGGAATGTTTCCTAAAATTTAATTCTGTGGAGCTGGATGGATGCAAGTTAGAATAGAAGAAACCAGAAAGAGTCTTTGTTGAGCAAAGACATAAGTGTTAATTAAGTCCATAGTTAAGTCAAGGGCAGCAAATAGAATTAAAAAATAAAAAACAGTATGTGGATGAAAAAAAATGCATTGAAGAAGCATGTTTTCCAGGAGTATGAGGCCTGAATTCTTGGAAAGCCAGGCAGAATTTGTTTTTCTTAGAGAGCCCTGTACATTTAATGTATGCTTAGGCTATAATTAAAGGTGATGTGATTTCAGCATCTTGATCTTTTTTTACCTGGGATATACTCCTAAATGCTTTTTTCTAGTTTGCTAGGATCTTAGAAATTATCCATCTGAATTGGTAATCTATATGAGAATCTGGAAACAACAAAAAGTTAATAAAAATGAAGCCCAGGTGGGCTTGTTGACACAATACCTTCATGGTAAGACAGTTAAAAGAACTGAAAAAAAAAGCCTGTGAAGGAAGGAGAAGGCAAAAATTGATCAAGACAGTTGTTCAGTCACTTAGTTGTGTCTGACTGCGAACCTGTGGACTGCAGCACACTGGGCTTCCCTGTCCTTCACTATCTCCTGGAATTTGCTCAAACTCATGTCCATTGAGTCGGTGATGCCATACAATCATCTCATCCTCTGTTGCCCCCTTCTCCTGCCCTCAGTCTTTCCCGGCATCAGGGTCTTTTCCAGTGAGTTGGTTCTTTGCATCAGGTGGCCAAAGACTTGGAACTTCAGCTTCAGCATCAGTGCTTCCAATGAATATTCAGGATTGATTTCCTTTAGGATTCACTGGTTTGATCTTGCTGTCCAAAGGACTCTGTGGAGAATCTTCTCCAGCACCACAGTTTGAAAACATCAATTCTGTGGTGCTCAGCTTTCTTTATGGTCCAACTCTCACATCCGTACATGACTACTGGAAAAACATAGCTTTCACTAGATGTTGGTTTGTCGGCAAAGTGATGTCTCTGCTTTTTAATGCACTGTCTAGGTTTGTCATAGCTTTTCTTCCAAGGAGCAGGCTTTTAATTTCATGGCTGCAGTCACCATCTGCAGTGATGTTAGAGCCCAAGAAAATAAAATCTGCCACTGTTTCCACTTCATATCTATTTGCCATGAAGTGATGGGACCAGATGCCATTTTCTTGGTTTTTGAATGTTAGTTTTAAGACCCCTTTTCCCCTTCTCTCTTTCACTTTCATCAAGAGGCTGTTTAGTTGCTCTTCACTTGGGAATTGCTTATTAATAAGAATTCTTTGAAAATTAAAGAAAAGTTAAGTTTGCTTAAACATGGGATCTTCCATATAATCTTGAATCAGTAAGCTCTTCATTGAAATTCTGTTATATTCAAGATTGAAAATATTCAATTCTTATGATTAAATTTTCAATTCTTTAGTGGGATGTCACAATGTCTTACACAGTTAGAAAGTCATTGATGTTCTTACTCAAATTCTAAAGATTTGGGGCTGTATTTTACTGCTGTTGATTTCTACCAGAATACGTTTTTTAATATGAAGGGGTTTTTCATATGCTCTTAATTTCATAGGCAGAACTTTAAGATAGTATCTTTCACCACCACCACTACCTCTCAACGCAGGAGGCTGCAGATAAGAAAAGAGTTTATTTGTTGGATTTTAAGAATTACAATTTGAGGAAGGTAGATTTGGATAATCTTGGAAGGGAAAGAGAGAGGGACTTAACAAAAGTCACCCGCAGAGAATTGTGATTGACTCAAGCCAGAGGTTTGTCCTTAAGGAATCATGAGTTGTTTCAGCGTAGAAGGCCCAACAAGTAGATAAGAGTCTGCTCTCCTGAGTTTCTGACAAACCTGAATGGCTTCAGCCGATCAGAAGGTCAGATTCCATCCAGACAGAGGTGTGCGTGAGTCATACTTCTCTAACGGCTTCTCGGCTCCGTCTTAGAGGGCTCTCTTAGCACATTACTGATTCCATTTTGATTGCCTTTCACACATGTAGGGGAGATTTACTAACGACAGTTGTAAATCGTGTAAAAAAATTTGCAGCAGCGAAGGTATTATGATTTAGCCAGTAGTGTGAACCTTTTTTAGTTTAGGTGAAAATAAATTAAAATGAAAACATAATGGTCTTCTTAGGGGAAGCAATGAAATCAGCTGTTGCTGATGGCTAAATATAGATATGATTATCATGTTTATTTTTTTAGGATTTGACTTTAATTTTTCCCCCTTCAAAACTGAAATGAGTTTAAGCTCTTAGTTATTAGGTATTAAACTAATGAATAATCCCAAAATTCTGTGTTCAGTTTTCCTTTTCAGTAGCTGCCAGTGTATGTTTGATCCTTGAAATGGAAGCTGATTAACATTTTGAAGGGTTGTCTTCATCTTCAACATCAACACAGACTGCTTCTGTATGATCTTGATTAAATATTTGTACAGAGCTAGGCCAGTGAGGGTGGGGACTGTTTTGTTTCCATGTGTCATATGGTTTGTATTAACTTTTTGCATTTAAGTCAGTTTTATTTTTCAGTTGATGTAGGCACAGAGAGTTGTCTTGTAGGTTGCTTTAGGTCATTGAGTCATTGTTGCCATGCAATAAATCTGACAGACTTCATAAGCAGGTAAATTTTGGTCAGTCAACACAACTTCATCTGACAGAGGTAAATGTCTGAGTCTCATGTGTACAGTGTGGGTACTTGTCTCTTACATTATATTAATATCAAGGTGAAGAATGGGAAGGACATTTAGTTTCTTTCCAGTCTTAGACCTCTATCTAAACTTTCTCATTTGTAGTGTTGTTGTAGTCAGCAGTTAACCAGTAGTTCAAATACAGAACTCTCTGGGTTTTTTTATTCCTTTTGTAATCATATCACATCAGTTTGCCATTGCTTCTGTTTTACAAACAAAAACTTTTAATTCTCATGATGTCTCAAAATTTAATGAACTCTCTCTCTAGGGATTGGACTTCCCTGGTGGCTCACAGGTAAAGAATCTGCCTGCCAATGCAGGAGATGAGAGTTTGATCCCTAGATCAGGAAGATCCTTCGGAGAAGGAAATGGCAACCCACTCTAGTGGGAAATCCCATGGACAGAGGAGCCTGACAGGCTATAGTCAGTGGGGGTCACAAAGAGTCAGACACGACTCAGTGACTGAACAACAACAGTATCTCGGAATCAGCTTAGGCAAATTTTACCAATGAATAACACATTTGGAATTTGCCTCATGCTTTTTCTCTTTCTCTTATATTAATCTCTGATCCACCTTTTCTTTGTGGGTGCTCCATTTTTTAAAGGAAGTTTTATATACTTAATGGTAAGACATCTTTATGGAAAAGATCCAGTAAGTTGCAGTTATGTATATCTGTTGTGTGAGATAATTTGCCCAACTTCTGACTTTCTTAGAAATTAAAGTGTGCTTCAGTTCTCAGTGTATTTTAGTACTCATTTTACTGTGTAATTTTTAGGTTATAACAGATGATTTAGTAGTATGTTGTGTTCATGTGTGGTGTTGGAGAAGACTTTGAGAGTCCCTTATGCAAGGAGATCCAACCAATCCATCCTAAAGGAAATCAGTCCTGAATATTCATTGGAAGGATTTATGTTGAAGTTGAAACTCCAATACTTTGGCCACCTGGTGCAAAGAGCTGACTCATTTGAAAAGACCCTGATGCTGGAAAGACTGAAGGCAGGAGGAGAAGGGGATGACAGAGGATGAGATGGTTGGTCGGCATCACTGACTTGATGGACATGAGTTTGGGTGGACTCTGGGAGTTGGTGATGGACAGGGAGGCCTGGCGTGCTGCAGTCCATGGGGTCACAAAGAATTGGACACGACTGAGCGACTGAACTGAACTGAGCTGTGTTCATACTGATTAAGTTTTACAGCAGTGTAGTGTTGTGGAAAGAACTTGGACTTTGGAATCAGGTGGATCTGGATTTAAGTATTGATCAGCCATTTATTAACTCTGACTTAACTAAGTTGCTTCTCTTCTTTGAGTCTTAGTTTCCTTATTAAAGATGAGAAAGATGATAGCTATCTGGCTAAGAATCTTAAGAGAATTAGAAGCAAGACAATATTATATCAAGTGTCTGACACATAATAGCTTCATAGTATATAGTTCATAGTATTAATATAATTCTTTTGTTATTGAAGAAGTTAGACAGGAAAAGAGAAACATTATAGTTAACAAAACTAGAAAGGTTTCTTGGTGGAGATGTTTTAGGAAGGCTTTGGAGGAAACTGATAAAACTTCAGATTTGTGGAAATGATTGAAGAATAGTTGGTTTTCTCCTTGTTGTCCTTTAAATTAATTTCTACTTCTGCATGTAGTTTAAAAGACCACATTTTGCCAGAAAGTCCGTTATGTTAGATGAAGCAAGTGTCTGCCCCATTCTGTCCACTTCGCACAGTTCTGACCCGAGGGCCACCTGGGCAGCCGGGGCAGCCAGCTCCTGTGACTGTGACTCTGCCGGCCCTTAGACACCTCCCAGCTATCACAGAGTCAGATCTTTTCACTTGTCAATTTGAGGTATTACCTGCTGGCTTTCTGTTGTAGGCCAAGATTTCAGTCTCTTACACTGTCTATTTCTTCCCCTCCATCCTTTTCAATATAGTTAGTCTGTAGTAGTTTGCTAATTCTGTATTCACCATATATCATTATGCCTAATCAAGTATTATTTATAGCTGAAAGTTATAATATTCCTTACTTAATTTTAAGGAAGACAAGTAGAAGGGAAACTAGTAATTGCCTTGATTTTTCATATTTAACTTACATAATCTTAGTCTTTCAAAATCAAATTGCGTCAGGTAATGTATCTACTATAATAACTTCCTTGGAGACATTCTTTCCTAGAGTCCTCTGTTTTCCTTTTTCTGGGCTGTTTGCTCTCTTGGGCCACTTCACAGTGGTCATCCTGGGACATAAATTTCTTAGGATCCTGGGAATGTCTCCAGGGTTAGATTCCCTGTTTCCTGGGTCTGGTGTCCTCTTCTTTCTTGGTTTACTCCCACTGATTTTTGTTTGTTTTTTTGCCACTTTATTTTTTTAGTTGAAGGATAGTGGTTTTACAGAATGTGTGCTTTTCTGTCACACATCAGGAAGAATCAGTGGGAGGCACACCCACGTCCCCTCCCTCCCGTCTCGCTCCCATCCCACCCTTCTAGATGGTCACGGAGCTGCTGCTTGAGTTCCCTGAGTTACTCAGCAGACTCCCACTGCTATCTGTTTTACACATGGTGATGTGCGTGTCCGCATTACTGTCTCCATACATCTCACCCTCTCCCTCCTCGCCTCCCCGGTCCTTGGGTCTGCCCTCCGTGTCTGTTTCTCTATTGCTGCCCTGAAAATAACTTCATCAGTACCATCTTTTTAGATTCCATAAATATGTGTTGGTATACAATACTTCTATTTCTCTTTCTGACTTACTTCATGCTGTATAATAGGCTCTAGGTTCATCGACCTCAATGACTGAGTAGTATTCCATTGTATGTATGTACCACAGCTTCTTTATCCATTCATCTGTTGATGGACATCACGGTTGCTTCCGTGTTCTAGCTATTGTAAATAGTGCTGCAGTGAATATTGGGTACATGTCTATTTTTCAATTTTGGTTTCCTCAAGGCATGTGCCTACTAGTGGGATAGCTGAGTCATATGGTGGTTTTATTCCTAGTTTTTAAAGGAATCTCCATACTGTCTTCCATCAGTTTAGTTGAGTTGTTCAGTCATGTCCGACTCTTTGCAACCCATGGACTGCAACATACCAGGCTTCCCTGTCCATCATCAACTCCTGGGAGCTTGCTAAAGCTCACGTCCATGCAGTCAGTATTGCCATCCAACCGTTGCATCCTCTGTCATCCCCTTTTCCTCCTGTCTTCAATCTTTCCCAGCATTGGGGTCTTTTCCAATGAGTCAGTTCTTCACATCAGGTGGCCAAAGACTTGGAGCTTTAGCTTCAGCATCAGTCCTTCCAGTGAACATTCAGGACTGATTTCCTTTAGGATGGACTGGCTGGACAGTCCAAAGGACTCTCAAGAGTCTTCTCCAACATTGATGTTCAAGAGCATCAATTCTTTGGTGCTCAGCTTTCTTTATGGTCTAGCTCTCATATCCATACATGACTACTGGAAAAACCACAGCTGTGATTAGATGGACCTTTGTCAGCAAAGTGATGTCTCTGCTTTTTAATGCACTGTCTAGGTTTGTCATAGCTTTTCTTCCAAGGAACAAGAGTCTTTTAATTTCATGGCTGCATTCACCATTTGCAGTGGTTTTGGAGGCCAAGGAAATAAAGTCTGTCACTGTTTCCATTGTTTCCCCATCTATTTGCGGTGAAGTTATGGGGCCAGATGCCATGATCTTCATTTTTTGAATATTGAGTCTTAAGCTAGCTTTTTCGCTCTCCTCTTTCACTTTCATCAAGAGGCTCTTTAGTTCCTCTTCCCTTTCTGTCATAAGGGTGGTATCATCTGCATAACTTAGGTTATTGATATATCTCCCAGCAATCTTGATTCCAACTTGTGCTTCCTCTAGGCTGGCATTTCACATAATGTACTCTGCATATAAGTTAAATAAGCAGGTGACAGTACGCAGCCTTGACATACTCCTTTCCCGATTTGGAACCAGTCTGTTGTTCTGTGTCCAGTTCTAACTGTTGCTTCCTGACCTGCATACAGATTTCTCAGGAGGCAGGTAAGGTAGTCTGGTATTCTCTTTTCTTTAAGAATGTTTTGCAGTTTGTTGTGATCCGCACAAAGGCTTTGGTATAGTCAATAAAGCAGAAATAGATGTTTTTGTGGAATTCTCTTACTTTTTCTGTGATCCATTGGATGCTGTCTGTTTGTTCTCTGGTTCCTCTGCCTTTCCTAAATCCAGCTTGAATATCTGGAAGTTCTCAGTTCAACGTACTGTTGAACCTTACCTTGGAGAATTTTGAGCATTACCTTGCTAGCATGTGAGATGAGTGCAGTTGTGCTGTAGTTTGAACATTCTTTGGTATTGCCTTTTTTTGGGATTGGAATGAAAACTGACCTTTTCCAGTCCTGTGGCCACTGATGAGTTCTCCAGATTTGCTGACATATTGAGTGCAGCACTTTCACAGCATCATCTTTTAGGATTTCAAATTGCTGAGCTGGAATTCCATCACCTCCACTATCCATCACCTCCACTAGCTTTGTTCATAGTGATACTTCCTAAGGCCTACTTGACTTTGTTTTCCAGGATATGTGGTTAGTGATCACTCCATTGTAATTATCTGGGTCATTAAGATCTTTTTTGTATAGTTCTTCTGTGTATTCTTGCCACCTCTTCTTAATATCTCCTGCTTCTGTTAGGTCCATCCCATTTCTGTCCTTTATTGTGCTCATCCTTGCATGAAATGTTCCCTTTGTATATCCAGTTTTCTTGAAGAGATTTCTAGTCTTTCCCATTCTGTTGTTTTCCTGTATTTCTTTGCATTGATCATTGAGGAAAGCCTTCTTATCTCTCTTGGCTGTTCTTTGGAACTCTACATTCACATGGGTATATCTTGCCTTTTCCCCTTTGTCTTTGGCTTCTCTGCTTTTCACAGCTACTTGTAAGACCTCGTTGCTACTGCTACTACTCAGTCACTTCAGTCGTGTCCGACTCTGTGCGGCCCCATCCCTGGGATTCTCCAGGCGAGAACACTGGAGTGGGTTGCCATTTCCCTCTCCAATGCAGAAAAGTGAAAGTGAAGTCGCTCAGTCATGTCTGACTCTTCGCGACCCCATGGACTGCAGCCTACCAGGCTCCTCCATCCATGGGATTTTCCAGGCAAGAGTACTGGAGTAGGGTGCCATTGCCTTCTCCGAAGACCTCTTTAGACAACCATTTTGCCTTTTTGCATTTCTTTTTCTTGGCGATGGTCTTAATCACTGCCTCCTGTACAGTGTCATGAACCTCCCATAGTTCTTCAGGCACTCTGTCAGATCTAATCCCTTGAATCTTTTTGTCACTTTCACTGTATAATCGTAAGGGATTTGATTTAGGTCATACCTGAATGGTCGAGTGGTTTTCCCTGCTTTTAAATTTAAGTCTGAATTTTGCAATAAGAAGTTCATGATCTGAGCCACAATCCCTTCTTGGTCTTGTTTTTGCTGACTGTATAGAGCTTCTCCATCTTCAGCTGCAAGGATGTAATCAGTCCTGATTTTGGTATTGACTACCTGATAATGTCCATGTGTAGAGTCATCTCTTGTGTTTTTGGAAGAGGGTGTTTGCTATGACCAGTGCGTTCTCTTGGCAAAACTCTATTAACCTTTGCCCTGCTTCATTCTGTACTCCAAAGCCAAATTTGCCTGTTACTCCAGGTATCTCTTGACTTCTTACTTTTGCATTCCAGTCCCATATGATGAGAAGGATATCTTTTTTTGATGTTAGTTCTAGAAGGTCTTGTAAGTCATCATAGCACTGTTCAACTTCAGTTTCTTGGGCATTAGTGGTTGGGGTATATGTTCAACCTCAACTTCTTCAGCATTAGTGGTTAGGGCATAGACTTGGATTGCTGTGATACTGAATGGTTTGCCTTGGAAACGAACAGAGATCATTCTGTCGTTTTTGAGATTTGCACCCATGTACTACTCAGCTGGTCAAGAATCCACCTGCAATGCTGGAGACCTGGGTTTGATCCCTGCATTATGAAGATCCCCTGGTGAAGGGGACAGCTACCCACTCTAGTATTCTAGCCTGGAGAATTCCATGGACTGTATAGTACATGGGGTCACAAAGAGTTGGACACAACTGAGCAACTTCACCATCTTCCATCTGCCCTATGTAAGTGGTGCTGGGAAAACTGGACAGCTCGGTTGAAAAGAATGAAATTAAAACACATCCTAATGCCATACACAAAGATAAAGACCTAAATATAAGACCGGAAACTATAAAACAGAGGGAAACATAGGTAGAACCCTCCACAACATAAATCAAAGCAAGATCATCTGTGACCCTTCTCCTAGAATAATGGAATTAAAAACAAAAATAAACAAGTGGGATGTAATTAAACTTGAAGGTTTTTGCACAGCAAAAGAAATTACAAACAAGGTGAAAAGGAAACCGTCAGAATGGGAGAAAATAATAGCAAGGGAAACAACTGACAGAGAATTAATTTACAAAATATACAAGTAGCTCATACAATTCAATACTGGAAAAACAAACTGCCCATCAAAAAGTGGGAAAAAAAGACCTAAACAGACATTTCTCCAAAGAAGACATACAAGTGGCTAACAAACACATGAAAAGATGCTCAACACCACTCATTATTAGAGAAATGCAAATCAAAACTACAATCGTATACCACCACACATCAGTCACAATGGCCATCATCAAAAAGTCTACCAATAATAAATTCTGGAGAGGGTGTGGGGAAAAGGGAACCCTCTTGTGTTGCTGGTAAAAGTCAAATGCTGGAGAGGGTGTGGAGAAAAGGGAACCTTCCTGCATAGCTGGTGGGAATGTAAATTGATACCCCCACTATTTTGGTAAAGCATACAAAACCCCAAGAACAGGGGAGCCTGGTGGGCTTCAGGCCATGGGGTCGCAGAGAGTCGGACATGACTTAGTGACTGAGCAGCAGCCCCCAGGGGTTTTGTCACTGTTCAGGCTTTCCTCCCTGCCTGACTGTAGTCGCCTCGCTGGAGTCTCCCAGGCTGTTCTTCCAGTTATCCTACTTTTTCTAATGTTTTTCATCACTTTTTTCCTTCTGCATGATTTTCTTAGCTTTGTCTTCTCACCTTTATACTTTTTTTTTTCAGCCATCATGCTTTTATTTCTAAGCTCTTTGTTATTCTCTTAATGTTTCTTTTAAAATAGCAACTGTTCTCATCTTGTAGATATAATATAATCTCCTAACTCTTCAGGGATATTAATGGTATTTTCCCCTGTTTTTCTTTTCTTAGTTGAATAGTTTCTTTTTCTTAGAAGTTGCTTTTTAAATATTTGTTTATATTATTCTTCCTCTTCTTTTTGATAAATCTTATTTGTTAATGATTGGAACAAATAATCCTAGAAAAGTTGACTGGACGCTCTGAATATGTGGAGTTTGTCCACATGACATGTGAGCTTTCATGTAGCCTTCTCTTAGTGTGTTATTTATTAGTTACTGGTTAGATTTTCTATGGAGTATTCCTGATCTGCTCCCTGGAGGAAAAAGCTGTGGCTACCAGCATTTTGGGAGTCCACCGTGAGAAGAAGGCTGGGACTCATTATTGGAGGTGAAGTGTATGTGCCTGTGTGTGAGTTAATGCCCTGGTTTTGGTACTGCACCTGCGCTTCCATCTGTGCCAGCCCATTACCCCTCCAGAGGTTAAGCCTCTAGTCTTCTGCCAGGGGAGTGGGGAGGGGCATCCAGGGGAAACAGTCTGATTGTTTCTCAATCTAACTTTCACCCAGTTCTCTTTATCTTGATTCCTCCGTTCTACCCTTACTTCCAAAAGTACCAGAACTGCCCATTCCTAGGTTTTGGTTTTTTCCCCTGAAGAGTCTGCAGGGTGAATTGGTTTAGTCGTCAGACTGACAATTGGAGTTGTAGGATTCACCTTCCTTGGCTTTGCCAAGACATGGTCCATCTGCTTCCACCTTCTGAAATCGTGTTGCTGTTTTCTGTTTGGATCTTGTCCTCATGGATTGAGCTTCCCAGGTGGCACAGTGGTAAAAAAAAATCCACTTGCCAATGCAGGAGCCCAGGGATCAAACCCGTGTCTCCTACGCGGGTTTGATCCCTGGGTCAGGAAGCTCCCCTGGAGAAGGAAATGGCAACCCACCCCAGTATTCTTGCCTCTGGGAAATCCTATGAACAGAGGAGCCTGGCGGGCTACACTCCATGGGGTCGCAAAGTGTCTGATGGCCTGGAGAATTCCATGTTCTGTATGTAGTCCATGGGGTCGCAGAGGGTCAGATATGACTGAGTGACTTTCACTTCACTAGTGACTAAACAACAACAAATACCAGGAAGCATATACTTTTCAGAATTTATTTGCAAGCCTTGAATAATTAACTTGGCAGAGGTGTTACAGTTAATGGTTCAAAGTGGATCTCTGTTCATTGGGAACAACTCTCGCTTATTTAAGTAAGGTGCGATTGGCAGGGAAAACTTTAGCTGACTCAGGGAACATGGCCTTTTATTCAGTTAGGTAGCTTAATCTAACAGAAGCAGAAGTCCTTTAGGAATGTGGGTTTGGCCCTGCAGAGAGGAGGGATGGAGGCCTGCCCGCACCCTCCAGCAGCAGCGTTATAAACTGCCTTCTGCTTTGTTGCTCTGTCAGTGCGGCCCAGAGAGCCTTGGAACTGTTCTGCGGTGGGTTTTTAACCAACACAGATGGCTCTTGTTTCTTCATGCTGGTTAAATTATAGGACCAGGTGTACTGTTTGATTCACTAAGTCAGTTCTGAAATCTTTGTTCACATTTATATGCTCTCCAGTCTTCAGGTTCTATTTAGGAAAAAGCTTTGACGAGTAAGCCAAGAGGACATTTTTTCCTGTTTGTGATAGCATCCTTTAAAAAAAAAAAATCGTATTACTGTTTCAGGGCTGTATTTTTTTTTTAAAATAAAAAAAAATGGCTTCAACAGAATTAGATAAGTAATGAACCCTGTAAGTGTTTTTAACATCTTTTCTCCTAATAATTGCTTTTTATAGGTTAGTAGGCTCCCATAAAGTAACTGTTTTCTCTAACCAAATGGGTTTTTGTATATTTAGATTTTTTCCCACATTGTGTATTTCTGTGCATGGAGTAAGTAGAAAAGCACAGACTGTTAGCTCCATGAAGACAGGGACTTTGTTTTGGTCATCATTCTTTCTAACACTTAGGACAGTGTTAAATACGCAGTTCTCAGTGAATATTTGCGGAATGAAGAAAAGAAACTAGTTCAGCATCCTGCACTACTTAATTAATGCCACAAGGTGGTACTGTTGTACTGTGAAATAAAAGACTGATTCTTGCATAGTTTTATATAAATCCTGTGAATAAACAAAATGAATTGACTACCATTATGTTTATTGCCTGCTTTGGTTATTTATGGTTTTAGCATGTGACTAGTCTTTTGAGTCCATGATTTGGGGAGGCAGTGAGATCATAACTTATATAACATTTGGTTCAGTTTTTTATCAAATTTTAAATGTGATAGCATCTATAAACACCTAGCACAGTATCAGGTTAGTTTCATTTTTCACTATTTTAATTAATTTTGGATTAAAATACTTTGTTAAAAATTTCTCTGTGTGTTAAAATAATTTGCCAAATGTTTTCTAATAGGTTATCACTGAATGTTAAATAATATTTTATAAGTCTGTTTTGATTGTCAGAAGATTTGAAAAATTGATCCCAAACCTAGATTTTACTATATCACCACAAACAACCCCCCCCCCCCACTCTTCACCACCCCACCCCCCCACACACATACACACACTGCAAATAAAAAATGTAATTCTGCTTCTGTGGTTCTTGTATGAGGCCCACATTTCTTAACACAGCACTACATATGTGTATGTACACGATCATCATGTGTACAGTTAATCTATAGTTTGTCTTGGTTTCACTCCTGTTATGAAACAAAGTGTTGACAAGTTTGTTTTGTAGCCTAGAGTTTTAAAATTTCCTTTTGATAAAATTGACTTTTGAATGTTTTGATCATGTGCTTTCCCTTAGACTGAAGCAAAATCAGAAGAGGGCCCAGGATGGACGATCTTGCGTGATGATTTCATGATGGGCGCATCCATGAAAGACTGGGACAAAGAAAGTGATGGAGCAGATGATGGCAGACCGGGGTCTGGGAGTGACTGACACATAAAGCTACATAAGAAGCTCAGTTTACATTTTACTTTCCTGGAAAAACAGTTCATACTCTGAAGGTTGGGAAATTATAAAGATTGCATTTGTAAGAAAGCCAAAAGACTTCCATTATTTACCAACTTTGGTGTTTCCTTTTTTCATGTAAACTTTATTAAAATTATATTTCAAACTTTATATGATTTTAAGCATTGTTCCTTAGAACATTTGTAAAAAGAAGTATTTCTACTTGAGAGGTGCATTTTGCTAGGTTCACTGTAGGTTTATATAATGCTCTTGGATATTGGTGTTTCATTCAGCTATCTATCACCAATGTTTGTGGAAATGCAACATCAATTTATAATTAAAATGAACTCCTTGATGTTAGTATTTTTCAGCCTCTAACTTACAGACTTGTGTATGTATATTTTTGTGGGAAAGGGTTGGTGGCTGTTTTGGTGAGGTATTGAGAAAACCTATGTATTAATAACAATTTTTAAATCATAGCATTTCTGATTTGGGGTAATGATTTTATTTATAGATACTCTGGCAAATAATGATTTAAGAAGTATCATTTCTACTTTTGTATTGCCTTTTATATGCTAAGTAATGTATATAAATAATGACTTAGATTTATTTTAAATGTTTATTTTTGTATGAGAGATTTACTGAGGTGGAAATTCTCATATTTAACTTATACAGTGAGGCATAATTTCTTAGGAAGCATAGTTGACATGTTCTGGTTTCTCTTATTTTCCCTATTTTTGAGGTTTTTTTCCCCTTTTTTCCCTGTATTTGAGTCAGCTTAAATTCTCTTTTATGGATGGACTGACCAGTGAAATGGTAGACAGTAGATGCGTGTGTGTGTGCTTGGTCACTTCAGTCTTATCTGACTCTTTGCAACCCTGTGGACTGTAGCCCACCGTGTTCCTCTGTCCATGGCACTCTCCAGGCAAGAATACTGGAGTGGATTGCCACGCCCTCCTCCAGGGGATCTTTCCTACCCAGGATCGAACTGTCCTCTTCTGCGGCTCCTGACCTGCAGGCCGGTTCTTCACCACTGAGGTAGCAGGGAAGCCCAGACAATAGATAGTCTGCATCAGAAAGCTGCATCTGAGTTGAAGCTTGATTCCTTATAGTAGCCTTAAAGATTACTAAATTGGGTGACTTTTAGTCTAGATGTTAACCAGAAAGAGATGAGAAAGCAGGACTATTTAAATACCATTCCAAAATTTCTGTGACACTGGGCCTAAGCTGCAAAGTTTGTAAGGGAATTATTAAAAGTGATCTGTTCTTTTTTATGATTCATCTCTTTCGCCATCTTTCCATAATAAAAATAGTTGCCTCCTCCTACCCAGTTGCACTTGTTTGCGTGTGTTATATGTGGAAGGATAATCCTCCCCTCAGAACTATGCTAAAGCCGAGATGTTTATATTTGCAAACCCATTTGAGTGTTACAAGTATTATGTAACCAGAGTCAAATTAGTCCATGGCCTGATATTTGTTATCCTAAAAGGAAGGTATTCATTGAAGATATCAAATGCTTAAACCAGCAGAGCTCAAAATGCACTTTTATATTTATCCAAACTTTTGAAATTTAGTGTCTTCTTGAATTATAGGACTGCTGTTTTGTCAGTGTAATATAAATAAATGTGAACAGATATTCCTCAGTAGTAACATGAGCACCTGAATATCTCAATATAACTTAACACACATAAATATTTCAGTGCAACCTAATATGTGGATAATTCTGAGAAATTTGCAGCACCTAAAAACTTACTTCTCAAAATCAAAGATTTTAATTTTTTTTTTTGCTATTAATCTGTTTCTGAATCATATTAAAGCTTTGCAAAAATTCTCCTGTACTAACATCAGGTGATAGAAATGGGTAAATAACTTCTCATTTAGTTTAAAAAAAAAAGTTGTTTTTGTATAGTCCTTGGTTTAACTTCAAACTGATAGTAAGAGAATATATTTGTAGATTTTCTTCTCTCAGAAGTTATTTTATTTCAAAATAAAATTGAAGTGCTGTTGTAAGGAAAACATGTATCACTTATGCTAAAAGGCTATAAATCATATTTAAATTATGTGAAATAATTTTTATCATAAAGATGGAATGTGTGTTAGTATTTCTACATATTGACTATCAGATAATTGAGCAAAATACCACCATACATGAATCCAAGGATTAGCATATTATTTTAGAAACTAAGTGTGTACCTTTAGGTGAAGGTGAATATTTTAAGTAATCTTTCATCTCTACCCTAAATATTTTATCCTACAACATTTAAATTCTTCTGACACCTAAAGTATAACAATATTTGGGTATATGTTTTGGTTAACTGTTTAGGGTAATAGTAATAAATAGATTTTATTTTTGTTTAGAAAGAACAATGGAAAATAGTTAACCAAGAAACCAATTACTAGGTATTATCATATTCCCTTATTTGGATGTTCACATCGCTAGGGAGAATATTCTCAATGTTAGCATAGTTTAGAATTAACTTATTTTTTTGTTTTTAGGCTTTGCAGTCTCACAAAGTTATAGACTGACAGTAACTTAGAATCATTACAGTAGTTTAGTACTTTAATTTAAAATACTGAATTTTTAAAGTTACTTAGACTTCTGCTAGATCAGGTATTATTTTATTCATTTAAAAATGTTTCTGGGAAACATTTTGGGTGGACTAGTTTGAAGCCTCACTTTCAGTACTTATAACCTGAAATGATTCTGTAGGAAGTTGTAGATTTATTGAAGGGTAAGTCCAATCCTTCTAAAATATTTTGTCTTTTATAATAAGTGGGTGAAGGGAATGTTTAAATTGTGGAAAACCTCTTAGGACTTCTTATTGTGTTTTTGCACATATGAACATACTTAATATTCGGTGGCTATCAACTAGCCTAATCTATAGCCACCCATGCTGGTCTTGAGGACCATGAAGTACTGAACCATGAAGCCATTTAATTACAGTTTATAGACACCCAAAGATGTCCCTGTCAAACACACAACAGCAGAGAAGTCCTAAGGGTGAAGTGTGAACAGGAACATGGACAAACTGAAGACAAATTGTGTTGCTGAGGGGTGAAAGGAATTATAAGGCCTAAGAAGACGCCTGTGAGAGACGTCATAAGGCATAAATACTTCTTTAAAAGAGATAAGAGGAGGTCAAATACGTTGACACTTTGGCATCTTCTGGATAATTTTTTTCCTCTATAGGTTTACTTATTTTTGTCACAGATTTTTATGAATATAAGTGTTGAAGGAGTCATCAGTGAAATGGGGTGAGAGTTTTGTTTTTTCAGGCTTTTTAAATGCCCACAGAGGACCATTATTGTGCTTATTAGGACATTATAATTAATACATCTGTGCCATATGAATCTCACTTTTAAAACAAACATTTGAAGAAACCAGTAAGCATTTTTTGACATTTGTGATTTCTTAAGGAAGTGGGGGTGGAGTGTGTGTCCTAGTCGAGGCTGCCGTGCCAGATACTGTAGACTGGGCGGCAGAGACATCCAACAGTTACTCCTCGTGGTTCTGGAGGCTGGAAAGTGCAGGGTCAGGGTGCTGGCAGAGTTGATGTCTGAGGAGCGCCCTCCTCCTGGTTTGTCAACAGCTGACCTCTAGCTGTGTCTTCACTTGAGGGAGAGAGGTTGTCTTTCTCAGTGTCTCTTACCAGGGCACCTCCCTCGTTACCCAGTTAGCTCAAGGACTCAGGAACAGAGCTTCAGCATGGGGAGTGGGGAACACACTGCGGGGAGGGTACACAGTCCCAGTCCATGGCAGTGTATAAAATAGCGGACGGTGCATTTTTACATGGACATGAAATGACTTTAGCTGCCCTTGTTTTCCTTAACTTACATTTCCTAATATTTAAATTTTTTAATAGAATTAGAAAGTGAAGTGAAACATTTATCTGGCATTAATTGAGCACCTGTTCCAAGAACTGTGCTAGAATTATTTGAGTGATGATATTATTTATGCAAAATAAGGGATAATTTTACTCCTTTAAAGATCAAAAAGTCGAACCCCCTCTTCCTTTCCAAAGTTGACTTCCTGCAGTAAGTACCCACTGTGTGATTTGAATCTTGCGGCAATTTGGATTAACAGTGATAACTTGAAGTAAATCAGTTATCTACCGTGACTTAAAAAATACTTGTTAAAAAAAATCTCTTAAAGATTATAGTGGATGTTGCACAGATTAAAGATTTAGATTAAACTGCACATTAAAAGTCTATTACAGTAGAATTGTATAATAACTGTACAGAAACAAAGGTCCTGGAATAATGGAGCTTGTCTGTACTCAATAGATTAGGTCTGTAAATAGATTAATTTGTCAGTACACTATTGACATTAAGTTCATTTTTACTTGGAAACAATTTTCAGTTGAGGGAAGCAGAGTTCATAACTGCTCTTTCCTTAAATTCATCTGTTAAGATCAATGGGACTAGTGTTTATCTCCACTCCGGGTATCAGTGATAGGTAGAGAGCATCAGTGATAGGTAGAGAGTCTGTTCAGTTCTGCAGAAACAGTATGAAGACTGTTTGAGGTGAATTGGCAGTTAGAACAAATTTTGGAAATAGGAGAGAGGACACATTCATGCCCACAGAAAGCTCTCAATCCCTCCCCCAAGAAAGCAGGAATCTGTAAGTTTGGGCCAGCTGGATAGATGAATCTTACTACTTCAGTACAGTTAGGCCCCCTGGTGAATTTTTCCTTTGGGTGAGCTTTTCTGAAACTTGACTAAAAATATCAATCACGAGGGGCTTCCCAGGTGGTGCTAGTGGTAAAGAATCCACCTGCCAATGCAGGAGACGCAAGAGATGGTTCAATCCCTGGGTTGGCAAGGTCCCCTGGTGGAGGAAATGGCAACTGGTGGGCTACAGTCCATGGGGGTCACAAAGAGTTAGACTTGACAGTGCACACACGCATCATCTATAAAAACTGAGGCTTCAGAAATCAGTCATAAGAATCCTTGAACACATTGGGAAATAAAACCATGTCTGAGATAGGTGGCAAGATGTTTAGAATAATGACTGGTGGTTAATTAAGTCCTCAGAGTTGTAATGAATCTAACCAGAACTCTGTAGATTGAAAAGGTATCTTCCAGCAAGTCTTAAACAATTTTAGGTCCTCTAAAGGATGTTTTCTAGCTTAGAACCACACTTAACTATTCTTCATCTGGTCATCTTCATCTTCATCCTTCCAGGGAGTTATGACTTTGGGCTTTTTATGGAGGTGTGTGATGAGCCTTCTGTACTTAGATGAGGTGTACTAGGAGACAGAGTTACAAAGTATGTTTAGGTAACAATATCTGGCCCAGCATTGCTCACCTCACTTGCACCCGCCAACCCACCATAGCAGGTGTGTGTATGCTGTTTGGTTTTTCACTGAATCGTTGAACAAGGGTATATGCTGGAGAAGTGGGTTTAACTTCTTACAAGTGTAGTCCCTACATCAGTACTGCCCAGTAGCACTTTTTGTGATGATGGGAATGTATCTGCATTGCCCAGTGTGGGAGCCCAAGTGGCTGCCGAGCGCCTCCAATGTGGCCGAGGATACAAAGAAGGTATTTTTCATTTCACATAATTACTTTAAAACTTTTAAAAGCTGCATGTGGCTAGTGGTAGTATGTCTGTCTGTGAAGAGACTAAAGTTACAGAGCATATACTTAGTCTAATGAAACATCAGCCAATTTTGGAATCAGAATAAAGTTACAGAGCATATACTTAGTCTAATAAAACATCAGCCAATTTTGGAATCATCAGTCTACCTTCAATTCTCCCATAAACTGCGATAGATACAATTTATACATACAAATAGTGGTGTAATTTTATTGACTAAATTATGGTTGATGTTTTTTCACTACTTGTATTTTTTAAAGAGATGTTAAGTTGCTTTATAATTACTTCCTGAGGTGTAACTGTTATCCTTACCTGTTAGGCCACTGTGCGTAACGAATAGTACTTGAGTCTTTCGTACTATCACCTGCGGTTTTCAGAATGCACACACTGCACTCTAAGTCTCGTTGCTGTGTGCTGAAAGAATAGGTGTGAGGTGTGTGATGCCCAGAAAAGGACATACGGAGGACTGCAGGAGCAGTGGAGAGCAGGTACCATCTAAGCCAGTGCATCCCAGTGCTGGGGAGTTTGGTCAGGAGCCTCCTTATTCTGGGGGTTTCCGGAGGAAGTGCCTTTGGTGGCAGGGCTCCCGAGGTGTCCGGCAGCTCTGATCTGTCCCAGCGCACACTGGACATCCTGCCCGAGCAGATGTAGCTTGCAGATTGGGGCAAAAAAAAAAAAAAAAAACCCCAAAACAACAGAAAACAAACTGCACCATGAGCATTATTAACACAGCCAGCTTAAAATGATGAGGTGTTAACCGCATTTGTATAAATAACAGTTTCTCTAACCCCTGAATCAGTATCCTGCATCTTTAATATAATCGGTTCATAAACATCAAAGCAGGAACACCAGATTTGTATGGGGTCAGGACCAACTGGGGCTCTGAATGGAGAGACAGCTGAGAGCTGTGTCCTTTGCGTGGGTGGCCTTGCAGCTGTTGATTCACCCCGGAGCTACTAGACAGTTGCTTCTGCACACTCACAGAACCAGTCTTCAGTCTGAGGTAAAAATGGATCCCCTCCCCTGGGATGGACATAAACAATGGGTTGACATCAGCTCTCAAAACATCAGCGAGGCAGCCAGACAAAGCAGTTACCCTGAAATACTGAGTAGTACCAAGCATAACATCAGGGCTGTTTCTGCATAATATTTGTCTTTGTATAATAACACTGGGCTCTCTTTAAGTGTATTGTAAATAAGCTCAAGAGTCCAGAAAGTTCAAGGTGACATTGTCCTTCTTTACAAATGGTAGAAATGATAGGAATATCTATTGCACGACAGAACTGCCGTATTTTGTTCTTCATGAGGACTCCCAAGTATGCTTTTTAATGATAAATGAAGCTATATTTACATGGAATATTTTAAAAAATACCAGTATTCATTGTTAAAAATGACAAAAGGCAAAATTTTGGAATCGAAACTAAGTTCAGAATTCAGTTTGGACTGTTATTAAGCCATGTATCCTTGCAAAAATGTGAAAACTTTTTGAGGCTAGTTTGTAGCTCAGACTTCCCTGGTGGATCAGATGGTAAAGAATCCACCTGCAATGCTGGAGACCTGGGTTCAGTCCCTGGATTGGGAAGATCCCCTGGAGGAGGGCATGGCAACCCACTCTAGCATTCTTGCCTGGAGAATCCCCAT
Source organism: Odocoileus virginianus (assembly GCF_023699985.2). Lineage (NCBI taxonomy): Eukaryota > Metazoa > Chordata > Mammalia > Artiodactyla > Cervidae > Odocoileus > Odocoileus virginianus. The sequence continues at coordinate 56,635,354 of NC_069684.1, read as the reverse complement.
GGACCGAGGACCCGGGTGGGCTACAGTCCATGGGGTCACAAAGAGACACAACTGAGCGAATAAGCACAGCACACATGTGGCTCAGGCATAGGGATCCATTTGTTTACATTGGAGGGAGTGGAATAATGCATGCACAGCAGCTGTCTAGCACAGTGCCTGCTCTATAGGAGGGAGAGTCTGAAGAAACAGTATTATATAGTTGGAGAACTAGGTGGTGTGCATGTAGATACAGTATTCATTTCTGATCTATGTAATCCTAAGTATTCCTCTTCTCGATAATGAGTTCCCCCCCCAAAAAAGTTTAAAGCCTTGCAGATAGTAGGTACTTGTGAACACCCAGTGATTCTATTTCTAAAAACCCTCCATAGGAAAAGATCTCAATTATAGAAAATACTGAGTGAACAATATAATATTTTTAACAGCAACAAATTATAGACAACAAGTTCAGTGAAAGGAGGACACATACAAATGTCAATCAACTATGGTAACTTCCACGTGTGTGCTACCATTTAGCATGAAGGCTGTGAAGACTGGTGAAATCACATGTCAAGAATGCATGTAGACTGAAACTGTAAGATTAAAAGCATTATGGCTAGCTTAAGTACATTTTTCAAATGCCAGAAATTCACTGGATGAATATAAGAACATAATGCATTCTCTTTTTAAGAAAATAACTTTTGATGGTCTAAAAAGACAAGTCTGAGACTGAGTACCAAGATTCTGACATTTAAATGAGAGCCTAAGACATATTTACTGCCCACTTCAGCTGTTCCAGAACCCAAACTCTAAATACTGTCTTAATACAACATTCTAAGGGTTGACAGTTGTTGTTTTAGTTGCTAAGTTTGCCTCCCCATGGACTGTACTGCGCCAGGCTTCTCTGTCCATGGGATTTCCCAGGCAAGAATATTGAACCGGTTGCCATTTCCTCCTCCACGGTATCTTCCCGATCCAGGGATCAAATCCATGTCTCCTGCTTGGCAGGCGGATTCTTCACCACTGGAGAGATGCAATTGGTGACTGCATGAAGACTGTCCCATCAACCCTTCCAATATGAGTTGGAAGAATAAGTGATAACAGCAAATGTTTATACAGTAATTACCATGTTCCAGATACTATCTAACATTTTATAATACCCTTAACTCACCCAGTCTGTATTCCTATAACCTTGTGAAGGAGGTGCTGTTATTATCCCCAACATACAATTAAGGGAACAGGCAGTAGGTTAAATAACTTGCCTCAGTATACAAAGCCAACTAATACAATCCAAGTTCCAGTCATAGACCCTGTTAAACACAACAATGATTTACTCACATTTTAGATGATATTAATGTCTTAAAGAAAGTGAGATTCTAGAAGTGTGTACTTTGTTCTGGGGGAAAAAGCAGATTATATTTTTTAGTCTCATGTACTCATGACATGAACCTATGGCTAGTGGAAGGTAGGGGTGGACAGCACATATCAAAAGGCATTTTCTTGGACGTTAAACAATTTCAAGATAGGCTTTATTTTGGTCAGTTTATTATGCAACATGCTATTGGAGAATTTATTATAGATCTTGTTTGAGTATGTCTAACTAAAACTTTACTACTATCTGATTATCTGGATGCTGCAGAAATGGAACCACCTTAACTATTGGAGTGGTATCTATTGGAACATGACTGTAGCTCCTTTTATACTAAAATATGATATAACTCTGGTTGTTATACTTCATAACATTAGATGGCTCATGAAAGTGTAAGGGCTGACATTTTTGCTATTAAGAATTTAGATATTCAAACTGCTTTCAGAGTAGATTTTAGTTTAGAATATTATTGGCCAGGGGATAACAGGTAACTAAAACTTTATAAGTTTTCCTCTGGAAAAGAAGTCAATGGAAAATATTCTTGAGTTGAAGCTTAATTGCAGTTTTTCTGTTTAAATTATAGCCCAATGACATCGTATGATTGTTTAATAGGCTGTGATGAAAACATCCAGGGAAATTGAGCATGTCAGTTTTCTCCACGAATAGAAAGTTGTGAGACATACCACTTTTCTCCTCTAGGTGGCATGAGTTAGGCTCTCATGGAATTAGCTGATTTTTTTTTTTCTTTTTTTCCCCCCTCAACAGCAGGAGTGTTGATTCCATTTAATTGTTATAACTGGTCACATAACCAGATTGATCTTATAACAATATGTAGTTTAGTGACTGTAAGTATAATTAACAAGGACTTCTTAAAAAACAAAAACTTGTTATCTCTATTAACTAGGTAACTAAAATCAGTTTTATGTATTGCTGAAGTCTCTCTGCCTCCTAGCATGCACTCTTTTCTGAATTTATTTCTTTGGTCTTTGGTAAACAGCTTTCCATTTGATAGGAACTGCCTTTGTACTTGGAAAGACACATAGATATAGCTGAAACAATCCAAAAAGAAACCAGAAGTATAGGTGGTGCAGTTCTCAGGCATACCTGGTTTTGTTGCAGCCTTTACTGTTTACTAAACTGGAAAGATCAACATGTAAAAAGTCAGTATGACATGACCCGGAAGCAGCAAATGACACAAACATTCTGTTCTTTTTTTCTGTACACTAAAATGGGAAGAGGACACTTTATTTTTACCTTGCAGATTCTTTCTCTGTTGCTCACTTTCCAGAATTTAAAAATGAGGTTGGCTGTACCCAGAATCTTGTTACAAGAAAAACTTGTTAATCCCCAGTCATTTTCATCTTCATCTTCTTCTTCCTGTCCATGTGGCAGATGGGCTTTCATTGAGCTCAGAAGAATCTTGACCAGGTACCTTTCAGGGGCTTCACCTTGGGGGTGATGCATGTTTATATAAAGGCTACAATCACAATTCAGCATTTTCAAATTATAGCTTTGATAGTGATTGCTAGAATCAGTAGCATAGGCAAAGAAAAAAAAAGGCTTTAAAATATGCAAAATACTGATATATCCCTCTTGTAACCGAGAAAAGGTGGAAATTTAACTGATGCATTGTTACAGGTTCCGATTTGAAGGTAGCTTTGTTTTAGGGCGACAGCCTGGGACGGTCCTGGTTTCTTCCTGTTGTCACACGTGTTGATGAAAAGCATCCTCCTCACTCTTGAAGGTATTCAGGTTTGTGTGATGAATTATACTGTTGCCCTCGATGTGAGGACTAACCTTCTTTTCTGAGACTTGAAACAAACATCAGAAGTTTGTGGCCCTTAGTCTCCATTTTTACAAACCATTACTACCGTATGGCTTTGCTTTTTACAATATTTATTAAAATACATTTACACTTTGCTTTTTAAAGGGCGTATTTGCTAGGTCTCCCTTCTAATGTTTAGAAAAACTATATCCAGGTTTTCTGTTCATGTGCAATTGCTGCTGCTTGTTGGTTCTTGTTTTACTTTCATTGTTTTAATTGCAGGATAATTGAAGCAGCAGAAAGGTAAGGTTGTTTGAAACATGGTTGGTACCTTTGCTTATGGAAATTTACACATTCAAATTTTTCCACAATCTGCGAAAGGATGAAACCCTACGAAACCCACTGAAAGGATCACAGATTCCTTTAAAGACTGTCTATGTTAAAAGATAAAAATTCCACTTGATGTTGTCCTACTCATTTTAATTGTGAGACTATCATTCTGTTTTCCTCTTATCCTTTGCCTTTTCTTTTCCTTCCTCATTTTTACATCTTTACTTTGTTCATACTGCTCTGTCACCCTTTTCCCCCAGCAGCCTCATTCCAGTCTTTTGCTTTGTGAAGAGTCTGGGGACTGCTGACCTAGTGCAGTCAGTGAAGTAGGAGCAGAGATTCTGTAAAGGCAAGTGTCAAACCCTGCCCTAAAAACGAAGGAAAACACTGCTGCTGGCTCCCTTTGATCAGCATTAGTGTTTCATCAAGCACATATCCATATTTTACTGTATGACCACTGTCCCCATGACATTCACTTATTTGTATCTATCACTCAATGCTATTCATTGATAGCAGTCACCAAGTGCTATTTCAATGACTGAGTTGCGCCTGGGGCAAGAACCAGAGTAACCAGCGTCTCTGGCTGATTTCTGTAAGCCCTGGCATTGACAGGATACAGGCCTCTGGAGGTTTGTTGGAAATCTGTTATTGGAAATCTCATGGAGCTGAAGAAAATGTACAGGTGGAAGGGCCCCAAAGCCACCAGAAGTAATCCATCAACTAATCACAGTCCCAAGGTGTGAGACCAGTGTCCCACAGTGCATCATCAAAGTGTGAAGAGTTTCTCTCTTTAAAACCTCACAACCTGCTGATATGCTCTGCTTGCCGTGTCCCTGTCCTGAGTTCACCCCTTTATCGTTTACCACCTGTGATCTTCTCTCTCAGCTTTTTTCCTCCCTATCCTTCATCCTATATCACTTCTTAAAATAAACCTGTAGATACAGAATGGAAATGATAATTGGATGATTTTTCTTGGGGAAAACTATATCATTTCATTATTTTGAGAGGAGAAACTTGCATAGACATGTATACAGAACATGAGACAAAACATGTATGGACCAAAAAATTGTTTTTGAATCATGTCACCAAAGATAATGGCAACCCATTCCAATATTCATGCTTGGGAAATCCCCTGGACAGAGGAAGCCTGGGAGGCTACAGTATTTGGGGTCTGTAGAGTCAGATTCTGCAGGGTCGGACACAAGTAAACAAGACAAAACCAAAGATATAAGTTAGAACTTAAAAAGGCTTTGGTATGTCTTCACATTAAAGGGTTACTTTTCATTTATCAAGTGTTAACTATTGAGAGTAAAATATAGTCAATTACATTAGCTCCATAATTTCTTTTCTGTATCTCCTGGTTTTTAAGGCTTGAAACCATTGGGGAAGCTTTCAGAATTGTTACAAATGAAGTTATTCTTCCACCAGACTTAGGAAGGACCTACTAGGTTATAAACTCTTGTTTGTGATCCTTAGGGGTAAAACTCCTCTGTAGGGGTGAGTAATTGTTTTGACATCAAGCATTTGTTTAGGGTCTTGTAGGAACTGCACGTCAGTTAAATGAATAGACCCATTAATGAGCAGAGAAGGGCTAGCGGTTGAAACAGCTGTACCCTCTACTGCTCTGATCTGGGAAACAAAGAATTCTATTTTAGGGTGTTAAATAATAAGAACTTAAACTGGAATTTGGACTTAATTGGATTTTGGTAATCACTTAGTGTTCTATTCACCTAAAGTGTATTTTCTTATCCTTTCCTTCTATAACTAGTAGGGGCAAAATATCATAACGTTTAAAATAACAGTAAGCATGTGCATTATAGGAACTGCATGGAAGCATTACCACGAAGCAAATTTTTATCAGCATCTTCCCTGGCTTTTTCATCCTATTTATATTGGAGAAAGATCTGACAAATTGAAGCCATGAGAGAATACAGAAATGGTCACTAACATTTAATGAACACGTATTAAGTGCCAGGTTGTGTTAGAAGCTCTCTTGGCACCTTGTGTAATTCACAATCATCTTATGTTCTTGGTAACTGTGTGTTATCCCCATTTCATAGATGAAGAAACTAACAGAAGGTGTCTGAGTAACTTGTCCAGGATCATAAAGCCAGAAGTGACAGATATTTGAATCCAAGAAAACTTGAATCTGGAACCTACCTTTTTTTTTTTTTTTTTTTTTTCAACCACAATGCTCACCTGCCTCCTTGAGGGAATCAAGATGGCCTGTGGAGGTTAAATACCCATATGGCTATGGTAAACTGGGGAGACGGCTCTTGAAGTCTTACCTGTTGCATCTTCGAGGGACTGCTCATCTGAGTGATAGAAAGGGCTCCTCCACACTGATCAACCACACTACGCTTACAAACCCCTCTACTGTCCTCCCTTAGGCAGTGTAAGTACTAAAAGTAGCCTCTTATGAATAGGCCAGGAGTCTAAGGATTTCTAAAGTAAGCAATATGTGTTCAACAAACTAAATATTATGGACAAAAGTGTGTGTATTTATATTGGGAAGGGGGTTGTCAGAAGGATTTACGGCTTAGCTTGTTTTCCTAGCAGTGATGGAGATGGACTTTTGCCGCTTTATCCACACTGGAATCTGAATCCACTTAACCTCAGGTGCGTTTACATTTATATCTTGAAGGTAGCCTCCCTAATTTGAGGGGAGGCTGAACTTATGTCCTTGGCAGAGTATGGTGCCTGAGGTAACCAGCGCCTTCCAAAGCCACATCTTCACTCAGTCACTCGTGCTTTATGTTCTGTCATTGCCCCCAGGGTAAGGATATTCAGTTTTCCTCATTTGTGTCTAGCTAGATTAGAGCAGTTCGCAAACTTAACTCAAAGGGATGACAACTTGATGAAACTGCTAGCCCCATGGTAGGGCCTCGTAATTTGCTTTGACTATTGGAATTGTAGCTGGTTGTCTTAACTCCTTTCAAGCTGCCTCAATTTGCAGCTGACTGAAAGGCACACACCTATGTTGATTTATATGTAATTTTCAGAATTATTCAGAGTGGTTTGGAACCATTCCTTTATGTCAGAGTTTTCCAATGTGTTTTAATAGGGAGAAATCCACAGGAGTTCAGAATATGCTGGGTTAAAAGAGTTAAACAGGTTTGTTTTCCATAAGAGTCTCAGCCTTTAACATGGTGGGAAATAGGAACCAGTGAGAGGGCAACAGTACCCAGTATCTCCTAAACTTAACTTCACCACAGAATCCTTGTTTATCAGACATGTTCTGGGACCAGTGCTTCTTAGAAATACATAATGGGTAAGAACATGGAAATGGATTCTGTTCACGAAATCCAGCTCTGCTTCTTACTTGAACAAGGTACATAGCCTTTCTATACCACAGTCTCTTCATCTGCAAAATAGAGATGATAATAAAAATACTTTAGGGTGTCATTGTGAAGATTAAATGAACATATATACATCTAAGGATCTACCAGCTTCCCTAGTAGATCAGACAGTAAAGAATCTGCCTGCAATGCAGGAGACCTGTGTTCAATCCTTGGGTAGGGAAGATCCCCTGGAGGAGGGCATGACAACCCACTCCAGTATTCTTGCCTGGAGAATCCCATGGACAGAGGAGCCTGGAGGGCTGTGGTCCATGGGGTCGCAAAGAGTAGGACACGACTGAGTGACTCAGCACAGCACAGCACATTACTAAGTGTAAAATGTGTCTGCCTCTGTTAACTACAGCTATTTAACTCTCTACTTACTAATATAGACCCCATACACATGGAAAGTTTAAATTCCAAAAGTTAGAGAAAGTTCCTTGTGACTTCTATAATAAAAGGAACATCTAAATACAGAATGATATAGTAGCTTTGAGTCGGGGGGAAACCTCAACAGTTGGCAGTTTAAATCATCTGTCTAGTTGGTATGGCTACAGTCATGATGAAAATGTTTTTTGAGTAAAAGTAAGAGAAAAAGAGAAGTGAACAGGAGCAAGCATTATTTTTATTCATCTCATTTGGACTAGGTTGAAACAGAAAATGTTATGAGTAGTGTGTAACAGCAGACATCAAACACTTAAAATCCCAGCTTCCTGGATATATAGGCTGTGGAAAAAATGAAGTTGGTCACTCAGGTCTAGCTGGGGAAGAAGGTGAAGAGAAAGCCTTTGGCAGCAACTTAAGATCCATTCATTCAAACAGCAAAATAAATGCAATTCATTCTCTGGGTGCACAAGATAAAGTTCTGTTTCAAGTGCAGAACCAGGCTGTGAACAACAAACCATAATAAGCTTTAGGTCAGAGGTGCCAGCACAGGTGCCGTGGAGTCTCAGAAAACGCCCACTAAAAGACCCTGAAGCTGGGAAAGACTGAAGGCAAGAGGAGGATAAGGTGGCAGAGGATGGGGAATTAGATAGCATCACCGACTCAGTGAACATGAATTTGGACAAACTCCGGGAGATAGAGGAGGACAGGGAAGCCTGGCAGCTGCAGTCCATGGGGTCGCAAAGAGTGGAACATGACTTAGTGACTGAACTACAAAGAAGGTGGAGCTTGGATGACCTATCTCAGGGGCTAGCCTGGCCCAGAGTCAACTGTTTGATGCTCATTTGCCTAAGTGTGCGGGTGTGTGTGTGTGTGTGTGTGTGTGTGTGTGTGTGTACAATATAGGAGGGAAGACTTGCTTCTCGAGCAAGTGATCCCATCTGGGAAGCCGTGAGCAAGCCACACGAAGTAAAAATGGGAGGCTTGATCGCCTGTCCTTCACCAGACGGGTCCAAAATGACTATATAAAGTAAATACCATAAATCACTGTTGTCAGGGCGCACACTGCACCTCCTCCCTCCCTGCCCCTCAGCCATCCTCATTTCCACACCCCCTCAACGGTTCAGGGAGAGCTCGTGGTCTAAGTAAACGAGAGGACTCCTGACTGTAATCCTAGCACGTCACTTTGTTGAAGGCAAACACGTGGTTCGGGGAGAACTTATAAATCTCTCCTCCCAGGCAGGATCGTGATGTTATCTGCTGCCAGCAGAAGGTTCGCTCTGAGGGGAGCTCCAGAAGCTCCCGACGAGAGAGAGAGACAGAGACAGGGAGAGAGAGAGAGGTCAGCCAGAGAGATACGGAGGGACCGAGAGAGCGGCAGAAAGGAAGAGGCACAGGGAAGGGCGAGAGCGCAAGTGAAGCAGGCCCGGGGAGAGGGATGGAGAGCTAGGATAACGGTCTAGGGAGCCATTCGGGCGCAAACCGAGGGGGCTGCCCGGCTGCTGGAAGCAAGCAGGAGAGGACCTACTGCGGGCTGCCAAGTGTCTGCTGCCCTAAGCGAGAAAAGCCCACGTGGGAGAGAAATCAGGCGAGGGTGGGACGGGGTGGGAGTCCGAGGGAACCCCTTCGCCACCCCCCTAGGAATAAAACTCCCCCGCCGGCGCGTCGCCCGGCTGCCGCTGCGGTCCGCGGGCGGCGAGAGCCACGGCGGCGGCCGCCGCTCGCCTGTTGCCGGGTTGGCGTTTGGAGCGAGAGCAGAAGGAGGAGCAGAAGGAGGGAGCTGGAGGCCGGACGCGTTCGCCAGCGGCGGCGGCGGCGGCAACGTGGAGTGAGCGGGCGGGTCGGCGCGCCGGCCGGGGTGTCGGCCCCCGCGCGCAGCTCCGGGAGCAGGATCCTCGCCGCCTCCCTGCGCGGCCTCCGCGGCCCGCGCCGGACCCGGCCGAGTCCCGGGCGCCGGGCGAAGCTCTCCCGCCTCCCCGCCGCGGGCCGGGCTCGCCCCCAGCGCGCGCACCCGGGCGCGCGCGCGCCCACACTCACACCACACACACTCACACGCACACTCACTCACACACTCACACACGTGTGCGCTCCTCCGCTCCGGAGCTGCTGCCGCTCCTGCTCTCAGCGCCGCAGTGGAAGGCAGGGCCGCGCCGCGCCGCTCCTTCTTGAAATATATAAATTGGAGCCGGCCGGCCTCGGCCGCCCCCCTGACAGCGCGGCCCGCGCCCCTCCCGCCGGCGCGCCCGCTGCCAGCCCCGGGACCTTTTCATCTCTTCCCTTTTGGCCGGAGGAGCCGAGTTCAGATTCGCCACTCCGCACCCGAAACTGACATACTGAACTCCGTTTCCTCCTGCTAAATTTATTTCTGCCTAATAGCCACTCGTCTCTTTTTTCCGCCCCCCCTCCCCTCCATCTCGTCGCTCCAAGAAAACTTTTGCCGACTCCCTCAAGTGCAGGTTCCCCCTGCCCGTCGTGTATTAATATTTCCACTTGGGGAACGACGTTGCCTTTTCTTTTGAAAGGAATTCAAGCAAGATACCTTTTTCTCTCGGACATTGACTCTCGATTGTTTGCAAAAGTTTCGCATTCAAAAAAAATCTACCTGATCTGTACTTTGAGAGTTGCTAGGTTTTTTTTTTCCTTACTTTTTTACTTAAAAGAAAAAAAAAATTTTTTTCCACCTTTAAAAAAATGCACTACTGTGTGCTGAGCGCGTTTCTGCTCCTGCATCTGGTCACGGTCGCGCTCAGCCTGTCTACCTGCAGCACGCTCGACATGGACCAGTTCATGCGCAAGAGGATCGAGGCGATCCGCGGGCAGATCCTGAGCAAGCTGAAGCTCACCAGCCCCCCAGAAGACTACCCCGAACCCGAGGAGGTCCCCCCGGAGGTGATCTCCATCTACAACAGCACCAGGGACTTGCTCCAGGAGAAGGCGAGCCGGAGGGCGGCCGCCTGCGAGCGCGAGCGGAGCGACGAGGAATACTACGCCAAGGAGGTTTACAAAATAGACATGCCGCCCTTCTTACCCTCGGAAAGTAAGTACCGCTCCTTGCTTTCATTCCCCGGGGCTTAGCGCTGCCCGAGGCTTCAAGAACCGCAGCCACTCCAGGGATCGCCCTGCCCTCTGGGGTCCCCGGCTCACTCCTTCCCCTTCTCTGGTCCTCCGTCCCACCCACCTCCTTGCCAGCTGTGTGCTTGAGAACATTAGGTTTTAAAACGTGGACTTGCGACTTTATTTTCTCCATTTCTCCCCCCCCACCCCCAACGCCCCCGTCCTTTATAAGGCGTTATTCTCTCTCTCTCTCCTTTTTTCTTCTCCCTGGAATTCTCGACTCGGCCACCGGCTAGGAGTCAGCCCTCCTCTGTCAAACTCCAGGCGCTCCCCGGGGCCGAGTTAAACCGGGAAACCTCGGTGGGTTTGTTTTCTTTGCTCCGATTGGCCTGGAGCCCGCCGAACTGGGGCGCGAAGGGTTAAAAAAAAAAAAAAAAAGAGTGGCTCAAAACGAGCCTCACCGGAAGGCGCCCCATTCCTTGCCGACCTATCAGCTGATTCCGCGAGGCTTCCCTATTGTCTGTAACTCCCCGAAAAATGTCAGCATCGCCAAGACGAAACCCGATCTGGCGACCCCTCCAAAAACCGACCTCCAGCCCCTCAATTCGTGAATCTCTGACCTCGACGGGGTGTTTACATCCCCCCGCCCCCGCCAAGGCGAGATCTTGTAACCACGTCCCCTTTTGATTTCACCTGGAATGGTAGAGAGGACAGCTTCGTTTCTGACTACGTTTAAAAGAGTTTTTCCTTCCTTTTTTTTTTTTTCCAGAATCCTCTCAAACCTGCCTTCTTAAAATCGCCGGTGTAGCAAATACTTTTTGTTAGGCGTTTTATCGTTAATCTTTCTCACTCTGGAGCCCGGTGTTCCCTGCCCTTTCATAGGCTTCCTGCAGTCACTTCGTTGCATTCCTGAATCTCAGCGTAGAAGACAGCCGATTTCTTTTTTTTTTTTTTTAAACTGGCTTCTCTGAGGGCAGTGTCCTCAAAACCAGCTGGCATACAGTAGCCGTGGAAGTGAAATGATTTATTGTTGGAGTTTCTTGGGGGGAAGGGAAGAGGGCAGTTAGCTTAGGATGATTTCCAAGTTCTTAAAAAAAGAAAAAGCAAAGAAGAAGCATATATTGATACCTGAGAGGGTTAAATACCAGGAAGAAGAAAAAGAAAGGAGAGAAGAAAAAAAAAAAAAAAAAAGCTCCAACTTTTGCGTATTCCAAGTCCCAAGTCTACACTTTTCATTGGTTGCCCACTTCTCTCCGCCCCTTTTCATGCCCTATATACTCTCTGGCTGCCTTCACAAAGTCTGTGTGTCTTGCCTACAGAGATAATATGGCCATCTTGGTAGTTTTATCCTAGAGGTTCTAATTGCAGGGTGGTGCTTCTCTTTTTGAATATTTATATTTAGTTTGACAAGTCGTAGTTCCGGGACTTGCCATGTCTTGTATCTGATGGTCTCAGAATATCGGCTGACGTATACAACCCCCGTCTTCCTGGCGACCTCTGTTTTGCTGCAGCAGCATCTCTTGTTTAAGAGCAGAGCTGAGATAGGAGATCCTGGCAAGGGGGTCGATTTTATTATTGTAATTATGACACCATTCACCACAGTGGTGATAATATACACTCCATCTTGGTGATGGGGGGTGGAGGGAGGCGGGTAAGGGGGGTGGGAGGAAGGAAAGCTTTCTACCTGGGACGGAGCCCTGGAGATATTAGGAAATAAAGTTCATTGTAATTTAGCGCAAAATCATTGAGACCCAACAGGGAGTTGAGTCAGTTTGCTTTCTCTAGCACGTGTGACGTTCTGTTGGAATTTGGGCAGGCAGGCAGTTATGTAGAATCAGAACAAGCCAACCCTTCAGTGTTTACCTGCAACAGCTTTAATGAACTGCTGGTATTTTTATATCACACAGGAGGTCTGATCTCTTCCTGAGATAGGTGTGGAGAGAGCAAGTTACCCAAGAGGGTGTTCATGCTTTCAAACCCTCTTCAATCTCAAGAATTGAGATGATCCCACTCGGGATCATAATCATCACCAAACTGGGAAAATTCTCAGATTATTAGGATTTCAGAGGTTGGCATTAAAGATGGGTGTGTGGATTCCCTTCTGTTTCCACTCCCAGCTACCAAAGAAATTGAAAACCTCTGATCAGCACAGGATAAAATATACACTATCAGTTTTCCTACAAAGAATGCAGGCTTCTTAAAGCCTGAAAGGAAGTTTAGGAGCAGAAAGTCTTATTAATAGCAGATTTGATACTACTGTGCTAGGACTGTGGATAATTTTATAGAAAGTAGGTTAACTGATTTTCCAGCACTTTCTAGTTATACTGGAATATACAGAACCCTTCCAAAGAAAGGGGGGGGGGGGGAGAAAAGAAAAAAAAATCACTCCACCATATTTTTTAAAGGGCAAATTGAAAGGACAGCATTGGCTTATATACCAAGTCTCCCTCTTTAGGACTGTTCCTCTTAACTTTTAACTCGGTCCTCTCTGAAGCTGCTGTGGGGAGGGAGTGTGCCTGTCATTTCTCAAAGGGAATCCGAGGACGGTCACGAGCCCCAGGGATGGAGGCATGGGAAAGATCACTGGTTCATTTTTTACCACCAACTTATTAGCGTTCAGGGAGTGACTTCAACTCAAATATTACAAATATGCTCTAATTATACTCAATGAGTTATATATCATTACAGATTCTTGATAGTCCTTTGCAGGACATTTTATACAGTTCAGACGAATATTTTTAGCAATGCAGAGTTTTAAAAGTAAAAATATAAGATATTGTATATGTCTTGAAGCATATTTTGTCTTAAATATTATCCTTGGACCAGTGTACTATATAAATACAGTAAATATGAATAGAACTGGCCAGGTGCCAATCTCCTAGGATAAATTTTAGTCAAGAAGGTATTTATGGGTTATAAATAATACTGTGTCAACATTTGAAGAAGGGGTCTGATTAGTTTTGAATTTATTTGTATTGATCTTTTCACGTGCTGTTAGTTTAAGGCTCAAAGTGGAGTTATGCTAAGGTTTATCCACACTTTACCCAGTGGGAATTAGCAGACTTCTCATCCTTTGACAATCCACTGGAATCTCAAGGCACATCTATTCCAAAGACACTGTACTAGGCTTTAGAAATTTAGAAAGAGTGATTCCACTTAATGGAGTAAGAATCCAAATGATTAACAATTGAAATATGTAGACACTTGGACAGTCAAAAAAGGAAAAAGGACGAGACAAAACTTTTTTTTCTTTCTTTCTCCTCTCTCTCCCATGTAACAAATTTCAGGCAGGTGTTTTGGTTCTTATTGTGGTGATGTTACCGCTTTTGCTATCCCCACCCTCAGGGAATGTTTGGCAATGTTTGGAGACATTTTTGGATGTCATGACTGGGGATGGAGAGGCCAGGGATTGCTGTTAACCACTCTAGAATGCACAGGACAGGTCCTCTTCCCACTTCCAACCCCCTTACATCAAAAAATTATGAAATTCCCATGTGGAGAAGCCCGGTGACCCTGGGATTTATTTGGGATTGCTAAATTCTGCAGTAGCACCACCTCCAAAGTAATAACCTAAAAGCAAAACATCTTTAGTTTTCTTAAGTAAGTTGGACTATGAATTTCACTCTTTTGTATGATATATAGTATATTATGATGATCTTAAAGGGCTTCAATGAGAGACATCAAAACTTCCCATTCATTTAGCCTAAGCAGTAGTGTCACTTTACCCGTCTGTAACTTCAGTTAGCAGCAGTATGATATTAGTCAGGACAGAGAAAAAAGAAGTGTGGGATTATCTTGGATTTTCCTTGCAAGGAAAATAAGCAGCTCATGTTCAGGAAGAGTGGAATCTCCAAGCTACGCAATGGAAGAAAGTAAATAATCATGTTGGTTTATTCTGTCATATTGAATTAGATAAACCAAACTGTACAGCAGGAGACATCATGATGAGGTTTCTTTTGTAACTGACTCACATAAATGCTAAACATTTAATACCAGGCAATCTTCTTTTCTATTTCCCCTGTAAATTGCCAAGTGAAATCATGGAACATAGAATGGACACAGTAGTAGCACTGTATGGTTTGGGGCAGGGGTGCAACTTACCATTCTATTCATGAATGTATCTTTTCTATGTACATACTGCTGGTGGTGGTGGTTTAGTCACTAGGTCATATCCGACTCTTGCGACACCATGGACTGTAGTCCGCCAGGCTCCTCTGTCCATGGGATTCTCCAAGCAAGAATACTGGAGTGGGTTACCATTTCCTTCTCCAATACATTGCTGGACTGTCAACCAATTGCCCAATGAAGGAAAATACTAGCAGTTGCTAGAATACAGTAGTATTTTTGCTGGACAGTCAGGGATTATTTTTCTTTTTCTTTTATTGAACTATAGTTGATTTATAATATTGTGTTATTTTCAGGTCTACAGCCAAGTGATAGGGATTTCATTTTTGAAGATTCTCTGTGTATGGATGTGTGAGTAAGAGAGACACAGAGATCAAAGACAGACTTGAACCTCTTCCCTAGACTTCCCCAATGACTGAGTTACTAATACACAGCAGACCAAGTTTTAATTCTCCCACTTGTATTGAATTGCATCATTGCTTGTACTAACTCTAGTGCCTAATTGTGGTCACATTTAACTTAGGCCACATTCTTCTCTTCCAGGGTTTCTTCTTTTCTTTCTTTTACTTTTCAAAGTCTGGAAAAAACCCTAAAAGAAATATAGTGGTTATAACTGAAGCAGTTGGGCGGTCTTTGTTGCCAAGGGAGGCCGCTCTCCTCTTCCGAGGAGTCTCTACAAACCGGATGGAGGCTGGGCTTTGTCAAGCTGGTGGAGTAGGTGGGGACCCGCTGACCTGGCAGAGGCTTCGGGAGCCGGCTGTGTCTCCACAGCGACCCCTGGGGTCGACTCAAGGAACTGCACTTTTTGAATGCTGCCTTCTCCCTAGTGAAAAGTTGATGTAACCCAGGCACAGCCTCTTTCATATAAAAAGATATGAAAGAATGACAGATCCTGTTTCCTAGCGGAAACTGAGATGTGAAAAAAGGGCCAATGACTCACTGTTGATCCCGTATCAAATCTGGGTTAGAATAGAGGAGATCACCGACTGCTAGGCCTTTGCCCAGAGATTACAACACACTTCAGGCTGCATTTTTAGAAGGTTAGGGAGAAGAGTGGAGACTGCCCCTGAGGGAGATGTGCAAACCGATCACCAAGGTGGGACTCTGGGGGTCCTTCTCCCTCCCTGGTCCCACCCACCCCTTTACAAGTTCAGTATTAAGGGGTGTGTGTGTGTGTGTGTGCACGCGCACGCACTCAGTCGTGTCTGACTCTTTGCAACCCCGTGGACTGTAACCCTCCAGGTTCTTCTGTCCATAGGGTTTCCCAGTCAAGAATACTGGAGTGGGTTGCCATTGCCTTCTCCAGGGAAATCTTCCTGACCCAGGAATCGAACCTTCACCTCGTATGTCTCCTGCATTGGCAGGGGATTCTTGGCCACTAGCGCCCCCTGGGAAGCCCAGTATTAAGGTGAGCAGGCCGGGGAAGAGCTCTGGAAGCAGCTCCCTCAGCCTTCCTCATGGACTACTTCCGGTCCTGCTCAGACTTCCTCGTGGAGCATTTCCGGTCCTCCTCAGCCTTCTTCATGGAGCACTTCCGGTCCTGCTCAGCCTTCCTCCTGCAGCACCTCCGGTCCTGAGGGACCCTGCAGAGAGGGTGTGGGTTTCCCAAAAGTGCTCATTCTCCCCGTCTGCCGAAGGGTGGGTCCATGCTGAAGAACTTGATGAAACGTGCCTCTGGCCGAGATAAACACAAGTTTCCATTGTCATTTTGAAACCATATGGTGAGCTTTGTCTTTTAATATTCTTTAAATAAGGATAGTTGTTAACCTAGGAATTCAGTGACCTCCAGGTAGTTTCACTTTAATCACATGCTACAGACTCTTTGATGGGTTTGTTTAGACTGCAAAGCTTGCTTCCATCCTGTGTTTGAGAGAAATTCGAGTTACGCTGCAACCACAAGTCGGTTTCGGTGGTTGTCACTGGTTTCGTTTCTTTTCTAACCTCCAGTAGGTTAGAACGGCTCTGCGCTGTGACCACCACCTTACTGCCAGATGGGCTTGGTGGCCTCAACTATTCATAAACTCTCCCTGTTGACCTCTTCCCCACAGGCTCTAGATTGCCTTCCTGTTCTTCTCTCTTCTGGAATAACCGTGTGTAGGGTGGGGAACATCACTGACCCATGCCTCTTGTTTCTTCACCTGTTAAGATGAAGAAGATGCTGGCTTCCTAGGGTTGCAAAGGACTGACCATGACCTGTGTAAAGAAGTCCCAAACCCTGCCTCTGACACTTGGTGGACCTTCCTTGCAGGGTACCTATTAATCACTGATTCCCAAACACCATTGATTTTTAAGGTGCATCACTGACAATTGACTATAACATGCCACTGGTTATGAGATATTAAAAAGATATTTTAGAGGTACTCCGATGTGGTTGAAAGTAACGCTCTGGGAACCATTCCCACCAGCCCAGATGTCTCAGGACCTCCATCTCATTCATTTCTTTGTAACTTTCCCTCAGAGGATCTGTTTCCGTGGCTCACTCGGATTGGTCCTTAGGTGAATTTTGCCACCCAAGAGGGTGGGAACAGAGACTGGCAGGGCTGGTAATCTAGCAGGCCCATCGCTGTCTAATCCTAACATAGGAAGGCCTTGAGAATTTTGGCTTTGTGGATAAGATCTCAGATATCTTAGATAACATCCAAGACCTTTTAGGGCCTGGTCCCTCCTTGCTTAGCATTCTGCCCCCAACTGAATCCTCTCATGAAAACTACACTCCAACCAGATTCCAAACCACACTCTTTGCCTTTACCCGAAGGGGCCATTTATTTTCCTGCCGTCAGGCCTTTGTTTATGTTGTTTCTTCCACTTAGAGAGCTATCTTTTAATACCTTTAAGGATCCTTCGAGGTTTAGTGAGAGCCATCCCCTTATGAAACCTTCTTTGATGTTCCTTGTCATATTTAATTAGCTCTTCCTCGGCACTCTCACAGTCCTGATACTCATCTCTATCTCAGCCTCTTTTCTTTTACTGTAGGTAAAATCTAGCTGTGTCCTGACCTGTCTTCTTCATCAGCTGGTGACCTACTTCAGAACAAGAACCCACTTGGACTTAGCTATATTCTTACAGCTTATTGTTTTTGCTCAACCAATACTTAATAAATGAATGAGGGTTTCCCTTTAGAGAATAAGACTAAGTCACCAGAAGAAAGATCTATGAATTGAAAGCATTAAGACTAGGAGATGTGGAGAGATGGAAATCTTACCTCCGTTATCAGGGAAACCATGCCTGATGGATCTTGTTCCTATGCTAAAGGCAATACCAGGCCTTTCAGAACCACCCAGTTCCTGTTTCAAGTTTTGCAGATAAGAGTGAAAATGATGGTGATAATGATGATGATGAAAGCTAACCCTCAGCAGGTACACACTATGTGCCAAGCATAGTTTTAAATATTTTACATGTGTGCACGTATTTCCTTCACACAAGTAACCCTGTATAGTTCATACGAGTATTTTCCCTGCAACATCTGAGGACATGGCTATAACTATTTCTATCAGCGATGTCTTATTGAAAGTCAGGCTTTTAGGTATAAGTAATAGAAGCCCTACACAGAGACCATTTAGGAAATGGAGAGCATGACTTTTCCTGCCCTCTTGAAAAGTGACATAGAACATCCCTGAAAGGGTGGTGACTTTCCTTTCTTGGCAGGAATTCTATTCCTAGAAGCTCTGCATTCTTTCCCTCCAGAAGGCACTATATTTATGAATCCTTTTCTACACAACCCTCGGTCTTTTTTCTTGTTTTTAACACATTCTGCTTTTATCTCTGCAGGTAGTTGATACAAATATTGTGATCTCTCAAGTCTCCTGGTCTTCATCTTGAACTGCCATCATTTCTTTGCAAAACTTTTCTAAATTTGATTGATAGGAGATTCATCTTGTCTCTTGAAAATTGATTGGGTAAGGCAGGATGGTGTTGTCTAATGAGCACAGGCTTGAGAGCCAGACAGATCCAATAAGTAAAAGAAAGAGAATAAGTAAAAGGGAATTGCACCAGAACAATCTCAGAGGCTGAAAGGGAAAAGGGAGCTTCAAAGGCAAGAAGGCCTACGCCAGGCCGATGGAAGTTGTTAAAATGTGGTCTTGTCTCAGTGAGCCGCCTGGCTGTCTCAGGGCTCGTTGCTCAAACTGCCTCATGGACATTTCAGCTGCTTCCTGCTGAGGGGCCTCCCAGGTGGCGCTAGTGGTAAAGAACCTGCCTGCAATGCAGGAGACATAGACTCGGGTTTGATCCCTGGGTCAGGAAGATCCCCTGGAGGAGGAAATGGCAACCTACTCCAGCATTCTTGCCTGGAGAATTCCATGGACAGGGGAGCCTGGCAGCCTACAGTCCATGGGGGTGCAAAGAGTCTGATACAACCCACACTGCTGAATTCAGATCTTGGCTCTGCCATCGTGGCTTAGTGGCTGGGCTACAGCCCCAGCACTTAAGCTGATCTGTTTGTTCACTTGTCATGAAGAAGATGAGCCCTGCCCCCTAGGGTCGTGGAGGATGGGTGATGATGTGCAAAGAAATTCCCAGTGTAGCTACTTCTGGCACTTAACAGGCTTGCTTTGCAGGCAGTTATTATGCATTGAATCTCAAGCACCACTGATTTCACAATGCACCGTAATTTCATATGGATCCCTGGGTTGAGAAGATCCCTGGAGTAGGAAATGGCAACCCACTCCAGTATTCTTGAGAATCCCTTGGACAGAGGAGCCTGGCAAGCTACAGTCCTTGGGGTCGCAGAGTCAGACACACCTGAAGCAGCAGTCCGTAATTTCATATGCCACTTAGAGCTCTCACTGCCAATTAATTAACTGTAACATGCCATTGTTTCTAAGAGGGCGTTGGGATTTCAGAGGTATTAGAATATGAAAAATACCTAGCAGCAGGGAAGTCACATTCATGTTTGTGGACTGGAAGAGTAGCGGTCCATGTGTATATAGCAGAGTGTTCTGTCCTAGAAACACATTGAAAATAAAATTAAGAGGGGGCGTGATATCTGCCCTCAGGAAACGTTTCTATTTAGTAAACTTTCAGAGCCTCTGACTGGTAATAGCCACCTCTGGCACCAGAAACAGGAGATCTGCATCCTGGATTCCTCCCAGCTGGAGTGTCTGGCTAGGCATGCTCAGTGCATTAATATCCGGTTTTCTTTTTCATTCTTTTTTTTTTTTTTTTGACATCTCAGGGTGTTGCTAGTTGTTTCAAAGGGCCTGTACATTTATAGGGAAATTTTTTTTTGAAATGATTTTAACTGATCTCTCTGAATATGCATATGAGTTACATAATACTCGCCTCTTTATCTTTCTGGGCCCTAAAGGCTGAAATCCAACAAAGGTTGGGGTGCGGATGGGGGAGGATATTGTTCATAAAAGGCTAACATGCCAAGGGGGCTTCTGGGAAGCTTGTCTCTGGGCCACGCTCGGCCCCTTCTCCCAGGTCCCTTGTCTCATTGCCTCCCCTGTTGAGAGGCTCTATTGAGAAGGTAGCCAGGATGTTTGGACCTCGTCTAACTTTCATGACCAGGAACCAGCCACAGTGGTTTCTTCACTGCCAGGCAATTTATTTATTTATTACTTATTATTTTCTAACATTTTTAAAGACTTTTTTTAAAAATGCAGACCATTTTTAAAGGTTTTATTGAATTGGTTACAGTATTCTTCTTCTTTTTCTTTTTTTCTAATTTCTGGATTTTTGGCCATGAGGCATGTGAGATCTTAGCTCTCTGACCAGGGACCCAACCCACAACCCCTGCATTAGAAGGGGAAGTCTTAACCACTGGACTGCTGGGGAAGTCCCAGGCAATTCATTTAGCAACAGACTTCAGCAACAAAATGCCATTACTGGGTAGAAGTCTCCCAGAGGAGGATGGGTGGGAAGAAGGGGAGAGGGTGGTGGGAAGTTACTGCAAAGGGTTTGAGGAGGAAATGAAAACGGAGGAGGTGTTGTCCGAGAGGACAGGCCGCACTTGGGCAGCAGCAGCTGTCAATAGAGGAAAGTTCTCTCTGTTTGACACAGCATCCTGGCTTTCCTGGAGCCACCGAGTCAAGCCACTTCACTGGCGTGAGAGGGCAGTGCTGTCCAAAGGGAATCGAGTTTACTGGGCTTAGGGTCTGTTAGGGGGCTTCCCTTGTGACTCACTGGTAAAGAATCTGCCAGCGATGCAGGAGACCCTAGGTTGGGAAGATCCCTGGGTTGGGAAGTTCCCCTGGAGGGCGGCATGGCAACCCACTCCAATATTCTTGCCTGGAGGAATCCATGGACAGAGGAGCCTGGTGGGCTGCAGTCCCCAGGGTCACACAGAGGTGGACATGACTGAGTGACTAGGCAGCAGCTGCAGGGGCTGTTGGAAGGAGGGGAATGCCTTCTGGTGCCCACAAAGCTCTTCTCCGTGGACCAGCCCCTTCCCTTCTTTCTCAGAAATGAGCCCTTGGATTTGGTTCTGCCTGATAAGCCAGAAATGTGGGGCTTAGATGTCCCCTTTAATCACAACAACTTGAGGAACTTAAAGCAAATGGAAAATGCTTTCTGGATGTTGCAAAGCCCAGACCTTCTGAAAATAGTTCGGATGCATTTCCAGCCTCCTCGGGCAGCTGTTTGCTCTCACACTGGCATGTGGCACGCATCTCTGTCCACGGAGGGAGCGTGGATCTTCCTTCAGGCCTTCCTCTCGGCCTCCACGTGACCCAGTAGAAAGCAGCATGTTCCTGAGGAAGAGACACGGTGTTTTGGAAAGGAGGGTCACGAGGCAACCATGAGCCCGAGTAACACTCGGGCTGCTTTTTTGGAGATGTTAGTTTCAGGAAGCCCTGTAGCATCTTTCCAGTCTCAAGGAGGAAAAAGAAAAATGTTGTGACTTTGACCTTGGCTCAGTTCATTTGGCTTTCCCTATCTAACCCACACCACACTGACAGATCCCACATCTGTCTTGACAAGCGTGTTCACAAATAACTGCTCATTCATAACTTCAGGCTGTTGTCACAGCCCTTGTCTGTTATTCCAGCATGTTAATGATGAGAAGGCAGAGTTTGGTTTTAAGAGAGACGTTGATCTCAGAGGAAAAACTGTCTACACGAGGAGACAGTAGTTTTTCATGCATTTTAAGGTCACTAAAATATATTATTGCCCATCAATGGGAATTTTCTAAGAACTATAACCTAATTTTTAAGCTTTGGACTCATTTCAGCATTGGGAATTCAGTACTTCTTAGATCAAATTCAACTAAGGTTATCCTCTCTAGATCATATGTAGCAATAACTTTATTATTCCTTCCATTTGTGGGGGGGTTTTCTTCTTATGGAATTATTTATTTCCCTTTCTGGGCTCCCCAGGTGGCTCAGTGGTAAAAAATCTGCTTGGCAGTGCAGGAGACCTAGGTTCAATCCCTGGGTTGGACGATCCCTTGGAGAAGAAAACGGCAGCCCACTCCAGTGTTCTTGCCTGGATAATCCCATGGACAGAGGAGTCTAGCGGGCTACACCCATGGAGTTGCACAGTCAGACACTACTTAGTGGCTGAGCACACAGCACATTTCCCTATCCATTGGCTTCATCTCGTTTTCACTACTGTTTTGACAGCTTATGACTATGCCATTGAAGTTGTTCTTTCCTTCTAATAAACTCCTATCATTAAGTTGCTAGCTGAGAAAGGCCAAAAAAAGAAAGAAAAATAGGTGAGTGACTTAACTCTGATTCAACTTTAGAAGGAGGGGAAAAAAAAAAAAGAAGAAAATCACAGACTGAGGACATGTCTTTACAGAAGATGGATGATCTGGTAAAGGAATTGCCTGCTTGGACGTCTGTCAGGGCTTTCTGGAAGAAGGGTTTCCACATCCAAGCTTGCATCTTAGCATCTGGCTCCGGAAGTTACGGAGAGAGAAACATCTTTTACCCAGAAGTAGCTGGGCAGAACCAAAGGAGAATGATGGCTATCACGTAAGGTTCTCAGGCAGCGGTTCTCACTCAAGCTTTAGGTTGTTAAGTGTGTTAGTGGAGTTTGCTGTTCATATGATGAACTCAGTCCCGAATGGCCACTATTTCACCTACTGTGCATTTCACCTCCGTGGAATGAGGTGGCAGCCGCTGGTTTGTCTTGGAGCAAGATATATTTCAGAGGAATTCTGCTGTCAGAAAGCATCAGCATCAACCATGAAACTGTGTATAGGGTCAGGTCTAGTTTCATTAATTCTTTGGCAGTTGTACCCGGATTCTAGAAAGAGAGTCTTGAGCCAAACTGACCCTGAGTCATTAGATGTTGGGGATCAGCAGTTTGTAAGAAACTTTTGCTGGGAATCCTCTGAGAGGAGTAGAAACTCCCTGTCATCTCGTGCTGGGAGAGATAACGGTGCCCACTTCTGGAACTGTTCTCATCATGAGAGAGATATCTGTGTAGAGAATGTTTGTGTGGAGGCCGGGGAGGGGTTGAGGCAGGGACTAATTTGATGTGGAGTTTACTGCAGCATTTTTGCTGCTCCTGCTAAGTCACTCAGATGTGACTCTTTGTGGCCCTATGGAGCCCGCCAGGCTCCTCTGTCCATGGGATTCTCCAGGCAAGAATACTGGGGTGGGTTGCCATGCCCTCCTCTAGGGGAGCTTCCTGACCCAGGAATGGAACCTGAGTCTCTTGCATCTTCTGCATTGGCAGGCAGGTTCTTAATCACTAGCACCACCTAGGAAGCCCATTTTTAGTGACATTTAATTCTGCTTGAGATGTCATCGCAGCAAGAATGTCTTTCTCTCTGGCTAAGAGACACTTTCATGCTACATAAAAAGACTAATTACCCAGAACAGACAACCCTTAGGAGAGGATCGTTTCTCTGTGATCCATCTGATTGGGTAGTTTTGAGGACAAATGAACTTTTTGTAAAAGGCCTTTCTAACCTCTAGGTCACAAAGGCTATGCTAGTGTTTCTTGAATTCTGCCAAGCAAAGGGATCGCCTGGAGTGCTAGGTGTGGATTCCCGGAACTTTGTCTCCTGCCCTCCATCCAAGTTATTATTCAATAGTTTTAATTTTTGTTTTTTTTTTCTTGGCCATATCTCGTGGTTTGAGGGATTTTAGTTCTCCACCAGGGATCTAACCGGGGTCCTCAGTCGTGAGCTCTCATTGTCCTAATCACTGGACCATCATGGAGTTACCAAGATGATGATTCTTTAATTTCAAGGTGAGCTCCAGGTAACTGCCTCTTGATAAGATAGCCAGGTGATCTTAAAGTAGGTAGCTCAGAAGCACACTTTGGAAACCCTGTGAGTTTAAGTTTGATTGCTTTATTTCTTAGTTGTGTCATCACAGGCAAAAAGGAGTCCTAGCACTTTTATAGTTAGTTTCATTGTCTTTTAGTTATTTTATAAATTACTCACACAAAATTTTAATTCCAAGACTGTTTCTATCTTTTGACTTACCTGAGCCATGCTCCCCCATTATCCATGAGTGAATATACCCAGGGACTTCTTAAAATGATCGTATCTCTTAAGACTATTCATGTCTCAGATTTTCCCTAGGGTTTCACATTTTAAAAAGCATTTCACATGGACCCCAAACCTTATCAATAGAAAAAGTTTACCTGTATTATAGTGTGACTTCAAACACATAGATCTTGAAAATTGATTAAAAAAAAAAAAAACTAACAGTTACTTTCTTTGGTGTAAATCACCCTTATTTGCATCACGTATATCTCCATCCGATTCATGGTCTTAACTTCTGAGGCCCTGGATCAGCACCAGAGCACCCTGTTCTTTATGGTGGTGGTTTAGTTGCTCAGTCGTGTCCGACTCTTTGCAGCCCCATAGTCTGTAGCCTGCCAGGCTCCTCTGTCCATGGGATTTTTTCAGGCAAGAATACTGGAGTGAGTTGCCATTTCCTTTCCCAGGGGGATCTTCCCAACCTAGGGATCGAACCCATGACTCTTGCATCACAGGCAGATTCTGTAACTACTGAGCCACTAGTGAAGCTCACCCTATTCTTTGGCCGTGCTTAAAAACAAAACAAAATAAACAAAACAAAACAAAAAGGGGAGGGAGGAAAGAAAGGATTTTAATGCTGTAGCTTGATAGCAGAGCGAGAGTAAACCAAAGGTGCATACTTGAGGACTGCTTGTTGGAAATGACAGATGACGACAGTTAGCTTGCCTGTTCTCTCATAGACTTCCTTTGACCCGGGTGATCAGGGTTGAGTTCAGGGATCTGGATTCCATTAACAGAATCAGTATCCCTCTGCAGTACCACACAGCCACTGGCCTGAAGAAGGTGCTATTTCCCAGGAAAAGGAGTGAAATCCCCCCAGAAATGCACAGGGCCCTCGTGTGAAGAGAATGTGCTGCTGACCCAGCCACACTCTGCATGCCCTGCCTGTCTCTGGTTCTGTTCTTTGAGATTTTTATCGCAGAGAGCTTTCAGCATCTCTTTTTAGAGGTCAGATCTGAATGAGAAGACATCGTGTGCCTTGCTGATCTTGTGACACAGTTTCTACCCCCGTCTGTAGCTTCCTATCTTTGCTGACGGGCGATGGGAGGGAATTTTCTCTTGGGGAGGCTGTTGAGAGGGCTCTGAAAATAAACACCGTGGTTGCTTGTGGGTGAAAACATGTGTGAGCAGATGTCAGCTGGTAGCAGTGTATGGTGGCGACGTGAGAGCAGCGTGTTTCCGAGGTCTGGGTTTTGGGCCTTCATCTTCTGGGCCATTCAGGCCGGGCACCTCCCACATCTCAATTAAAGAGGGTTTTGACTGGCAGGTGTAATCCCCACAAGTGTGAAAATTGTGTCCCTGGGATCTTGTTAGGGGGCTGAATGTTGGAGGTGGTAAATTATAGGGCATGGAAAAAAATTTTCTTAATCTGCTTTAGAATTGAGAGAGAAACATAAAAATCTGGCCAAAGAAAAGGGGAGGGGAGGGGGAAGTCACAAGATCTGTATGTTTTGTCCAAAGAAATCTTCAAGTCAGTTATGAATAGTGGTCATGCTACTTTTAGACGACACGCCCTAGGTGAATGGAAGGTGGAAATGCTTGTTGGACGGCTTTAAATTAATATAAGGAGCTGGGATAGAAGTCTGTTCATTCAAATCTGGAAGACCGTTGGGAATTCACCTATCAAATATGTTAGATAATTGATATTATGATATCCCAGAGGACTTTTTATTTGTCAGTTTCTTTTAAATATCTCATTTCAATCTTTCACAAACCCTCAGGAATAGCATGATATCAGTTTCATTTTATAGCAACAGTGGCTTAGGTGCATCGAGGCATTTGTTCAAAGATTCCAGGAGACTGATTACAGAGCAGGAGTGTCCATCTACATCATCTCAATCTAAAGTCTGACATTTAGTACGCATACAAGGTCTTTAAAGAAAGCAGAGTTCAGAATTTCAGGATGTCAAAAAGTATCATGGAAGATGCATGTAATCCATTCCAAGGAGGCCTGGATTTTTAAATTGTCACTAAGTAGCCCTAAACCAGTATATACTTGAATTTTTGATCCCTGATGTAGGATTTTCATGTGTGAATTAGAAATGGTAACAGGTGGTTTTAAGAAAACTGACATCAAGGCCAACCGAATGAAAATCAGAGTTTTACTCTTAAGAGGGAGGCTGTCTTTTGTTCAAAAGGTCAGGGCCTTTCCTATTCATCTTTAATGTAAGTCAAGGTATTTATGTGACTGTTTCAGTATATAAATTGTACACTGTTATTTTAACACTAGCATGTGTTAAGGGGAACGCTAAATTCAGGAGCCTGATTGCCAGTTACGCCAAAGTGCCTGGGGTGAGAATTCACAATCCCCCAGAGTGCCTACCCTGTGGTCCCCTGGCCCTGAGCAGCGGGGCCCTTCTGTTTCTGGGGGAATGATAAATACATGCATTGAGTCCCTCTTCTGCATTGAATCTTTGTATAGCTCTGTATAGGCATCTCCTCAGTAAAATAGCTAATGACTGTGCTTTTTAAAACTCCTAGCTGTCTGCCCAGTTGTTACAACACCCTCTGGCTCAGTGGGCAGCTTGTGCTCCAGACAGTCCCAGGTTTTCTGTGGGTACCTTGGTGAGTACACTCATCTGCTTTATATACCTCATTTGACGTAGTGATAGCCGGTCCATCTGTAGTGTTTGTCTCCTGGGTTGGGGGGAACTTGTCAGAGGCAAAAGAGAATTCTGAAGTGCAGCCTCGTAGCTGGACAGTCACACTGGTGCCCCCAATCTTGTAGTCAGAGTGTCTATCAGAAAAATATTCATGAATGCTTTGAAGTACTCTGATGACTTGATTGTAATATGGGGAAGGATGGATTGTGGGTCTATGAGATGTGTGATCCAGGGCTTCCCAAGTGATTTGATGGATTGATCTCTTGACTCCCTGGAAGGATACTCTGTGGGGGGGATTGTATGGCCAGAATGTCAAGGGTTCTTTTCTTTGTTCTCTTATTTGAGCCTGTGTTCTTATTTCTGACACACAGCAGTGGCTCAATGAATGTTTCTGGCACTGAACTGGAAGCAAAGAAGGAGATTTTTCTCTCCTTTGAAGTTCTAGAGGGAGGACAGTGGGAAATGTATTCTGATCTTTGTTTGTGGCCTTCATACGGTCATTAATGGGTTGCATGAGAGAAGGGGCTGATCACGGTCAAGGCTTCAGTTGGCTGAACCTGAGAGCTTGCCACTGCGTCCTGACCCTCAGGGCAAGTGCAGGCCCCTCAGAGCCTAACCCCGTGTGATAGGCT
This sequence comes from Odocoileus virginianus, assembly GCF_023699985.2. Taxonomy (NCBI): domain Eukaryota; kingdom Metazoa; phylum Chordata; class Mammalia; order Artiodactyla; family Cervidae; genus Odocoileus; species Odocoileus virginianus. The sequence goes on along the minus strand of NC_069684.1, from coordinate 56,608,333 downwards.
GGGGTGGGGGGGAGGTCACCAAAGCCGGAGGGCCCACCCCTTTCTGATTTGGAACATTAATAAATCAGCCAGCTTTTATTGAGTGCCATCTTTTATCATCTGCTGAGCCATGAGACCAGAGCAAAGAACAGGTCTTATGTGATCATGACACTCAAACACTGTGGCCCAGGTGGTATCCTGATCCATGCTCAGGAAGGCAGGAAGTGGACTTACTGTCCTGGCATTGGTTCCCTCTACACTTTTGAGGCCCCGAGGAAGCATGAATTATATGGATTCTAAATTCAAGTGGAGATCCCAAATAAGGACAGGAGAAATGTTTTTGTTTCCCAAATAGATGTCTGCACTCCCTGGGTTATCCTGATGTGCACTTTACCACGCCTAACCTTGAAAGTGTTAGTCACTCCATCATGCCCAACTCTTTGTAACCCCATGAACTGCAGCCCATCAGGCTCCTCTGTCCATGGGATTTTCCAGGCAAGAGTACTGGAGGGGATTGCCATTTCCTTCTCCAGGGGATCTTCCTGACCCAGGGGAAGATCTGGGTCTCCTGCACTGCAGGCAGATTCTTTACCAACTGAGCTACTAAGCTTGCTCTTTAGGAATCAAGGAATCAAGAAATGAAATAGTTTATTTACAGTGACCTAAGCTGGGCTTTCCTCAAAAACAAAACTAATTCCATTGAGAATGTATATTTATTTGCATACAGAATGCCTCAGAATGGCTAGAAGCTGCCATGTGAATAGAAAGAGTGAATGGCTTCACACATGCTTAAGTTCCCATTTGTAAGGCAGATTGTATTTGGTTTTCCATCTCTAAATTTGTATTTTATTGTACTGTCTAAACCAAGGAGTTAATTGTCTGATTTTTGTTTGTTTGTTTGTTTTGTCAGCTTGTTGGAAAAGACGAGGGAAAGGGATGAGAGAAGGAAAACATGTGTTGAATTCCAGTCTCCCCACCCCGCCCCCACGTCCCTGGTACTGAAGGCATGTCATCCTTATCCTCCCCACGTTGGTTGGGTGGCGAGGGTGGGATGAAGTCCCCATTTTTCAGGGAACTCTGGCTTGGAGAGGTGAATACCTTGTCCTCAGTCATCAAACTAGCAAAGGGAGGAGAGGCAAATTCTGAATTCAGGTCTGGCCCGCGTGCCCTCCACCACCCCACAGAGACCCCAAACTTCTTCTTTTTTTTTTTGCCTTCCTTTTGTTTCCCTTGGGAATCCCATCCCATTATTATTTTATAATTTCCTTACCTACCACTGTGGATTCATTTCCTTTTCATCTTTTCCTCATAGTCAACAAGTGGAGAGGTCTACCCTTCCACTTGGCCTCGGACACGCCTTCTCACTTGGGGTTATTTTCGGTCATTTAATGGGTGCAAGCTTCCCCCTTTCTTTGGTGGAAAAACATTGGAAACCCACCCTGCCCCTCCTGAGTCTGGGAAAATCAGGAGTGTCTCAGAGGGTGTGGCCGGGGAAAGAGATCCCTGTTCAGTGGGAGGCCCTCCTGCCCCACCCAGCTTCCCGCCTGGGAGTCAAGCCTGCAGACCCTTCCAGACCTTCCATGCAAGACTGCTGAGCAGTGGGGCTCTGCGATTTTTTTTTTTTTTTTTGGTCTCTGTTCTTAGAAATAGTAATTGAGTAAAAATGTAAGTGAGCCGATGCCAGGGGGCAGGCATCCAGGGTCAGGGTGAATTTCTCCATGCTGACTGTGATTCTGAACACTCGTTAAGTGGAGGCTGGCTAGTGCCAAGCGGCTCGAGGGTCATCCCTGTCACCTTGTGTGAACCGCCTCTCTATTCCAAGGAGATGCTGGGAGTGGCTGCAGGGAGTCGGGGCGGGGGGTGGTGGGGTGCCTCTGACTTTCCTCCCTCCCTCTCTAACCTGGGTGTAGTTATCACAACGTGTCCTGACACCTATGCTTGGACTGGCAGCGCTGATGCCTCCTCAGTTTTACATCAGATCCCCTGGAGGAAGACGTCGTCCTTGCTCCTCGAAGCCTATGTGGCTGCTCCATCATTTCCCGCCCCCCTTTAAGTTCACTCTCCTCCAAAATGTAGGTTGAGATGAGCTTAGCCTGCCTGAAGATTTTTCTGCTAAGATAGATGAGTCCAGGAGATAAACAGTCTAGAGGGTCTCTCCAGGAAGGAATGGGTTAAGAGTCATGAAGGCAAATCCAGCTTTGTTCTTTAAGTATTTGCTGAATGTGATGCCTTTTGTTAGCATGGTTCAGATTTAAAGGTGGGCTTCTCAGAGCGTGGCCTGCATTTTTTTGTACCTTCCGAAGGGTCACCAGAAGCAGATTCCCGGACCTGTCTTGAGTCAGAGTCCCCGGGGCGGGTGGAACCGAGTCTGTACCTTTAAAAGGCAGTGCAGGTGCGCCTGCCCCAACTAGGCTGAGGCAGTGGAGGCTCCTATTCTGCCGGTCTGTTTACTCCGAGTCCTTCAGCCTGAAGGATTCAGATCTAGCAGGGCCTCTGTTTGATCAGCTGGTCCCGCAAGTGTGAGACCCGAATCCATAGCATGATCATGTTTTCACCTTGTGCTCTCCATGTCCCCAAATGCATACAATGATTGAGTTAGGTCCGTGGTTAATCATGCTGGTCACACATCACCCCTGCTTACCACTCATCACAGAGGGGCTGTGAATGTGCAGGCAGATGACCACGTGGCAGCGGGTGGAGGCCTCCTTGGGAGGTTATGCATGTGAGTGAATGCCTCCCTGTGAGGCTGGATTGGGCAGCGCAGTTTCAAAATAAATGTATAATGTGCAAGTGATGTACAATTTATAATGCCGTAGCCAATGTATAATGTTTAATTCGCTGAGGTAGTGTTTGGTCAAAGCACCGCTGACCTCTTCATGGCCTGAAATCTGTTCTGAGACATTCCACGGGGTAAGGATCTCGCCAACAATGGAATGTAAACTCTACTCACTCAGCCCAACTCAGTTCCAAGTAACTGAAGTTTTCTCTTTCCAAATAGTGTTTTGGTCTTGTTTTTTTCAACCAGAGGTATTCGAGCAGGTGAAAATCTGACCCAGATATTAAACAGAAAAAGTTAATAATAAATGACTTGGTATTTTCTTTGTGCAACCTAGATCTCCTGTTATTTTGATGTTGTTTTAGAACCATCCAGTATTTTGAATCCAACCACACAGTATGGCTATTCTATAACTACTGTAGTGTTTTTGACGATCAAGATAGAGAAATAGCCAGTTCTTCTATGTGCTGTGTATCACTAAACAAACAAAAAAGCATTTTTAAAAATAAACATGCCCAGAAATTGTCTTTGTGCCCCAAGTGATTTCTCTGTTATTTCTACCAGTTTGAGAGCTAGGTTGTTTGCTATGTGGTGAAGAGTAAATATAACAGTGAACTAACACCAGAGGAAAAGGCACTAACTACAGTGGTTACTTTATAGCTGCCCTAGGATTATACTGGTCAGGCTTAATAACCACTGGAAAACAGGAAGTTTAAAGTCTTTAATATTATAAGAACGCTCATCACTTTGCAGATTTAAACAATGGGAGTAAGCATTTTTCTATTGAAGCAGGAAAAGAATGACTAGTCGTATTCATTCTACTTCCCAGCCAGCCTTCCACTAGAAAGGTCTCTACATGCACTACAAATATAAATCTAGTTGTAAGATAGATGTCTAATGCGTGCAAAGATCATAGGAAGATGAAGGTAAATACGAGACATTCTTACGATACAGTCATTCACTCCAGTGTTCATTGCCGCAATGTACTAGGCATCCATCTAGGCACTAGTGATGCCATCAATGAATAAAACAGAAAACTTTGCCCTTGGGGAACTTCACATTTTGGAGAAAGAAGATAGACAATTAAAAAGATGAGATGAGAATGGTAGAATGTGGTCAATGGGATAGGGCAGAAAATCAGCAACAGTGGGGAGGAGGCAGTGGGGAGGTGAGTTGCAATTTGATCAGAAGTATGCTAGGAGATGAGATTAGAGAGATAATGACAGATGGGTCAGGTGGGGCCTTGGAGGCCATTGCCAAGTCTGTGGTTTTTCCTCTGAATCAAATGGGGAGAAGGGTGGTTTTAGCCAAGGGGTTCTGTGGCAAAATTGAGGACAGTGACCAAGGCGGGAGCAGGAAGCCCAGTGAGCTGGTCTTGGCAATGCACTGGGAAGGCACTCAGCACAAGGAAGTTCCAACAACTAGGAACTTCAACAAGACCTCCCTTGTGCTGAGTTCATTCTGTAACAGATAATTTGATAGGCAGGTCACAAATGGGTTCTGTATATAGAATATGTTTTGTTTGTTTGTTTGTTTTAAATGGACACTCCTGAATTACTGGCAACCCACCCCCTTCCTTTCTGGAAAGAAGCTACCTTTGCACTTTCTGTGTATGAAAATAACCTCTTGGGTCTCCAGTCTTGTGCTGACAAGTGTGGAATGGCCGCTGCTGGAGGCTTACTTACTGGACTGCTTAGTCATGGCCATCCTTGATTCATGACCAGGAACACAAGACACTACACTCATAGGTGACCACAGCTGGCCTCTGAGAATGACAAGCTGTCTCTTCCTGTAGGAAGTGGAAAGTCAGACTTGGAAGGCTCTTTGGATCTGTCCAGCTGTGCCTTGTATGTTTGCCTAAACTTTGAAATGAGGTCATAAGCCAGGGAATGTGTAAAACTATGTCTCTTATCAGTCAAAAAGCATTTCTGTTGGACCAGAATTTGTGTTCCAAGTTTTAAGTTTTGAGCAGCAAGACTGTACTCTGGGATGTTGGTTCGATCCCTTCATCCGTCTGTATAAGACATGTCAATCGAGTCTACCGCATTCAGGTGCTCTGTGAGCTCTGCTAATGGATGAGTAACAGAGCCCAGATCCTGACTTCAGGAGCCTTTGCCTTAGTGAGAAGCTCAGGCAGACCAAACCAGCCCAACCAAACTGAGAAGCTGACACCATGTGGTTGATTATAAGTAAGGGTCTGAGAGGTCAGAAGAATTGATGGACTTGCTCTAGAGAGGTCAAGGATGCCTTCTCAGGGGGAGCTGGTATTTGCTGCTTGAAAAGATGACCTTTGGGAGGGTAGTTTGGCAGTCAATCAGCAGTACTAGGAAGTTTTCAGTTTTCTTGAAAGGGAAGATTTGCCCTTTCATATTTTCTCCCTCTTTGAGCTTGTATGACTCCTGTCTTGATGAATCATGAAACATCAGAGGCACTTAATGTCTTTGAAAAATTGAATGTATACTTACAGGAGACCCACTAAGAAGTAGTAAAGCTGGAGAACAGGGCAAGATCATTATATCAGGTATTTGTTATTCAGAAGACACAATGGACCCTTGGTGTATAAAATCCATTATACAAGTTCAGAGTCATTAGAACTTCTTTCCCCTTCTTCTTAAGGGCACATCACAAAGGTGGATCCCTCACTTATATTCTATGGATTTGTGGGTTGGCAGTAGCTCTGCTCCATGACATCTTTCGCTGTGGGATCCAGGCTGAGGGAGCAGCGTCTAACCTGGGCATGCTGACCTCCTGGCTGGACCACAGGAGATGTACAGTTATCCACAACTACATTCCAGTGGCCAAGCATGACTTCAGTAGGGCCAGAAGGGCTGCAAGAAAAAGATCTATTTGGCGGTGGGTCTAGATAAGAGGATTTTGACCAAATGGTATAGTCTACCACAGTGTAAGTGGAGGAGTTGGGGAAAAGAGAAGGATTTCACCCATGTTAAAAACTTTCCATGTTGATGGCATGGCATGGATGGATCCACACTTTTGCTTTCTCCATGGAATTATAAGGAGCTTTATGATGGGTATTTGCTGAATACTTAGTCAGTTGGCTTTGTAAGACAGACATCAAATTCCTTCTGCTCCACTTTTATTTTATTATTATTTTTAAAGTCTTTGTTGAATTTGTTACAATATTGCTTCTGCTTTATGTTTTGGTTTTTTGGCTATGGGACATGTGGGATCTTAACTCCCTGACCACGGATTGAACCCACATCCCTGCATTGGAAGGCAGTCTTAACCACTGGACCGCCAGGGAAGTTCCCTTCATTTTTATATACAACTTATTCCTCCAACCAAAACAAGTTTGTTTGGTGTCAGAGGCAGAGTTGGTAGTGCTAGGTTTAGGAAGCAAGTCCTGATATGTTATGTGAAATGTATGTGTGTCAGGGAAACTCAGGCTTACCTCCAAAACATGTTCTCACATCTCTTCGCCTTAGGGTCTCAGGTTGCCAATATGTTCCTGACGTGCCCAGCAGCATCTGGTAAGCATTCTTCGTAATCCAGGTTAAGTTTCTATGCGACTGTAGTCTGAAGATGCTTAGCTATAGCTAGAGGTACCATGACTCTCCTATTTCTTATCTCTTTTGTATGAGTTCCACACCAATTGAATGAATTAAACATTGAGTAGTACCGTGTGGCTCCCTCAAATTCTATGTTACCTGAGCCTTAGTCTCCTGACAGTGACTGATGAGGTCAAAGGGTTAGTATCAGGCTCCTTCCTGCTGTGTCCAGTGAGAATACTGCAGAATGACCCCGCCTGGCACAGGGCATCTCCTGTGCCCCTCTCAACCCAGGGGCAGCAGCCACCCGCTCTGAATGCCCCTGAGCACGCTGGGTAACTCCCTGCTTGCAAGTTCCCCATCATCTCAGCAGCCTATTCTTAGTAGTAGCAGATGCTGAGCATCTCCATCCTGCTTTTGGGGTCAGCAGTGGGAAAGAGCAGAAAAAAATGAAAGCATTGTTTTGCACATGGCTGGACATCTGTATTTCTGAATCGCCCTGTTGTGTGGATGATGCAACTGCTGGAGCTGTTTTGCTGAATGTGAACTTTGTCCACCGACTGGACTCTAAATTGGTTTTGGATCCTTGTGAAATCTAAACGGTCAGACCATATTTTTCTAATCTTCAGTTGGACTGTATCTTTGCTCTGAAGTGGCGCTGATTCGTTTGTGTTCACGTCCACGGCAGGGGTTGCTTCTTTGTTTTTCTGCTCTGAGTTGCTTGTTTTCTCAAGGCTGCTATTTACCTCGTCCATTGTGTGTTTTCAGGAGAGCAGGAGGGCAGCTCCCTGTGGTACCGCGGCCACTGTGGCTTCAGGGATGGTTGACTCGAGTGTTATTGTTAGGGAGAGAGCTGACTGGTTTTCAGAAACTGAACAGGGGAAGCGTCAGGACCAGCTCACCCACAGGTATGCTGGTACTGTGACAAAAGCTTGGACTTCAGATATCAGAGCGCTCGGATCCTCTCCTGCAAGGGCTGACCCTCAGGGCTATGGCCTCTGCTTGGCTGCTCTGCTACTGAGATGCTCAGCTTCACTGCGTACAATATAAAACTCATAAACTCAGACTGGGGTCCACCTCCAGAAATTCTGATTTGGTTGGTCTGGGGTGGGAGCTGGCACCTTTAGTTTTAAACAGCTGCCCAGGGCATTCTGACATGCAGCCAGATTTGAGAACCTCTGTTTTGGGAGTTTATGTAACATTTGCTACTGTGATTTTTGTCTAGCTAACTCATTTTTTTTTAAAATGAGTTTCTGCACGAATTTCTGCATGGAAAAAGGCAAAGATCTAGGTGGGCTGTTGATGAATGAAGAGGCTGGATCCTGGCTTTAGTAATAAGAAAATGAATAGTAATGATATTGATCATTGTTAGTTATTGCATACTTATATAGGCACTGTGCTAATCTTTGTATTAGCCCTATAGGATAAACAGGGCTTCCCTGTTAGATCATCTTGTAAAGAATCCACCTGTAATGCAGGAGACCCCAGTTCGATTCCTGGGTCGGGAAGTTCCCCTGGAGAAGAGATAGGCTGCCCACTCCAGTATTCTTGGGCTTCCCTGGTGGCTCAGATGGTAAAGAATCTGCCTGCAATGCGGGAGACCTGGGTTCGATCCCTGACTTGGGAAGATCCCCTGGAGGAGGGCATGACAACCCACTCCAGTGTTCTTGCCTGGAGAATCCCCATGAACAGAGGAGCCTGGTGGGCTACAGTCATGGGGTCACAAAGTGTGAGACATAACTGAGTGACTTAGCACAGCCCAGCACATCATAGGATAAACACTACTGTTATTTTCAGTTTTATAGATGAGGAAACTGAGGCTTACAGACATCACGTAATTTCCCTACAGTCACGTAGATAACCAGTGGCAGAGCCAGAACTTGAACTTGGTCTTTCTGGCTCCAAAGCTCATCGAACTCAGTCACTCCCCTAAGACGATAAAGTTAAATATGAACAAGAATATTTGGGGTGAAGGGATGTGATGTCAAGAAAGGAGAATTCACTGAGTGAAAATAATATATAACTATATTTAAGGGAGATCGTTCTTTTCTGAAGAAGGAAGAAAAAAAAAGATATATTTGGATGGCTTTCTTATTTTCTTTTGAAGCCATTATTTGTCTCCCCCAAACCTGTGGAAATTCAGAGTGAGCAGCAGAACCCAATGACTTAAATGACAGTGTTGGAATTAGGCAGTGGCTTCTGAGTTTAGCTCGTCTTTACCTCCTGTATTCCCCGTCTGAGGAACGACAATGGTTGCTTCTTATCCAAACTTGTACACTGTATGGTATCCTTAAGTGATTCTCTTATCCACACCAGGTAATTACTGGAGTGTGCAAGGTAAAATCCTGGCATTTTTCATTTTCTTCCTCCCTATATAAGAACAACTTTTTTTTATTTTCAGGCTAGTAAATCTGAGTTCTTAAACTACTCCATTAATCCTTCAATGCCCTTTAAAAGTTCAGAATGGGACCAGACCAAGGCCCTGGAAATTCCATCTCCAGCTCTTGGCCACCCTATGTATACCCATACATGTGAAAGAATGTTGCAGATTGAGGCATCCAGTAAATATTTGTTAAGTGAGGGAGTGAATGAACGTTGCAAATATGGACCATAATAGAAATAGCATATTGCTAAGGATTTCTTGGGAAATGAGCGAGGTCTTAGTCCACTGGTCTGTTCCCAGTTTCTCCATGGGGCCACTTGGTCAGTTAGCCAACTCCTAATTCCTTCCTGGGGTAACTTTTTGTATACTACACACAGCAATATTAGTAGGGTTAAAACAATCTTATTATCACTGACCTCTGTTTGTATCTCTCAGCCTGGATGAAAGGACACTGCCTTTTTCTTCAGTCTCAGCAGCATTTTTCATGTTATAAGTTGGTAAAATTCAGAGTCCCTAGGAGTGGAGAGAGAAAGAGGCAAGTTACTTGTCAGCCCATGGGAAAGCCAAGCCCAACGTTGATGCATTCTTGTCGTGGATGGTCCCATGGGAACACCTAGATTAGCCCCCGCTCCTGCTGTGGGTTCAAACTGCTGTCCCTGGAGTTATAAAGGGGCAGTTGGGTCCTCAGCCAGACAGTACAAGTATTTTTAGGGCTCTTTGCCTCTCAATCTAATTTCTGCTTGAAACTTTAACACATGCAGGCTGCACAGAAATGACTTTTAAACTACTCTCTGGGTCGTGTAGGAGGGCTTGGATTAGTACCACAGCCTTTGAGCAATTTTTTTTTTTTTTATTGCTAACTATCCAACAGGCTGAACAGAGGAAATTCAAGTCTAACCCTGGAGGGACCCCTATTTAGTCATCTGTCTAGACAGACGAGTTCATATAATGGGCCTCTCTGTTTCTTTTGCTTTGTTATAACAGACGGTGGTCCCTTCCTTTCAACTCTATGAGGATGTCAACCTTTAGTTTTTTAATCCCAGCCTACTGTTGATAAGCCAAGAAAGTGACTCACACATGAGCCAAAGATGACTCTCGAGTGTGACACAGTCTGTGATATAATAGAAAGAAAACATAGATTTTGCATAAAGGAGAATTCTGGGTAAAAATCCTGACTGTGAAATATTAGGCGAGTCACTTACCCTCTCTGAACCTCATTTTTCTCTTCTTTAAAATGAGAATTTTTTAAAATACTCTTTTTAATGGTACTTAGATTAAAATTAAAAATGCCTTGCATATGGCAGGGAGTGAATATATTTTTTATTCATTCATTCATTCAAGGTGATCAGTAAAGACTTAACTTTTCCTGCTTTTTGTATTCTGAGAATTCTAAGAAAACCAGAAATTCCAGCCCATATTTTTAATACCAAGTCATACATTGAGCAAAGCAAGTGATAGATATTTTTTAAGCCTAGGAGAAAATTGATAGTACCAATTTCTGTTAGACAAAAGTAATATTGGAGCTATCACTTAAACATTGGTAGAGGTAAATAAGGTAGAATGATATTCTCTGTTGTATCAGAAGGACTCAAAATTCTCAGAACCTGCCTAAAAGAACTCTCTTTGTTAGTAACTATTTCTGCAACTAAGTGGTACATCTCTCTCCCTTGTTATTTCACTTTATTTTTAAGCATTTTGCAGGTTTTCATTATATATGGACAATATTATACATGATATACATGCATACTTATATACATATTAACCTTTGAGATATATTCCAGTTCACTCTTGTTTGCCAAATTAGGCTGCTATGAAATGAACAAAATATTAGAAAATACACCATGTAGGCTCCTGATCATACTTTTGTTTTCAGTTTACATTTTTGTGTGTGTTATTTTACTGTAATCTCTTCCTGGACTGTCCCTGAAAACAGTAATGTGGAAAATATTGTTTGATTCAATTTAATTCAGTAAATATTCACTGAGCATGTATTGCCTCCAGGGCTTGCTGCCTGAATCACAGAGGTGGATAAAAATGGGGAGAGTAGAGGAGGACCCCCCGCCCCTCCCCAGAGGAGGCAGTACAGCTAGCCCAGGGGAAGGCACGGTGATCACAAGACACAGATATGAGTGGAGACATCAGATTTATTTTTATAGAATAATGATTGGGCATGCTCCTTCTTTAAGCCTCAGTTTCTTAGCTCACACCAGAATGCAATAATCATGGTGGGTACATGACAGAGGGTGTGTGCCTCAAAACGTGTGATGTTGCTTTTGTCAATGTTCTTCTTATTCTTTTTATTGTTATTCTTCTATTATACCTGCCCCCAAGTAGCGTATACCCTATTTGTGAAAACAAGTTGATATACCCACCACCCTACACAAAGCAGCAGAACCATTCAAAAGTTGCTGAATGATATCTACAAGCCAAGGCCAGTGATATCAATGGTAACACAAAGGCAAAATGATTGAGGCATAAAAACAGCTTTAAAAAAAAATTTGATGCGTATCGTATGCAGATTGCTACGTGTACCAGAGCGGTGAATAGCCACAACCTCCGTATTGAAAGGGAAATAGGAAAATCGGTGTCTCCTTCAGCTGTTAAAGGACAGAAGCAAATGATGTCTGTGTTGATAGCAAAGCTTTTCACATCTCAGAGTACAGTTCTTGACATTTCCATACATTGAAATTCCATTAGAATCCACTGCTTTACGTGGCTTCAGATACGGTATGTCTGAGTCATGTCTCTTTCAATACAACTGCAATCAATAAAAAGCCCAGTAAAATGTGGTTAACCACAAGGACATCCCTCCCCGCCAGCCCCACCCCCCAATCAGCACTGTGATTCATTCAGTTTAGTGCCTCTCCCTGTCGTAGCCTCTGTATGGAGAAAGGCAGGCTTCTTTGAATACCGAGAACAGCAAGTCCCCCTCTTGGGCTGGTCTGCCCGCTCCTGTGTTGTCTCACATGTCCCATCCTGACCCCTGGGAAGCCCCGTCCTGTTCTGGGGTGTCTGTGGCCTCAGTGTCACAGGGACACAGGATAGATGTGTCCAGAGGATGTGGCCTGAGGTCCCAGCAAACCTCACCGAGTAAACAGTCTTGCCCTCTCTCTGCCGGTACAACTGGCTTCCTGTTGCATCCTCTGTAATGGGAATCTTGAGGTCCCCACTAGCCCTCAGCTTCGTTTTCATTCCTTATGTGTCTTGTACTGCTTTTTCCCTCTTGTTCTTACGCAGCAGGGACCTCAGGCAGCCGTAGGGGTTGTGAATGCATGGGGAGCCCAGAGGGGAGGAGAGGAAGGGAGGGTGGGAGACAGGTGTGCAAAGGACGAGGGCAGCCTTCACCTGCTCGCTGTCTGGACTTGGCCATTCCTCATGGGGCAGCACCTTCCCAGGCCAGTGAAGCCAGAAGGGTGTCTGCCTTGAGCTGTCATCCTGGAAATCCCGGACCTTCCAGAATTACCCACAGGGGATGTCAGGCTTCACAATTACCTTTCGCTGTCAAAGCAGACCGAGAGAAGAGTGTACTCTATTTCCTTTATTCTTAGGACAGCGTGTACCTTTGTTCCCGCCTAATGCTCCAAGTCCGCCTTGATATTTTTTCTCAAGGTTGCCACTTGGGAGGAGGTTTTCTTTAAAAGTGCCGAGGTCAGCTATTCGGAAAGTAAGACGAAGCCGATTGAAAACGGCGTCCTGTTTCTGTACTCTTAACTGAGGGAAGTTCAGTCCTGATCAAATCAGTGAAGCCCAAAGTTTAAGTCACAGCTGTGTTAGAATCTGATTTTACCACTTTTCTCTACTTGCTGCTAGTTAATGGAGAGAAAGGTGGACCTAAAGATGCCTAATTACACTTAACTTCTTTTACTTATGGGGGCAACCAGTCACCCTTTGCTAAGAATCTGTATCTAGTTTTTTTTATTCACAATTAGTATTTGGTCCAAAATAAACAATAACAGCAAAAAGAACAATATTTATAATAATAACATTTATTACTTATATCCATGTAGTGCTTCTACCCTAGGGACCTTCCTAAGCACTTTAGAGATAACTGACTCATTTGATCCTGGCAATACTAGGTAGATATTATTATTTTCTCCATTTCACATGGGAAGAAACCAAGGCACAGAGATAGACGAAATCACTCCCCAGATCCGTAGCTAATGAGGGGAAGAAACAGGACTCCCCCATATCTGCCATTATCATCATCACTCCCATTAATTGACCCTTGAGCTGATCATGTGACACAGAAGTAGCAGCGCTGTGTCATGGTTGAGGGCACAAACTCTGGAATGAAAACTGCTCCAGAAAACTGTTTGGGGAAAGGCAGTGAGGTCTGAAAGCAGAGTCCACCTGGCTTAAAATATAGAAATCACTTATATATATGAGAAACCTATGTGGCGAATATCCACCCACGCAGCACTCCTTTGGGATGAAACTGAAAAGAGCAGTCAACATGCCAAGTTCTCTCCAGATGACTTTTTAAAACTCACCCCTCTGATTAGCAAACAGTACAGATGTTGATAGAGTTGGAAGATTTTTAATATCTTTATTTGATTTACACAAAGCAGCCAAATGTAGTTGGCCCTGGGCTGCAGCCTATATGTGTCTGAATGCCAAGAAGCAACTGTGCTCCGCTGGGATGCCGAGCATTCCAGACCTGTTACCTTGTAAGTGTAATATTTACCAGATTTTTGCTTCATCTGGAGATGAAGAGCAGAGCTGCCCAGAGTCGGGGCGGGCCTGGCTGCTGGGAAGGGAGCTCCGTGTGCAGAGGCATCCCCGAACGAGCAGGGAGCTGGGGAGGTGAGCACAGATCTGCCAGAAACAAGCCTTTTTCCTGGCAGCCGGGAATCTAGGAAAAAATAACAGACCTTACATGGTTGGGGTGCCCAGCAAACTCATAGGGCAGAGTGCTTTTGCTTTCACAATCCTATTTTATCCTCACGTCTCTAGGTGATAGATGCTGTCTTGTCCCCATTTTATAGATGGGGGTGATGCAGCTCAGGGCTTCCCTGATGCTCAGTTGGTAAAGAATCTGCCTGCAATGCAGGAGACCCCAGTTCGATTCCTGGATCAGGGAGATCCCCTGGAGAAGGGATGGGCTACCCACTCCAGTATTCTTGGGCTTCCCTTGTGGCTCAGCTGGTAGAGAATCCGCCTGCAATGTGGGAGAGCTGGGTTCAATCCTTGGGTTGGAAAAATCCCTTGGAGAAGGGAAAGGCTACCCACTCCAGTATTCTGGCCTGGAGAATTCCACGGGCTGTATAGTCCACGGGGTCGCACAGAGTTGGACACGACGGAGCGACTTTTACTTTCAGCGTGGTTTAGAGACATAAATAGATTGCCCAAGCTCACATATTTAGTTCTCTTCCAAAGTCTGTCTTTATTTTGACTTTAGTAAAACTGATTTGGAGAAAGGAGGTAAAGATGGCCAAGTGGGGCTGACTCACTCCCTGTAGCCTCTCTTGGGTCTCCCTTCCTCTGACCTTCCCAGCCTCCCTGCCAGGCAGGTGTTCCTCGCTCCCTACAGGTGAGGAAACTGAGACCTAGAAAGCTGAAGAGAGGTGCCCACAGCCAGCTTTTTAAAGTGACAAAGTCAAAGCAGAATCGGGGGCTGCTGAGTCCCAGACCTTAAATCTTGCGTTATAGCACTGTCTTCATCAGCTGGCAGTGCTGAGCTTACAAACAAGCCCATCCTAAAACTCCGGACAAGCACCGCTCTCTGTGGTGTCCCTCGGTTGGGAGAAGGGGCTGGAGGCCATTTCAGACAGCCTATCCTGAACCCTGTGTGTTAATAAACAGAGCTAGTAAATGAGACAGTGTGATTAAGAGTGTGTGTGTGTGTGTATGTGTGTGGTGCACACGTGTGTCCATGCACAAACAGTGAGGCAGTCATAGGCTGGAGGAGACGAGAATGATTTTCAAATCAAAGAGGTCAGCAGTTGCCACAGCAGCACATGTGTAATGAACCATATTTTACTTTCATCATCACTTCATCAGATGAGTAAATAGAGAAAAGATCCCCTAGGTCAGCAAAAGGAGATGGTGAAACCGGTCTCTAGTTCTTTCTGCCCTTCCCGGATGGGGGCTGCCATCAGCACCCTCACCATAGCTGGTATTTTTTTCTATTTTTTTGGCGTAGGAGTGTTTGACTGAAAGTGAAGCCAGAGCATTGGCAGCAGCCCCCTGCCCCCACCCGAAGTGCTCAGGGCCGTCTTCCAGTGAGGCTGGAAATATAAACAGAAGAGCTAGTTTGCCTGGGGGCCCCTTGCAAGAGCCCTTATTCGCTACTGCTCCCTTGGCTTTGGGGGGTGGGGTGGGTGATGCTTTGGTTGAATCTCACCCAAAAAGCTGTATTTTTAGCTGAAGATGGAAAATTATAAAAGCAAAGGTGTGAAATGAAGCTCTTTGGTGAGGGTTGTCAGTGGAAGAAGTCGCCCCCAGCATAGACGAAGTCGCTCCAAGAGTCCCATCCACACTGGAGCAGGGCCCCTGACGCCCCGCAGCAGCGGCTCTGGCGAGACTGATAAAGGGACTAGTCTTAAGCACTTGGTTTCACTTCCACACTGAAGTCGGTAGACAGGTTTCTTTCTCTGTGGAAATTCAGAATTTTTCTTTACTACCTTCACAGTGCCGCTGTGTCCTGAACTGGACGTTTGTCACAGGAACTGAATCCAAAGGATGATGTTTCATCATTTCAAAGTGTGGTGGTGGTGGAGGGGGTCATAAATATGACAGACCTTGGTTATGCTACTATTTTGCAGAATGGATTTTGTTTCATGAGTGGATTTGGTCTCTTCATCTCCTTTTCTGATTCTGTTTTGGCATCAAGTGTATACTGCCTGCCTGAGTGAATTGGGATATTTCCCCAGTACTTTCTCTGGGATAGTCTGCATGGTTTAGAATGATGTATTTCCTAAAAGTCTAGTGAAGTTCTTCTGTACAACTTCCTGGGACTAGTATTTCTTTTGTAGGAAATTTCTTAGAGATATTATTTTTAAATTATTTATATGCATTGTTATCCTTCTAGTTTCTTTTTTCCCCATTCTTTTTTTCTTATTGTTTTTTTTTTTAATTGAAGTATGGTTGATTTGCAATACTGTGTTAGTCTCTGGTATACAGCAAAGTGATTCAGTTTTATATATGTATATATATTCTTTTTAATATTCTTTTCCATATAGTTGATTACAGGATATTGAATATAGTTCCCTGTGCTATACAGTAGGATCTTGTTATTTATCCAGTCTACATATAATAGTTTGCATCTGCTAATCCCAAACTCCCAACTCAATGCCCCCCCAACCCCAAATATGGAATGCTTTGTGAATTTGCATTCACAAAGAGACCATGCAAATCTTCTCTGTGTTGTTCCCACTTTAGTATATGTGCTGCCAAAGTGAGCACTCCCCATTCTTAATGGAAGCACCATTTGCATATAGTGAAATGCACAGGTTTTACGTGTGCAGAAAGGGATGCCTTCAACAAAATCTTGAAGCAGAGGAGAGAGGAGTAACTTGCCTTTGGTGAAACAGCTAGTGTTTAGGGAAAGGAGTCAGGGTTAGGAAGAGGAGGATGAAAGTCACTGACTCCTGCTCCCAACATAATGCTAAGATCATCATCAAATACTGTCTCTAGTTTTCTTAGGAGCGCAGGTCTTTAATGGGCTTTCAAGTTCTGGTGGTATATGGAGCTATGATGTGCTCTTTCTCTTTTGATACCTCATCTCAATTATTAAAAAATATTTATTTTTATTGATTTACTTGGCTGCATCAGGCCTTTGATGTGGCACGTGGGATCTAAGTCCCTAACCAGAGATAGAACCTGGACCCCTTGCACTGGAAACAAAGTGTCTTAGCCACTGGGCCACCAGGGAAATCCCCTTCATCTCAGTTTTTGAAAATTAGTATCTATGGAGGCTAGGAGGTTGTCACATGAGACAAGTCTACTGTACATTATTTTCACAGTCCTCTTGGAAATAACTGGGGTTTTGAATTAAGCACTGGATGGTTAGGAAAGGTTTCAGGGAAGAATAGAAAGCAAAAGGAAAGACAGTTCCCAGCCAGGAGGAAAGGAAGCCATGTGACAGAGCCTGGGAGTTGTGGATGCTGCCCTGGGATGTTAGAGAAGAGCTGTGCAGCTGGACTTATGATCTAAACAGAGGTTCAGTGGGAAGCCTAGAAGCACAGATGCACTCCCATTTAGACAGGATAGCCCACTGCTGTTTTGTTAATTAGAATCCTCCTGGGATTTGTAAGCGATGTTTTAGGAAGGTCAGAGCTGCAAGAGAGCATGTGTGCCTTTAAAGAAAATGTATCATCTGTTGTAAATATGAATCTACATTGAGTAAAGCACAGGAACATTTGGAAATGCAGTGATAAGGTTGCTTGTGTACCCTTCAGAGGTCCCTTTTATGTTTGATGGCGAAGCAGGTGACATGGGAGGGGGAGTCACAGGCCTTCATTGTTACGAAGGCTCCTCTTGGGCGCAGAGGCAGTAAGAAGCGGCACCCCTTACATAAACTGTTTATCCCTTAACCATGATTTCTGGAAGTTTTTTGCTGAAGAATTTTAACACAGCTACATGCCAGATTTGGTGATACGTTCTATGAGTCAGGTTTCAAGGAGTTAGAAGCTGCAACAAAATTAACCACAAGCTTCTGAAGAACTTTCCATGAAACACATTTTCAAGGAAAAACTGTTGCCTTTGGATTTCCCCACCTTGAAAGGTAGAGTGTAAACACACACTGACCGGAGAGTACCACATTCTGGAGCCTCACAGAAATTGTGAAATAATACAAGAATGCCTCCCCTCCACCCTTTGTTTCTGCCTCACAGAGTTCATCATGCGTGGCAATTTTATGGTGGTGTGACAGTTCTGTAGAAATGAGATAAAGGGAAAATTTATTTAAGATTCATTTAAATAGTATAAAGTAATTCATGGGGTGCCCCATGCCTCAACCAAAACATCTTGATTCATTTTTTTAAAAATGAAAAAAGGAATTTTGTAGCAGACATGTTTTGAGTGCACTGGGTATGTGTCTTATTTTTTGATGACCATGGATTGTCATTTATTATTTTGTAGGGTTAGAAGTTATAACCTTTTTCATGTAGACAATTAAAATTGTTATGTATGTTGGAATAGAATCATAATAACTTGAGGTGGAGAAAGCATTAATGGGTATGTGGTCTGTTTGCCAAGCTGAGAAAAGCAGGTGTGTTAAATACTCCGTGTGTTATAAACAAGACTGTGTGTAAATGGATTTCTCTTACCTTATGAAATGAAGTGCTAAAAGTTGTACCACTTATTGGCTATATTGTTGTTCAGTCACTAAGTCATGTGTTAACTGCAGCATGACAAGCTTCCCTGTCCTTCACTATCTCCCTCAGTTCCCTCAAACTCATGTCTATGGAGTCAGTGATGTAATCAAACCATCTCATCTCCTGTCACCTTTTTCTCTTCCTTCTCTCAATCTTTCTGAGCATGAGGGTCTTTTCCAATGAGGCAGTTCTTCGCATCAGGTGGCCAAAGTATTGGAGCTTCAGTGTCATCATCAGCCCTACCCTAGATAAATGATGGAATCCTCCTAAACCTTAGTGTCCTCATCTGCAAAATGGGAACAAAGAGTGTCTACCTTGTGGAGTTTTTGTGAAGTTTGAAGGAGAGAATGCAGGTAGGAATCTGACCCGCTGCTTTTATTATTGGTAACTTACACATTAAAAGCGGACCTTGAGGCAGCGTACCTACTGTGCATGTGCTCCGCCTCACTCATCCTTAAGCTCAGGGGCTGTGACAGTCCTTCACATCCCTCGGGTCTGGCCAAAAAGGGACAGAAGGCAAAACTCAAATCTGTTGGCTAAAAGGCAACTTGGGGGATGACCTGAGGGGCTTCAGGGAAGGTTGGCTACAGGTGCTTCGGGGCCGCGGGCAGGTATCATTCTTAGGACTGATGATGCTGTGGTCTCACAGACCCGGGAGAGGGCTTGGGTTTTGTGCATTGTAACCTGCAGGATCCTTCTCTGTGGTGAGGTGGGAGTCAGGCTTTGGGTTTGATAACCCACTTACCAGTGCTTTCTGGTTCCAGCTCTGAGCCTCGGTTTCCTTATCTGAAGAGTGGGATATGTACCTCAAAAGTTGTTTCTGGGGGGACAGATCAGCTTGTGTAAGCAATTGCTTGTTATCTCTGAGTGACCTCTGAGGAGGTGTGGCGGGTACATTCTTCTTCAGTGACAGTCACCAAACAAAGAATAAATAATGAGCGTTGGGGAGGATGTGGAGGAAAGGGAACTCTTGTGCGCTGAGGGAATGTGCTGCAGCTCCTGCAGAAAACAGTATGGAGGTTCCTACAAAATTTCAAAATAGATCCAGCAATTTCACTTCTGGGTACTCATCTAAAGAAAACGAAAATACTCATTTGAAAAGATACATGTACGCTGCATGTTCTTAGCTACCTTATTTACAATAGCTAAGACAAGGAAGCTACCTAAGTGTCCATGGATAGATGAATAAAGAAGATGTAGTATGTGTGTATATACACACACACACACACACACACACATATGCATGCAATGGAATATTACTCGGCCATAAAAAGAATAAAATCTTGCCATTTGTGACAACATGAATGGACCTAGAGGGTATTATGCTAAGTGAAATAAGTCAGACAGAGGAAGAAAAAAATACCATATGGTTTCACTTATACATGATATCTAAAGCACAAAACAAGTGACCAAACAACAAAGCAGAAACTGACTCATAGATTCAGAGAACAGACAGGTGGTTGCCAGAGGAGAGGGAGTGGAAAGATAAGTAAAATAGGTGAGGGAGACCAAGAGGTACAGACTACAAGTTATTATTAAATAAATAAATCTTGGGATATAATTCACAGCATCGGGAAGAGTCAATTATACTATAATAATGTTGTGTGGTGACAGGTGATAGTGGGACTTATCATGGTGATCATTTTTCAATGTTTAAAAATACTGAATCACCATTGTACACCTGAAACTAATATTGTAAGTCAATTATACTTCAATGTAAAAAAGATATTAACAAAGAATAAGCATAAATACAGTCATGCCACCTTGCACTTATGGATTACTTTGCATTTAACAAAACCCTTTCACATACATCATCATATTTGAGACTGACCAGAGCCCTGTAAAGTGGTCACGAGCTCTAAAGGCACAGAGAGATCTAAAACAACACAGTTTCAGAGGCAAATGGGAATTCTTACTAAGAAGTTGTAGTCCTGTGTATGGACTTCCAATGGCTCAGATGATAAAGAATCCACCTGCCAATGCAGGAGACCTGGATCCAATCCCTGGGTTGGAAAGATCCCCTGAGGAGGGAATGACAACCCACTACAATATGCTTCCCTGGAGAATGGACAGAGAAGCCAGGCAGGCTACAGTCCATGGGGTCACAAAGAATCACACACAACTGAGTGACTCACACTTTCATGCTCACATAAACCCTTCCTCCCTTTAACCAGGTTTGAGAGTTTCCTACTGAAGGTTTTTAACACAACCACAGGCAAGATGAAGACCAGTCTCCTCACTCAGTGGCAGCAACCTAGTTGCAACAGACAGCATTGAATCAGGAGCTAGAAACTCACACACACACATCATGTGCTTGGCTGGTAAGGAGCCACGGTGAAGGAGCAATAAGAGAGACATATCACACCTTCAAAACCTAAAGGAGGCTTTTCAGAAGCTCAGCCTCTGAACCCTCAGTGTTGTCTGTCTCCTTCCCCATATTTGCTCTTTGAGGAAAACAGAAGATTAAAGAGGCTGAAAACCAGACTTGTCTAATGAGCTTGAGCACAGTGTCATAAGTTGTCAGGATGGTCACATTTCAAAGGGCATCTGGTTCTGTCATCTCTCCTTGTCCTGAGACTCTGGCTGTTCCCAGTCAGAGGTTTCTGACTCCTTCTGTGGATGGTTCTGACACTTAGAGATGGCTCATCATTTACTGAGCTTTGGCTGTTCTTCTGGAACTTACCACCTTGAAGAACTTCAGCATGAGCCCGTATTGGGAAGAAAGGGCCATGGAGCAGTAGAAAGAGTGTGGAGTTGGGGCTGGATAGACTCGGTTTGCGATTTTCAGCCACTGCTCTAACTGCGTGCATGAGTGACTTGCCTGCTCTAAACCTATCTCTTCATTTGTACAATGAGAGGCGGGTGCTGGCTCATAGCAGGCACTGTTCTTGTATGAGAGCATCTAAATGAGATGTCACTGAAGTAAAAAATGAGATCATATCCAAGAAAGCATGTTGTAAACTGCACGTTAGTGACTTTTAATAGTAAAATCACCGGAAATCTCCTTTTACACTCGGTTTTATGTGAGTTATCCAACAGGTCAGGAAATCTAATAAGTCCATTGGATTGGGCTAATAGGGTCCTGATACTAACAGTTATCCACTGAATAGGAGAGATAGGGCCAAGGACTGTGCTGGTTTGTTTGACTCCAAAGGCAAGAGAAACTACCTCCCATCCACAGGGTTTCAGATTCTCCTGTGGTTTTGACCTCTGTGACTTCTTTAGGAGAGTCTTCCTGGCATCAGACTCTGAGACTGGATGCTGCCTTTCCCCCTCTGCTCTCAGTGGTTTGTTGATAATATAAACTTACATTTCTTGAGCACTGGCTGTGTTCATAGTCATTACCTTAGTTAACCCTTAGAGCGATTCTTACAAGCAAGAGTGAGTATTATTACCCAGAAATGAATCTGAGTCCTCGCGCTCATCTATCAGGTAAAGTCTAAAGAGAGAACCGTCATACACAAGAGTGTTGTCGCGCCCAAAGAAGGGAGAGATTGCTTCTGCTCCGGAAGAGCTGGAAATTCTTCTGAAAAGAGGACAAACTGGGCCAGACCTTCAAGAATGAGTAGAATTTGCCAAATGTAAAGGGTTTCTAGGTGAAGGATTCATGTGGCATGGGCGTGGCGGTGTGTCAGCATTTGGCATGTTTGGAGATCAGAAGTCAGATGGTGCATTTAGCGCTTGGGGCCGAGTCAGCTGTGGTGAGGAAGGGTGGGCAGGGGACGGGGCAGCAGAGATGATGGTGTGCCCACAAAGCTAGGAACGCAGGTTGGGGTCCCAGGGGACAAAGTAAGGCGTGCCTTGGAGTTGTCTCTTCGTTTGAAAATTGTCAGGACTTTTCACTGGGTAGGGGTTAAGAGAGAGACAAGGATGGCTGCGAAGAAAAGTGGGTTTTCCTTGTACCACGGTATCTTGACAAGCTGGAAAAGGCCATCCCAACCACTGTGACCTTACGTGTAGGGAGTGACTCTGCCAGCCTTGGAGTCTAGTCCCGCCCAGGGAACTGAGCCCGGAAGAGGTTTTTGATGCCCCATAGCGATCTTCCTAGAGGGCACACCGCCGCGTCCTCTTCTGGCTGACGTCTGCAGAGCCCCGCCCACACTGCGTGTAAATCCCTCCGCGTGCCGAATGGCCACTGTCCCAGACCTGCGCCGCTTGCGCATTGCACTTCTCCTCACTCACGCTTGACTTGGGAGGAAAGCTGGTCCGATGGAAGTCTGGGCAAATAGGACTGAGTCCATGCTGACTGTCTCTCCATATGTCAGACTCATAAGGTGCTTTTGGGATTCTAGGATTCTTCTCAGGGATAGTTTACGTTGCTAAACATGCCTTGAAGTTCATGTGTCTGTCTGTGCACCCCTTGTGCGTACCCCAACATTCCTCCCATCAGGGTTATCCTTTAAAGCCCAGAAGGCCAACCAAGAGCAAGATGTGTCTGTCCTATGTGAGATTAGAAGCTCTGGTTAGACTCATGAGCCTGGGCTTATTAGACACGTGCAGTTATTGTAGAGCTATACTCACCCAGTTGTGTTGCCATTCCATGGACTGTAGCCTGCCAGGCCCATTCATCCATGGAATTCTCTAGGCAAGAATACTGTGGGTATCCTGCCTCCAGGGGATCTTCCCAACTCAGGGATCGAACCTGTGCCTCTTGCATCTCCTGCATTGGCAGACGGGTTCTTTACCACTAGTGCCACCTGGTAAACCCCTAGTAGAGCTACAGAGAAGGCATATTTGCCTCTGAGAGCTCCCTAGCTTCCTTCTTACAATGAACAAGGAATAATTAATATATGATAAATTGATTTCAAAAAAGCAACTAGCTGGTCTTTGTAAAAGTCTATCTGAGTTTGGACTGCCCTGATTGCCTGTTCAAGGCAGAATGACTTCTGTGAGGCCATCCTGAGGGAAGAGAGGTCACAGCTGATCCCCTACATTCAGAGAAAAAATTTCAGAGTAGTTGTGAAATTACTTTATACACCAAAAAGTGATTTTGTCATAGTGGCTGATGGTCAAAAAGCATCACTGAGCCTTTCATTCATTTTTTAATATTGCTTTTTTAATTTTTATTTTTTATTTTTTTGCTGCACCATATGGCTTATGGGACCTTAGTTCCCTGACTAGGGATCAAAACCATGCCCCCTCCTGCAGTGGAAACACAGAATCCCAATCATTGGACCTACGGGAAGTCCCTCTGAATCTTAGGCCCGCTGCCTCACGTGACGCTAGTGGTAAAGAACCCAGCTGCCCATGCAAGAGACATAGAAGATGCAAGTTTGATCCCTGGGTCAGGAAGATCCCCTGGAGGAGGAAATGGCAACCCACTCCAGTATTCTTGCCTGGAGAATCCCATGGACAGAGGAGTCTGGCAGGCTACAGTCCATGGGGTTGCGCAGAGTCTGACAGGACTGAGCGACTCAGCACACATGTACACATGCAGTTGCCTGTGGCCCAGTCTCTCCCTCATCCACTGTGGAAGATAGAGATGTCCTAAAGACATTTTAATCCCCCCACTGAAACGTGGGGGTAACTGCTCCCTTCTTCCCTCTGGAATTTCTTTGTCATTCCCAAAGTACTAGTTCCAGGGAAGGTCATTCACTGTATGTCATGATCCCCAAGGTAGCTGCCTGAGCATAAGTCACGTTCTCCATCTTGGTCCCTTCTAAGCACTGTCCCTCTCAGAGGCTCTCAGAGGCTGCTGGGCATGTATTGCCCTTGGCACTGGAATAGCCTTTCATAATAACAATGAAAACTGTTTTCACCAGAGAGCATCAGGGCTGGTGGAAAAGATGGTGTGTTTATTTTAATGTTTCCATGTCTCTTCAAGTTGGAATACCATGAAGGCCTCAGAACTGGTCTCCCCAGCCTTCACTCAAGAAGGCATTGTCTAAGAGGTTGTACGGCTCCATCAGTGGATTTATATCTTACAGGACGGGGCGGGTCCTGAGCCTGGTGTCAGAGGTTAGCACCAAGGGTCGCCAGACTCATTTAAATAGAACTGTCTGGCCTCTGAACTATGGCTTCCTCAACAGTAGGATGAAGATAACACTACCTAGTTAATGGAGCTATCAGGCTCACAATGTATGTGAAAGAACATTGTAGGGCATAAAATCATAGGAAAATGTTAGAGCTTGTGAGTTACGCTAGTCATCATCATTGAGAAAAGGATTTATCTCCATGGTGATAGTTACTGAGCACTTATTATGTACCAGAAGGCATTGGGGAGGGAGAAGTTTCAGTCTCTCTACTCATGAGACTTACGAAGGCTCGTCCCTCCAATACAGAGGCAACGTTCCGAGGGCCCGACCTCCCAGTGTCAGTCCAAGGGGCAGCTCATCACAAAGGTCTAAAAAGGAGCTCTCCTATAGGTGAAATAGATGTGTACAGACCGCTTCCTGACCCTCGGGGGTCTCCAGTTGAGTGCTATAGCCAAGCAGCAACATGACTTGCTTTCCCTGAGGAGAATTCTAGGGGTGTCTAAGAGTCCTTGAATTGAGAAGTGTTACCGAGTTTCCACGTCAAGCCTCCTCTGGCAGCAGCTGCCCTCAGGACAGTGTCACATGCTCCGTCGTGCATTGTGTACATTCTTTATTGGTGATCTTCCTGTCCGTGTACACACAAAAGCTCAATTAATTTATTCCAGTGAGGTTATGAAACTGGCTATTTTCTCAGTTTTCTGACATGCGGAAATCTTTCTGACATGTTGTCTAGGCTTTAAGAATAGTCAGATGAAACCAATGTAATATGACAAGAAATGGAATATGGTCAGGGACATAATAGACACACCCCAACCTGGTAGAAGTTATTCCCTTGATTTTAGGGCATCCTTGAGTACATGCAGGTAAACCCCATGCTGGTGTTGTAGAAAGGTTCCGTCTCTCTCCCTGCGTTTGCTGCTTATTTTATTCTGGTTATGCTTGTGTGTATGCATCACTATGGTGCCCTGGGAGTTCTATTTGCTTCCACGCTAACACATTTAAGAAAGTGAAGTCACTCAGTCGTGTCCGACTCTCTGCGGCCCCATAAACACCAGGCTCCTCCGTCCATGGGATTTTCTAGGCAAGAGTATACTAGAGTGGGTTGCCATGTCCTTCTCCAGGGAATCTTCCTGACCCAGGGATCAAACCCAGGTCTCCCACACTGTAGACAGACGCCTTACCATCTGAGCCACCAGGGGAGTCCAACACATTTAAGAAGCGCTGGCTTATTCAGAGGGGCTTCCCTGGTGGCTCAGGCGGTAAAGAGTCTGCCTGCAATGCCAGAGACCCAGGTTCAATCCCTGGGTCAGGAAGATCCCCTGGGGAAGGGAATGGCAACCCACTCCAGTATTCTTGCCTGGAGAATTCCATGGAGCCTGGCGGGCTGCTGTCCATGGAGTCACAAATAGCTGGACACGACGGAGTGACTTTCAAAAAGCTTTTGAAACTTATTCAAGCAGCTCTTCTTCAAAGGATACTTAGTAAATGCTTTTTAAAGAAGTGTAGGCCAGCCCTTGGCTTAGAACTAAATAAAGGTGTTGGTCTGCGCCATCTACACATCCACCTCTGAGAAAAGAGAGTGAGGAAAGCTTCAGAGAGTGCCTGAGTTTTGACCCTGCCACCAAGACTTTGTCTTTCCTTTTTATAATTTTTTTAAAATATTATTTATTTGCTTCTGGCTGCACTGCGTCTTTGTTGCTATGTGTGGACTTTCTCTAGGTGCAGCAAGCAGGGGCTACTCTCTAGTTGTGTGCAAGAGCTTCTCTTGTTGTGGAGCGTGGGCTCTAGGGTGAACCAGCTCCAGTAGTTGTGACGCTCCAGCTTAGTTGCCCCGTGACATGTGGAATCTTCCAGGATCAGGAGTCAAACCCGAGTGCCTGCATTGGCAGGTGGATTCTTAGCCACTGGACCATCAAGAAGTCCACCACTAAGGCTTCTGAAGGCTTAGAAAGATAATAGAGCTGTAAGACAGAGCCAAAGCTTCTCCAAAGAGAAGAAACTTTTTTTTTCCTTAAGAATTCTTCCATTCTCAAAATGACAGTGCCCTTTTCCTCTGCTGGGGTGTAAAGTAACTTGGGACCAATTGGATTCACTCTGTGGAGGAACTGCCTACTACTATTTAATCAGTTTTCTTTCCCAGTGTCCCTATGAGCAGATGAAAATGTGTATATGTTATACCTCCATACATCAACGTCATGAGATTGAAGCCAGATGGTAGGGCTTGCCGTCAGATAATTAAATACAAATAAAACACTCAAACATTTCAAGGTACTTAGCTGTGGTCTAGCTCTGCCTTGGAGATTCTCACTTTAAAAGCTGTGCTTTCTCCTCTTGCAAATGGTGGCTTGATCTTGAACAGAAAGCTGCCTAGCGCCCAGATGCATAAGAATTCTTAAAACAAGCATAACACCTGCGGCTCCATTCCAGAACTCGGTCATGCCACAGTTCATCTGGATTCCTATAATTCCTGTATGTTCCCATATCTTAATTGCCCATAGCTGTGCTGCCAGTGCAAACAGGATGGGGGAAGAGTCCACGCCCTTAGGGAACACATCTACCAACCCTAAGAAAGCTCCATCTTTTGAAACTCTGGTATTCTTTGTAAGGTACTGAATGACCGTCTACTGAAATGCTAATAAAGATATCTGATAACTAAAAATTCCTTTCAAGCAATTCTTACTTCCTACCATCCTTCTAGTCAAGACTCAAGACTGGCATTTAGCAGAATAGTTCTGATTTTGACTCTGCCCTCTGCAAAATGAATACACAGCTTCACCAAATCAGATTTCACATCCATCTGAGCATATTTGAAATGAGTAGTCAAATCAAATAAATACATGTTGAATAGGGGCACACTGTAAAATTTGCACACAAAAAGGCCTCAGGGTATGAAACATAAGATAATGACATCTGTAAAATATAGGTTGTGTGGAAAAGACTGAAAACTTCTAATTTATTATGCACCCAAAACACATAGAAAAAATTATGAGTAGAAAGGTTAAAAGAGAGAGAGAATGAGAGTAATTCACTGTTGGGATGCATTCATAAAAGTGTAAGTTCTACCATAAGGAAGGTGATAATTCTACTCTATTCTGACTTGAGAATTATGTTCCAATTTAAGGGTCCAGTTTTAAAATTGGAGCAGAGAAGAGACCATCCATGGAGGTAAAAGGCTGTCATAATAAAAAGAAATAGGAACGTTTGCTTAGAAAAGAATGGGGTCAAGGAGACATGAAATCTGGCCTCACAGTTTCTGAGTAGGGTCATGTGGAAAAGGGCGTGAATCATCTTGTGTGGCAGCCCCAGCCCCAGCCCCAGTAGACCTTGGAGGTGAGCAGATCTCAGTCCAACATAGGGAAGAACTCGGTACAGCTGGAGCCATCACAGACTGCAGCAGGTCATCTGCGTGAGTTTTGAGGTCTCTGTCACTGAAGGCGTTCTAGAAGATACTCTTGTCTTGAGACAAGAGAACACTGCAGCAGGAGGGAATTAGATCCCAGGAACATGGAGAGAGCCATAATAGATGCCAGGCAAGCCCTTTATGTGTTCTCATTTCTAAGTGCAATGAAGTTTCAGGGAGAATCAACGTTAGCTGTATTTACTTTCCTTTTCAAACGAGATAATCCAGACCATCTCTTCCTCTTCACATGTCCTCACTCCCAAGTCATGAATTTAATACATCAGCAATAATAGCCTGTCCCACTTGGTGAAGTTGGTAAATAGCTTGCAATCCTAGCAGGATGTGCCCGTTGCTTATTAGCTTAGCTCCAGGGCAGAGCAGCAAACCAGCACAGTGCCTCCAAGTAATTAGGTGATTGCCTGACAAAGAAGTCAGGCCACAAGCGAGAGGCTTACAGACAGCACAGAGGAAAGAGCTCCCAGTACAAGACACGCAATGGCCATTATATGCATCACTGCTATAATTTTAGGAAGATTAGAGAAAGATTTGCAAGCTAATTAGAGCCACTACACCCATTAAGCATGTCAAACAGTCCACACCAATCATCACAGAGCTCCAGGGAAAGTGCAGAGTTTCTGGAAAGGGGAATGTCTGTTTGTTCTGGGTTAGGAAAGCTCTCTACAGGGATGAGCCAGAATGTCCAACAGGGTACATTTTCATCTTTATTTTGCCAATGCTTTGTGTAATTCAGGCAAAAGATTTTACTCGTTTCTCAATCTGCAGAAGAAGATTTAAAAATAAAAGGTGCCTCTCATCCATGAAGAGATTAAGCGTGAGAGCCTACATTTCCAAGTTTACTTTGTTAGTGGAATCAATGCTTATTTTTTTACAAAATTAAAAAAAAATATTTGTTTATTTGGCTGTGCCAGGCCTTAGTTGTGTCACGTGTGACCTTTGATTTTCTTTGAGGCATGCAGGATCTTTAGTTGCGGCACGTGGCATCTAGTTCCCTGACCAGGGATTGGACCTGGGTCCCCTGCATTTGGGAGTGCAGAGGGTCTTAGCCACTGGCTGCCATTTGCCTTCTTTTTGTTGACTGTGTTGTGGCCATTGCTGAGATCTAGAATGGCTGTATGGTTAACTATGTCGAGGTCACTGGCCTCTTTAAAGGCCATTCGGTTCAGTTCAGTTGCTCAATCGTGTCCAACTCTTTGCGACCCCATGGACTGCAGCATGCCAGGCTTCCCTGTCCATCACCAACTCCCAAACCTTGCTGCTGGAACTCATGTCCATTGAGTCATGACTGCTTTGCCCCCCATTTTTTACAAGAAGAAAAAAAAGCACCGATTGAAGAGAAATAAGGAAAGAGAGAGAAAGTGGAGCAATGGAAGGAGAGAAGACAAGGAGGGAGAAAGAATAAAAAGAGTTTTATGTGTTTAAAGATGAGACAATGGCAGAGAAGAGTGACTTTGATCACTTAGGTCCAGCCAGGAGGAGAGCCTCCCGCCGTGACATCATTTGTAAGGCATGTGTCCCATTTGTGGCCCACCTGCCTGTACAAGTCGATCCAGGCGCCCCCTCCATACACAATTCTGGGCACGATGAGAAAAGTAGAGAAATTGAAATGGAATAGGTGTCTCCATGTCAGTGGAGTTTTATGAAGGTGATGGAAACTTTGGAGTTGAAGCTAGGAACCCTGTGTCTGTCATAGTTCAATAAAACCAACCACCCTGGGCTGGCATCACTGTGATTTTTACTTTCTTTCTTTTTTTGGCCCCATGTAAGAAGGGGCCCAAACAGTTCTGCTGACAGCGTGCACAGTCTCAAATAGTAGCTAGATGAGGGCCAAGTCACATACGCTGATGCTGACACAATCAGACTCTGGACTGCCAGCAGCATGACAGGTCTGACACCATCTGCCTCTCCGAGACACCCAGTTTCCATCAAAAGTGCTCCAGGCCTGAGTTACACTTAATAGGAGGGATGGCTGGGGAGAAAATCAGCAACCGCTAGTGATGCGCTGTTTATTCTTCAGTCATTTTGTATTAAATTGCTGTGACTTGAGTGTCAGCAGTGCTTGGGCTGTGGGAGTGAAATCAAATCTATCTCCCGTGTGCCAAGACAAATTGGGGAAAACCCCCGAACACAATCGTCTTGGTTTCTTGGTGGCCGTGCCTGTGTGCACACAAATAGCAGCTTATTCTTGCCCTCTGGCCCTGCGGTGGGTTGCTTGTCTTGCTGCACCCCAGAGGATGTCTAATGAACCCCAGACTATTTCCCTGGGGACATCAGGAACGAGGAGTTCTCATTAAGCGCTGTTGAAAGTCCACATGGATCATTGCGGAGCTTCAGGGAACGTATAGTCATTTCTGGAAAGAGGGATGAGAAGTTTGTTCTGTTTATTTGAGGAACCTGGGGATGAGAACCAGTGAATGCTTCCCAGGCTCGAGGCATCATGCATATCTTTGTGGGGGTTCAAGAGATCGTGAGCCATCTTGACCTTAGCACTGTGTCTCTTATGGGGGAAGTTTTGCACTGAGCAACCACAGATCGCCATATCGGAGCCATTCTTTTAAGGACCACCAATGAAAATACTAGGCTTTGCATTCAAGTTTCTGGAGCTTTTAATAGGTTAAACAGTTGTACAGGAGTTGCTTCCTTGTGCCCGTTTTTGCACAAGTGTTGGAAAACACTTGTGTTGGTATTTCTGCCTGGGGTTGGATTCATGTCTTTGACTCATGGGACTCCTTTGTGCAGAAGGCAGGATATTATGGTGAAAAGCCAGAGCTTTTGATTGACAGGCCAGTCTTACCTTGACCTTAGCCAGAAGTTATTTCACTCTCCTTGCTCTTGATTTCTTTATCTGTGAAATGGGGATAGAAACACCTTAGCAGAAATGAAACATGTAAAGGAGGTGTTTCCTTAGCATTCCTTAGCAGAAATGAAACAAATTCTCCAATTTATCTAGAAAATGGGAGAGGATTGTGAAATAAAATTCTGAGGCTGAGTTGAGACTGTTCTTTTCAGGGTGGAGATGGGGGAAATGGATGTATTTTATTCATCCCTAACTAGTTCATGAGATTGAAGGGAGGGGAAGCCTAGCCAAGTTCATTATAGTCTATAGTGAACTTTGAAACTGTAGTCTAGGGCATTCATGCATGCATCTGTGCTCAGTCACTAAGCTGTATCTGACTCTTTACAACCCACGGACTGTAGCCTGCCGGGCTCCTCTGTCCATGGAATTTCCCAGGCAAGAATACTAGAGCGGGTTGTCATTTCCACATCCAGGGGATCTTCCTGACCCAGGGATCAAACCTGAGTCTCTTATACCATCTTCTGCAGTGGCAGATGAGTTCTTTACCATTAGCACCAACTGGGAAGCCCATGGTTTCTCTCAGTGGTCCTCACACTTTAGGGTACATAAGAATTGCACAGGAGTTTGTTAAAATGCAGAGCATTGAGCATTACCCCATGCCCACTCATGAGAAACCCTGCTATAGAATCGGATCTATACATCCACACTAAACAACAGGGCCCTGGGATGCTCTGTAAGCCTCTTACTTCTTCCCTACAGAGGAATCTAGCTTGTATTTAAAATTCAGTAATATACACATTTGATACCATTTATTAAATAGATAACTAATAGGAACCTACTGTATTGCACAGGAAACTCTACTTAAATGATCTGGGGTGACCGAAAAGGGAAGGAAATCCAAAAAAGAGGAGATACATGTACGTGCCCACCTGGTTCACTTGGCAGTACAGTGGAAACTAACAGCGTTGTAAAACAATTATATTCCAATAAAAATTAATAAAACATAAAATGAAATTCAGATAACTAGTGAGTGCTTCAGGGAGTAAGACAAACAGAACCTCTGGGCCTCTAACAATCCTTCATCCCCATGCTGTTGTTCAGCTGCTAAATTGTGTCTGTCTGGCTCTTTGTGACCCCATGGATTGCAGCATGCCAGGCTCCTCTGTCCTCCACTGTCTCTTGGAGTTTGCTCAAGTTCATGTCCACTGAGTCAGTGATGCCATCCAACCGTCTCATCCTGTCTGCCTCTTCTCCTTTTGCCTTCAGTCTTTCCCAGCATCAGGGTCTTTCCCAGTGAGTTGGCTCTTCTCGTCAGGTGGCCAAATTATTGGAGCTTCAGCTTCAGTATCAGCCCTTCCAATGAATTTTCAGGGTTGATTTCCTTTACCTGGGGTAGAGTCCCCAGTCTAAGCCTTTTCTAACACCATAGTTTGAAAGCATCAGTTCTTTGGCTCTCAGCCTTCTTTATGGTCCAGCTCTCACATCCATACATGACTGCTAAAAAACCATAGCTTTGACTATAGGGACTTTTGTCAGTAAACTGATGTCTCTGTTTTTAAACATGCTGTCTAGGTTTGTCATAACTTTTCTTCCAAAGAGCAAGTGTCTTTTAATTTCATGGGTGGCACTAGTGGTAAAGAACCTGCCTGCCAATGCAGGAGACATAGAAGACGTGAGTTTGATCCCTGTGTCAGGAAGATCCCCTGGAGAAGGAAATGGCAATCCACTCCAGTATTCTTGCCTGGAAAATCCCATGGACAGAGGAGCCTGGCAGGCTATACAGTCCATGGGGTCACAAAGAGTCAGACATGACTGAAGTGACTGAGTATGATGCATATCTTTTACCTTTCACTTTGAACTACTGCCCTCTGACTTATCCTAGAAATTCCCCCAGGACATTGAGACCAGTGAGGTTTCCCTTGGGAGTTCTGTGAGTGCCATCTTCAAGAAAGCAGTTGTTAGAAATTAAGGTCTCTTTCTTCTTCTTGGCCTCTGCTAATCTGCTTGCTTTGTGAAGTAGCAATGGCCTCTCCAGTTAGCAGCCAACTGGTACCTTTTAGCACAGTGGTTCTTAAACTTTGATGGTGCGTCAGGCTTCCTTGGATAATTTGCACTTATCCCAGGTTCCCAGGTGAGGCAGATGCTGTGGTCTAAGCTTTACTAAATGCAACAAATACTCAGGGATACTTGACCCACAGTTCCAATGTCTGTCACACACTTTTTCCCCACCAGTTTTATGGTGTAAGCAGCCCAATAGGGAATAGACAACAGATAGAGATGATTGAAGCATTGCCCCCCTAAAGGCTGAACTTTGGATGTCCTTGGGTATTTCTTTCAGGCTCCAAATCTCCTCTTTCAGCAGAGCTCCTCACATATTGGTGACGTTGTAAGACCTTTCTTTGGTTTGTGTTTTTCACTAACTTCTTTGTTAAACAGTTCTAATCCGAGCATTGTCATGGGAGGAGGAGTTGTTTGATGCAGAGGGTGTTTGGTGGGAGGATAGAATTCTCTTGTCATCCTTTCTGATGGTCAGAGTTGAGTGCAATAGGTAAATATTAAAGTCTGGTGGTGGGGAGTCTGTGAGTACAGTGGTAACTGTCCTTCCTCTCTGCAGCGGGCAGGAATCGAACACCCAGAGTCCTTGATAAACTGCCCCAGGACACTCTTCTCCTTCCCCTCTAATTCAGTTAGGTGGTGTGAGGGTTGTCTCTCTGTGGGACATTCAAGGAAGGCCCAAGGGTCACTTATCCCCTTTGTTGCAGGATGGAAAAGGGGATAGGAAGGGACCTTTTTTGAGAGGAAATTTGTTCTAGACTCAGTTCTCAACTGTTCCGTCTGCTCATTTGTGTGATCCTGACAACCTGAGTCAGTACATATGAAGTAGGGGATTATTTACCTTGTTATATAGATGAAGAAACAGGCTCTGAAAAGCTAAATGCTGTCTCTGTTGCCACATAGATAAGACTTTTTTGATTTGGGGTTAAAATTCATGTGGCCTTAAAGGAGCCCCTGCATGCAGATCCTATAATTATATGGGACTGTGGCAAGGCTTGGTCCCTGCTCCCACTGAGTTGTGTCTGGTTGTTCTGTTGCATTGCCAGCCTTGGGTGAAACAGCTGCCCCCGTGCCCTGTCTGAGATGCTTTGGGTATGGGTGCCTGGCACCAGCTTTCTGGGGGGGGCAGGGGGCCCAGCGCCAATTCTGGGGAGGCCAGGAGTATGGAAGCGTGGCAGAGTGCATGAGTGAGGCTCCATGCCCCCACTCCATCCCCGTTGTCCCAGGAGATGTCACATTTGAAGCCTAAATTCGAAGGTGAAATGATCAAGGGGTTGAAGATGGCAACCACAGAATATGAGATTCCAGTGTGAGCCTTTTCTGAGCTTGGGAACTGGTACAACTGCCATGACCACATGCCCATGAAGCCATCCCTGGGCCATGGGGAACCGAAGGACTCTTAAGTGAAGTTTGCTGACCACGAGGTGCTAACATGGGGAGGAGACAGTTTACAATGAGTCGATAAGTTATTTGGAACAGATGACAAGTCGACCTAGAATGCTTATGAAAGTAGCTTGTGATCAGACGCTATCACTGGGGCATTCTGTACACCAGTGGTCCCCAACCTTTTTGGCACCAAGGACTGGTTTTGTGGAAGACAATTCTTCCAAGGGCTGGAGAGTGGGGAGAGCAGGGGTGGTTTGGAGTTTATTCAAACTCATTACATTTATTGTGTACTTTATTTCTAAGGTACTAGACTTTAGAAATCAGTAGACTTCCTCCTTTTTTCCCCGCTCTGTCTATTCTCCTATGTGGGATTTAGCAGGGATTTGAGGTGAGGGGAACACTGCTCATTGGGTGACATTCTGGAATCTCCTAGGTGCAAGCCTTTTTGAGACAGGAAAGCATATGGGACAGTGGGAGGTGGGGGGGGGGAGGGAGAGGTAGGGTAGGGGAGCAGAACCAGTTTGGTGGTCTGAAATCCACAGAGCTGGTGGAAGGTGCATTTGATGGAACCAAAGAAAAAGTGGGTCAGACATTGAAAGGAGAGTGCCAACTAGGATAAATGAGGGCAAGTTGGCAAAGGTCAAACCCGAGTCCTTGAATGCCTTGCAATGGGGTAGAAGCTGAGTTGAAGCATCAGAGGCCTTTAGAGAGAGCTCCCATTCCAAAGGGGGACACAGTCCTTGCAGAAGGTGGAGAAAAAATCTGCATCCCTCCCAGGCCAGGTGGTTGGATCAAGCCACTAAACACGAGCACGGGAAAGGAGCCTCAGCACCAGGCTGGTATAGAAGGGCCGTGTTCAGCTCTTTGCACCTTGCCTCTGAGAGCTTCTATGAGGTAAGGGCAGGATCATGAGCTGGGTCTGAGCAATTTGCTGTGACTTTTATTTTTTCCTCCAGTGCAGAAGTATTTGGGAAGTTGCTCAAGTACCTTAGCCAGGCTGGGGGCCGGTCACCCATAGCAGAAGACAGCTGGGGACAGCTGGGACTGACCCTTAGAAGTGGTAGTCGGTTCTTGAGTTACCAGTCTTTATCCAATGAGCTCCTGCTCTTGGGTGCTGGAGCAGGGGTTTGGGAAAGGCTGCTGTGTCCTGCTGGCCGGGTCCCTTCGTGGCGTCATGAGTGCAAAGCCCAGGCACTGGCGGGGAGGGAAGGGATGTCTAACTGTCATTTCTCCTCCTCCGTGAACAGCTTTGACTTATAAAATGAGCACCAGATATGTGGATTTATATTATCAGGCAGTCAAAACAGCCAACACGGATATCATGGCCAGAGGGAGGAGGGCTGATTGCCAGCTTATAGGGAGCAGAAGAGAACAACGTACTTAACTAGCCAGTGACGCCCGTAAATATTTGCAAACACCCCTTCAAAGTTCGAACGCCTAGGACTGGATCATTGGATGATTTGCTTAGAAGAAGGAGAAACAAAATTGACCTCCTGGTCTGAAGCAGCCATAAAAAGCAAGTGTGTGTACGGGCAGATGACCAGAAAGGGAAAAAAATTGTTCAAAGTTTAATAAACACAAAAGAGAATAAAAATAAATCTCAAGAGCGCTTATTTACAAACTTGATGGAAGGATAAGATTGGGGTGGCCGGGTGTGAACGCTGCATGTCTGTGGAAGTAGTGTAGGCCCCCAGGGTAGGGGGGGGTGGTTTTTCACTGAAAGGAAAGGGGAAACCGACAAGATTGTTTACTCTTTCTAATGACAGGAAACCCACTGAAGCAGGCTTGCCCTTTCAGGATGCTCTTTCCAAGCATATTTGAAGCTTCTGCTCTCTAATGGGGAGGCTATGAGAAGATAAATGCAGAAACTAGGGCTGTGGAAGGTTCTGGCCAACCTGGAGAGTGTGTGAAGCCCTCCTCCCAGGCCTCTCTGCCTGGATTCCCAGCCTATTTTCAGCTGAGCTCTCAGGATGGGACCAGCCTGTTCTGGGCCGGTCCCATTTCAGCTGAGCTGTCAGGATGGGACCAGCCTGTTCTGGGCCGGTCCCATCCTGGGCTGGTCATGTTCCGGCAGAAAGGTTGATTTCTTCTTTTTTCTTTACACAGGTGGTTGGATTTTTAATGGTACTATCTGCCGCATTTTACATTTCAATCTTAAAACAACCAAAAATGTCAGTAGGCATTGCTTTTTTGCCAAAGGCAGATGCTACAGCAATGTAAATCCAAACTATAACAAATTTGGATTTGGGGGCTGTGGCCAACATCACTGCAGATTCTAGGAAGGATCCCTCACTGGTAACTGAATGACATTTTGGTTCATCTCAGTATCTCATTCACAAATGATCTTACACGGGGCAAGGACAAGTAATGTTGGTGCAGCTACCTTTTCAAACTGCTGTGCTGGCGGCTCCCATGACCCTTCTGCCTGGGTGAATGTTTGCCCTCCTGAAACTGTCCAGGAAATGTTTCACATTAATGATGCAGTGCGTCAGCCCTGTGTCTGCGCAGTTGGGTTCTTTTCTCTGAAACTTGGATGCTTTATATTTGGGGAGGTTTGTTTGTTTGATTGTTTCTGAGACTTTGGATCTACAAAGTTTCAGTTCACACAGTCGTTTGTGAAGCAGTCATCAAGCAGAGCATGGTTTGAAATGCATCACTTCCCCATGAAATGCTTTCTGAGAGTCATGGGACATGGGGAAAGGATGGGGAAAAGCCTCTGTGAGGGGAAAAAGTGCAGAGCTCTTAAGATGATGAAATGCTGGTGTGTTCGTAGCATCTGATTTTTCAGTGTAATCATCCCAGAGCAAGGATTTCCCAGGAAATCATGAAAGGTATTTATTTCTATTTTAAGATCAGTGAGATGGTACATTTATTTAATAAGAAGCTAGTCTTGCCAATAACCAGATGCTTAAGTCTTTCAAAACTCCTGTTGATGACCAACTAAACAAACAGTGGATACTGGGTGAACTTCATATGTGCAGACTCCTGTTCTAGTAGGTGCAGAAAAATATATGGAAAATACTGTCAGTCCTCAGGATTCTTAAAATTTTCACTGGGGAAAACAAAATAAGCAAGCATAATAGCAAAATAGTAAGAACATTTGTAAGTGGACTGTAGCCCTCCAGACTCCTCTATCCATGGATTTCTTCTCCAGGCAAGAATACTGGAGTGGGTAGCCATTTCCTTCAGGGGATCTTCCCAATCCAGGGGTTGAACTTGGGTCTCCCCCATTGCAGGCAGATTCTTTACCATCTGAGCCACCAGGGAATCCCCCCCTTCCACCCCCCCCCCCCCCAAGAAAAGAAAACATTTGTAAGGGGCCATAAAAACTGAGAATGATTATGTTGTAATGAAGTGACATAACTGAGGAGGGGGTAGAACATCATTGAACCACCAGAGTTGGTTGGTACATTCCAGAATAATGAAAGTAAGTTTGCAGGAGATTTTCAAAGAGTATTGTAGGAATATACCTATTCTACCTATACTATAGAAACATACCTGTAACAGCTAGCCTGCCCAGTATAGGTACTTAATAAATTGGTGTTATATAGGAAGTATGGGGGTAGAATTCAAACTTGCTTTGGTTTTGTTTTAACCTCAAGTTATATATCCAAAGGCAAAGACAGGTTACCTCAAAATAACAGCAACATTCTAGCAGCCCATGAACTTGAAATTGTCGTGGGCTGTCTGCAAATCTGTGTTTTTCATGGCTCAGAGCAGAAGGCCTTGGGGTTGATTCTTTCTCTTCATTCACTAGGATTCCCTCCCACCCGTGAACATTTATGCCGAATAAAGAATTTTAAGACTGGACCTGGTATCACTACTATGTGTGTATTTTCATTCAACTGTCCTCACCCTAGCTTCACTAGAGGGTGTATTTGGTCCTGTGTGTGTCAAAGACCAAATTATAGAAGCCAAAAAAATGCAGTCCATGAACCTGGAGAGAGTAGAGTGTTTGGGTGCCAAAATTTCAAGGGAAAAAATACATGGGCAAACTGCTTGCCATTAGGAACTATTTTCTTGGCACATTTGATTAAAGTGTATGCAAGCCTGACAGCTTTCTCCAGGCATCAACTGTCATGAACTTGTTCCAGTTCATAACCATTTAGGATTTTCCACCATTCTGTCAACTTTCAAAGGAGAGGGTTAACTTCATGCCCTCAAATAGAATTGGAAGTGGTTTGTTAATCCCTTTTAATTGGCTACTCCTGTAACCAAATGCACATGTTTATTTTTTTTCCTAGTTCAATTGTTAATGATATTAAATTGGCCATTGGAAACGAAATCATTCTATAGATATTTCCCGTATGGTTTCTTAAGGCTGTCTAATGCTGCAGGGTCTTTTGTGAGAGAACAATGGATTTTTATCATTTTCAATGATTGCTCTAACTTTTTACAGATGCCATCCCGCCCACTTTCTACAGACCGTACTTTAGAATTGTCCGATTTGATGTCTCTGCGATGGAGAAGAATGCTTCCAATTTGGTGAAGGCCGAGTTCAGAGTCTTTCGTTTACAGAACCCAAAAGCCAGAGTGCCTGAACAACGGATCGAGCTGTATCAGGTAATTTTGTTTGGGTTGTTTGAATGGACAATGAATTTTAAGTCTTAGGGTAAAGGACTTAACTACAGACTGAGATTTTTCTGAACTGATATGACATTTTATATACTCACAATCATGGGACAGGCCATCATTTGTTATTCCTCTCACAGTGACAGCTCATTCCTGAGTTGCTGAGGAAGGCAGAACCTTTAATGTGAAGGAGGGAAAGCTCTGAGCGTAAATGGCTGGAATGATCATCCTCTGGAAGGCTCCAGTCCTGAAATTCACCCCCTACTCTGGAAAGTCAGATGGTGCAAGACCAATCCCTCCCCAAGGAGAGAAGTCAGCTACCTTTCTTTTCTCATCTGATGGCCATCTCTTTCTCCTTTTCTTCCCTTCCTGTTGTCTCCTCTCCATCCTTTTTACTCTCTTTTTTTCCTGTCTTTGCTACCTCTTGTCTCTTCACTAACTTCATCCAGCCTCCTCTTCCTCTCTGATTCTACTCAGGCTTTCCAGTCCATCCCCCACCAAATGCACATCCTCTGTTCACCTCTGCCCTCCATTATTTCAGGCAGCCCTGGCATCTCATCTCCTTAAGTACAGCTGTGTCAAAAGATGATGATGGTGATGATGGTGGTGGTAATGATGGTGATGAATGATGGTGATGATGGTGATGATGATGGTGATGGTGATGATAGTGATGAATGATGGTGATGGTGATGATGGTGGTGATGATGGTGGTGATGGTGGTGATGATGGTGATGATGTGATGATGATGATGGTGATGATGATGGTGGTGATACCAAGTTACCAAGAGGTGAGAGATGTTCTTAATAGCTTATTACTCATGTGGCATCAGCATGACCCAAGATCTTTAGGGGATTCTGATGCACATGAAAGCATTGCTCTAAAAGCCCTGAGTCTAGTAGGGGAGGCAGACATGGTCATAATGAATATGTCATAGTGCCATATAAACACGGTATGTAGGGGGCAGAGTTGGAAAGATTTCACTATGGACTTGATGTTTGGGTGGGGCCTCAAGAAGCGTCTGTTAAAGCAGGATGAGGGATGGTCATTCTTGACAGAAGGAGTCACCTGTGCAAAAACAGGGTCTCCCTTGAAGGGGCCTGTAGAAGATACTATAGAGATGGTGCTCAGTGCTAGAGGGTGAGGAAAGACTCAGGAAGAGGGTTGCCCTCCAGGGAAGGTATGTAAATGGAGACAAAACAAGGTCAAGGACTGACCCAAGAAACCCAGTGTTACGGAGGAAACATGTGAGACAATAAGACTGAGAAGTGGGCATATCTGAGGGAATAGAGGAACTGACATCTCTAGGTGGAAACCTCTAATTGTCCTGGATTGTAAATGTTTGGAAATTGGGTGAAGACTTCTCTTTGCATTTATTAGGAAATTGGAAAAATTATCATACAAATAAATGTTGGTTATGAAATCTCGAGAATGAAGTTAAAGCTGTTAAGAGTTTTCAAATACTAGTTACATATGTGTTCATGAAAAGTGATTCTTACTATAATGGATCCTCAGGTAACTTCCTTGGAGACCTTCGAATTTTAAGGCATGTTCTAAAAGCATCAGACAGAGTCACCTTTCTGTGTACCAGACCCTCTGCTAAGCCCTTTATTAATGTTATCTCTGTTCTCACAGCTCTGCTATGAAGTTTGCATGATGAGGCATCTTTTTTCCCCCATTTATTGATATATAATAGCCACATAACATTGTATTAGTTCAAGGTGTACAATATAAGGATTTAATATGTGTATATATTGCAAAATGATCACCACAATAAGTTCAGTTAACACCCTTTGCTTCACATACTCACACGTCTGTTTTTCTTTGTGGTGAGAACTGCTAAGATTTACTCTAGTAGCAACTTTCAAATATTCCATATAGTATTGCTAACTATGGTCCCTGTGTTGTACATTACATCCCTAGAACTTACTCATCTTACAGCTGTAGGAAGCTTGTGCCTTTGGACCACCTTCACCCAGTTAAAATATTCTTTCTACTCCTGTATTCTTTCTTCTTTTTACAGAAGAAGGTGCTGAGTCACAGAGAAATTAAGTCACTTGGCCAGAGTCACAGAGCTAGGAGGGGGCAGGGCTGGGATACAAGTCCAACTCTGACTCCCCAGCGTTCACTCCTTACCACATGTGCTGTTTGTAGCAAATCCTTTCCTACCTCTTTGCCTCAAAATCAGCCAGAGTAGAAGAAAAATAAGAGAAACTAGGCCGGCCAGAGGGTGGAGTGATATTTGGAGGGAAAGCAAAGACTGAGTTCTCTGAAAAAGCAGCTTGATCAAAGTTAGTCAGAGATATTATAAGATGATTTGAAAATTAAAAACATGATTCCCGGTCCTCCTTTTTCTTCTTTTTTCAATTAAGACGCTCTTACATGCCTCCCTGTACAGATGGATTGTGCTCTCTGGCCCTGTTTTAATTATGTGACATGTGACTTCAGGTTAATTGAAGGCAAGGTTTGTTAAGTTTTGTTGCCTGTAATGTAAGCTGCTAAATCACTATTATTCTTTGGCTCCTGACTTTTTTCCCTGAGGTGTGACCTCTGATAGTGGAATACTGATGGTTTATCTTCCTCCCAGAGGCCGTCTCATCTCCAGGAGGGGATCTGTACTTGGAGGCTGGAATTTAGAGGACCTTAATGAGTCCTCAAAGGATGTGTACGTTCCCAGAGATTACTGCAGCACTGGCCGCCCCATGACATGAGCAGCAAGCTCTGTTCCAATTAAAGTCCCCAAATTGGAAAAGATGGAGCTTCCCTGATGGCTCAGCAGTAAAGAATCTGCCTGCCAAGCAGGAGACACAGGTTCGATCCCTGAGTCGGGAAGATCCCCTGGAGAAGGAAATAGCAACCCACTCCAGTATTCTTGCCTGGACAGAGGAACCTGGTAGGCTATAGTCCATGAGGTCTCAAAGAGACGACTTAGAGACTGAATGACAACAATTGGAAAAGATACAGCTCAAGATGGAAGCCCATTGAATGGAGACTGTGACCTTGGGTTTGTTCAATGTCACTGAACACAGGAATCTGGGAAGGAGGTAGTTTTAAGGAAAATAAGGAAGACTAACATCTCCTTATCTATCTGGAGCTCAGCTATGCTGCAGTCTAACCTCCTGAAACACAGCCAAGGTCCAGAAGTAAGTCAGAGAGATCCCTGAACGCCTCACAGAAGACACAGCAGACATGCAACTGAATCACTGGAAAGGCAGCCTTTGGTCCTCTCTGGGACCAAGAAATTTGAAGCACTGATAGGAAGGAGTGCTGGAGGAAGACACTCTGATAGGAGGAGGTGAACCTTTAGACTTGCAGTGTTTGCCAGTGCACCTGAGTGATGCCCGTTCAGAAGATCAAGTCGCAGAATGCAATGTCTCTTACGGACAATTTTCCTAAATCTTATCCTGTTTGTAGTTAACCCAATCTCTGTCTCTGTGGCACCCTACCTGTCTTCTGATACCTGCTGTGGCCTCATTGGAAATCCAATTTTGGCTTGTTTTTCTCCAACTTTCCACTTGCCTTCTGCGCATTTGGAAGTCTTTGCAGCCTTCAGTGGTAAAACTCCCTGGTATAAAACTCCCTTCTGTCAGGGGGCAGAAATGGATGCTTATGATAACAGCCTTGAATTACGTAGGTGAGGCTAAATTATATTTGGGTAATAACTTGAACACATGCCATAAAATGCTAGAGAGTTTTATATCCAAAATTGCTTAAAGGTTATTTTGAAAAATAAAAGACTTAAATGGACAGATCTTTAGCTATTTGGAGAGCTCAACTATTCAGAAGGACAAAACCTCTGAAATTTCTACATGCCCTTTGATTACTATATTACTTAACACATAGCTGACAGTCTACTTCCTAGAGGAAGAAAGATAGGATCACTAGAAGAGGTTTTCAGGGTGTTTAGATGGTTATATGGATGATTTATCAGGATTATTCAGGACACTGATTTTATGCAGGGGAAGAGTATGTGGGTGTGTACTCATGTGCACTGCCATGTGGGTGTAGGAGATGCTTCCCTTCCTATAGAAGCCGTGGG
Source organism: Odocoileus virginianus (assembly GCF_023699985.2). Classification (NCBI taxonomy): domain Eukaryota; kingdom Metazoa; phylum Chordata; class Mammalia; order Artiodactyla; family Cervidae; genus Odocoileus; species Odocoileus virginianus. The sequence continues at coordinate 56,566,133 of NC_069684.1, read as the reverse complement.
GGAGCTTCTACAAGGCCTGCCCCATGGCCTCTTTCCTGGAGATTCTGATTGTCCCTGGAGAGGAAAAGATTTCCCTGTGGGCAGATGTGGTTTCTAAGAGTTCTCCTTGTGATTCAGATGCAGTCATTCGCCATGGGCATCACAGATTTGAAACATATCCCAAGGTTGGGGGTCATTCTGTCCCTTACTTATAGATGGTTACTCTTTCTAGAGTCAGAATCCCAGGCGGGAAAGACCTAAGATAGCATTTCTGGGAGCAAGCTCAGAGTTAGTTTCATCTGGGGTTCTGCATCTGTTGATTTCTCCCTGCCCGGGAGAGTCAAGACACCCGAGCTTCTGTGGAAATCATGTTTAGTTTGGCAAGGCGGCTCTCTCCTTCCCCTCTCTACAGAATAGTCTGTCAGAGCCGTGATGAATGGTGGTAACATAAAACCGTCCTGTCCTCCTCCTACCCCTGACTTCTCTTATGTTCACAGACTCCAAAGAGCATATACTGGTGTGATCATGATATGACTTCAGATGGACAGCAATATCACACGGAATAGGAAAGGGATAAAGCCTTCTGATATGAAGGGAAGGAGGAGGGGGAAAAAGAGGAAAACTGAATTTTTTTTCCAAATAGCAGTGACCCTTACTGTATTTTTAGAGATCTATGCCAAAGGCAGCCTTTATTGAAATGTGCTCCGATAAAGCTCCAGTGCTGTGGGAAATGTTTTTGAACCTATTAATATTTAGTAGAGCTCTTAGCCTTTTTGGAAAATTGAATACATCTTTATTTGATTAAGTCATGCTTGTATTTATGATTAAAATCATGCCCAGAGTTATGAGAAGGAGAAAAAATAGGAAAGAGGAATCTTCCTCAGTTTGGATATTGCCAGCATGAGCAAGTGAATCTGCCACCTTGGAGGAAGCTAAGTCCTCAAATTTACAAGAGAAGAAATGAGTCACCAAGAAATTAATAAGTTATTTAAGGGTGTCTCTGACCTTGTGGCCACATGGGACCACCAAGGAATACTTGTGTTTAGGGATGCTGACCTCCAAAGACCTTGGACCTTCCAGCTATTTATAGCTTCCTCTCACCAACTTATACCCTTTTCACACGTACTGCCCCCCACCTTTTTTAAATTGAAGTCAAGTTGATTTACAATGTTGTGTTAGTTTCAGGTGTATAGCAAAGTGATTCAGTTATATATATACATATATATATATATATATATATATTCTTTGTCAAGTTCTCTTCCCTTATAGATTATTACAAAATATTGAGTATACGTCCCTGTGGTGTACAGCAGATCCTCAAGCTCTTTGTTTTTTGATCCTCAAGCTCTTAATTCACGCCTACCCACCTCCGTCTTCCCTTTGGTGATGATGTTTGTTTTTTGTGTCTGTGGCTCTGTTTACTGCATTTCAAACTTTATCACCTCTAGGATAATAAGATTTGTACCTTTATCACTTTTTCGAATAGTCACTGTTTAACCAACTACCCCACATTTTATGGCCTTCAATACCAATTTTGTGTCGATTTTTAGGAGTCAGAAACTTGGGCAGGGCTTGACTGGGCTGTTGTCCTGCTCCATGTGGCTTTGACCTGGGTCACTTGATGGTGCTCAGGTGGCAGCTGGGCTGAACTGGGTGATCTATGATGAATTTGCTTCTAAGCTTGGAGCTGGGATGGGATGACTGAGCCCTCCTTTGCCCTAAGTAGTTTCAGGATGTACCCGTGTGGTCTTCCCAGAAGAGAAGTCAGGCTTTTTTACCTGAGGCTCAGGGGCCCAAGTGTCCAAGGCAGAAGCTGTCAGTCCACTGAAAGACAAGGGCCAAACCTAGCAGAGCTTCCCTTTCACCTTATTCCATTGACCAAATGTGCTACCACCCAGGCGAAATTCAAAGGGAAAGGAAATAGACCCCTTCTCTTGATAGAAAGAGTGTCAAAGAAGTTGCACCCATCTTTAATCTGCCACACCAACACACTGTACAGGGTCATAGACAGAAAACTCTGAGTGAGCACCTCCTAGCATTGGTACCAGAATTACTGCCAGTCATCTAGCGATATGGAAGAAAAGCTATGACAAACCTAGACAGCATATTAAGCAGCAGAGACATCACTTTGCTGACAAAGGTCCAGACAGTCAAAGCTATGGTTTTTCCAGTAGTCATGTATGGATGTGAGAGTTAGATCATAGAGAAGGCTGAACACCAAAGAATTGTACTTTTGAACTGTGGTGCTGGAGAAGGCTCTTGAGAATCCCTTGGGCTGCAGGTAGATCAAACCAGTCCATCCTAAAGGAAATCAACCCTGAATATTCATTGGAAGGACTGATGCTGAAGCTGAAGCTCCAATACTCTGGCCACCTGATGTCAAAGAGCCGACTCATTGGAAAAGACCCTGATGCTGGGAGAGACTAAGAGCAGGAGAAGGGGATGACAGAGGGTGTATGGGCATGAGTTTGAGCAAATTCCGGAGGTAGTGAAGGATAGGGAAGCCCAGTGTGCTGCAATCCACACTCTGCAGAGAGTCAGAGTTCAAACTTAATGACTGAACAACATAAATAATCTAGCAATATATATCAGACTCAGCTTGTGCCTTGCAGTTTCTCAGAGTCTGGTGGAGGAACAGATGTGTAAATGGTGTTTCAACAGTACCATCTTTCTACTAATTGAAATATACCCAAGAGACTTCTAGTGTAAAATCTGGAGAATCCAGAGGAATGCCTCAGAACTCATTTCTTCCAGAAGGGAATTGTGAGGATTTGGCAACATCCTACCATCTTGGTTTGATTCCTTGGGTGGACAGGCAGATAATTCCAAGATAATACACCATCTGCCTGAATCAGGATATTTCTTTGAGCCCAGCAGTACTTATAGCAGAAATATCTGAATGCATCAGCTTGAGATAGGAGTAGGTTTAGTGAATTACTCTGCACAGTATTTTCTTTTATTCACTAGTTCACTAGTCACCCTTAATGAGACAGCATGGTGTAGTGTTCATTGGTGTGACTATTGTGATCTAAATTTTCTTAATAATTCCAGTTCAGTTGTTGTTTACTGTTAAGGGTGAAATAAAACCATGTGTATACCTGCTGGATGGAGAGTGGGCAGTCGATCTATGTTAGTTCCCTTCCTTCCTTGTTATCTCTTAGATTTTGACTTCTAAGTGTTTACTTCCTCCAAGAGGAAGAGCCTTTTACAAAATTACCTATCAAAGTCAGTTGCCAGATTATTTTTAGGTTAATTTATTAGCTTGAGGCCACTAAAAGAAAAACAGAAGAACTCCTTGATAGGCAATGTGATATACTGGGTTGATACATCATGAAACATCAGGAGAGAAATGTCATCTTCTCACATGGGGCTGTTGTGAGACCACAGAGGTTGCTGTCAGATAGCTTGCTAGAATACAGTCTGCTAGTGGTTCTCTGTTAATCAGTAGAAGATAAATGTGTTGGGGTGAAATGAGCTCAGTGGATTTCCAAGGAAACAGATTTCCTGACCTTGGCCATAAGAAGGGCAGTAGTGGTGTTTATTTTTGTAGAGATGGAGCATTCAGCTTCAGTTGAAGTTACCTTTGCCTTAACAAGGGATTCCCACCCCACCTCTACTGGATACTCTATCAGAATTTTGATGAACAAAAGTAAAATACAATCTGTCCTTCTGCTTTTCCTCATCCTTTTCTTTAATCCTTTGGATTTTATTTATTTTTTTGGACCATGCTGTATGGGTGGGATCTTAATTCCCCAACCAGGGATTGAGCCCATGCCCCCTCAAGTGGAAGCACAGAGTCCTAAGCACTGGACCTCCAGGGAATTCCCAGTCCTTGGATTTTAATGCCTAGTTGGATTTGCGTTTAGACAGGCTTGTCGAATGTGATGATTTCTTATCTTTAGAGATCTCTTGCAAGGCTATACAAAAACAGTGGCTAAATCTAAGTCACATCCATTTATCTCTGGCTTTAAACTGTACAGTACACATGAAATGACTTTTCAGAGTTGCAAGTGAAAGCGTGACCTGATGGTTATGGAGCAAAATAAATAAACGAAGATTTTAGTGGGAAGGAGTGAATCACCCACCACTTTAAATAAACATTGTATCTCATCTCTGAGAAAGATTTTAAACTATGCACACCCCTAAGGCTTTACCGTGAAAATTCAAAGTAGATGGCCTTAACTTGCGTTTTAAGGGACTCTAAAACTGCAATTCAACCCTGAATATTCACTCGCAGGACTGATACTAAACTGAAGCTACAATACTTTGGCCACCTGATGTGAAGAGTTGACTGATTGGGAAAGACCCTGATGCTGGGAAAGACTGAAGGCAAGAGAAGAGGGCAGCAGAGGATGAGATGGTTAGATGGTATCACCAACTAATTGGACGTGAACTTGAGCAAACTCGGGGAGATAGTGGAGAACAGGGAAGCCTGGCGTACTACAATCCATGGAGTCACAACGAGTCAGACACGACTTGAGTGACTGAACAACAACAACAAAACTGCAGAATGAAGGATGAGGTTCTTGTCATTGCAAGGACCAGAGTACTCAGTGGGGTTAATGAAAACTGCACCCTTTTCCTGATCCCAAACCCATGCATGTGCACATGCGCATATGTGCCATCATGCCTTGCACACACACACGCACACACACACAGACACACACACACACACGCACGCACACACACACACACACACACACAGAGTTCAGCTTTCAGTTCTCATGTTGCCCAAGGGTTTATAAAATATAAAGAGGTCAGCCAGGAAAACTGACTGTCTGTTAAATTAGACTTGCAAAAAATGCCACTGAAAAAAAACGTTATACTGTGCTCCTGTTGTCTAGAATTTTACAGCATACAATCCCCTTAATACTGATCCTAACTCTGGCGCCACATTGGAGACACACGCGGTATAGTAACCCACTTAAAAAAAAAGCCATGAGGTATAATAAACACTTTGTTTGCACAAGGCTATTAATATCTCAGGTTTTTGCAAACTGATCGAATGACATGCTCGCCTCGTAAGGAAATTGGATCGTTATCATTTGCATTCAGTTATGACGTTACCCAGAGTCTAGGAACCCTGTGAGCAGACTGGACCCCAAAAATGGTGCAAACAGTCACCCTTCCCCACTGTATTTAAAAAAAATGTTAATAATCATGCAATTGTAACTAATAATTCTCTGTTCTTTTGCATAATGTGGCTCAGTAACCATGTTGATAATTATCACTGACATATGCATTACTAACCATGTGCAGGGCATTATTTTAAGTGCTTTATAATGATTGGTTCATTTAATCACTATAATAATCCTATTGTTATCTTAATTTTACAAATGAGGAAACGGAGGCCCAGAGAAGTTGAGCAACTTGTCCAGGCCCCATAACTTGGAAGAGACAGAGCCAGGATTTGAACCTAGGTGGCCTAGCCCCAGAAGCTGTGCTGGTGCTTACTTTATCCTACTGGTAGGAGGGTCCCAGGCTTCGGAGTTGGGCCAGTGTGGGTTCCAAGTGTGACATTGGGGAATCTGAGAAAGGCACAGCACCAAAATGATTTCTCTATCTGTTAAAAGTAAATAAAAACACCTAGTTGGCCAGGATTTTGTAAGGCATGAGCGAATGCATGGAAATTCCTAGCACAATGAGTCTACTCAGTGATTAGTAGTAGTAGTATTCCCAAAGCACTGATTTTGAACTTTTATCAGAAACCATCTCTTACATTTGCAATCTTTTCAAAATCTCTTAGAAATGAGAATTCTCACCTTAGGCCCTAGCTCTCCGGGTCCTGGGTGTGCAGTGACTGTCCCACGAGTTTACTTCAGGACTTCCTTAAATAATATGTTCAACTCACTCTGCAGGTGGTGGTCTCATTCAATTGCTGGTGAGTAGCTCTGGGTAGGAAAGTAAAGGAACATTGCAGCCAGTCAGCCCTGGGTTCACCTTTTGCCTTTTTTTGTTTATTAATATTAGTTTTCTGCTCTTACAAATCACTCATCTCTCTGAGCCTCAGTTTTTCATCATCCGATGGAGACAACAGTTCTTGTCTAATGAGTTGCTGTGAAGAGAGCACCGCTGCAGAGTGTCTGGCACATTGGCTGTGTCAGGAGTGGATTATTTTCAGCAGGGTTTTGCTTGTCATCTAGAGCTTGTTTACATTTCCCCTAGAGTGAGTTTGTGATCGTAAAACTACTCCTCGATGATGTCAGTCATATCTGGTTGGATGATGTCATTCATCTCTGGTTAGATGAGGTCTCCTCTGACCCATTTCCGAGGATCAGCAGAGCAGAGCAAGATTATGGGAATGGTCGAGGTTTTAGTGCTCTGGATGTTTGCTTTATCAGAACTCTGACACAGCTCTGATGAGTTGACTCTGTGATGTGTCTGGCTTTTCTTTTTGAAGAAACCTTTACAGAATGACCGACCCCAGTGAGGATGTCTTTGTAGCTCTCTCTGCCTCACCGCCACACAAATAGGCTTGATACATGCTTCCTGTGTTGACTTCAGTAGTTTTATTTGCATCTTATAATTGTATGCCAATTTTTCTATAACTCCACCAGGGCAAAAATTGTTCCAAAGAAGGATACATGTTTATTTCCTGGTAGCAACAGTAATCAGAATATTTGGGGGAACTTTTGTTTTAGAACTGTGTTTAGAACCTGCAAATACTGAACTGTGAATTCCTTCAATGGGGACAAATCTATATTTTTGAAAGATCCTGTTGATTCTTGAAAATGGCCAAGGTTGTTTTTTGTTTTTGTTTTTGTTTTTTTTTTAGGGATTTGTTTTATTTCAGTATTTCCACACTTTCTGGTTTTGGCTGTGCTGGGTCTTGGCTGTGCTGGGTCTTGCCTGTGACATCCAGGCTTCTCTAGTTGCACTGCGTGGGGTCTAGAGCACATGGGGTCAGTAGTTGCGGCCCATAGACTCTATGGTTGTAGCACATGGACTTAGTTTCTCTGCAGCATGTGGACTCTTAGTTCACTGGCCAGGGATCGAACCTGCATCCCCTGCACTGGAAGACAGATTCTTTTTTTTTTTTTTTTTTTTTTTACCACTGGACCACCAGGGAAGTCCCAGCCAACAAAGTTTTAATGAAAGTCGAAAATAAAAATAGCTAAGTTGTTTTTCCTTTGTGATTTAAAGTGTTTAAAGGATGGATGCAAAATCCAACCACTTCTTACTTCCCTGCCTCTACTACACTGGTCCCAGGACTTGGGCTTTTGCAATGGCCTCATCTCGCTGTTTGCACCCTGGCCCCATTCTAGGCCATTTGCAACACAGCAGTGGGGTTGATTTCTCCCAAGAGGTTGCTTAGATCCAGACCTCCTGTCCAGAGCCCTGTCGCGGCTTCTTACCTCACTCTTGTGCCTCGTGAGGCCATCCCTGACCCACTGCTCACTCGTCCCCCAGCCATGACTGCCGCCACTCGGGGGGTTCTTCATCCTTCCCTCTCTGCTGCTCCTCAGACACCCCGGGCTCACCTCCTGCTCACGTCTGCAGCTGCTGTTCCTTCCACCCACAGTGCTCGTTTCTGCTTCCCAGAAGCCTCTCTCTCTTCACTCCTTCAGATCTTTCTTCAAATGTCACTCACTTAGAGACCTCCCTGGCCACCCTGTGTGACATCTCAAGGTTGCTCTTCCTGACATGTACCATCCCCGTTCTTCACTGTTTGTTTCTGCTCCATACTCATGTCCTGTGGTACGCTTGATCTTTTCTATCTTCATCTTATTTATGATCTTGTCTGTACCTCTGGGGATAAACTCCCAGAACAGCACCGAGTGCATAGATGATGCTCGACAAACGTCTTTGAATACCCTGAAGGAACATTTCAAAATGAGGTTTAAGTCCAGGGAACACTGTGGAAATAAGAGCATAACATCATCAGGAGACTCTTGAGAAACATCATTTATTTGGATTTGGAAATTCTGCTAGATTTGTTCTAACCATAGCTATTTACGAAGAAAGAAACATGGATAGCTATGCATTTTCTGTTACTTATACAGAGCTACTTCTGGTTAAGTGAATAATAACCATGTAGATAAAACACATGCATATGTATATAATAAATTAGTGAAATTGATACTCTTGGGTAACCCATCAACACGGTAGAAAAGACAGGCTCTCTGTTTTTTTAGACTCATTACTTTAGAGTCACACCCCCTAAATTAAAGGGCTCAGCTGAATGTGAGCTGGGACTTGAATTATAGTACAGGTCACATGGGTTGTTGGGAGCCAGGAAGAAGGAGAATGGGGTTGGATGTGTGTTCCCTAAGTATGTGTGTGTTCGTGTCAAGTTGCAGCAGAATTGGAAGGGGAGATTGAATGAGGAAATGAAGATATGGCCTCAGAGAGCTTGAAGTTTTGTTGGCGGGATTCATTCACCCCATGGTAGGATACAACCAGGTCGCTATCAGCATCCTTGGTACTGAGCCGTGTGGCTTGGCCCCAAGGACCGACTAGAACTATGGTCTTGACTTTTTCCCTTCAGATTCCATCACTGATGGTTGGAAGGCAGGTGCCTCTTGCCTTGCCTGTGAGGATGTGACTTGTGACTGTTTGAATCATTTTCTCTGTTGTGTGATTTACATCCAATGGTCTTGTGAATGCTGTTGAGCTGCGGAGCATCAGAGACTTTCCATTTACACAAAGGACTCCTTCATCCCCCAGACCTGTAGAGATGCATTTGCTTGTTTATACAGATGTGCAGTCAGCACAAAGGCCTGTGTATGGAGACTGAAAAAAAGTGAAGGAAACAATAGGGAATTATGAGGTGTTTCCATCAGAGAGGAGAGGCTTTCCTGTGTGTGTGTGTGTGTGTGTATGTATGTGTGTGTATATGTGTATGTATGGGCTTCCCTGGTAGCTCAGCTGGTAAAGAATCTGCCTGCAATGCAGGAGACCCTAGTTCAATTCCTGGGTCTGGAAGATTCCCTGGAGAAGGGATAGGCTACCCACTCCAGTAATCTTGGGCTTCCCTGGTGGCTCAGATGGTAAAGAATCCGCCTGCAGTGCGGGAGACCTGGGCTCAGTCCCTGGGTTGGGAAGATCCCCTGGAGAAGGGCATGGCAACCCACTCCAGTATTCTTGCCTGGAGAATCCCCATGGACAGAGGATTCTGGCGAGCTACAGTCCATGGGGTTGCAAAGAGTCGCACACAAATAAACGACTAAGTACATGTCTGTGTATATATTAATATATTGTGTATGTGTGTGTATATATGTGTGGATGTACATTTGTGTGGGTTGTGTGTATATGTGTAGCTTGCAAGTATCATTCCCATAACGGTCATTAAAGCCCTCTGTCTGCCATACTTTATTAATTGCACTTGGATCTGTGTAACATAGGAGCATAGCAATGTGCATTACTTTGGTCAGTAAAGAGAAAGAGTTAATATCAGACATAATAATGTAGATTTCTCAGCTCCAAAGAGACTGTGTTGTCAGGTGAGTCTTCCTTTCAAAGTTGATGTGCATTCTTTAGGCTTCTACTATACAGGATCTCATGAAGCTCTTATGAAGTATGTATTCCTTACCACCTCCTAGAGGGATGCGGTCACAGGAGAGCCATGGCAATTACAGGACGCGGCAACGGGACGAGGAGGCTAAGCGCTGGGTCTGTTAGGCCACTTTTCGAAGGATTCATGCAGTATGTGAGCTTGTTAGACACCTGCAAGGTGACCCAGCATTGCTCAAGGAGGCTGCAGTTAAACAGGGCTGGGGGACTATGTTTATGCCTCATGGAGGAGAAGTCTTTATACCCAATTCTGCTCTAAGACCCCACTTTCTATTATTTGGAAATTCACCTCTCTTGCTTTTTTTTCATCATTTTCATTCCCACAGTGAAATATATTAAGTAAGGTAAAATGCAGTATAAAATCATTTACATTGTCTGGTGATTCTTTGTCATCAGATAGAGATAAAGATCTATAGATACAGATGTCTATCTATGAAGTCTCTGTGAAGTGTGTGTCATATGTATGTATGAAATTCTGAGTAGTTTCTACCACTTCTAAAAGATGGATTGTTCAGGGGCTTATATGTCACTTGATCACATATGTCTTTCTAATGAAGTCTGTTAGTAAGAATTTACCAAAGTTAGACCATGTAAACTGCAGTGGAAAATACTCTTTGGAAGAATAAGAAAGTACTTTTTGCTTTGAAGAACTTCCTAGTCAGATTGAACATCTAAAAATACCCAACCCTGTGTAATGTATGAGCATCTACTGTTATAAGTTGAATTATATCCCTTCAAAATAGATATGTAGGCGTCCTGACCCTCAGCACTTCAGAACATGACCTTATTTAGAAATAGGTGCATTGCAGATATAATTAGTTAAGTGAGGTTATACCGAAATAGGGTAGGCTTCTAATTTTATATGGGCAGTGTCCTTCTAAGAGGACAGCCATGTGCACATGAAAAGATGTTCAACATCTCCAATTATTATTAATAGAGAAATGCAAATCAGAACTACAGTGAGGTATCACCTGATACTGATGACCATCAGAATGGCCATCATAAAAAAATTTATAAATAACAAATGCTGGACAGAGTGTGGAGAAAAAGGAATCTTCCTACACTGTTGGGAATGTAAATTGGCACAGCAGCTATAGAGAACAGTTTGGAGGCTCCTTAAAAAACTAAAAACAGAGCTATCATAGGATCCTACAATCCCACTCCTGGGTACATATACAGAGAATATTCTAATTGGAAAAGATATGTGCATCTCAATGTTGATAGTGGCACTATTTACAATAGCTAACACATGGAAGAACCTAAGTTAACATTGATACATGAATGGATAAAGAAGATGTAGTACAATGATATATACAATGGAATATTACTCAGCCATGAAAGAATGAAATAGTGCCATTTGCAGCAACGTGAGTGGCCCTAGAGTTTATCATACTCACGAAGTGATGGTTTCTGTTTGTCTGACTTCAAAGCCTAGTGTAGGAACTTTTCCCTTACCCTAATGATTTCCAAAGGCATTTGGCAAACTCCATGGGTTTTTCAAAGAAACCTAAGGAATATAGAGGGTATGGAATGTCTTCATCAACCCGATGAAGATGCTGGATGCATAGTGACTGGTACTATGACAAGGATAGTTGAAATGCTGAATAGCAAAGTTAAGGTTCAGAGAGATTCTAAAGTGCTAAAAACCCAGGTCAAATAAGAACTTCAAAGTTAATGGAGACATATGTTTAATTTGCATTTAGATTCAAAGTTGAACTGTGTCAGTATATACTAGAACAGTAGTTCTCTGAGTGTTCCCGAGACCAGCAGCTGATGCGTCATCAAGGAAGATGTTAGAAATACAAGTTCCTGTGCCCCTCTTATCCCTATTATATCAGAAGCTCTCGAGATGTTTTAATAAGCCCTCTAGTTGTGTCAATGCAGGCTGAAGTTGGGAACCACTGGCTAGAAAAACCAGCCTTCCTTCTCTGCCTTCCTTCATTTCTTTGTCTTTATTCAATGTCATTCCAGAAAGGACTTAGGGTGGAAAATCTGACTTAACGGTTTGTGTAAGAACAAAGGTTTTATTTTACGAAAAGTTTAGAACTTTTCGGCTGATGTGGCTGCTGCCAAAAATAAAGAGTTGGCACTGAAAATAGTGAGCAGAAGGGAAGCAAGAGGCAGCCCCCTCCCCATTTGGCATGTTCTCTGTATTTGCCATATTGCACTAGACTGTACCTGGAGTTTGTTGAGGAACTGATTTTCAGAGGGATATTGAAAAGGGGTTTGATAAGGGTGGCAGAGCTCCACAAACCTTGTCCTGAAGGAAGAAGTTGAGGAAAGCCCCCGCCTATGATGGGGGGCTGACATAGAGAAGAAAGAGAACTTGGCATCTTGTTCCAGAGGGCAGAAAACATACAGTGTTGGAAAGCCCCCTCCACTGGTATGAACAGGGAAAGATGTCTCCAGGCTTTTTCTGCAAGCTGTTGGCAATCCAGGTAAGTCCCTCAGGCTTTTTCTCCTCCAGCTGTAGTATTTAGATGATAAGGGCTAGAATGTCCACTTCACAGGTGTCTGTGAAGACTGAGAAATGTGACAATGTTTCAGTATTTGAAAAACTAGCATAATTGTGTGATGATGAACCAATGGTAATGTTATTAACTAAGACGAGTTGATGGAAATTTTAAGTTCAAGATGAAGAAACATTTCAACCTACCAGTTGGCCCAAAGAGGGATGATCTTCCTCAACAAGTAGCAAGCTCACTGTCATGAGAGGTCTTCAGATCAAGACAGATGTTAGAGGATGAATTGTTTTGGTTTGGAGAGATGGCCCCTAAGTGTCTCTCTGGCGCTTGTATTTCATGACACAGAGATCAGTGACTCGAGGTGAGGTAGATCTAAGAGACTGGTGCTTGGAGCTAGCAGAATGAAGGTTTAATTTGGCATTGCCTCGTCACCCTCTGCATGCCAATGCGTGCCACAGCGAACGTTTTAAACACTGAAATGCATTTAAACCTTAAGTACATTTAAGCATTAAGTACATTAAAAATTGGGCTTCCCAGGTGGTGCTAGTGGTAAAGAACCTGCCCACCAATGCAGGAGACATGAAAGATGCAGGTTTGACCCCTGAGTTGGGAAGACCCCCTGGAGGAGGGCATGGCAACCCACTCCAGTATTCTTGCCTGGAGAATCCCATGGACAGGGGAGCCTGGTGGGCTACAATCCGTAGGGTCACAGAGTCGGACAAGACTAAAGCAACTTAGCACAGATGCACATTAAAAAGATTTAAAAAGTCCATCCGTGTCTCTACAGATGGACCAATTTTGTTCCTTTTTATGGCTGAGTAATATTTCTTTGTATGTATATACCATATCTTCTTTATCCATTCCTCTGTCAATGGACATGTAGGATGTTTCCATGGCCTGGCTATTGTAAATAGTGCTGCAGTAAATATTGTGGTGCATGTGGATTTTTAAATTATGTTTTTCTCTGGATATATGCCCAGTAGTGGGATTGCTGGGTCATATGGTAGTTCTATTTTTTAAGGAACCTTTATACTGTTCCTCATACTAAGGAGGGAAGGAGAGTGGAATGGATTGGGAAATTGGGATTGGCATATATACACTACTGTGTTTAAAATAGATAAACAATGAGAACCTACTGTACAGCTTACAGAAACCTACTCAGTACTCTGTGGTGACCAGAATGGAAAGGAAATCCAAAAAATAACCACACACACATATAGCGGATTCATTTTGCTATATGGTAGAAACTAACACAACATTGTAAAGCAACTATACTCCAATAAAAATGAATTTAAAAAGAGAAAGAAACATTAAAAAAATTAAAAAGGAACAAGATGGGCCCACACTAGATAACCTCATTTTAATTTTTCTCTCTGGCCCTGTGATTAAATCTCTCCATTAAAATTCTGGTTTGAATGGACCCCTAGGTTTTTCTATAAATCTATTGATATCTGAATATGGAAAATAAATTAGAATTCCCAGTGCTTTCTTATAACTCTTTGCAATGTTTCATAGGAATGGAAGAGGTGTCTTCTTCGGGTTCTAAGCCAAATTCTGAATTGATTTACATCATTTTTCCTTTAAGACTAAGATGTCCTCTGGCTATATTTCTGCGTCTAGAGTTCTATTTCTTCTTTTTTTTCTTGTTCCTAAACTATTGGGTAACATTGGTGACTTTTGCCTCTCTCCACTCCCTGATTGGCTGGTTTCCAGTGTCAGAGAGATGAATGGATCCTTTTATGCAAGGAGTTTTGTAATTTAGGGAAGAACTGAGAGCTTTGCCAAAGATAGTATGTGGGCATTTTACACATATTACAGATAATGTGTACATATCAATAACATAATGAAGGTACCATTCAGGCATCACTGTGGGTGGTAGCTAAGTAAGAGACAGCTATATCTCATTTTTAATATGTTAGAGACTCTCTTTTAATTTAGTCAACAACAGTTGTTCGTCTGTTATTTAAAGTAAGTTAAAGCAGGAGATTATAAAAACAAAGTTGGGGGGAAGGCAGGAGATAAACTTTCAATTTTAACTTAAAACATATATATGTGTGTGTATATATATGTTTAACAGACACATCCAAACATTTTAAATGCTGAGTTTTTTTAATAAAAGACCAAGGACTCTTCTTTGACTATGGCTCTGTCTGTTGCCAATCCGGGGCTTCCCAGGTGGCTTAGTATTAAAGAATCTGCCTGCCAGTGTAGGAGACATAGAGACATAAGATCCTTGGGTCAGGAATATCCCCTGGAGAAGGAAATGGCAATATTCCAATATTCCTCCCTGGAGAACCCCATGAACGAGGAGCCTGGTGGGCTACAGTCCATAGGGTCACAAAGAGTTGGACATGATTTAGCAACTGAACAATGACAACAACAAATTGCCAATCCGTGTCTTATGTTTTCCCTAAGCCACATCCGTAGTGCGTTGTCAATGATTTCTAGTTTTTAGTTTCTTTGAGGGAGAGAGTCATTTCAGGACATCTGCTAAGTGAACGGAGTGCAGGATCCTTCTAGATTTTTAACATATTGTGTTGTTTTTTTTTTTAATTTGATAGCTGTCTCTCCCACATCTAAAATTAGAAAAAAATTATCATGGTAAAATACACATAACATAGAATTTAACTTTTAACCATTTTTTAGAATATACAATTCAGTAGCATCAAATTAATTCACAATGTTGTCCAACCATCACCGCTATCCATTTATAGAAAAATTTTCATCATCCTAAATGGAAACTGTGCCCATAAAAAATAACTCCACATTCCTGCTACCCCCAGCCCCTGGTCACCTTTGTCTTACTTTATATCATCATAAATTTGCCTATTCTAGGTATCTCGTGTAAGCGAAATTGTACAATATTTGTCCTTTTGTGTCTGGCTTATTTGACTTAGCATAATGTTTTCAAGATTTATCCATGTGTTAATATGTCAACACTTCATTACTTTTCATGGCTGAGTAATATTCTATTGTATGTATAGACTGCATTTTCTTTATCTGTGTATCTGTTGATGGACACTTGGGTTGTTTTTATGATTTAGCTATTGTGAATAATGATGCTATGAACATTGGTATACAAGCATTTATTTGATTCCTTATTTTGAATTCTTTTGGGTATGTATCTAGGAGTAGAATTGCTAGATTATATGATAATTCCATGTTTATGTTTTTGAGGACTCACCAAACTATTTTCCAAAAAAAAATCTTTTTTTAAAGAAACTTGTTTTATGAAGACTTTCTAAGGCATTCAGCTTGGTTCTCACAGAAGCAACAGCTTTCTTTACTTTTGGTCATGTATTTTATCAGTTTCTAGACCATCTAAAGAACTTGGAAAATTACAATATCAAGTTCAACTTGATATTGAACAGGCTTAGAAACATACAATTGATACTTGCTAAGCATGCAACTCAACTGGTAAGACCAGAAGTCCTTGGAACATACTAGAGAGTACCTTTCCAGTAATGAGTCCCAGTGTGCTGTGGGCAACAGCCAACACCTATTACAGAAAACAATGGAGAGTACTGGTTAATCTGGACAGTAAAACGGTGGCCAGTTAAGAGAGTTTTTACCATTCAACTAAATTATCTTTGTCATGATAAAACATATAAAGGAATTTAGAAATGATTGTGATTCTAGGGAAAGAAAACCATCTAAGACTGTTAACATCAATATACTAGTTGGGACTCTAGCAGAAGAAAGGCTGACAGAAAAGGCTAAATAGAATGGGAAGTTGAGCAAGGTCGTCATTTTTGTGTCAACTCTTGAATTTAAGAAAATTCTACTCGATAAATGCAGTGGGTTGATTTTCTTTCCTTACAACTTAATTTAGCGTGGGTGATAAGTGGAGGATAAACAGGGAATACGGAGAGTGTGCCTATTCTTAGAAAATACCTTTCAAGTTAAGATTCGAGACTTTGGGATGTGATTAGAAGGTTTTCTAGCCAGTTCTGAAATTAAATCACCGAGCTGTAGGAGGAGTGCTTTTATGCAGCATCATCCATGCTTATTGGTGACCCAAGTGATTAAAGGTTTGGGAAATTGGCCCTCTAAATATGGGCTAAAGGAATTGGGTTTATTTAGCTTAGAGAGGGAGACTGAGCATGCTGAGGGGGACTTAATAATAGTCTCCAAGAATATGAGGAATATTCTATGAGTGATGGAAAGCAGCTGTTTCCTGTTTCCACTAAGGACTGGATAAGAAAGAATGGAGTTAAATTGCAACAAGTGGGTTTAAGAACTCCTTGGCCATAAAGTTCAAGACAACAAACCCACAAGACCAAAGTCATTTCTCTGTTTCAGAATTTGGTAGCTCACTGACTGTCTTTCTTGGTGGTTTCAATTGGCCTGTTCTTGAACTAGTAAAAAGATATGGAGGACCTTTCACCCGTGTGAGAGTATGAGGTTGTGGATGTTGGAACCTACCAGTGTTCTGTGGCTGAGGAAGCACTTATCTTCTAGTAAGATTTAAAAAGAAAAAAAAAAATCAGAATCTCTTTGCTCCTCTTTGATTTGATTTTAAAGTCAGATAATCTAGATCTACCTTCTCTATAAAGATGCATTTAATTAGATTTGCTAGTGTGCATTTTTTCTGCCCATGTTGTCAATGTGGTCATGAATTTTTTTAAAAATTCCGTATTTTTAGTGAGATTCTGTCTATTTGTATATATACACATATGTGAAAAGTGAAAGTGTTAGTTGCTCAGTCCTGTCCAAATGTTTGTGACCCATGGACTGTAGCCTGCTAGGCTCCTCTGTCCATGGAATTCTCCAGGCAAGAATACTGGAGTGGATAGCCATTCCCTTCTCTGTGGGATCTTCCCAACCCAGGGATCCAACTCAGGTCTCTTGCATTGCAGGTGGATTCTTTACCATCTGAGCCACCAGGGGAGGCCCACATACAAATACACACACACATATAGATGTATGCATACATATAGATGTATACAGACATATATGATATCTTAAGTTATGAGATATATACATATATCTCACAGATACATATTGAAGATATTGATATATAATAGATATATACTTATCAGATGTAATTAATTCAACAATGAAAGCAATGTTTTGTTCTAGACAGTGCATCTAAGTATTAGGTATATGAAGATGAGTAAGATATACACTATGATAATTAGAGCTTCCCATGTGGCACTGGGAAAAGCTGGCTTAACACTCAACATTCAAAAAGCTAAGATCATGGCATCCAGTCCCATCACTTCATAGCAAATAGGCGGGGAAACAGTGGAAACAGTGACAGGCTTTATTTTCTTGGGCTCCAAAATTACTGCAGATGGTAACTGCAGCCATGAAATTAAAAGATGCTTGCCCCTTGGAAGAAAAGCTGTGACAAACCTAGGCAGTGTATCAAAAAGCAGAGACATTACTTTGGTGACAAAGATCCATCATGTCAAAGCTTTGGTTTTTCCAGTAGTCATGTATGGGTGTGAGAGTTGGACCATAAAGAAGGCTGAGAGTCAAAGAACTGATGCTTTTGAACTGTGGTGTTTGAGAAGACTTTTGAGAATCCTTTGGTCTGCAAGGAAATCAAGCCAGTCCATCCTGAAGGAAATCAGTCCTGAATATTCATTAGAAGGACTGCTACTGATGTTGAAGCTCCAGTACTTTGGCCACCAGATGCGAAGAGCTGACTCATTAGAAAAAACCCTGATTCTGGGAAAGATTGAAGACAGGAGGAGACAAGATGGTTGGATGGCATCACTGACTCAATAGACATGAGTTTGAGCAAGTTCCAGGAGATGGTGAAAGACAGGGAAGCCTGGAGTGCTGCAGTCCATGGGGTCGCAAAGAGTCGGACACAACTGAGTGACTGAACAACAAGTGACACTAGTGGTAAAGAATCTGCCTGCAGTGCAGGAGACATGAGAGACGTGGGTTCAGTCCCTGGGTCAGAAAGATCCCCTGGAAGAGAGCATGGCAACCCACTCCAGTATTCTTGCCTGGAAAACTCCATGGACAGAGGAGCCTGGTGGGCTACAGTCCATAGGGTCACAAAGAGTCAGACATGATTGAACTGACTTAGCATGCACATGTTAATTAGGAACAAAGCAAGTACACAAAACATTATGAAATAATACATCATGAAAGAAAGTCAGCTAAAGGAAGAAATTTACAGATGGAAAGGTGAGCTTTGGGAATGTTACAGTTTTCAGTCAGTGAGACAGATGGAAATGCCTGAAAATGTCTTCTCAACTATTGTTTCACCCTTGTTATTCTATGTTGGGTGAATTGTACTGTTTTTCCTGAATTGGATGCATAGTATCTTATTTCCACAACTGGGAGTATTCCCAAGGCAGGAAATCAAATCAAGGTTTGATTTCCAGAGGATATAACTGTTAAGTTGCATCTTGAAAGTTATAGGTATGTCAGCATTAACTACATATATGTCCCACGTGGTATATTTTCATCTTCTCCCAACATTTACTATAATTTTGTTAGAAATATTTGCCTCTGTCAGTGACTGTTTTCTGTCATCTGGAAAGAGGTAAGGGTGAATCGTGATCCAAGGGGACTCTCACAACTCTTTTGGCCTTCAAGAATCCAGCATCAGAGTTGAAAAAATAACTTGGAATTGCTTTGAATCATTTGTTCACTGTGAGGCTTTGGGCAAGTTATTCAACCTCTCTGAGTTTCGGTTTCCTTCATCTACCTGACAGGATTAAATTAAATGAAATAATGTGTGCCAAACTCAGGGCCCGTGTACTCAGCCCTTAAGTCATGTTTCTTTTCTTCCTTTAGTTCACAAAGGGCATCTCTTGTATATGGTAGATCATGATTACCTCTAGATTTTCTGCACATAGTGGGGTTTGTTGCACTTGAGAGGTAGGCTTGTAGAGTAAGGTTAGTCTAAAGATTCATGAGGGTGTCTGAGGTCCAGTTTTATGATTTTTTGCCCTATTTTGTACTTACTTAATCCGGAAGAAGCTCTGATACTTTGGCCACCTGATATGAAGAGCCAACTCATTGGAAAAGACCCTGATGCTGGGAAAGGTTAAAGGCGAAAGGAGAAGGGGGCAACAGAAGATGAGATGGTTATATAGCAACACTGACTCAATGTACATGAACTTGAGCAAACTCTGGGACATAGTGAAGGACAGGGAAGCCTGACATGCTGCAGTCCTAGGCACTGCAAGGAGTTGGACACAACTTAGCGACTGAACAACAATCCAGAAAAAAAAAGTCTACTATAATGCCAAATTTCCTAGGAAGTGTCTGCTGTTGGGCTGCTTGAAACCAATGATGTGCACACATGGGAGGAAAATGCATTGTAAAATCTGAAGGAACACTATGCATTTTTGTTTTACAAGGTTTAAAGGAGCATAAATCAATTTTCTAGATATGCAGGCAATCCTATTAATAGACATTGATTAAGTCAAGTGCTGTGCTTTGAAATGATATCAAATTGAAGATCCCAGCCCTGGCAAGGTTTATGAACTTGTTGGAGAGACCAAACACATAAACATGAAGCAACCACATCACGGTTAGACTCAATCTCAGGAAGTAAATATAAAGCAACAGGGCTTGAGCCCGTAAGTACTGAGGAAAGGCAGGATACAGGTTTGGGTAGGGATTTAATATAGTTCTTGGAGACTTAGACTCGTGGTTTGACTGGTTCATAAAACACTATCATTTAAAGACAGACAGAAAGTTTTTTTAAAAAGCAACTTAAAATGTTCACTTCCTATAGAAACCTAAGAACAGCCTGCAGTTGCTCTTAACTTATTTGAAATAAATGCATCTTTCTAAATTGTTAGCGTTCAGGCTGATTTCCTTTCAGACTCTCCCTCCACACCATGCCAGACTGCTCCTGCCCAAATTCGTTCTTTGTCTGCGGGATGTGGAATATCCTTATAAATCATAACAAGTCACAGGGAGAGTAAAAATCCCAGCTAGAGACTTACCTCCAAAGTTGAGGCATGTCCCATATTTTATTAAAATGGCGGTGGATTTAGGAACCAAGATTAAGGCCTTTGTCTCTTTATTTGAAGAAGATTTATATTCAGAGCCTTCCGAGGGTGAGCCCGGATCCTCTGACCTGGACTGGTCCTCTGGTCCCTCCCCACATCCCAGCTCCCCATATGAAATACGGTCGGGAAGCAGAACAACAAAACCATTAACTTAATAGCATAGAATTTATGGCTGAAATCTTGCAAAGCTTGTGTCAGCAGAAGAAAATAATTACTGTCACTTTCTTTGAGACACTTGGCTTTATGGTTCCTGTCACCTTTATCAAAACACATGGCTGATTTAGTAGCTCTATTTTTCATGGCAAATGGCCTGGTGTTACTTTTTTATGCATGTGGCCGTGCCCATGAGATGACAATACTTGGGTAGACTGGAGTGGGACTCAACTTAGATAGTGAATTGGGATACTGTTAATAGTGTGGGTTTAGTCCTGCTGTCAGTATGCCAGTTGAGCTTTTTCTCTTGCCCTTTCCTCCTCTAGATTCTCAAATCCAAAGATTTAACATCTCCAACCCAGCGCTACATCGATAGCAAAGTCGTGAAAACCAGAGCAGAGGGCGAATGGCTCTCCTTCGATGTCACCGATGCTGTTCACGAATGGCTCCACCATAAAGGTGACCACTGCTCTCTGTTTTCCTCCTTTGATGTTCAGTGATCCTAAATTATTTACAAAGCACTGGCAGGTGGAGGGGTATTAGATGCCCAGAAAAATGACCTCCTCGACTTCATGTTTTCCAGACAGGAACCTGGGATTTAAAATAAGTTTACACTGTCCCTGCTGCACCTTTGTGCCATCGAATAATTACATCATCCCCAATAAAAGTGAAGAACTAGAAGCACGATTTGCAGGTAAATGAAACTTGGGCAAAGGAGGTGGGGGAGGGAAGGCCTCTGTCGATAATCTTCTGGGGGAATGAGGTCAGTTTGCGTGTGAAAATGAGATTGCAGTTGTTTGGTCATTTGGTCAAAGCTATCGTTGGGGTAAGATCCATGAGGGCAGAAAGGGATTGGTTTCCAGTTTACATTGCTCAAAGCATAGTGATGACTTGGCAATACTAATTGACAGACTTACCAGCCTTCCAGACTCTTAAAGAACCTGTTAAGCCCTTCATTCTTCATTTAAGCAAACCAGCATTCCCTCAGTGCTAATGTTATAGAAGAAAAAGATAGCATGCATTCAAGTACATCCATTGATAATGCTCCCAAACCCAACATCAGGAATCCACCACTGGATTTCTCAGAAGGACGTCGCCTCCTGCCACAGCCTCTGTAACTAACCTGATCTGTGTCAGAACACACCCCCTTTGCTGGCTGATGCCCAGTATTCCAAGTGGCTTCCTTATCAGGCTTTCATAATACGTTTGTAAACACAGAACAGAGTTTTAGTTGCCCCCCCCCCCCAGTCTTGCTCACCTTTTAGTGAATTAGCCAAAAGTCAAAGGGGATGAGGAGATACCAAGGGTTCAAGTCATGTCTTCCACTAGATTACAAGTCATTGGATGATGAGAGGAGCAGAGGGTCTGGACCAATTGCGGG
This sequence comes from Odocoileus virginianus, assembly GCF_023699985.2. Taxonomy (NCBI): domain Eukaryota; kingdom Metazoa; phylum Chordata; class Mammalia; order Artiodactyla; family Cervidae; genus Odocoileus; species Odocoileus virginianus. The sequence continues at coordinate 56,544,651 of NC_069684.1, read as the reverse complement.
TGCAGCCCTTGCTCCATACCACCAGGTTAGGGAGCTGATCGCCCTTCCCTAACTAACCCCACCGGGGACCTCCATCCCTTGGCCAAAGGCTCCAATGGCCCTTGCTCATGGAAAAATTCTCCCAGAAGTCTAGAGATTTATTTCAGTCTCTAACCTAGTCATGATTCTTGAGAAGTACAGAGATTAAATGCTTAAGCTGGCAGTCTCTTGAGCATGCTCTGGGAAGCTCGGGTTTCTCCATCTCAGATGGAATCAGGAAAGTGTTGAGGATGCCATAAAAATCAATGAAAAAGCCCTTTCTTCACAGCTTCCCCAAACAGCATTAGGTAAGGGTGACTTCTGTTTCACTTGAACCTCATTCACTGCAGTTTAGTGTGAGGCTCCGTTTAGGTTCATGAGGAAAGTCTTTGAGTTGACCAGTCCTGGGAAGAGAGGCACCCAGCGGGTGACAAGGCATGTTCTATAGCCGTGTCATCAGTCGTCGAAGGCTTGGGCACAGCCTCCGCTGAGGACTGACTGAACTACTGAGAAAGAGTGCCCTTGGACTAGAGGTCAAAGACTCCTTCTGTAGTGACTTTCATAACCAACTCGCCCTGCCTTGGACACTGAGCTGCCTTCTGACAAGAGCCCCATTTAGCCGTGTTCCTTGTCACCGGTACTCGTCCCATCCGTTGCTGTGGGGAGTGAGCCCACTGCTGCTGCTGCTGTGTGGTCATCACTGCTGTTTGTGGCAATAGACAAAGGGGGGAAAAAAAAGGTATGGCTGATTCTACTTGATGAAGGTAAAGCTAAATGTTTATTACCCGAATGCATTTTTTCAAGGTATTGATGGCACCTCTACCTATACCAGTGGTGATCAGAAAACAATAAAGTCCACTAGGAAAAAAACCAGTGGGAAGAGCCCACATCTCCTGCTAATGTTGTTGCCCTCCTACAGACTTGAGTCCCAACAGTCCAACCGGCGGAAGAAGCGTGCCCTGGATGCAGCCTATTGCTTTAGGTAAAGGAAATAAAAAGAAAACAAAAAAGGAATTGTGTTTCTGTTTAACTCCTATCCTGCCTTCGCCTTTTGTTTTACTGAAAATGGACTTGAACTGTAACTCGTTGCTTAAAGCCAGGGATAGAAAAATAGAGCCATCGTATTTTGAAACACCAGAGGTTTGAGCAGTTATTTCTATGCTGTCTTCATCAGTTCTTTAACAACAAACCCACTATAAAGGGAGAAAACTAGCCCCTTGAGTTTCACCCCCACCCCAAGTCTCTCTGAAGCACTTTGAGGCTGAAGGAGAAAAGGAACTCTCGACTCCCAAAGCAAAGATAGGTTTATTTGAGGAGCGTGATGGTGGCTCCCTAACTGGGGAGACTCGCCATCTGAAGGAGCCTTTCCTCTCCCTGCAGGGTGTGCATGCATGCGTGTGTGCTAAATTGCCTCAGTCCTGCCTCAGTTCTGTGTGATCCTATGGACTGTAAGCCCGCCAGGTTCCTCTGTTCATGGGATTCTTCAGGCAAGAATACTGGAGTGGGCCACCATGCCTTCCTCCAGGGGGTCTTCCCGACCTAGGGATTGAACCTGCATCTCTTACATCTTCTGCATTGGCAGGCAGGTTCTTTGTCATCCATGCCACCTGGCAGGGTACCCATGGTCAGATCTCCTTCACAGACAGTAACAGTGATGAGAGAGATAGAATAAAAGTGCTATTTTTTGTGTCTTTGGCTACAGAATACGAGAGAAGGGGGAGTAACATAAATTTATCTCCTATTCCCACATGAGTTCATGGAGGGAAAGTGTGAATGTCCTTCTGTGGTTTCTTAGTGAGCCTGGTAAGAGAAAGGCTCTTTCTTTATGTCATGAGCTATGGGGTGGTGAGAGGTCCTCACTGATAAAGTGCAAGAAAAAGAGTGTTTTTTGTTTGCTAGAGCCAGTGGTTGCACTAATAAGCAAGACTCTGTGTTTCTTGATCTCTGGTTTATCCCTAGATCCAGGGCCAGGAAATGAAATAAAGGATTTTTTCTCAAAGGAAAATGCCTGAGATGGTTCTCTGTAAATAGCTGTTGTACTTCATTTTGCATTTGAAAAGGCAATAGAGGCTGGATGGTAAAACGGTGCTTTGTAGGTTGGAAGGGGCTTGGTCTCCGTCTGCCACCTTTCTGCTTATGTCTCATCCTTCAAGGGAAGGGTTTGGTTTTTGAGGACACAGGTAAGAGGGTCAGAGTATAGAACTCCCAAGGGAAAGCAGTCCAGCAAAGCACCATCACACTCCATTATGAAAGTCTCTGAGATTGCTGTACAACCATTAAAACCTTGTCTGTGATATATGCTCATATATGTATGTATGAAAGTCACTCAGTTGTGTCCGACTCTGTGACTCCATGGACTGTAGCCTGCCAGGCTCCTCTGTTCATGGAATTCTCCAGGCCAGAATACTAGAGTGGTAGTTGTTCCCTTCTCCAGGGGATCTTCTCAACCCAGGAATCAAACCCAGGTCTCTTGCATTGCTGGTGGATTCTTTACCAGCTGAGCCACCAGGGAACCCCAATGCTCATATTTATTTGTTGAATAAACAAATGAGTCATTTCTCTGGTTTGGAATAAGGGACCTGGAGTGGGACGAAAATCAGCTTTAAAATCTCCGTTGCTCTTTCTTTTATCAGAAATGTGCAGGATAATTGTTGCCTACGCCCACTTTACATTGATTTCAAGAGGGATCTTGGGTGGAAATGGATTCATGAGCCTAAAGGGTACAATGCCAACTTCTGTGCTGGAGCGTGCCCATATCTGTGGAGCTCAGACACTCAGCACAGTAGGGTAAGTATAGGCTTTACTTGTCTCTTCATTCTTGGGCTGCTGATTGTAACTGCTGATAGTTTTACTGAATAGCCTGGTGCCCTTTTGTCATCACACATAAATGGATGCTGGAGAAACCCTTTTGAATGATGAGAAAAAATTCGGGCTGTAGGTGAACTCAGAAAGCAATACTTATGAGTTTAGACAGTAGGTCTGGCCTTTCCAATTAGCCTGTAAGCAACCTGAGGACAATTTTAATTTTCTCTTTGTTTTAAGTTCTTAACAGCTGTAAGCATAAATAGGTGGAATCAATATCTTACTAAGTGTCAGATACTGTTAAAATGTGCAGGGACCCAGTTCTCTAGCTGAAAAAAGGATGTGTTATCACCCCAGTCGGGGCTATCATGCTAGAAAGAACACTGATGACTTCAATAGATGCTTTGGTGGACTGATTCAATGTTGTTGTTGTTGTTCAATCAGTAAGTCATGTCTGACTCTTTGCGACCGCATGGACTGTAGCCAGTCAGGCTGTCTGTCCATGGGATTTCCCAGGCAAGAATACTGGAGTGGGGTGCCATTCCCTTCCCAAGGGATCTTCCTGGATCAGGGATCGAACCCACATCTCCTGCATTGGCAGGCGGGTTCTTTGTCACTGAGCCCCCAGGGAAGCCTGAGTGATTCACTTGCTTGCTTGTTAAGTCGCTTCAGTCGTGTCCGACTCTGTGCGACCCCGTGGACTGTAATCCTCCAAGCTCCTCTGTCCATGGGATTCTCCAGGCAAGAATACTGGAGTGGGTTGCCATGCCTTCCTCCAGGGCATCTTCCAGACCCACAGATCAAACCCGTGGTTCTTAAGTCTCATCTCCTGCATTGGCAGGCGGGTTCTTTACCACTAGTGCCACCTGATTCACTAGTGTATGACAATTATGAAATTATTTAATTTCTTTGAACCTCAGTTTCTTATCAGTAAAAAGAATAAAAATTATTTTTTTGAAATAATAATGTCCAACTCTAGATGTGAAAAACATAAGATGATATATGTGACAATGATTTCAAAAATCAGTATCCCTAAGTCTTTTTGAATATAACCTAGAATAAATGAGAATCTGAAAATTTTATTAAGTTACTTTGATGAGGAATGAAGTCTCATTCAGAAGTCAGGTCCCAGAGTAGATGCCATGAGTTTCCAGCCCAGATTAACCAAGACTTTTTCTGTGTAATGATGATATTTTTCCAAATGCTTCTTTCCTGGTGCCTCGTCGTGTAGAATTTTAGAGGTGGAAAGGACTTGATAAGTTATTTTGTCCCACCCTGTGGTACTATCCATAAAACAGATAAATAACAAAGACCTACCATACAGCACAGAGAACTGTGCTCAGTATTCTCAGTATTTTATAATGACATATAAGGGAAAAGAATTGGAAAAAGAATATATATACACACACACACACACACACACACACACACACATATATATATAAGGTTGACCAAAAAGTTCATTCAGATCTTTCCATAACATCTTAACCCCAGTGATTTTTTTTGGCCAGCTCAATACATATATATGTATAACTGAATTACTTTTCTGTCCATCTGAAACTAACATAGCATTTTAAATCAACTGTATTCAAGAAAAAACAAAATAATCATAAGATAAAATACAAAAAATGGGTTATATTGTCCAAACCATTCATTTTTCTAAAAAAATCAGAGTCTATATCATGTAGATGACTTACCCAGGATCAAACCAAAGCTTAGGACGCAAGACTCCTGGTTTTATAACCAGGCCTGCATCTGCTCTGTCTGGGCTACACACTGGGGTTATGCCTCTGTAAATCTTCTTATTAAAGGAGCATTAGAAAAATTGCCTTTCACTGCAGGGTAGGAAAATGAATCCGCTGCCAAAAAGAGATCGCATAATGCGTTCAGCTGAATTCGAGAGTTTGGGGAATATCCATTATTTTGGACAATCTGTCTTAGAAAATTCCTCTTGTATTCAGTGGAAGAATCACGTGTTGGTGGAGGATAAAGTCTATTTATTGATAAATGCTTACGTCCACAAAACTTTCAGTTGACAAACACGGCCCCCCTTCCTTCAGATGTTTTGCCGACTACCCTGGAGATTTTTGGCTCTCGGGACTGACCACGTGGTTGGCCATGTGAGGGAAGCTTGCTCCTGCCTGTCCCTTTGTCTGAGCTCTCAGGCCAGGCTGTTTCAGCTGGGCTGTGGCAGCAGTAGCCGTAATGTGGGAAGGCCCAGTTGCCAAGTAGAAACATAATTCTCCTTCTTGATACACAGAGGGAGTGTGTGAAGGCTGAGACCATGCTTGTTTTTCAAGGAGAGAGGAAGAATCACTGTCATGATCACAAATATGTGGTTTGGACAGTTACCCAAAAAGCCAGAGGTAGCTTAATAAAGTAGTCAGTGTTGGTGTGCTGAACAGATTTTCTGTCTTAGGCTGAAAATGTTGCTGTGGATCTCGAGGAAAAGGTCACTTGCTGTTTGACTAACACATTAATGGCATCCTTGGAAAGGTCTCTTTATCATCACTGAGGATGCGCCATACTTCTGTTGGTAGAAGTCATGTGCTCTTTTGATAGAGGACAGGGTTAAAGGTACAGCACAAACTGTAGAACTTCCTTTTCATTCTGTTTTCAGACTGGCTATCCACCCCTCCAACTTACCAATTACCATTTACCACATGAAAAGTTAAATGGAGGGTTGATTATCATTATTATGTTTTTATTATTAACATCATTGTTATAAGCAAAATGTAACCAACTGGATAATTAAGAACATAGATTGTTTCTGAGGGTATTTTTTCACATGCTTGTATTTATGAAGCAATGACAAATGAAAAAAATTTGAACTTTTTTTTCTTTTAAATGAAAATTTTAGGTGACATTAAATTGGCCTGAGAAGACACTTAGTGTAGAAATATTTCACACTGCAGACAGGTGTCTTTTGCTCTACCTAAGGATAGATTAGCATTCTGCTAAGAATTTTAATAAAGAAAAATTTATTCTCTTACTTATTTGTGTATTTGTTTCTTCACCTAGCACATGAGTCTTATTTTGTCCAGAGAAGACTTACTAGGGCTATAAGGTTTAAAAAAAAAAAAAAATGAGGTGTGTAGAGTACCTGACTCAAGGGAACTCTTCATCGGGTGGGAATTGAAAATATCTACTCATGAAACAACTTCAGTTATGAAGCAGTGTAGTGCTGGCTTGTGCTTAGTCACTCAGTCGTGTCCGTCTCTTTGTGACCCCATGGACTGTTGCTCACTAGGCTCCTCTGTCCATGGGGATTCTCCAGGCAAGAATACTGGAGTGGGATGCCATTCTCTCCTCCAGGAGATCTTCCCAACTCAGGGATTTTCCAGGTCTCCCGGAATTGCAGATGGATTCTGTAGCTCAGTTGGTAAAGAATCCACCTGCAATGCAGGAGACCCCAGTTCGATTCCTGGGTTGGGAAGATCTCCTGGAGAAGGGAAAGGCTACCCACTCCAGATTCTGGCCTGGAGAATTCCATGAACTGTATAGAGTTGCAAAGAGTCAGACATGACTGAGCTACTTTCACTTCACTTCACTTCACTTCTTTACCATCTGATCCACAAGGGAATCCCAAGAATACCGGAGTGGGTAGCCTATCCCTTCTCCAGGGGAACTTCCCAATCCAGGAGTCAAACTGCATTGCAGGCAAATTTACAAGACCAAATGCCAAGTTTGGTATTTGGACCTAGTTTTCTGAGGGCCTGGGAAGTGCAGATAGCAAAGCTATGCTCAAAGTAAAGACTCATTGGAAAAACTGGAAAATCTGTTGAATGAGCAATTTTGTCCAATGTATGAAAAAAGGATTCTGTGAAAATGATAAATTCAGGGATTCTTGGGGACGCCTCCCCATTTGACTATAATTGGAGAAAAAGTAAAGTGTAAGCCCCAAATCATTTAAATTGCCTACTCAGTACTGGAACTGATGACATTGTGCAGTGGTTCTATTTAAAAATATCTGCCTTAGTTTTTTAAGGAATCTCCACACTGTTCTCCATAGTGGTCAGGATGGAGGGGACACATGTATGCCTATGGCCAATTCATATTGATAATTCATATTCATATTGTATGCAAAAACCATCACAATAATGTAAAGTATTCTCCAATTAAATAAATAAATTTAAAAAATAACTACCCTTATTTTTGTTTGGGCCTTTCCTATGTTTTCTTTCTTCTCCTGCGTTCTTTCAGGTTCTCAGCTTATATAATACCATAAATCCAGAAGCGTCTGCTTCCCCTTGCTGCGTGTCCCAAGATTTAGAGCCGCTCACCATTCTCTACTACATTGGCAAAACACCCAAGATCGAACAGCTTTCTAATATGATTGTCAAGTCTTGCAAATGCAGCTAAGATTCTCAGAAAAGTGACAAGACGATAATCGCACGATGATGATGGTGATGATGGTGACAAAGGCAATGTTTGTAACAAGAAAACACAAGAGAGCCTTGCTTCATCAGTGTTAAAAAAAAATTGAAAAAGCGGTACTAGTTCAAACACTTTGGAAGTTTGTGTTCTGTTTGTTAAAACTGGCATCTGAAATGAAAAAAAAGTTGAAGGCTTTACTCTATATTTTACCTACTCTGTAAGTGAGAGAGACAAGAAGCAAAACCTTTTTTTTCTTAAGAAAAAAATAAACACTGGAAGTATTTGTTAGTGTTAATTATGTGAAAGAAAAAAAACAAACAAACAGGAAAATCCCGTTCAGTGGAGTTGCTGTACATATGTTCTTATCCCATGCCTCACTTGATTTTTCTGTATTGCTATGCAATAGGTATCTTTCCCATTCTTACTCTTAGAGTTAACAGTGAGTTATTTATTGTGTTACTATATAATGAACATTTCATTGCCCTTGGAAAATAAAACAGGTGTAAAAAAAGTGGAGACCAAATACTTTGCCAGAAACCCGTGGATGACTTAAGGAACTTGAACTTAAACGGGCCAGCAAAAAGGTCATATTAACAAGATGAAAGATGCGAGTGAGATCTATTATATGACCGAGCGAGTCTGCATAAAGAGAAAGACCCTGCAAATACATGCTCTGTACCAACTGCCCGAGGAAGCTTCTTGTAAGGTTCAAAACTGAAAAGCCTGTTAATAAAGGAAACTTTCAGTCAGATTAAGTCTGTAAGATTTTTTTGTTCTCTTTAATTGTAAATGGTTCTTTGTCAGTTTAGTCAACCAGTGAGACGTTGAGATGTTTAGATACGTACTGGTCAAACTTCAGACCTTAAAGTATTGCTGTGTAGCTGCGCTCTAGATTTTTCTTTCGTTTCGGTGTATGTAACCATACCTATATTATTACAATAGATGGGTATAGAAGCCAGTATAATTGGAAACACAACTGCAGATCTCTTTTGCAAATGATGAAATCAAAACATTAACTACTTTATGTGTAATGTGTAAATTTTTACCATATTTTTTTAATGTTCCATAGTAACACCAACTCTGATTTAGATTGGACTTAAATTTGGGCTCTTTCTCATGATTGTTGGGAATTGTGTGTTTCCTTTAGCTGGCCAGAACTTTTGAATAAAGCCCCAGTATTTCGACTTGCACTACAAATACATGTTTGATAGTATTTGTTCCACTTGTGCTTGTTCATTGTCCATTATTAGACATAAACTACCTGAGTCCACTTGTCCTTTTTTTTTTCTTTTATAAAAAGACATAGTTTTCCTTCATTTTCTAAGCATCATTACTAATCAGTTCAGACATTAACAAGCTTCTATTTTAGGAAAATTGGGGATTATAGATACATAGATAATTGAAGTGAAATGTTTTAGTTTTAGCAAGGGCTTAAGGATCTGACTGGAACTCAGAGTCTTAGTGACTGGTTTAAGAAAGGTGTCTCTAACTTGGTTTAATCAGTATTTTCACAGAATTCTGCTGTTTAAAAAAAAGCAGACAGATCACAGGAAACAGCTTTTCCTTTAATCTAGTTTTTAGTGTTCAGGGAAAAATGGAAAGATTAACATTTTAGTTGATGGTTTTAAGGAAGAAAAAATAAACCCATGTCAGCATAAGTCATTTAGTGTATTTCACTGAAATTAAGGTTTTTATAGATGTTCTTTGAAGGTTGAAAAGGCACAGGGCAAATTCTCCCATGATCAAAAAGTCCTTTCTTTCCTCTGAATGTGACTTACCAAATCAGAGGCTAGAATTTACCTTGCTGAAATACATGATTTGCTACATTTTTGCAGAGGAGGTAACCTTGGGTTTGTAGGATATGTCAGTTTGTCAGTTGTCACTTATTTAGCTTTAGAATAATCATTAATAGTAAGACAATGGAATATTTGCAGTTTTACCTAAAGAGCAGCACAGTGAGGTGTGAATCCAGAGTGAAGTTGTTTGATATAGAATTTTTCTTGGAATTTCCTGGCCATTATTAAAATGACAAATTGGATTTGTTTGAAAACTGGAAAAGCAAGAGATAGGATGCCACAATACCAAACAACCTTTGGATTGGGTGAAACCCAATCCCAGATTGGAGTGTGTTGATTTTTTTTTTTCTCTTCCACTTTTCTATTCATTCTATGTAAATCACTTTTATTTCTGCAGGTATTTTCTTTTCAGATAGAATGACATTTTGTTTTGTATTATTTTGTCTTTCCTCATGAATGCACTGATAATATTTTAAATGCTCTATTTTAAGATATCTTGAATCTTTTTTTTTTTTTTTTAGTTTGGGGGGTTCTATAAGGCCTTTATTTCCCATAAGTAAATATTGCCATGAGACGGGAGGGAGGTGGGAGGGAATGGGGAAAATGTTAGTATGTGGGTGGGATGGGGCTACAGTTTTTCTGTGTTAAACAGCAATGCAGTTTTATGGTTGGCATGATTTTTTTTTTTTAAATGGAACATAAGAATAGCTGTTTTGTATTTTGATGACTGATTACGCTGTATTTTAACACAATGTATGTCTGTTTTTGTGGTGCTCTAGTGGTAAATAAATTATTTCAATGATATGTCGATGTGTTTTTCCTGTCCATTGTGGAGATCAGAGAACGCTTCTAATGCAGAGAGCGTAAACTCAAGCTAGAAAAGTCATACCAGCTTTAAGATCGTGCTTTTTTTTTTTCTCTCAAAGAGGTTCAGTCCAGAGATGTCATACTTTATAGTTCAAGAGCCAGGATGTATCTATCAAAGCCTGAAGAAAGCCCTGTGCAGTCTTTTTATTCCCTTGTTTATTGCTATTTGGTAATTGTTGGAGATTTAGTTTCCATCCAGCTTGACTGTCTACCAGAAAAAAATGCAGAGAGATGTTTGGACCATGCCTTGGCTTTCTGATCCTATGTTCTGCCAACCCCAGGGCCAAAAGAACTGGTCTAGACAGTATCCCCTGCAGCCCCATAACTTGGATAGTTGCTGAGCCAGCCAGATATAACAAGAGCCATGTGCTCTTCGGGATTGATCGTTGAGAGCAGCTACTCCTCTCTCTATTTCTCCCCTACCGCTGTACCAAAAACCCCTTATTCCCGCAAGCTTCCTTGGCTGTTCCCTACAAGACCAGACTTTGCAAGCAAGTTGCCAGTCTCTTAATAAATAGAACTAATTAAAAAAAAAAGTCATTGTGGCTCTATCTGATTGCCCGCTTTATCTCATGAGAGAACTAGTTTGTGCCTGTTGTCTAAAAACATCACCTAGAAACAAACCATCCATTCAGGTGAATAGGTAGAACAGAAGATGGTTCCTTTCCTGCCATTTGTGTTTCATCTTTTATATTCAACTCATAGAGGAAGTGTTTCACTTTGAAATAATTCGTGTGTGCTCTGCAGGGGGCTAGTACCAGGCCAGTACCACCCCACATCACCTTTATCTGACACGTGAGAATAAGAAAGTATCATAGGGTTCTGAAAAGAGTCACCTAAGAGCTATATCAACTTGGACAAATTTGTCAGCCACTCTGAGCCTCTGTTTCCTTATCTTTAAAATGAGGATGAGATGACCTGCTTTACAGGGCTTTGCATGTTTGTTTCTGTGCCCTTCCTATTTTTAAGTAAATGGACGTCCAAAAAGTACTTTGGTGTTTGGCCTGTAGTTGATGGTCAGTAAATCATAGTCTTAACAACATTTCCCAAACCGAGCTGGTTTGGGCTCTGCAATCCTGTTGTAATGAACTTTTTAACGTCTGTTCAGACTTTAAGTTGGGGCCATATTTCTTCCTCTTGTTACTAACTGTGTAACCTCTAGACCCTAATCTCCTCAATGAATCAGGCCATCAGTCAATTCAGAGAATATTCTGTCACTCTGTTTCTTAACTGTTTGGTCACATGACTGACTAGAAATTGTTTCAGCTGGTGGGGAAATGTTCAGGTAAGACTCTGCTTCCAATCCACCAACTGAATTCAAAATAAGAAAGTCAAGGTGGTTAGTTGAAGGGCCCGTTTTCTAAGATGATGGTTGTGAGAACTCCAGTTTGTTGAGCACCCACCAGCTATGTTCTCTGTTATCTTACTTAATCTCACATATCACCCTAGGATGTAGGGTTTTTTGATAGAATTCCATTTTACAGAGAGGTAAGCAGACTCAGAATGGTTAAATGACATGTCCAAGGTCACCCAGTTTGTAAGAGGAAGGTTGAGAACTTCATTGTTCGATACACTAGCTACTAGCCATGTGTAACTTTCAAGCAATTGAAATGTGGTGAATCTGAACTGAGTTATTCCAAGGTATAATATACAAATCATTCTTTGAAGACTTAGGACAAAAAAGAAAGAATGTAAAATGTCTCATTACTTTTTTATATTGATTACATGCCTGAATAATACTATTTTGAATATATGGGATTAAATAAAGTATATTATTGAAATTATTTCACCTGTTTCTTTTTATTTTTTTAATACAATTATTAGAAAATTTAAACTTACACATGGGACTTGTACCCTATGTTCTATCTCTCCAGAATTTCTTTTTGATTCTTAGAACTTCCCCATCTCTCTGCTTACTCTGCCCATCTCTTCTTGCATGCCATCTACTTTATCCATTAGAGCCCTTTGCATATTGTTGTTGTTCAGTCACTAAGTTTTGTCTGACTCTTTTCACCCTCATGGACGGCAACACGCCAGCCTTCCCTGGCATATTAATCCTGGTTGTTTTAAATTATAGATCTGGTAATTCCAACATCCCTGCCATGTCTGCAACCATCTGTTTCTTCATCCTTGGAGGGAGGTGGTTTGCCTGGTTTCCTCTTCTCTTTTTTGGATCCAAGAAGATTTGCTGATTTTTTTCAGTCTTTTCAGCTTTTTATTAGTTGTTAGGACAGAGTGGTGACTCCTAAGCTCCTTACACGTGGAGCCAGAAGTTCTTTCTACCTCTGTTAGACAGCTCTCTATTAGAGTAGAGAATAGAATGGTGTAGAGTTCAATAACAGCTCTGTTCAAAGACTAAGCTATTCCCATAAACTGTATGACCAGCTTTTGTTTTTGTAATTAACCTATGATTAAACAATACTGAGTCAAACACTATAAGACTGTTTTTGTAGGTTGTGATTTGTTGAATGTTGCCAATTGTTTAGGGTTCAACCTATAAAACCTAGGTTCAACCTAATAGTTGGAACTGATTGACAGATGTATTAATGAAGATACAAATATCGTAGAAACTCTGCTGGCAAAGCTCTAGATAAAATTAATGGTTACATATCAGCAAAGCACTACTAAGACAGTACAGCCTGTTTCTAGGGTAAAGAGACTATTGTGGCAAATATTTTCAGTTCATAGAAATCTTCATTAACATACCTGTAATGATGTTTTCTACTGTGTTGAAGTGGGCTGGGAAAGCCAAATACTCACTGTGCTCCTTCAGGTCACTGAGAAGACATTGCTTTCCTATCCGTGAATAAGCTGTACCACCTTTACTAACAGGTCTTGGAAGGGTGGATCCAGACTTTGTATTCTGGAAGCTTATATAAGGGAGGATTTTGTTTTACAAAAAATTAAAATTGCAAATACAAAAATAGAGTCAGAGCCTTCAAAAAGGTCCATAAAAGTGAGAAGCTAGAACATTTTGAGCTGTAAGAGCTTCACTGAAACTGGCCTTGGGGCTTCGAGCTAGCACATGCCTTTGTTCCTATCAGATGGCCACCTTGTAATTCTAGCAAAAATGAAATCCCATCTCTTTCAGTCCTCTGTTAAATCACATCTTGTTGCTGATCAAAGGAGAAAAAGACCGTGGTTTTTCTAACATTCTGGATCAGAGGAATAGAAGTGATGTTATTTTTATACCTCTTTTGAAACACCCTATTAGATTGGAGATACAGTTCATATAAATATCAGGTAGTTGTATCAGGGGATACGAATAACTTCTGAAATTGCAAATTTAAATTAACTTTGTTTGAAAGGAAAGAATTGCTCTGATCTCTTCCCCTCCCCCATTGGGATGATTGTGCCTGTGTCCTTATTTCCCTGAAACACTATGTAGTTGGTTTCTCTATTTCAGCAAATAATGGTTGTTTGGAGAAGAGATGAGTGTGTTCCTGTAATTGGGCAGAGACCTAGTAAAAGGAACAGAATGTCCTGAGGGAGACTGTGTGATCAAAACTAGGAAAATCATTCAGGCCAAGAGAAGAGACATAATTAAACAGCAAAGCAGAACATTAGTGGGCAAGAAAAAGGCCCAATACCATTTCTGAGGCTTTTCCCCCAAAGTGGGATTTTTGTCTCCCATAGATGCCAACCCAACTAGAAGGACACAGATGGGTGACTCAGGTGACATTGTAAAGTCTTGGCCAGCCCTAGAGATGGAAACCCTCTCCTCAGGCCCAAATCTCCATTCTGATTCATATAGAAAGTCCTGAATCTCAGGATGTTAGGAGCAAACAAGTTAAGATATTACATAATCCCATTCAGCTCTGAAGTTGATGTGAAGTCATGTAGTTTGGCTTGTCCTCAAGCATGGGTGTAACACTAATTTCTTCATTTGAAGCAAAATTAAGTGAAAGTACAGAAAATGGAGGAGCACTTTCAATCAAGCAGTGGTTGTCCATTTCATGAAGTAATAAATTTTACATCACCAAGTGTGTACATCTTCTACTTGCTCACACCCTGGTGTCCTCCAAAGCCACTGGCTACATTCAGATTCCTACAAAGGTAAAATACAGAGAGAAGGTGGCATAGCAGATCTGAAGAAGACCCAGGGAGGTCTGGCAAACCCTTGACAGCAGGCTCTTACAGTCAACCATGAGGAATTATTCCTATAGAATTTTCCCCAAGGAGATTAGCTAGGTAGGTAGGTAGGTAGATAGATTTTTTTTTTTTAACATTTATTTTAATTTTAGAATCCTTATGGGTGTAGTGCAGGAAATAATTCCAACCAAAGGTGCTAGTGAAACGGGGGGGAGGAGGGCAGGGCACAATCTTTAAAAGAATGACAAAGCCCAAGGACACAACGCAAACTAATTAGAAGCAAATAGGTCAAGATGGTGGATGAGTCAACTTCCACTAGATCTTGAGCCTGAGTGTATGCTCATTGTAATACATTAGCATGCTAAATGATACACCCATCAGGCCATGACAGTTCCAAGGCTAATCTTAAAAGAGTGAGTGATGTCCCAATTCCTAGAAATCTCTGCCTCCTCCCCCAAATAATTGGAATAATCTTCCCACTCATTAGTCTATGAAATTACCCAGCCCATAAAAACTAGCCATGTCATATTTCTAAACACTCTCACTCTCTCCCTTCTTCTGAGATGGCCCGTATTCTGTCTGTGGCGTGTGTTTCTCCTTAAATATATCTGCTTCTTACCTATCACTTCATTTCCAAATTCTTTTGTGACTAAGCAAGAACTTTTAATTTACTGGGAATACTAGGATCGATTCTGATTTATTTCCACTTGATCTGAGATCTGGAATAGTGACACCAGTGAACACTCAGGGCACAGTGAAAGGGGGAGCAGTGAGGAGGGACAAGGAGGTGGACAGGAAAGGGAGGGGGTTACATGGTCACCAGACTTTATGTGCATCACACATTAAGTCAAGAGATTGGTGTCTGTATATAACACCAAAGTAGCTAAACAAATGTGGTGAGAAATACAGAACAAGTTAGTCAACTGGGCTTAAGCTCAAGCAAAAGATTCAAAGGGGAAGTTCTAATGTGCCATTGTTTTTTCAATAGGTGTCTTAAGAAGTAAAGAAGCTAGTTGCATGTGTGATGTGACTGGAAGAAGTAATTCTTTTTGCTCAGTCTCTGCCCTGCTGTGCCGGGTGTTAGGAATGGTCACATCTCACGCCCAGGAGTCTCCCTCAGAATGCTGAGCCATCCCAATCCTAAATGTCCTATTCTGGATTCATCCTCATTTATCTTAATCCTCAGCACCTACTATACAACTTGTGGCTGTGGCTTAGTCGTTAAGTCATGTCTGAAGCTTTTGTGACCCCATGGACTGTAACCTGCCAGGCCCCTCTGTCCATGGGATTCTCCAGGCAAGAATACTGATGTGGTTTGCCACTTTCTTCTCAGGGGATCGTCCTGACCCAGGGATTGAAATTGTATCTCTTACAATGCATGCAGATTCTTTACCAACTGACCCAGCAGGGAAGCCCACTGTACAACTTAGTTCATGACAAAAATCAAAGAAAAGCACGAGATGGGATTATACCCTCAACCCAACCACTGACACACTATCTGGGATGCAGAGATATCACTTTCAGTGTCTTTTTCAATTAAAAAAAAAGAGAGATTAGATGATCTACAAAGTCCTTTGTCAATTCCTTTTCTTCTTTTTCCTGGTTGGTAGGATGCTCTGTGTGTTTTTCTATGATTGCACCAGTGAACGTGAAACAACGCTTCACTACAACTCATTCAACAAATAATTACAGAGCATATCATATACACTAGATATTTTTTCTAGGTTTTAGGTTCTAGGTTCACACAAGTGAACAAAACAGGCCCTTCAGTCTGAGCTTTCAGTAGGTGATGCTCTGGGTAGAGAGGGTTGAATTTCACTTCAGTGAAACCCTAAAGAAAGTGCTGTAATCTACCCTCCTGCTGTATTTTCCTTGCTGCAGGCGCTGAGGCTTGGTTGACTATCTCTGGCGGAAGTGGAATCAGCAGCCATTTCTTTGGCTGATTTTAGAAGAAATGGAGAAGGAAGAAGCCCTTCTTCCCCAATACTTTCTCCAGTGGAGCCAAGCCTCTCGTTTGCTGATCCAAGATGCAGCTGGGCTATAGCCCAGCACGAAGGAGTTGATAAACCGCTCTTCGTGAGGAAGAAAGACTGGAAGCATTTTGCTGCTACAAGTGGAGACTCAGCAAAGAGGGCTTCAGATGCTTCTTCCACCACAGTGAACAGTAATTAGTTCTGCACCCCAGGAGCTCACAATTTGGAGTGAAAGAAACAATGAGTCCAATTATACTTACCATTGATTTTGTTGCCAGCAGTATCATCATCAACAAAATCATCACTGCAACTTACTAAGTGTGTGTATCTTGATTTATCTCCCATGGCTAACTTGTTCCATCTAAACCAATGATTCTGAACCGGGAGCTGTTTTCCCTCCTCCCCTTCCCCCCATGGGACATCTGACAAAGTCTGGAGACATTTCTGATTGTCACAACTCAGAAAGTGCTATCGGCATTGAGGAGATAGAGGCCAAGGCGTGCAGCTAAGCATCCCTCAATGCACAGTTCAGTCTCCTTCGATAAAGAATTTTCTAGCCAAAAAAATGTCAGTATTGCAGAGACTGAAAAACTCTGATCTAGATCAAAACTTCAGCAACATTTGGTAGTTATCAAGTATTTCACAAGACAGTAAATGTTGATGAACATATTTGCAGAAATGTAGTGTGAGTAACTATAATGAGTCTAGTTACACAGTAACAGAAATGTGAGTGTCTCTGAAAGCTTTCACCTCAACCCAAGAGTCTTTTAAAGCAAGTTACTCATTAATCTGTGTCTATTACAGAGCTCCAGTTATGCTGCATGTACTGGAATGTCATTTCAACCCCAGTGTGTTCAGAAGTATTAAGAAGTCTCTCAGGAGAGAGCAAGCATCAGGAAACATCTTTATTCATAGTGAAGTGGAGTAGGACCCTTTGGGACCCTCCTGGGTACCAGTCCTTTCTGTGTCCCCCACTTGTTTATAGGAAATAAGCTTCCTTGACCTTCCCTGAGCTCCAAAAGGCAGATTTGAGGAGTTGCTGATCAGAGAAAGGAAGGAATGTAGAAACTAAGGTGGAACAGTTAAGAAACAGTAATGCATCAATAAAGCAGGATAATGCATCAATAAAGCAGGATCCGGCTTCCTCCTCCGCAGATATATGTAACAGGACCCTAGTTCTTCTGCAGGAACAAAGGCCCCTACCTGGGGGGAGGATGGTAGCTTTAAGTTGAGCACGTGATTCCTGGAGCAGGGCCCTGTTGCCTCATTACCACCCAGTCTGGAGGAAGTCTGCACACGGTGGAAGAAAACAAAGACTCTGACCCCCTCCCCAAATGATTCGCCCTTTAAAAACGTTCATGGCTGTGCATAATCTTCAGAGTCCGATTTTGGACACGAGTCTGCCCTCTCCCCAGGTTGCCAGCCTCCTGAATAAAACATCCTTTCCTTTCCAGTTAACACTTTCAAGTGAATAGCAGCCAAACTCGAGTTTGGTAACAATAGAAAATTCTATTGGGGGTGTACAAAGTTGTCTACAAAAGGCAATAATCAAAATAATTGTTGCTATTTTAAGCCACCAATTTGGGGTGGTTGGTTATACAGTGATGATAACTGAAACAGTGACTATTTTTTGCTTTTGTAATTAAGTTAGATGCATGACTTTTATCACTTAAACTAAGAGCCTGTGTAAAACAGGAACTTTAATTGGATGATCTGCATGGACTCTTTTCTCTCAAAAAATAACTTTTTGAATTCAGTCTCTCAGCAGCTTTTTAAAAATACATATTTATTTGGCTGCACAGGGTCTTAGTTGTGGCACTTGTGAACTTCAATCTTTGTTGTGGCGTGCAGGATCTTAAGTTGCAGCATGTGAATTCTTAGTTGTGCTGTCTGGGATCTATTTCAGTGACCAGGTATTGAACTTGGCTTCCCTCATTAGGAGTGTGCAGTCTTAGCCCCTCAACTACCAGGGAAGTCCCAGAAACTTTTAATATTAGCAGGATCTGTATAAACTGCTGGAGATTCAGAGATAAAAAGAAGTCCACAATTTCTGGCCACAAAGTTTTTAGTCTTCTGAAAGAACTAGGTATACAAATATTAATATATAAAGTACAATCTGGAAGTCAAAAGCAGTTAATTTATCCAATATTTATTGAGCACCTGTGATGTAGTATGCACTCTGTGGGTACTGGGAATATAGTGATTTTGAGATGACAGACACATGGAAATGATATTAGTGGATTATAATAATACATCGTGAAATGCATTAGAAATGTATTAAGGTTCTTAGTAACAAACAACAGAAAATAAGTCTAGTAAAATTATTAGATCAGACCATATGAAATTGGTTTATTGTAGGTCCCATGTAGCGCTAGCAGTAAAGAATCTGCCTGCCAATGCAGGAGACATAAGAGATGAGGGCTTGATCCCTGAGTGGGGAAGATCCCCAGGAGTAGGAAATGGCAACCCATTCCAGCATTCTTGCCTTGGAAATCTCACGGACAGAAGAGCCTGGTGGGCTACAGTCCATGAGGTCACAAAGAGTAGGTAGGACATGATTGAAGGGACTGAGCGCACACACACACACACACACACACACACACACACACACATCTGCTAATGGCCAGACATTTGTGCCAATAATAGAGAATAATTTGGGCCAATTAGGCCAAACTCTGTTACCCCGTTTCCTTCATAAGACATTTTGAAAAGTAGTGGGGTGGAAAAATGTCATGATTCCTTAGGATGGGTACTCTGTCTTGCTCAGTGGTCCTACACCAGGGTAAAAAACAGAGTCACATGGAGGAATGTAGAAACCAGAGATTCCTATGTCCATCCTAGCCTACTAAATCAGGTTATTTTTGAGGTAGAGAGGGAATTATACAGTAAAAAAAAGAAAATCTTTCAAGGAAATCTTATGTGGTCTCATGCTGGCATTTATCAATCACAGTTGAGCGTTGAACAACAGGATTTATACATGAAATTTTTTTCACTATTAAATACTACTGTATTATTCAGTCTGCAGTTGGCTGAATTCTTGGATGTGAGAGATGAAAAGTCTTGTTTGTTTGTTTTATTGAAGTATAGTTGATTTACAATGTTGCGTTAGTTTCAAGTGTATAGCAAAGTGATTCAGATATACACATACATACACATGTATACAAATATATATATATTCGTTTTCAGATTCTTTTCATTTATATGCTAAATACTAAACATAGTTCCCTGTGCTACACAGTATGTCCTTTTTGGTTATTAATTTATTAATATATATCAACTGTATATATTATACATGGATTTTCGGCTTGGGGAGTATTGACACCCCTAACTCCTACATGGTTCACTGATCCACTGTATTGTCTAAACAAATGGGTATAAATTTATGAGAAAATGGGACCATTTCAATGAGAGAGCTTCCAGACACTGTAAATATTTGAAAAGCTGTCAGTCAGAAGATGAGTATTGATAATGTTGTGTGCTCATAGACTCCCACTCACATCTCCTGGGATCTGATTGTCACAGCTCTATTCTCTGCTAAGACGTGTTTGTGGTTATGTCTCGCTCTCCAAAAGCAGTATTGCCTGTCTCTAAAAAAAGAAGCATCTTTATCTCCAGCCCATTGCGTGGTGAGGTTGGGTCTCATGGGAAAATGTCAAATATCAAACATGAAATATTTAGAAGACCAGTTTGTCATTTCCCGAAAAAGATGTATCCCAGGACGAAAAGGAGAATTGTTTCTTCACGTGATGGTGTCTGCAGGAGCTTGAAATGGAAGTTTGGCAAATGGGGTGGTCTGTGATCCATCATCTCAACTAGACATTTCCTGTGGGCCTGAGTTTTTCTATGGGAACTTTCTTGAGAGTTTCTCTGGTAGAGAGTTCTTCTCTGATGGCAGGCCTTGATTGCGTGTCCTCAAATGGTGCCGAATTCTGTTTTGCTGTTGGTCTACAATCAACTCAATCTCTCATGATAAAGAGAGCAATTCAAAATTTGTTCATTTTCCCAAAATTCAAATCAGTCTACTAATTGCTTCATCATATGTACCCAATGTAACTAGTTTTTTGATTAGTTTTCCAGCAGGGGGTTGGTGTCTGCCTATGTGCCTTTATTTGATTTTTGCCCATGCTGGATTTTCATTGCTTCTCTTGTTGCAGGGCACGGGCTCCAGGCGTGGTGGCTTCAGTAGCTGCAGCACTGGGTCAGTAGATGTGGCGCAAGGGCCACAGTTCAGGAGCAAGTGGAATCTTCCCTGACCAGGGATTGAACCTGTGTCTGCCACACTGGCAGGCAGATTCTTATCCACTTCTCCATCAGGGAAGTCCCTGCCTATGTGGCTTTAGGGAGGATTGTTGTCAGGACTGCATTGTTATCTGAGGCAAGAGGAATATTATCTGGACTTGTGGCATATGCAATGAATGTTTTCCCAACTGTAGAGTATTTGGTTCAAGCATCAGTTTTCCTTCCCTAGCACCTGTCTGCCAGGTGCAGAGGAAAACAGAGTGAATAAGCAAAGAACTGGTTTGTCTGTGTGGCCCAACATTTACTACTCAGTTGGCTCATAGGAACCAGGTTGCCGCAATTTATTTCTAAAGAAAACAGACCCTTCAGGAGGATGTGAGTGCTTGATTGACCTTTGGAGTCCCATGACAAAAATGATAAAAATGCCAACTCACAGGACCTGGCACATATAGGTGCTCAAGATTTCCGTGTCTTTTCTTTGTCTCTGTAATTGCATTATGTCCTTAACTCATGGCATCTTTCTTGGTAGCAAACTTCCCCTGTGAATATAGTGTCCTTACTTTCCTCAAACCTGTTGTAGCAAGGCTGTATTGATAGCTATTACCACAACAGGCAACGCTTGTGTAAAGATTCACTCCCAAAGTGAGCCCAGGTCTGTGGATCCCTCATCTGTCTTCACAGCTCTCCAATTACCCATTTCTCTTGGAAACCTACCCTGACACCAGTGCCAGGTTACCTCCAGAGTGCAGTCGGCCATTGTCTGTCTCCTTGGCAGGAAGATGAAATCTGATTTTTAGGGGCCAGGGGAGGTAGCAGTGTCCTGACACGTGTTGAACCGCTTCGGTATCCTGGGAATTGGCTCAGCTGGTTCTCTGAAAGTCGTCCGCCCCCTCGCCATAGCAGAACACAATTGCTTTTAAGGAATGTTTGGATAAAACATTTTCCAGGCCACATTTATCCCTTTGGAGGACTATGTTATATGTGACAACATTCCAATTTTGAGGCATGACTTGTGCCAACCCACACAGGCAATTAGAGCTGACACATTCCATGGGCTATTGGTCAAGCCCTCAGTAGACCAGAAAGAAAACCCACAAAGAAAAACTTTACCAATAAAGGGAACCAATTGGAGTCAGCCATCGAGCCTCAGAGCAGAAATTTCTTCCTCAATTTGTATGCTGGACATTTCTTCTATTTCACCATTTCTCCTGCCTAAATATCCCCAAGGTTAGGTGTGTTGGATGCTAATGTGGTAGGCGATACTTGGGCATTTCCCATCTGAGACACACAAAGCTCGGTGACTGTTTCAGAAGAGTAGAGTTGTTTAAAACTTTGTCACCTTCAATTTCATCAGTCATCCTGAAAGTGGCAATCGCCCCCACAGAAGTACACTGCAGGTGGTATAAAAAGAATCTCCCTACGCCCCTCTCCAGGACAACTGACCAGCATCAGCAAAACTGGAATGTACACAAATGATGAAGCAAACCAATGTCACCCTTGGTAAAGTTGTGATGTCATTTCCCAAATATGAATCTTGTCAACGCTTACTTAACTCTTTCTTTCACATGAATAAAATGCTATCTTGAGGTTTCTGTGATCTTTTGCAAAATAAACTAGCCATTCAAAAAAGGAAGCCTGTTCCATGGATGCTTTTGGAGATATTCACAGCTCTAGAGCACTGGTTCTGATCACTGACTTATTTTTATCATTTGTCTTTAATTATAGGAATGTATTAATTATCAAAAATGTGTGCTGTGTGCTTAGTCACTCAGTCGTGTCTGACTCTTTGCAGCCTCATGGACAGTAGCCTGCCAGACTCCTCTGTCCACAGGGATTCTCCAGGCAAGAATACTGGAGTGGGCTGCCATGTCCTTCTCCAGGGGATCTTCGTGGGATCGAACCCATGTGTCCCGCATTACAGGTGGATTTTTTTACCCCTGAGCCACAGGGAAAGGTCAATTAGCATAATATATTGGCACTAATTTTTAATTCATATTTTCTTCTAAAGGGGAATGAATTCATGTATTATCTCTGTTGGGCTCAAAATGGAATCTCTCCTGCGGCAAACCAGAAGTTAACTAAGCTTCTATACTCGGCTCTCCCAGTAAAGGGAAGTGTAAGTTATCATTGTTTGCTTTCTTAGCACATGTTACCTGACGAGGCACCAAGATTTCCCTTTATTCAGTATGCGGAAAGGAACCTTGCAATAGCCAATCTGCTTTTTCCCAAAATAACTTCCTTGTTTCTGCTCACTTTGGTTATGAAACCCTCTCAAATTGTACTACTCTTTGCAGCTTCTATCTGTTGCCCAACTGACTGCTGCCTGATTTATGAATCACTGACTAAGGCCAATTAAGATTTTTGACATCTACTCGACTGAATTTTGTTCTTTCACATCTGTATCAAAAAAGAGTATAAGTAGGAATTATCCATAGCTCTAAAATGAAATGCCACATTAAACCACACAAAGTTAAGATAAACCAAATAGAAGCTACTAAATCAAGAGCAATCTGTTGTATGCGGGGTGATTTATGTTTGTTTTTTCAAATATTATCCAGTTTTAAAAGAAAATGATTACACACATGGAGAGCCTCCAGAGAAGATGAGAGGCAGTTACCTGGGGAATATCTATGTGTTGGGTAAATATTTAAAATCCAGCCCCTAATATGTTCTTTATGGTCCCATATAGAAAAGACCATACAATAGTTCCTCTTGGAGTCAGCTGTTACTAGAATATGAAGCTTTCTTTAATGAGATTGTGAGAAAATACAGTGCATCAATTATTTCTTTTTTATTTCGGCTGCCAGTGAACTCAGAGCTAAATTTTATAGTCAAGCATAGGAGTTTCCTTAGCTTAAACAGTAGGTAGAATCTGCCCCCTCCTTCTGCTCCTCTGGGCTCTACTGCTGAGCTCCTCTCTGTTATTTTTCTTTTGGCTGTGACACATCCTTTCTGGAGATTAGTTTGTACAATGATCTTGGAGGTCAGTTTTATTATAGTCCCCCATTTTTCAGATAAAGAGAGTTGGTTGATGTGAGGTTGAGTAGACTGGCCAAAGTCACATAGGTTGATATATGACCCAGCACTTCCAATCCTGGGTATATATTTGAAAAAAACAAAAATGCTAATTCAAGATACATGCATCCCAATGTTCACAGCAGTATTATTTGTAATTGCCAGTATATGGAAGCAACCTTAGTGTCCATCCACAGATAAATGATAAAGAAGGTGTGATATGTGTATACAGTGGAATACTTGTGCTGAGTGATTTCGACTGTGTCCGACTCTTTGTGACCCTATGGACTGTATTGCCTGCCAGGCTCCTCTGTCCATGGGATTCTCCAGGCAAGAGTACTGGAGTGAGTTGCCATGCCCTTCTCTAGGGACAATGGAATACTACTCAGCCATAAAAATGAACAAAATTTTGCCATTTGCAGAAATATGGATGGACTTGGAGAGCATTATTCTAAGTGAACTAAGTCAGACAGAGAAAGACTTTGTCTTTCTGTTCAATATACTGTTCAATATCACTTATATGTGGGATCTTAAAGAATACAAAAACTAGTGAATATAACAAATAAGGCAGACTTACAGATACAGAAAACAGGCTACTGGTTACCAGTGGGGAGATGCAAAGGGAGTGGGACAATATAGGGGTAGGGATTAATAGGTACAAATTTTTATGTACAAAATAAGCTACAGGGATATATTTTACAACAAGGGGAATATAGTCAATATTTTATAACTATAAATAGAGTATAACCTTTAAAAATTGTGGCTCACTATATTTTATATCAGTAATTATATAATATTGTATAACAACTAAACTTCAATAAAAAACAAAAGAAGTCACACAGGTCTCAAGTAGAGGAGCTAATATAAAAGCAGTCAGCTGTCTCCATCTATTCCCTTAGGCAGTTCAGTCACTTAGTTGTGTCTGACTCTTTGTGACCCCATGGAATGCAGCGCCCCAGGCTTCCCTGTCCATCATCAACTCCTGGAGCTTGCTCAAACTCCTGTCCACTGAGTCGGTGATGCCATCCAACCATCTCATCCTCTGTTGTCCCCTTCTCCTCCTGCCTTCAGTCTTTCCCAGCATCAGGGTCTTTTCCAATGAGTCAGTTCTTTGCATCAGGTGGCCAAAGTATTGGAACTTCAGCATCAATCCTTCCAATGAATACTCAAGAGTGAATTCTTTTGGATTGATTGGTTGGATCTCCTTGCAGTCCAAGGGACTCTCAAGTGTCTTCTCCAACACCACAGTTCAAAAGCATCAATTCTTTAGCACTCAGATTTCTTTAATGGTCCAACTTGAATATCCATACGCGACTACTGGAAAAACCATAGCTCTGACTCTATGAACCTTTGTTGGTAAAATAATGTCTCTGCAATATGCTGTCTAGGTTTGTCATAGCTTTTCTTCCAAGGAGCAAGCGTCTTTTAATTTCATGGCTGCAGTCATCATCTGCAGTGATTTTGGAGCCCAAGAAAACAAAGTTTGTCACTATTTCCATTGTTTCCCCATCTATTTTCCATGATGTGATGGGACTGGATGCAAAGATCTTAGTTTTTTGAATGTGGAGTTTTAAGCCCACTTTTCCACTCTCCTCTTTCACTTTCATCAAGAGGCTCTTCATTTCCTCTTCCTTTTCTGCCATAAGGGTGGTATTCTCTGCATATCTGAGGTTATTGATATTTCTCCCAGAAATCTTGATTCTAGCTTGTATTTCATCCAGTCTGGCATTTTACATGTTGTACTCTGCATAGAAGTTAAATAAGCAGGGTGACAACATACAGCCTTGATGTAATCCTTTCCCAATTTGGAACTAGTTTGTTGTTCCATGTCTGGTTCTAACTGTTGCTTCTTGACCTACATACAGATTTCTCAGGAGACAGGTAAGGTGGATTGGTATTTCCATCTCTTGAAGAATTTTCCACAATTTGTTGTGGTCCACACAGTCAAAGGTTTTAGTGTAGTCAATGAAGCAGAAGTAGATATTTTTCTTGAATTCTTTTGCTTTTTCTATGATCCAGTGGATGTTGGCAATTTGATCTCTGGTTCCTCTGCCTTTTCTAAATCCAGCTTGAACATCTGGAAGTTCTCAGTTCACGTACTGTTGAAGCCTAGCTTGGAGAATTTTGAGCATTACTTTGCTAGCATTTGAGATGAGTGCAATTGTGTCATAGTTTGAACATTCTTTGCCATTGCCTTTCTTTGGGATTGGGATGAAAACTGACATTTTCCAGTCCTGTGGCCACTGCTGAGGTTTTCAAATTTGCTGGCATGTTGAGTGCAGCACTTTCACAGCATCATCTTTTAGGATTTGAAATAGCTCAACTGGATTTCCATCAACTCCACTAGCTTTGTTCGTAGTGATGCTTCCTAAGGCCCACTTGACTTCACACTCCAGATGTCTGGCTCTAGGTGAGTGATCACACCATCATGTTTATCGGGGTCATTAGATCTTTTTTTGTATAGTTCTTCTGTGTGTTGTTGACACCTCTTCTTAACATCTGCTTCTGTTGGGTCCATACCATTTCTGTCCTTTATTGTGTCCATCTTTGCATGAAATGTTCCCTTGGTATCTCTAATTTTCTTAAAGAGATCTCTAGTCTCTCCCATTCTATTGTTTGGCTCTATTTCTTTGCATTGATCACTGAGGAAAGCTTTGTTTTCTCTCCTTGCTATTCTCTGGAGCTCTGCATTCAGATGGATATATCTTTCCTTTTTCTCTTTTGTCTTTCACTTCTCTTCTTTTCTCAACTATTTGTAAGGCCTCCTCAGACAACCATTTTGCCTTTTTGCATTTCTTCTTCTTGGGGATGGTTTTGATCACTGCCTCCTGTAGTGTCAGGAACCTCTGTCAGTAGTTTTTCTGTCTACCTCTGTCTATTTGTTATTTCCACTGTATAATCGTAAGGGATTTTATTTAGGTCATACCTAAATGGTCTATTTGTTTTCCCTACTTTTTTCAGTTCAACTCTGAATTTTGCAATAAGGAGTTCATGATCTGAGCCACAGTCAATTTCTGGTCTTGTTTTTCCTCACTGTATAGAGCTTCTCCATCTTTGGCTGCAAAGAATAAAATTAGTCTGATTTTCAGTGTTGACCATCTGGTGATGTCTATGTGTAGAGTCTTCTCTTGTGTTGTTGGAAGAGAGTGTTTGCTATGACCAGTACATTCTCTTGGCAAAACTCTGTTAGCCTTTTCCCTGCTTCATTTTGTACTCCAAGGCCACACTTGCCTGTTATTCCAGGTATCTCTTGACTTTTCCAGGTATCTCTACTTTTGCATTCCAGTTCCCTATGATGAAAAGCATATCTATTCCCTTAAGTTCCAAGCAATTCAGCAGAGAAATATATTCAAATGCTAACAGTTCTTATGTCCAAGGGGTGGATCCCAGTTCTTATTTCTCTGGTTTATTATTTTGCCTTATAATCTTCAGGTAGTAAACATACAGTACTATCATACACATAATTTTTACTCAAAAGGCAAAATCATTAAATAATATTAATAAGCTAAAGCTAGTAAGCACTGCCTACTTCATAGATTTTGGTGAGGTTGAACCAGAAGATCAGGCCCTCACTTGGTAAGGTAATGCAATAATTTTGCTAGGATTGCTGTCTGATGTGTGTCTTGGTTTCGACTGCTGACTTTCTGGAGAGCCTTGAGATTGAGGGGATGAGCCCTAAAAGGACACCTGTGGGGATTTCCTTAGACAGGTGGCCAAGATGCAGTTTGGCCAGCACTGCAGCCCTAACCCCAGGGGATCCAAGAGATTTGGTGCAGTCATCCCTGTCCCTGCTTTGCACCTTCAGTCTATTTCCCTTTTGTCTACTTTCTGTCATCTGCAAAGGGTCTTCTTCTAAAAACATTTCACTCATTAAAATTAGCCCCACCTTGTCTTTTAAAAGTGGATCCACATCATACAAGTGTCTGAACGAGCATCCCTTCTGGAAGCCCCCCAGGGCAAGACAGGAATAAGTGCAGTTGGTGAGATCTTGGCAGCCAAATTGACCTCGCCTGTATGTAGCTCAGATGCTTCCTCGCCACAGAAAAGGGATTCCAAACCAGACCCAGTAAGAGCCAGTTGCGAAGGTTCACGGAATCTGAGCAGGGTGTTCAGCCTCATGCATAGTTTTGAGATGACTCACGACCCAGTGCTTCCTAAAAGAGACTCATTAAGTTACGGTAACATTTGAGAATGGTATTTATAGTGCCAATAGAAAAGAGGAGGGGCAGGTTATTTGGATTTTGCCTCTTGCTGTGTACCACCATGCTGGCTATTTCTCTTTTTCAGTTTTCAAGTTTTCTTTGTCCCCTGACCGAAAGCAAAGCCTGCAAGAGACTGCTTTCTGATGCCCCATGCCCCAGGGGCCCTGCCCCTGATGCCCTCAGAGCCTCTCAAGAACTCAAGTGTTCCTAGTATATCTCCCCCTATCAAACCCTCACCCCAGACCCTCAAGCTGGACCCTCCAATCTGCTCTGTTCCTTCCAACAATTCTGTTCTCCGTTTATTAACAATTCAGATGGACTGTCCTGAAATGAGTGGAAATGCCAGAGGTTATTTGTTCTGGTTTCCTTCCACTGTGTATGCTCGTTTCCGTGGCTGTCTGTTGGTTACCTAGGATATGGCCAGGAGAGGCAATGGATTGGCTGGGAGCTTGGATGGATTCCCTGAGAGGCCGTGGAGCAGGGCTTAGTGGTCAGTAAGATGCCCTATTCGAGAGCCTGATTAACCACCCCATGACCCCCCTGACTGAGTTCACAGTGTCCTGGCCAGGGTTCCAAGCGTTCTGCATATACGCCCCTGTTTTGGTTTTTCCCCAACTGGTGGTATAAATTTGTATCTCTGCCTACCACTAAGCTACAGAATCCTCTAAAGCAATGACCATATATTATTCTGTGCTGTGCCCAGCACAGTTCAAATCACACAAAAGATGCTTATTTAGGCAGATACATGCCTAAAAGATTCTTGTTCTGTTTCTTTGGTGTTTGAAATAAACTCAGCATTTGATATTCCATCAGTGGTTTTGTTGAGAAATAAAAATGACATGTATTAATCACCTATAGAGTCAGGAGCCTTTTGGGTATATTAACTTTTTTGAACTTCATAACAGTTCTGATAAACTAGGTACTATTGCCTTCAGTTTTAAATGTAAATTTACAGAGTGAGATGTAGACATTTTTCCTGAAATCAGGATTTGGGTACCTGGATGTCTTATTGTTCGCATTGCTTTAGAATACCACCCCCCCACCCCCACCCCCTGCAACTAGGCTGCCAACTGTATGCTTTAACTGTGTGAATTAAACTGGGAAGTTGTGCTTTTTTTGAAGGAGTCACTCAAAGAGTTCAGACGGAAAATAAATGAATGACTGCATAAAACTTTAAAAAGCTTTTTATTATGGAAAATTTCAAACACACACAAAAGTAGCAAGAACAGTAGAATAAACCTCCTGTACCCTTTACTCAGCTATAAGTGTTTTATCTGTATCTCTATTCACTTCCCTCTTCATCCCACTGGATTATTTTGAAATAAATCCCAGATATTGTATCAGGTGACTAAGAAATTTTTACAAATTTAACAAATCATTAGCGTAATGATACTCCTCAGGAATATAAACAGACTCAGACAATCTGGGTAAAACCAACTAGAGAAATTGATTCCCTCCAGGTGCCAGAAGCATACGGCTGCTGCTTTTTCCAAGAGGATAGAGCAAATAGTTCCATTACTCTCAGATCCCATTAGTCCTTTAAGGATGCCATGTGTTCTAGATTAGCGGAAAACCGAAGCTCCGTTAAAGCGTACTCCATATTTTAGATAGATTCACAGCTCTGGAATAAACACATGAGTCTGCACGCCCTTTGTGGAACCCCAAAAGACTGCTCTAGATCAGTCCAATTAGGGTCAACTTTCATGTGTTATTACTTTCTTTTCCACTGCAGATTTTTCATATCACATCACGTAAGGAAGTTTTTCCCATTCTTTTCTGTGGGCTCTCTGTCCACTTTTTCCCCTAAACTTTTTTTTAATTGACGGATAATTGCTTCACAATATTGTGTTGGCCTCTGCCATGCATGAACATGAGTCAGCCATAGGTATATACATGTCCCCTCTCTCTTGAACCTCCTTCCCACCTCCCACCCATTCCCACTGCTCTAAGTTGTTACAGAGCTCCAGTTTGAGTTCCCTGAGTCATAAGCAAATTTCCATTGGTTATCTATTTCACACATGTTAGTGTATATTCTTCCATGTTACTCTCTCCGTTTGCCCCACCCTCTCCTTTTTCTCCCCCCACCCCCACTCCCATGTCTGTAAGTCTGTTCTCTATGAAGGCATCTGAAAATAGAACTACCATATGACCCAGCAATCCCACTCTCTGTCCATTGTTAAAGATCAGTGGTTAGTAGTCACTGCAGGAAGGGTAATATCCACAACATTTTTGCATGACAGCCTCAGAGTCCATGAGTGGTTTTGGAGAAATCACTCATATTCAAATGCTCTGGACAAATTTGCAAAAACCCAGACATTTTTAGTTACAGCTTTATGGGGGAAGGGTTTCCCTGTTGGCTCAGTGGTAAAGAATCTGCCTGCCAGTGCAAGAGATGCAGGTTTGATCCCTGGGTCGGGAAGATCCCCGGGAGAAGGAAATGGCAAGCCACTCCATTCTTGCCTGGGAAATTCCATGGACAGAGGAGTCTGGCAGGCCACAGTGCACGGGGTCGCAAAAGAGTCGGACACAGCTCAATGGCTAAACAATTATGGGGAAAGTCTTAGTAATAAATGTCTTTTGTCTGCAGGAAACAGTTAAATATTTCTACTCCTCTTCATGGTTTGGATTATGATCAAAACTAAGGGTTGTGGCAGTCAGATTTTATGAAGGGGTCTGAGATGTGTGCGCGTGTGTTTACATGTGTGTGCATGTGAAAAGATGCGGCTGAGCCAGGGGACAGCAGTCTGTGGAGGTGTTGGGAGGGGCACGTCCACCAGACTGAGAACCGTTTTGGTATCTGTAACTTTATATATTTCAGAATCTCAGATCTAAAAATAAACCCCGTTTGGAACTGTTGTTGTTTATCTGTATCTTGGGTTTTCCCATTCTTAAAAATACCCTGACATGCCTATGGAGACTGTGATCCAAAGGTTAATGCTCCTTAATCCTGAAGGGAGTGGTGAATTCCTTATGTATCAATCTAAGAATAGGACTTGGAGCTATTCTAGTGTATGTCATAATGTGAGTGGTTTCTTCTTTTTTTTTAAAGGAAGCAAATAGCAATGGCTGGGCAAGGAAAGGATTCAAAGGAAGAGATGAATAAAAGCGTTTGGACAAAATAAAAATTATCCTTAACATTTGCCTATAGCTTTAAAGGATCACTGCCTCGAAATGGTTTAATCTGAGAGTGAATGGGAAAAAGGAATTGTGTTGGAATAATCCCACCACAGGGCTTCCCATGTGGCTCAGTGATAAAGAATCTGCCTGCCAATGCAGGAGATGAGGGTTCAATCCCTGGGTCGGGAAGATCCCCTGGAGAAGGAAATGGCAACCCATTCCAGTGTTCTTGCCTGGAGAATCCCATGGACAGAGGAGACTTACGGGCTATAGTCCATGACATTGCAAAGAGTCAGACAGGACTGAGCAATTGAGTGCACACACAGTCACACCCACAGTGGCATTTCCAGTTGAAGCCTAACCAGAAAACTCTGGAAATCAGAGAAGAGTCAGCACTTAAAAAAAAAAAAAAGATTTTTTTTTAAAGGCTGCTTTCCACTCTGATATTTTTGATTCAAAAGATTCTGACAGTTTCTCCTGCGTGCAAGGATAATAGGCCTTGCCATGTGTAGCTTGCCCTCCCAGCACAGAATCCTTTCTGTTTCTGGCAACCAGCCTTTCTGAATCAGCGTTGTTTCTGCACTGCTGCTCCTGACACGTTGGAGTCCAGGCAAAGAGTGAATAAAGAGATCTGAAACAAAGTCAGTGAGGCTGGTAAAGGTTTCAGATAGATTGCCCTCCTCCACACTCCTGTGTGCTCCTGCCCACCACCTTCTAGGCTGCTGGATCCCCTCTGCCCAAGACCCAGCTTCCCCACTGTTCCTGTTTTTTGGTGAATTAAAAACAAGCAAAAGTTTAAACGGTGTACATCTGAACAAGTTGGGAAGGTCAACGAGGTTTTGTTTTTGTTTTCTTTCTTTCTTTTTTTTTTAAAGGATGTATTTCTGCATGAGTCACTGGGCCTTCTTACTTCCTGCTAGAATGATTACAAAATGAATCTGGGAGACAACAGGCCTGCTGAACACTCCACAGAATATTAACAGACCTATTCTAGTATCAGGTGCCCCTTTGCCTGTGGGTCTTTCCTTGGTTCCCTTCCAAGAAAGAAAGAAAGAAAGAAAGTGTTGCTCAGTCATGTCTGACTCTTTGTGACCCCGTTGACTGTAGCCTGCCAGGTTCTTCTGTCCTTGAAATTCTTCAGGCAAGAATACTGGAGTAGGGTGTCATTTCCTTCTCCAGGGGATCTTCCCAATCCAGGGATTGAACTCTCGTCTCCTGCATTGGCAGGCAGACTGTTTACGGTCTGAGACACCAGGGAAGCCCTGTCCCCCTCCGTGGTTCTCAGCAAAGTTGCAAGTTGGGCAGAGATATCAATTTCTTCTTCCAAGCTGGCTTGTGACATTAGGCATTTTGATGGTAAGAATCCGCCTGCAATGCAGGAAACCCAGATATGATCCCTGCATCAGGAAGATCCCCTGGAGAAGGTAATGACATTCCACTCCAGTATTCTTGCCTGGAGAATCCCATGGACAGAGGAGCCTGGTGGGCTACAGTCCATGGGTTGCAAAAGTCAGATATGACTGTTAATAACACACACACACACACACACACACACACACACACACACACACACACAGTGACTATTGGTGATGCTGAAGACTTCTGCTCATGTGCAGCCCTGGCAAAAAGCACCCTGAAAAGGGATTATATGATGGATTGTGGTGACATTATTTATGTGGCATGTCATTTTGAAATGTGTTCTGTCATAATTATATATTTCAGCACTCAAAATAGTATGTAGTAAGAAGGGAGCTCTCTGCCTTGAAAACCGTCTGGTTCTGGTGTCAGGCCTGTAATCATATTTGTTCCTGTAGGTTACTTAGATGTCTTCTGAGATAATTAGTCATATGTAGCCAACTTCTCCCTTTACTTGGAGTCTTTTCAAAAGAGAATGATATATCAAAAAACTCACCAGTTCAGAATAAAGGCAGGAATGTTCTAAGGGTTTTCAAAACAATAATTTAATTTCAAAAAATATGTTTCCTAACTACTGTTATGTCTTATGGTATATCCAGTCTCAGGCCCTTGAAAAAAGGGCTTTCCTGGTAGCTCAGATGGTGAGTCTGCCTGCAGTGTGACCTATTCTCTTTGATTGTCACTGTTCTTCCTAAGTCCCCAATATTTTAGATCCACACAGTTGTGATGCTAACTCTCCATTCTGAATTTTTACCCCGACTTCTCTCCTGGGCACCAATGGTCCTCCACCTTTAACGATCAGTTGAATGATTTACTTGGATGACAGGCTACCTTTGCCGCAAGTGTTCTAACAGTGGTGATTTTGCAGGCCCCAGGGGATATATGACAATATCTGGAGATTATCTTGGTTGTCACACTTGTTGTTTAGTCACCAAGTTGTGTCTGACTCTTTGTGACACTATGGACTGTAACCGTCCAGGATCCTCTGTCCTTGGGACTTCTTAGTCAAGAATACTCGAGTGGGTTGATATTCCCTCCTCCAGGGGATCTTCCTGACCCAGGGACCAAACCTGCATCTCCTGCATTGGCAGGCACATTCTTTACCACTGAGCAAGTGATATTACCAGCGTGTTGGATAGAGGCCTGAGATGTGGGCATCCTACAATACATGGCAAAGGCCCCCACGACAAAATCATTAGTGCTTAAAGCAAGAAAGCCCACCTTAACCTAGCATGGAATTTATACAAATTTCCTCCTAAATTCTACTTCTTCCACTCAACTTTCTCTGGACAATCCTGTTTTCTTCCTTCTTTGGACACTGCTATGTCTCTGACACCAAGCCATGTTTTGCATAGCACTGCTCTTCTGAATGGATCTACAGTTTATCTCCCTGCCTGGATTTGAGGTTTCCTGACAGCAGAGTTCATCTCCCCTTCTTTCTGTGCTTTTGACTGTACCCAACCTAACTCTCGGTTTGGTGGTAGTTTAGTAGCTAAGTTGTGTATGACTCTTGCAACCCCACAGACTGTAACCTGCCAGCCTCTTCTGTCCTTGGGACTTCCTAGGCAAGAATACTGGAATGGGTTACCATTTCCTTCTCCAGGGGATCTTCCAGACCCAAGGGTCCAACCCATGTCTCCTTTGCAGGTAGGTTCTTTACCAATGGAGCCATCTGGGTAAAGGTGGCTTTATATTTAAAGGTGGCTTTATATATATAAGGGCTTCCCCTTAAGAAGCACTTATATTCAATACACTCCTGATATTAAAAATATCAGGAAAGTTATGACCAACCTAGACAGCATAATAAAAAACAGAGACATTACTTTGCCAACAAAGGTCTGTCTAGTCAAGGCTATGGTTTTTCCACTGGTCATGTATGGATGTGAGATTTGGCCTATAAAGAAAGCTGAGTGCAGAAGAATTGATGCTTTTGAACTATGGTGTTGGAGAAGACTCTTGAGAGTCCCTTGGACTTCAAGGAGATCCAACCTGTCCATCCTAAAGGAAATCAGTCCTGGGTGTTCACTGGAAGGACTGACGTTGAAGCTGAAATTCCAATGTTTTGGCCACCTGATGCGAAGAGCTGACCCATTTGAAAAGACCCTGATGTTAGGAAAGATTGAGGGCAGGAGGAGAAGGGGACGACAGAGGATGAGATGGTTGGATGGCATCACCGACTCAATGCACATGAGTTTGAGTAAACTCCGGGAGTTTGTGATGGACAGGGAGGCCTGGCGTGCTGTGATTCATGGGGTCGCAAAGAGTTGTACACGACTGAGCGACTGAACTGAACTGAACGGATTAAAAATATATCATTAGTGAACATTTGACTCCTGAATTTTGAAGATGATACATTGGAGTGAAACAAGGGTTCCCCAAGAAACTTAGTATAAAAAAGAATGGTCTTAAAGATTCAAAGACATTAAGTAAGCATATAAAGTGGACAGTGTATCTTCTGGCATCCACAGAAATAGCCATTCAATAATTGGTTAACAAACTTAACACCTTTAAATAAAGATGTGCAGCACAGAGGAAAAGAGGGAAAAGAAATAATGATTTATGTTAAGTCTTATTGAGTGGACTGAAGTGACTAAGTTTGGGAGACAGAGATCTTTGTAGAGTGTTGTTCCTGTGAAATGATGGGAATTTCATTGAGCCTTGTTTTGACTTAGATAACATGATCCTCAAACATTCCCCACCCATGGGTTTCAGTTCCATGCCAACCAAGCAGCATTGAGATGAATAATCCAGCTTCCTGTCTACTCAGTTCATGGAAAGGGATGTCTTAGATGGGAGGGGCAAGTGTTCAGCACCCGGACGTAGACACCTTCCATAAGAAATTAGTAAATTGACCTTTGGATTCACTCATTACCCTTCTGTGAACTTAATGTGTGAATCTCTCCTTGAGATTCTGACTACATCTGAGAGTCTAGATAAGGTCGTTACAGGACTGCAAAGGCAAAGGGCCAGACTCTGGTCTGTGACTCATTCACCGCAGCAATGCCATGTTGGAAACTGCTTGACCCATAGCTAACCAGCTCTCCCCTGCGACTCCCTATTTTGTCTTAAGCCTTTCTATTCAGCTTAAACATATCTTACCATGGTCAGGTTTCACATCCCATCCCAGGTCCTGCAATTATCCCTTTTTAACTTCCAGAGTCCCTTGAGAATTCCATTCATAATTTATTTAGAAATATTCCTATTGGAAAAAAACAACAACAAAAAAACCCCACATGTAGCTTCTTTTTAATAAAGGAAACTAAATGGGAAGGTCAAATTGCTCTTAGAACTTTTTATAGGCCTGGCAGCACTGGAAATATTTCATCATTAAAGAACTTGTGACAAGTCACTGGGACCATTTACTGAGTGTTTCTCAGGGACAGACCAAGAATAGTAAAAGGGAACTTTTCTAAAAGACTCCATGGTTTGTCTTGATTTTCCTGAGACCAGCTAGGACTAATTAGACACAACTTACAGCTTGCATTAGTTACATCTGAGTATTTGTTAACAAGCTCTTTGTATGCAAAACAAAGATTGATTTCAACTTGATTCATCACTTGAGTTCTCTTTCCATGTCTGTTCCCATCTTTTTATTTAAATGCAAGAGTTTCTGGCTTAATGTCATTAATTAACAGAGGAAGCTAGGTTGAAAATATCTTGAATCCTCTGCCTAATTATAGTCCCAGTCATGAATGCTGGAGAAAATGTGGCTTCTTAATAAAAAGAAAACAGTCTAGAACAATATTATGCAGTTTATAAATTCCACTGAACCACTGTACAAATAAACAATGCTACTGAATCACACAACAAATCATCTCACAATTAGGCCACACAAGACCAGCTGCCTCACGAAGGAGCCCATGAGCCAAGGAGGAAAACTTTGAAGATAAATATTGCCATATGTGAAAAGAAAAAAAAAAGTTCCCAACAAACCTTAATTGCATGGAGCATCATTTTCAGATGCTGTTTGCCGTGGGAATAAAGGAGCTTGTGTTGTGACCCATGACTGTTGTAAGCATCTTCTTCAGTATGGGGGATAGAATTACGGGTCTGATTGGAGTCACCGTGGGCCCACCGACTTGTGAATTATGCCTCCTTCTTGCCCCATCTCTTCTTCCTTTTTCTTACCACACTGGCATTTCTCATCACCTGACATTTAAAATCAATTCTCCATTTATCTGGGTGGATTGTCCATGTTGGACCTCAACTGAAAAAAATGTTAAGTGTAGGCTGGCCTCCCAGAACTA
The DNA here is from genome assembly GCF_023699985.2 of Odocoileus virginianus. NCBI lineage: Eukaryota > Metazoa > Chordata > Mammalia > Artiodactyla > Cervidae > Odocoileus > Odocoileus virginianus. The sequence goes on along the minus strand of NC_069684.1, from coordinate 56,508,490 downwards.
GGAGTTGGTGGTTATCCCCAGGGCATAGACTCATTTTAGTATTTGTTAGAGTTCAACAAGAAGGCTCTCTCAATTTCATGATCCATTCCAAAGCCAAGCATTAAAGCTCTTTGGCTTAACTGCAATTCTTAGATTATCCTTACATTTGACAGTAACTGCAGTTCTTGGATTAGCCTTGTCACCACTCCACCCCCTTCCCCCACCTTTTTTTGAAGCTTTGACATGACTACATTTGCAACTTCATTTCTTATTTATATCCAAGAGTAGCCAGGGTGGGAAAATCAGCCCAGGAAAAACTAGAGAATTTCCAGGGTGCCAAATGCAAGGTAGTTGTGCTCAGAGTTGCAGAGCTTTCATTCTGAAACCTGGAGAGTCAAAGTCAGACAAAGACTAGAAGGAAAATCCTTGCTCAAATTTCTAAGGGTGTCTCACTCTTCCTTTAATACTGTAATCTTTGTAGATGCAATATTTGGAGAGCTCTTTGGAAGAAAAATCAATCCATCTTATTATCACTTGTGAAATGTTGACATCTCTTTGTTCATAGGTGCACCATCTTTATGTGGACTCTTCCTTTGATACATGATGGATGGAGTAGTAGCATTAACACCAAAGCTGTGCTTTTACGATGTTCTATTTGCAGTCTGTTTCCTAAGATAAGTTCTTTTTTCCCTTCATGCTTTGCAAAAGAAATGCTTCTCTTTTATTTTTTTTTTTTTACTTTCTCCTTCTTCAGAGATTGAGAAATCAAATTTGCTTGAATCAAAGTAGAATCTCCTAAAAGGACAATCAAGCATATCAGATAGTTAAAGTTTATTACACTTGTCAAAATATGATGCAGGATGTTTGAAGGTTGATTATGAAATAATGTTATATTTTTGAGCAATTACCATAGCATGTCTGTTGTATTTTAGAAAGCTTGAGAAGAAAACGGAAGAGTTAAGAAAAGATTGGCTACTTTGCTCTTTTGCCATGGGAATGCATCATTAACAGAGAAAGTTTTAGAAACACCTATTTACTTTAAAAGATATTTAGGATTTAAATTATATATAATTTCAAAGGTCTTTTCTCCTGTGTAGTTACTGGTCACAGATAATTATCTCCAAGAGTGTAAATCAGGCACCTTCCATTATCATTTTCTCAGGAGTTGCTTGGGTTTAGCTCTCCTATTATATCTGCTTGATATTTGAAGCAGTGTTAACATAATGTATGTCTGTGGTGATGTTGTAAAGAATGGTGGTTACTTGATGTTTCTTTCTGTACCAAATATAATGGTTCTTGTTTGTTATGAACTCCAACAGAGGTGCAGCACAATAGTTAAGATCATGGGTTATGGAAACACACATATTTGGGTCATAACACTGCTTGTGCATAGAAGCATTCCATGACTAAATGGAAGCACTGTAAACAAGATCAGGTTAGAGCAGGTCCTGAAGGTTAATGTAAGTTGTATGTGCAAAGGCAATGATGCTCACAGGACAGCCTTCAGATATACGGCTTCTTCCTTCTCAAACATATGGCCCTGTGGCTGTTCCCCGTTATCAGCTAAGGAAGGATCATTTAGGTCTGTCTCATTTATGGATAGTTTTTGGCAATATGCTGGCACTATCCCAGAGTAGACAATTATAGTCCTGAGCTTCCTAGGTGGCTTAGTGGTAAAGAATCCACCTGCAATGCAGGAGACACAGGAGATGCAATTTCCATCCTTGGGTCGGGAAGATGCCCTGGGGAAGGTAATGGCAACCCTCTTCCAGTATTCTTGCCTGGGAAATCCCGTGGACAGAGGAGCCCGGTGGACTATAATTGATGGGGCGGCAAAGAGTTGGACACAACTTAGTGACTGAGCACAAGCCACTCTCTGGGGTGGCCCTAAAGACAGTGGTAAGGGAAGGAACTTCAAGCAGTGCATTTGGTTGTTAATTTTTCTTAGAAGGAGAGAGTAAAAGATGTGTACATACAATAATTCATGGGTTGTGGTCTGGCTATTGGTTTGCCTAGATGGTCAGGAACTTGGAAGGAACTCAACGGGAAAGTTAGTGACAAAGAGGTCTTGGGAAGTTGCTGGTCATAGGTCTTTCCTCCAAGAGTGTCAATCAGGCATGCTCTGACTGTGGGTGGACCTCTGTGAACATGCATCAAAGAGCAACCTAAACAGGTGTACAGATAGCCTGTCTAGTGGATACCAGGCAGTTTCTCTTCCCAGCAACCCTTACCCTTGCCCAATTGGCTCTATGAACAAAGTGGGCAGAGAAATAGGGGTGGAGGTTATACATGGGCTCAGCAATATAGACTCCTCGCTAAGACTGATTTCACTTCAGTGACTGCTGAAGATATGTCCTGCAATAGCAGAGACTGACAATGAATTCCCCATATGGCACCACTGCCTGAAGGATTTAAACAGACACTTGGTGGCAGGTTGATTCCATCGGGCCAGTTCTATTATGTAAGGGACAGCACTGGCACTTTGTTCTCATTGGAATAGATGTAGATTTCCCTTAACTTCCTTCATTGCATCTGCCAATACTACTCTGATAGACTTACAGATGCCATGATCACTATACAACATTGCTTTCAACTGAGGACCTCATTCACAAGAGATTAAGTGCAGCAATGGGTTCATACTCTTGTAATTCACTAGTCTTACTGGGTTCCACACCACTGTGAAACAGGTGGCCTGATGGAACAGTAGAAGGACCTTTTGAGACTTGTTACAGTGCCAACTGGATGTGAATAGGTTGGAAGATGGAAGAAGAGCCCATGGAATTCTCCAGGCAAGAATACTGGAGTGGGTAGCCATTTCTTTATCCAGGGGAATCTTCCTGACCCAGGGATTGAACCCAGGTCTCCTGCATTGCAGGCAGATTCTTTACCATCTGAGACATTGCTGCTGCTGCTGCTAAGTCACTTCAGTTGTGTCCGACTCTGTCTGACCCCATAGACGGCAGCCCACCAGGTTCCGCCATCCCTGGGTTTCTCCAGGCAAGAACACTGGAGTGGGTTGCCATTTCCTTCTCTAATGCGTGAAGGTGAAAAGTGAAAGTGAAGTCACTCAGTTGTGTCCGACTCTTAGCTACCCTATGGACTGCAACCTACCAGGATCCTCCATCCATGGGATTTTCCAGGCAAGAGTACTGGAGTGGGGTGTCATTGCCTTCTCGGATCTGAGACACTAGGGAAGCCCAAATAGCATCCAGGGTGCATTATCTGCTCTAAACCAGTGAGTTATATATGGTACTTTCTCTCTCATAGATAGGATTTACATTCTAGGAATTCAGTTCAGTTCAGTTCAGCCACCCTGTCATGTCCAACTCTTTGCAACCCCATGCACTGCAGCAAACCAGGCCTCCCTGTTCATCACCAACTCTTGGAGTTTACTCAAACTCATGTCGATTGAGTTGGTGATGCCATCCAACCATCTCATCCTCTGTTGAGCCCTTCTCCTCCTGTCTTCAATCTTTCTCAGCATCAGGGTCTTTTCCAATGAGTCAGTTCTTTGCATCAGGTGGCCAAAGTATTGGAGTTTCAGCTTTAGCATCCGTCCTTCCAATGAATATTCAAGACTAATTTCCTTTAGGATTCACTGGTTTGATCTCCTTGAAGTCCAAGGGATTCTCAAGTTTTCTCCAATGCCATAGTTCAAAAGCATAAATTCTTCAGCGCTCAGCTTTCTTTATGGTCCAACTCTTACATACATACATGACTACTGGAAAAAGCATAGCTTTGACTAGATGGACCTTTGTTGGCAAAGTAATGTCTCTGCTTTTTAATATGCTGTCTAGGTTTGTCATAGCTTTTCTTCCAAGGAGCAAGCATCTTTTAATTTCATCGCTGCAGTCACCATCTGCAGTGATTTTGGAGCCAAAGAAAATAAAGTCTGTCACTGTTCCCATTGTTTCCTCATCTTCTTGCCATGAAGTGATGGGACCAGGTGCCATGATAGTTTTCTGAACATTGAGTTTTAAGTCAACTCTTTCACTCTCTTCTTTCACTTTCATGAAGAGGTTCTTTAGTTCTTCATTTTCTGCCATAATGGTGGTGTCATCTGCATATCTGAGGTTATTGATATTTCTTCTGGCAATCTTGATTCCAGCTTGTGCTTTATCCCGTCTGGCATTTTGCATGATGTACTCTGTATATAAGTTAAATAAGCAGGGTGACAATATACAGCCTTGACATATTCCCTCCTGATTTGAAACCATTCTGTTTTTCCATGTTCAGCTCTAACTGTTGCTTCTTGACCTGTATACAGATACCACCTGTATACAGATACCACTAGTATCTGTGGTCTGGTATTCCTATCTCTTGAAGAATTTTCCACAATTTTTTTGGTGATCCACACAGTCAAAGGCTTTGGCATAGTCAATAAAGCAGAAATAGATGTTTTTCTGGAACTCTCTTCTTTATCAGTGATCCAACAGATGTTGGCAATTTGATCTCTGGTTCCTCTGTCTTTTCTAAATCCAGCTTAAACATCTGGAAGTTCACAGTTCACATACTGTTGAAGCCTGGCTTGGAGAATTTTGAGCATTACTTCACTAGTGTATGAGATGAATGCAATTGTATGGTAGTTTTGAACATTCTTTGGCATTGCCTTTTTTGGGGATTGGAATGAAAGTTGACTTTTTCCAACCCTGTGGCCACTGCTGATTTTTCCAAATTTGCTGGCATATTGAGTGCAACATTTTAACAGCACCATCTTTTAGGGTTTGAAATAGCTCAATTGGAATTCCATCACCTCCACTAGCTTTGTTCATAATGATGCTTCCTAATGCCCACTTGATTTCGCACTCCAGGATGTCTGGCCCTAGTCCAGTGATCACACCATTGTGCTTATCTGAGTCATGAAGATCTTTTTTGTATAGTTCTTCTGTGTGTTGTTGACACCTCTTCTTAGTATCTTCTGCTTCTGTTGGGTCCATACCATTTCTGTCCTTTATTGTACCCATCTTTGCATGAAATGTTCCCTTGGTATCTCTAATTTTCTTGAAGAGATCTCTAGACTTTCCCATTCTGTTGTTTTCCTCTGTTTCTTTGCACTGATCACTGAGGAAGCCTTTCTTTTCTCTCCTTGCTATTCTTTGAAACTCTGCATTCAAATGTCATTCCTTTTCTCTTTTGCCTTTCACTTCTCTTTTCTCAGCTATCTGTAATGCCTCCTCAGACAACCATTTTGCTTTTTACATTTCTTCTTCTTGAGGATAGTCTTGATTGCTGCCTCCTGTACAGTGTCATGAACCTTCAGCCCAAATAGCCTCCAGAATGCATTATCTGCTCTAAGCCAGTGCATAATATATGGTACTCTCTCTCCCATAGATAGGATTTGGATTCTAGGAATTAAGAGTTGGAAATGCAAATGGTGTCTCTTAATTATCATCCCTATGGATAAGCTAGTGAAATTTTCCCTACCTGTACCTGCTCTATTGGTCTAGAGGGCTTAGTCCTCAAGACAGTGGATATAGCAATGGTTTCATTAAACTGGAAGTTGATAATCTGATGGGTTTTCATGTAGTTTTCTGGCAAAATGCACCAGCTCTTGTGCAGATGATATGTGTCATTGAAGTCAGAGACTTGGAGGCATTGGGATAACATTAGCTCCAGTTCATCCTCAAAGATTCTAGCTTATTTTCATGGATGTAGCTTGTCCTTGCTCTCCCATCCTTCAGGTCCATCTTTCCTTTCCTGAAATCCTGCCTTTCTGACTTCAGTCCCAGCTGTATGTAAACCATTCTGTTAGATCCTATAACTGTGTAAGGGCAAATATCAGTTCAGTTCAGTAGCTCAGTCATGTCCGACTCTTTGCGACCCCATGAATTGCAGCACGCCAGGCCTCCCGGTCTATCACCAAATCCCGAAGTTTACTCAAACTCATGTCCATCGAGTTGGTGATGCCATCCAGCCATCTCATCCTCTGTCGTCCTCTTCTCCTCCTTCCCCCAATCCCTCCCAGCACCAGGGTCTTTTCCAATGAGTCAGCTCTTCACATGAGGTGGCCAAAGTATTGGAGTTTCAGCTTCAGCATCAGTCCTTCCAATGAACACCCAGGACTGATCCCCTTTAGGATGGACTGGCTGGATCTCCTTGCAGTCCAAGGGACTCTGAAGAGTCTTCTTGAATACCACAGTTCAAAAGCATCAATTCTTCAGTGCTCAGCTTTCTTCACAGTCCAACTCTCACATCCATACATGAACACTGGAAAAAGCATAGCCTTGACCAGACGGACCTTTGTTGGCAAAGTCATATCTCTACGTTTTAATATGCTATCTAAGATGGTCATAACTTTCCTTCCAAGGAGTAAGTGTCTTTTAATTTCATGGCTGCAATCACCATCTACAGTGATTTTGAAGCCCAAAAAATAAAGTCTGACTAAAAATTTCATTCGGATTTTTCTATAACATTCTTTGGAAAAATCCAAACAAACTTTTTGGCCAACTCATATATATCAATCCTGGTGATTTTTCTTTTTTGATTGAGCCCCAAGTAACTGAGTAGATTAGAATCTAACATCTTCCTTGAGCTATAAACACAATAGTAGGCAAATCTGTCTAACCAAATGTCTTCATCTATAAAATGGGGATAATACTAACTGCCAAAGAGGACTGTTATGAGGATTATGAGACCTGAGAACTCTGCAAGACATATAGAAAGTAATTAGTGTTTACCACTACCTACAAAACTTGAATTTGACTCTGTATAGTTTTCCACAGTATTATGGGGTTTTGAGGGCTCAGAGAGCTTTTGAGAAATTATTTGAACCAGTTGCTCTTCAGTCACTAAGTCCTGTTCAACTCTTTGTGACCCCATGGCTGTAGCATATCAAGCTCCTCTGTCCTCCACTATCTCCCAGAGTTTGCTGAAATTCATGTCCATTGAGTTGGTGATACTATCAAACTATCTCATCCTCTGTCACCCCCGTCTCCTCCTGCCTTCAATCTCCCAGCATCAGGGTCTTAGCCAGTGAGTTGGCTCTTTGCATCAGGTGGCCAAAATATTGGAGCTGCAGCTTCAGCAACGATCCTTCCAATGAGTATTCAGGGTTGATTTCCTTTAGAATTGACTGGTTTGATATGAACCAGCAACTTACCCTAAAAAGACCAAAATTCCCAATCATGTTACAGTAGATTTCTTATTCTTGCTGGTTTAATGTCACTAAGCTGTGATATCCAGTTTTATTTATAAGATGTATACAGGAGGGAAATTAATTCCATGTTTATTACTACTGACAAAGAGGTTTGAAAGCCAAATATGAGATTTTATAAATGTTATTCTTCAAATAAATCTTTCTGAGTCTGCTTCCTTCTTCATCTTCTATAAATAAGAAAAAAAAACTATCACAGAAGTCTCTTCTAATTCTAAAATTATATAAAGATTAATCAACTAGGAGCCTATTAATTTTTCCAGTGAAGATTCCTTTGCTTTCTGCAGATAGGGACAGGTGTTTCTGCTCCAATGTTCTCTTCCAAATTGGCTTTGAAGGTCAATCCAGAGAAAGTGTCTCATTATATTATAGCCAAGCCTTGTTTGCATATCAAATGCAGCTTATATGTTTATGAGACTTGGGCTCAAATGTTTTGGAGCTTTTTGCAAAAACCAAATGTATTGTCTACGGAAAGAGATGTATCACCATTGAAGATAATCTGATAGATGCTTCAAACATGGGATAGCAAAAATTTGGGGTTAGGATCAGAATAATCTTGGGACATTATTAGTTTGACTGGTTTCCTTGGCAAATCAGAGGAAGCAAAGATTTAGTGTATGCCCTAAATTGGAATGGGTGAGTGGTTAGGAAGTAGAAGTTTAAGTCTTGGTTCCAGCGTTTGCCAGCTGTATTCCCTCAAGAAGCTTCTTTGTTTGTGGAAGTTTGGGGAACTTCAACCATAGTATAGGGGTATAGTATCAAACTAGACTTCTCATGGAATTATGAAGCACAAATGAGACAGAGATGTCAGAGTGCTTTGATTGTTTGAAAGCTTCCAAGACTACAAGCTAAGATTGGCAAACTATAGGCCAGATTGAGTCTGTTGCCCGTCTGTGTATAGCCGATCAGCAGGGCATGGTGCCAATGGATATGTCTATTGGAACTTCCTAGCTGTCCAGTGGTTAAGACTTTGCCTTCCAGCGCAGGAGGTGCGCTTAGCAGAAGAGCTAAGATCCCACCTGCCTCCTGGACAAAACACCAAAACAGAAAACAGAAACAATATTGTAACACAATTCAGTAAATACTTTAAAAAAATATGTGCATGCTCGCATGCTAAGTCACTTCAGTAGTGTCTGACTCTTTGAGACTCCTTGGACTGTAGCCTATAATGCTCCTCTGTCCATAGAAGTGATCAGGGAAGAATACTGAAGTGGGTTGCCAATTCTTTCTCCGGGGGATCTTCCTGACCCAGGAATCGAACCAGGTGGATTCTTCACCACTGAGCTACCTGGAAAGTCCATGAAAAACGTTACCACTCCCTTTATCCAGGAATTCTTTCTTTTCCTTGTAAGTCTATATGACAATAGAATTGCACTCAGTGATTATTACTACATTTTGAATTTCCTCAATAAAGATTTTATGGACATTCGTCTTCTTTTTGGTTATAAAATACCACCGTAATATCCTCTTCTTTGCCTCTTGGCCCCAAAAGGCCTAAAATATTTACTATCTGAAAAAGCTTATTGATTGGTGCTATAAAGTGTTGTATGAGGGATTTCTGTTATTGATAACAAGCATAGTCCTTGCTCTCAAGCAACGGGTGCTGTAAACTCTTTGCTTTTCTTCCCAGTTATATTAAATCTTTGTTTATACTTTTAATTAATGTAACACAACACTCTTTCTTACAGATGGCAAAAAGAGACAAAATTGCATTGCCTGGATGAATTATAACCTGAATTTTATAATCTGAATTGCAAAATTCCAAATTGATGAAAATTTAAAGGAAAAAAAGAAAATTAAATAATAAAAGAGGATTTGAAGAATCAAACCAGGAATAGAGATGCTAGCTTGTCCCACGCTCTAAAAGTCCTTCTGAAGGCTTCTGTGATTGGTGGGCCCTGGAGATGGTTCTCAGTAAAACGAGATGGATATTGATGTGCCAAGAGGCATCATGTACACAGGTGTGAAAATAGGAGCTTCCTTACCTGCCTGTTATAGAAAACCAGGCAGTTCTAGCTACAGCGGTAATAACATCTTTATGGGCAGGGAAATCTTTAAAATGAATCAAAATTTGCTTTGTCTGAGAACGATTTCAGATATGGATTTCTTTACTGGAAATGCAAAATGTGAAAATCATCTTTGGAGGTTACAGCTTCCCTTTGTGTAGGTCTATGACACACATTGATATCTTCATTCAAAAAAGAAAGAAAGGAAAAAAAGAATCAGAAAAGAAAGGAAGGGAAAAAGATTTTCAAGCGTGCACTGCTCGTTTTTAACATTTCGAATATTTGTCTCGCAGTGTGTCTGGAGTGCCTTTGTTAGAGATTAATTAGGCAGGTTTGATTTTCTAAATGATAGGAGCCAGAAAAGCTAAGGGGGCGGCTCTCTCCTCTTGGGAGTGGGAAGTCAGGGGGAGATGAAAGAGAGACTAACCTTTACCTCATAATTTCCCTTCCCCTCCCCTCTGTGTAAGCCACATTAGTCTCTCAGTAAAGGTACTTGGAGAAACTTGCTAAAATTTTCCCTCATGCTTGAAATTTACTTACCCTGGGTAACAGGAAATGTGGAGTCTTGTGATGTAGATTGTTATACCAGATGGTAATCTTAGCACATGCTATTTATGTAGATCAGCCATGTGTGTGAGTCACCCATTTGAGGCTGACCTCAGCCACTGTGAAATTGGGTTCCATACTGCTGTTATTCATAAATAATAATAACAATGGTACGGATTATGCACCATTGTGATGCATACTTAATGAGACCATTCCCTTTACACAGTGTTAAATATGAAATTGCTTCCTTTTTCTAAATTGTACCTTTTTACCAGCTGAAGTCCTTGTTCAATTACTCTTCCTTAATGGTGAGGGCAAGCACAGCATTTGACTGGGTTAAGTTGGATGATATCTGTCATTTGCATTGTACTTGTCATCGACTGCCCTGCCCTTCAAGCACATTTTTTTTCTTATTCAAACTGTTCTCTTCTGTTGTTGTTCAGTCGCTCAGCTGCATCCGACTGTGATCTCATGGACTGCAGCACGTCAGACTTGTGATTAGTGTGGATCGATTATCTACTGCTCGCACGTGAGCCAGATATTGAAGGCTGGCGAAAGATAAACTCTTCAAAGTCAGCATGTATGTTTTCTTTGCCTCCTACCATCCGTTCACTCAACCTTTCTGCCATTCGCCCTCCTGGCTTACCTTCCCTTCTGCTTCTTTTTCTGGCACTTTTCCCTCCATGGTGTCTAAACTGGGTTTTGCACAAAACAGTCAATATGCTTTTGGCTTTGTAGCTGTCTGCAGATGCTTTTTCATGTGACGCCTTTCTGTCCTCTTGCCTGAAGGGTTTCCCACTGACGCACTGTCCTCTCATTGACATCAAGTGCCACTTTTCTGCCTATCTGACTTGCCCTCACGTTTCACAGCCCCTGACTAATGTGTCTCTTCTTCCTTTTCTTCCCTTTCCTTTCCTTCCCAGCTGTTGTTTACTTCTACTTGTGGTCAGATATTGAAGCCAGAGGAAGTGCACAGCGGAGATGCTCTGCTCCTGACCTTTCCATAGCCCAGCTCTTGTTGCGCTGTGGTCCCCTTAGTTATGTCACATTCTTCCTTACAGTCTTTCTCCTGAGAGAAAGGTCTTCACCTTGTTTTCTTCCTCCATCCTCCTTTTCTCAGGAGAGCTGTCAGAGCTCCATTCACTCAGAACTTGTTTCCGTGACGCGGGGTCATCCCGCCTTCCTGGAATCCTTCTTGCTGGTCTCTGAGAGAAACACCTCCACAGTTTCTCGCTTGGTATCTCTTACCCGAAGATAACATTTCTGATCCAACACTGTTCGTGGATAAAGACTCCACAGCTTAGTGTGAATAGTTCACAGGCATCCACCCCCACCCCCCGCCCACCGACATCACTGATGGTGACCAGAGTCCTTCATTTTACAACTGAATTTGGACTGAAAACAAAGATAGCAAGCTCATAAGGGGGTTTAATCTGTACAGAGTTCCACTGGAGCAACAAAATGGTACAGAAGAGTCATTTCAATGGGAAACAAGTGATACTGGTTTACTTCTTTCCTTTGGAAGTTAGGATGTGGACTGTTACTGGTATTGTACTGCTCATGTTTCTGAGCGCTTATTTTATGTTGGTTTTTAAAAAACTTTTATTGCAAGATGTTTGCTTTACAATATTGTGCTGGTTTCTGCCATATATCAACATAAATCAGCCACAGGGATACATTTGTCCCCTCTCTCTTGAGCCTCCCTCCCATCTCCCATCCCATCCCACCCCCCTAAGCTGTCACAGAGCACCGGCTTGAGCTCTCTGTGTCACACGGCAAATCCCCACGGGTTATCTATTTCAAGTGTGGTACTGTCTGTTTCCATGCTACTCTCTCAATTCATCCCATCTTCTCCCTTCCACACTGTCCACAAGTCTGTTCTCTGTCTCCGTTGCTGCTCTGCAAATAGGTTCAACAGCTGTTTGTTTTCAGTTGCCTTACTGAGTGAGGGATAGAGCCATGAGGTCTCTGGGATTCCTCAGAGCAAGATCCTTCATCACAAAGGGTTTCTAGGCACAGGCTTCCCCAAGAGTCCAAGCAGTTCCCTTTCCCTGGCTCCGGCTCTCAGAGGAAACAGCTCTTTCCAGTTCGCTAAGATCCAAGCAAGAGCTCATCTGAGACCGTCTCAGCTCCCCGGTGGGAGGGCCAGTCTCCACCCCCAAGAGCAGGCTTGGGATTCAGATCAGCGTAGGATGGGGTTCCAACCCCATGACCGACTGTAACATCTGACAAGTAACAAAACCTCTCCCTGCCTGAGATTCCTCACGTATTACACGGAGTAACATGGCACCCATCTCATAAAGTGGCCGTGAGGATTCAAGGAGAGAATCATGTAAAGTCCCTGGCACCAGGAGATGGCAGCTATTTTTAATCTATGATCCAGGAGGTAGAACATTTCTGTACTCTCTCCAGCCTGAAATGGAGATGCCTTTACATCATCCTTCATGGCTATTCTTAATGACTCTTGTCATTTGACTTTTAAATGCCCATTGTTAGCTTCCTGTTAAGCCAGATACCTATAAAGCAAGATGAATAGCAATTATATAAGCAGTCTCTGAAGAGCTTTGGGATCCTAAAATTTTGTCAGAATTTTTATATCATCAGTGATTAAGGTCACTGAAGAACAGAGCATTTCAAGTATAAGTTTATCCCTAAAACTAACCGCCACTACTCTCTTACCTTAAAATGCTAAGGCTTTATAATCATACATGATGCCTAGGTAATAAGATACAGGTAAACTTTCAGAGGTCAGGGCTGGAGTCAGGAGATGTCGGTTTCAGAGTCATCCCTAATATCCTGTAATCCATGATGATGAGTTCCTTAGCTAGATCAAACTCCTTGAAGGGCTTATAGATTCTGGAGGGAGGAAGAGTGCAGTTAGAATGTATAGTCATCCGAAATCGAATCAGTTTCTGTACTGCTTTCTGGCCTTATCAGAAAATTCCACTCCTGTGTGAAAATGAACTAATCTCCCCAAATAGTGAGCCGTACTGTTATCTACATGCAGCAAGCATCTACCTAGTACCTCCCAGATCTCTGTACAAAGCTCACACTTCACAGGAGGAACTTGCATATTGATTTCAAGGTCATTATAATAATCTAGTTAAGGAGACGAATTGTTCGATCCTGAGACAAGACGAGCACCCATTATACAGAATTTATGAATATAGATTGTACTTGCTCCCCTGAGTTCTCTTTAATGTACAGAGTAAATACTCAAGCCTGAGTTGTTTTGCTCTTTTCTGAAGCTCTTCAATTATTTACTTAATATCTACAAGATGCTATAGGAAATAAGAATTAGAAAATTCTTGAATATGATTCTTATAAGGGGTCATTTTAAAAGATCATGGTTTGCTAGTCTAAGAGTCTATGACGGCAGTTATCAACATGATGGCTGATCAACGTGATGGCTCCATTAGAAAATGCCAAGAATTCAAAGACACTTGTGTGATGAGTCACTGCTGTTCAGTTTCTTCCACAAATGGTCTTAACCTAAGCAGGACTCCTAAATCAACAAATGGCTGTTGCCAGAGAAGTATTTGCAATTTAGCAATGAAGTTTTAATTACTTTTCAGTTTCTGCTGGTGGTTCTTTAATCTATAGCGTAAAGTTCAGAGTCTGAAGGACTGAGAGATGGGACTCAGTCCTTATGCAATGTGTAAACTCCCTCCACACTCTGTATGCATATCCAGCCACTGTTAATACATCAGTGCTGTCCTCTAGCAATAGAATGTGAGCCAAAAATAAAGCCACATATGTAATTTAAAATTTTCTAATGGTCACACTAAAAAAGTAAGAAGAAACCTGTGAAATTAATTTTAACACTGTTTTATTTAACTCAATATGTGCAAAACATTTATTACTTCAACATGTAATCATTGTAAAGTTATTAATGAGATATTTTACATTCTTTTTTCATACCACGTCTTGAAAATTCAGGGTATTTTCCAATGAAAGCACATCTTGATTTGAACTAGCTGCACTTCAAGTACTCAAAGGTCCCATGTCATTTGTGTTACTGTATTGAACAGAACAGATCTAAATAGTCACAAAGGATATCTTCCAATATCCTCTGACCCTCCCCCAGAAACCCATTACACTTTCAACAGCTCTAAGGACCAGAAAGTTCTCCCTTGTGTGTCACTGAAATCTGCATATTTTCAATTTCTTGGTTCTACTGTCTCAATCCTACTTTGAATACTACTGAAATTTCAACACTGGTTTCCAGTAGCGATGGTATTATCGTGATGCAACCCTAGTTATTTTTAAAGTTTTCTCTTCTTAAATCACATTCCTCCATTTTTTGAAATTGGAATTTTTTTTTGAGATCAGGTACAAAATTTTCTATTTAGAGTTATTACATTTCCCCTTACTAGTTGACTCATTGTTTCAGATCGACCCAGTTTTCCTTCGGAACAGAATTCTCACAGCTAACTCATCGGGTACCCCCTCAGTCTCATGTTATCTAATTATGGAATCAGTTGACTCACAGCATCATCATTTAATTTAGTGATAAATATGTTAACCTGGACAGGACACTCATGGCTTGCTGTGAGTCCTCCTCACAGGCTCAGGGCTGTCCATAGTCATCCCATGGAAGTTACAATCGTTTGAACACTTATAAAGTCACCAACTGACTGGTCATTTCAGTCCACATTTCTTCATTTTCCCCACCAGGACACCATGACTCACCTTGTCAAATGCCCTTCCCAGACAGTCAAGGTTCTTAGCTGTCAGAACAGGAAATAAGTTCATACTTCTTGCTTAATCCAAGGAACCCATGGTGAGCTTGATACAGAAGCTTAGTCCACGTTTTTCTCTCTCCAGGCTTCTGTCACCTTTCATGTCCTTTGTAGCTCCTCAGAATAATTGACAATGGTTCATGGTTCTCATCTTTTGGTTTCCTTATCCCAGGGATCTTGTATAAAATAAATAGTTGGGCTTCATTCATTTTCAGCATTGATGCTTTCCTGTTAATATTTTTTCTATTCTTTGAGCCTGAAAGTTATTTTCAAGCATTCTTGGCATAGGTTATATGACTCAATTTTTATTTAAAAAATTTTTGATTAAAAAAAAATTAGTGGTTTTGTTAACTCTAGTTTTTATCTTTATTGGAGTATAATTGCTTTGCAATGTTGCATTAGGTTCTGCTGTACAATGAAGTGAATCAGCTGAATTTGTACATGTATCTACTTCCTCTTGGATCTCCCGCCCTCCCAACTCGCCTCTCTAGGTCTTTATTCAGCCATAAGATGGAACCAAATTGGGTCATTTGTAGAGATGTGGATTGACAGAGAGTCTGTCGTAGAGAGTGCAGTAAGTCAGAAAGAGAAAAACAAATATCATATATTACCGTATATGTTTGGAATTTAGAAAAATGGTCCAGATGAACCTATTAACAGGGCAGGGATAGAGACGCAGACATAGAGAATGGACATATGGACACAAAGGGAAGGGGAAGATGGGATGAATTGGGAGATTAAGATTGACTCATAATTTTTAAATCATTGTTATGGTTAGCTTATTGAAACAGGCTCATATGCATGTGTGAGAGTGTGGGTGTGAGTGAATTTTCCTATCAGTGCAAATTTCTGAAGTCAGAAGGGTCTCATTATTAGAGTGATGAGAAAATATTTATTTCTTGGATCAGAGGAAGAGAGAGTAGAAGCTTTTTGAGTAGAAAGCATGATTTCCAAGGGTCTGCTAATGTTACTTTCTTTTTCCTTTATCTTTTCCCCCTACTGATTCACTTTTTTGGCAGCACGACTTGTTCTACTCTTCTATTATTCCAGCTTGCTGCTTCTCTTTAAATTAAAGGGCTAGGCATCATTTTTTCTTCCAGTAACATGAGCAATAGATCCAAAGTTTTGCTTGTTTGGAAGAACAGAGAAGCAACCCACTGGAGGCTCAGGGGAAAGATATATATATTTCTCCAGCTCCTTCTAAAGTCAGGTTCAATGTGTGGTCCAAAACTGGGTCATGTTATCAGCTCATCATTGACTACACAGCATTTTAATTTTCTGTATTGGGGAGTGGCTCACCCACTAGTCTGTGAACTCCTGGATGTCAGGGGCTGAATCTTATTAATCGCTGTATTATCAGCTCCTTATGCTTCATAGACACTTCATAAATACTGTGTTGTTAATAAATAAACTGCTTATATGACACTTACATACAACTTCTCCTAGAGCACTTCTTGTTCTGAAATACTACCTTGTTAGTCAATCCATTACTATGTTGGACAGCTTTCATGATAAAAAGCTTTTCTTTGGTATTAAGCTAAAACTTATCCTCAGAACTTCCATTTTCCCATAGAAAATATCTTTCCCAAGTATTTATTATAAATAATAAACTGAAGGCTTCAGGCCTAATGAAGATAGCAATTTTGTTTTCAACAGGAAGTACTGTGCTTACTCCTTTGCTTGTTCAACCATCTTCATTCCAGTGGCATTCCAGTGGCAAGCTTCTGGCATGCCAGCCACACAGGTCATCTAGGGAGAAATCCAAATTCCATTTAGATACATTTTGAACTCCTCTAAATATTATACTTTCTCAGGCTTCCAGGGAGCCAGTGTTTATCACTGGGTGAGTACAGTTACAGAGAGATCAAGGACTTAGTTTATTCTGGGTCATATCCATTTTAATGGCCTAGTGTAGACCAAGGAGCCCTCTTGTTCCCAAGCACTTTCCTGGGTCTAAGCCTGAAATGTTTTGCCATGTTACCCTCCCTCCCAGGATGAACCCATGTGCCCAGGCTGTGAACTGCTTTTTCTTTATTCTGAAGCATCAGTGCTGTTTTTCATAGCTCTTTCTCTCTCCTGTTTTCACTGCCAGACAATACAGTATGCGGAACCCAGTATCTGACACTCATATTTGGCTCAGGGCTGGTTTGTGAATCACATGTCAGAGCAAAGCTTTAAATCTCACGTCCAACACAAAGAGAGATGACGCCAGTGCTTTGAAATGTCTTTTAACACAAAATATGTCAATTCAGTGGCCCCTCCAGGGCCAGTGACCCTGCTCCTTTTTCTCTTCTCTGCATTTTTTTTGAGATGTTTAGAAATTGTGTCATCTTTGTTTGTGAAATATGATCTTAGGATAAAAGTATGTCAATATTGCGAAGCTGCCCTAAAAAACACTGTGAGGAACATGAGACCATGATTATACCAGCTTTGATCACACTGATTCCACTAATTAAAAATTCCACCGAGGAAAGTGCTGTGGAATCGTCTAAACCCTGTGAATTACCTAATAATGATAGAAGCATTCAAAGCATTGGTGATTAATGAGCAGATGTGAAGAGGCGATGCAAACTTATGGGAAACCATTTCTGATGGTGATGTCAGCAAGGAACAATTTGCAGACATAATTACTAAAAAATTATCAGAGACTTCCTTGTCAAGTATTTTGTATGTTTATAAAGCTGTTGGTGACTCATTTTAGAAGTCTGGGAGACTTATTTGATTTGGAATCAGGATTTTATTATAGCTTAGCTGTTATGTAATAGTTTACTCAGACTGATGGGGAGATATTCTTCCATGTCAACATAACTTGTGTGTGTGCAGTGAGATTTCCTTGTAGTTATTTCAGTAATCCATATCTGAATGCTTTCCCATATTTTCATTCCTGGAGTGTTTTCTCCAGTTTGCAAAATGGAGCACAAGAGTGTCTGGGAGATTAATTATTCAATAGGCTACCATAAACTCCAATAATTAATAAGGACCTACTGTATAACACAGGGAACTCTACTAAGTACCCTGTAATGGCCTAGATGGTCAAAGAATCTTAAAAAGAATGGATACATGTATAACTGATTCACATCGCTGTATAACAGAAACTAGCAACATTGTAAATCAACCATACCCAATACAAATTTTTAAAAATTGAAAATAAAAAGATTGCCATAAACTCTGGTGACTTGTAGCATTGGACCAAAGTTGCTTTAGATTGTGAGTTTGGTAATGCCATGTTAAGTGCTGTCTCTAGCATGCCATAAACACAATATGTGAATTTATTTTTGCCATACTTTTTTTTGGCACAGTAGGTCCTCCATAACTATCCTAAGGTGGATACCACACTTAGTCAAGCTTTACTCACAGACCCTCAAATTCTAATGCTTGAGTGCAAAGTCATTTGGGTACATCCTATTTGCGGTTGGCTAGGAAACTATTGTTTGATCAACACCTCTCGTTGCTAACTAGAAAGAAGCATTTCATTTGGCATCTCCAAAACACTAATAGCAACCAGATAGACATTGTGTCTGTCCCTTGCCTCAAATTTTAATGATGTTGTTGTCTCCAGAACAACTCCAAAAGAAACATAGCCTGAAAAATGTGAGGCTTTCCAAGAAAGGTTGGGTGTTATCTTTGCTCTGAAGGGGATAATGTAGAGAAATAATTAAATAGAATAAGCAGAGAGGGCTCCTGTATTCTGTTGGATCTACAACTGCCTCCCTGCTACTGTACCTTTGATAATTTTTCTGTTTTCTCTTTCTTTAAGTTTCTTTATCTATTGACTCAAAAAAGCAGCATTTAACCATGAAGCTATATAAATAGTCTGAATATCTGCCTGCGTGCATGCATGTTCAGTTGCTCAGTCATGTTCAACTTTTTGAGACCCTATGGACTGTAGCCTGCCAGGCTCCTCTGTCCATGGGATTTTCCAGGCAAGAATACTGGAGTGGGTTGCCACATCTGCTTCCAGGGGCTCTTTCCCAATCCAGGGATTGAACTCACATCTCTATCATCTCCTGCATTGGCAAGCAGATTCCTTACCACTGTGCCATCTGGGAAGCCCAAATATTTGCCTACATGCCTATATGTAAAAAGGGCTTCCCTGGTAGCTCAGCTGGTAAAGAATCCGCCTGCAGTGCAGGAGACCCTGTTTTGATTCCTGGGTTGGGAAGATCTGCTGGAGAAGGGATGGGCTACCCACTCCAGTATTCTTGGACTTCCCCGGTGGCACAGCTGGTAAAGAATCCACCTGCAATGCAGGAGACCTGGGTTCAATCTCTCGGTTGGGAAGATCCCTTGGAGAAGAGAATGGCTACCCACTCCAGTATTCTGGCCCAGAGAATTCCATGGACTGTATAGTCCATGAAGTCACAAAGAATCAGACACGACTGAGCAACTTTCACTTTTCTATATGTAAATATGATATTTTATTTAAACACTTGTATAATGACTTTATGTTCTTATTTCATATCCTATTTGCTAGAATATTTTATAGTGCCATCTGCACAGTTTATGTTAACATGGAAAGGAGCAAGAAAGGAAGGATAAAACAGTGGAAAAAAAAATTGAAGCAGCAAATTAAAAGAAGTAGACTTGCTCTTTTGGATAAAGGAAGGTCAATAGTATATTTTGGGTGATCGCTACACAATTCTTCAACACTAACAACAGAAATGCCTCTGTTTTGTAATCATGAGTAATGAAGACCATTTTCTGATCCAGGAAAGTCACAGAAAGTCACGGTACAAAGGCACTATTTCCTTTTGGCCAGTTTTTAGTTTACAATAAACAAAGCTTCTATTTTAATTCCTGAAACACACATTGTCACGCAAGATGGTCCCAAGAGGAAGGCATTGTGCTTCCTTTTGGCATCTTTTGGAAGTTCCTTAAAGCAGTGATGCAGTTCTGCCATTTCATGGTGAGCATCATAAATGCCAGTAACACCTTGTGGAGCAAGGTTGAGTGGGAACAGGGTCCAAGAAATCAGAGCTGGCTGATAACGGAGGGGGATGGGTTGGTGAGGTGTTAGCAGCATGATCACTGTGTTTCTGAAGGTGTGAGAGAGGCAAAGTCTGGTCTCAACACCAGCCAAGAACGGAAGAGAATAACTGGACCCTGCCTGGGGACAGGCTTCAGTTGTGCAGCATGCCCGTAAATGTGAGTCTGCTGGGTAGTGGTTTTTCTGTTTTTTTTTGTTTTTTTTTTCTGGTTCCACTTGCCTGGGGGCTGCCTCTTTATCTCCAATGAAACAGAAACTCATTTATTACCTCCCCTTTCCTCTTGATCCTTGCTTAGAGGGTGGACAAGGCAAACAGTAACCACAAAAGTAGCAACCAGGGCTTCCCTGGTTACTCATGGTGAGGAATTCTGCCTGCCAATGCAGGGAAACAGGGGTTTGATCCCTGGTCTGGGAAGATCCCACATGTCACGGGACAATGGAACCCGTGTGCTGCAGCTATTGAAGTCCACTGGCCTGGAGCCTGGACTCCGCAACAAGAGAAACCACTGCAATGAGAAGCTGGAGCAGAGCAACTAGGGAGTAGCCTCCTCGTCACAACTAGAAGCCTGTGCACAGCAATGAAGACCTTGCACAGCCTAAAATAGATAGATAAATAAATATATCTTAAAAAAATAGTAGTCAGCCTCTACTGAGTCCTTGCTGTGGCAAGCAGTTTATTAATGATTAAACATATGACCTCATTGAGTCCTTTCACCAGTCTTTGGAACTCATTATGATTAATTCCATTTTAAAGATGAGGAGACTGAGGCTTAGTAAGCGACTTGCCCAAGATCACTGAGCTAGTCAGTGGCAGAACAGAATTCAAACCCAAGCTCTCTGTCTCCAGGGCTGATGCTCTTAATTAAACATGACTCCATGTAGCCCGTCACACGTGGAAATATTTGATGCTAGAGGTGATGGATGCTATTGGCCGAAATGGAGAAGGAAGTTGAAGACTCTTTGGGTTCCAAAAGCAAATCTTCCACATTCTATTACCAGCTTCTTGCTTTTACATTCCCTTTGCTGATACTGGAGCTCAAGTTACCTTCATCTCTTACTTGAACTTCTTTGAAAAATATTTATTTTTGCTAATCATATCATTATATAATTGTAAAAATTATGGAAAATAAGGAGAACATCAGAAGAAATATCAGAAAGAACATTGCCTATAGCCCTCCTAATTAGAAATAGATATATGCTTTATTTTGGCTACTTTTCCATGTGTATTTTAGAGGTATTCCTATGTCCCTATCCATTCATGCAAAGATGTGTATTATACATATATACTTTTTATCTTGTAACATGTTTTCATTTAGCTTAATAAAAAGTGTTTTCCTCAAGTTATTGCAAACTCCTGGCAAACAGACTTTATTAGACTTTATTTTTTTAGAACCATTGAATGGCTTCACTGACTCGATGGACATGGGTATGAGCAAGCTCCGGGAGTTGGTGATGGGCAGGGAAGCCTGGCATGCTCCAGTCCAAGGGGCCACAAAGGGTTGGACATGACTGAGCGACTGAACTTTAGGTTCATAGCAAGATTGAGCAGAAGGTATAGAGGTTTCCCGGGTAATCCCTCCCCTTACATATGCTCAACCTCCCCTGTTAGCAACATCTCCCACCAGAGTGGTAAACAAACTACATGTGATGGATCTACATTGACCCATTATAATCACCTGAAGCCCACAGTTTACGTTAGGGTTCAGTCCTTATCTTGTACTTTACTTGAGTTTGGACAAATTTATAATATGTATCTACCATTCTAGTGTCATACACAGTAGTTTCACTGGCAAATGTATTTTAATAATTATAGAATATTCTAACCTATGTCTATTATGAGTACTTAAGGTGATTTCTTGTTTTCTGCATACTATTAACAATTATGTAATAAACATCTTTATGACTCAAGGATCCTCTGCCAGCAACCTCTTATCTCTTCCTCTTTTCTATCTTTCACAAGTCAAGCCATAATGATAGCAGCTGCCAAACAATTTTCCTAAGATGCATGTCTTGCCTGGATGCATATCCACAACACTGTTAAAACCAATTTCATTTTTTTTTAGCCTGGGACAGAAGATATTTAACCCTATTACTATTGGGCCTAAAGAATTGTAAAGGAACAAATAAACTGTGTATCTTGTATATACCTTCTGGGTTTCTTAAGCACCATTGAAATATCTATGATATGTTTACCTGTTTCCTGTATAGAGTCTAGCAAGTTCTATGAATGCATAGTTGCTTAATTACCAACTGAATTGATCTGTGCCTCCTTGTTTTCCTTAAGTACAGGAAAAAATGAGTTTGTTTTAATTTAAGCTGAAATTAGAATGACTATTTTCTGGATTACTGAGGATCTAATGTGGCGACTTTGATGCTGTATAGGACTTCTGAAATATCAGATTATTTGCAGAAGTATTGTTTTTGCTGTGAAGTCGCTCAGAGTGGCCAACTCTTTTTGACCCTATGGACTGCGGGATGCCAGGCTCCTCTGTCTATGAGACTTCCCAGGCAAGAATACCAGAGTGGGTTGCCATTTCCTCCTCCAGGGATGGATCTTCCTGACCCAGAGATAGAACCCTCATCTCCTGCGTTCGCAGGCGGATTCTTTACTCCTGAGCCACCTGGGAAGCCCCTTCTGAAGTACACAGCCATGCTAATGTTATAGACTTCCTAAAACCATGTTTTGATAGAATTGTGTGGATTTTTACTGTTGCTGAATTGGACCGTTTAATTTCATGGAGAAGAAAACAGGGCCAGGAAGGTGCCTACTGCCACCAGCCCTCACTGTTAGAGTAGGTCCCGGAGGGCAATTTTGTGCGCTTGGAGTCCAGGGCTCATTTGCTACAACTTTCTGCCTTGACTTCCCAGGACAGGAAGATCCAATTAAAAAAAAAAAAAAGTCTCTGACCAGATTGAAGTACTTGCTTGCCTCTGGCCTGGGAAAATTGGGTGCAATGTTTAGCAAAAGTAGTTCCTTTTTATTTAGCTGCTGCTCTTAGAGAGCTTTTAAATTTATGCCATTTGTGCTAAAGTGGATATTTGCATCTAAAAGCCTGTTCCTGATTCTTCAGGGTACTTCAGAGGTCAAATTTCACTATTAAACTACACTTCCTTCAAAACGTACTTATAGGTGACAGATTCCTTCTAGCTGAGTAATGAACATTTCTTTTGTATTAAATAATCACTGTCATTAGATCTCAGAAAAGATCTTAAGACGATTAACTCCAATGATCTTAGGTCCTGACATTATGAGCAATCAGAACCCAGAACAGAAATCTTTCCAAGACAGCATACAGTCTTCATCTTCGCGTGAAGCCTGGCGAAAACAGAGGAGCCCTGGGTCTTGCCCCTCATGAGGGTTGCGTAATGATGCTGCAGCTACTGGTCTTTTCTTTTGCTAATGAGCACAGAGAGGGGATATTTCCAAAGTTAAACAAGTAGGGTTCAGACAATGACTGGACCAAGATGATTAAAAGATGAGTGTTAATGACATCCAAGAGGGTGGTGATGAAGAACTGAGCTGTTACTACAATTACTCTGCTTTGTCATGGCCTCAGCCTCCAGCCAGTGAGCTCACAGATGTCTGGCACCTTGCTACCCTTGCTATCTCCCACATTTAGGACATTGGTCTAGATCACATTAGTGTGTGTGTGTTGAATGAATGAATAGCCTGAATGTTAAGCAAGAATAATCTGTTACTTTAAAAAGGAAGGTAAAGAAACAAAACCAAAAATTAGTAGCACAATAAAAATACCCCAATACATTTCTGGTAGTATGTTATAAACATGTCAGATATCATTAAAGGCTTTGTTCACTAAATCTGGCCTGAGAAATGGACTTCAATTACTTAGGTCTGAGAAACAAAGGGAAGATGAATAAATCATGCAGTAGAAACCACAGAAACAGTGTGTGAGAGAGCACTATGATCCTCAGGTATGTTTTCTCATTCATTCATTCATGCATTTATCCATTCATCAAACACCTGCCTATTGCCATTGGTAGGATACACAAATGTCAAGGTGACTGCCTTTCAAGAGTTCAGGAAGCTACTCCAAATTTCCCCGCTTCTTACACTAAATTTGTATGTTCTGTTGCATAGAATAAAATGAGAAAATGCTGAATGCAAAACATCTTAAAGGGACTTTGACATTATTCTTCATGTATTCTTAACAGGATTTTGGAGATGCTGCCTAATTAATTTTTGATTTTGTCTCTAGACTTTGGAATTTGAAAATGTTCCTGGAATTTCCTCCAAACAAGATACCTTTCCTCCAAAGGCGTTTGTGCATCTCAAGAATGTAGCAAACGATGACTGCTCTTCCAGCAGGTCCAAAGTCATGAACCCTGCAGAAATCGTCACTGTGGCTGGGCTCATTCAGGCTTTCAGTCAGTCCTTACATGGGAAAAAAGCTTATTTTCTCTGCTCCTATATCACCCACAGATTAGTTAAGCAAACCTACAGACACAATGGTTTGTGTATGAGATATCATTTTACTTGGAGTGACCTAAGAGTTCTAAAAATGCCCACATCCTATCCCTCTGAAAGACTACCTAAAATGTAGAGTAAGAGAAGGATGCACTTCAGCTAAAAGTAACCAACAATCAGAAAATTACTCAGCTATGCCTAGTGTTTTAAACCTAATGTTTGTGTGTGTGGGTGTGACATTTATAAGACGAGCAAAGATTCTTAGGAAATTTTGATTATGTGGACAATGATTATGTGTGAAAGTTCTGACTCTTATGAAGAATTCTGTGTAAGGATGATCTTCAAGATATTTAACAACTGGAATTGTGTCTAATAATCAGAGTAGATAGTGGCATGGCCACAGACAACTTCTGTGTTTGTACTGGATCTATTGGTTGACTATCAATCCTGCTTCTGTGTTGCATCCCCTGAGCTGTCACATGGGAATGATAGCTAAATAATACCTAATGTACCTTGTTCGGGTGGAGATCAACATTATATATAACCCCTTATATGTACTAATGTCCCTTCTACAGATGGATGTCAATTTCAAACAGGGAATGTTTACTCTTTGTCTCACTTCATCAACTTTTCCTTCTCTCTGTTCTACTAGTAGAAATAATATCTACTAGATTATTATAGCATGGAAACATACTGTTGTGTCTTCTTACTTAAAAAATAAACATCATCCTTATAAGTTGTACTATCTGCTATCCACTCTGTTCCAGTTCTTTTCCTTAGAGCAAAATTCCAGGCAAGAGTTTTCCCACACACAACCTTCTTTTCCTTCCTTCACTTGCTCTTGAAGTCCCTCCAATCAGGTTTTCTTCCCTCTTCTGAGAGTGCTTATGTCTAAGACATCAAGGACAAGCTCATCACCCAAACTGATGAGTACCTCTCAGACTTCTTCCAAGTGAGTGTTAGCAGTGTTTGGCATGGTTGGTTTCACTCTCTTCCTTGAAACACTAACTTGGCTCCTGATAACACTGTCTCATGTTCCTCCTACCCCACTGGCTGCCCTGTCTCAGTATTTTCTGGAACCTTCACTTCTTAGCTTCAAAATATTGGAATATGCAAGGCTCAGTCCTTGGAGCTCTTATTGTCTCAAATTGTACATACTGTCTAGGTGATCTTCCCCAGCTCCCAGACTTCATAGGTCACTTCTATACCTGTTGTCCCATCAAGGATACTTTCCATAACCGTGCTCTCTGCAGTAACCAGCCACTGTCCATCTTTAGCTCCATGACCTGCAATGTTTTTCTGATACTCTCTCAGATGTCTAGCATATCTCTAATGTTAATCGTCTTCTGTCTCTTCCACCAGAATGTAGCTCCAGGGGGACAGAAACTATCTAGTTCACTCATGGCTTTTTAGTATCTAAAAAGTATCTTACACAGAGCATGAGATCAGATTTGTTGAAGAAATATATGAATAAGTACAAAGGAGGACTAATCACACCAATAAGAAAAATCCCTTTCATACTATGTCTATATATAAAAAAATGATCCTCTTTTTATTGACAATGAGAGGTTATGTCAGGGGTGGGTCAGACCTGCTAGGAGAGCACTCTAGCCATGCTCACTTGTTTATCGATTATCTGTGGCTGCTTTCACATTGCAACAGTGGAAAAATAGAGACAGAGCTTGTGTATGGCCTGCAAAGCTGACAATATTTCTTATCTAAGCCTTTCCAGAAAAAATTTGCCTATTTCTGGTTTATGTACATTAGAGAGGCAGTATAATATAAAGGGGGCTTCCCTGATGCCCCAGTTTTAAAGACTCTACCTGCAAGGCAGGATACACAGGTTCAATCCCTGGGTCAGGAAGATCCCACAGAGAAGAAAGTGGCAACCCACTTTAGTATTCCTGCCTGGGAAATCCCAAGGACTGAGGAGCTTGGTGGGCTGTAGTCCATGGGGTCAGAAAGAGTCAGACACGACTGAACTAACTTAGCAGAAGCACAAGCATAATGTAAAGGGTAAGAGTGTAACTCTGGAGCCCAATGTCCTGGGTTCAAATCCCAGTTCCTCTCCTGACCAGTTGAGGCCTGGGTTGACTCTGTGCCTCAGTTTTCTCAACTGTGAAATGGAGAAAACACCAGTACTAATCATCTAGGATAGTTGTGAAGATTAAAATAAGGCAATGTGAGTGAAGTACTTAAATCTTCTAGAAACAAGCTCACTAACATGATAGTGTGTTGAGAAAATTGCCAAAGCTGGCTTGAAAGACAACGCATCTTAAGGGTAGAGATGCCCATTGACTTTATCCCAAGTAATATAATAAAAATGGCTAAGTGCATGTCCCTCCTTCACTGGATCAATCCCTTGAATCTTGGGTAAGTTGCTATGAGAAGGTATATTTTCCCTCTGCTGCAGATGGAAAAATTTACAAGCAGAATGTGGTTTTTTTTTTTGCCAAATTAATCTTCGTGGGATATTTACACAAAGTAAATAAATCGGTGTGTGTCATCTACTCTCTGTTTTGATGAAATTCAGGAAAGAACACAATTGAAATCAGTCACAGATATTTCGTGTGGGTGTTCATGTGACCGTTTTCCTGATGCTCCTCTTCATTTGACTTTACACTATTAGGTACAGGCTTTCCTGTTGGCTCAACAGTAAAGAATCTACCTGCCAATATAGGAGATAAAGGAGATGCGGGTTTGAACCCTGGGTCAGAAACATCCCCTGGAGAAGGAAATGACAACCACTTCAGTACCCTTGCCTTGGAAAACCCCCTGGACAGCAGAGCGTGGCAGGCTACGGTCCATGGGGTCTCAAAGAGTCAGACATGACTTAGTGACTTAACAACAACAACCACAGTTCTATCAGGTGGCTCATGTCGAGGCATCTTCGGATGACTCCTCAAGCATCTCTACACATTTCTCCCTCTGGTCTTCATACTTGGTGCCTTTATGGACTTGGTCCCACGAGAGGGTTGCCATTTCCTTCTCTGTCAGGTCACGGTTTTCCTCTTCCGGGGTAGCTTCCTGGTTCTCCCAGCTTCCCAAGTCCAATGAGCACTCCATTCTTTGAATGTTGGGACCCATTCTGTTTGTCTCTGGCAGGAAATACTTGTTATCTTCTCTCTTTCAAAAAAAAAATGTAAAAACAATTCTCTTTTCCAAAACAAGAGTTCTATCTGTTTGAAGAGAAAGATTGAGCCTTAACCTTTTTGATGTACTCAGCTCGTGGGAGAGTGCCCTACACAAAATAGCTGCTCAGTAATGGGCTATTCCAGATGGCCATTCTATTTTTTTTTTAATCTATAGAGGCAGTCCTGGCTTTATTTTATTTTATTTATTTATTTTGCCTGTGTTGAGTCTTCATTGCTGTGTGTGGGCTTTCTCTAGTTGCAGTGCATGGGCTTCTTATTGCCGTGGCTTTTCTTGCTGTGGAACTCGAGCTCTAGAGCTTGGGCTCAGTACTTATGGACCAGTGGTTTAATTGCCCTGGAGCATGTGGAATCTTCCTGGACGAGGGATCAATCCCATGTTCCCTGCCTTGGCAGGCAGATTCTTAACCACTGGATCACCAGGGAAGTCTCCAGATGATAACCCTTAAATGGCATCTAAGGACCTGTAGGGGGCTTCCTTTGTGGCTCAGCTGGTGAAGAATCCACCTGCAGTGCGGGAGACCTGGGTTTGATCCCTGGGTTGGGAAGATCCCCTGGAGAAGGGAAAGGCTACCCATGCCAGTATTCTTGCCTGGAAAATCCCATGGATGGAGGAACCTGGTAGGCTATAGTCCATGGGGTCAAAAAGAGTCGGACACAACTGATCGACTTCACTTCACTTCACCCACTCCAGGATTGTGGCCTGAAGAATGTCCATAGATTATACAGTTCATGGGGTTGCAGAGAGTTGGACACGACTGAGCGACTTTCACTTTCTTTAAGGACCCGCAGGAGGCAGCCCTTACCAATAGCCACTGCCTCTTAAGTTGCCTTCTCACTTTCTGTGCTCGGCTACCGTGATTTCCTTTCAAAATTTTCTCTAACATGAGGTGCTCTTTTCTACCACCTGCCATTCTCTGCGTCTCTCTTCCCCCATCTTTGCTTGTTTGACTGCTACTCCTCTTTCAGGTATCAGGCCAGAATCGTGGGGAAGATTCTGGAATAGGCCTTCTCATCTTTGACTAGAATCAAGTTGGAGCCTCTCTTCTCCTTGCCCTACTTTTTCCTTCATGGTATATATTGTTGCTTATAACTACATGTGATATTTTTATGCAAGCATCTGGTTAATGTATATCTCCTCTACTAAAGTGAGCTTTCTCTAAAGAGGAGCAGTGTCAGCTCAGAACACATTTGATCACTAGCAACTAGTGGAGTGATTGATTTGTAGGGTTTGCATAACTGACAAAGATTTAGAAAAACAAAGTGGTGATTACTCAAATTTAGTCAACACATTTTTGCCTAGTGTCTTCCATGTGCCAACATTGTGGGATGTTCTGGGGGTGCAGCAGAGAACAAGGCAGATGTGGGAAGAGGTGAGATTCAAATGGGCAGCTTTGCACCCTTTATCTGTGCAGTCTAATGGATCTTGATGGTTTCTCTCTCAGTGAGCCTGGCCTGGTGTCCCAGATGGAGGGAAAGTGACTATTTTTGTTTCCAATCTTCTATCATAGAATCACGATATATGGTTATCAGTCAGACAATAGTAAATCCACAAAACTGAGTTTTATACCGGGTAACCCTCATAGTTCTGTGTGTGCATACGTTTGAAGTCGCTTCAGTCATGTCTGACTCTTTGCGACCCCATGGACTGTAACCTACCAGGCTCTTCTGTCCATGGGATTCTCCGGGCAAAAATACTGGAGTGGGTTGCCATTCACTTCTCCAGGGGATCTTCCTGACCCAGGGATGGAACTCGTGTCTCCTGTGGCTCCTGCATTGGCAGGCAGATTCTTAACCTCTGAGCCATTGGGGAAGCCCCATCCCTCATAGTTACTACAGCTGACTGATAGCTGCTTCTTCTTCTTTTTTTTTTTAGATGTTCAAGCTGGATTTATTTTTATTTTTTTTTCATTTATTTTTATTAGTTGGAGGCTAATTACTTTACAATATTGTAGTGGTTTTTGTCCTACATTGACATGAATCAGCCATGGATTCTTAGTATGCAAGATTTTCTAGATGTTTTCTAACTCATTTATATCTCTGTTCTCTTCACACTGCCTATAAGTCTAACATTAAATGTCAGTGATCTTGTCACCCTTATTCCATGATCTACATTTTACCAATTCTTTGCCTCTGCCTACTGTTAATTATGAGTTTCATTTGTTTAATGTTTTCTGTTCAATTTTATGTATATGGCATTCTTAATCTCCCCCCATTACACTATAGTTTTGTTAAAACACGAACAATTCAGTCAGATCAACAGCTATTAACTAATGGCACTTAATTCAATTTCTATTGTTTGTTTTATTTGCTTTATCCCCTTGACTCTTGCTACAGATGGAGGAGAGAAACTTTATAGAATCTGGACACACATCGATTCATTGAAGCGTGAAGTCCAGCACAGCCTCATTACAGAAGGGGACCAATATCTGATAACAAACTGTCATAAGTCACAGACTGTCACCATGGCAGGAGGTTTGGGACAATTTGGTCTAATCCTCCTATTTTACAGATGAGAAAACTGAGACCTTTTGAGTTTGGGTCATGTGTCTTCTGAGGCTAGGACAAGACCCCAGGTCCCCCAATTCCCATTCCATGTGCTCCTTCTGCTTTATTCCATGCCATCATATCACTTTTCCTAATACTTATGAAGAGATGTATTTCCCCTTTCTAGCAAGAATAGACCTTTGACCAAAAATAAAATAGAAAGCACCATGAAAATGTCACTTGTGCTTTCAGGCAAGGAGGCTCTTTTCACATCTTAGAGGAAGGAGATTTCATTGCAAGATGCTCCTGTGTGGCACTGAGGAGTCATTTCTCTGCAAAAACCAGGTATTTAATGGAGCTGTTGGTTGCTTGTGATATCATGATTGATGGATATCAATTTCTAGGTCCATATCTCTGCTCTGTGACAGCATCCATTTGGAGATGTGCCTCCAAACATGTAGGTTGGTCAAGGGAGGGAAAGACCTTTTCCAACCCAGCTCGCTGACTCAACAGCCATTATAGTCTCCGGACCAAGATGATTTTGTGTCTCTGAGCTTTTTCTCAAGTTGCTCCCCTCAGCCTGGCCTGGAGACACTGCAGACTCATTGACTTTCCCCTCAAAGCAGATGAAAGCCCTCCTGATGGTGAGCCGGCCAGCCCAGCACCTGCTCCATGTTGCTATTCTTCTCTCTAGCACCCTGGGGAGAACTGCTCTGCAAAACAGGAGCTTGTCTGTGCCCGCTGCCAAGCAGAGAACCCTGATTAGAATAATGCCCAGCAGGTCTCTCCTTTCTCTCCTCCTTTCCCAAGCCTTTCCCACTCTTAAACAATCTAGGGGATGGCTGTTGCTAAGGGCCAACATAACAAGACCTGAGTGCCTTTAACTGTTATTTCAAAGACCCAAGCCATCATCCACGGGAAGGGAAACTAAAGAGCCTGGGAAGGCTATTGTAACCTAGTGAACTGAATGAATGAGAGCCATTTTATTCAAGAATGAATAAATTTATGTTTGGAATGAAGCATTCTTTGTTTTGGCCAATATCAACCGGATCAGGCAATGGGAGAATGTACCCAGCAATAGAGTCAAAGTGGATGATCTTGGATGCAGGTGTGAAATGCTTTCAAGAGGATTTGAAGTTGGAGGTAGACAGGGCTTCAATTCTTTCAGTACCTCTCATTTTGTTTGCTAGTACAGACAAGAGAGCTACTTCACCTCCCATCTTCCTCTCCCTTCACGTCCCCCTCCGTTCTTCTTGCATCCTTTCTTCTACCTCCTGAAGCTTCAGTGGATCCTGAATTGGCAAATGAAGGACAACTACTATAGTTCTCGTTGTCCCCCCACCAACTCCTGCCTAAAGGTAACTAGGGTTGTTCCTGGACAAAATGCTCACTCACAGATGAGACATGATCTGCACAGGTTTGAATGTATAATATACGTCAACTGAAACCTATTCCCACACCCATATCCCTAAGACAAGTCCTTTATGAGTTCTTAAAAAAATATTATCTGTCTCTCCTTGGGCAGTCTTTTTCTTGGGGGAGACCTTTTGATAAGAAAATGTGAACTAAGTGGTCAAAATTAGATGCAGATAAGTTAGGAGAATTACTAGGTAAGTGAGGAAATCAAAGGAGAGGCAACATGGCCACTGTAGTTTTGTAGGTCTTAAACAAACAAAAAAGTTAAAAGTATGACAAAAGCAAAACCCAAACCAGGATAGCAAAAACCAAACAGGATAACATCTTTATCATCTAGAATGGCTGAGCTATAATCCTGGCCAAAGAGGTAAGAGCACATTAGGTGAGATATTATGTTGTTCTTCATGTGGTTTCAGTTTTTCCATTTTTTTTCTTTTTTTGCAAAGAGAAAAATCTACCCCATGGAACACAGTTGATGGCAGTTAGTTAGAATAGAGTGGAGTGGAGAAACAGAAAGTGTTCAAATGTTTATGGAGACATTGCATGACCCAGGCTTAAAATCACTTTAAGTTTCCTCTGTCTTTGGGAGACACAGAGATATACATGTAGAGAGACTCTCATTCAATCCTTTGAAGGTCTGCTACTCAGTAAGAAAGTGAGTCCCAGTCTGTGTGAACCAGTTCAACCTAAGTGATGACTTATGTTCTGAACATTAAGGGGAGGCTGGAACTCTGCACAGTCCTGCTGGTAACCTTAGAGGCTTGTACTCATGGTGACCAGATCTGTGGAGGCAGGTGCAGACAGACTGTAGATGGAGTAACATTGATGACACATATGAGTCACTAAAACTCGTCTTCTGAAAGGAGCCTGGGTTGTTGCAGTATAGGAAGCTCTTGGTTACTAAGTGATTTTTATACTTGGAATCCTTAGAGAAGAATAAAACATCAGTGTGTGTCTTTAATAGATCCTCCAATTTGTGGAACACTGATATTTAATTCAGGGATAGAAAAAGAAATATATATATATATATATATATATATATATATATATATATATACATGCATATACATACATAGACACGTGGATCAGTGGTAAAGAGTCCACTTGCCAATGCAGGAGATGCAAGAGATGCAGGTTCAATCCCTGGCTTGGGAAGATCCCCTGGAGTAGGAAATGGCAACCCGCTCCAGTATTCTTGCCTGGAGAATCCAATGGACAGAGGAATCTGGCAGGCTACACTCCATGGGGTTGCAAAGAGTTGGACACAAAGTTGCAGAGAGCGACTTAGCACACACACATGCACATATATACAGTACCTATGTGTGTATATAATATATGTGTATTTGTGTGTGTAAATATCTTTGTGTGTATTAAAAAACTGATAATGAAATTGATGTAAGTAACTTTACCCCACCCATCTATATGTATGCCACAATTAACTAGGGCTTAATTTTTCACTTTGCAAAAGTTTTTTTCCCCTTACAAAATGATTCCTTAGAACTAGTAAGCTGCTATCAGTTTCTTAAAATAGAATTTTTAGAGTACCGTTCACAGTAATTAACATTGATAAACATTTTCTCTTCTGCCAGGTACTGAGCTAAGAGCTTTATATGAAATACCTCATTGAAATCTCTCAGTGTAAGGTACTGTCATTATCCTCTACTTTCTGAAACTGAGGTTTAGAAAGTTCAGTAACTTGCCCAAAGCCACTCTATTATCAGGAAGTGTAGCTGAAGTTTAATCCTAGATGGTCTAACCCTAGGTCTGTACCCACCTCTTTCGAAGGGTATTTCTACATTTGGGTATCATGGCTCTTATGTAAAACAACACATCTTTACAAACAGTTTGAGCAGAGCATTGCACACAACTCGGATAAGAAGAGAAATAAAATGTTAACCCTTGCTTTGGATCCAAATGTCATTCAGTTTTGTTAACATTCAGTTTTCCTTTGCATCTTTCAGGATTTTGCTTTTTTTTTTTTTAAAGTTTGGAAAAGTCTGATATCAAATTAATCCCCTGAATTCTGTATTATCATGTAGCAAATGCTAGTCCTAGGCATGGAAAGACAGACACAGTGTTAAAGAATGTGGAGAACTTGCCAATCTAGATTTTTCTCTGTGTAAGAAAGTACACTTGCCTTGACACAGAATGGACTCTGCAGGGACCAAAGCCTTTGACAGTTGGGCCAGAGGCTGTTAATTTTGATGTGGTGAATCATCCCACATGCTCAGATCTTATGGAAGCAAGGCCAATTCCAGCATTTTGTCATATTGCCCGAGGATCATCCAGTCTAGCACCTGCAAGCTTGGAAAATCCGCTGGATCCCTCTTCACCCCCACACATACTCCCCAAGGACACACACTGCTTATAGAAGTGGCCATGCATGAGTGACAGACTTGGAGAGACGATCACTATTTATTCAATCAATAAAAGACAGTCGTTTTTCCTAGAAGCACTAGCAAGATAAAGGAAGCTGGCGAGAAGCATCCTCATTCTAGCAAGGGGATGAATGGGTGTGAGAAAGTTTGAGGGCGGCTTCTTGGATAAACATAACCGAGGTTAAAGATCATGGCAGCCCCAGCAAGGCAAAAATATGGAGGACATAGACCTGCCCGCTGGGCAAGCCGGGTGCGATCTGTCAGGGGAGGTGAGGGGTGGGGAGCGGAAGGGGTCCATGACCTATGCTTATCTATCAGCTGAAGTTTTGATCTCAAGGCTGGGAAAGACACGGCCAGAAATAAATGTTTAGGGCATGACATTCTTTCCATGTTAGGACACCACATTCTTGCTATTCGGTGACAAATGACTGAACAGCAAGCTGGGTCCCATTTGTGATCTAATTCAGTAAAAATGAGACTCTGGGCAAATGCTTCAGAGCTTTCCAGGAAAGAGTTAATGCTGAATCTTGCTGCCTCATTCTTTTTCTTCCTTTTTGGTGAATGACTGGCTGGGATGCTGAGCTGGTGGTCTTCCAAGGGTGCTTTTTCTCTCTTTCTCCAGATTTTGTTTTCAGCCTTCTGTGGTAGAGAGCAGCTGCCTGGCCTCACTTCTTTCCTTTGGCTTGAAATTACAAGGAACATATACCTTCTACCTGAAGGCTTCAGAGAGAAGGGAGAAGATGTGGGAATCATGCCCACTTGAGAAAAACCAAGAGAAATGGATGGAGCGTGTGGGTGTGTCTGGGTGTGTGTTCCATGTAGCAAGTGTTTGAGAGGCATCCAGTGAGGGGAGCTTGCTGCAATAATTCGCCTGAACAAAGCTTCCAATAATACATGGTGACATTTACACAAATATTTGTGGTTGTGCTTTCCATTTCTTCTTATAGGAAACAAGTGAGATTTTAAAATGCTTGAGTGATGTGATCAGTAGACAGTAGTGGGAAAGAATTTCCCTGCAACTCGACTTGCAATCAAAATAAGGAAGGAAGATCTGAAAGAACCGAGAATATTTCAGCTAATCAGGATATGGCACTTTCCGACATCTGGATGTCCAAACAAGTGTTTTGAATTCAATACTATTAACATGTGTCACTTTAATGAATATTTTCCTTTGGAGCTGATGGGGTGGTTACATTTTTGGCAATCATCTTGCGGTCTGTTGCTTACATTACCTGACCCACAGTCCATTTTCCTTGTGTTGGCTGTGGGAAAGAAAAAAAAAAAAAGTGGAAAATATCTCAGAACCTGGAAAATGGTTTTGAGAATACAACTCATCTTTTAATTGAACCACTTCAAATAGAAGCTCTCTAAGGATTATCTTCTCAACGTCTGTGACATCATGTGTAACAAAAGGAGTCAGTTCTCTTTGTATCAAAAAGATGGGGAAAAAAAAATCCCGCAAAATTAAATGGGATTTTTTTTTAAGCCTGAACTAGAAGATCAGGTCTCTGCATTCATTCTTTTGACTTTTAACAAAACCAACCAAAGACAAGTAACTTCCTTACAGCAAAAAGTGTTTTCAAGAGGTCAAGAATAAGAAGATCCTAATTGAAAATCATTTCGAAAGCCTCACACAGGAACATCACCTCCTGTTCTGCAAAGTGTTTTTAGGTCTCTGCTCTTTGCAGAGACTTTTTAACACTTTGTATTTTCTGTAAGGAAGAATCCATGGCTAAATCCTTTATGAGGAGTGAGAGGGAAGAAGGGCAGCCTAGATTGACTGTTGTATGTGTGGGCAAATGAGGATGTGTGTGTGTGTGTGTGTGTGTGTGTCCATGTGTGTGAACATGGGTATGTAAATATGTTTATGTAGATATGAGCGACTATGCATATACGTACAATGTATAGGTGAGTATGTTTCCCATTAGACATTAGCTCATTGAGGTAGTTTATCAGAGTGCTTAAGGCATGGACTTTGGAATGACAGCCCAAAGGTGAAACCCAGATGACCTCATTTTCTAGCTGAGCAATCTCTGGTACAATGCTTCATCTTTCTTGACCTTAATTTCTTCATCTGCGAATGGAGAGATAGTAGAAAACATCCACCTCCTAAGGATGCCAGGAAATGGGACCTGGGACATGATTTGCACAGGGCCCCATGTAACAAGCTCTCAATCAAAACTGTGGGTATCATTAATCAGAGAGCTCTCTCCTGTAGCTGTAGGGTTCCTGGAGGGGTTTTGTCTTTGTTTTTAAATAAAGTGGGTGTTCCATCTGTGTTGTGGATTCTCTGACTCATGGCAGCATGTGGATTCTTGTTTCGGAGAAGCCATCCGCTCACTCGGCCAGGATGTCTGCACCACTTCCCATCTGCAGGCCCAGGGGCACACGGAGCCCGGCTGCGCGATGCTAACACTGCAGTTAATGCGTGCCGAAGGGGCTTCTATCCTCCTACACGCCGACCGGTCCAGGGTACAGAGAGTCCTCCACAGATGGGAAGGAGGGAAGCCAAGTCTAAGGAATGTGATGGACTCTAGGTCCAGGGGATCATTTTGTTTCAAACTGACTTTGAATTCCATTGAGCAGCCACTGAAATTCCCACGTGTTGCACTAAGGAGCTGTGAAAGACAGACTGAGAAAGCCTATTGCCTTTGCATTCGAGGCGCCGTTACTGCACTGGGATAGTGCAATGCTTTCCGGGGTGATATTCCTTTTGATGGCTCATGATGGCCACTTTCCAGCTAACTTCTCCCATCTTCAAACTCTATGTTTTCTAAACTTCCTTTGTAGAAAAATATATTTGAAGAACTGATGAGTCAGTTATGGTTTCAGAGTAGTTTACTTTGGCATTCAACAAATCCTCACTAAACAGCCTCTAGGCGGCAGGCAGTAAGCACTTCCCAGGTGGCGCCAGCAGTAAAGAACCCAGCTGCCAATGCAGGAGATATAAGAGATGCAGGTTCAATCCTTGGGTTGGGGAGATCTGAAGAAGGGCAGGCACTAAAGCTAGATATAGGGAGAAGACAGTCATGTAAGAAACTGTTCCTAGTTTCAAAATGTTTACAGTACAGTTTCAGAGAAAAGCAAGTAAATGAGTGGTTTCAGCAGTGTTTCAGCAGTGATGTGGCAGGAACTGGGATGAATATACTAACACAGGATTTATGAGATGGTGACCAGAGAAAGGAGAAGTTAAGTAATGTGTCCAGAGTCATAAAGCATGTAAGGGATGGGGGTAGGGTTCCAGCCCTGTTCCTCTGACTATGAAATTGTACAGACTGAGATATATCTCTCTTTCTCCAGTTGCCCACATCAAAGATTTTAATAGAAAATGAAAAAAAGGATCCTTCGATTCTGAGATGAAAGTTTTATAATCATATTCATGTAGACTTTCTCAGTGAAACATTTTTAATTGTACATTGTTTTTAAGATACAAAATTTTATGGTTTATTGGAGTGATAGGAACCAGGCCAGCAAAGGCTAAAACATACAATCAGGTAAAAAATAAAAATCACTGATGGTACATTTGTCATATCTGTATCAAATTGCACATTCATGGGACCTCTGTTAGTTGCGATTGCATTAGGCTGCATGTAACAGAAACCAGGTGCAGTGGCTTCAATTAGGTCTAAAGTTCAAGGCTGGGGTAGCTACTCAAAGAAGCCACCAAGGGTACAGGCATTTTCTAGTTTCCTGTCCCACGATTCTGACCATGTGGTTTTCATCCTCATGGTTGCAAGATGACTCCTTCAACCTCCAGGGAGCACGTTTACCTTTGAGACTGAGAAAAACAGGAGAAGAGATGAGGACAAAACATACCAAGACACCTGAGAACTGCCTCTGGTCCTTTTCATTAGGAAGACAACCTTATCCCCATCCACTTTATCGCGTTGTCCTGTGCTGGGCAATACAACCATCTGGAGCTGCAAAGATTCTGGGAAAGTGAATGCTTTTCCTGGGCTGAACTGCTGCCCTAAACAGAATCTGGGCTCTGTTAGTAAGGAGGAATAAAAGAATGCACACCGGGGAGGCAGCCAGCACCGTCTGCCACGTTCCCTTAAGTAGGTTAACTATTCGCTTCAACTCTTGTTTAAACCATTTGTCCCTCACAAAACTCATTAAAATATATGTCGGGCAAGAATTCAACTCAACTCAGGCTTGTTTGAATTATCAC
Source organism: Odocoileus virginianus (assembly GCF_023699985.2). Lineage (NCBI taxonomy): Eukaryota > Metazoa > Chordata > Mammalia > Artiodactyla > Cervidae > Odocoileus > Odocoileus virginianus. The sequence continues at coordinate 56,471,047 of NC_069684.1, read as the reverse complement.
GTGGTCTGAATAAGTGGAGTCTGAATTATAGAATTTGACCATCCAAATGGAGCAGATAACTTTTTACCTCTCTTGGGTGGCTGCCACTGCAAAAGCTCCTTTTTGGTGAGAGTGAACCAGTTTCCCAGTTATTTTATGCTTTCAAATGAAATATTGCTATACTTTCTTATATTATCTGGGTTCTCTTTTACTCCTAATTTGGCCAATAGTTATTTTCATTGGGTTGCAATAAAAGTTTTCATAAAATATGCCTTGGATTTAGCCTAAAAATTAACAGAAGAAGAACTGAATCAGAGTGTGAATACAGAAACCAAAGAGCTCAATAATGAATCACTCAACACATATTTATTGAGTGTTTTCCATGGCCAAGGTAATGACTTTATAACACAAACCTTTATTATTTCCCTCAGCACCTGGCGTATGGTACTACAGTGATGGTCAATAGTGTTGCTGCCTTAAAATGCTGCATCCACCAGAGGATTTAAATGGCCAGAGAAATAGTGTAATCTCATCTCTCATCATCATCAACATTATCATCATTATCATTTTTATTAGAGAGGAATGCTCACTTTAAATGTTAGTTTTAAAATGAAGTGGCAAAAAGCTGGGATTGTGCAAAAGGAAGAATGAAAATGTTAGGCTGCTTAGGCATTCTGGGAAAATAAATGAAAAGAGTGGAAATGAAGCTATCATACTTGATGGCCCAGAGGAAAATCTTCCAGACATTGTGTGCTGCCATTTTGATTACTGATGACTTGGATTTTTTCTGTTGTAAAGCTACTGAGTCTTGCTTCTGACAGTGAGATGCACAAAAGAATGAATGCTTTGCATTAAGACGGGCATAAAAGATCAACTCTATTTGTGATAACCCGTGTGGAAACCAGCCCATTGGCAGATTGGAGCAAGCACCTAACTCTGAAGGCTGTGTAAATCAGGCCCCAGTTTCGAGGCGTGCTTGAAACCAGTGAAGGAGAACTGAAATGTCAACATATTTTGAAAGAAGACCTTGTAAAATGAATGTCAACCAAACTATTCATTCCCTTATTTATTTATTTAGCAAACATTTATGGCACGCTGGCCACTTGCCTGGTACTATGTTCTATGCTATGAAAATGGCAGTAGACAAAAACCAATTCCCTGCTCTCATAGAGTGTCCACTCTCCAGAAGAGCCAGACCATTAGCCAATGAATAAATGCACACATGGATACACATCAGATAGCGCTAAGTGCTCAGAAGTCAAGGAAAGCATAGTGGTGGGGGTGGGGTGTTTTAAGATGGACTAATTAGGGACAGTCTCTCTGATAAGGGGGTATTTAAGCAGAGAGCTGAAGGAACTTAGGGAGGGACACATATATCTTTGTAAAGGAAGGCAAAAGAGACAGGCGCGGTTTGGCTTGTCTGAAGATCTGGCAGGCAGACAAGGTGGAACAGAGGGGCTTAGGGGGCTGTTGTAATAGTCCAGGATGACGTCACAGGGGCCAGAGTGGGAACAGTGGACACACCGGGGTGATAACAGTGATTATCTCTGAGTATTAAGATTCTATGCTGCTTTCCTGTTTTTTTTTTTTTTTTTTTTAATGCATTTCCAGGCTCTGCCCATTTTCTGCAAAGAATACATTGCTCCTGGAATCAGGGAAAACAAATATTGCCCCCTTTCGCAGCTTGGCATAATTGAAAATGGATGGCTTAGAGCAAAGACAACACTTTGGATCAGACTTCAGAATTCAAATTTAATAAGATCTATTTGTGATTTATAGTAGATGTTGTCGAGAACTCATACAAACTTTTAAGAACAAGCTAATGTTGCATAATGCAGGGGGTAATAAAAAGTACAAAAAATGGCAGGGTAGGGAGAATAATAGGTTAATAGGGGAGAGGAATTAACAATATATTTAGCAAAGAAAAACATGACATTTTAAATAGCAATAATAACAGGCTGCCTAAGAACAAGTCTTCTGTTTTGAGAAGATACTTTTTTAATGTAAATTTAGTTTGACAAACTTCTCTTAAAACTTTATTTTAAAAAATCAAAAATATAAGAATTGAACGAATTCCTTTTTTCTTTAAGATGTTTTATTACTGTAGAAGGAAATTTTTATTTGAAAATTTGGAAGAACAAAAGAAAACATCATACAATTAAGGTGAGCAAACTTATTACTTGAACCACTGAAAAAATTCTGGAATATAAAAAGCAGAGTATGTAACAAGGAAGACAGTGGTCCACTCTGCAAGGTCCTGTGACTCTCTTAAGGATTTCCCCCTGCTTTTATTGAGATATTCAGTTCAGTTCACTTCAGTTCAGTCGCTCAGTCATCTCCGACTCTTTGCAACCCCATGAATTGCAGCACGCCAGGCCTCCCTGTCCATCACAAACTCCCAGAGTTTACTCAAACTCGTGTCCATTGAGTCGGTGATGCCATCCAACCATCTCATCCTCTGTCGTCCCCTTCTCCTCCTGCCCCCAATCCCTCCCAGCATCAGGGTCTTTTCCAATGAGTCAACTCGTCGCATGAGGTGGCCAAAGTACTGGAGTTTCAGCTTCAGCATCAGTCCTTCCAATGAACACCCAGGACTGATCTCCTTTAGGATGGACTGGTTGGATCTCCTTGTAGTGCAAAGGACTCTCAAGAGTCTTCTCCAACACCACAGCAGTTCATATGTAGTAATTGGCAAAATCACTCTATGAGTCTAAGGTGTACAATATAAAGCTTTGACTTACTTATATTGTTAAAAGCTTACCATAATAAATTTAGTTAGCATCCATCCTGTCATATAGATTCAATAAAAAGAAAAAAATAAGTTTTCTTTTTTCATGATGACCTTAGAATTTAGTTTCAACATCTTGCATATATACATCAGACCGTAGTGTTAACTGTGGTCATCATGTTGTACATTACCTCTGTAGTATTTATTTATTGCTGGAAGTTTGTATCTTTTGACCATCTTTCTCTAATTCCTTTCCCTCCTCTCCTGCCCCACATCTTGTAACCACAAATCTGATCTCTTTTTCTATGAAGTCTTATTTTGCTTTTAGATTCCACATATATGTGAAATCATACAGCATCTGTCTTTTTTTGTCTAACTTACTCATTTAGCATAGTACCCTGGAGGTCCATCCAGGTTGTTGCAAATGGCAAGATTTTCTCCTTTTTACGACTAAATAATAATCCCCCCCCCTTTTTTTTTTCCCTGCAGCATGCCAGGCTTCCCTGTCCATCACCAACTCCCAGAGCTTGCTCAAACTCTTGTTCTGGTGCGCTGCAGTCCATGGAGTTGCAAACAGTCAGATATGACTGAGCGACTGAACTGAACTGAATATTCCATTGTGTATGTAGTTGGCCTTCTGTATCCATTGGTTCCTTATCTGTGGATATGGAGGCCAACTGTACCATGCCATGTTCTATGAGGGACTTGAGCAAACATGATGTGGTACCCCCAGGAGTCCTGGAACCATCCCCTAGGGAAACCAAAGGACAACTATATATACCATGATTTCATTATCCATTCCTCTGTTGACACTTTGGCTGTCTCTGTAAAACCTCTTTAGTGATTTTGGTCTTTACCCTAAAAGCAGTGGGAAACCACTGAGGTGTTTTAAGCCAGAAGGTGACTTGATCAGATCTGGGTTCCAAAGTTTCACTTTAAAAACAAATAAGGAAACAAACAAAAGCAAAAGTCATGAAAGAAAGATATGTCTGATAAATTCAACACCAGAGTGAAGAAACACACTTAGAAATGCAAATAGCACAACATATAGACGGTAACAAGGTAAGTATATTTTCACCAGAAGATGAATCATGTGAGTCTCAGAAGTCACAAGATAGCACTGGGAGGCAAGAGTAACCACAACATACAAATATTCACTAATGAACTGACCACGTAGCAAATAAACCCACACCCCAGTCTCTCATGACCTCACCTTGAGCGCCACCATTTGTGTTCCATCTCTTGCCATCCCATGGTGTCTATCCATCTCTTACTATTGGTTGTTTAGAATCCCATGTGCATACAGAGTGACTTTGCAAGTTTTGCAACATACAAAGGGTTTCATAAAGTCAATGAAAGTGATGTTGGAAAAATCTGACAAGCATGGTCTTTGACAGTGAGGACCTGCCAGAGTCTGGCCAGCACAGTGATCACTGTGGCTGACTTGCCAACTTTCCCCACTGCAAATGATTAGCCTGAACCTATCACAATAATATGTTCCTCTTACCCCTTATTCATCTAAAATGATTTGAATTAAGCAGGATTTAAAAGATGAATACTTAAGGGATTGCCTTTTTGAGATTTTCCCAAGTTTTGAACGTTTTACTTTGATGCTGAGAGGCAGGAAAAAAGCAATAATATTAATTTATATCCAGAACCAAATTTTTCTGCTTAGTTTAATTAAAAAATATTAAACAGTTTAATATTAGTGGGTATGAATCACCCTAGATGTTTGCAATACTTGGATCTATTACTATAGGTAAGCCATAACTGATTTATCCAGATAGTAAGGGACAGGCTAATTTTAAGCAAGAGACAGCGTATGATGGTGCAGAGACTGAGGGAAACAGCACTGGGAATGCCAATTACAAGCTGGAGGTCAGAGACGAGAAGGTAAGCAAGCAATAGTCCTTCTCTTGGGAAGAATTTACAGGGAAAAGTCTACAGATACAGCTGGGAAATTACTTAAGAAAATCAAGTCCAATAGAAGGAGAGGGAAGGAAGAGAAAGAAGAAATTCAAAATTTCAAATTTCAGCATTGACATGTGAAAGTAAAAGTGTCAGTCATTCAGTTGTGTCCGACTCTTTTTGAACCCATGGACTATAGTCCTCCAGGCACCTCTGTCCATGGGATTCCCCAGGCAGGAATACTGGAGTGGGTTGCCTTTCCCTTCTCCAGGGATCTTCCCAACCCAGGGGTTGAACTCAGTTTTCCTGCATTGCAGGCAGATCCTTTACTGTCCAAGCCACCAGGCAAACCCCAGTATTAACAAGAGGTCACTTATTGGGTATCCTGATAGCATGATAATTGGATATCATGACTGAGGCTCCACTTCTGTCTTTAATTTTCATTCCCTGATCTCCCATTTCTTTAACCTGCTCCTTATTTTTGTAAACCATGGAAGCATGGTTCATCTGTTCTCTCTGTGGATCCCTGCAAGTTAATAACCCCCCTCTTCTGCCCTGTACTCTAATAAAATTCCTTGCTTCCTCCTCACTACAGATAATCTATTTTGAAAGCACTTGCAACCAACTAACTAAACACGTCCAATCAGAGACTCTTAGACTAGTAGTAACTTTTAACTCTTGTTGTATATTAGAAATACTGGACGAGGTTTTCAAAAGTGCCAATGTCTTATCAGCTTGGAGAGGGAAGGATTGAATTGGTTTTGGTTGGGCATTCGTAATTCTGTAGTGCACCTGGGTTGAGAAAATCTAACCCAGTCCTGGGTACTTATTTGCTACCTTTCCACTCAGTCCTTTTCATTGTTCCCCATGATGGGTTTTTTTTTTTTTTGTCTCTCTCTCCTTGGCTGCTGACTCTGCAACCACAAAGCAAGATGGAAACCCTCTTGCTCTCAGCACTAGTGTGCAATAAATAGGAAGATGTCCTGAGACATCATTTCTACCATGGCATTATTCTTTCTAGAATTCCATGCTGACTTCTGAACATAAACTTTAAAGAATCGGAGTTAAGTTCTTAGACCCCAGATTCCAAGGCCCCCTATCCGCTGACCTTCCCAGAGTCTTTCTATTCCTCCTTACCACATGTTCTGTTTTTATTCTCTAGCAAATGGAGGCTCTTAATCTTCTTCTATCCTCTTCCTATTATGCCTCCAAACATCATCCATCCTCTTTTCTTTTTCTTAAAATTAGATATTTACCCTCTGTTAGTTGTCCATACTTGAGTTGCGTTTTCCTTTGCTAGCAGTATTTGGGCCTAGTCACTCCTGAGATAACTGCTTAGTGCAGACAATTCAGTCTGTATTTACATGGTTCTGCTTTGTGCTTTGTAATTGCTTATTTGTTATCTTTTGGCATTTCTATGATATTTGGTAACTCCTTACAAAGTTCAAAAGTGGGTACTGTTTATACTTCTATATCCAATAAGCGTTCTCTATGTTACAAATGGCATGCAATGAATGGTGACTTGACAGCCAGTTTTCCGTTGATCAAGTGTGACTCCTCAATCCTTTCTTCTGGGTTGCACCCAAAATATGACTCTCTTATCTACTACACTGACTGGTCTGCATAGCCATCTGCCTAGACCTTGACATTGGAATCCTTTAATGTGCAGATCACTATCTGTGGGCACAAGTATGGCTTGGTGCAGGACCAAAAGTGCTTCCCACGCTGCGCACGCAAGCCTTTGGTTTCCAGCCAGAGGCAATTATGGGTAGAATCTGGAGCTGTTTGTGATTCTAAGTATCATGTCCTTTATGCTTTTCTCCAAGAACCACCCCATTTCTAAGGGATTAGCATCAGACCAGCCGTTGGCTGCTACAGTTGTTTAGCAATCCACAGAACTTTTGCATTGTTTGAAGTGGTGTTTGAGTATGCCTCGTCTCTGCTCACCTGAATTATAATTGACTGATCTCTGCTAACCATATGTAAAAGCCACATGTTTCTCTCTAGGAGTCTGAACTGTAGGATGCAGCATGATATTCTGTGCTAACTCAGATTGTTCAGTACTTGCTTCATATCTGGATGTAATTCCTTGATGGTGGAGAAGGTTCTTTTATAGCTCAACCAAGACTGGTACAGCTGGGGATCATGAAATCTTTGTGACTTACCTGGATGGTTGGATCAATGAAGACAGAATTATCAAGGTATGTTGTTGGGATTCAGTCTCTCAGTCCTGTCCAACTCTGTGACCCCATGGACTGCAGCATGCCTGGCTTCTCTGTCCTCCACCATGTCCCGGAGTTTGCTCAAACTCATGTCCATTGTATCGGTGATGCCATCCAACTTTCTCATCCTCTGTGTCCCCTTCTCCCCCTGCCTTCAGTCTTTCCCAGCATCAGGGTCTTTCCCAATGAGTCATTTCTTCGCATCAGGTGGCCAAAGTATTGGAGCTTCAGCTTCAGCATCAGTCCTTCAAATGAATATTCAGGACTGATTTCCTTTAGGATTGACTGGTTTGATCTCCTTGCTGTCTAAGGGACTCTCAAGAGTCTTCTCCAGCACCACAATTTGAAGGCATCATTTCTTTAGGGCTCAGCCTTTTTTATTGTCCAGCTCTCACATCTGTACATGACTCCTGGGAAACCATAGCTTTGACTATACAGACCTTTGTCAGCAAAGTACTGTCTCTGCTTTTCCATACACTGTCAAGGTTTGTCATTGTTTTTCTTCCAAGGAGCAAGCATCTTTTAATTTCAAAGCCGCAGTCACTGTCCACAGTGATTCTGGAGCCCAAGAAAATAAAGTCTGTCACTGTTTCTGTTGTTTCCCCATATATTTGCCATAAAGTGATGGGACTGGATGCCATGATCTTTGTTTTTTGAAGGTTGAGTTTTAAGCCAGCTTTTTCACTCTCCTCTTTCACCTTCATCAAGAGGCTCTGTAATCCCTCTTCACTTTCTGCCTTTGTGATGGTGTCATCTCATATCTGAAGTTACTAATATTTCTCCCAGCAATCTTGATTCCATCTTGTGCTATATCCAGCCTGGCATTTCACATGATGTACTCTGCATATAAGTTAAATAAGCAGGGTGACAATATACAGCCTGACATACTCCTTTCCTGATTTGTAACCAGTCCGTTGGTCCATGTCTGGTTCTAACTGTTGCTTCTTGACCTGCAAGCAGGTTTCACAGGATGCAGGTCAAATGGTCTGGTATTCCCATCTCTTGAAGAATTTTCACAATTTATTGGGCCACCAGGAAAGCCCAAGAATACTGGAGTAGGCAGTCTATCCTTTCTCCAGGGGAGCTTTCTGACCCAGGAATTGAAATGGGGTCTCCTGCATTGCAGGCTGATTCTTTACCAGCTGAGCTACCCGGGAAGCCCTCAAACAAGGTATAGGAGGGAAAAGTCAGTGGTTCTCAAACTTTATGTGCCTTAGAATCTCCTGGAAGCCTTTTTGTTAAAACACTGATTGCCCAGCTCTATCCTCAAAATTTTTGATTCAGTAGGTCTGGATATGGCTGCAGGATCTGCATTTCTTTTTCTTTCTTGCTTTCCTTTTTTTTTTTTTGCCGCATGACATGTGGGATCTTAGTTCCCTGAGAAGGGATCAAACACTTGCCCCCTACATTGGAAGTGCAGAGTCTTAGCCACTGGACTTCCAGGGAGTCCAAGAATTTGCATTTCTAACACATTTCCAGGGTCCACTGGTGCTGCTTCTCAATCACAGAGGACTATAGCAGAAAGCCAGGTTTTCCTTTAGGAGGTTGTCAGGCAGAGTAGGATCTTGTGTAGCTTCAAAATTTTGACCCCGATGCATGCCTAGAGAGTGAATGAACAAACTGTTTGATCTGTTTCATGAACACTTTTCTTAGCTCACCTGAGTCATGCTTAATCTAGTTGATTATCATATTAGGATACCCAGGTTAAATTCCCAGGAATGAGTCTAAAAATGTCACTCCTGAAAAAGTATTCGGGAGTGAATACTAGCAAAATAGCTCGAGCAATTGGGCTAGGATTGTCTATCTGTCCAGTAGCTGGAAAATTTACCTGTAGGCCCTGAATATTTTTGCAGAGTATGAAAGAAGAAGAGAATATGATGTTGTAGAAAGACCAAAGACTTTTGGAGTCTGTGGCTGTGTGATCAAGTTATTTAGAGACTCAAAACTTCCATTTCTTCTTAAAAATAGTGTACTGATATGTGACAGAGAAGGTATAAGAATTACATATGTATCAAATCCCTCTTTGTATGGGACATACACTACTCCTTAATGAATGGTGACTAGGTTCCTATCTTTGTAGCTTCACATCTATCCACTCTGTATCATATGTGGTCCTTCCATGGGTCTCTACTTGCCCTGAAGAGATTGCTTGCTCCTTATGCAACTGAGAAGGTGTAGGGGTGGGGGGCACTGCACACTTTGTCAGATCCACTTAAGAGTAGATATAAGGATGCTAGAGCAATCAGTATGGAAGTATGAACTGGGAGTCTTCATAGTGTAGCATCTCTGCATCAGCAGTACTCCAGAACTTCACAGAAGAGTTTGTGATTTTGGCTCTTGACAAGGCCAACCATGGGCAGAGTTAAAAAGTCCTCCAACCTCATCTTTAGTGCTCTTGACTTCCCTATCCTATGGCTCCTTTCTCCTAGTGTCTATCCTTCTATCAAACCCTATTCTTTGAAAAGGAATTAGTGTCTGTGATTCCTAAAGCTTTCTGCTCCTCAGTCTAGAGAGAATGACTACCACTGAGAGCCACTGTCATAGCTGTGCATCATATCCTTCAGGTTCTTGAGGCAGAAATAAACCAGGTGGAGAACCACTGTCTTAGTCAAGACATCACTTTATTAAACAGTTGCATTTTTCTTGATTTTCCTCCCTGCTTGGTGATTGAAAGGCTCTCTCTTCTACAGAAGCAACCTCAGGTATCAACAAGCAGCCAAGGGAGACTAAAGTGCTTTAAGGAGTTATATAGTCCACATGTGGATAAGATTGACTCTGGGTTCAAATTAATACTAAAACTGTACTACTTCCTGCTGACATGTAGCACCCCCCCCCCAAAAAAAAATAATAAAACCAACACAGACTGCCCACACAACTTCCCTTTGAAACCACTTTTTCTCATTATAGAAAGTGGCAGGGCAACCCCCTGCTAACCTCCATAACATTTATTTTTTTCATTTATTTTTATTAGTTGGAGGCTAATTACTTTACAATATTGTAGTGGTTTTTGTCATACATTGACATGAATCAGCCATGATATTTTGATAGAAGAAAAATGTTCTAGGAGTTCCAATTAGATGAACTAACTCCTTAAAAAAAAAACAAAAAAACTGAACCTCAACGAAGAAACTGCAAATATCTCAGGAAAGAAAAGGAACCCCTTTAGCTCTTCTGGGATTCAACAGCGTGGCTCCGGCATGTCTAGAGGTTTCAACTCTGATGTTGAGACCATAGAGCAGAGAAGGAACATGTATCGGTCCCCTGATAAGGAGGAAGCTTGAAATAGCAGGAACAAAGAAGAGCTTATACCATCCATGCAATATGAAGTGATGACAAGTAGAGCAAAATGAAGTTGAGAGTGGAAAGGAAATTGCACAAGAGGGCAGGATAAAGAAATCTCTAAAATAGCCCTAGTTTCAGTTTCTAGGAGAAGGAAAAATTCAAACTATCCTTACCTTTCAAAGGTGTTTGTTCAAACACAATGGCCCCACTTACCCAATGTGGGCTCTTTATCTCAGCATCTAACCCACTTGGATTTGCTCATGAGAGCTGAAAATCAGAGACTCTCCTGATGAGGTTTTCAAAAGACTCTGCTTCAGGCTTGAAGGGCAGATCATGTCTCTCTGCTCTATTACCACTGGAATGGGTAACCATGTGCTGCTTGTTTTAGCTTTACAGTAAATAGCAGTTTCTTACACACACTTTTCTCAGCAGAATTGTGGTGGGGAGAGACCGCTCTCCTCCCAGGAGGAAAGACAGGGATAGTTGAATACTATTTGGTGAATCTAAACCACCTAAGATATTTATTTTATTATTATTTTCTACTTACTTATTATTTATTGAAGTATAGTTGATTTATAATATTATACTAGATTCAGGTATAAAGCATAGTGATTCAGTATTTTTACAGATGATACTTCATTAAAGGTTATTACAAGATAATGGTTATAATTCCCTGTGTTATGTGATGTAGATAGATGTCACTTATCTATTTTATACATAGTAGTTTGTATTTCATAATCCCATACCCCTATAATCCCATACCCTTCCTCCCCTTCCTCTCCCCACAGGTTTGTGAGTCTGTGAGTCTGTTTCTGTTTTGTTACAGGCATTCATTTGTTTATTTTAGATAATGCACTCTCTCCTGAGGTAAACATAACAGGCTTTGTGTAGATGACATCCTCTATCTTCTGCTTAGCTTTATCTTTATAGGGACTTTCAGGAAACATCTTAAGGTTTGTAAGTGACAGAGGTAGGATTTCAACCAAGACCTCTCCAAGCCAGACACTGCATATTAGCTGCATATAATTAACTCATTACATTCTGAATAAAACAGAATAATGTGGCTGTTTTTGGTCCTGCTTTGAAGTGAGAGAATTGAGGCACAGGGAAGTTAATTTGTTCAGCCAAAGGTCACAAATCTTGTAAGCAGCAGGATTCATACTATCATATGTAAGATTACAAATGCCTTCATTTTTCCTGGTGGCAGCGAGATGTAAGCAATGTAACCAGCCAAGGGCTCTGAGGGAAAATAGGAAAGTATATATTTGTTGAGATTTGGTAATTAATCCTACCCTTGTCTTCCTCTATATTCTAAACCAGGTAGACAAATAAATATGATAAGATAAATGAATATCGGCTTTTGGATTGGAAATAACAGATTGAAAATCATGGCATAAAGAAGAGCTTATAATCAAGCTTCCTAAGTTCTTTTCCGTAAGTCGAACCAATTTATGACAGCACAGAGTAGGCAGGCTCTACCTGGCATGGGCAGAGATAGAAAGCATGCTTGAATTTGCTAGAAAGGGCTGGTTGATGCATATTCTGTTCCTTCTTTCATTCCTGCCAATCAGATAATTCATCTTTTTGATCTTAGGGAGTGAATAAAAGATAGAAAGGACAGAAACAATTCTCTCATTTCCCCCTTTTTTGGAGTAAATGGAATTTTCCTCCCTTCCAAGGAAATATGAAGAGCTAGGGCTTAAATGTCCCCCTAAAAGTAATGAAATTATCTTTTTTAGAAATTTCTGTTTTGAATTGAAGGAAAGATTCAAAGATTGCTTCTGGTTGAGCCGAGTTGATTTGTAAGCCTATACATTTTGTGATCACAAACAATTCCCTAGCATCTGAATTGTAACAGTTAATGTCAGCTCATCCACTCAGAGTGAACTAATGCTATACTTTGGGTAATCAGGTGAAACAACCACCCACTTCAGTGGAGAAAAGCGAGAGGCCGATGACTTAGAGGATTGACCAAAAAAGAAATGAGAGGTGTAGATTTCAGATGTATGTCATTTGCTTCTGTTCCAAGATGGGAAAAAAGAAATCAGTTAGGAACATTCATTTGAGAATGAGGGTTTGAATGCAAATGTGGCTGAACACAATGGGATAGCAAATGAGAAAGACATAAATATTGAAAAAGATGTTGTGAAAGCCACAGACAGATATACAAGTGAAAGATCACTTTGATATTGGTGGAGAATGCTGACTCATTTGGTTGAATCCCTGACGATGAGACCACATCAGAAACACTCCTCACCTTGCTCAGAGATGAACCCATATGTTCAGGTTGTGGAGGACACTGAATGTGAACCAGTGTCTTTGCACTGGTGTCTTTGCATTTCACACTCAAGTTGCTTGATTGAGGGAGGAGATGATGGTAGAGTTCCAGTCTGACACTTTTTGAAGCATAGCATGAAGCGATGGAATTCCACCTAAGCTATTTCAGGTCCTAAAAGATGATGTCAAAGTGCTGCACTCAATATGCCAGCAAATTTGGAAGACTTAGCAGTGGCCACAGGACTGGAAAAGGTCAGTTTTCATTTAAATCCCAAAGAAAGGCAATGCCATAAAATGCTCTAACTACTACACAATTGCACTCACCTCACACTCTATCAAAGTAATGCTCAAAATTCTCCAAGCCAGGCTTCATCAGTATGTGAACCATGAACTTCCAGGTGTTCAAGTTGGATTTAGAAAAGGCAGAGGAACCAGAGATCAAATTGTGAACATCCACTGGATCATAGAAAAAGCAAGAGAGTTCCAGAAAAACATCTACTTCTGCTTTATTGACTATGCCAAAGCCTTTGACTGTGTGGATCACAAAACTGTGGAAAATTCTTCAGGTGATGGGAATAACAGACTACCTTACCTGTCTCCTGAGAAATCTGTATGCAGGTCAGGAAGCAACAGTTAGAACTGGACATAGAACAACAGACTGGTTCCAAATTGGGAAAGGAGTATGTCAAGGCTGTATATTGTCACCCTGTTTATTTAACTTATATGCAGAGCACATCATGGAAAATGCCAGACTGGATGAAGCACAAACTGGAAAAAAGATTGCCAGGAGAAATATCAATAGCCTCAGATATGCAGATGGCACCACCCTATGGCAGAAACTGAAGAGGAGTTAAAGAGCCTTTTCATGAAAATGAAAGAGGAGAGTGAAAAATCTGGCTTAAAACTCAACATTCAAAAAACTAAGATCATGGCATCTGGTCCCATCACTTTATGGCAAGTAGATGGGGAAACAACAGAAACAGTGACAGACTTTATTTTCTTGGGCTGCAAAATCACTGCAGATGGTGACTGAAGCTATGAAATTAAAAGATGCTTGCTCTTTGGAAGAAAAGCTATGACCAACCTAGACAGCATATTAAAAAGCAGAGACATTACTTTGCCAACAAAGGTCCATCTAGTCAAAGCTATGGTTTTTCCAGTAGTCATGTACGGCTATGAGAATTGGACCATGAAGAAAGTTGAGTGCCAAGGAATTGATGCTTTTGAACTGTGGTACTGGAGGAGAATTTTGAGAGTCCCTTGGACTACAAGATCAAACCAGTCAATCCTAAAGGAAATCAGTCCAGAATATTCATCAGAAGGACTGATGCCAAAGCTAAAGCTCCAATACTTTGGCCACCTGATGCAAAGAAATGACTCATTGGGAAAGACCCTGATGCTGGCAAAGATTGACAGTAGGAGGAGAAGGGAACGACCGAGATGAGATGGTTGGATAGCATCACATACTTGATGGATATGAATTTGAGCAAGCTCTGGGAGTTAGTGATGGACAGCGTGTCCTGGCGTGCTGCAGTCCATGGGGTTGCAAAGAGTCAGACACGACTGAGTGACTAAACTGAACTGAACTGATGTTTAATATTTAGGGGTTCCCTGGTGGCTCATTGGTAAAGAAACTGCCTGCCAACGCAGGAGATGTGGGTTCAATCCCTGGGTCAGGAAAATCCCCTGAAGGAGGAAATGACAATACACTCCAGTGTTCTTGCCTGGAAAATCCCATGGACAGAGAAGTCAGGCAGGTTATAGTCTATGGGGTCACAAAAGAGTTGGACATGACTTAGCAACTAAACAACAACAAAAAATGGTTAATATTTAAATTACATGATATGCCAACTTTGTTCTCCTTTACTAGTAAAGTCGCTTCCTTTGAGATGCTAATAAACAAGTAAATAACATGATGTGTTTCTCATGATGGAGCTCCAGTTTCCATTAGAATAAGGTCAAGAGTCTGACTTAGACTCAGACTGTGAACAGTTTGGCAATATAGCCAAGATCTGTGGAATGAATGTTAACATTGGGTTGATTAATATTTACTGAGAGTCCTGCTTGTACTCCTAGTTATTCAGAACATCCTCTCACCCGATGACTGTTCTCTTTCATCTTGAAAACACATAAATCAGTCCAACTACATGAACAACTGGCCCTTGCACACAAATTAGAGACTGGATGCTAGTTCAAGGGCTGGCCTTCACCTCCCTCTGATCCTGGGGAAGTCACTTCATTTGTTCATGGAACAAATATTTTAGGCACGTACCTCAGGCAGTGTTTCCGGCACTGGGCGTGACATCTGCTTTCACGGAATTGGCAGCTGGGTGGAGAAGACAGACCGTGAAACATGTAGTTACAGTCAAGTGCGTTCAGAGCTGCTTTAGGGGGTGTGCAGGAGCCCGACGGGGTCAGATAAAGCTTTGTCATGCTTTAAGCTGAGACTTTAAAGATTAAGCAATTGTTTGATGAAAAAGTGTTTTGCAAAGAAGGAATTTCATTTTATTAGCTGAGGAGATGGGAGAGGCTGCTATTAAGACATTCAGAAAATTTCAGTTTGCTGGGAACACAGATTGCAAGGAAGGCAGCTGGGGGTTTGGGGAGACTGGGCACAGGTTAAGAGAAATGTGCAAGATGAGCCTAAAGAGGAAGATAAGCTTTCTTTAAACACAAAATATGAACCATAGCATCCACATCACACAAATATTCTAAGAATCAATGGAGAAAATGGATACAAAACTGTTTTGTAATCAATAAAGCACTGTGCAAAGACAAGAGCCTCATTCCTGGCATGCTGGCAGTAAACTCTGGCTTGTTTTTCCAGGAGCATTATGCTTTTATACAGCTCTGTGCTCTGGTGGTGCTTTTGATTAAAGTTGCAAATTACCAACAATGTAGTATATTTGTGAATTTGCTTTCTGCCTCCTCAAGTGTTTTCATAGGTGTCTTAATTAATTAACATTGACAATATTGGGCATACAAGGCTGACCAGTCTAAAAGACGGTTGCCAGAATCTTCTAATCATATCACATGGGCAATCATCTTGTAGAGAGGTGACCTTAAAGGTTCCAGGTCAACTGTGTTCTGGTCTGTCACCGTACATCCTAGATCCTCTCAGTAGAGACCTGAATCAGGCTTCCAAAAACATTTTAAGTCCCAATTTAATTCACTCTTTCTGGTTTTGTTCCCAAGAAGAATAAAGTTAAGTCATGTGTTGCAAGCAACTTTCTTCAAAGTAGCCTGCCAGTATATCTCCTCTGTTGGGTAAAACCAGCAGGTGACTCATCACTGGGCAAGCTGATGATTATTTTCATATTTTCTTTCTGTGATAAGAGACCGAGAACAGGTAAGTGTTCAGAGCTTGTAGAAATGTTTCACTCTGACTTTAAATGGAATTCATATTTTTTAAAGAAAGGCATGTGTAGTGGGTAGGTGACTTTTCAAACCCTCAGTACGTGGTGTTCAAGCTGTCAAGCTTCTGGAATAGAGAATGTGAGTGAAGATTGAAGCCCGAGAAAGGATGCAAAGAGGTGACTGATTTTTAGACTGTTGCCTGCAATTCCCATATTTCTCTTAAGGACTCAGAAAGGGAAGTGCCTCCAACATAGGACATGAAGCTCTGAACTGATTCTACGGCATTTATGAAGACTTATCTGTACTATCGTTTTTGGCATTGACTGGCTTTATTATTATCTTTTTTAAAATCACTCATGTCTCTTTAACTTTGAATTGTTTCCCTTTATACCTGGAAGGCTGGAGAATGCAGTGAAGGGTCTGAGTTTGTGGAAGTTCCATAGTGGAAGGCAAGTCGAGAAGGTCAGTATAGCCCATCTCATTAGCTACTTTGGGAAGTTGGTGGGGGGACATGGATGAAATATTTTCTGCTCCTAAGAAGTCTGGTTAGCTTCGACTTTAGAGAACCTCACTCTGGTTCTCACACACTGGTGTGTGTATCTGTGTGTGTGTGTGTGGCACGGGGTGGGGGTGGTCAGCAAAAGGGCCAAGGCAATGGGATTAAAAATAGGTTTAGAAACAAGCTCCCACCACCCGAATTGTTAGAACTTTAGTTCCCAAATAGCCACTCTCCCCTCTTTGGCAGAATACCTGGGAGGCTCAGATGTCCTTTCTTGGAAGTTAGTGAAATTCTTTCATTGTGGTTGCTGAGGCCAATGTCTGATCAAGTGCTCATAGCCATAGCTGTTGCTTCTGCAGCTCTGGCTGGTGGCCAGGGGGCCTTCCAGTCGCCAGTGGCCTGGCCAGCTCGGCTGTGCCCTGTCCCTGCGGGGGGGTTGGCCCGTGTGGCTCTGAGGGTGATTCTGCCCCTGGGTCTCGCCCGTCCTCACGTGGTCCTCAGTGCCGCATTGCCCTTCACAGTGGGGCTGGGAGGAGAGGCCCTCTTCCAACCCAGGATTACGGACCTCATCCAACTCCAACAGCCTGCTCTCAGTTTCTTGCAGCGCCCCCTAGTGTTCCGACACTTCATTTGATTGTCTCCTCTAGTATGCCGCTGGAAATTCAAGTTCCAGATGAGGGTGGGAATCACGGAGGAGCAAATAAAAATAGAGGATGCTCAGTTAAATATGAATTTCAAGTAACCAAAGGAAGAATGTTTTAGTGTGTTCCAAATGTTGCACAGATCATACTTACACTAGAACAGTCTTCCTCGATTACCTGAAATGCAAATTCAACTGGGTATTGTGCATTTTATCTGATAATCCTCTAAGTGTTGAATCCACATGAGTAATCTTCCCACCCCCAGGCCCCTTATCACACATAAGATGTACCTGGGGTAACAGATTCCTCATGCAAAGGAAAGAAATTGCCCCTTTTCTTAGGCATATTAGCTGCTACAAATAGGTATATTTGTTAGAGAATTACTCTGAGCACTGTAGGGGTGGGCCAAGGTTGAGTTAATACACTGACAAAAGATAGATTTTCCTTAAGGTTTGACATCCAAAAGCTGACTATAGTATTACAGCCTGAATTTCCAGAAGTGTGGACCTTGAGGTTGATCTACAAATAAAGCTTTAGATTTGAATCTAAGTCAAGTCAGAGAAGGCAATGGCACCCCACTCCAGTACTCTCGCCTGGAAAATCCCATGGACGGAGGAGTCTGGTAGGCTGCAGTCCATGGGGTCGCTAAGAGTCAGACACGACTGAGCGACTTCACTTTCACTTTTCACTTTCATGCATTGAGAAGGAAATGGCAACCCGCTCCAGTGTTCCTGCCTGGAGAATCCCAGGGACAGGCAAGCCTGGTGGGCTGCAGACCATGGGGTCACACAGAGTCGGACACGACTGAAGTGACTTAGCAGCAGCAGCAGCAGCAGCAGCAAGTCAAAAGTGTAATAGAATATAATCATTTGGACATCTAAAATGTTAAAAGTCAAAATACTTATCTAGTGATTGGGTCAGGTAAGCTCACTTTATGGGAAATACAGTATAAGCCATCATTTCCCATTTTCCCTTTCTGATATAAAAATACCATTTATTTCAGAGGAAAGAATTATTACCATGTTTGCAATTTGCCAATGCGGCAACAACAGATTAGAAAGCATCTTTGCAAAAATCTGTCAGTAAAGTAGCTTGCAACTTCCCAATGGATGAATAGACAAATAAAATTGGATAATATACAATGGAATATTAGCCTGAAAAGGAAGATGATTTTGATATATGCCATAACATGAATGAATCTTGAGGATTCACTTATGCTAATTGAAATAAGCAAGCCACAATGGAAAATACTGTATGATTTCACTTACAACAGGTAAGTAAGTAAAGAAGTTAAAGTCTTTAAAACAGAAGCCAGAAAGATGACTGACGGGGGCTAGCAGAAAGGAAATTGTTTAACGGGTATAATCTGGACATCTATTGTTTGACAATGTGATTATGCTTACACCCTGTTGAACTTTAAATATGGTTAAGATAGTCCATTTTATGTTATATATTTGTTGTTGTTGCTGTTTAGTTGCTAAGTCATGTCCAACTCTTTGTGACCCCATGGACTGTAGCCCGCCAATCTCCTCTGTCCACGGGATTTCCCAGGCAAGAATACTGGAGTGGGTTGCCATTTCCTTCTCCAGGGGATCTTCCCAAACCGGGGATGGGACATAAGAATTATTTGGCCAGCTAAATCCCTCAGATGACTCAATTAAGTTAGAAAATCAGTCTACAGGACATTTTCTTTTTTTTTTTTCCTCCTGGACTTTGCCCTCATTGTTTCCTTGGTGGTTGGATTTATCTCATCTCAGTGTCAGCAAATGTGTTACTTTGATAATTTGGATGAAAAGAGAGGAAAAAACATTTTCCTCTTTATGCATCACTTGGAGGTGAAAGGTTGACAAATTAGAGCAATAATGGAGATGTGTGGATAAGAATTCCTGAACACATTAGGGAGAACAGATGTGACTCAGCATCTTAGAAGGGAACGCAAGAAATAAAACTGGCCGGTGTTTCTTGTGAATCTGCTGAATTTACTTATGTATGTCATTTTTACACTGAAAAGCCAGAATATTTAGCTTCTAAATGAGAGGCAGAGAGTTTTCCTGGTGGTCTAGCAGTTGACAATCTACCTGCCAGTGAGGTGACATGGGTTCAGTCCCTGGTCCAGGAAGATTCCAGGTGCATCAGAGCAGCTAAGCCTGTGAGCCTCTGCAGTCCTCAAACGGCCGACAAATCCCAGCGCAGCCAAAAGTAAATAAATAAAATGTGAATGGGGGAGGAAGAGATGGGGAAAAAGCCAGACTCCAAATATAACCACCATTCAGGGCAATGATGAAATGTTCATTTCAATTCATGAATAAGTAATTATTGGAATTTTAATAGATGACTATGCTGTTTCCCTAAATACCGTTTTTAACATGATGCTTCTGGTCTACTTTTAGTAAATCGTTCTGCACACAACTCCCATCTGAAATTTTTCTCCAAGAGATAATTTCAGGCCCCAGAAAAAAATTCAATTTTGATAGTTTTTGCAACCCCAAACTGGGAGATTTCTTGGTGAGCACCATAATTTCAAGAAGTGGTTTTGCTTTTGCAAGAATACAATGGCACACAGGTAGGCCCTGAGTCATAAATGGCTGGCAATTTGGGTACTTTTATGTAAATTATTTGGGGATGATACATAAAATGTTCAATATAAAATATTTCAATTCCAGTCCTGAGGTGCTATTGATTAGGCAAAATAGGGAAATGGGAGTCTGTGATTTATTCATTCACAGTGCAAATGTGACACAGGTCTTGTAGATGCTAGGCAGTATTTTGAATTTGATTTGGATAAATGAGCAATCAATATATTTGATTGGAAGTACAATGAAGGTTTTGTTTCCAATATAGTTTTTCTTTGATATGAATTGCCTAGATAATTGCCTAAGCTTTTGTGTTATCTTTGCCCACAAAATGAAGCAGAGAGCCTGAATTCTCACCCTGGAATTAAACTCCAGAACATGAAGAAGCGAGAGGGCAATGTTACTGGTTGTTAATGCCGCAGCGTCTTCCCCCGCGAGATGGGCTTGGGTGTCCCTTGTTTCTGTCCCACTGTCTCAGGAGACCTCTTCGTGTGCTGTCTGTGCACTGAGCTCACTGCAGGTTCTGGAGGTGATTCCACTGTCAATAGTCAGTTCATCCTGTCCTTCATTTGCACAGAGGAAGCACTCTGCCTTTTAGAATTCAATATTCATTCCTAGCTTTCCTACTTAAAAGTTCTGGTAAACATGGTCATTATCATTCCCATATTTATCTTTAAACAAATATCCCTGGGATGCTAGTAAAATTCCAGAAGTCATGGAAAAAATACTGGAATGAGGCCACCAGGGATAGGATGAAGGACAAAGATCTCTCCAGTGTGGGAAAAGTTAAACCATTGCATGGTCAATAAACAAAGATGACCAAGGGGAAGTCAACTGACCTGCCATGTTGGGGGGATGAACGAGACAAACACACTGTTTCCAGAAACAGGAAGCAATGTCCACAAAGAAAGAAACGTTTCCCATTTTGTCCCATCAGTGATAAAATCTCTTGCTGGAGTTGTAATCAGTCTGCAACTTTATTCACGAGGTAATTCAGCTTTTGTTCTGTTTCTGTCTTTTCCTCTGCCCGGGAGGACTTTATCATTCCATTGGGAAAGCGGAGGGGAAAAGAGATCTGCTTGGTACTATTTAAGCTTTTAAAGAATATTTGCTTTATTTTTCTTTTCCTACAGACCACAGCCGATTGCTATTCCTCCTCTTTGAAAGAACCTCTGGCTGTACCTGCTCTTTCATCTCCTCTGTGGAAAAATGTCTATCAACCGGAATCCCTGAGTCTTAATTTTCAAGGATTTTAGTTGTAAGCCATTCAAGACACGAGCTAAGGTTTCAGGCAAGGTAACTTTAGTAGCTGAGTCTGATTTCTACCCACACCTCCTCCCTTCCAGAACTATACGGGTAACTTTCTGTGAGTGGATAAGCTGCTTAGCTAAGATGTAAACTTATGTTTCCTGCTATCTGATAAAGTTTGCTGGAGACTCACAATTAAAAAAAAAGAAAGAAAAGACAAGAAAGAAAGAGAGAAAGAGAGGAAGAAAGACAAGGAGAAACTGAATCCAGAGGCTTACAAAGGGATTAGAAAAATCCAGATGGAAAATTTTATGGGAGCTGGAGAAAATGTATAAGTGAAATATCAGTATCATAAAATAAAAGGAAATAGTGTAATCTACCTGATGGAGAAAATTGTCACTTTAAAAAAACTATACTAATTTCCTTCAAAATTGTTCTTGTTTTTGAGCCAATAAAGTGCAGCTAGGCTGACCATGGACCTTTCTTCTGCCAAACTCGTATTTGCCAACAGAACCTCTGTGTATTTACAACTGAAACTTTTCCATTCTATTTTTTTTTCTAATTAAAATAAAGCCACCCAGAGGCAGACAGAAATCATGCAATAAGGAAAGAAAATTACTAATGATCTGGCTGAATTATGATCCAGAAGTTTAGAGGAAAATGAGAGTGAGTGTTAGGGAAATGGACTCAAAGCAAATTTGGGGTCAACCAGAAGAAAGGTATGTGGGGGAGATCCTGGGTTTTCCCTTAATAAGTAATAATAATAATGCAATTTGTCTTAAGTATGTGCATGGTAGAAGATAGATCAGCAGATGAATGCCTATGGCACTTACTCTGGGGAAATGTGATACGGTTGCAATTTTTCCCCCCTCAAACCTCTAGGTTGGATTTCATGACTTAGTAAGCTGCTGCTGAGCAGATGAGGAAAAATACATTTGGTTGCTTAGACAGGGTATTATCAGGATTAATTTCCTGTTCTCCATCCACATTATTTTGATTGGGATAATTATGGTATTTCCAAAGGTAATAGTTTGAATTGGTTTCATGACCCATGATCCACACACACACACAAACTTCCTGTTCAACGACACAAAATTTGGATGCGTGTACCAAAAAATGAGAAGATGAACTAGAGCTGAAAAACTAAGTACAAATGTAAGTATGCTTCCAAGTAGAAATGATAAATGTCATAAGAGATAAGCAAATAAAACTTTTGGGGAATTCAAAGGATGGAGGGTAACTTAGGGATGATTGGGGCCCAAGAAAGTCTTCTTAGAGGGGTAGTGTTTACACTACATATTTAAGGTTTGCTAGAGATTGAGACATGATCTTGATTCTGAATATATTTGTATGAATTTTAAATAAGGCTCTGTACCTTTATTTACTTATTTTTCTCATTTGACAGATGTTGTGCTGGAAGTGTTCTTGGTTTGGGGGATAGAGTGGTGAATTTGTCAAATATTCCTCTTGGAGCAGATATTCTGGTGGGATGGGGGTGGTTGTATTTGAATACTTTATTTTCTTTGAACATGTGTTGTCTTTGAACCACTGGTACTTGCTCCAAGTTGAGAAAATTTATCTTTCCAACTAATCAGCTTGTGCCTATTGGAAAACTGTAGACAGGTGTTAACAAAAATACTGAATAAAGGTTTAAGTATGCATACATCAGGATCTCCCTGATGGCTCAGACGGTAAAGCGTCTGCCTGCAATGCGGGAGACCAGAGTTCGATCCCTGGGTTGGGAAGATCCCCTGGAGAAGGAAATGGCAACCCACTCCAGTATTCTTGCCTGGAAAATCCCATGGATGGAGGAGCCTGGTAAGCTACAGTCAATGGGGTCGCAAAGAGTTGGACACCATTGAGCGACTTCACTCACTCACTCATGCATACATAAAACTTCAAACAAAAGGTTGAATTATTAAGCATTCCCAAAGGAAATAATTTGAAAAGTCATATATATTGTGCACACATTGGCAAAAAGTTGAGGAGAAAGGAAGATAACAATGGTTCGGAGAACCAAGGACAGTGGGATCATAGTGAAAAGGCACCCAAGACAAGGAGAGTTGAGAAATTATGTGATGTGATGGGTTACTTCACTGGCCACTGCTTCCCTATAAGTTGCAAAGATACATAACTTTGCTGACAAAGGTCCATATAGTCAAAGCTATGGATTTTCCAGTAGACATGTATGGATGGGAGAGTTGGACCATAAAGAAGGCTGAATGTCAAAGAATTGATGCTTTTGAACTGTGGCATTGGACAAGACTCTTGAGAGTCTCTTGGACTGCAAGGAGATCAAACGAGTCAATTCTAAAGGAAATAAATCCTGAATATTCATTAGAAGGACTGATGATGAAGGTGAAGTTCCAATACGTTGACCACCTGATTTGAAGAGCCAACTCATCAGAAAAAGCCCTGATGCTGGAAAAGATTGAAGATAGGAGGAGAAGGGGATGACAGAGGATGAGATAGTTGGATGGCATGACTGACTCAATGGATATGAGTTCGAGCAAGCTCCAGGAGATGGTGAAGGACAGGGAAGCCAGCATCCTGCAGTCCATGGGACCGGACACAACTGAATGACTGAACAACAACAAGATTATTTAACAAGTGTGATCACTCACCTCCTTGGGAAGCCATTTCTCTGGGTTTGCAAAGAGAACCATACCTAAGAGAAATCTATAGAGAGAAGAATGCCGAGAGAAATTATGTGCTGTTTCCTCTGGTCTCTTGTTTCCATTGGTCAAGGTTCAACCTCTGGGGAGTTAATTTTCATGAAATTCTAAGCTCTAACATCTGCCTCCTTTTAACCTCTCAGGAAGCCAGATCTCATGCTCTGTAAAGTGGTAACCCAATCAAGTTAGGAAGAAGAGGGACCTCATGGTGCAGCTGGGACACTAAGAAAGAATAAGAAAGCACTGGAGGGACTCTGAGAAGACCTACAAGTTTTGTGTTTAGTACACCAATCAAAAGACATTAACAAAAGTCCATATCCAAGCTTTCGCCCCTCCTGTTTGAGTCTTGACTTTTCCAGTAATTCCCCTCCAATCATAATGAAGCCATGCCAGTGAGGCACTATATCTATATATTTCCCCACTAAATGAATTCTCTATGTATAGTTTTTGTTTCCCTAACTGATCTTCATAAGATCCACAGAAATGAAGTCTGATTTATTTTTCCATTTCCAATCCTCAGTAGAGGTCCTGACACACAGAACATTCCTTCAAAAATACCGGAAAAGAGGGTAGGTGGAAAAAAAGAAAGAAGCAGGAAGTTAGTTGAAGTGGCTGAAAATATTTAGCATTTCACTTACCTTTCTTTCCATCAAATGTGTAAAACATCAAGCTAGTCAGTAATTACTTGGTACTTTATAAAACAGCATTCCCATAGGGATTGGCAGACAGTATAGAGGAAAAAGGCATGTGGATTTGGGAAATTCTCCAGGGGATTATGATATGACCTCCCTTTTCTTTACATAGATGAGAACCAGTAGAAGTTCCCAACTCGCTCCCAAAAGATTTTGACTGACATTCCTGGCAAAGAGAATAGAATTTCCAGAGGCATAAATGTGAGAACATACAGCCTTTGGGGAGAACTTCAGATAGATTCGCTTGCCTAGCTCTTTATCATTTTTTACTCCTGAACACTTAGTTATGTTTATTAGATTGACTCTGCTAGACAAGGCAGAAAACTTTTGCTGGCTGCATCTAGATTTTTATGTCACCTGGAATTTCTTGATAGCGGTTGGGTGCGCTTCCATTATAAGACAAATGAAGGAGATCAGATAAGTCTCCCCCGCTTCCTCTCCCCCCACTCCACATAATTTTAGAAAGACAGTATTTTTAAAAGAAGCTATTAGTTCCCTAAACTGGAAATGGGAGTTGGAAAGCCATAAATGACTTGACAAAAATATAGACTGCACCAATGCTAGAGTGGGGCTTACTTTTACATCACAGTCAGTGGGCTTTCTCCCCTGACCTATTTAATGCTTTCAGCTTTTGGGGGGTTAAATGTAGCTCAGAAACATGTTGCTACAAAACAAAATGGAAAATATTGGCCCAGTTTAACTTGATTTTTCTGGATCAGGGTGGGTCACTGTTACCCTGAAATAGCATGTGAAAAGCATGATTTTCTCAAAGTCTTTGTACCATATTAAATTACCAAAATAAATAGCAGCTATATTTTATCTGCAGTATCAGCAAGATCATATAACGCAACGTAGGCTGGTATCGCTTAACAAACTGGGCTTAAAGAAAAAAAAAAACACAAAAAACCCATAGTGGAATATTGGAAAGAGTTGGGGCGTTAATGCATACCACAGCATGTCTAGCTTATTACCGTATTATGATGAATTAAAGCTTTAGATCTGACTAATTGATTCAGAATCCCTATGCTCTGCAATGTGATGCCTGCTCATATAAACCAAATTTGAAGGTTGATTTCTACAGCTGAATGCAGCCAAGAGGGCTGCCCTTGTGGAATGATTATATGCCTCTGGGTTGGCATAAGATGTGCTGTGTCTTCTTTGTTTAGAACTTGAAGACAATTGGAAGACACTGGTGTTACTTTACCAGGTGAGCCAAAAGGAGAAAGGAAAGGAAATGTATTAAATAAAAGATGGCAATTTTTTGAGTTTGATCTTATTGCCTGTAGATTTAAAATATAACCAGCCTTCCATAACTAGAAATGTTGAGCTCTCTCTTAGGAACACATCTAATTCAATGAAAAATCTATAGATTAGTGTAATGAGAAATAGTTTTATTACTTTTAAGGACATATGTTACTTAAATTAAATGCCAATGAAGTTATCCCCAATTCTAGCATGTTTGTTAGCTAGACAATTCTTTTAATTTCTGGTATTCTATTACTAAACTGTTTATGTTTCTAAAAATGCCTTATTTTAAAGTTTAACACCCCCAGTAATCTTGTTTACAATATAATATAAACATATTCAAATTTAAGGAGATGAAAATCTAAAGAAATTTGAGTTTATGTATTTAGACAAGATTAAAAAAAAAAAACACCAAAAAAACTCAAAATCCAAACTGCCGTATTCTCTTCAATAGATGATATAAAAATGGTCTTTTAAAAGATATTTTAATTACTATTTACATGGTAGTTGATATTAAATAAGTAGATAGTAATATATTTATTTTAAAGAAATTGCTATGAGCCTATGTTCACAGAAGCAAAGAATTGTTGAGTTTAAAGAGATACTCAGAGTCAACTAGTTAACCCAGTACAGAAAACACTTCTCACTACAACTTCCTGGTAACTGACTATTTATACTCTTAAACTCCTTTAGTGGCAGAATCCTGCTACTTGGAACAATCATTCCCATCTTTGGATAGTTGAGACAGTTAAAAAGTTCTCTCTTAAGATGAGCTTAAGTCTGCCGACCTGAACTTTCCATCTACTTGCCCTACTTTTTCCTTTTGGAAAAATATAAACTAAACATGATTCCTTTTCTATATTCTAATGGTTCAAATATTTGAAGACAGCTCTCACATTCCCCTTGCATTTTTTTCATTTTCTTTTTCATGCAATCTGCTCTCAAGCCAAGTTTCCCCATTTTATGATTATATTACTAAGTCTTGGAGAAACAAATGTAGAACTTTATATTTTTCAAATTTCATTTTGTCAGAGGGCATACAAAGAGCTGATAAAATGTAAGAAATAATTCAATATCACATGTCATACAAAAAGTAAGTTAAAACAATTGAGATACCAGCTGTGACTTATACACGGGCAAAGATTAACAAAAAATGAAACAAAGGATTTTGGCCAAGGGGAAAAATAAGGACCTGTATGCACCACTGATGGGAAAATAAATTGATACAGATTTTTTGAAAGGCAAGTTAGCAATATATATGTCAGCAATCACATTTTAGGAATTTTTTTAGAGAAATTAATGGCTTGGGCACTTAGTTGTAAGAGTGTTCATGGCTACAATGTCCAAAATAACAAAATTGAAAACAATCTTGTAATGGTTAAATAAATTATAGAATGCCTGCTGTGGTATTGGAAAATGATATTTCAGAAGAATATTTAATGATGTGGTGTTAACTGGAAAAAATAGATTATACAACAGTATTTGCTGAGTTATCCCTATTCTCTAAAAAATATGTGTGTACATGCTTTTCTGTCTAGACATATACACATTTATATAAAACTAGAGAGATAGAGAGGTATAACAGCAACAACAAAAGGATTTACATCAAAATGAATACAATGGTCATTTAAATGAAGCCCTTATTTTTTTGGTTTCATGTAATCATTTTGCATCATCTTTGCAGATCATTGTGAATCATTTTTCTGGCACTTATTCTATTAACTTCTCCCACACACCTTCAGCATTATATCATCTTCAAACACAAAAAAACATACTGCCTTTGATTCTGTCTAAATTGTTTTGTGAAATGTACAAGACAGGTAGGGTCCATGACAAAGTAAGCTTTGTTTTTTGCCATGAGGATCGCATTGTCAGGGTGAAACAGTTTGTGTGCCAATGTCAAAGACAAAAGTTTGCTAATTCAATCATGTATTTTTGGATCAAACATTTTTAAAGACCCAGAATATATCAGGCCTATGCTAGATATTGAACTTCATGATCATCCTTAAATCAACATCTTGTTTTACTTTAAAGATATTTAAATCTCAGCCAGGGACTCTTCATCTATTCATTCAGCAAATGTAAGCTCAGTAATATAATTGTAAGATGAGTAAATTTGACTCCACAGTGGATGGCGGTGAATTAGCTAATCTGCTGGGTGTTGGGGAAATCAGACAAGGCTCTTGCCCTGATGGAGTTTACAGTCATGTGTGTTAAGGTTGGGGAGGCAGCATGTGGAATTTTTAGTTCTTAAAACACAGCAAGCACTGACGAACCTATTTTCAGGGCAGGGATAGAGACACAGACATAGAGAATAGACTTGTGGACACAGTGGGGGAAGGAGAGGGTGGGATGAATTGAGAGTGTAGCTTGAAACATGTACATTACCACATGTAAATTAGATGGCTAGCGTGAAGCTGTTATACAATGCAGGGGCTCAGCCCAGGGCTCTGTGATGACCTCGAGATGTGGGATGGGTGGGAAGGTAGGCGGGAAGACCAAGAGGGAGGGGACGCATGTGTACCTACGGCTGATTCATACTGATGTATGGCAGGAACCAACACAACATGGTAAAGGAAGTATCCTCTAATTAAAAAACAGACATACTATGCACCGTGTCAAGTGTTTTTTACACACGTCACTTCCTGTCCATCTCCACTTTAGAGATGTGGGTGGTGGTAGCCACGGGGATTTAGTGACTTGCTAGTCCAGGAAGGCCTTGATGAGTGATGTGATGAGATAAGGGAAGTTGATCTTTTCTGAAGCCTGGGAGAGCTTTGTTGGGGAACTGAGACCTGAGTGATTGACACACAGGGGAAGAAGAGAAGAGCATTTCATGCAGAGGGTAGAGCGCGACATCTGAGGTGAGCGGGACCAAGAGGATGCCAGGACCCATGGCGTATGGGGTAGAGAAAGAAGCTGGTGCCACACGATGGGGTGTCTTTGTGGACCACGTTAAAGAGTTTATCTAAAAGCTTTAGAGTCGTTCATTAGACTTACAAAGACTTGAGGCCAAGAGATATTTGAATCACTAAAACGTGAAGTCATTTTGGCTGTAATGTGGAAAATGTTTTGAAGGGACACGAAAGTTGTTATTCAGAGATCAACTAGAAGGCTGTCGAAGGTGTTAAGGCAAGAACCTAGGATAGTGGCATAGGAGGGAAGGAACAGTAAACAGAAAGAATTGAGTAGCATTATTCCTAGACTTGGGCAAAGGGTCCCTGCCCTAGGCCCCTCACTTCATAGGGCTTGATTCTGTCCTGTTTCCACGTTCCTTCCCCTAGGAACCCACCCAGAGCCCACACCCACCCACTCCTAGACCACACTTTGGTATATAGAGCCCTGGAATCCTTGGTCCAAATGAGCCTGTGTCTGCTTCCAGGGCCTGTGCTACCCTCTTTCTAGCGCATCCCCCCCAACTCTCAAGTATGTGTAGAGCATACAGAGTATATGGCCCTGAGATTAAGGGTGGCCAAGGGGCAGCCATGTGCAGAGATGTAAAGAAAGCTTGTGGAGCTTAGACCTGAAACCTGGGTGCCCATGTGTGTGTCCACAAGGTTCTTAAAGCTGGGATGAGATGACAAAGCGTGTGCAAGCCAGCACTTCTTGAATCATTAATTAAGGACAAGGAATGCCAAGGAGATGAAGACTTTTCATCTAAACCCTTCTCTCTGGGTCACTATGGAAGTATGTTTGTCAAGGTAGGAGAATAGAGCTATTTTATCTAATGGCTTGTTCATTTTATTCATAGCTTTTAAATATTTAGATATAGGGTATGGGGCTCTTCCCCTGGACTCTGCAAATGTCAGGGGGAAACCTATATTTGAGAGTCACATAGGGGATAAAACACCAGGATCTAGCGACTGGACATGGGTGCTGAAGTAGAAGGAACTCTATATAACTGTCAGGTTTTGCTCTGAAGGAGGTGGATGGTGGTAATGTTTCCTGGGATGGGGAAGACTAGAATTTGTGGGGAGGGCTGAAAATTCAGCTTTTGCGATTTTGGTGTCTGAATAATCTAGGAGCTGACTGGCTCTATCTCCCAGTACCAAAAGAAACAGAGGGCTCCAGTAGCTTTCCTCTTGGTTAGATGAGGGTATGCCATGGAGAAGGAGAAAGATGAAACCCATGGAGGCCGAATCCACTCATCCTCTATTGAGTGGTACAGCACTGGGTGATAATAAGACCAGTCCATGTCAGGGGCAGTGGTACCTGTGTATGATCAGTGTGTCTCCTGGGTCTTCACACTACAACTATTGGGGCTTTTATGCTAAAGCCTGTGCATCATTTTGACTACTAGAAACTAAAACATTAGCCTTTCCTTGAGCTTGTATTCCATGCACAAAGCCTCACTGAGAATAATGATGATGGTGATGATGACAGTGATGATCAAGTTGTAGAAGAAGCTCCAGTGGCTCCACGATAAAAAAAAAAAAATCTGCCTGCAGTGCAGGAGATACGAGAGACAAATGTTCAGTTCCTTAGTTGGGAAGATCCTCTGGAGGAGGAAATGGCAACTCATTCCAGTGTTCTCTCCTGGAGAATTCCCCAGAGGAGCCTGGTAAGCTACAGTCTACAGCCCATGGGATCACAAAGAGCTGGACATGGCTGAAATGACCGAGCACAAGCACACACAGAAGTCATATGTGGGAAATTCATTGGAATAGCCTGCTTTTTAAATAGTGCCTTTTTAAAGAATATTTGTTTATTAATTTTCTCAACTTATGCTTCAAAAAGATCAAGGTAGAAGAGGCTCCATCATTCCTGTGTCGCTGAACAAACAGAATCTCAGAGTAGATTTGTTCTCCAAAGTCAAATGATTCTCTGGCAGCAGAGTGTGAAGATCAGAGATTGGCTACTTTGGGGCTAAATGTATGGTTCATGCCCTTGCACTAGGGTGCAGCAGATTTAATTCTTTGGTTGTCACAGGAGCTAAAGACATGAGACTAGGAGATTGAACTCCTTCTTCCTGTATTAACTTGTGGTTCGACTGTATCCAGAAGGATTTGCTGTAATTACTCAAGTTCAATGGGAGGACACCTTCCCAGTGCTGAGATTACATAGAATGAGGAGCCAAAACAGGAGAGAACACACAGTTCCTTTTTTTTTCCTTCTCAGAAATCAAAATGAGAGCTGCTCCTTTTCAAGACAAAAGTAGTCTCTTCCACATTGAAGAACGTTTATACATATGTATACGTGATATTTATTTATGACTCCCATGTGGTGATTTTAGTACAAATGATTCTGGGACATATGGAGTACATTTTCTTTTAAAGTAAACAGAGTTTGTTAATATTCAGGAAAAACCAACGGCAAAATGAGTGTCGGCTCCTCTAAATCTCTAAGAGCTTGAGGAAGTTTCTAACTTAGTTTACAAAAAGAACTGCACTTTTTCTCAGATAATAGCAGTTTCTGAGCTAATAAAAGCTTGGCCTCTTTTTAGGAGTAATGTAGGTTTATTTGCAAGTTACTCGGGTGTTACAGCAAGTGATGTGGTGATGTAATCTGTGTTCAAAGTGGTATGGTGTTGGGTTTTAGATGAGAAACTGATCATATTTACATTCATAATTAGTGATCTTTGCCTGGTTAGCTCAGTCTGAGACTAGTAGGGTTACAGGTTTCCACTCAAGATTTGAGTCGATTAGATTTGTTCTAATCCATGATCATAGACTGTCTGCTTAACCTTAATTTACACATCATAAAACATGCAGTTAACCTTACTTACATAATTCACTGCATTTTAATTAATATTGTAGGGGAGGAAAAAGCTTTTTTCTACCCTCTTATCTTCAGTAACTGGAGCTTGTGAATTAAACTGATAAAAGGAAGAATAACAGAAGAAAAAGCATACAAACTTGATGTTAATATTTTAATATGTTTGCATGCACAAAGGCCTTCATAGAAAACTAATGAATACCCCCAAAAGAGGTTACACCTTGAAGCTTATATACCATTTTAATAAAAGAGTTTGCACTTCTAGGGATGTTATACAGTGGGAAGGTAAATAAAGCTCCAATATTTTGGCCACCTGATGTGAAGAGCTGACTCATTGGAAAAGACCCTGATACTGCGAAAGATAGAAGGCAGGAGGAGAAGGGGGCGACAGAGGATGAGATGGTTGGATGGCATCACCTATGTGATGGACATGAGTTTGAGCAAGTTCCCGGAGATGGTGATGGACAGGGAAGACTGACGTGCTGCAGTCCATGGGGTTGCAAAGAGTTGGACATGACTTAGTGACTGAACAATAACAAAAGTGGAAGCTAAGGTTATTTTAGTAAGGTTTGTCTGTGCAGACCCATCTCAGTGGTGACTTTTGTCTCTAGTGAAAAGGGTTCTTTTCTCCCAAGTTCCAGAGAGGGGAAGGGGAATACCTTTACAAAGGGAAATTTATGTCTTGCTTTTAGGCAGATGGAGGGATGGAAGAAGAGCTTTATCTATATTTGCTGCTTCTTTTTTTTTTCTTGTAATGGTAGATTTAATGCATCTGTAATCAAGGAGATGAAATTTATTATGCGTATGAAATCTTTTAACAACAATTAACATGTCCATTCTTGAATAAAGGAATTTCACTAATGTTATAAAAGTTAATTACAAAAAACAAAACTACTGTCAACATTATACTAATATATAGAAACTCCAGAAACATTTCCATTTCTATTCAATGTTGTACTGAAAATTCTAGAAAATGCAGTATAGCAAGTAAAAGAAATGAAAATAGCAACTGGAGACAGGAAATAAAATTATTCCTGTTTGTAGCAATTAATTGTCTACATAGAAAAATGCCTTGGGCTCTAAACAATCCTCATGCCACAGCATCATAGTTTGGGGTGGCGCATTCTGACTCCTGTCAATATCAACTGAGATTTGGGTAAATAAAGATGAATAAATCCTATTTTGTGACTTTGAAGATCTCATTGTCTCCTGAGACAGAAAGGCAGCACATGAATAATCGCAATAATAATGCAATTATTCATTATATGCATTATATGCATTCAATATGCATTATATTATAATGCAATAATAATGCATTATTCAGTCAAAAGCTTTGGACTGAAATTCCCAAGTTAGCATGGAAGAAGGAATGACTACCTGCCTTTGGAAGATCTGACAAGTAGTGTCTCCACAGAACTGGGAGGGCTGAATGGATGCAGTGGCTTGAGGGGTAGTGTAAAAGAACTTTCTGGTAGAGAGGAAAGCATGCTCAAGGCATGAATGTAGGAAACAAGAGTGTGCTGGGCAGTTCAATTTTGTAGCAGGGTATCAGGCAGGGGTCCCAGTGTGGGGATAGCAGAGTGGTTGAGGATGAGCTTGGTGGATAGGCAGGTTCATAAAATGGAAGACCTTATAGTTCATCCTGAGGAGCTTGGAATTTATCCTAAATTTGAAAGGGCACCATGAAAGGGAAGTCATGCACTTGTATTGGTTTAACCTGGCAGCCAGTGTGAAGGAGGAGCTGCAGCTGACTGATGGAAAACATGTACTCCCTCAATGAATAGTTATTGAAACTGAATGTCAGAGGAGTAGCCGGAGGGAACACAGTTAGAAGTGAAAATGAACAGGGATTGGTGATTGATTACACATGAAGTGCCAAATGAGAATTGAAAATGTTTTTTGTAATTATCACTTAAGGTGACTCAAAGGATGGCAGTGTTACTACTTACAACAGAAAAGGAGAGAGAGAAGGCTTGAGAAGAAAGATGAGCTCAGTTTTGGATGTGTCTAATGAGGGTAAGGTGTTTCAGGACTGAGATATTAGGGAAGTGAGAAGGAAAGCTGGCTGCCCATAAAGAGTGGGTCAAGGGAGAGACACGGCTGAGTGTCACAAACTCTTTTCCAATGGATCAGAAGTCAGACATGAATCCAGGCTCTGTGGGCCTGGAAATTATTAAATACTAGGGATTCTATTAAATAAAAATGATGCAAAATTAGAAATACAAAATTTTGACATGAATGTGAATATTTAGAATGAGAAAAGGAATTATAGCCAGTTAAACTTGAAAAATACCAAAATGAATTTTTTAAAAAAAGAATATAATTTTCCCCACTCCAGGTCATATATCCAGATAAAACCATAATTTGAAATGATACATGCATCCCAATGTTAATTGCAGCACTATTTACAATAGCTAGAATATTGGAAGCAACCTAAAATAGGCATATTCTTGGAAGCCACTCCTACACCAGCATGACTAGCAAGAATTTATGTATACAAGTGTCTGGGAGCCACACAAATATATTTCACTAAAAGCAAACTAAATTGACCTTAAGCTCAATCTCATCTTTTCAAGAGCTCAAAAATGCTTACAAGTTACCTCCTAGTCACCTGACGTATATGGAAGATAGAGGAAATGAGATATCTTAGTCTTGTAAATTTTACAGAACTATCTGACCATATGAAACACAAAGATAGAGACCTTCACAAGCCCTGAAAGGCCCCTGTGCGAGTGAGAGGTCTTTGACATTTAAGCTGCAGAAACTTCATGGAAAAGTATCTCTGTTGTAAGATGTAGGGACCAGTGAGGGCTAGAACATGCTCTCCTTTGGGAACAGGCACCCTGCTCGTGGGTGATCCACTTATCCTGCCTTTTCAACTTACCCTTGGGATTCAAGATGGGTCTATTGAACAGATTCCGTTTACACTGCTTGAAAGATAGAAGTAAATATCTCTGGTCTGGTTTACAATCTGTTGGACAATTAGCTTCTTAGCCATAGCTTATTGTGGAGGAAATGGCTAGCATCCAGGCACTGGTGAGAATAGTTCCTTTAAACTCATGATTTCCCAATACCAGACATGGGTATCTTTCTGTACATGAAGAAGGGAATTAAACATGGGTTTTAAACCAGCATTTCAAGGCATGTTCATTAAATTACTCAATAATGAGTAAACAGAAAAACAAATACCAGAAAATCATTTGCAGCATGAGAGAACAAGTCATTAGCTATTCAGAGAAAACAAAAAGATTTACTTCATTTCTTTAAATATAAGAAATATTTACAGAATATCTTGTTCTCAATGAGGAAATTATTTCTATTTTACAGGAGGCTCAGATAAGACTTTTTCAAAA
Organism: Odocoileus virginianus; assembly: GCF_023699985.2. Classification (NCBI taxonomy): domain Eukaryota; kingdom Metazoa; phylum Chordata; class Mammalia; order Artiodactyla; family Cervidae; genus Odocoileus; species Odocoileus virginianus. Next base: position 56,436,653 of record NC_069684.1, on the reverse strand, counting down.
TAAAAGCAGTAATTAAAGTAAATTGTGTTTTAAAACACTAGAAAGTAGGCAAAATATTACATTTGAAGAATGAGATAGAGGGTAAACTGAGAAAAAAAATCTCAAAATTTGGAAGAAATTAGTACTATAAAAATATGAGAGAATTGTTAGCAAAATATGAAGTATAATTCATAAAAACTCAGGTACTGAATAGCAGTATTCTCATTTAGAGAAAAGAGAAAAACAAAGAAAACTTTCCAGATATGAAAATTATCTGATATTAATAGATTTGTCTCTTCCCAGCTTGTGTTAGTAAATAGAGATTAACACAATAAAATATATTGATAAATAATCAAAATCTTCAAGTATAAAAGCAGACTCTAACTACTATAAGAGGAAGCAATACTTATTATAGGAACAAAGCAAAATGAATGGTCTTAAATGACTTCAGGAATCTTTTCTGAAACAGCCAAATATGGGACAATAGCCACAGAGTCTTTTCCAAAAAGAAATTAATCTCAGAGTTTTACAAATAACCAAATTGTTACTCATACCTACAAAGTTTTGTAAAATTCATCAGCTGACTACCATAAAAATTGCCCCAAACAGAAGGTCCTATTGTACAGCACAGAGAACTATAAATCATAATAGAAAGGAATACAAAAAAGAATGTGTATATATGTATATAATATGTAGAACTGAGTCACTTTACAGCAAAAATTAACACAAATTGCAAATCAAGTATAACATAATAAAAAATCCTATAGATAAAAGAAAAAAACTGCCCTCAAGGCACACCCTAGATAAGTAAGGGATGAGTTAAAATAAGAACTGAACAAGAAATATGTCTTTGGTACTTTATACAAAGACATTCTGAGGTTCTAGTATTTGAACAGATTTATAGTTTTTGTTTTTTGAAATTTTTTCTATATATTTTGGAATATATCTTGAAAATATCTCTTTGTACCACAGGTTTATTAGGTGAGAAAATACTGCTTTAAAGTCAATTAGAAAGGTAGCATTCTCTTGTTTGAATTTTCTTGATTGATATGTATATGTATGTACTCATTGGTATGTGTGTGTTTAAAAGTATAAGCACAAGTTTGTTGATAGAACTAAATTTTCCATAAACTAGACAAAACATAATTTTACTTATTCCACAAAAGGAGATAATTTGTACTTGATCTAGACAATAAATAAGATGTATCTGAAATGTGGTCAGATCCTAGGTAAATGATGATGGTTCAGTTCAGTTCAGTCCAGTTGCTCAGTTGTGTCCGACTATTTGAACCATGGACTGGCACGCCAGGCCTCCCTGTCCATCATCAACTCCCAGAGTCTATTCAAACTCATGTCCATTGAGTCGGTGATGCCATCCAACCATCTCATCCTCTGTCATCCTCTCTCATCCCCTTCTCCTCCCACCTTCAATCTTTCCTAGCATTAGGATCTTTTCAAATGAGTCAGTTTTTCGTATCAGGTGGCCAAAGTATTGGCGTTTTAGTTTCAGCATCAGTTCTTCCAGTGAACATTCAGAACTGCTTTCCTTTAGGATGGACTGGTTGGATCTCCTTGCAGTCCAAGGGACTCTCAAGAGTCTTCTCCAACACCACCGTTCAAAAGCATCAATTCTCCAGTGCTCAGCTTTCTTTATAGTCCAACTCTTACATCCATACATGGCTACTGGAAAAATCATAGCTTTGACCAGACAGACCTTTGTTGCAAAGTAATGTCTCTGCTTTTTAATATGCTGTCTAGGTTTGTCATAGCTCTTCTTCCAAGGAGCAAGCATCTTTTAATTTCATGGCTGCAGTCACCATCTGCAGTGATTTTGGAGCCCCCCAAAAATAAAGTCTGTCACTGTTTCCACTGTTTCCCCATCTATTTGCCATGAAGTGATGGAACCAGATGCCATGATCAGAGTTTTCTTAATGTTGAGTTTTAAGCCATCTTTTTCACTGTCTTCTTTCAAGGTCCTCAAGAGGCTTTTTAGTTCTTCTTCACTTTCTGCCATAAGGGTGGTGTCATCTGCATATCCAAAGTTATTGATATTTCTCCTGGCAATCTTGATTCCAGCTTGTGCTTCATCCAGCCAAGCATTTCTCATGATGTGCTCCGCATATAAGTTACATAAGCAGGGTGACAATATACAGCCTTGACATACTCCTTTCCCTATTTGGAACCAGTCTGTTGTTCATGTCCAGTTCTAACTGTTGCTTTCTGACCTGAATACAGGTTTCTCAAGAGGCAGATCAGGTGGTCTGGTATTCCCATCTCTTTAAAACGGTTATTTTAAGGTTAATTTAAATATATATAATTTAAATGTCCGTTTAATATGATTGAAAAGCTACTTTGTGTTTCAAGAAAAAAATTTTCATTATCTATATTTTTTTAGTAATGTAAATGACACTATTTCACAGGTAAACTTTCAAAATAAGAAATCAGAATTTTATCAAAATTTTATCAAATTTGCACACCTTTATTTGTTATTAGAGCTGAAATATTATATGAGAAGCTAAATTGGAAATCACTGTAATTGTTGATTTTAAATTGTTGCTGTTTCAAAATACAAAAATAAAACCATGCCTCTCTCTTTAATAATTTAAAAATATTAGCAATTGAATTAATAAATTATGACTACAACTTACTTTAAAGTAAACTTCATTGTTATGTAAATCATAGTAAATATAGCATAATGTATTATATGTCAGTTGCATATGAATTTCAACCATCTAAACTTCATGGTACGAAACACAAATTTGAATTGATTTGTTTCTATTAGACTGTCTCTCATGAGTACAGAGTTATATTACCAATTTTAAAAGGAAAATTTCTGGCAAATATTATAGTTTAGAGAAGGAAAAGAAGATTGTGGATTGGAGTCAGGGAACACTGCATGGTAGAAGCTAAGCTTTCTCTAAATTAGTAAAAACTGAATCTTATTTTTAAAAATATCCCTTTCTTTTAATTTTCTTCTCTCTCTTACCAGAGAAGAGTGCAAGAGGAAATCTAGCTACTTTCAGATTGAAACATGGGTGACCCTCTGGGGGCATTCATTGGACCCTACGGGTCTTCCAGCTTTATTGGCGCCCATCTGCCCTAGGTCTCTAAAACTCTCCTTACTAAAATTCTACCTCATGTGGATGTATTAATTAGTTTCATTGTATGCATCATTTTGTAACATATACATAAAACATCATGTTGTATTACCTTAAATATATACCAATTTTATTTCTTAAAAAAAAAAATTAGGCATGAGGGAATACACTAAATCTCAAAGCAAGACTGACATGAGCCTTTGCCGAAAATGCAAATCCAACCTAAATTGCCACCCTGTTTTTTAGGTTAAAAAATTCTGGCTGGTTATTTTTTTTTCCAAATTAATTTTGGATCATGAGATTCTATTAGCTGGTTTTTGCTGGCACCACATTGCTGAAAGGATGACAAGAAATAGGGAGCCTTGGAAATTTTACATGTCTGCCCTAAGAATTCCTGTCCCATTTTATAACCCCCAAAGTCTTAGATCATTTGGATCTGGTTTAGATAAGCGAACTAGAATGAAACCAAATCAGTGAATCTTCTAAGCTCCCCCAGCCATCCTTCATTAAAGGAAGAGTCGTTTTTGCCTTTTACAAACAGGCAGAGCCAAAAGACCAATCTTCACTGACTTTCCTTTCATCCAAAACTTTTCCCACAATTCTGCTGCCAACTCAAGAGGAGAAGTTTCAATTTTTGCATTGCTGTTTTTCAAATACAGGAAAGTTATATGGGGACATTCCCTATAGTTGTGCTGGGCCACATGCTTCCCTTTGGTTCAGAGTTCCCATGGAGCCTTAACCATGGGCATTTATCAGACAATAGCATGGACACATTGATACTTATAACCTCATTGAGCCATGTATGTGTTTCCTGCTAAGGGCTCAAAGAAGACACCTTTAAGGATGCTACAAGTATTATAAGTTCTCTTTGGTCTTCATTGATTCTAGCCAGAGGACCATCTTGGAACCACTGCAAGAGTACACTGTAGAAAGAAGATGTGTACTTATTCTTACCTCTGGCTATCCAGACTCTCGCTGCAAACTCAATCTGCTGCTAGCTCGTGTCAGTCATGTCTGACTCTTTGAGACCCCATGAACTGTATACGGTGGAAGTGACAAACAGATTAAAGGGATTAGATCTGATAGACAGAGTGCCTGAAGAACTATGGACCGAGGTTGGTGACATTGTACAGGAGGCAGTGATCAAGAGCATCCCCAAGAAAAAGAAATGCAAAAAGGCAAAATGGTTATCTGAGGAGGCCTTACAAATAGCTGAGAAAAGTAGAGAAACTAAAGGCAAAGCAGAAAAGAAAAGATATATCCATTTGAATGCAGAGTTCCAAAGAATACAAAGGAGAGATAAGAAAGCCTTCCTCCGTGATCAGTGCAAAGAAATAGAGGAAAGCAATAGAATGGGAAAGACTAGAGATCTCTTCAAGAAAATCAGAGATACCAAGGGGACATTTCATGCAAAGATGGGCAAAATAAAGGACAGAAATGGTATGTACCTAACAGAAGCAGAAGATATTAAGAAGAGGTGGCAAGAATACACAGAAGAACTATACAAAAAAGATCTTCACAAACCAGATAATCATGATGGTGTGATTACTGACCTAGAGCCAGACATCCTGGAGTGTGAAGTCAAGTGGGCTTAGAAATCATCACTATGTACAAAGCTAGTGGAGGTGATGGAATTCCAACTGAACTATTTCAAATCCTAAAAGACGATGCTGTGAAAGAGCTGCATTCAACATGCCAGCAAATTTGGAAAACTCAGTAGTGGCCACAGGACTGGAAAATGTCAATTTTCATTACAATCCAAAAGAAAGGCAATGCCAAAGAATGTTCAAACTACTGTACAGTTGCACTCATCTCACACGCTACCAAAGTAATGGTAAAAATTCTCCAAGCCAGGCTTCAGTAGTACGTGAACTGTACTTCCAGATGTTCAAGCTGAATTTAGAAAAGGCAGAGGAACAAGAGATCAAATTGACAACATCCATTAGATCACTGAAAAAGCAAGGGAGTTCCAGAAAAACATCCACTTCTGCTTTATTGACTATGCCAAAGCCTTTGACTGTGTGGATCACAACAAACTGTGGAAAATTCTTCAAGAGATGGGAATACCAGACCACCTTAGCTGCCTCCTGAGAAATCTATATACAGGTCAGGAAGCAACAGTTAAAACTGGAATATGGAACAACAGACTGGTTCCAAGTCAGGAACGGAGTACGCAAAGGCTGTATATTGTCACCTTACTTATTTAACTTCTATGCAGAGCACATCATGTGTAATGCTGGACTGGATGAAGCACAAGCTGGAATCAAGATTGCCGGGAGAAATATCAATAACCTCTGATATGCAGATGACACCACCCTTATGGCAGAAAGTGAAGAAGAACTAAAGAGCCTTTTAATGAAAGTGAAAGAAGAAAGTGAAAAAGCTGGCTTAAAACTCAATATTCAGAAAGCTAAGATCATGGCATTTGGTCCCATCATTTCATGGAAAATAAATGGGGAATCAATGGAAACAGAAACTATTTTTTGGGGCTCCCAAATCACTGCAGGTGGTGACTGCAGCCATGAAATTAAAAGATGCTTGCTCTTTGGAAGAAGAGCTATGACAAACCTAGACAGTGCATTAAAAAGCAGAGACATTACTTTGCAACAAAGGTCCATCTGGTCAAAGCTGTGATTTTTCCAGTAGCCATGTATGGATGTGAGAGTTGGACTATAAAGAAAGCTGAGCACCAGAGAATTGATGCTTTTGAATGGTGGTGTTGGAGAAGACTCTTGAGAGTCCCTTGGACTGCAAGGAGATCCAACCAGTCCATCCTAAAGGAAAGTAGTCCTGAATGTTCACTGGAAGGACTGATGCTGAAGCTGAAACTCCAATACTTTGGCCACCTGATAGGAAGAACTGACTCATTTGAAAAGACCCTGATCCTGGGAAGGATTGAAGGTGGGAGGAGAAGGAGATGACAGAAGATGAGATGGTTGGATGGATCACCGACTTGATGGACATGAGTTTGAGCAAGCTCCAAGAGTTGGTGATGGACAGTGAAGCCTGGCATGCTGCAGTCCATCCATGGGGTCATAAAGAGTTGGACACAACTGAGTGACTGAACTGAACTAAACTGTAGCCCATCAGGCTCCTCTGTCCATGGGATTTCCCAGGCAAGAATACTGTGTTGCCATTTCCTCCTCCAGGGGACCTTTCCAACCAGGGTCATTGATTGAGAGCTCATGAAACTCCTGAACATGTGTTGTAACAGTTTCCATTTGTGAGTTTCATGAGGGTAATTCATCATGGCTATACTCTTCAGGGCCTAGCCCAGTAACTGCACATCATATGTACTCAACAAATATTTTGCCAATAAATTCTCCCCTTGTCTATCTAACTTGCCCAGTTTATCAGCTCAAGTAATATTGTCCTCCCCACAGCAACTCATAGCCTTGAAGTTCTATAGTGAATTCATCCATCTCACATCCACTTTCAATTGGATGTTCCCTAATCCATGTTCGATGCCTTCATATTTTTTTCAATGGCTTGGCCAAGGCCTTGCTCAGTCTTGGTATAACTATAATTGAATTATAATACATTTTCACAGAGAAAGATGCTTATGAGTGCATGTTTCATGCATTTTCTCAAAAATGAACACTCTCTGGTCTTTAATAAAAAAATACAAAAGCAATAGTAGATCTTATCCCTATCATTGAGAAATTATAATCTCTTTGAAAGAAATTATGTACATAAGAAATGAATTCTGCAAAGGACATGTATCAAATGGAGGGGAGGGATATTTGTTGGAAGAGTTTAGAAGAGAGAGAAATTTGATCTGGAATAGACTGGAAGAGTTTCTGGAAGACAGAATTTAGGTTAGGCCTTAGACAATGATGATGAATTGGAAAAGGAGAAAGAGAAGGAAAGAAAGTTTTGATTGTAGGAACAGAGGGATCAAAGTTTTGGTTGAGAACAGTGTGATAAAGTAGTACTGTGTTCAATGTGAGGCCAATAAATGAACAATAAGTAGAAGTATGTTGGATGGGAGGACTGATGTTTTTTATCATATTATAGAAATTCTGTTCAGAAAGTCAGAGACGTACTTATACTATCCTCTGAACAGATTGTACTAGAGAGGTGAATTTTTTTTTTCTAATAAGATGGGAGTGAGAGAAGAAAAAGCTGATCAGTAAATGCAGATATCTGTGTGGTCCATGGCCATGGTTGTCCCTGGAGATGCTAAGTGTTCAACCTGCACAAACCTGCAAGCTAGCTAGCCCTGAGCGGAGCTGACCATGAGTGACAGAATCAGGAGTGAAAAGGAAGAGAGAATGTGTGAAAGACTGTGAAAGAATTGATGTGTTGTTGAACGCAAACTTAATTGGTAGTAAGGAATTAAAGGCCAACCCTGGTTTAATATGTCACTTCCCTAATAACATTTTAGGCTGAGTCCTTGATGTTTTAATTCCAAAGACTAACTTGTGAGTTTCACTCTGAGGTTGGCCCAGAAGGTGAGATATTTTTGGTCAAAGGCTTTTTTGATGAGCCTTAAGAAAAAACAACTCCATACTTCTTTCATTTGTAAGCCTGACCCCATGTGGAGGTATGGGCTAGGCAAATAAATAACAAGAATAAGAACGTCTTTATTCCTCTCACATTCCCTTGACTTTGTCCTTTGTGCCATGGCAAACTGGAAGGGGACATTGAAGCATTGATATGGTTGTGTGAGGCACTCACAGTGCCCCCCAAGGAACATTTTTCAATATGTTACACTATTATGCTAAGCAAGTTTGTGACCCAGGTCATTTGAATCAATGCTCCTCTAGGAAGAATTAGCAGTGTCAAGTTGCTCAGAGGATATTCCCTAACTCTAAATAAATAGAATTTTACAAAATTTCCACCAAAACTTATTGGGTGTCTCTTGTGTGGCTACCACTCTGGAGTGTCTTCATGGAGTGGGGGTTGGTGTTCAATAAATATTTATTGGATGAAGCATTAACGAATTGGTGAAAACTAGTGGTTTAGGAGGTTAATGTGCTGGCTTGGAGAGGAGGAAGGCCAGAAACAGGGAGAGAAGATGAATTTCTGTTGTGATCCAGATCCTTGATTGTGAAGGCTTACATGTGAATACAAAGGAAAGGGTAGGCAAGTGACATTTTGCAGGGGAAATTCAGTGGTATATTGTGGCTCACTGGCTGTAGGGAGGTGATTAAGACTAGGGGGAGGAAAAGAGTCAGAGATAGTTGGGTATTTGAATCTGAATGGGGGAGTAGTCTGAGCTTCCCTGGTGGCTTAGATAGTCAAGAGTCTGCCTGCTATGGAGAAGACCTGGTTTTGATACCTGGGTTGGAAAGATCCCCTGGAGAAGAGAATGGCTACCCATTCCAGTATTCTTGCCTGGAGAATCCCATGGACAGAGGAGCCTGGGAGGCTGTTATAGTACATGGGGTCACAAAGAGTAGGACACGACAGATACACACACACACACACACACACACACACACACACACACACACAGAGGAGTAATCAAATCGTGGGCAATGAGCAGGATTTGACTGTGATCTTGGTAAAAGCTTTTGCATGGAGCCATCCTGTGAGTAAAGCTCTCTAACTGATGCCTGGGCCAGAGGCCTGAGCTAAGAGTGTCCTTAATTGATCAATGAACAGAAGTATCCACATCAATCACTTAGGAAGAGTGACATGTTACAATGCAAAATCAACCCTACTAAGTTAAAAGAAAATATCTCTTTTATCATAGCCCAATAATAATATTTCTTTTGCAAAACTGGTGCATTTGGTTTAAATCCAAAATGCGTGTAATATGGCTGTTATGCCAAGTGCAGGTTTCTTTGATTAATTAATTCATGAGGCTGCATGGGGTCTTTGTTGCGGCACACGGATCTTTGATGTGTTTTTCACTCTGGTGCACGGGCTCTCTGGTTGTGGCACTCTGGCTAGGTGGTAGCTGTGCACAGGTTTAGTTGCTTCACAGCCTGTGGGGTCTCAGTTCCCCAACTAGGGATCAAACCCACGACTCCTGCATTGCAAGGGGGATTTCTAATCACTGGACCACCAGGCAAGTCCCACAGGTGCAATTTTGAACTCTATTAATATGGTGTCCAAGTCAAAGGCAACCGAAGTTTCTCAACCTTATTTTCATTATCGTCCCCACAGTTTGACAGTGATGGGAACTTGGGGATTAAGGAAAAGAAACAAGTTCATCAGGAGAAGAATGTAAGGAGCAGAGACCTAAGAGCAACACCAAGAAGAGGGTAAGGAGAGGTGGAAACAGACAAAACAGACAAGATGCATTTGGCAGGTTGAGTGGATATGAAGATTTGCAAGCACTGGAGTCAGGAGAAAAGAGACTTTGAAGGAAAAGGTTGTAAGCAGTAAAGAAAAGTCTAAATTACTGAAGAAATACTAAAGAAAGGTGGACGAATATAAAAAATGAAGACCATTGGATTAATATTTTTCAAACTGGAGTCATAAAATTGTCTGTGGCCATGCGTATGTGACTTATGGATGACTGGTCAGATCAGTTCTGCAAACTAAGTAGAAATCATTGCCAGTCCCCAGTTCCTGGAGCCTCGTATATATGCTAAAATAGAGCTGTTGGGTTTGTAGTTTTCCATATGTTGTATTGATGTTTGGGTAAGCAGTATCACAACAAGTATTTCGATGTATGGTCTCTTTCTTAGCAGTGAAGGCTAGTCATTGTTAGCACCAAGGAAAACACAGTCCATCTAAGGTCGGGACATATTTTCAGCAGGAACTGGCAGTCATTCACTCATTGGGCGACTAACAAAGAATTTTCAGTGTAAGGACCAAAGGGTGTGCTCGTGGGGCCCCGGCGTTCAGGGAGCCCATGGGCTTGGCGCTGTGGTTGAAGAGGAATGAAGGCACATCACCAACCACACAGGGAAGATTTCTAGGCCACTGCTGTGTGGGATTCTGTTTATGGGTCAATTTTGCAAACAACTTCCCTCAGACCAAATGTTCAAGGAGCTTAAGCTTGGAGATAATTAGGTGGTTCTGCAGACACCCTGAGTCTTGGAACTGACGGGATCTTGAGAGATCATGAGGCCCAGCCTCTGTCTAGTCTGCTTTGCAGAATCACTGACAGATACTCAACCAGGTTCTGCTTGATTACTTTCAGACCCAGGGTGTTCATTATGTTGTGAAGAAGAACTTTCTAAAGCCAGTAATACGTATCTTAGAACTGTTAACACTTTCCTCAAACTGACATTAGGATAGTGCATGATACTACTAGCTACTGTTCTTAGCAGTTTATAGATACATTAGCTTATTTAATCTTCTCTTTAACCCTGTGGATAATATGGGCACATAATAAAGTAAATGCTGTTAATATCTATTTTTTTTTTTTTAGATAATGAAGTTAAGTCATGGATCGGTTATGTTATCTTCCTGAATTGAAAGGGTTCAAGCCAGCACCTGAGTTCATATCCACTTTGCATTAATGGCTTAATCCTTCTTGCTAGTTATTCAAATACCTGAGGACAGTTATGAGGTCTTCCCTTTGCATTCTTTTCCCAGGCTAACCGTTCCCAGGTAATGTAACCATTTTCCTCATGCTATGGTTGTGATCTTCTAGAAAAGCATAATTTAGTTTGTCATTGTTTCTCAAAACTAATGCCCAGAACTGAATACAGACTGAGATAGGGTCTGACTCATGCATGGAATTGTGTGGAATTATACAATGGTTAGCTTCTCAAATCTGCATGCAAGGTGAAAATTGAGTATAGCCAAAATTACCCTTGAAAAAGCCCTTTCCTAACTCGTAAGGGAGGGTACATATGATATGGTGTGTACAATTCTGCACAGAAATTCTTCTGTTCATTAAAATTTGAGAACCATTGTGGTCAACTAAAGAAGGAACAAAAGGAAAGTTGATATGCAGATGCCTAGGCATGAAAAACATTCTGCTTTTAAAGTAATGATCAAATTCCTAGTGGGAAATGAAGGATGGATGGAAAACAGTTAACTGATCTTGTTTACTTGCAGTATGACTTAGTATATGTCAATGTATTGGTGTTACAGTGAAGATTAAACAAGAAAGGAGAGAAGGGTAGGTACTGAAATATTTGTAAGTTTATAATAATATAACGGCAGAACTTCCCATCCAGCAGGCATTCTTAACAGGAGCGGTATCACCCCTAAGTGGGCAAAAATTCATTATTAGAAGGCAAAAACAAAACAAAACAAAAAGCTTACTAGTTTTATGAATAAAGCCCAGAGATACACACAATATGTAAAAGAGATATACATGGTATTTATGACATTAAAATCTGAAGGAGCATGGGACAATTACAAAATCATGTCTTTAAAAAAGTGTTTCACAGGTGGCTCAGTGAACAAAACTCTGCCTGCAATGTAGGAGACACAGGAGATGTGTGTTTGATCCCTGGGTCAGGGAGATCCCTTAGAGAAGGGCAGGATCCTTAGGAGATGATGGTATATCCATACAACATTGCCCTTGATTTAGACATTATTCATGTAGTTCAAAATTGCATGTGTTGTTTTAGAAGTTATATTACATGCATTCTGGGCTTAAATAAAACTCACTAGTTTTACAAAAGTAAAAATCAAAAAGAAATTTGGTTATCGGGTTATGATGAAAACAGAAATGCTTTCTATTTAAAGTGGTTGATTTTGCTTTGTGACAAGTTGATCAGGTTTCATGGCTGCCATGTGTATTTCATTGATTGATAAATTGAGAACACTATTAGCAAGACGAAGTAGGTCAGTTTGCTCAGCAAATATAGGACTCTCAGCTCATTGATTATACTTGAGATATACACGTAGAGGCAGATGAACTGAGTTGCTTTAGAGATCTGATTTATGAGTCCATGTAATGATGCATTGAGAAAAAACTGAATCTCAGAGTCATGATTAATTCCAGTAAGAGGTCTCTCAAACATAATTCAAGTTCATCATCATCACCACAAACTCACCATAAGTTCAAAGTTTATACCCTGTTGAGAGTGAAAAAGTTGTATCAATATGCTTGTTTGCAAAGGATGGAACCTGTGGTGTTTTGCAGGTGAATTTGCGATTTGTACACTAATGTGTCTATTTCCTTGTCCTTGCCACTTGGGAGGAATCAAACTGCTTCTCAGGGAGGAAACTATCCAGGGAAGACAGAAGTCCATTTACATATTAAGATACTATTTAGTTGTAAAACCCTATGTCTCTGGAACGGCCTAGAAATAGAGGACAGATGTGAAAGAAACATTGTTCCGCACTGGAAAATAGGATGCACTTATCCTGCTTGTTACTGCTGGAGAAGGAAGGGGGAAAGGAAGGACACGACAGACTTGAGATGGGTTCTTGCGCCTCCAAGTTAACGGAAGAAGAGGTGACTGGATAAAATGGCCGTGCCATCATTTTTAAAGAACTTCAGTGTCTATCTTCCAAGGCTCAATGGTGAATTACAATCCTTCTTCCCTTATCTACCATTTTCATGTATTATTTTAAAATGAAAGAAGCATTTCAAATAATTATAACAAAAACTCATATGTGTACTAAGATAGAACAGATGATGTTTTGTATAGTTGCTTCAGATCTGTTTTTCTTTTTAAATAAGGCTCAAAAATATTGCTAACATCCTGTCTCTAAACTTTCTTATTTCTCTTCCAGACCAGAGGTAAACAATTTCCTAAAACCGGTGGATCATCATCAGGGTTTCTTAAGTGTATGTTTATTATATCCTTACAAGTCTACAAATATATTCATTAAGAACATCTATTATTGTGTTTTGTATTGAACTTTTTTTAAAGTGTTATCAAGCTGATTGTTTGATATCAAAATTGTTTTTTGGAATACACTTCTTTCATTCAGCATTATGTGCTTGAGTTCTAGCTACTTTAAAACACATGACCCTGGCTCATTTATTTAACTTCACTGTATTATTTCCTTGTATGTGTGTGTTCAATCACTTAGTCATGTCTGAATCTTTGCAACCCCATGGACTGTGGCCTGCCAGTCTCCTCTGTCCTTGGGATTCTCCAGGCAAGAATGCTGGAGTGGGTTGCCATTCCTACTACAGGAGATCTTCCTGACCCAGGGATCAAAACCATGTCTCCTGCATCATCTCCTGCATTGGCAGGTGGATTCTTTACCACTGAGCCTCCTGGGAGGCCCATGTTATTGTGTGTATAAATTTAACTTCATTTATCCATTTCTCTGTTGAAAAAAGTAGAATTGTTTCCTTTTTTGCCTCCAAACCTTTATAATTGAAACTAGAGAGGAGTACCCCTGAAAACCCACATTTCTTTATCCTATGACACTGATAGACGTGACATCTTTATCTGCCTGGAGTCCAGCAGGAGAAAGTCATCACATCTTTCATCCTTGTTTATGTCTGTCACCATGGTAAGCCCCAGACTTGCCCCACTAATTCTATTAGATAACCACCATAAGGCCATCTCCAATACCTCCTCAACCTCTGAGCATTTTCACTGTGCCCTGTTGAACCCACAGCCCCTAATCAGCAAACAACCTATTCTTGAGTCTTCAAAGATACTCAACTTCATCTCTAGATGTTCATTTTATCTCCTTGTCCTAAATGAAACCCAGACCCCCTAAGAACACTGCTTCCCTAGCATCCTCTCAAGTGAGGTGGTTGTCCTTCCTGCTCTTCATTGCAGTTTTCAGCTCATTCACCAAACTTCTTCCCTGAAAACATCCAGCTCTGAATCTTTTGTCATCAGACTGTACCCCCAACAGATTCCCTCCCTTCTTGGTATAATCATTCGAACACCTGAGTTACTCCTCATTTCAGAAAGATATTGAATTTTCAGTTCAGTGCTTCACAAACTTCAGTAAACATATGGTTGTCTAGGAGGATCTCATTGAACTATTGATTCTGGTTTAGTATCTCTGGAACTGAGATCCTAAGTGACCAACAAGAAGCCCAGTGTTGCTGTGGTTGCTGGTCCAGTCCTCGGATAGGAAAATCCTAGGTCACTATTGCTGTTTGTAACAGCACCGCTGTCTTCTTTTGGGGGCTTTCAGTTACCATCACAGATCTTTCCAGCACCCTTTGCTTGAGATTGTTAGCCTCCTCTCCGCCAGTAAATCTAGGCCTTCTCTCGGCCACTCCCTCCCCCACACCTTGTCATTTCCAGAATTGGCACCACCTCCACAATCTAAATTCTCAGCATCCAGTTCTCAGACTGTTAACTCACATCCCTCCTGCTCACTTCCTCCAGTCCCCAGGTACCAGAAATCCTCACACCCCACTGATCCACCAAAAACCATGCTTTCAGGACCACTTCATTGTCTCTTATTCCGTCTGTATTCACACTTCGCTTCTCACCCAGCTTGGATTCCACGGCAGTTGGTTATAATCATTGTCTCATGACATGACCAGCTTCCTTGCCCCACTCTTCCTTCATCACAATCAACTCAGCAAAAATCTCAAACGTGGCTAATTATTACATTCTGCCAAGCACAAACCTGTACCCTCTACTCCATTAAATGAGGATGAGGAAAATGGCATATCCTTATTGACTGTTCTTCTGTTAAATTCATGAACATGAACCTTAAGTATCACCATTAATGTGGTTCAGACCTTAAAGAATCTGCCTGCAATGTGGGAGTGCCGGGTTCAATCCTTGGATTGGAAAGATCCCCTGGAGGAGGAAATGGCAACCCACTCCAGTATTCTTGCCTGGAGAATCCCACGGACAGTACTGTCCATGGTGTCACAAACACGACTGAGCACCTAATACTTTCACTTTTCTCTTTTCATGAACCTTAAGTGGAACTGGAATGCCGTATGGCAATCATACAATCATATTATATTTCCCAATATTATGTGGCAATCATAGTATATTCCCTATTCTATTTTCTCTCTTGCATGAATCTAGATAATGATTTTGTGCTTTCTTCTTCTTCAAATCTCCAATACTTCCTACTCATCACTTCTGGACCTCGCTTACTATTTCATGAAGAAAACAGAAAAAAATCATATCAGGCCTTTCAAGGGTTCTTATCCTCACCCATACCCAGATCTCCCTCCCTAGAACTTTCTCCCTCTTCCCAACTCAAGGTCATTGTTCTAGCAATTCTCCCTCTCTGCATTATTTCCCCTCTCTAATGCATTTTCCTTACAGCATAAAACACCCTTTTCACTCCATTTTTTAAAAAAAAGTGTTTTCCGCATTAGCCCTAGGTGTCTGCTCAACTCAAAGCAAATTCCTCAAAACATTTTTCTATGCTATGGTTTCTGGTTTCTCTTTCCCCACCTTCTCTTAAACTCACTGCATTTGGATTTTGGTGTATACTACACCTCTGAATCTGCTTTTAAGTTTTTGTTTGTTTTTACATAATCAACAGTGAATTTCTTATTGCCTGCAAAAAAAAAAACTTAGTCACACAGAATGTATACGCAATTATTTCAATGAGAACAGTGAAAGCAAATGCAATGACTAGATATCAATATAAACACACTCTCCAAGTGTAGGCTTTTGTAATGCTTTAAATAGTCTTCAGGCTTCCTTTGTGAAGGACCCTGGAAATTCTGCCCTCTTTCCTGGTTCTCCGTGGCTGATTTCTTATCAGGGGACACCACTTGACTGATGAGATGCAGAGTGAGGAGTGGAGAGACAGGGATCTCTTAATTAGAAAGTCTAGTTTCAAGGAGGTGCTAGTGGTTAAGAACCTGCCTGCAATGCAGAAGCCGCAGGAGATGCAGGCTTGATTCCTGGGTCAGGAAGATCCCCTAGAAGAGGAAATGGCAACCCACTCCGTTATCCTTGCCTGGAAACTTCCACGGACAGAGGAGCCTGGCAGGCTGTAGTTCATGGGGTCGCAAAGAGTCAGACATGACTGAGCCTGGACATGAGTGAGTGAGGTTCAAAGTAAGATATGCTAGATATTTCAGAGCTTCAGTTTAATCATTTCTGAGCCAAGCAACTCTGTAGAGTATAGTTCTCCTGGAAGGAGAAGCCATATCAGGTAAGGGCACCTGATACAATCCTTGCTTATCCTTGTCCTCAAATCTTCAGAGGTGTCATCTGTTTATTTAGCAAAACCTGGCCAGAAACTCATATTCAGCCCACTATCTCCTCTGTCTCAGACAGAAAGGGTTACTCAGCTTTACATCTTAGCAGAGATACCCAGGCACATTAGCACCTGAGACATTTCCATTCTCTTTCATTACAATTGCAATAAAAACCAAGAAGGAGATCACTAATAACTAAAGGAAGTTTCTAGGACCTCTCAATAACTGGCCTTGACTGCCAGCTGTTGATTGTATAGGCAACTGAGCATGGTTCTCCAGTTAGAACTCACTAGGTCAGTGTCTCACTAACTGACCACCTAGTTGATTAGCTGATTCATTTATTCATATGTCCACTTTTTTGTCTTTAATTTATTTCTTCTTTCCATAGGTATACACTTTTTTCTTTGCCTTTGCCCTTTTGGATCAGACTTCCCAGTTCCCTCATGTTCATTATAAGGATCTTTTTATAGAGCTTTGCTGCCCTCACTGCAGCCCTGATAAACTACAAATTTCACAGTCCCATTTTATTTATCTTTTGTATTTTACTATATCCTCCTGTTTGGTGAGTCAACTAGCCTGTTGTTCCTTCTTGTTGCTCCTTTCACTTAAAATAGGAAGATTTTTTTTAAAAGCATTTCTTCACCATATAAATAAACTGGAAGCTATGTTTATTTTACATGTAGTCCAAGCATGTAAAAACATTGTGATTTTCTGCTCTTTCTTTGTTTTTGCATTCTGTACACTTTATTTTATTTTTGTTGCTTTCTCCCATTTTGGGGTTTAATTTATGGTTTACTATTTCCTAGTAGACCTCAATTCTCTAATGCAGCTATGAGAATCTTCACTGAACACTGCATTCTGTTTTAAGTGGTAGCTATAGAAGGCTCAGATGAACTAACTACAGAACGGGTGCAAATATTTATTTCACTATCAGGAATTCCACTGATCTGGAAAAAAATAACTGGTTTTCTGGGCTATAACCATCCAGATGGTTGTCCAGTCATGAAAAGTAGTCCCAGTATGGCTCTCTGGACCAGTCCTATTTCATAAAAAAGAAACTGATGCTTGACTAACATGCGTTGATGAGAGATATATATGTTAGATATACATATATATGTTATAGGTATATATGTTAGATATATAAATATGTGTTAGTTGGATAATTAGCTTCATCAAGCTTCCTTGATGGTTCAGTGGTAAAGAATCTGCCTGCCAGTGCAGATGGGAGTTTGACCCCTGAGTCGGGAAGATTCCCTGGAGAAGGAAATAGCAATCCACTCCAGTATTCTTGCCTAGAACATCCTGTGGACAGAGGAGCCTGATGGGCTACAATCTATGGGGTCACAAAGAGATGGACAGGACTGAGTGGCTAAACAACAGTAGCATATCATCACCAAACACTTATTAGTTAATATTTATTTAGCATTTTCCACTTATTGAGTGACTTGGACATCAAAAGAGTTTTGAGAAGTTTACATACCATGTCTTATTGTTTTTTCAAGGCCACATCTATTTCCATTGTATATTCTAATTTGTAACTGGAAGGTGTTTTATTGAAAACAGAGTTATTCACTGTGCTCCTTTTCTCTCTGTGTTACACAAGTTTCTCTGGAGTTCTGTGATTTAGAGGATTCTGGCCAAGGCAAGCTGTGGCCTGTACTTCTAGAACAAGTGGATTTTCTTCTTAGCTGACTATGGAGTCTCTGCAAGTCTTCAGATGTCTAGCACTTGGCACCTGGAAGGCTGCAAGGAGGCAGCAGATAAAAGTACTTTTGTGTGTTTGTTCCCTCAACTGCAGTTTAAAGGTTTTGTTAACAGTGAAACCAAGCAGGGCCCTGTGGAGCTCCCAAGCATAGAGGCCTTCTTTTGCCCCCCATTTCTTGTAGAACATTCCCACTGGCAGGGCTTTGTGAAAGAGGAGGCGGACAGCCCAGAGAAGACAGACCAAGAGACAGACTGATGATCACAGGGCAGGACAGGGTTACAGCAAGGGGACCAGCCATGTGCCTGACTTTGGGCCCCCTCTGAGCGCTCACCTGTGAGCTGCCTCATGGACAGTGGCATCATTTTGTACTAGTTTCTCTGGGGCTAGGTTAATGGGAATCCTGGGAATTGTACTTTGGACACTGTATCCATCAATAAAAGGGCACCATTCTGGCATAACTTGCATCTGTGAAATCTCTTTTTTGTCTTATTACAAAACCAATAGAACACATGTTTCTAAATTCATCATTTCTTTGGTATTTGAAAGCTACCAATTGACTTGTTATCCACAAAAATCTATTTGTAGATGATTCTATTTTTATTTCTATTTCAGAAATAAAATTTCTTTAGAATACACATACACACAGACATATGTGTGTTTATATATATGTGAGTGTGTGTGAATTATATATACACATACATGCATGCTTGCTCAGTTGCTTTGTCATAGCCAATTCTTTGCAACCCCATGGACTGTAGCCCACCAGTCTCCTCTGTATATTTTCCAGGCAGGAATACTGGACTGGGTTGCCATTTCCTCCTCCAGTGGATCTTCCCAACCCAAGGATTGAACCTACGTCTCTTGCATTGGTAGGCAGATTCTTTACCACTAGTGCCACCTAGAAAGCCCACATACATATATACTAACTACATATTTGGTATTCTTGTTCTTCAGATTTTTCCCCAAGAGGGAAACATATAAATTATGCTTATAATTACAGGAAGAAAGATTGAACCATTCAGCAGTTTCTTTAGTGCCAGCTACAGAGAAGCAACATTGACAAAGAACTGACTTCCTGGATAGAAACCTACTTCCATCACTTGAAGATATCTGTACAAGAAAGAGAAAGAACCAAAACATTAGCTATTAAATGTGAAGGCTCCTTCTAAGGCCACTGAAATCTAAGCAATTGAGGTCAACCAAAGAAAATTTTGTAAATGTCCTCACAGGAATGAGACAGATTCTCTCCTGTCCTTGGGCAGAAAATTCAAAGAGGGAATATTGTGTTTCAGCTGCTTTTCAGTCATTCAACAGAATAACTTTGAATATTTACTATTTGCAAAACAATGTACTATACTAGGTGCTAAGTCTTTTCCCTTGGATCAAAAATTTTTAACCGATAATCAATAGTAGGAATAAAATTTGTGTTAAAATTGAGCAAATTATCAGTAAGTGAAAATTATTTTGATCCCAGGAGAGTTTGATTGTCTTTTAAGGAAGCTTCCCTGAAGCTGCCACATAACCTTTTTGTTTATATTGTGGATGAAAAATCTCACCTGCCAGATCAGTAAACAAAGGATATTGCCATCAAGCCAGCAGCCACTGCAACCAACCCCAGCTGTACACCCGGGGGGCATCCCAGGTGGAGACAGGCAGGATACTAGTTCTGGATAGTGAAGATGCAGATGGATAATTTCTGTACCTTCCTCTCAACTTTGTTCTAAAGTTAAAACTGCTTTAAAAAAATTTTAAACCTGTTAAATTTAATTACTGCCTCTTGTTAGGTATTACTTTTGTAATAGAGACCAATAAAAGTATTCCTGATGGTGTTCCCCCCTGGAAATGATAGATAAAATTAACTTATGCTTACTTTCTAGGATATTGGGCTAAGCATCATTCAAATATGACCTCAGTTAAATTAATCCTTATAATTCTAGTATTTGATTATTATTTCTATGCTTATTTTATCAACAAGGAATTTGAGACAAATAGAAGTGAAATGTAATGGTAAAAAATAAGTAGATGTCTACCAATATCCATGATTTCCTTATTCCCAAATATTTGGTTAGCCAAAAAGTTCATTTGGGTTTTTCTGCAAGATGGTATGGAAAATTCCTAACAAAGTTTTTTGCTAATCCAAAAGCATTTCTGAGTTTTAGCTAGTCACCTAAAATAAGGACAATTCTTTCCACCTTCTTCCCTAACACTTAGCTATTGTCATGTGCCTATGTTCTGGTCAATGGGGTATTGTCAACTGAAAAAAAAACGTACAACCTAGAAGTTGAGGATTATGTTTTTTCAGTAAAATTTTTGAGGACACAGCCTAAAAAACTGCTTCTCAAATAACTCTGATGAACTCCTCCAAAGAGGTTCAGGGAGGGGCCAGGATATAACAGAAGTTTTGCAGCAAAAATCAGGTTAAAGATTACTGTTGATTAAAGAAAACCAGATATCTCAAGTTAATGAATTCAGCACTTTTTTTTTGTATATGAGAAGATGTAAAAGTCTAGGCTCATTGAAATCATTCCTTCGATGTGCACCTTAACTATCCAAGACCAGTATCTATTTTTCTCCATCCTGAATCCCCCCAGGGTGACAGCAGGGGGTGGTTGCAGTGGCTAGTGGCTTGATAGCAACATCCTTTGTCTACTGATATAGTGTGCAAAGTCGCTTCAGTCGTGTCTGACTCTGTGCAACCCCGTGGACTGTAGCCCGCCAGGCTCTTCTGTCCATGGGATTCTCCCGGCAAGAATACTGGAGTAAGTTGCTGTGCCCTTCTCCAGGGGATTTTCCCAACCCAAGGATCCAACCTGCATCTCATACGTCTCCTACATTGGCAGGTGGGTTCTGTACCACTAGCGCCATCTGGGAAACCCTACTGATATGGCAGACAATATTTTTCACCCACAATGCAAATGAAAAGGTTACGTGGCAGCTTCAGGGAAGCCTCCATAAAAGACAATCACATTCTGCTTGTGCTCTATTCTTTCCTTTTTTATTTTTTTTCTATCTTGCTAGAAAGGCAGATAGAACATATGAGGCCCTAGATGCCGTCTTGAGCCACGAGGAAGGGGGCCACATTCTAGGGATGGCAATGTAATCTCTGAAGCCACAATAAGGCTGAGCCTCCGTATCGTTACCTTAAAACCCAAACCCAGAATTTGAGATGAGAGAGAAATAAAGCTATCTGCCACTGATCCTCTGGGTTAGAATCAAACCAATGTTAACTAACACAAGTATATTGCTAAAGGTAACACAGTTCGTGAGTGGCAGCTGGGGTTCAAGCCTGAATGGAGAGGACACGAGCATTGCCATGGTGTTATACTAACCCTAGGAATGAAGGAGGGCCCTGCAGTCTGCAATACCAGGTATTTAACATAGGTATACTCAGTCCTGGAACACAGTTGATTTTTTGTTTCCCATGAGTCTGTCTTTCTAATTATGTTTGACTCTGCCTAATATTAAATTGAGATCTATATCCCCAAGCACATACACACAGTTTTTGGCAAAAGGAGGGGACTCACGAAGGCCAGTTTGACCTTAAATTTTTGTTGCAGATGCTTGGACAAAGCACATCAAAGCATTGAAAAATTAGATTTGCATAACAACGATTTCCATCTGTATTATTCATCTGCATGAAGGGCACTCTGCCTAAAGGGCTTACTCTTTGACTTCGAGGGTCTATATCTGCATGTGAGAGCTGGGAGCCACATTCCAGTGCCCCCATAATTCAAACAATGCAATCACTTAACATTTCCTTGACTGTTTAAAATAATTGGATTTTGGATTTCAGGTATCTGCAAAATGCCTCAGTTCTAAATCCAACATTGCAAATAAGATGATGTCCTTGACTATGATGGCAGCAGGAAAGATGGAAAATGATGATTATTTGTAGATAATTTGACTGCACTGCTCAAAAACCTTAGAGAACTAATTGAAAAGCTCTGAAATTCGTTGAGTTCATAAGATGGACAGACAGGATACAAT
The DNA here is from genome assembly GCF_023699985.2 of Odocoileus virginianus. Lineage (NCBI taxonomy): Eukaryota > Metazoa > Chordata > Mammalia > Artiodactyla > Cervidae > Odocoileus > Odocoileus virginianus. Next base: position 56,414,911 of record NC_069684.1, on the reverse strand, counting down.
TACAAATACTGGTAGTTTCCTGCATAACAGACATAATTATATAGCATGTTGGAAAAGTCTTACTCATGTTGGCAATCAAAAAACAAAACAAAACAAAACAAATTAACTTGAGTAAACTCAACAATAACTGATTTTTTAGGAAGAAAATTTCAAATTTTCTGAGAGTTTTAAAGGCCGATTTAAATTAATGAAAAGCTGTATCATGTCCTTTTATGGAACAATAAACAATATTGCAAAAGTGTTGTCTTTTCCAAGTTAATTTCTGGGCTATATTATTCTGTATTGGAATTTTATAAATTAGCAAATAATTCTAAAGTTCATCTGGCAGCTAAGATAATTTTGAAAAATCAGGATAATGAGGGCTTTGTTATTGTTCAGTCTCTTAGTCGTGTCCAGCTCTTTGCGACCCCGTGGACTGCAGCACGCCAGTTTTAAATTTTAAAAATGTATTGCAAAAATAAAATCATCATATAGTGTGATATATATAAAAGTATAGACAGACCAACAGTATATGTAATAACTCAATAAATAATAAATAGGTAATTTAAAAATTGAGAGACTAAGAGATTATTCAATACATGTGTTAGGATATTTATTATTTGGAAAAAGTTAATTTTGAGAGCAGTCATGCATCTTACACTAAGATATACTAAAGGTAAATTCTGGGTGTACCAAAAATTAGGTGTCAATAAAATAGGTGAATATATGCCAAATTTCTGGATGGGAATAAATTGCCAAGCATAAAAACAGTAAAAGAAATAAGAAAAAGTGAGTAGATTTGACTCTATACAAATACATGACTCTTCTGTGTCAAACATACAGAGTAAAATTTAAAGCCAGTTCAAGGATACCAGCATAGAGAGCTCTGTGGACCCACTCTCCAATGAATCAAGCATAATTGGTGAAAACCAACAATTTAACATCTCTGGCAATTGTCCTGAAAACATACAGCAAGTGAGGAAACATTTATTTAAGAAAATCTTCTAAAATCAGTAAGAACAGTCAGAGTCGGTGGCATTTGAAAGCTGATCTGCTCGCTTACTCCCTCTTTCTGTCTCTCTCTCTTTCTTCTTTTACCTTCAGTTTGATGGAAGCTTCACTCTGGGCAGATGTAGCCCAAAATGAAGGGCCTTAACTCCCCTCAGCTCCCAATCCAGAAGCTTGGGATTCTCCTAAGAAGAAGTTGCTGGCATTTCTCTTTCCCTTCATCCTTGAGATGAAGAGGCTAAATTCTCAGTGAGGTTGGGGGCTACCTTCCTCACCCATCCTCTCCTCAAAGGATGCAGGCTCCATCTCAGATGTGCCAAGTAGAGAATCCTGGGGCTCAATTGCCCTTACCTCAGTTTACTCATATTTGCAGGGATACTAGCTCAGTTGGTAAAAAAATCCACCTGCAGTGCAGGTGATCCCAGTTTGATTCCTGGGTCGGGAAGATCCTCTGGAGAAGGGATAGGCTACACACTCCAGTATTCTTGGACTTCCTTAGTGGCTCAGTTGGTAAAGAATCTGCCTGCAATGTGGGAGACCTGGATTTGATCCCTGAGTTGGGAAGATCCCCTGGAGAAGGGAAAGGCTACCCACTCCAGTATTCTGGCCTGGAGAATTCCATGAACTGTATAGTCCTTAGGGTCGCAGAGTATCGGACACGACTGAGTGACTTTCACTTTCACGACAGGAGAGGAAGTCATCAAGATCATTGAATGCCATTCCACCCAATGCCCAGAACAGTGGCTCAGAAATTTTACCAAGCGAAATCGGCAGTACACAGAGCTTTGAAGCTCCTCCTGTAAGAACTGATTTTATTTCAAACAAGGTGAAGCTAAATCCCCCTAAAATTGAATTTATGATTAACCTCTCTAGACTTTTAACAAAAGCCAGTGCAGATTTTCTCTGTAAGCCTGCATCTTTCCCCTAGGCCACAATACATTTTCAAAAATAATATTTCAGGGAGGCTAGGCATCTCACAGTCCAAAATGGCTAAGCACACCTAGTTGTCAGATCTAGATTCTAAATTCCTTCATTAAATGAGGAAATAGCTGGTTCAAAGTTTGAAGTGGGGAAAGTGAGCATTAGTCTGAAATATCTTTCCCTGTGAGAAAATCAGAAAGTGGTCCATGTGAGAAGGTCACTGAAGCCTGCTTAAAGGAGCTTCCATCAGTTGAATTGGGAAATTTGAGCATCAAAATGATGACTCATGGCAATGAAATGTAGTCCATTGAATAAGATAATCAAGAATCCAAGTTGATGTTGAAAAATACAAATAAGAAAGTAGAAAGGAAGCTGTACTTTTTTTGGGTTCATTTGTTTTCTATCAACAAGTATAATAATTCTATGCATTATTGTCAGGTAATGCATTCAGAAGCAATGACAGAATTAGAAAATTACCATTTTGCAACATCATGAGTATAATTGTTTTGGTCAAGAATCATCAATGGATATTAACAATACTAACACTATTTAAGTTTGTTGGGTAATCATATACTTAGTCTCAGAGCATCTTCCCACAGATTATGTATTGTTTAGAAGTTTAAAAGACGTACCTTTAGACTAGAGTAATTTGGCAAACTCTGCCTTAACTATGTTAACATCACTAAAATGACCAACTGAGATCACGTGCCTCTTGATGAAAGACACAGATCACTTATGTCATATTCCTGCTGAAAATGCATAACCTGAAACCAACTGGGGGAAACAACCAGACAACAGCAAATTGAGGAACATTCAACGACACAATTAGACTGTACTCCCCTGTGAATTCTGCTTCCTTCTCATCTCTCCCATTCAATAAATCATCTTGTTTTGCTCATTTCACCTCCTAAATAGCACTAGAATTCATCCATTTCTCTCCATTTTCTCAGTTACATCATGTCACCTAATTGCTAAAACAGTTGCTGACTCTGTTGCTCTTGAACCCATGCTTCACAGGTTAGCCTGAGTGATCTGTCTACAGTATAAATCTGATCATGCCACTTTCCTGCTAAAAAGGTTCCTGTGGCTATTTGAATAAATGCAGACTTTTCAATCTGTTTAACAAAGCCCATCTTGATCTGGATTCTGCTACATCCTCCAGCTGTATTCCTGACCCTCCTGCATTGCCAGCACCCTAGTCTTCTGATTTCCTGCTTCCCTCAAATTTCAGGTTGAGATCTGTTCTGCTGTGTGCAGGCTTTTATCTGTATCTAGAATGTTTTCTCTTTCTATGCTTCCTACACTACTACTATCTTTTTGAAACAAAACCTCTTTCCTACTCAAGCCTTAGCTTTGGTGGGCTTTATTCTGAGAAGATTTTCGTTACCCCACCATCCTTGCCTCACCCCAGGTCTAAGGTAGGCGTTCCTTCTGTGTGAATCTGACCTATTCCATGTTGCCTCACTTTCAGTCCTTACTGTATCAGGTTCTAATTTCTTCATTAAAACCTAGCTCCTCTAATACATCATAAGCCACTGCCAGATTTTGTGTGTGTGTGTATGTGTATGGTGGTAAGGGAGATGTGATGGTTAATTTTATGTGTCAACTGGGTTACTAGGTGCCCAAACATTTTCTTAAATGTTACTCTGGATGTGTCTCTGAGGGTATTTCTGGATAAGACTGCATTTAAATGGCTAGACCGAGTAAAGCAGGTTGTTTTCGCTAAGGTGGGTGAACCTCTTTCAGTCTGTTGGAGACCTGAATAGGACAAAAGGCAGAATACGTGAAGATTCATTATCTCTGTTTGACTCTCTGAACTGGCATGGAAGTCTTTTCTTGCACTTGGGCTGGAACTTAGACCATTGACTCTCTTGGATCTCAGGCTTGTCAATTACAGAACTTGGGACTTCTCAGCCTCCATAACTGTGTGAGCCGGTCCCTTAAAATACATCTCTTTCTTTATATATACACATATCCCATTATTTCTGTTTCTCTGGAGAACCCAGACTAATGGAGGGAATATTTACAGCATGCGTTCTGGCCTTCCCTAGTGGCTTAGATGGTAAAAAATCTGCTTGCTAATGTAAGAGACAGAGTCAACCCCTGGGTCGGGAAGATCCCCTGGTAAAGGGAATGCCTATCCTCTCCAGTATTCTTGCCTGGAGAATCCCATGGACAGAGAAGCCTGGTAGGCTACAGTCCATGGGGTCACAAACAGCTGGACATACTGAGTGACTAACACTTCACATTTTCTGCCCCATGCAGCTAAAAAAAATCTCTCAAGGACTACCTGGGAGATAAAAATCCCAGAACTTTAGAACACCAAACCGTCCACCTCATGAAGAAAATTACTAATTAATTTAAAATTTTAATTTAATTTAGAATTATTCCAACATGCACAAAGCAGAGAGAATACTACAACAAAGACACATTTCTAAAAAGTTGATGTGTGCTTTTTTGTTGCTTTAGTGGAAAATTTCCTATTCATTCTTTTGCTAATAAGCAAACGCCAATGAAACATGAAGTAATGACATTATAACAGTTTGCTTTGTTATAGCAGCTTACTTTCCATGCACGTGACTGAATTTTATTCTCATGTATAAAAAAAAAATAACACATTCACCAAAGAACTGGATTAAGAAATACTTTGAAGTCATTATACTGGAAAGAACGTGAAAGTCATAAACGATATTTCTTTTCAAAATAATATTAACTCAGGTTTTTCAAGTTTACTTTCCCACTAATTAACGAGGGTTTAAAAAAAATGTTTGCCAGCATCCAGAGGCTGCAGGAGGTTCTTTCGATGACTCATTTCCTGTACCTTAAATGCTCCGAAGAGGTTATTCGAATTTATAATATTTTACTCATAGAAAAGTCAGTGCAGCAATTTATTCAGGGACTGGTGTCACTTTGCCCACATGTCTCCTGCATTTTTAGAAACAGGTTGTCCTCTATGAAGAGTGGTTTAAGAGGAAAACACTCTCACCAGCCCATGACTAAGCCTGAGCGCATTTCAAACTTCTTTCCTAAATGAGCAAGTCAAGTTGGTTTACTCACCAAAGTATGATCAACTCCATCCAACACCTTGTTCTGATAGTTTGCAGTTGATTGGCCATGGATTTGACAAGGATGACTGGATGCACTTCATTAAAATGATTAATGTGTGTGGGTCCGGGCACAGTCAGGGAACTGCTGGTCCCACCCCTCAGCTGCAGCGAGTGAAGCCTTGGTCACAGGCAATCAATACACACCGATAATTCTCTCGTGGGTCAAGCACTACAGAAAGAGAACCTGTCTTTGAGACTGATGAAAATAAGAAGAGTGATTGCCTGAACCCACAGTTCTTGGCTGGGTGTTTCCTGGAGCAAAACCTTAATTATAACTCAGATCCATTCCCTTCAATGACCCAAACTAGGGTGACTGCTTACCGCAGTGTTGACTAACTTCTCTGAATCTTGTCATTCTAATTGTGGAAGAAAGGGAGAAGATTTTCTGCACTTCCTTCACATTCTTTCCTCTTCTTTGGCTTCATTTATGAAACCACTCAAAACTCCTGTGATGTCTGATTTTATGTGTCCACTTGGCTAAGCTATGGTGCCCAAGAGTTTGGTCAAACACTAGTAGATGTTGCTGTGAAAATATTTTCAGATATAAGTAACATTTACAATTAGTTGACCTTACGTAAAAGAGGTTACCTTCCATTATGTAGGTTGATCTCATCCCATCAGATGAAGGCTGTACAAACAAAAAACAGGTCTTTTGGAGAAGAAATACAGCCTTAACACTGGTAATGGAAATCCTTGTGAGTTTTCAGGTTACCAGTTTGCCCATATGGATTTCATACTAGTCAGCCCCCATAATTGGGTGAGTCAATTCCTCAAAATAAATCTCTTGTCTTAAAATAAGTATCAATTTAGATAAGTAACAGATAAATAAATGATAGATAGGTAGATTTATTTATATATATGTGTGTGTGTGTGTGTGTGTGTCTGCCGTCTATATCATCTGTCTATCGTGTGCGCTCAATTGCTAAGCCATTACTGGCTCTTTTGTGACCCCATGGATTGTAGCCCACCAGGCTCCTCTGTCCATGGGATTTTTCAGGCAAGAATACTGGAGTGGGTTGCCATTTCCTTCTTCAGGGGTTGTCCCAATCCAGGGATCGAAGCTGTGTCTCTTGTGTCTTCTGCGTCGGTGGTTCTATCTATCTATCCATTACCTAACATCTGTCTTTATGTCATCTATCTCTTTCTGTCTCTTTATCTATCTTGTTGGTTCTGTGTCTCTGGAGAACCCTGACCAATTACAACTCATTAAAGGTTTTTTCCCTCTTTTTTTCTTTTTTAATACTATCTGTGTCTATCTGAACCGACTCCCCCCCCAAATAAGAACGACCTTTGCCTTTGTGACCAAAATTCTACCTTGAAAACAAGTAATTTCTTTATTCATTTGTACACTGTTTAGATTTACTCACATATCTTAGACTCATTGGAGTGTGTCTGGGAAGACACTCCCATTTGACTGATTTTCTCCCCACCCATCCCTGTCCTATCATCTCACTGTTTCACAGCATCAACCTAAACGTATATATTAATACAGCGCGTCTGATTCATCCCTTAGGAGAATGATATTGAGCTTATACAATTCTTAATAAAGATTGTAAAAAAAAGTATATAAACAATGCTAGAGTTTACAAGATGTAAGAGAGTAAAGCTCATATGAATTTACAGGTATGAGAGCACTGAAGGATGATGGTATTTAAGCAGCGAGAACAGGAGGAGGAGATCCTTACTCCTGACGTTATATAAGGTGTTCTGTGGGCTTCTCAGTGGCGCTAGTAATCAAGAACCTGCCTGCCAATGCAGGACACCTGAGACATGGGTTTGCTCCCTGTCTCAGGTTCCTGAGACATGGGTTCCTTCCCAGGGGTTGGGGAGATAGATCCCCTCTAGGAGGGCATGGCAACCTATTCCAGTGTTTTTGACTGGAGAATTCCATGGACAGAGGAGCCTAGGGGACTATAGTCCATGGGGTTGCAAAGAGTTGGACACGACTGAAGTGACCGAGTGTACACACAGAAGGTATGCTTGTAAGTACATAAAGATTATATATTATAAAATGGAACAGAAAGTGGTAATACTTTTCCTTGTTAATTTTTTATTTTCCTGAGACTTTTATTAATTTATTGTTCATTTCATTTTTATTTATTTTATTGATGTATAGTTGCTGTAGTATGTTATATAAATTATAGGTATACATAGTGATTCACAAGTTTTAAAGGTTATACTCTATTTTTAACTATAAAATATTGTAAATATTCTCTGTGTTACACAAGGTGTCTTTTAGTTTATTTTATACATACGTTTGTACCTCTTAATCCCCTACCCCTATTTTGCCCCTCCCCCCTCCCCTCTTCCCACTGGTAACCACCAGTTCTTTATATCTGTGTCTATTCTTTTCTTATATATTCTCTTGTTTGTTGTATTTTTAGATTCCACATATAAGTGATATCCTACAGCATTTGTCTTACTTCACTTAGCATAATACCCTCCATGATCATCCATGTTGCTATAAATAGCAAAACTTCATTCTTTTTTATGGCTGAGTGGTGTATACATATGGTGTATATACATATACACAATGGAATACTTTGTATATATATATATATATGTGCCACATCTTTTTTTATCCATCAGTGAATGGACACTTAAAGTTGCTTCTATATCTTAGCTATTGTAAATAGTGCTACTATGAACTTTGGAGCTGTTTGTATCTTTTCAAATTAGTGTTTTCATTTTGGGGGAATAAATAACCAGGCATGCAATAGGAATTACTTTTTTTTTTCTTTCCTAAAACTTCTAAACAGTTGTTATTTTTCAATATTTCTAAATAAATTGCTTTGGTCTCAAGACTTAACTCCATGAAGTCAAGCCATGAGTTTCTGAAATGAAGAACTTATGTGAAAACATGCTCAGAACTCTGTTGTGTTAACAAGAAAGAGATGTCAGCACTAAGCCTGAGAGTAGATTTGTCTTAGTTGTTAATTTCTTAGTTGTTCTTCTGGTCTAAGTTACAAGACAAGGGATATTAGTCACACAAATGTTTAACCTCCTTGTTTGCAGTTTTTGCATGCACTACTCTTTCCCAGAAACATTTCCCCTGAACAGGGCTAATTTTGAAGAGTACATTTGAAGGTGGAAATGAACATTTCTTTTTTTATTCTGGAAGCGTTTATTATAAACACACATTGGTACACCAAATGGCTGACATTCAAGGAGCAAGCACTTGCCTGTATCACTTTTACCTTTCTTTATGTTCTGTTTGAAGTAGAATGTAGTGCTTATTGAAAGCACAGACTCAGTAAGCGAGCACTTCCATGATGTCCCTGGGAGCCAGCTTTACACGGTACAGAGGGGCTAAGAGATGAAGAAGGCCCTCAGTGGCTATCCACCTAGTCAGCGAAAGTCCCCGCTTGGCTTTTTTTGTCCATTCATCAGTAAATAATCAACTTCTGGGATTTTCTTTTTAAGACATTTATTAGACTTTGCTGGTTGGCTTGGTGTCATATAGACCCAGTTTAATTTCTTAAAAATGGTAGCATCAAGAAAGCCAAGTATACTTGTGATGATGAGTTTGAACTTTTTTTTTTAATGTCTTAAAAACTACACTGCTCAACAGTCTAACAGAAAGTAAGTTAGCCTGTGATGCTTGTGACTTCAACTTAAAAAATTTATGGTGCCTCTATTTATTCCTGTCAATTTTAAGAGTTAATGCAACTTCTTGAAAAATCATTTAAGGGCAATGCGGTAAAACATGGGTATGTCTCACAGCCGAAACGTGAGATTTGCTCATATACAAAATCAAAACGGATCATAAAACAGCCACTGAAACCTTTTGCCAATTGTCTGTAAAAGGAGACCCCCAATGACCTACAGCAGGAATATAGATGCAAAGTTGTACTTTGCCTCGTGCCCTGGGGAGGTTTTTGGCTTTAAGAGTTTGTCTCCTTGCTGCCAAATGCTAAAGCCAAGTGCATTGCTAAAGCTTTAGACACATTTTCATCAATAAAATTTCTTATAAAACAGATCCTGCAAATGCTGAACTTATCTGCCAAATAACCAATTAATTATTTTACATCCTCATTGAACAATGAAATAATTTATGATGGGTAAAGGTTTTACCATCACAAATTAGTGTTCTGGAAACCACAAGTCCTAGCTTTCAATTAGCAGAAAGTATCACAATTAAGGATGAAAAGAGGTAATTCTGTGTGTTGGAAATTCTCCCCATAGAGAAATAAAACTCCGGAGGAACAATGACCCAACTAATTTGAGAGAGTTGGGTTTTCAGAAAAACAGATCCTTGTTAAAGGGAAAAGTTCAAACACTGCTCAGATGCCTAGACTTCTCAGTTTTTTCCCTCCCTAACGCCCCCCCCCCCCCTTTTTTTTCATAAATTGCAGGTATTGAATTTGGACCATACTTGCCCACCATGCATTACTGTGTGTTAATCCCAGTTCAGACATTGTCTGTGAGTTCATACTATCATTGAGAGTCATAATTTCCTGCATTGGGTCAGTGGGGAATGGTGCCTCCAATTCCCTGAATTTTCCAGAGAAGAGGAAAATCTGGACTGAAATAGCTCTCATATAGTTGATCTTGTTTCTCAAGTTCAGGCCAGATCTGGCATAGAAGGAGAGGCCCTGTAGGAGAGCATGTTCCAGATTCCAGATGGTTGATTTGGATCTTAATGCAAGCCATTTGCAGAAAATGATGTCAAACTGAATGGGCCACGTAATTAAGAGCCGTATTTGTTTACCTAACCAGGGTGAAATCAACAACCTCCAGGGAAATGTAAGAAGTAGGCAGTTGGGGCATTGAACAAGGGCTTGTCTTTCAGTTTACAGGCCAGAGAAGAGAGGGACTGGAAGAATCTTCATTCCTAGAAGAAATTCTTGAAACTTCTGCCATCCATAGGTGGTTAAGCAGAAGGAGATGGGGGAAATATGCCCCAAAGAAAAATCTCTCTTAAATTCATTTCAAATTATGTAATTGAATGAATCTTGAATTTGAGAAGCTTGATTTATCTTCTTGAGAATCTCAGTATCCCTAATAGTGTCTGTGGTGTCTTGACTTTCAAAACCCAAACAACTTCTGGAAGTGAACTTAATGAGGAAGGGGGACTTTTTCTAGGGCCTGACAGTGGGCTCTTGTCTAACATTCAGAAATGAATTGTCTGAGAAGACACACCTGCTAACCATGCAAGAGACTTTATTGGGAAGGGGCATGTGGGTGGAGAGAAGCAGCCTAAGGGAACCCAGAAGACTGCTTGGCCATGTGGTTTGCAGTCTCAGGTTTCATAGGGATGTTATTAGATTCCAGGTTGTCTCTGGACAATCATTCTGACTCAGGGTCTTTCCTGGTGGTGCACACATCACTCAGACAAGATGGGTTCCAGCAAGAAGGATTCTGGGAGATTGGGAAGATACATACACTGGAGTCTTCTCTCTCCTTTTGCCCTTCCCTGAATTCTTCTAGTTCATGGTAGCTTGCTGATTCCAAGTTCCTTACTAGAACCTCCCATTGTTAAAATAGCTCATGCAAGTGACTAGTATCTGGCCTGGCCAGGGAGGGCTATTTCAGGCCACATTTCCCCTAACAAACTTACCTCTCTAGAAAGCATCCACTCTCACTTGGCTTTGCTCGAACAGAAATCTCTGAGTTGTGGATTTTGACCTTGGAGTCATAGGGGTGGCTCTTGTTGGAATTCCTGGAAGCCACGCATTTATATCAGAGAAAAAATTTTGGCTTGGCTGTTTCTTCTTTACCCAGCCCAGAATGAAATCTCGTTCTTTCAGAAAGTTGCAAGTGAAAAATGTTGGCAGGTCTTAGTGTATGTGTTCAACACTTACGCCTTCTCTTGTCCCTTGTGAATGAGTGCTCAGCTCTGGCCTTGAGTATGTTTTCCATATCTGTGTGTGTGTGTCTGTGCACTCACTCAGTCTTGTCTGACTCTTTGTCATCCCATGGACTGCAGACCACCAGGCTCCTTTGCCCATGGGATTTTCCCTGCAAGAATACTGGGGTGGGTTACCGTTTCCTCCTCCAGGGGACCTTCCTGACCCAGGGATCGAACCCAAGCCTCCTGCATCATCAGCATTGGCAGGTAGATTCTTAACCACTGAGCCACTTGGGAAGCCCCTTCTATCTCTGTGTTATTGACCAATTCAGCATCATAGCAGGCCTTGACAAAGACGTCCCAGAGGAACTTTGATATAGCTTTCTTTTTCATACTAGATCCCATTATCTTTAAGATGGCCTAGTATATAAAAGAAATATATATATTTACAATCTCTGATTTGATCAAGCAGTACCTCTCTAGGCTCAGGCCCTCTTTAGGTTGACAAGACCCTTCTTAGGTGGGAGGGGCCTTCTGGAAGCAGCTGCCAACTTGTCCCTATATGTGAGGAGTCAATCCAAACAACTACCAGACCCTACCTTCATTGCAGAAGTTAGGACCAAAAGTTGAGTAATACCTGACCTGCATACATCTCCTGCCTGGGAAACCTGGGTACTTCTCACCATCATGACCAGAGAATGTTTTCAGCCCTTTTGGACACAGATTCAGGGATTGTTCCAAGCCTCTTCCTTTCAGAGGGTGGGGCTTGAGCCAAGAAGTTGAAGCAGAGCAAAGTTGAGGGGATACTCTCGAGGGCAATGTGATAGTTCCTTAAAAAAAAATTATTTTATAATGGAGTATAGTAGATTAACAATATTGTGTTAGTTTCAGGTGTATGGCAATGGGACTCAGTTATACAAATCCGAGTAGCTATTCTTTTTCAAATTCTTTTCCCATCTAGGTTGTTACATAATATTGACCAGACTTCCCTGTGTATACAGCAGGTCCTTGTTGGTTATCCCTTTTAAGTGCAGCGTTGTGTGTATGTCCGTCCCAGACTCCCATCTGTCCCTCCCGAAACCCTTCCCTCATCCACAACCATAAGTTTGTTCTCTCAGTCTATGTCTCTGTTTTGTAAATAAGTTCATTTGTATCTTATTTTTTAAGATTCCACATATGAGTGACATCATATGGTATTTCTTTTTCCCATCTGAATTACTTCACTCAGTATAATCTTTAGGTTCATCTGCTTTAGGTCCAACCACTACAGTTCAGTTCAGTTCAGTTCAGTCGCTCAGTTGTGTCTGATTCTTCGCGACCCCATGGCCTGCAGCACGCCAGGCCTCCCTGTCCATCGCCAACTCCCAGAGTTCACTCAAGTTCATGTCCATTGAGTCGGTGATGCCATCCAACTCTCTCGTCTTCTGTCATCCCCTTCTCCTCTTGCCTTCAATCTTTCCCAGCCACAGGGTCTTTTCCAATGAGTCAGTTCTTCACACCTGGTGGTCAAAGTATTGGAGTTTCAGCTCAACATCAGTCCTTCCAATAAATATTCATGATTGATTTCCTTTAGGATGGACTGGTTGGATCTCCTTGCAGTCCAAGGGACTCTCAAGAGTCTTCTCCAACACCACAGTTCAAAAACATCAGTTCTTCGGCGCTCAGCTTTCTTTATGGCCCAAATCTCACATCCATATATAACTACTGGAAAAACCATAGCTTTGACTAGACAGATCTTTGTTGGCAAAGTAACGTCTCTGCTTTTTAATATGCTGTCTAGGTTGGTCACAACTTTTCTTTCAAGGAACAAGAGTCTTTTAATTTCATGGCTGCAATCACCATCTGCAGTGATTTTGGAACCCCCCAAAAATAAATCTGTCACTGTTTCCACTGTTTCCCCATCTATTTGCCATGAAGTGATGTGACCGGATGCCATGATCTTTGTTTTCTGAATGTTGAGTTTTAAGGCAACTTTTTCACTCTCCTCTTTCACTTTCATCAAGAGGCTCTTTAGTTCTTCTTCACTTTCTGCCATAAGGCTGGTGTCATCTGCATGAAAGTGAAGTCACTCAGTCATGTCTAATGCTTTGCGACCCCATGGACTGTAGTGTACCAGGCTTCTCCGTCCTGGGGATTTTCCAGGCATGAATACTGGAATGGGTTACCACTTCCTTCTCCAGGGGATCTTCCCAACCCAGGGACTGAACCCGGGTCTTCCACATTGTATTGTAGGCAGACGCTTTACCGTCTGAGCCACCAGGGAAGTCATCTGCATGTCTGAGGTTATTGACATTTCTCCTGGCAGTCTTGATTCCATCTTGTGCTTCATCTAGCCCAGCATTTCTCATGATGTACTCTGCATATAAGTTAAATAAGCAGGGTGACAATATACAGCCTTGACATATTCCTTTTCCTATTTGGAGCCAGTCTGTTGTTCCATGTCCAGTTCTAACTCTTACTTCTTGATCTGCATGCAGATTTCTTAGGAGGCAGATCAGGTGGTCTGGTATTTCCATCTCTTTCAGAATTTTCCAGAGTTTGTTGTGGTCCACACAGTCAAAGGCTTTGACATAGTCAATAAAGCAGAAGTAGATATTTTTCTGGAACTCTCTTGCTATTTTGATGATCCAGCGAATGTTGGCAATTCGATCTCTGGTTCCTCTGCCTTTTCTAAATCCAGTTTGAACATCTGGAATTTCACAGTTCATGTACTGTTGAAGCCTGGCTTGGAGAATTTAGAGCATTACTTTGCTGGCATGTGAGATGAGTACAATTGTGTGGTAGTTTGAGCATTCTTTGGCATTGCCTTTCTTAGGGATTGGAATGAAAATTAACCTTTTCCAGTTCTGTGGCCACTGCTGAGTTTTCCAAATTTGCTGGCCTATTGAGTGCTACATTTTCACAGCATCATCTTTTAGGATTTGAAATAGCTCAACTTGAATTCCATCACCACCACTATCTTTGTTCATTGTGATGCTTCCTAAGGCCCACTTGACTTTGCATTCCAGGATGTCTGGCTCTAGGTGAGTGATCACACCATCGTGATTATCTGGGTCATGAATATCTTTTTTGTATAGTCCTTCTGTGTATTGTTGGCACCTCTTCTTAATATCTTCTGCTTTTTTAGGTCCATACCATTTCTGTCCTTGATTGTGCCCCTCTTTGCATGAAATGTTGCCTTGGTATCTCTCATTTTCTTGAAGAGATCTCTAGTCTTTCCCATTCTATTGTTTTCCTCTATTTCTTTGCATTGATCGCTGAGGAAGACTTTCTTACCTCTCCTTTCTATTCTTTGGAACTCTGCATTCAAATGGGTATATCTTTCCTTTCCTCCTTTGCCTTTTGCTTCTTTTCTTTTCACAGCTATTTGTAAGGCCTCCTCAGACAACCATTTTGCCTTTTTGCATTTCTTTTCCATGGGGATGGTCTTGATCCCTGCCTCCTGTACAATGTCCTGACCCTCCATCTATAGTTCTTCAGGTACTCTGTCTATCAGATTTAATCCCTTGAATCTATTTGTCACTTTCACTGTGTAATTGTAAAGGATTTGATTTAGATCACACCTGAATGGTCTAGTGGTTTTCCCTAGTTTCTTCAGTTTAAGTCTGAATTTGGCAATGAGTTCATGGTCTGTGCCACAGTCAGCTCCTGGTCTTGTTTTTGCTGACTGTATAGAGCTTCTCCATCTTTGGCAGTAGACAATACAATCAATCTGATTTCAGTGTTGACCATCTGGTGATGTCCATGTGTAGAGTCTTCTCTTGTGTTGTTGGAAGAGGGTGTTTGCTATGACCAGTGTGTTCTCTTGGCAAAACTCTATTAGCCTTTGCCCTGCTTCATTCTGTACTCCAAGGTCAAATTTGCCTGTTACTCCAAGTATTTCTTGACCCCCTACTTTCGCATTCCAGTCCTCTATAATGAAAAGGACATCTTTTGGGGAGTTATTCTAGAAGGCCTTGTAGGTCTTCATAGAACCATTCAACTTCAGCTTCTTCAGCAACACTGGTCGGGGCATAGACTTGGTTTACTGGGATATTGTATGGTTTGTCTTAGAAACGAGCATAGATCATTCTGTCATTTTTGAGATTGCATCCAAGTACTGCATTTTGGACTCTTTTGTTGACTCTTATGGCTACTTCATTTCTTCTAGGGGATTCTTGCCCACAGTAGTAGATATAATGGTCATCTGAGTTAAATTCACCCATTCCAGTCCATTTTAATTCGCTGATTCCTAAAACGTTGATGTTCACTCTCGCTATCTCCTGTTTGACCACCTCCAATTTGCCTTGGTCCCTGGGCCTAACGTTCCAGGCTCCTATGCAATATTGCTCTTTACAGCATCAGACTACTTCCATCACCAGTCACATCCACAACTGGGTGTTGTTTTTGCTTTGGTTCCTCTCTTCATTCTTTCTGGAGTTACTTCTCCACTGATCTCCAGTAACATACTGGGCACCTACCAGCCTGGGGAGTTCATTTTTCAGTGCCCTATCTTTTTGCCTTTTCATACTGTTCATGGGGTTCTCAAGGCAAGAATACTGAAGTGGTTTGCCATTCCCTTCTCTAGTGGACCACATTTTGTCAGAACTCTCCACCCTGACCTGTCCATCTTAGGTGGCCCTACAGGGCATGACTCATAGTTTCATTGAGTTAGACAAGGCTGTGGTCCATGTGATCAGATTGGTTAGTTTCCTGTGATTTTGTTACATGTTGCTACATGCTACATGTTGCTACAAATGGCATTATTATTATTATTTTTAAATATCCTGAGTAATATCCCTGGTGGCTCAGTGGTAAAGAACCCACCTGCCAATGCAGGAGACGGGAGACACAGGTTTGAGTGCTAGGTCAGTTAGATCACCTGGAGAGGGAAATAGCAACTCACTCTAGTATTCTTGCCTGGGAAATCCTATGGACAGAGGAGCCTGGCGTGCTACAGTCTGTGGGGTCACAAAAGAGTTGGACATTCTTAGCGACTAAGCAACAACAAAAACAATATTCCATTGTATATATTTATAACATCTTCTTTATCCATTCTTCTGTTAAAGGACATTTATGTTGCTTCCATGTTGCCGCTATTGTAAACATTGCTGCAATGAATATTGCATGCATGTATCTTTTTGGACCATGTTTTTCTTCAGATATATACCCAAGAGTGGGATTTCATAATCACAAGGTAACTTTATTTTTAGTTTTTTAAGGAACATCTATACTGCTCTCCATAGAGGGTGTGCAAATTTACATTCCCACCAATAGTGTAGGAGGATTCCCTTCTTTCCCCAGCACTTACCATTTGTGTATTTTTTGATGATAGCCATTCTGATTGATATGAGGTGATATCTCCATGTAGTTTTGGTAACTACAGTGATAGCCACCTGATATCTCCATTGATGTGATTACTAAGGCTCCTACCTTTAAATTCTGCCCCCTCAGCTTTGTTAAATTTGGCATTTTCTCTTCAACAAACACACACATTGTTTTGGTATTCTGTGAAGAGAGGTTAAAAAATAATACACCATTAATTATAAAATGTCTTTGTCCCCTATACGGTCATAAGTATCTTATCTTGAAGCATAACAAAAGAGAAAGTTAAGACAATTATCCCTAAGAGTCAAAAATAAAGCCATATTTTCAGACCCCATGTGATCTTTTGTTTAATTTGGTGGCTCTGGGCAAGTCCTTTAATCTCTGTAGTCTCAGTTTCCTCATCCTTGTTGTGGAAAGGTCATTCCTACCTCAACGGATTGTTGAGAGATGATGTGTGGGAAAGCACCTAGCAGAATTCCTGGAATGTATTACTGCCTCCCAATAAATACTGAGACTGACAGGTTGTATTACCAAATGGCTCTTTAGAAAGGATTCTTTTGTTCCATTCAATATGCTGCAGAAATGTTCAGATATTCAGCCCCACTTTACATCTTTGCATATTTTGGGAGGGGGAGGGATAAGAGGCTACAAATCCAACATTACCTCTCTCTTTTTATTTAAAGTCTTTATTGAATTTGTTATAATATTGCTTCTGTTTTTATGTTTTGACTTTTTGGACCCAAATCACATGGAATCTTAGCTACCCAATCAGACATCAAATCTGTAACCCCCGCATTGGAAGACTAAGTCTTAAACAGCACCAGGGAAGTCCCTCAGTATTACCTCTTGGTATATATTGTTTTCCTTCTTGGATGTTTAGTTTACTTCCTGTGAGCATTCATTTCTTTATTCTTATCCCATCTTGTGACCTAACTTTGAACTGAAAAGGCTGAGAGGTAGGAACCCCTCCTTTGACAAGGGCCATCTCCAAGTTCAACCTAAAACAAATATATCCCTCTGAGAGATGCCCACAGCTGGCATGGTTCCAGAAATATTAACAGATTGGGTAAAGGATCCTTGGAGAAAGAGAACCAGGAATGACTTTCTTGATATAAGAGAAGCCATTTTGGACTAAGCATTTTTGCTTGCCCTTGAATAGGTCTCAGTAATAAATGATCTTAAGGAAACAGAAGAATGCAGGAACACACTGTTTCAGGCAAGAGAAATAGCAACAGCAAAGATAATATATCAGTTGTAAAGACTCCCAGTTCTGTTTCAATGGTAAAAATTAGCCAGAAGAACTCAATCACCAGGTTAATTGGAACCTGAGGATGGTGATGTTGACCTAGAATTTCTGACCCTCATGACTTCACTCAGCTAAAGCTTGGACTCTACCTTCTCCCCAAGCCCTTTCATGAATATGCATGTATCCTTAGCTTAAAACTTCTGCAGTTTTGCTGTTCAGGGAGACACCACTTTGGGGAAGATCCCAGTGTTCTCCTTACTTGTTGCAAGTAAGAATCCTCCCTGTATTTGACTTGGTTTTGTCTTGTCTTGACACGTGCTGCTGCTGCTGCTAAGTCGCTTCAGTCGTGTCCGACTCTGTGCGACCCCACAGACAGCAGCCCACCAGGCGTCCCCGTCCCTGGGATTCTCCAGGCAAGAACATTGGAGTGGGTTGCCATTTCCTTCTCCAGTGTGTGAGAGTGAAAAGTGAAACTGAAGTTGCTCAGTCATGTCCAACTCTTAGCAACCCCATGGACTGCAGCCTACCAGGCTCCCCCATCCATGGGATTTTCCAGGCAAGAGTACTGGAGTGGGGTGCCATCGCCTTCTCCGGTCTTGACACCTACCAAGAAGCAAATCCAGTTTCTGGGTAACAGGCATACAAGTTGCTGAGAGAAATAAATAGGTGGTTAGGTCTGACTTAGAGCCAGACTCAGGTTCCCCAGGGTCCAGACAAGGAATAAAAGATCCAGAAGTTTCTAACGAGGGACACAGAAAATGGCTGAAAGCAGGGAAGACCCAGGACATGTTGGAGGTGACTCTGTGGGCAGGGAGCACAGGTGGAACACCCAAGCGGAAAAGGAGATGGGAGCTGCAGTCTGGTATTGAACAAGGGTGAAGACTGAGGGAGGGTCCCTTTAGGACCAGGTACATCAAAGTCTTTCCTCCCCCTTCCTTTAAAAACTTTTAATTTTATATTAGAAGATGTGTGCGTTTGTGCTCAGTCACTTGAGTCGTGTCCGACTCTTTGCAACCCTATGGATTGTAGCCCACCAGACTCCCTGTCCATGGGATTCTCCCGGCAAGAATGCCAGAGTGGCCTCCAGTATGGCCATGTCCTCCTCTACGGGATCTTCCCAACCCAGGGATTGAACCTGAGTTTCCTGCATTGCAGTTTCTTCACTCACTAAGCCACCTGGGAAGCCCCTCTATTGAAGTTTGGCCAATTAATAATGTTGTGATACTTTCAGAAGCACTGCAATACATGTACACATATTGTATATGTAACTCATATATAATAACTCATATACAATATATGTACATGTACATGAGTACATGTATATGTACATGAGTTATATATACAATATGGCTCATATACAATATGGTTGAGTAACTCAGCCATACATATACATGTATCTATTCTCTCCTCAACTCCCCTCCCATCCAGGTTGCCACATAACACCGAGCAGAGTTCCTGAGCTTTACAGTATATCTTTATTAGTTATCTATTTTAAACATAGTAAAATGTCCATCCTTTACTATACTTTACTATACTATAGTTACATCCCTAACTATCATTTATCCCCAGCACACACTCCCCCCAACCTAGCAACCATAAACTCATTCTTTAATTCTGTAAATCTCTTTCTGTTTTGTAAGTAAGTTTACTTGTATCATTTCCTTCTAGATTCTGCATATAAGGGATATCATATTTCTCTTTCTCTGTCTGACTTACTTCACTCAATATGATAATCTGTAGGTCTGTCCACTTTGCTACAAATGACATTATTTCATTCTTTTTAATGACTGAGTGATAAAATACCCCTAAGTTTTAATTGAGATTAGCTAATGAGACCTATGCTATACAAACTGTGGACACTTCAAGAAAGCAGAGGCCATCAGAAGGATAAGAAAGTCTTTCTTTAACTGCTTTAATGAAACAGCAGGACCCTGTGGGGCTCCTGGGCAGGAATCCTTTCAAACATTTCCTAATCAGGGAAGGGGGGGATACAAAGGGTCACAGAGAAAGGCAGCAGGGCCAGTTAGAATTGCTTTCCTTTTTGTCAGTCTTGCTCAGTCACATTGAGAAAACTGAGGCATTAATAACTCATTTTGAGCTTCAAAACCTGGTAGTTCAGCAGTAAAGAATCTGCCTGCAATGCAGGAGACGTAGATTTGATCCCTAGATTGGGAAGATCCCCTGGAGAAGGAAACGGCAACGCACTCCAGTATTCTTGCCTGGGAAATCCCATGGACAGAGAAACCTGGTGGGTTACGGTCCGTGGGGTGACAAAGAGTTGTACAACTCTTGGCAATGAAATAACAGCAACAACGAAACAATTGTTTATAATCAGTATCTTATTGCGGAATAGTGTCATAGAATATAGCCACGTAAAGACAACTACAAAAATGAAATCATAGCTTGTGATGAAGAATCATAATATTTTCTTGGACTGAATAGTCTGCAGAAAACTTCTTCTTGGCATTTAATTTTAGGTTCCACCAGGTAGGGAACTTTGTAAGTTTTATTCAATAAATTTATCCACTGCCTAGAATAGTACCTAGAATATGGGTGCTGAGTAAATATATGTTGAATTATTAATAAGGTTTTGGTACTCAGACGGCTAAGGGAAATGAAAAAAGAAAAAAGATACATACCTGATTTGAGAGAAGACCAACCTGAATTAGGAAAAAAAAAAATCTGGAGTGTAACAGCTTTTAATCCACTTTATCCAGGTATAATTTATATATAGTAAAATGAAGCCTTTTATGAGTTTTAACACTTTTCTGTTAGTATAACCACCAACCCAAACAAGATATAAGTCATTTCCACTTCTTCAAAAAGTTTCCCCTGTTTTCTCCCAGGTAACACTGAGAATCCTTAATCTTAGGCAACCACTCATCTGATTTTGATTGTAATTTAAGATTTGATTTTTCTTCTTTCAGGACTTCCTATTAATCAAATCATGTAGTGTGGACTATTTTGTGTCTGGCTTTTTAACAGTCTGATATGTTTGAAACTCATCTATGTTGTGGAATAGATAAATAAATCTTTTCTTTTTATTGTTGGATAGTATATCACTATATGAATATATCACAATTTGTGGTATTCACTTGCTTTTTGGACATTTGTTTCTAGTTTTTAAGTCATATATGTAAGTTTGTGATGTGAACACTCACATACATAAGTAGATATTCATGTGGACATATGTTTTCTTTCTCGGGTAAAAATCTAGAAGTGGAATTCATGGGTCGTTCATAGGTATATGATGTCTAATTTTAAGAGCCTGTCAAACTCTTTTCAAAATGATTATACTCTGTTCTATGCCCCCCAGAAATATACGAGAGTTCCAGTTGCTTCACATCTTTGCTCAGATTTGATACTGTCAGTCTTATATAGTGGGTATATAGGAGTAGCTCCTTGTAGCTTTATAGACAAAATTTTTTCCCTTTATGACTGATGCTTCTTTTGTGTCCAAAGAAAGCTTTCCCTGCTCCAGATCTGCAAGGATTTTCTCCTATGTAGTCCGGTGTTTTATAGGTTTAACCTTTACTGTAGGTCTATGATTCAATTTAATTT
Source organism: Odocoileus virginianus (assembly GCF_023699985.2). Classification (NCBI taxonomy): domain Eukaryota; kingdom Metazoa; phylum Chordata; class Mammalia; order Artiodactyla; family Cervidae; genus Odocoileus; species Odocoileus virginianus. The sequence goes on along the minus strand of NC_069684.1, from coordinate 56,393,991 downwards.
TGATGATGGTACCAATTATGGTGTTTTCGCATATGGATACTGGATTTCAAATTTCAAATTCACACACACACATGGTTCAAGGAATCTCATCTGACTTTTCCTTTCAGTTATGATAATGTAGTATTCCTCTTTTTTGTTCATGACCAGTAGTTTTGTTACACGGTACATAGATGTTTTATTTGTGTTTTTCTTGCATGGTGTTCACAGCACTTCCTCATTCTGTGACTTAATATCTTTCTTTAGTTTTGGAAATCGTATGACTACTACTCTTTTGCTATGACTTCTTATGTATACTCTCTTTTTCCTCCTCAGATTCAAATTATGTTTTTTTGCTCTATTTATTGTATTCCATTTGTTTCTCATTTTCTTTTCTGTATTTTTACATTTCTTTTTGTTTTCCTGCTTCTGCCTGGATATTTTATTTTCTTAGGAAGTACCTTCTAATTACTTGTCTTCTACTGTGTTAAAACTGTATTTAAACCCATATATTAAGTGATTAATTTCAATTATTGCATTTCATGATGCTAAGATTTACATTTGATATTTTTAAAATTTATATTCTGGTTCTCATAAGAAATTCTCAATCTTACCTGTGTTTGGCAACTCCAAAAATTGGGTCCTATGTATGTCTATTTTCATATTATGCTTTTCTGTTAGTACTGAGTCTATGCACCTGCTACTTTTGATCAGTTGTGGACAGGTTAAATTCGGTCAGTGACCTTGATCCAATCAGGGACTGAGCTGTTTGTGGCTGGGCTGTAGTTTTCTTGAAGTTTTACTTGCGCTTTATCCTTGCTTCTAGAGTAATGCCTTTCAGCAGCCCCAACTAAAAATCTAGGGTGCTTACTAAGGCCTTTCTTTTTGGTAAATCATAGCATACAATATTTGCCTTATTTTTATCATGTGAATCTAGAAAATTCTGTGATTATTATTATTGTTGTTGTTTAGCTGCTTGGTCTATAGCTTAGAGCAGCATAAAAGTCTAGCAAACGTCTTGAAGGGGGAATAGCACTGAATGTCCCTCCTCTGTGCCTCCCTTCCCGTTAAATTTCGGCTTCTTGGCTTCCTTGGTTTGGCTTCCCAAACTCTGGATTTGTCTCTCTGGCCCAGTGATATTGTTGACTTCTCTCTCCCTCGTAACAACAGTCCTTTGCGTGGATTCTCAGCCTTTTTTCTTCTCTATTGACAATCAGGAAATGCTCCATAGGGGAAAACACTTTAAAGAGTATCAGTTGAGCTGTCTGAGATTCATTTGACTCCAGGATCTTAATTCCCCAAATTTGGCTTGCCTTTGCAACCATCAAGGACCTTAAGTTTTTCTACTTCTTCTCGCCTGAAATTGGTGTGCTGCAAATCACTTTATCATAACTGAAAGCCAAAGTCAGACCAGCTCCTTGAAATTATGTGTGCGCGAATTTGAAATTTGAAATCCAGTATTTTTATCCTTACCTTTTCTCTTCACCATTAGGTTTCTCCTATACAGACATACCTTGGAGATACTGCAAGTTGGGTTCCAGACTACTGCAATAAAGTGAATATCACAATTAAGTGAGTCACATGAATATTTTGGTTTCCCAGTGACTATAAAAGGTATGCTTGCACTACACTGCTATCTATTGGGTGCAATAGCATAATGTCTAAAACAAGTATATATTTTAACTTAAAAATACTTCACTTCTAAAAAATTCTTATGTCTTCTAATCCTTTAGCAAGTCATTATTTTTTGCTAATGGAAGGTCTTGCCTTGATGGTAGTGGCTGCTGACTGATTAAGGTGGTGGTTGATGAAGATAGGACTGGATGTGGAAATGTCTTACAACAGGACAACAATGACATGTGCCACAAAAATTGACTCTCTTTATGAATGATTTCTCTGTAGTAGGCAATGCTGTTCAATAGCATATTACCCACAGTAGAACTTCTTTCAAACTTGGAGTCAATCCTCCCAAACCCTGCCTCTGTCTTGTCAATGGAATTTATGTAACATTTCAAATCCATCATTGTCATTTTATCAATTGATTCAATTTACTTCCTTATATGAGTACAGTTTGTAGCTTTCCAAAATAATTATGACAGAGACATCAAAAATCACTGGGCACGGATAACCATAACAAATATAATAATAATGAAAAAAATTGAAATATTTTGAGAATTACCCAAAGGTGACACAGAGCCATGAAGTCAGCAAATTCTGTTGGAAAAATAGTGCTGATAGACTTGCTGCAAACCTTCAATTTGTAAAAAACTCAATATCTGCAAAATATCATAAAGTGAAGCTTAATTAAACAAGGTACACCTGTACGATTAATTTACACAACATGCAAAGAATAAGGTAAAGTGTTGGCAATTCTTAGACCTTGTTTAAATAGACCAGGGTCCTACCAGACCTTTTATCTAGTTAGTCTGGCTTCATGTGCACAAACCATGCTCTGATAGCCAATGTATTCAGCCTGCGGACACCGAACTTTTGCTTCTAACAATAACTGCTCAACATCCTTGCTCTGCTCTCAGTCTTGAGCCCTAACTCCTGATTTCTGTCCCATCACCAGACAAACTCTTGTCCTTTGGATGCCAGTTTAGTGTTCCTAATTTCATCCAAGGTGTTCTTAAATGGCATGAGATTAGAATTACCCCAGGATCTGTGCCCTTCAAACATCATTAAGCTTGTTTAAAATGTAGGTTTCTAGGGAAATCCCAGTGGTCCAGTGGTTAACACTCCAAGCTTCCACAGCAGGGCGTATGGGTTCGATCCCTAGTCAGGAAATTAAGATCCTGCATGCCATGTGGTAGAGCCAAAAAGGAAAAAAAAAAAAAATAGATTTCTGGGCTTTGGCCACAGATTCTGAATCACAGTTGGCCTGAGATGAACCCCAATGATTTGTATTTTTAGTAAGCCCCACCCTAGTATCTGAAAACCCTGCCTCCCACTCTGGGGCCCCACATTCTGAGAATAGCTGACTTCACCACCTCTCCTGCCCTGTGCCCTAAAAGGGACATGACTCAGTCAGAGGTTAACTCGTATGAATTTTTGCTATTTGAAGTGATCCCTGCCCTCCAGAGAAAAATAATCGGAGGATTATAGAGAATTATCTCCCCCAAAGGCTACGAGGACATATACTATCCATGTTAACTGGCAGTATGGCGGGTCACGTGTCTGTCTCCTTTGCTCGTCTCTGACTCAGAATCTTTACAACGAAAGTTAAACTCAGAAACACCTGCCATTGATTGTCTGAACTATTCTTGGGCAATATGGAAAACCCTTTCTCATCGGCTACACATCGTCTCCCCAACATCTTAAGCTATTATTCAGAACATTTCTATTCTTCATTTTATACTTGGGACTGTGAGCCAAGCCAAGAAGACATTTTTGTATTCCCCTGTCTCCTCCCTACCAGTATTGGAGGAATGTCAACATGAAAGAAGAAGGGATATTATTTAGGGTGGCCTGAGGGGTAATAAGTAGGATTAATGGGATGAAATTGAGCAAAGGAAAATTTAAAGCGAACCTCAGGAACATTTTCCGAAGATTGAGATCAATGATCCTGTGGAATTAAGATCCCAAGAGGGGTTGTGGGAGCCCTATTACTTGAATCAGTTCAAACTAGACTGGACCAAATATTTGAATATAATCCCACTTTGGCAGAGAGTAAACCTGCAATGGCTGGAAGATGGAAAAAATGACCTAATAGGTCTTTTCCATCCCTGATTTCTATGAGTCATCCAATGTATGCTGTCGTGCGTCACACTTCTGGCCAGAACCGGGTCATTCGCTATACATTTCAGCCACAAAATCCTCAGATTTTGACTACGTCCCAGCTAAACGGCTACCTCAGCAGAGGCTGAGGGCTCCTTTGGGATTTCTGGTTACTTTATAATCAATTAAATATTAGAAATGAAGGCAGAAATCAGTCATAGCAGCGGACGATGGTGAGTAATTGAGTCCTTTTCCCTACCCTCTGGGAGGCTCACCCTCAGCCCTTCGCAGACAGACAGAAATCTTTCCACTGCAGTTATCGTCTGTAAAGCTGCCTCTCAGGCTTGGCTGGCCTGTGGATTGTGCTGGGACCAAGCTCTGCTGCTGCTCCTGCCTGCTGTGGCATCTTCTGCCACGGTCACTCCCCTTCTGCTGCATTCGTGGAAGGTGCCCCTCCTTACATGTCCCAGCCAAGGGAACCAGCGTTCGGGAGCAATGCTTTAGGCCTGTCAGCTGACGCAAGTTCCGGAGCACTTTCTGAAAACATCATTATTATTAGCTGCATCTCTTCTCCAAATTCAATGTTAAAAGAACACCAAAAACTAATCAAAGCAGAACTTATTTTAATTTCAGCAGGGAGGGGGACCCAGGACCCATAAGAAATTTTCTTCATGTCATTTCCCTGCCTCATCCCTTTTCCCTGAAATTTCTAAGAGGAATGTATACAAGCCACGATCAGGCACAGATTCAAAACCACTTCTCTGCGCCCTTGCATGTGCTTTCCTGACATTTCACAGTCCATGAAATCCACAAATGGCAGATGAAACAATTGCTGCATCCCCGGACCTCACAGAGCCTGGAGAAGCAAGACATCTGCTCTAGCCCTAGTTATCCATTCTCTCCTTTCCCTCTTCTGGGTTCTCAGCCTCTCAGTCTGCTTGAGAGAGATTGGAGAAGAGAGCAGAAAAGGACAGGCACTCACAAAGCCATGTATTTCATGTTAATTACACCAGCCCTTAACCTCTGGTTTCCAGGTATGAAGGAGAAATGGGCGGCATTACCCACTTCTCTTTTTCATTTCTACTCTCCTGCATGTTGTGTGTGTTTGTGTGTCTGTGTCTGTGTGTGACTTCAAGTTGACCCTAAATGCATACTACAACCTGGTTTTGCAAGGCATGTGGGGAAGCCAAAACCAGTATGCTGAGATCAGTCCTAGCCCTGCAGTTTTAAGAAGTGCGGAGAGCATCTATAGCTTCCCCGGAGGATACCTTAGACAAATCTCCAGAGTTGCAATTGGCCTCCATGCTTTTGTTCTGGATCTTCTGGTTTCCAAAGCCTCCTTAGATAAAAGTCCTTCTAGCTCGAAGGGAAAGAAGTAAATGGATTTGAACCTAAGCCTGTCTGATACCACAACCAAAAGTCTAAACCCTGCACTTGGTCTCACTTAGCCAGACAGTCTGCACAGCAGCAAGAGTTCCCACCTCTGAATTTCTAAACCTCCTGCTCTGTATAGGATTTCCCTAACACAGCCAAGTAAAGAACATCACTGGGTTCATGTTTGTTTGCCACCTCCTTCCTCTGGCATTTCTTCCTTGTTGCTTTCAAGACAGGCTGAGATGAGAAGAGCAGGGTTAGACGGTTGTCACCTGTCCTTGGGCTTCCCAAGTTGTGCTAGTGGTTCAGAACCCACCTGCCGATGCTGGAGATATAAGAGATGTAGTTTTGATCCCTGGATCAGGAAGATCCCCTGGAGGAGGGCATGTCAACCCACTCCCGTATTCTTGCCTGGAGAATCCCCATGGACAGAGGAGACTGGGGGGTGTACAGTCCATAGGGTCAGTCACAACTGAAACAATTTAGCACATATACACACCTGTCCTTTTCCTGGCCAACTGATCAACCCTGTCCCTCTCATATTACCCAGAGAAAAGTTCTTCCATTAACCAGAGTTAAGTGCTGCCCTTCACTAGAAACAAAGTCTCCTTACTGGTTTTGATTTCTTCAGTAATTTTCAACATTCATAACAAGGCAGTTTTGGGTCAGGAGCAAAACCAGAAGTACTGAAATCATTGGGGTCATTGGCATTTAGACTCAGAGCTAACAGGGCCACTAGATTAGAGAGTCCTCACTGCCCCCTGCCTCTGACTTCCCTGAATGAGAAAAATAATTTAACTTAAAGAGGTTGTATGGCTTGTTCATATAACCTCTGAGTGCTTAAATGAGAGAATTAGAAGTGAATTAAGGTTTGATTTACAAACCTGTGCTTTTTCGTTTACTCCACGTCACTCTGAGAGGAGTGGGGCAAAGGGTTAGGGCACGAGCTTGAGCAATGGGTGGCAACTTTTAGAGAAAAGTGTGGATAGAAATTTCCTCAGAGGACAATCTTTTACGAGCCAGTCCTCAGAGGGCCTCGTGTGAACACATCAGAGACGTATGGATTACAAACACTGAAAATCCATATGGGTTGAAGAACGGAGACGGAGGAAAGATTTTGGCAAACACATCAGCTTTTTTAATATATGTGTGTGTGTCTGTCTATGTATATATATTATCAAATTTGAAACATTTGAAAAGCAGTCCCAGGCGTTTCAGCCTAAACCACAGAGCGGCTCATCCATCCCCACTAATGAGTTCCAATCCTTGTGCTGTGTGGTCTCTCCATTCCGTGGGTTAAGACCCCACTAAGTCTGTTCTACTTCAATCTGAATCCTGCCTGTTTTATACATTTTGAAGATAGGTAGAGAGAGCCGAAATCTCACTCTCCCATGCAGGAACCCAACTCCCAAGAGTCCGCATTTAGCCGAATGGTTTCATTGTATTTTAAAGTGTTTTAAGTCCACTTATAAATAAATTGGGCTATACCAATGCTTTTGTAATACACATCATGAAAAATGAAGAGTCAGCTTAAAATAGATTTTCTTTCACTGCCAAGTGCATTACATGAAAAATGTACTCCATCTGGCAGGACAAATCATGTGGTCGTGTGGGTGCAGCTCAGATAAGGGAACAGTCCTTTGTGTAAAGAGGTCACCACTCAGGGTCACCTGATCCCTATCAGGGTCACCCTGATCCCTATCAGGACATATGCCACTATCCATCTAGAAATCCATGATGGAACAAACCAGCTCCTCTTCCTGACACACACAAACAATGGAAGCTGACCCTCACGAGCTTGCAATGAATTGCACTCTGTCTCACTGTCCCCTCTAGTTTTCCATGTACCAGCTTCCAGATCAGAGCCTTCAGTGGGTCTGTCTAAACCCTGAGGTGTGTCATTCATCATTACACAATAATTGACCCCTCTTGGAGCTTTCGACTATTTCTTCACCCTTGCAAAGCTGATGTAACAATCATCTGTTCTTGATTCTCTACTTTTTGCCCTTATTTCTTTGGTCATTTGCTCTATAGCCTGACATGGCTATCTATTCTTTGCTCATAGATCCATATTCATCACTCTCATCAAGGTTCATGACAATGTCCAGTTCTGTAAAGATAGCATCCCTAATTCTATCTAAATGTAGTAATTTATTTATTGAAGAAAGTACTCTCATATCTTCAAGCTTTCTCCCACCTGGCTTTTTTCTTTCCTTTCTTCATATTTAATCACCACTTACCTATGGGAGACAATTTACACCAAATACAACATGGTTGCTAACTTGAGTCCTTCAGCCTTGTGATTGGACACTTCTTGCCCTAGTTTCCTTTCTAGGAAACTTTCTAGAAATATCTAGGTATCTATCATGATTACTCTTGTATGTACATGCTAAGTCACTTCAGTATGTCCAGATCTTTTCAACTCCATGGATTGTAGCCTGCCAGGCTCCATTATCTATGGATTCTCCAGGCAAGAATACTGGAGTGAATTTCCATGCCTTCCTCCAGGGGATCTTCCTGACCTAGGGATGGAACCTGAGTCTCTTATGTCTCCTGCATTGGCAGGCGGGTTCTTTGCCACTAGCACCACCTGGGAAGCCCATTTCCACCAAAACTCTGCTAATGAGCTCTCTTAGTCCTGCTAAACTGTTAACCAATAATTAACTAATTAGAGCTAGGCTGATCCCATTTGCATTTTAGTCTAGAATCTTCTAATAAGCCAGCCCTACCTTGAACCTTTATCTTGAGCCACCTCATCCATGTGACATGTCACCATCACCCAGTTAGGCCCAAATTATGGCCAAAATCATGGAGCCATTCCTGCATTCCTGCCCAACCCACTCTGCACTTGTCCCCTCCTGAAAAGTGATATGGTGGCTTCAAGCTCCGACTCATGAAGCAGATAGAATTGGCTTCGATTCTGGATTTCAAATTCAGGCTTTGAATCTTACTATCTCTGTGCTTTAAATCTATCTGAGCCTCATTTCCTCACTTATCTCATGCTCATTATGTTCTTATGAAAATTCCTTGAAATAATTCTTATAAAATATTTAGCCCAGTATCGGACAAGGATCTGTGAATCTGACTTGTGATTATTATGGCTGTTCTGAATTTTTTTTTTAATTCTGTATTCATCTATCTTACTTGACAAACTGGTAGATTTTTCTTTTGAGCTTTGATGTGGCTTTTATTTTTCCTCTAAATTCTGACTCTCTTTGCTTGTAGTTTTAGAGCTTGTTTTGTCATCTAAGTGGTTTTCTGCCTGGTCTGTCCTACCAGCTTTTGAGTTCCCCACTGTGGTATTATTCTATGTCCACTCAGGATAGGAAAGGGTCAGGATACAGAGAATGAACTTCTAAAGGTAGAATACTAGGAATATAACAGGTAGTCCTACTGACACTACTTACAAAAAAAAATCACTTGGATTTCCTTACCTACCATCTTGTTGGTCGATAGAGACAGATTCTGCTGGGTAGAGTGTGACACCTATAACAGAAAATAATAAAAGTTCATGAAGTGAGTATAGGAGGGAAGAATATAGATAATAGTCATAAAGCATTCCCATGGACCTTTTTGTATTATTTTCTGTATTATAGTCAGCCTTCTGAATATATTGAACCTGATATAATCATGAGAGTCCTTATAAGTGAGAGAGACAGGAAAATGAATGAGAGAGATTTAAAGATGCTACATGGCTGGCCTTGAAGATGGTCACCAGAAACTGGTAAAGGCAATGAAATGGATTCTCTTCCACAGTCTCCAGAAAGAGCTCCACTTTTGCCAACACTGACTCAGTCCAGTGAGACCCAGGTTGGATTCTTGACTCCAGAAGAGTAAGATAATAAGCTATGTTATTTGAAGCCACTGGCACGTGCCTGTGTATTTGGCCATGTCCCACTTTTTGCAACCCCATGGACTGTAGCCTGCCAGGCTTCTCTGTCCTTGGAATTTTCCGGGCAAGAACACTGGAGTAGGTTGTCATTTGTTCCCCCAGGGCATCTTCCTGACCCAGGGACTGAACCCACATCTCCTGTGACAATTGCATTGGTGGGCAGATTTTTAACCACTGTGACACAGATGGGGGAATTGAAGTCACTAAATCACTAAATGTATGTTAATTCCTTACAGCAGCAATAGAAAACAAATACAATTGTGCTGCTAAAGTTACCTCAAGGACTAGTTTTTTTTCTGATCTGTCTCACTCAAGGTAAAATTTTTTTCTTTTAGATAGTTTTAAGGAAATACTGTCATCTTTGAAAAATGAAACTTTATATCTTGTGGTTTTACTTTTTTTTTTCTGGTAGAAAATATTAATAAAGACATGCCTTTCTACTCTTATTGTCTTTTAAAATACTAATTTAAAAATCCCTTCTTGGGACTTCTAGGTGACTCAGTGGCAAAGAATCTGCCTACTACTAACGCAGGAGACACAGATTTGATCCCTGGGCCAGGAAGATCCCACATGCGCACGTGCCACGACTGCTGAGCCTGTGCTCGAGGGACCGGGAGCCGCAGCTTCTGAGGTCACTTGCCGCAACTACTGAAGCCCGCGCTGAGCCTGTGCTCTGCAACAAGAGAAGCCACCGCATTGAGAAACCCACACACCGCAACGAGGCGTAGCCCACGCACTGCAAACAGAGAAAGCCCATGCAACAACGAAGACTTAGCACAGCCAAGACAAATAAAATTATGTTAAAAAATTCCTTCTTTAAAATATCTAATTATTTTCATTATTTTTTTTCTGTTTCCCCAATTATCTCCTTGCATGCATGCTAAGTCGCTTCAGTTGTGTCCAACCCTTTGTGACCCTATGTAGCCCACCAGGCTCCTCTGTCTTTGTGACCCTATGTAGCCTGCCAGGCTCCTCTGTCCATGGGATTCTCCAGGCAAGACTACTGGGATGGGTTGCCATGTCCTCCTCCAGGGGATCTTTCCAGCCCAGGGATCGAACCTGTGTCTCCTGTGTCTCTTGGATTGCAGGTGGGTTCTTTCCCCACTGAGCCACCTGAGAAGCTCACAAACAGGTACATGAGAGATGAATAAGAAATGATGAGATTGATGTCAGAGGAAGCCCACCTCAATGGATTCCATACCCTAGACATCTCTCAGGAGACCCCATGAGCCTGGGGAAAACCTGTAAAAGCAGGTGGTGGGGGCTACTCAAAGATTAATGTAGATGTGGTCATGTTTGTAAACATGGATCTCATGCCAACCTCTTAACCAAAATTATTTTTGTAAAAATGATAGATGATCTGACTACTAAATCCCATGAGAATTTTGAAGCTTAACATTCCATCTTAAAATATAATATTTTTAGTCCATAAACATCTTTTATAGCTAATTAAAAGGGCAATCTGTATAATTTTATAATCCAGGAAAGATATGCAATTTGTCAATAAATATGAAAGCATTCACTCTTTTTGGTTGTGGAATACCAGTTAAGATATTTGAAAATTATGTTTCATTTTCAGTGCTGATGAAGCTGTGTGGGCAGCTATTCTCAGAGTTGTGTGCAAAGTTTGTGAGGATGTTCATCAAAGGTTTTTCAATAATGCATAACTTTAGAAACAAATGGCATTTCTAATAATTGAAGTAACCAATTAAATTATACTATATTTTATGAAGTCTATGTAAATAACTTAATGGCATTGAAAAACTATTAAGATACAGTAAAGGAACAAAAGAAAACTTGCAGTGCCATAACTCACTTCCATGGGGGAGAAGAGAAAAAATTTGCATAATATTTTCAGCAGTTATAGATGATTTAAATAACTCTTTTTCCTTTGCCTTTATGTGTTTTTCAAATTTGTACAAAAAACATTAATGTCATAACTAGAAATAAGCAGAAAAATCTTTTGCTTGAAACCACAATAATCTATAATAGGGCTTTCCAGGTGGCACTAGTGGCAAAGGATCTATTACCAATGCAGGAGGCAAAAGAAACTCAGGTTTGATCCTGGGTCAGCAATATCCCCTGGAGAAGGCAATGGCAACCTGTTCCAGTATTTTTGCCTGGAAAATTCCATGGACAGAAAAGCTTGGCAGGCTGTAGTCCATGGGGTTGCAGAGAGTCGGACATGACTGAACAAGTTTACACACAAGTTATAAGAACAAAAGAGGCTATACATCTCATTTTTGGGATCTGAGAGTTTGCTAAGTCTATGAAAAAACCATGAGTTTGAGGTGATGTTACTTGAAAACAGTCAGGAGTCAGCTGGTCTGTGAAGTTAGTTAAAATGAACTCATATGCTCTAATCATCAGAAAAGCTCATGCTCAGACTAATAATCTTTTATGGAGCTGGAGGAGGCTGACAAAAAATATGCCTGATGAGAAGCCCACCCCATCTTATTTATCATGGAAAAGAAAGCAGGTCTATTGTCTACATGAGTAATGGAAGACTGAATATGGCTTCCCATCTAGGAAGAAGAGTTTGCAGAGATTGATGGAGGTGTGACTTTTTAAAACATTTCTTGGGCTGCATCAGTCTTAGTTGCAGCACTTGGGATATTGACCGTGGCATATGGGCTTGGTAGTTGGGGTGCATGGGCTTCGCTGCCCTGTGGCAGATGGAATCTTCTTGGACTAGGAACTGAACCTGCGTCCCCTGCATTGGAAAGCAGATTCTTAATCACTGGACCACCAGGGAAGTCCCCAGAGGTGTGGTTTTGGGTGGATCTTGAACAAGTGAGGACTTCTTCCCATAGACCCAGACCACAGAGAGAGCAGATGGGAGGCCATTATGCTCTTGGAAAAATCAGGTGACACAGACCTGAACTAAGGCCTTGCCTAGTGCAGAGGAAAGGAAGAACCACATAAAGAAAGACTTGCCTGTGCCTGGAGTTGGTTGAAGTCAGAGGGCAAGAAAGAAGTATGGGTCAAAAATGGCAACATTTCGAGCCAGAGGGTATCAAGAAAATGATGGAACAGCTGTCAAAAATGCACTTCTGAGTGGAAGCTGGTTTAGATGGAAGATGGTAAGCTTGGATTTTGGTGTATTAATAACATGTGAACAAATGGCAGGATGCTAAGCAATGTCCAGCTGGGGGATGAGAACACAGAGAGAGGTTAAAATTGAGTGTAGAGTATGTAAAATATGGAACTATAAAGTATGTGAATACTTGGATACCTGTTGAGAACTGAGCTCTCTGAATGAAATCACACGTGTCAGTAACAGTTGATGAAGGCACAGATCTTTTTTTTTTAAAATTATACACAGATTCCATCTCACAAGTGCCATCAGATTTCTATGCCACACAATTCAGAGTTTCTTCTAACTGGGTGGTTAAAACCACTGATGTTGGGCTTAGACATGTAAAACCTAGCCTGTCATAGGTTATATTATCTTGGAAATTAGCTTCAGATACTAAGAAAGGTCTTTTGCTACATAAGAAAGCAACATGCAGTACATTTTATTCCTGAGCTATATTGTGGTGAAACTAAGTCATATTGGTGCAGGAAAAATTCTTTCATCAAAATCTTCAACAATGATACCTCTTTGGGTTGCTTCTCACTCCTAATTACACAGAGAAGAGCAAGGAAGAAGCCAAGTTGAAACCAAAGGGATCATGTAACAGTTTTAGTGTGAGAGTTGTCCAGTTGAACACAGTGACATATGTGTTTGTGTTCATCTGTAGCTCACAGAAAGTTTACTGCTGTCCTTTGTTTGCTTTCCTGGTGGCTCAGAGGACGAAGAATCTGCCTGCAATGCAGGAGACCCGGGTCTGATCCCTGGAGAAGGGAATGGCAACCCACTCCAGTATTCTTGCCTGGAGAAATCCGTGGGCAGAGGAGCCTGGCGGGCTACAGCTCATGGTGTCGCAAAGAGTCGGAGGCAACAGAGCGACTAACACTCTCACTTTCACTTTGCTTTAAGTGGCAAGATTCCTGGCTTGAATCCTGGTTTCTCCCTCAACAGATTCTGTAATGGTAGACCTACTCTTTATCTTTTTGGGGTCTTCCTTTTTACCCATTAAATAGAGCTTACTACTTATAGTGGTCCTAACTTATAGTACTACTGTAAAATAAGATAATAAATGTGAAATTACAGTGGAATCCACTTTAAGTGTCAGCCAAATCTAATTCTTGGCACATATTAGTTTTGCAAATGACCTCTTTAAAATTGTGCAAAAAACAGTGTCAATGAAAAAATAAATATTGGGTGACCTATTTGGCAAAGCTTTGTTTGAATGTAATGTCTTTTCTTTAAAAAGTTAAGAAGCACTAGCAAAGTTTGTTTTGTCATACACATATGCATATGCATGTGTGTGTGTGAACTCTGTCACACACGTACAAACTCATTGTGACTATGCTGATATTGTTTTTTGATATTGGCTGCCATTTGCCATCACTAATCAAACAGTTGAGAGATGTGAAGGTAGCTGTGTGATCATTGCTAATTTTAATCAAATCAGTAAAGTGAAACTTGTAACGGTATTAGCAGTGATTTATATTTTCCTCAGGGAGTTTATAGTTCAGTGATACTTCAGAACTTTCCAAGAAGCACTTTTAGCTCTTTAATTTATCTCTATCTTCAGTTGACCAAAGCGCCCCCCTCAACCCCTTTTTAACTGGAATAATTTATTATTCTAACAAAAGTACAAAGTATAGAAAATTAGTGTATCTGAATCATTTCAGAGAGTAGAGAAAGTTTCACACAAGCAGATTTTGGCTTTTAGCACCTTTGAAAAGAAACATTCAGAGTTAAGTCAAGTGGCAGGGCAGGCTCCTGACTACCAGCGGTGATGATTCCTCTGACTGAGTGACCAGAGCCCTTTAATCCTAAGATCAATATTTAAAAGGCACCATCTTCACTGACTCTCACAAATGGAATTGTGTTCCCTTAAAACTGGTATGCTCAAGTCTTATCCCCTAGTACCTCTGAATGTGACCTGACTTGGAGATATGGCCTTCACATGCATGTGCATCCTTAGTCATGTCCGACTCAGCGACTCTCTAACTCCATGGACTGTGTAGCCTGCCAGGCTCTTCTGTCCATGGAATTCTCAAGGCAATTCTCAACTCACTACGGTGAGTTGCAACTTCCTACTCCAGGGGAGTTTTCTGACCCAGGGATCAAACCCACATCTCTTGCATTGCCTGCATTGGCAGGCGGATTCTTTACCACTATGCCACCTGGGAAGCCAGAGTCCTCATAGAGGTAATCAATTAAAATGATGTTATTAGGTTGAGCCCTAGTCCATGTGACTGGTGTTTTTATTAAAAAAAAAAAAAGCATAAAATGGAATTTGGAGACAGACACATATACAGGGAGAACACTTGAAAACAAAGATCAGTGTGATGCTTCTATAAGTCAAGAAACACCAATAATTTCCAGCAAACCACCAGAAGCCAGGGGAGAAGTGTGAAATAGCCTCTTCCTCATGGATTCCAGAAGGAACCAGCCCTGCTGACACTTTGATCTTGAGCTTTTAGCCTTCAGAACCATGAGTCAATACATTTCTGTTATTTAAGACACTGATTTATGGTACTTTGTTATGGCAGCCCTAGCAAATTTATATACCAGTGAATCCCCTTCTATCTACAGATTTTCCAATCAAATGAGGAGAAAACTTTAGCATGTAAATGTTTATTAAGAAAAGTTATATAATGTATTCAAAGCCAGTTACTTTAAAAAAAAATCCATTACCAAAGAGATATTACTTTTATTCACAGGCTGGCGGCTACATTATTTGGAGTACTTTGGTCAGAACAGTTTTGTTCTTCAACAGAATTCCATCAAAGTAGGGTGAGTATGGGCTGTGAGCCAGGATATAGAAATGGCTTCATGATGGAGAACAGAAGCTTATAATGGGATTAAGTTAAAAGCTACCTCCATCTTTATTTAGCTTTTAAATGTGATAATGCAGTGAAAACATCCAGTTCCGTGCCTGGAACATAGTAAATGTTCAGTAAATAAATCTAAAATCTGCAACCTTTGAAGTCTAGATAGAGACACCCAATTTGATTTTACATGGGTAAATGTTTTGAAAAAGCTGTAATGTGAGCTCCACTGTGATCAATATTGGCTATCAAGCATAGTTCCCAAACAATGTCCATTGGAACATGGAACTAAACTTGTATATCTGTATTTTCTCATCCAGCTCCATGAATCTAGCATCAAATTTTATGCAACTGGGTTTTTTGGAGTTGTCTGTAAACACGTTAACATGTACTGCTAAGGATAGGTCAAATTAGGAGATCAGTCCCTCCTTTCTTTGTACTCCTGTTACACATCCCCCATTATCTCTGAGGCCCTAATACAGCTCAAGGTCACATTTCTGTGTGTATTTCTTCCTACCAGACCCTAAGCTCCTCAAGGCAGCTTGCATCTTCCTTCTTTATGAGTCCAGGACTTAGCACAGTCGCTGTCATATGGAAGCACTCAATACAAATGGTAAACATATTTACATGTTGAGAAAACTTCTGCAGGATGCAAATTGTGTCGTATAAAATTTTAACTGGTTTACTTTTCTACTGTAGGTTGTTTCAGAACTGAGAGTCGTGTTAACATTTAAAACTTTAAAAACTCAGGAGTCTTACATATGGTATCTTCTTTGGTTTTTAAAATAAGCATCCAAAAGAGGGTAGATGTTATTATTATTCCCATTTGAAAAATGGGAAAACCAAACCAGGGGAGAATAGCAAGTTGCATATGGTGATACAGATATGCATAAGCCTAATGCTTCAAGGGTTGACTCCCAGTTCACACCTCTTTTGGGGCCATCGAGCTTCCCACAGCCATCAGACAATGTAATTTATTGAATGGCAGTTGATGTTGACCATGTGACTTTCTAATACAGCCACTCAGACCACTAAAAATTCTGGATCTACTAAAGTCCATCCAAACAGGTTTCAGCTTTCCACATAAAGACTGAAACTCTCCTAAGATACAGAAAATAAAGGATATTTATGAAGTAAAGACCTTGTAGAAGGCAACATTTCTAGGGAAAATACACAATAAAGTTGGAATAAGCTGTGCCTTGGATTAACTTGTGTGCCAAATATCCTTTTTAATAGGAATTTCCCCCCTCTGAAGCAGACAAGAATTGGTAGAGATGGGACACATATCAGTCAGTCTGACTAAAGTATCCTCTCTCTCTATTTCCCTTGGGGTCTGTAGGTTAATTCTAAGGAGTTGCTTGTAAACCTGGGCCAACACAGGTACCCACTACTCTCACAGAACCCAGAGAGAAGATGCCTCTAAATGCTGGGATACCGGCATTGAACTTGCCCCAGAGGCCGATTTCTTCCTGAAACTTTATCTAGAGGGAAGGGTCTATGTATGTTTGAGTAAGATTAGCACCTAACACAAACAACTATATACACACATGTGGGTTCATACATATTTTCTTTATATGTATAGACATGTGTGTAAAATATGAGGACAAGTCAGCACTTAAATAGGCAGATATATTTCACATCTGTTTCTACACATGAACAGGGTATGGAAGAAACAGGGGCATTATTTCTCGGCACCTGTAGTATGATAGAAGTGAGAGTGCCCCAAGGACTAAGACACGAGGTTGCTTCTATGGTATGCTTTTATAGATCCTAAAAATCCTACCTGTTGCCAAACTTCCCTAAGTGTCTTATGATAATAAAGGCCTTATTTCAGCAGAGTCATACATAAGTGTATAACTTTTAAACTGACATAGTCAATTTTTATGGAATACTTATACATGCTTTATATTTATTGATTCATTTAATCTCAAAATCACACTTTGAAGTTCATGCCATCAATATTCTCAAGTTACCAATTAAAAAAAAAAAAAAAAAAAGAACCACCAACACAGAATTGAACCCAGGAGAACTTGCAGAGTTTGGGTGCAGAACCACTGTCTCCTACCCTAGCAGTGGGCTTCTGAGATGAGGATCTGTTACACCATTGATGCATACTGCACATACTGCTGCAGAGTGGGTTAGCTGGTTTGTTTAGTTATTATAAAGGGCTCTTTCCAAATGACAGTTAAGACGAGGCTGTTTCAATGGGTAAAGGGAAGTTTAGCATAGTTTGTGCAATAAAGTACTTAACCACTCGGAGAGGACTCAGTTAATAGGGGGATATATAAAAGTCAAATTTATTTTAAAATACTTATTGAACATCTATAATGAGTTAGATGTTATATTATCAACTATGAAGAGACAACGATGAATAAATTATAATTCTCATTCTTTATAAGTTAATGGTACATTAAGGGTAGGTAAAATAGGCAGATGCACAGACACAACATATAGTGAGCAAGATAAAACATGTAAAATAAAGTCAATAGGTGCCAAGTAAAAGTATCTCTGACCAGAAGACCCTGGGAAAAGGTGACAATTAAAGTCTGGTAGGGAATGAAAAAGAAGAGTGTGTTTAGGTGGAGAAGTTGGCTGAGGGCATCGTAGGAGAGGGAACGCATCTTCAAAGAAAGGCTACAGTGTGTGAAAGGACTTGGCTTTGTGAGAGAGGTGGGATGAGAATGAAGGTTGAACTGGCAGGAGAGCCTTCCTTCAGCTTGTGAAAGATCTCGTAAGTCAAGCAAATGGTTTGCACTCTGTCCTTCAGGCCAGTTTTCATCTAGGGGTGATTTTGTGTCCCACCCGAGGAAGATCATTGGCAAGGGCTGGAGACACTGTGAGCTGTTCCAGCAGAGGAGGCATTACTGGCATGTAGTGGGTAAGGCCAGGGATGCTGCTAAACATTCTCCAATGAACAGCACACGCCCCACATTGTCCTCCATTCACTGTTGTCAGTTACAGAATTCTTTACACTTAGTGAGAGTTTGGCTCTTCTGCCTCTAACTCAGCAACGGCAGGTATATTTTACCTAGCACATACATCTGGTATAGAGTTAATATCCCATAATTTTGTTCTTTTATTTTTAAAACCCTTTTTGTTTCATATTGGGATATAGCAGATTAACAATGTTGTGATAGTTTCAGGTGAATGGTGAAGGGACGCAGACATATGTATATGATCCATTCTCCCCCAAACTCCCCTCCCATCCAATCTGTCACATAACATTGAGCAGAGTCATGACAGTCAGAATGGCTGTCATCAAAAAGTCTACAAGCAATAAATGCTAGAGAGGTTATAGAGAAAAGGGAACCCTCTTACACTGTTGGTGGGTACAGCCACTATGGAGAACAGTGTGGAGATTCCTTAAAAAATTGGAAGTAGAACTGCCATATGACCCAGCAATCCTACTGCTGGGCATACAACTGAGAAAACCAGAATTGAAAGAGACACATGTAGCCCAATGTTCATTGCAGCACTGTTTACAATAGCCAGGACATGGAAGCAACCTAGATGTCCATCGGCAGACGAATGGATAAGGAAGTTGTGGTACATATACACAAAGGAATATTACTCAGCTGTAAAAAAAAAAAAAAAGAACACATTTGAATCAGTTCTAATGAGGTAGATGAAACTGGAACCTATTATAGAGAGTGAAGTAAGTCAGAAAGAGAAACACACATACTGTATATTAATGCATATATATGGAATTTAGAAAGATGGTAATGATGATCCTATATGCGAGGCAGCAAAAGAGACACAGATGTAAAGAACAGACTTTTGGATTCTGTGGGAGAAGATGAGGGTGGGATGATTTGAAAGAATAGCACTGAAACATGTATATTACCATATGTAAAACAGATGACCAGTGCAAGTTCAATGCATGAAGCAAGACACTCGAAGCCGGTGTACTGGGACAACCCAGAGGGATGAGGTGTGAAGGGAGGTTAGGAGGGGGTTCAGGCTGGGGGGACACATATGCACCCATGGCTGATTCATGTCAATGTATGGCAAAAACCATTATAATATTGTAAAGTAATTATCCTTCAATTAAAACAAATTAATTTAAAAAATTGAGCAGAGTTCCATGTGTTCTACAGTAGGTCCTTGTTGGTTATCCATTTTAAATATAACATTATGTGATTTTTTTAAAAAAATTAAGCCAATAAAGCATTATATTGAGTCAGCATGATAGAGTGAGGAATTTCTTGAAAATTTGTGAAAGTTTCTATTAGTTTAAGATTATTATTCTGACATGTCTGACTAAGTGGTTGGGGGGCATGGGTTGCTATGCATGATTCTGTTTTTCAGTCATTTCTACCTCCCAGGCCAGTATCTTCAATCCTGCTGCCCTTCCTGCTGAGACTGGGCATCTGTCTGCTTTGAGATGGTCACTATTAGCATATGTAAATGTCTATAGAGAAGGAAATGGCAACCCACTCCAGTATTCTTGCCCGGGAAATCCCATGGACAGAAGAGCCTGGTGGACTACAGTTCATGGGGTGGCAAAGAGTCAGACAAGACTCAGCAACTAACACACTAACACACTTTATAGGTAAATTTTATGTACCAAAGCACCAATTCTGTTCGTGGGAAAAACCAGCATTAGATTACATTCCCTCAGAAGGCTGAGCAAATCTCCATGTTGTTGGGCTGTTAGAACCACCAGAGATAGGATTTCTAGGGATGGGTCATCACTAACCAACTTCTTCCAACCTCTGGGAAAGAGCAAAGAGAAAGTTACTTACGTGACAACTCAAACACATTCAAGAGAACTCCTTCCTGAGAGACAGTCAGCAAACTAAGGGCTCCCTTCTAAAGCCAAACACACACAAAACACCTTTTAGAGACGTGTTATGTCAGACAATTACTTATTTTCAAAATCTGATAACTTTTAGACTTTTTATGATCCACTGATACTACTTGTACTTGGAATAACTGTTGCCTGATTCAATCTTTTTTTTTTTTCCCCCTCCTTCCTATTTATTTGCTGTGTAGACACAATTTTGGTGAGACCTGCTTCACTAGGTAACCCAAAGGAAAATTTCTGATGTGGTGGAGCCCCCACCCATCCTTACCCAATTTCCTAGTGGAATTTTGGAAAGCACTGACGACCTTTTGTAAGTGTACCACGCCTCAAATTCTCATTTTTCCATTCTGTGGGCAGTTCTTTCTCTCTGACCCTGTTCTTCATCAAAGCAAACCAGACAACTCCAGGTACTTCCCTTAAATATTTTAGCAGCTGGACTTCAACACCAACTCCAGATCAGAGTAAGCAAGATCACCTTTGCTGAGCTCTCATAAGCCACTGACTGATTAGTCCGAGGAAAAGTACAAATGACTTCCAGCTGAAGCAAGCTTCGTCCTTCTCCAACTGGCTCAAGTTGGGGAAAACTTCCTGTTGGCTCCCCAGACAGACCTACTGCCTTCTGACCAGGTCTTGGTTGGAGTTCAGGGACTAGTAATGTGAGGATACGCCCTTCTTATTCAACCACTGGAGAGGGGATTCAAATAATTAAGTTCTCTCGTGTCTTTCCAGCACTAGACAGATGCATTTGCTGTCATTGTGGAATATAAATAGAGCTAGGAAGCCCTGTATAACAGGACATTACAGCTAATTTTTCCTCTGTGATGGGTTGCCAGTATTTTGAAAATAAGTTTCCTTGCTTTTTTGTGAAAGATCATCCTTGATTCAGTTATTTTGGTTCAGAGGACCAGAATCACAGTAAAATGGTCCTCATTTTACAAATTCATTGCTCTTGATAAAGAAAGTCAAAGTAATCTGCCAAGTACCACTTCTGTTGGGTTTTGGATCCACATATCTCTCTTGAAACTACGTCTGGCATTTTCTCTTTCGTAACTCTGCCTACAAAGAACTGCAGAGTCACGATAGACACCTTTTTTAAGGGAATTTCTTGGGCTCATTGGGGATTATTAAGTAGCTCAAGGTCAAAGTAGCTGAGGTATTGGGGAGAATTGACCATAGGATGCAAGTCTTGAATATGGGTAAGGGTATGACCCCATTTGATTTACTACCATCTGCAGAAATATTAGTAAACTGTGGGAAAAGGCAGCAGGTCAGTGTGACCAGAATCAATATATTAGATCCTGAAAAACCTTCTGATCTTTCAACTTGTTTTCAAACAATGTCCTGTTTACCCTTACTAGATTTTTTTCATGAAAAAAAAAAGACATATAAAGTAGTCTCATCTCCCAAATGACCTGAATTTTTCTTACCCATCTTACTGTCTCAATCACTATGGTGCTCAATAGTTTTGAATAGACAAGTAGATTTAGGGAAACTATCTGTTCACTCTGTTTGGTGTCAGATTTGTAATTTTTCTGGTGAGAGTGATTATAGTTATATAGGTTATAACTTAAGTATGCAGCCTTTGGAAACGAAACTCACAATGAGTTTCAGAAATGCAGAAACAAACAAAAAATCTCCATAGCATATCAGAGAATGAATAAAATTTAGAAATTTATTCCAATTTCTTTTTCTCACCCTGGTAGAAATGGGATCCCAGAAAAATGAGGTGATTAACAAATATCCTGAGGAATTTGGTAGTGAAGGGAATTGGAATATGCCATCCCAGAATATGTTACTTTGGCCTATGGATCATTTTGAGCTGAAGGCAATTGAGAATCAGCTGATGCATGAGGAAGACTAACTAGAGTTTCCCTATCTGACTAAAAGCAGAAACTTCTGAGAAATGAGGACTGCTATAAATCCCCTCTCCAGAAGAATTTTATGGTCATGAAGACAATGGAAAATCAGCACTGAGATTAATCCATACAAATAAACCTTACTAAAATAACTCTTGTTTTCCATTAGTTTCCCCACATATTTACCTTTCCACAATTTACTGCTCCTGAAACCCCCCAAAACCCCTTCTATTTGTCTAGTTATTTCTCCACAATTTATTACCTTTTATTAAAATGGTATATAAACTTTCAGGTCTAACCACTTCTGTAAGTTCCACTTTTCTGTGAAGTCATGTGCATGTATTAAAAATATTAATACCAATAAAGAAACATATATCTTTTCTCCTGCTAATTTGTTGCTATGAGTTTAATTTACAGATCCCAGTGACAGGGTCCAAGAGGATGGAGGAAAAGTTTTTCCTCCCTTGTAAGTGGCAAAATTGAGTCTAAGATTGCTTGGTCTTCTGATAACCATTTTGGCAACCAAAATAAAATGAAAAATAAAAATTATGCTCTATTTGTGATATATTATTTATATATTACATATAAATATATTCTATTTATGAAATAGTTTAGTACATTACAAAAATTATATTCTGCTTATGAAATATTTTTAAAATATTATGAAATATCACCTTGTATACTTTGTTATATTAATATTTCCCTGTTTCTTGTTGAGAAAATTTGGAGGATTAAGATTAAAGTGGTATTTTCTTTGAACTCACTGGAGAATTTTCATATAATGATGAACTTAGGAAAAAAATGCTGTTTTGTTTGTCACCTCTCAACTGACAAGTGCTTAAGCAAATGGGTATAGGAGAATGTATGAAAGCTCAAATTTCAGAGTCATATGGCCCTGGGAGTTAACCCAATTATATATTACATAAAGGCTGGTTATGAGATCTTTGACAATATTATTTTTGTATGTCTTTTGACCTGCAGGCAAATTACTTGCGGGTCTTGGAATCTCAATCTGATAATTAGTTTAGTCTTTTGAAAAACTGTATTTTTTCTGCAGCTTCTTTTAAGCAATTGTT
Source organism: Odocoileus virginianus (assembly GCF_023699985.2). Taxonomy (NCBI): domain Eukaryota; kingdom Metazoa; phylum Chordata; class Mammalia; order Artiodactyla; family Cervidae; genus Odocoileus; species Odocoileus virginianus. The sequence goes on along the minus strand of NC_069684.1, from coordinate 56,371,404 downwards.
GAAAATCCAGAAGAGGTAGGGGAGAGTGAGCCTCCAAGCTTGATTTTCTCTTTTCCTCAATGAAATCCAGTCTATGCTTTAGAGAAAATTTTGCGTTTTTCATGATCAGAGCAAGAAGCTGATGGAATCCTTTTGGCTCTGGGCAGCAGAAGTAAGCTGACATAAGAAAGCTACACTGCTTTTTAATGCTAAAAGGTGCCATTAAAGGTGAGGACCACATCTAATGTCAAAGCAGTTAAAATCTTAAATGTCTCTAATGACTTCTTTTAAGTCATAGCTATTCCTTACAAAAACAAACTAGTGCTAGATTAAGTGCAGGGCACTCACATTACAAATGATACCAGTCATCTGGATTTCTCATTATGGAGCTTCTGCCAAATTCAGACTCTTTGCCAAGGATGATTTAACCACTCAGAGTGTCAAACTGACCTTGTACTTGGGGGTGGGGGTGGGGAGAAGCCTAATTGCTGGAGCATTATTTTCCTGAATTCTAAAATATTGAGGAGATGAAACTTTTGAGTTTGAAGACCTTTCTTCACCATGGTAGTTACAATCTACTCTCCATAATCACACTATTGAAACTGTGTGTGCTGGCGGCCTCTTTGTTTTCATACATTAAATCAAATACTTTAAAGAAGGATTTTACAGGACAGTGGAAGAGAACAGAGATAAATTGATGAGAACCTCAGAGTTGGCAAAATTAAGTATGAACAGGGTTTAATATTTGGTGTCTGCTTGTGTGTGTGTGTGTGTGTGTGTGTTTCACTGCCCTGAAAAATATTAAGCCTCAATGGTAGGCCTGTGTAACAGGCAATGAAATATTGTCTAAACCAAGAGTCACCATTCTGAATGCTCTAAAAACTAAGGTCATAAGTCTAGTTTTAAACGCTTCCTTGTCACTCTGCTATTAGACTGACAGATATAATTGTTGTAGGGCTAGCTAATGGAACCAAGCTTTGCATGATCATTAAAGCAATTAGAAGAATTACCTAATCAAAGTTGTCTTCAGCTTACCCTCTTTTATGCTGAATAGAACTGCATTATGGCTAAGGGATCCTTAAAATATCCTGGAAGTAGTTTGTTATTTATGGTATCTTTACTTGGCACATAATGCTTTTGGGGGATAGTGGCGGGAGAGATTAAGTCTTTCTGATTTTCAGAGCACACACACTGAAGTCACCTTTCTCAGAACACAGAGGGTGGCCTAAAAAAAAACCCCAAAACTCCCATTTATGAGGAGGTGACTGGTGGTAAGTGATATTCACAAGAATCTCTCACTTATCCGAACTGTTTACAAGTCCTACACATGAAACTTATCCGTATAGATCTGACATTTGCTGATAAGGAATCGTATACCCTCTTTGAGATCTTGGCTGGTTGAATTACACCTGATGGTGGTTTCTCTACAGTTACTGGATTCTCCAAAAGCCCACTGAAGTCCCAGCGAGACATTTGAGACAATTTTATTGGTAATAATGCAATTTTTTTCCCCATGAACATCTACTACATGTCAGGTACTGCTTTACATGGTATCATATTTAATCTGTTATTCATGCAAATCTTATGAAGAAGGTTTTAACTCCATTTACCAACTGGTACTGAAGGATAATTTAACTGTATTGCTTAAGGTCACACAACTAATATTTGATGGAAATAAGGCTTAAATTAGGCCTGTCTCACTGCAAAGCCAAGTTCCACCAGAACATTATGTGCATGCTGGTCAACTACCCTGGTGATATTTATGATTATTAGTTAATCATTTTCCTTCCCCATGTCTCATTGTTTTACGTCTGTAGTTATGAATTTAAAAGAGGCAGTAGAATCTTCCATTTGAGATTGTTTTGTTTGTTTTTAAATAAAAGCTAATTTGGAAGAATGGCTTGAATGCAGTTCTGCTCAGGAGCTGCTCCATGAGCCTAAGATCACAGGAACCATCAGGAAACCTGACATTCATTTATTTGTAAGTTGCTTGCTAGAGAACTCAAGCAAAAGTTCTCACTACTTGATCAGTATTGCATGCTACATTTATTGGACGAATTAATTGCCCTTAGGTTCTAAATTGTGATTTTTCAGGTGCACTTGAGAGAAAAGGGTAAACAATCATCACATCACTTTTGAATAATCAAGAAGATTCAAAGTCTGGATAGGATTTTAGAAGTTCTCACATGCACAGTCTCTGAGTGTTTCTGTGTCAGCATTTTTCATTGCATTCTTAATCTACATGTCCCAACACTTCTTTGTTTATTTTGGTGTTGAAAAAGTTTGCAACTCATTGTTTATATTGCTAAGAGTTGCTTCTTTGAATTGTCTTTCTCCAGCTGAATGGCAAAATTTTGCTAGCGGCAAAACTGCAGAAATGGTAAAGTTTATTCTTGGCAGCACGCTCATCTGCCTCACCCTCAGACCCCACTCTTGGCCTTTTAACTGGTTTCTATTACCAGTGCCCAACGGCGTCATATTTCCTCATCCCCCTTCCAGAATAAAGCATTCAGTAAACTCACTCATGCTAAAGGATTTCAAAATTAACAATACACAAACCAGTAGTGTTTCTTTAGAGTCTTCCCTGCTGGCTGAGCAGTACAAAATTCTCCTGCCAATGCGGGAGACACAGGAGACACGGGTTCGATCCCTGGGTTGGGAAGATTCCCTGGAGTAGGAAATGGCAACTCATTCAAGTATCTTGACTGGAAAATTCTTTGGACAGAGGAACCTGGCAGGGCTATAGTCCATGGGGTTGCAAAGAGTTGGACACGACTGAGCGATTGAGCACAAACTGTGTTTGCTGTATCTTAAAAAAATACGTAAGGAGAGGATTAACAATTGTTTCAAAGGTAAAAAGAACTAATCACAATAGACAAATGCTCTCTGTGTGTTTAAATAGCCCACCCCACCCCCATTTTGGGAGGAGAAAGAAATGGCAACCCACTCCAGTATTCTTGCCTAGAAAACCCCATGAACAGAGGAGCCTGGCGGGCTACAGTTCATGGGGTTGCAAGAATTGAAAGCAGGCTTCTCCCACTTGATGCCAGGTATGTATATGTGAGTCAAATGGGCTGATGCTTCATGAACAGGCCTGGCTCCTCTCTCCTTCACTGTCTCCTGGAGTTTGCTCCAATTCATGCACGTTGAGTCAGTGATGCTATCTAACCATCTCATCCTCTGCCACCCTCTTCTCCTTTTGCCTTCAATGTTTCCCAGCTTTACGATCTTTTCCAATGAGTCAACTCTTCGCACCAGGTGACCAAAGGATTGGAGCTTCAGTGTCAGCATCAGTCCTCCCAATGAATATTCAGGGTTGATTTCTTTTAGGATGGACTTGTTTAATCTTCTTGCAGTCCATTAGATTTAACTGTGCATGGCAGCCCCCTCCAGTATTCTTGCCTGGAGAATCCCAAGGACAGAGAAGTCTGGTGGGCTTCAGTCCACAGGATCACAAAGAGTTGGACACGACTGAGTGACTAAGCCCAGCACAACCCAACTCAAATGGTGTGCGTGTGTGTCTGTGTGTGTGTGCACGCATGGGCACACATTGTATGTACACATTATTTACATAATCTTCTCTTAGATGGAAGCACACTTTCCCACTGAGTGCCAGGGTTGAGTAGATGAATCAGGATGACTAGGCTTCCCATCAATTTCTCCCCTGCCTTTGGTGCGAGTTGAGATTGGTCTTGAGCTAGGTTGATTCAAGTTTTTTGGTACTTGGAAGGGAAAGCATCCTGACTGATACATTAATAAGGATTTAAGACAATTTGGGGAGTGATTCTGTTTTTGGGTGAACAATATTCCCATTGTCTCACTGGTATCCTTGGAATGTTGCTTAGTTGCTTGGTTTTGAATAACAATACTATGTTGACATTGCAACCTGCATTTATTTGCTGATAGGCAGCAGTGATCTGTGGTCCACCATTTCTTGTTGGTGTCTTCAATATGATTCAATTTGACTTAATTCATTTTGGCTCAGTTTCATTAATCTGAACTAGGTGCTCAATGAGGTCATTTTTTGGAAGTAAGCAGTGAATCATTCAGCTATCTTTACAGCTATACTTCTTTGACTTATAGAGGTATGGAAGGTATGAGCTACCATTTCAGATCTTGTAGGACAATCTACGGGACTTCCCAGGTGGCATCAGTGGTAAAGAATCTGACTGCCAATGCAGGAGACACAGGTCCGATCCCTGGGTCAGGAAGATTCCCTGGAGGAGAAAATAATCTACACATTTTAGGCCCATCTGTCAAGTATTGATAAAAAATTAGTAATATATTAATTCTGCCTCTGTTTTGAATGTTGATGGAACTCAGAGGCCTTTGGTGAGCAGATGAGATTGGCGACTAGAAACTGATACTTGATAAATTTACTGAAAGGAAGAAAGGCCAAATTGCACTGATATTTCTAGTTCTGGGTGGTCATACAGGTTTTTCAACATCATTGCCAAAACTCCAATTAATGAAGGACTATACAGGCATGAGATGAAAGTATGAATTCTTTGATTCTTGTTTTAAATTTTTATTTAAGTGATTTTTGACTATGTATTTATTTATATGCAAGTAAACTCAGGCATTTCTTTAAAACGGACTCTATAAATAGCTGTAATAAGCAACTTAGTTAAATATCACATGGATTCCAGTGGAAGAAAAGACCAAAGTGGTGGGACAGTTGTCACTTTCTATTACTGCTCACTTTTTTTTTTTTTAATATGACTTTGGCCCCTAAACTGTTGACATTGAGTGTGACTAAGCCTTTGCCCTGAGGACTTTCTTCCTTCTGGTCACTGACTTTTGCTTTCCATCTGGGTCATGGATTCTCTTTGCCTTTTGCCCCACCCCAGAGGACTTCCGGCTCACAATACAGGGAGGCATCCTGTCTAGGAGACTTGAGTCATGAGGGTCTTCTTGCGTGCTTGCCGTTGCTGCCCCAGGCCCCAGGTTGAAGTCTGTGAATGTTAGCTGAGGACTTTTCAAACTTGCTTTTATGAGACTCAGTCTTAGACGGGACCAAACAATACAAAATTAGTTAAGAAGGGGAAAATTCAGGCAGTCATAGGTGCTTTTGTCTACAGATTGACAAGTAACCAGTTCAAGTGATTGCTGTTTGTTTGTCTGTTTTTTCAAAATTAATTGTGTGAGTTTGAAGCTATATCTTATAGAACAAAACCCAGCATGCTTGCTTTTTACCTTGCTAGTCAAGAAAGTCATATGAAAAATAATGTATGATCTAAAACTAACACAGTATTGTAAATCAACTATAATAAAAATGTTATAAATAAATAAAAACAAAGAAGAAAAATATTGTATTAATTTTGTGTACTGACTCAAATTAAAATAGACAACTTAATTTTCTGTGAAAGACTTAAATTGAATTTTAATTTTCCAGCCATCTATAACCTAAATGAGATAAATCTCTGATGGTCAGAATTATTTTAGTAATAAGAACTTTGAACAGGAGAAAATACATTCATGGATCTTTTTTTATTAGATCATAATTAAGTGTCTTAACCAGTTGTATAGTAGACTTGACAATGCATATAAATTTTGCTGATTACTTTCATTATAATTATTTGCATATTTATGAGACAAAAACTCATGAATTATTTAAATACTAATTATTTTCTTTTTACCAAAATGACAATCTCACTTAAATTATCACATTTCAATGTGTTATATTGACTTTACAAACAGATAGGTTTGTGCATAAAAATCTGTCTTTTCAAATGACTGGATCAATGATTGATGATCATCCATTTTGATGTTTAAAAAAGCAACTGGTGATTATGATTCTGGCACCAATTCTGATGTTTTCTATACCACCAAGCAAATTTCTGACACCAGCTGAATGTCCTAGTACTCAACTTAGTTCTGACACTGTCTACTTGGAGATAGTGTCAAATTGCAGAGTTTAAGGGTGCAGTCTTATAAGACTGCAACCCCTTCCCCGATTCAGAGGCTATTCACAAGTCCAGGTTTTCACCTGTGCTTCTGACCTATCAGAGGTTTTCACAACCCTTCTTTGGGTTCAATTAATTTGGTGGAGTGGCTCACAGAACCTAGAGAAACATTTTACCAACTAGATTATCGGTTTGATATAAAAGGATGTAACTCAAGAACAATCAGATGGAAGAGACACCCTCTTCACAGTAAGCTTCTCTTTTAGCTCCTCCACATGTCTATCAACCTAGAAGCTCTCTGGGCCCTGTCCCTTTGGGATTTTATGAAGGCTTCTGTATTCAGGCTTGACTGATTAAATCATTGACTAGTGGTGATTGAACTCAATCTCCAAACCCCTCTCTAGTCTCAGGAAGTCATTGAATGGGACTGAATGTTTCAACCCTCAAAACACAGGGTTGGCTCCACAGGCAACCGACCTCAAACCTTAGGTACTTTCCCAGAGACATATCATTAACATAACAAAAGATACCTTTTGGCTCTCACCACAGGAAATTCCAAGGATTTTGGTGACTCTGGGCTAGGAATGGGAACAAAGGCTAAATATATATTTCTTATTATGTCACAATATCACAGCTATCAAAAGGGTGTAATCCAATAAATTAACCATGGAATTTTGTAAAACACTTTGCTACAGTTCAATGGGATGTAATAGTATAAAAACTGAAATGTTCTTGACATTAAAAAAATCTACTTGAGGAGGATATATGGACTCATACGTGTATCCATACTAGATAACAAGTAAATGTTGTCAACAGTGTAGAGAAGTTTGAAAATGTCTCAGAGGGCTAAGATAAAAGGGACTTGAGATGAGACTTGAAGAATGAGACAATTCATGTAGTTAAAAAGGGAGAAGAAAATATTGTAGAAAAAAAAACTGTAAGATAAATCCTCATTCCTCTCACAGAAGAATAGTGTAACAATATTAGCAAAGAAGGGGTGGAGTTTTAATACAATGTCAGAGAAGTGACCTGACAGCTCTGATAAAACCTAAGTTATTCATGATTTTTTTTCAACATAACCAAATTAACAAACCACTTGATTAAACTAACAGGTCAGTGCTCTCATTTTTCTATTTCTAGGTAATGTTATTGTTTTTGTTCAGCCGTTCAGTCATGTCCAACTCTTTGCAACCCAATGGACTGCAGCACACCAGGCTTTAATGAATCATCCCAAGATGTGATGACTGAAAGTAATACTATATATTTACGGTGTCTGATGATTTCTGTGGGTCAGGAATTGGAAGAGAGTTTGGTTGGGTGCCTCTGGCTTGGGAATCTCTTTTGTGATTGCAGGCAGAGATTGGCTGGAGCTGTCAGAACAGGGATGAAGGATGCTAAAGAAGTTGCACGTTGACCAGGCACATCTTTTCATGGGTTTCACTGACCCACATCACATGGGCCAAATCCATGTGATCTTCCAATGCAAGTTAGTTCAGGCTTCCTTATATCATGGTGGCTCAGGACAATCAGATATAAACAGGGCTGCTAAAAGTGACAAGAATGAGAACTCTAACAAATCAAGAGCCTCATTGCTTGCCTTCTGTGAACAAGCCCTGGCGGTCACACAGCATCAGAATCACCCCACAATCATATTGCATCCAGTTTCAAGGGGAAGGAACATAGACCTGTCACCTACAAATTGGCACTTGCCATGAGTACTTGCCATCGACCTCAACAGGGGTTAAATCATGAGCTGCTGCAGCTGCTGACCTTCAACACTGCCTGTAAAGAGTACAGAGTAGAGATCAGGAATGAGACACTCTGTGCCCTGGGAAAAACTGGCAGAACAGGTCTTCGGATAGTCAGATATTTTCAAGAGATTATATCACGAGCCCAGTTCTCGTGGGCTATAGTCTTCATTTCGCCCCAAATAAAACTCACAACTCTCATGTTGTGCATTTCTTTTAAAGTCAGCAGGCCCCAACTTTTGATGTCAGAGTTCAGTTATAAGAGGGAATACAGAATAGAAAATACTGTTTTGTCCATTTTGGAAAATTTGATCTACCACAGTAGATAATTTTAGGCGTTTGGTTTGATTGAGCACTCTCTTTGAGGAGTAAAAAAGTAGTAGAAAAACCATGACCAAATCATGCTTATTTATGTTTATTGACTGAAAGGGATAGATATCATGTACTTGAGAGAGTGGATGGCATTCATTTATACCATGGTATAATCACACTTACTAGTGACTCAATCTCCCATCCCCAATTCGTGATTTTTGGTCCATAATCATGTAACATTTGGAGACTAGCTCTGTTAATAAAAGAAAAGGCATTTTCAAAACACTTGACAGGGTTTTAGTATTTTATTTTCTTATTTATCCTTCATTTGAATCAAAAGCTAACCTGGTAGTGTTCCACGGTAGTTTTATTTAGGCCGTATTTAAATTGCTGGAGAGATGTCCTCTATGAATGAGACAGAGCAATTTAAACTGTAACCTGCATTCCTGAGACTTGGGCTCATGTTTTTAAAAACTCAATCATAGCTGTTAGTTCCTCAGTCATGTCCAGCTATTTGCAACCCTATGCACTGTAGCCCACCAGGCTCCTCTGTTCATGGAATTCTCCAGGCAAGAATACTGGGGTGGGTTGCCATTTCCTTCTCCATGGGGATCTTCCTGACCCAGGAATCAAAACTGGGTCTCCTGCATTAAAGGTAGATTCTTTACCATCTGAACCACCAGCTAAGGGTTAAATAAACTTCTGAAACAGAACAGCTTTTAAAAAATATTTTTATTTTATTTTATTTTTTTTTACAGAACAGCTTTTTTATTATTATTGTTGTTGTTGCTGCTGTTATTTTAAACATGAAGCTTCATGCTCCAAACATATTTCTTTTTAAAAAAATAATTTTATTTATTTATTTTTGGCTACGCTAGGTCTTCATCACTGTGCAGGCTTTCTCTAGTTGCAGCCAGTGGTGGTTCCTCTCTAGTTGTGCATGGACTTATTATTGCGGTAGCTTCTCCTGTTTTCGGGCACAGTCTCTAGCATGCTTGGGCTTCAGTAGTTGTGGTGCATGGGCTTGTTCCACAGCATGTGGAATCTTCCCAGACCAGGGATCAAACCTGCATCCCCTGTATTAGCAGATGGATTCTTTACCACTGAGCCACCAGAGAAGCCCACAGACGTATTTCTTAGGTTCTTTTATAAGCAAGGGCAATCCTCCTTGAAATTCTCAAATGTGAGCCAGAAAAGATATTACTGAATGCCATCTCTCACCCAAATGAGAAATGATTTTTCTCTTCATTTCTTGGTGCTATTTATTTTTTGAGAGAAATATTCTCTTGTCTCTGCTTTGGGTTTCTTTGCCTTGTTTTCCCTTCTTTCATGGTTGAAACATCACCAGGGGAACATCAGCTGTGACTGCATGTAGTTAACTTGCTTTCACCCCAGTTTTACAAGGCACTTTGGACTGAACCAGAATATTTCACTAAATGCTTCTTAGCTGTCTGAAATTGTCATAAAAGTAAAACTTGTGCTTGTACATTTTCCCTGAGTGCCTTCACCCTTTCTCCAGCAGGGTCCTGCTTCATTAAGGATCATTAGTGTTTTATCAGGGGGACAGTCCGTATAATTCGACTGTTGTTTACATGAAGGAAGCCAAAAGACTTCACAAAAGGTCAATAGCATTGACCTTGGCTTGTTATGAATACCCCCTGTGTATAAGAAGATTACAATTAAGCCTCTGGTTTAATATCCAGAATTTCAGATAACATCCCTAGAGTTACAAATTGGAATAAGAGCTACGTGGTTTACCATCAAGAATGGGAAACTGGAAAACTGTTTTCTAAGAAATAAGCTTTTAAAACTGCTAGCATTTCCAATCATCAGGTTAGATAAGATTATGACTAGCTTAAATGTTTAACTAGCAATCCCTTTAAGCATTTCTCCTTATGTCTAGATGCTATTGGGGCTATGATTAGAAAGCAGTAAAACAACTAGAAGATTTGTTTTATTCATTGAAAACTGTGATATGTTTCCTTTGTCTCTAGATACTAACAAAAGCACCAAGTTTTTGAGAATTTCACTTTAGTTTCTACTTTCCAACTCTAGACGTACATTCCTGACTTTTTAAAATTGGTTTCTTCTAGGAGGATTAAAGAAAAAGCTGTAAGTAAACCTAACCTAAACTTTACACCTTATATAGAATGAACTGAATATAGGTCACAGGGACTTCAACGTAAAAGGTAAAAATATTACAAGTTTAGAGAAAACACAGAAGAAAATCTTTGGTACCTAGAGCTAGGTGAAAACTTGACACCAAAAGCATGGGCTTCCCAGGTGACTCAGTGGTAAAGAATCCATCTGCCAATGCAGGAGACCCTGGAAATGAGAGTTGGATCCCTGGGTTGGGAATATCACCTGGAGGAGGATGCGGCAACCCACTCCAGTATTCTTGCCTGGAAAATCCCATAGACAGAGGAGCCTGGCAGGCTACAAGTTCATGGGGTTGCAAAGAGCTGGACATGACCTGAGAAACAGCACAGGAGTATAGGCACAGCGAAAGCACAACCCATGAAAAAGTGAAGTTGGTAAATTTGACCTCACCAAAATTAAGAACTTTAACTCTGTGAAAGACCCTACGAGCAAGATAAGAAGATAAAGCTGTTTATTGAGAGAAAACTTTTGCAAACCACTTATCCAATAAAAGCCTCGTATCTTAAAAAAGAAAAAACATAAAGTACTCTCAAAACTCAAAAGTAATATCATAAATAATCAGCTAGAAATTGAACAAAAGACTTGAGCAGACATTTCAAAAAAGGACTACAGATGGTAAAAAAAAAAAAAGCACATGAAAAGATGTTCAACATTATTGGCTGTTAGGGAAATGAAAACGAAAACCACAGGTATCACTATATGCCTATCAGCCATTAAAATAAGAAATAGTGACAATACCAAATGCTGGGGGGAATATAGAGAACGCAGATTGCTTACACATTGCTGGTGGGAATGAAAATGTCACAGTCACTCTAGGAAACAGTTTGGCAGTTTCTTTAAAAACTCAACAAGCACTGACTGTACAATTTAGCCATTGTAGCCTTGGGCATTTATCCCAGAGAAACAAAAACTCATTTTCACACAAAGACCTGTGCATGAATACTCACAGAAGCCTTATTGGTTATAGCCTCAAACTGGAAACAACCCAAGCATACTTCAACAAGTGAATGGTGAAAAAACTCTGTGACATGTGCATATTAGTATGGCTGTCCTGTGGTAAAACTATTGAGACAGGCAAAAATTATTGTCCATCTTAAAGGAATCAGGCTTATCTCAAAATGCTGCTTTGTATGATGGCATTTATGCAATATTCTTGAAATAACAAAAATTCTAGACTATCCATATAGAGATGGTTGACAAAGTTTAGGAATGGAAGTGTGTAGAGCTAGCTGTAAAGTGTTAATACAGAGGATCTTTGAAAAGAGAACAGTTCTGTATCTTCATTTATGTTTATGGTTATATGAATCTATATATGTGATAAAATTACACAGAACAAATAGATATATGTGTGGAGAGAGACCTACATGCATGCAAATGAGTGCCTGAGTGCCTGTAAAATGTGTGAAATCTGAATAAGCTTCCTAGATCGTGCCATTTTCATGCTGAAAGAACTGGGCTAAGGGTATGTGAGAATTCCCCGTACAACTTTCCTGCAACTTTCTGTGAACAGAAAATTATTTCAAAATAAAAAGTTAAAAGTGATTTACTAGACTCAATTTAAAGTCTAACCCTGTATTGTTATTAAGGAGGCATTTGTTTCTGCTAAGAGCAAGGAATAAAAAACAGCTCCAAATCAAGATATAAATAAAAGTAGAAACATGGAAGGGGCTTTCCAGGTGGCTCAGTGGAAAAGAATCTGCCTGCAAAGCAGAAGATGCAGGAGACTCAGGTTTGTTCCCTGGGTGGGGAAGATCTCCTGGAGGTAGAAATGACAACCTACTCCGGTATTCTTGCCTGAAAAATCCTATGGACAGAGGAGCCTGGTGGGCTACAGTCCGTAGGGCTGCAAAGAGTCAGACACGACTGAAATGACTGAGCACGCCGGCAGGAACGTGGATAATGGATAGGGCTGTCATTGAAGTTATTGGTAATCCACTTAGAAATTCATGTATGGTAGATATGTCTGATAAATGTTATGTTTTATTTTTTTTAGACTTTTATTTGATGTGGGCAAATTTTAAAGCCTTTATTGAACTTGTTACCATATGGCTTTTGGTTTATGTTTTGGTTTTGTGGCCATGAGGCATGTGGGATCTTAGCCCCACAACCAGGGATCGAACCCACAGCCCCTGCATTAGAAGGCAAAATCTTAACCACTGAACTGCTAGGGAAGTCTTTCTCTTTTTTTTTTTTTTTTTTAAGTGACTATAATTATAGGAGAGTGAGAATGAAAACAGAAGTAAATGCTACTAAAACACAGATCAGAGCCTCAGAGCCTGGGCTCAAATTCCTACTGGCTTTGATGTTGCAGCAGCAATAGCAGCTACTTCTAGATCTTGGCCTAGTGAATAAAATAACAATTGAAAATATGCAAAAAGTAATAAATCTCTTTGTTGCCCAAAAGGTTTTAATCATATTTTAAAAATTTCTCATTTTATGTTATCCGTGTTGGAATTTACTTAGTCCTCAAATGAGATTTTTTTTTTTGAAGAAAGAAAAGTAATTTGAGAACAAAATTTTTATTTTGAAACCTTTTCATGTCTTTTTAGCAATGACAGTATATATGGACTATTCAATGCTGTGCGTATGTACATAGGTTTCCCTCATAGCTCAGCTGATTAAGAATTTACCTGTAATGCAGGAGACCCTGGTTCAACTCTTGGGTCAGGAAGTTCCCCTGGAGAAGGGATAGGCTATCTGCTTCAGTATTCTTGGGCCTCCTTGGTGGTTCAGATGGTAAAGAATCTGCTTGCAATTTGGGAGACCTGGGTTTGATCCCTGGGTTGGGAAGATCCCCTGTAGGAGGGCATGGCAAACTACTCCAGTATTCTTGCCTGGAGAATCCCATGGACAGAGGGGTCTGGTGGGCTACAGTCCATAGGGCTGCAAAGAGTTGGAGATGACTGAGCGACCAAGCACAGCACAGTGTATATAAGCGTATGCAAAAGTTTGGATGGTTCCCCCCAAAATGTCATGTTTTATCAAGAACCTTCACAAAAGTGCAGAAGTTGTATAGTTTATTTTTGGAAGGTCACTATTTGTATTTCAAATGAAACTATTAAAAATTTCAATCACATCACAGTTGAAAATTTAAAGTAGAAGAAAATGTACTGCTTCCTCCAATACCAAAGAGGATGGTCTCTATGGAAACTCCTGACAGGTAAGCCCAAGATAATTTTTTTAAAATTTCAAAAGCAGGTGCTTTCCTCAAATGCTCTCCATCAAGATTCATTATTTTACTTTGTTTCAGACTGTAAGGGTACAGAGGTCTCGTATAAGATTTTGAAAATCATCTTCAATTTTACAAATATAAGAAAAGCAAATTAGGTTTTTATTTTTTGGACATAGAAGAAAATACATCTTGTTAGTCAGCATTATGTGAGAAAACGCAGAGAAACACAGAACCCAAACTTCCAGCTCCTGTCTGCCTGGTCCTGCTGATGGAGCCTCCATCATGTCACTCACTCTGTTGGAGAGAAAGGACCATGACTTGGCCATTAGAAGGTTTGAGTGTCAGTCCTGGAGCTAATTTTTCTGTAATGTTACAGCTAATATTTAACTGTAAAATGAAAAGACTATATCTATTTCATAAGGCAATCGTGAGGCCTTTTTAAAGAACGTATTTATTTGGTGGTTGTGCTGGGTCTTCACTGCTGCATATGGGCTTTCTCTAGTGGCGGTGAGGGGGCTTCTCTCTGTGGTGGCTTCCCTTGTTGCAAAGCTTGCACTCTAGAGTGTGAGCTCAGTGGTTATGGGGCATGTTCCACAGCATGTGAGATCTTCCCGGACCAGGGTTTGAACCTGTGTGTCCCCTGCATTGGCAGACGGATTCTTAACCACTGAACCACCAGGGAAGTTTCCAGTTGTGAGGCTTAAAAAAAAACCAAAGTGCTGAAGATGGTGGCTCAAATCAGAAAGTCCTCAATAAATGTTTGCTTTTTTAATGTTTTATTTTTCCTTTCTTGAAAGGATGTGGTTTTTAGCTTCAAGTGAAATAATAATGCATGTTAAATCATTATTATTATGCCTATATTACCACTAGGTCAAAGGATGATGAGATCTCACTTAGCAGACTGCTTGTCTCATGTAGGTTTTGAGATACATGGGACTCAGAGTTTGATGGACTTCCAGAAACACAATAGGCTGATATCATCAACGGAAGCACATTTATTTGGGTGAGACTTACTGATGACTTATTGTTGACTTCTTGGCACTCAGACCTTTGTTCACTGGAGTGGGTTTGCCCTCGACTGTCTGGCTTTCAGAAGAGAGTTGCTGATATGGTTGCTTGGCTTGCAAAAGTGCATTCAGTGAAGTGAGTTATTGATGGACTGAACAAGTTAAAACGTGGTTTCAATCACCCTTTGTTAGCACTGCGACAGATCAATGAATCTTTCTAAATTTGTGGGGACCTTTAGGGAGAAGGAAATGGCAACCCACTCCAGAATTCTTGCCTGGAGAATTCCATGGACAGAGGAGCCTGGCGGGCTACAGTCCATGGGGTCACCAAGAGTCGGACATGACTGAGTGACTAACTTCACTTCACTTTTTAGGTTCTCAAATCTCATTTTTCACACATCTACAAGCTTTTTAAGGAGCTATCTTATCTAAAAGAAATAAATCTTACATCCTCTGATACTTAATACCAAACTACAGCTCCAAAGAGAAGTGAAGAAACAATCCCCTACTAATGGTTTTAAGATGGGCGAATATGTTTAAATTCAAGATGAAAGATCTGACAAAATCAATCGGTCCACTTTGTGAATTCCTCTCATATTGTCTCCTCTATTCTCATTACCTGATTGGCTAATGAACTGAAATTTACTTGTGAGTGGAGCAGATGCTTAGCAAATTTTAATAGAATTACTCTTGGTGACAGGAATTAATATTCCTAAGGAGGAGGGTGGGGTGGTCACCAGTTCAACCATCTTCAAGACTATTAAGGGAGTTATCTATGAACAGTCATTTACTCCTACTTATTTATATATATATATATATATTTTTTTTTTCAGGTGGAGAGGCAACCAAAACATTTGGAGTTAATTATGATATTTACTATAACTGCTTTCTTTTTTAATTTCTATTTTATATTGAAGTATAGCTGATTAACAATGCTGTGTTAGTTTCAGGTGTATAGCAGGGTGGTTCAGTGATACATGTATCTATTCTTTTTTAAATTATTTTCCCATTTAGGCTATCACATAATATTGAGCAGAGTTCCCTGTGCTATCGAGTAGGTCCGTGTTGGTTATCCATTTTAAATACAGTATTGTGTATATGTCATTCCCAAACTCCCTAACTATTCTCCCCACACCCTTTCCCTCTCGTAGCCATAAATTCATTCTCTAAGTCTGTGAGTCTGTTTCTGTTTTGTAAATAAGCTCATTTGTGTCATAGTTTAGATTCCACATACAAGTTACATTGTTTGGTACCTTTCTCTTTTTAACTTACTTCACTTGGTATGATAACCTCTAGGCTCATCCATGTTGCTGCAAATGGCATTATTTCATTGTTTTTTATGGCTCGGTAGTATTCCATTGCATACATGTACCACCTCTTCTTTATTCACACATCCATTGACGGACATTGAGTTTGCTTCCTTGTCTTGGCTAACTGCAAACAGTGCAAGGGACTCTTCTTGATACTTCTGAAGATACAAAGATGAAGACAAAGTCAATGCCCCCTTAAAGCTTAAGTTCCACCGAAGAAGATGGTAAACAAAGAAACAAATAAATATAAAATCCATGCGTGTCAGGTAACAATAAGCTATTGGAGTGCTGAAGTAGAACTTGTTAGGTCCCTTGAAAACCTAACAATTTAGTGGAGGAGACAAGGCATGAATACACAAAACAGTTGCATGGTTAAAAGTATCAAGCAACCTAAATAATATAAAGATGGAAGCAAGGCATCAAAGATTACTTCCTATTAAGTATTGTGGGGAAACAAAAGATGGAAGTGTAGAAGAGAGGAAGAAACTCTGGGCTGCAGTGCTCCGGGGAAGCTGTGGGGAGAAGACCAAGAGTAGATACGGCTTGACTGGTTGGAGGGAGGAAAGCATTCTGGAACAGTGAAAACAAGTTAATTGTCTCAATGAGACAACTGAAAGCTCATTTTTCTGCTGATAGTTGCTAAACGTGACAGATTTAAAGAGTGTAAGTTTGGCCCTCACGGCTCTTAACACTAAATCTGAAGCCCCATTCAATTTCATCAACCTGACCTCAAAAACATCAGCATGGTGCCTAGAGGTTCATGCATCAACTTCTGAACCTTACCAGATGGATACGCTTAAAAAAATGCAAACAAAACACTACATTTACCATGCCCTGTAGAGTATGAAAACCTAGCTGACATTCTCATTTACTCATCATCCGTCTCCTTTAATCTGTCATCCATCATTTGCTCTCAATTCCCTTAAGAGCTTGTGAAAAGTTGGAGTGCAAATGGCCGAGCAGTCAAACACTTTCCATTATGTCTCTGAAGGGACTTCACGGAGGAAGCTAAGTTCCTTTGACCACAATGGCTGATGCACCGCTGAGTCTTGAAGCAGGATGCATAGCAATGTGATTTTGAACTAGTGGAAGCAAGTGAACTAGTTGCTGGGGAAAGCCTTGAACGACTGGTCAAAAGTAGCACACAGCTTAGTATCTGCTCAAGGGATAGTGTATTTTAAAATAAGGATGTTTCAAGAGAACAGCATCGAAACATGTTTAAAATAAGGTTTTAAGGTTAAATAAGGTTCCCTTCCAAGTAACCTTTCTGGAAGAGACTCTGTCTGTCCAGCTTGTGTGGAATTGGAGCAGATGTCCAGAAGAGTAGAACCAGATCCTTTCACACATTCCCTTGAAATCCCTAAAAAGGTAAACTTGAAATCAATCCTGTGGGCCAAGGTGGCTGAAACATGTGGGGGAAGTGAGAGAATGTTTTCAAGCCATGAAAAGGAAGTGCTAGATGACATTTTTTTTCTCCTACATTGATGGAGAAGTTGAGGAAAGAATAATGGCATCTTTTTTTTAAAAAGCAACCAACAATATAACCTTAATTAACCTCAGCAATGCCTTAGGTGTTAGAGACAAATTTAAAACAAGGGGAGTCAAGTTTAACTTCCAGGACCCAATGATTGCTCGTGGAGTCTTGTAAGCCAAGACTCAACTGCCTTCTGAGTGGGCTGTTTTTCCACTTCAGATTTTGTTTTTTTCTGGGACTTTTGGGGGAATGGAGATAGCAGTGTGGTGTTGAGATAAAGATAAAATTCACAAGGGTTTGTGGTATATATATATACACGTCAATGATTCAGAAAGATGAATTGATCTCATCAGAGGGAATGTGTTTTAAAATTAAAAGCTTCTCAGAATTGAATCTATCAATATTCCAGTCATGAAAATAAAGAAACTAAGAATTAATTCGATGAGTTAACATTCAATGCTGAGAGTTTAATAAAAGTCACTATTTTATGGGCCATGGGGAACATGAATAAAGACATTCTATACATCCTTTGAGAAGTGCCACTCTTATTAACATCCAAAACAGTTGAAAAGAATAGAAGCAAAAAAAAAACAAGTTTATAAAACTTTAGTGACTGTGTTTTATATACACACACACACACACACACACACACATTTATGTTTCAAAAATCTTACCAGTGTCCAATGGAGTCAAATAAGATTCTACAAGTGAGCCTGTTTTATGAAAGATTACGTTCTAAGTCAGAGGAACAATGAAAATGGTAAATTCCCATCTGTCTCACGTTGGGCATTCTTCTAGCTTCCCATAACATGACCCACAGAGCCAGACTTTCCTCTGGCACTGGGGAACCTGAGGCATTGCTGTACCAGCAATAAGGGTTAGCTTATGTTTAAGAGCCCTTACTCAGCTCTGCCCTTGCACCTGGCTAAGGGCATCCTAAGCTGTATATTTTAGACTGCCTCTCTAAATATCATGAAATATATTTTTAAAAGTAAAAAAATGTATAAAAAATATGTGGCCGCTTCTGTCACTTGGGATCCCGTGCTGATCCAGGACAGTTCATAACCAGGGCTGGCTACACAATTTGTGGGGCTGGATGCAAAATGAAAATGTCCCTTTTATAAACAGCTGCAAAAAGTGTAAAAGATACATATGATGACATTTTTCCCCCTTCTTCCACTAGTCTCTCTCTTTTGACTTGGGACTAAGTTTTTCAATTTGAGTTTTAATGTCCCAAGTAAGGGAACTTAAAATTTTAAATTATTCACATGCATCTTACCCTTCATCCTTATATTGTACAGTTCAGTTCAGCTTAGTCCTCGTGTCTGACTCTTTGTGATTCCATGGACTGCAGCATGCCAGGCTTTCCTGTCCATCAGCAACCTAGGGAGCCTACTCAAACTCATGTCCATCCAGTTGGTGATGCCATCCATCCGGTTGGTGATTCCATCCAACCATCTCATCCTCTGTCGTCCCCTTCTCCTCCTGCCTTCAATCTTTCCCAGCATCAGGGTTTTTTCTAATGAACCAGTTCTTCGTATCAGGTGGCCAAAGTATTGGAGTTTCAACTTATATATTGTACAATGCCAGTTGTAAATGTGAACATCGGAGCATTTAGCTTGGAGGCAGAATTATCAAAATTACACATTCTACATTTTGGGACTCAATCCCTTGAGCTGGCCAGGAAAGACAAAGACTCAAAGACATTAAAGGGAAAAGAAAGGAACCCCTGCCCCCACACCCATCCCGCCCCTACGCTTTCCCGGCTTCCATGCTTGGGGCCTGCGAGGGAGAGCTTGGTATGTCTATTCTGGTTGGGTGGGGTCCTGCCTTTCTCTCTGATGGCGTAGAGGCAAGGGAATCTTGCATTGAAAAAAAAGTGTTTTTTTCCCAGTGGTTCTGAGCATCCATAGCCTTGCTTCCCTTCCTATCCCCATTTTTAGTCCTGAAAATATTTAAGAATCAGTGTGGTATTTTTCAACAGTTGGCACAGTAGATGAGAGACATATTCACATTATTGAATATTCACTTGATGCTAAATTTGTAAAAGGTAGGTCTAGATAAAATGTGCATCAAATGGGACTGTGATCCTTTATATAGGCAGCTATGTGCAAGCCAAATGCTGGAAATGGGAATGGTCTTTTCATTAAAAATTATTGATAATTAAATGTTCAAACCTTTTCAGCTTTACTTAAACACTTTCATTCATACTTGAGATAATAATGAATTATAATTTATATCATGTCTTTTAATTTTAATAGATATTTTTAATATTTTAGAAAGATAACTGGAAATATGTATAAAAATGACTTTAACTTTCCTTTTTTCATGCTTACTCATTTACATTTTTGTATATGAAGCCTATATTTCTATTTTACTTTGTGCTAGAGCAAAACTATATTGAAACAAAAATTTTGTGAAAATATTGTTTGTAACACTGTTACTAGTGAAAAAAGGAATAGTATATTTTTATGAGAAGAATGCATAATACTTTGTATATTGTGTATGTCTTTACCTTATTACTTATCCACACACCACCAGCCCATAAACAGGATATCCCTATGTGCATAATAATAATTAAATTCCTTTGTCTTCGAGGTCTTGCCAACTCTAAGTCATATAAAAATCATAGCTCTACTCATATTTATTTTTTAACTTTTATCAATGTGAAGATGTAATTTTCAAGGTTCAGAGGAGAGTTTTCTGTTTAACTCTTTGTTAACTTGATTTATAACTTTTAAGTATTTAATATGGTTTACAGGCAGGCCTCTATTTGTAGTCTTACCCTGGACCTCAATTGTTTGGTGGGTCTTTTGTTTTATTAAATAGTTCTCTCTTGATCTAGAAAAATCCCACTCATGGAAGAGAGTTTGCCTTTATGAATCGGAGCAGATGAAGGACTGTAGATTCAAATGTCTCCTTCTCAGGCTCACTCCAGGGTATGGATTCTTTGATCTTGGAATAGTTGACAAGATTACTCACATTGCTAGATTGATTTTTTGCTTTAAGCATATAGACATAGTTAAATATTGTAAATTCAGTCAGTTCAGTTCCGTTCAGTGGCTCAGTCGTGTCCTACTCTTTGCGACCCCATGGACTGCAGCACACCAGGCCTCCCTATCTATCACCAACTCCCGGAGTTTACTCAAACATGTCCATTGAGTCGACGATGCCATCCAAACATCTTGTCCTCTGTCATCCCCTTCTCCTCCCTTCAATCTTTCCCAACATCAGGGTCTTTTCAAATGAGTGAGCGGCCAAAGTATTGGAGTTTTAGCTTCAACATCAATCCTTCCAATGAATATTTAGGACTGATTTCCTTAGGATTGACTGGTTGAATCTCCTTGCAGTCCAAGGACTCTCAAGAGTCTTCTCCAACACCACTGTTTAAAAGCATCAATTCTTCGGTGCTCAGCTTTCTTTTTGGTCAAATTAAATGCACTCATAATGCCATTCCACTCTAAGGCAGATGCTGAAATGAGTAAATGGTTCATAATTAGTTATTGGTTATTTTATTAAATTTAATGGGTTGTGGCTTTGCTATAATTGTATAATTTTGGTGTTTTGCCTTCATTCATGTGGCCATTCATCCAACACAACTTGATTATTGGGCATGGAAGACACAGACACAAATAAGATTTTTCAATTTTTACTTTTGGCGAGATGCTGGAAAAGATGGTATGAATGGGCCTTTGCTCCAAAATGTAAGATGTTGTGGAGAAACTCAAATGAATAACTAGTCAAAACTTCTTTTTAATTAAAAAAAATAAATAAAATTTTTTTTAAGTTTTAAAACTTTTTAATTTAAAAAAGTATTATTGTTATTATTTTTTGCTATAGCACCACAAATCTTGAGGGATCTTAGTTCCCTGACCAGTGATCAAACCCACTCCTTTGGCAGTATAAACGCAGAGTTCTCACCAGTGGACTGCCGGGGAATTCCCAGTCATGCCTTTTAATAAACTGAAATCTTTACAGAAAATAAGAGGAAATTTCAGCATGGCCTTCCAGCTGTCAGAAACTGTGAGGCCTCTGAGACTTAGCTCTCAAGCTCACAAGTTGACTGCCAGTTTCATGGGTGCTGGTAGAAGACACAAGACACCCAGGTCAGAGACAATGCATGTTATTACTCACAACAGCAGGCAGCATAAGCTTCATGTTTTCATAAGTTGCCTGGTACTCCAAGACTTGTGGGTTGGTGGAACAGCCTAGGTGGATACTGTGTATGCAGTGGGATTATATCCTAGCTGAGGAATTCTCATATTAGGAAAACACTATCTTTTAAAGGGATAACTAGCAAACTTGCTCAACTTTTGCCCTAGAGGAAGACACTGTGCTTGTTATTGTAGATAAATCTGCCCTTTGCACAAGATGATATAGCATTTGCATCTTCTGAGGCAGTTTGCTCTACAAAAATCCTTGAAAAGATAGTTTAGAACAAAAACTTCTACTCAGAGAACAACACAGAAATATGAGAAATTCACGGATAGTTTTCTTACAGCACCCATCAGAAGTAACAAATAAAAAGTTTATGATGAATAGTAAAGAATGTAAAGTGGGTTTTCTACTTCTTTCAAAATTGGAAGCAATCCTCTCAGACCTTGCCCTTGCTTTATTAATTAGGATTATGTAGCACTATAAATCCTTTGTTGTCATTTCAACAATCTTCACAGAATCCCTGCCAAGAGTAAATTCCACTTCAAGAAATTATTTTGACCTCTTCCCATGACTCACAAATGTTCAGAATGGCTTCTAGAATGGTGCATGCATGAGCGCATGCTAAGTCGTTTCAGTTGTGTCTGACTCTGTGGCCCCATGGACTGTAGCCCACCGGGCTCCTTTGTCCATGGGATTCTCCAGGCAAGAATACTGGAGTGAGTTGTCAGGCCCTCCTCCAGAGGATCTTCCTGATCCCAGGATCAAACCTGAGTCTCTTCTGTCTCCTGCATTGGCAGGCAGTTTCTTTACCACCCAGCCACCCGGGAAGCCCTCTAGAATGGTGACTCCTTTCTAAAACATTTTCAATTAATTTTGCCCAGATCCATCAGAGGCATCACTATCTATGGCAACTCTCACCTTACAAAATGCATTCTTAAATAATAAGACTTGAGAATCAAAATTACTTGATTCATGGGCTGCAGAATGGATATTGTGTTAGCCGCCTGAAGACATTAATCCTATTGTACATCTTCATCAGAGTTCTTGGGTGACCAGGTGCATTGTCTCTGAGCAGTAATATTTTGAAATATATTTTTTTCCCCCGAGCAATAGGTCTCATCAATGGGCTTAAAATAGATAGTAAGTCATGTTGTAAATAGATGTGCTGTCATTTAGGCTTCGTTGTTCCATTTAGAGAGCACAGGCAGAGTAGATTTAGGATTCTTGAGGGCCTCAAGATTTTAGGATTGGTAAGTCACTCAGTTGTGTCTGACTCTTTGCAAACCCTTGCACTGCAGCACTCCAGGCTCCTCTGTCCATGGGATTTTCCAGGCAAGAATACTGAAGTGGGTAGCCATTCCCTTCTCCAGGGGATCTTCCTGACCGAGGGATTGAACCCAGATCTGCCATCCAAGCCACCAGGGAGACCCTTTGCTCTGATTAAAATTTGGCTTAAGGAAATGTTATGGCTGATTTGATTTTCCATCCAGAATGCTGAAACTTTCTCCACTTGAGCAACAGGGTTGCTTTACTTTCTTATCATTCATGTGTTCACTGCACTATCATCTTTAATTGCTTTAAAGAAAGTTCCCTTTGCATTCACAAGTTGAGAGAGTCAATTCCTACGCAGGTTGACAAGAAGTCCAGGGGTCCCCAAGGCTCTCCCCAGGGGTCTGGGGTTCTCAAGGAGGAAATATGGCTCTAGAATTCTCAAGGAGGAGGAAAGGACAAAAGTTCTTTTTTTTTTCCTCCTACATTCCTTAGTCTTAGTCACATAAATTTTTTTATCTTTAAGCCTGGAGCTGATGATGATGACACAACAAACAGCTCAGCTTAAACTCTACTGAGGATCAGAAAACAACAATGTATCCTTCTTGAGGACAGTTTCTCCTTCCTGAAAACCTTCTGGCTAATCCTGTTATCTTAAAATGTAAATTATGGGAGTAGGTCTAGTAAGATCTTTACAACTTTCAGACATTCTTTGGATTCATTGTAATAACTAACTAAAGAGTATATAACTCCCTTGCTAACATTAGTGAAGCAGGCACTCTTTCTGCCCCCTTTTGGTGTCTGTGTCAGAAGCTTTCTCTATCTCTTTTATACTTTAATAAAACTTTATTACACAAAAGCTCTGAGTGATCAAGCCTCACCTCTGGCTCCAGATTGAATTCTTCTCCTCTGGAGGCCAAGAATCCTGGTGTCTTTTGTGGTTCAGCAACACCCTTTCAAAGTTGGCTAGCTAGCACAATAGGCCTCATTTTCTGCCCATCTCAGCTTTTGGCATGCCTTCCTCACTAAGCTTAATCAAGTATAGCTTTTGATTTAAAGTGGGAGTCATAAGACTCTTCATTTGAACACTTAGAAGTCATCACAGGGTTATTAATTGGCCTAATTTTAATACTGTTGTATCTCAGGGAATAGGGAGGCCTGAAAAGAGGGAGAGAGACAGTGAAGCAGCTGGTCAGTGGAGCAGTCAGAACTTACAGCACTTAAATTCACTATCTTATATGGGCATGGTTTATGATGCCCCAAAACAGTTATAACAGTTACATCAAAGATCACTGATCACAGATCATCATAACAATTATGATAATAATAAATAATAATAATGATAATGGTGTAAACTTATGGTTAGCGGGGGTAAGGGGGAGGGATAAATTGGGAGGCTGGGATTGATATTTACACATTACTATATGAAATAGATAGCTAATGAGGGCTTCCCAGGTGGCACTGGTAGTAAATAATCTGTCTGCCAATGCAGGAGACTCAGGAGATGTGGGTTTGATGCCTGTTCAGGGTTCAGTCCCTGGGTCAGAAACATCCCCTGGAGGAGGAAATGACAACCCACTCCAGTATCCTTGCCTGGAAAATTGCATGTACAGAGGAGCCTGGTGGGTTATAGTCCATGGGGTCACAGAGAGTCAGATATGACTGAGCAATTGAGTATATGTCCTCCCCCAGCACAGCACAACTGATAAGGACCCTTGTCACAGCACAGGGCACTCTACCCAATGTTCTGTAATGGTCTATATGGGGGGAAAAAACTAAAAAGGAGGGCATGCATGATAATTTGCTTCAGTTGTATCTGACTCTTTGTGCGGATATAAGTATTTGTGGGCTTCCCAAGTGGCGCTGGTGGTAAAAAACACATCTGCCAATGCAGGAGACATAAGAAGCTAAAGTTATATCTCTTCTGTATTGCACTCTGAGTTGGAGTGGGCATGGCAATCCATTCCAGCGTTCTTGCCTGGAGAAACCCGTGGACAGAAGAGACTGACAGGCTTGAGTCCATAGGATTACAGAGAGTTGGACATGACTTGAAGCAACTTCATACACACATATAAGTATTTGTAGAACAGATTCACTTTGCTGGACACCTGAAACCAACACAGCGTTGTTAATCAATTATACCCCAATACATTTTTTTTAAATAACAAAAATTTTGAAATGTTGCAAGAAAAATAACCAAAATGTGAGACAAAGTGAGCAAGCGCCATTGGGAAAATATTACCAATAGACTCGCTCAACTCAGAGTTGCTGCAAATCTTCAATTTATAAAACATACAGTATCTGCAGAGTGCAATATCCCACGAAGTGCAATAAAATGAGGTATTCCTGTGTAACTTGTGCAAATCATGTGTTACAGGGTCTAGCACATAGAAATCACTCATATGTAAAATTGAATTATTTTTCATGCTTCCTGGAAATTGCGGCTCAAGTTCCAGTGCTTAAGAGATGGGACCTGGGAACACTCCCATTCTAAGAGGAAGAAGATGATGAGATGGTTGGTGTTAACTCATAATTTCACAACATATATAAGGCAATTTATGTGCTACAGCTGAAACTCATGCAATGATGTATGTTAATCACATATCAATAAAACAAGAAAAATTAATGCTGCTATTTAGAGAAAAAAAAGTTCTCCATGACTGACTAAGAAATCATAGAACTAGATCTGCCTCTTCTCAAATGTCATCCTAATTCACTGACACCCCAGGCTTCTCCAGTCAATGTGAACAAAAGCTGAAGAGTTTAGAAAACCACCTTTGAAGCTGATTCAACATGGCACAGCTGAATAATTGTAGGAAAATAAAACTACATCACAGTGAATTCACATAGTCCAATAAACCAGTCACATGTTTTATTCTTATTCCTATAAAGGTCAAAAGTATAGAAATTCTGTGCCTAGAATCTTCATTTTATTCATCCTAATATCACTTTGGTACTCTATATTCTAACATTAAGTAACAGTATTTTCTCAGCATAACTTTTAGTTCTTCAAGAGTATATTTTGTTTTGTAATTTAGAATGCATTTGGCTCATATTATCTCATTTAATCCTAACATTTGATATATTGTGTTATATTAAGAAGGGTAAAAAAGTTCTTATTTGTTCTTATTGTATTTGTATTTGTTTCCAGAGGAAAGCAATTTTCTAAGATATTAAATGACAGGTCATGCAACTGGAACTAGGCTGAGCTAGGATCTTTCCATCCAACATTTAGCAACTAGGTATTAACTATGATGACATGTCATATACTCTCAATCTAGTAGAGGTACAAGTACAGTGGTCAAGGTGACATAAAATAGTGTCTCTCTTAGCACTTCCATTCTAGTAGCAGTAGACAGATTAAAAAACAAATAAGTAAGCAAGTTATCTCAGCTAGTTATAAATTCAGTGAAGGGAAAAATCAGAGTACATTATAGAAAATGAACGGAAGTCAGGGTGCGGGCCACTTTGGGCTTGGTGGTGGAGATTCCACTAGAGGATAGTCCTGAGTACGGAAGAGCCAGCCACACAAAATATCTGGGGGAAGAATATTCCAGGCAGTGGGTACAGTGAAAACAGCAGACTGGAGGTGAAAATAAGTTTGTACTTTGCCAGCAACAGAATGTGACTGAGCTTGAGGAAATAAACTAGGAGAAGAGTGGAGGGAAGATTTAGGTGAGGAAAGCAAGGGCCAGGTCCTCAAAGGCTTTGGGCAAGAGTTTGCATTTCCTTTTCAGTACAATGAATGGGAACCACTGAAATGTTTTAAATTAGGGTGTTTACATTTTAAGGGGCTTCTCAGGTGGTTCAGTAGAAACGAAACTGCCTGCCAATGAAGGGGACTTGACTTGGATCTCTGGGTCGGGAAAATCCCCAGGAGAAGGAAATAGCAACCCACTCCAGTATTCTTGCCTGGAAATCCCATGGATAGAGGAGCCTGGAGGGGTACCGTCTACGGGATCGCAAAGAGTCGGACACAATTTAGCAACTGAAACAGCAACAACATTTAAGAAGTTGTTTTTGCTGTATAGAGATTGAGCTCCTTGTTGGGGAACAAGAGTGTAGGTAAGGCACCATTTTGGAAGTCTTCTAAGCAAGAGATGATCCTGGGCTCCAGAGGTGGCAGCCAGACTGAATGAATGGACGTGGGATTTTAAACCCCTTGTTGGATTAGAAATCTAGCACTCCTTTCATTAGAACCCATGTGGCCTCAAAGTTTCCAAATTTATCACATAGCTCCAGTAGAACATTGGCAACACACCTCTCTCTTCCTCCCACTCATACGGTCCAGTAATTTTAAACTTCATTGATTGCTGGATCCCAGTGGATATGTTCTTTGGACCATGTTTTGCTCTCATCCCTGTCTTCTCATCCCTCAGAGCTTAACATAAGAGATGGTCTCTAACTACCCTAGAGAATTACTTAGTCCTCTCCTGTTCTTGTCTATCCCTTCTGATTCTTCCTATCAGTCATCATAATGTCTAACAATGTATCTGTTTATTTGTCTGTATCTCTCACTAGAGTATAAGCTTCTTGGCAGGGACTATGTCATTCTTGTTCATAGTTATGTCCCAGCACATATGGTTTTCAATTAATGGCAATAGCTAGCACTTTGGATCACTAAATATATGACAAACAGTATTCTCAGCACTTTACAGATATTAATCTAATCCTCCCAACAACCCTAAGAGGTTGCACTATTGTAATTCACCTCTGATGGCTGGGAGAACTACAGAGTTGGAGGCACTTGCTGAAGATCCCCAAATTAGTGAAAAGATGAATCTGGAATGTGTATACAGGCAGCCTCTCTCCTGAGTTTGCACTTTTGACCATTACCTCAATCTTCCTTGAAGATGATGGATAAATCAATGATACTTAATCCTCCTCTTAGCTCTGAATGATGCTTTAAGTCTATTTTTTTTTTAACAAGGATGAATGAATGAATGTGTTTATGGATGAACAAGAACAAAACCTAGAAGGTTCTCAGCTCTGTGTATGCCTTTATTTAAAAGACTCAATGGAAATGATACCACTTTCCAATTTCTGCTGCTGGAGTTTTTTTTTTTTTAACCATTCAAATAATGCGGTGGGTAGGAAAAATTTTGCACCCACTGCTTCTCACCCCATGATTTCTGTAGATCATGCAACATTTTACATTTCATTGAGTTCTGCTACATCTAAGCTGCCAGGCTGACTGTCAAACTCATCTCTTAAATTCTTTGACCAAGTTATTGAGCAGTAAAAAAAAAAGCAACCTTCAAAAATATTTATAACACAGTTTCCACCAGAGCCTGTTGGTTACAGACTGATTTACATGTACAGTCATGACTGGGTGAGTCTAAGCCAGGTTTTCCTCATGTTTGTGGCCCCGGCACCCAACACAGTGCTTGGCACACAGTGGAAACTCGATACCTATTTGTTAGATGAATAATAAACCCAGCATATGAAACCTATTAGGCCGTCTTGGCCATGGGTCTCGTTTGGTGAAATCATATAAAATGCATCCAGCTGAGGACTGCTACCTGCTTAGGTCCCGGCTGGTCGAGAAATCACTGCACTGGCGACTTTTGGCGGAGGGGAATCACGGGGTAAGCTGCTATGCTGTCTTCCTGCTGGTCTAGCAACACCGCGTTTCCTCTCTGACTCTCTGGTCACCCACCTTTGCTCATTCCATGGCTGATTTCCTGCTCAGCTTCTCCAGCCTGACTCATGGTGTGACCTACTTTCCAGGCTCCGCGCCTTCCTTCTGTTTCCCAGACTCTGACGGGCATTCTCCTTCCTGGCATCGAGCTTCTGTGGACAGATATCTGGGAACAACCCCACCTTGGCACAGCCTGGGGGATCTCACTTTCCACCCCACCTTCATCCTGAGCCTACCCTCAAAAAAAAGAAAGAAAAAGAAAACCCACTGCCAGCCCTCATGGTTCTTGTCCTGGGTTGGAATGGTCTGTTTTCATCAAGTGCCAGATTCGTCTTTGTTCTTACAACTTTTTGGATGCTTGAACTTGTTTTTTTATATCTCTTTTGGTCACCTCAATTCTCCTTTTCTTTTCTTATCTACACTTTCATCAAACGTCTGTTTCAAATATATCTGTGCTTGTGTAAGTCGCTCAGTCTGTGCCTGTATTAGTTGACTCTCTGGGATCCCATGGACTGTTGCTCACTAGGCTCCTCTGTCCATGGAGTTCTCCAGGCAAGAATACTGGAGGGGGCAGCCATTCCCTTCTCCAGGGGATCTTCCTGACCCAGGGATTGAACCTTGGTCTCCTGCATTGCAGGTAGGTTTTTTCAGTCTGAGCCAGGAGGGAAGCCCAATCTGAAGGCGAACACCAGTGCCTCTCTGCTTGATGAAAAGCAAACCTCCCTGGTAACACAGTTCCTCTGTGTTAAGAATTGAACACACAATTGGGCACAAATATGAAGATGAAGAAAGCTTGAAAAGCTTTGCAAAGAGGAAACTATAAACTGTACCCATGTCAAAAAGTGTGTCCCATGTCTCTTAAGACCCCAGTCATTTTCTCAAGATGGTTCCTATTGTATTTCCATTTTTGTTTTGATTCTCCTAACTCTTCAGTGCTTTTTTTTTTTTTTTTTTCCCTTCAAAAAGATGATATTCCCCCAGGACAGTGGTATACAGTTTGGAGAAGTTTGCCTTGTGTATCTCCAACATCAGAACCAAAGTCAATGGCATTTTATATTGAGGCAAGTCAGCTCTGAATTATCTGTTTGGATTATCTACTATTTGTTTGTTCCAGACTTCTTTCTCCAAAACCCAGGCTGTCCCAGAACATCTCCAAGTTCTATCAACTGCTCCAGAAAAAGAATGAGATTAATGGTAAGATTAGCTTAACTAAAACATAATTGGGGAGGTTACTCTACAGAAAAAATGAGTTTCACAGAGTCACATGAATAAGAGAGGAATAATTTTAGATCCATTATTATTATTACCATCACTATTGCTATTACCATCACTATTATTATTTGGCCCCATGACACTTTAAGACAGATTCCCACCCTTTGTTTTTCTGTAACATCCAGTTGAGCCAAGCACCATTTTGGAGCTCTCTTTTGAGTTAATTCAGAAGCCATTATTTTCTGCTAATGTTGAAAAATTGTTTGGAATAAGGCCATTTCATAGCCTTGCAAGGTTGGATGAGATCTTCAAGTTTACCTCATACAACCACCATCAATTGTTCTGGTCTCCTCTCCAGTGTCCCTGCCAAGAGGGTGGTCTGGCCTCTGATGGAGTGCTCTGGGGATGGTCTGTTCTCTAAAACACTAGGAGGTCCTGTCTTTGATCATCTTTCACCTCATTCCTGGAACCATTGTAATTTCACTGTGGTTGGGTGGTGGAACACTCCAGAGGGGGTGGAAGGTAAGAATGATCAGACAGGCCAGCCAAATCCAGTTGCAAAAAGTCAGTTTGCTGTTGCTGAAATTAGTCCAGCACAGATACCATTCATATTAATTTTTGAATTCGAATCTTATCTCCATGAGCCAGGGAGAACATCCATTGTTCTTCTGTTGTAACTTAACAGCTTTGCATACTTTAGAAGCAATGAGCCTAAACAAAAAGGAATTTTCTTTCAGTGGTTTGTGTTCAAGCCAGTAAGAGCTGTAGTGCATACCATGTACAGAAGTTTATTGGCTTTTAGAGCAAGTCTCTCTGTTGCTTACTGCTTATTTTGTTACCCTGAGCCCCTCTACTGTCCTGGTTCTAACCCTAAGCTAATGCTAACCATTAGGCCAGGTAGAATTTCTTTTCTTAAGCAACAGCTCATGCTTAATAACTGCCCTGACAAATAATTTGGTACCATTACACTAATTACTCAAAAGAATAGATAGTTTCTCATATTTTCTTTTAAACATTCTATTTCTCATATAATTAACTTGTTAAGAAAAAAAAAAAAGCTACCCTTACCTGTAACAGGATGCAGTCATTTGGGGAATAATGTCTTGCCTTTACAAAACATATTCTGATGTGAAACAAATTCTTCTTCCTCTCTTGCTGTTTCAGTATATCTCACTGGTTAGAATTCTAAAGAGGCAGCCTTTAGAAGTAAGAACAGTGATGAAAGGACAGCCTCTGAATTCATTTTTGGGAGCATGGGGTCTGGGAATGCTTAGCTACTCATGGCAGAGTAAGCCTGGTGGTCCCCCAAGCAGGACCACAGAACCACAGGCTTCCAGAATGTTAGACGCTGGGTGTGCACAGCAGCCTCGTGACTCATTCAAGGGTGAGCTGGAATGGGGTGATCCAGGCAGGAGAGAACTTTGAAAGAGCAGCGAAACTGCAGCCAAATGACTAGCAGGGCGCTGGAATACTGGGAAACCCAGTTGTCTGTTGGACTTCCCTCCCCTCAAAAAGGGCTTGTTTGTTTAAAAGGCCCCAGGCATTGAGTTTAGGTACAAGATTGGACACATCTGGAAGATGTAATTACCAGGCCTGCAATTAGTAAGCATGATATTAACACACAGAGCAGATTCATCTACTTTGCTTACACCTTCTGGGAAACTCCAGCCTTTAAAACTTAGGTCTTAACTTCTCAGCTGGGAAAGCTGGTAACCATTCAATTGTTCCTCGGAGGTGAATTCTCACTGGGGTGATGGAATGTGGCTACTGTGGAAATGGTTTAATTTAATCAAACCCATAAGTTTCTAAGTCCTCCAAAAGGTGATTTCTTGAGATACAGAATGTTCTCTGAGTGTGTACTTTGACTTCAGAGCCCTATACTATGAATCATTAGACTGTAATTGTATTTCAAATAATGTCAGTCTATGAGTGAAGCAATTTTTGTTTGAAAATGTTACCCTATGAGTGAAAGCCCACCGATGATCTTTCTAGAAGATTGAAAGAAAACAGAACTCAGAAGTTTATACATATATAAAAATATATGTATGTGTATAAATTCCAGAATTTAATCTATGTAGAAATTAATATAATTATATAATTGTATATATATACTTTTATAAATTCATATACATTTCAGAAAAAATATATGTGTGTTTATCTGTGCAGGTCAAAATGAAATCTCCGTCTAGATGTGCTTTATTATTATTTGACTGCCAGGCTTTAAGGGTTTAAGAAGAGGTAGGAAGGGGGAACTTCTATGAAAAAAGGCTGTTCTCATGCTGTTTTCAGTCTGGGTAGAATTCAAAAGTATCAGAGTTGGTGAAAAAAAACAGCCTTCTTCTCAAAGTTTTCTTGGCCAAGTTTTGATATCCCAAGAGGCTGAGGAAAACATCTGACCTTCTGGACACATACCACACTGTCCCAACCTTTTTAGGCCAACCCGTCACAGGCAGTGGCCTCAACAAAACCAGCAGTACCTTAAGCAAACAAGACAGTGAGACTCAAAAGACAGGCAGCCTTATACTCTAGTTCCTGTAAGAAATGGTCAACTCAAAAATGTTTTCTTTGAACGGAGTTAAAAATAGTTGAAGCTGAAATAGCTCATCCTATGAAATATTTCAGAGTAAAATGTGTGCTTTACTTTATTTATTTTTTTCTTTCTTTTCTTTAAAAAATGTGTTGCATTAGACAAATCAGACTGGGGCAGCCAGGATGGAATGTTAACCATGCCACCGGATGGCAAACTGGAGAGGAACACGCCTTTCATCTGAATTATAGGCTGGACAAGGAATGCACTATATTCTCTGCTATGTATGAGCAGGAGAAAACTTTCCCAGGGTATTTTTCTTTTGCATTTCTGACTCTTATTGGATTGGAAGCTGGTCCATGTGACCCAGCAGGGTCCATTTTCCATTATAAGGCTAAAAATATGCCAGAAATGTTTTCTTTTGCACAGTGTCTGAGTGTCAAACATGAAAGCGACAGAACTACTTTTCCTGCGGATTCGATTTCACCTTTTCCTGGAGAAAGTTCCACTGTTATCCTACCATTCTGTCCCAATGTTATTTTTTTGATAGGCTCCAGCACCTGACATGTAATCCTGAATGGAATAATTGTAGAAATGTATTCCATGTTCCTGTAAACTACAGCTTTGGGTCTGTCTCTATAGTTAAGTCTCTAATGACTCACCTTCAGTAAATCATAGGCCTCAAAATGTTTTTTCCTGTAATAGGAATGCATTGTCACTGAGTCATTCATATCCTTAACCAGGTCTGTTCTGACCAGTGGATTGCATCTAGAAGTAGGGGGAGTCCAGCACTCTTACAGAGTCTACCTCACTAGACATTAAAGGCTAATGAAGTGATCAAGATCATGTACTTTAGTCAAGAGAAATTGGGTTGAATCAATTAACTTTATTTCCAAAACTTTACTTCTTCATCTGCAAATTGGGTATAGAAAGTTGTTGTGAAAATTTGATTAAAATTGCATCTGATTTATAGTTTCCTTAGAGTATATGCCCAGGAGTGAGACTGCTGGATCATATGGTAGTCCTATATTTAGTTTTTAAAGAAACCTCTGTACTGTTCTCCATAGTGGCTGTATTAATTTACATTCCCACCAGCAGTGTAAGAGGGTTCCCTTCTCGCCATACCCTCTCCAGCATTTATTGTGTGTGGATTCTTTGATGATGGCCCTTCTGACCAGTGTGGGGTCATTATAGTTTGGATTTGCTAGCAGGAATCCACTGTTTAGCACAGGGAGCCCAGCTCAGCGCTCTGTGATGCTCTGGAGGAGTGGAATGGGGTCGGGGAGGGGATGGGGGTGGGTGGGGCGTGAATGGGGAGGATCAGAGAAAAGGAATATCTGAATACATATGGCTGATTCATGTTGTACACCAGAAACTCACACAACATGGTAAGGCAATTATAACCCAATAGAAAATACAAAATAAATGTGCAACTCTCAAAAAATGCATCTGATGTATTTATCATAGTGCTAGAGCTATTTTAAGAAAGTCTGTAAACTTGGTCTTATTTCTCATCAACTGAATCAACTGACCCTAGAAAGATTTCCATGGGTAAAAATGCTCTCACTGTGAATAGGAATATTGTCTCAATCTCTTGGTTCCTGTCATTCATGCTACTTAGACCAGTGGTTCTCAGATGAAGGCAAATTTGCTCTCCCAACAGACAGTTGTTTTTGGCTGTCATACATTTGGTACGGTGGGGACAACTGTCATCTAGGGAGCAGAGGCCATGGATGTTGCTAAATATTCTATCATGTATAAGGCAGCCCCCTAGCCCAAAGAATTAGCTGGATCAAAACGTCAGTCACACAGAGGATAAGAAACCCCAGAATACATTTTTTTCAGAATAAAAGCTTTAAGGCCTGTTGTTGGGTCTGGAAAGCTACCACCAGGAGACTTTTGAAGAAATAAACCCATCAGGGTTCTCTGCATGCTTCATCTATTCCAGGATCAGTGTTGAGCTCCTACTAAGTTCAGAGATACATTATTGGAGGTTGAGATACAATCTGGGATTCTGAAGCCCATGTACTTCTAAAGAGGCCGTGATGCTGGGTAAAGGACAGATGGAGGAATTAGTTAAATCCTTCTGATGGTAAATGCATGCATTTAATCCTAGAGATTAAATATAAATTAGAAGCAGCTTTAGATGATTTAGTGTCATTCCTAAGACTAAAGGAGAATTTTCCAAACTAAATTCATCTCCACAGCAAGCTGATATTTTTACCGATTTAAGAGGCTTTTGCTAGTTTTCAGTAATACTTAGAAACCAGCCTGTCTACCAAAGAACTGCTTCTTTTCCCAATCCAGGCATCGCCAGATGCCAGGTATGAAGAATGCCAGATTCAAGGCTTAGAAAAATGATATTCATTTCAAAGAAGTGAAAAGGCTTGTTTTTATTGAATTCAAAAATTAAAGTTAAATTTTTCTTTTTTAATTCAATAAAAGTGTTTTGTTTGAGCCTCCCATCTTTTAAAGTCCAGAGTCTCACTTTACTTTTCAGGAAGTGTTATCTACTTCTGTCAAACTGCAGAGAGGCTGGTTTCAATTTAGAGATCTAACTGTATATGTAATCACATGCATTAACCAATCATGGTTTATAGTGTACATTTTTTCTCCACATGTTTGTAGTAAGTGCTTTCAGGGTTTACTTCACTTCTTCCTCACTGCCCGTGCTCTAGAGGTATTTGTCATAATTTGCTTATGATAGCTTCTTTCTGATGTCCCCAAGAGTAAAAGTTCACTCAACTCACCACAGCCAACTAAGGTTGACTCAGGGATAAACGAGTCCAGGCTCCTGTCTCTTGAAATTGGTTTATGGTTTATGACAAACTTTGAAAAGTTCTCCATCACCTATTATTCTATTCTTGGCCCTGAAAAATTATTTTGCTTGTGTTCAGGTTAAATGTTTTTTCAGTACTAAAATTGTTCATGTTGTAATTAGTTGGAGATTGATTAAAATTAGGAAAAAACTTAGAAAAACTTAGTGTAAAAATATCTATAGAAAGCTATACCACACTTTATTTGCACTGGCAAATTAATTTAAGACCGTGTGCAGTGAATAAAGATCATGCAGTGGAAAGGACTTTATAAAGGGGATCCACAGATACTAGTTTTATTCCCAGATGTGAACTAAGTAAGTTCATTTAGCCCTTCTAAGTGTCTGGTAACTCATTTAATGTAAGTGGATGGGTTGAACTTCACGATCCCCTTTTAATGCTATCAGTTTGAACTTCACAATCCCCTTTTAATGCTATCAGTCAACAATTCAGTTGAAAATAACCCTCCATTCCAAATACGTGACATTACATAAAAAAAGAGGTCTATAATTAAATTTAGAGCACATGGGGCCACTTAATTAAATAGTCAATTGTTTCTTAGCAAAATATCAAGAAGGACTCCATGATCTATAAATATCTGTCACTCTCATAGCTCTGTTTCAGAAAGCTGCCACTGATGGCTCCTTCCACATATGCTGAAATTCTTGCCACATGAGTTCATCGCCCTGATGATAGGTGATTAGATGATTTGGCCATGGAAACACATGATACAAAGGCAACAATGTATATTTTGGCCAACGGCCCCTAATAGACCTTAATATATTGTAAGTAAATAGCTGAGCAAATCCTTCTTGAGGAGTTTGTTATGAGGAAAAGTCAGCAGATAGTAAAGTCACAGGAAAACTAAGAGAACTTTAGGAAAGTGGCTCTAAGTAGAAGGCATGAGACATCAGAAGTCATAAGAAAACAGAATTCATGGAGGAATAAAAGCCTGAGGCAATATTTGCTACAAGACAGCAGAGACCCTGTAGTAACACTTTATGTCTAGCCACAGGGACATATTCAGAAAAGAGATACCCTTGGAAACATATATTAAAATCCGAACCAAATTTTTGTAGATTGTGAAATCACTGTGACTCATGGTATCCATGGCGTTAATAAGGATTAAAGACAGGAGAAGAAAATAATGGGCTTTAAAAAAATCAGATGCATTGTAAACAAATGCTAGTTATGCGCTGATGAGCAAGTTTGATCCAGAGTCTCTCTTGGTGCCAGTATAGTGTGCCTTGATTTTGGTTTTGACCTTGAGTTCTGTGAAGGTTGAATTCCGTTTCTTTAATATGTGGTTGCATCACCTCTAGGTGGTAAGTGTGACCCTTTGAACTATAGCCCACCAGGCTCTTCTGTCCATGGAATTTTCCAGGCAAGAAGAGTGGAGTGGATTGTCATGCCCTCCTCCGGGGGATATTCCCAATTCAGGGATCAAAATCGAGTTCCCTGCAGCTCCTGTATTGCAGGAGGATTCTTTACTGTTGAGCCACTAGGGACGCCCTTCTCATGTCTTATATATACTTTTTTACATCATAAATAAACACGGTGCAGTGGAAAGGACTTCATGAAGGGGATCCACAGATTCTAGTTTTATCCCAGATGTGAACTGAGTAAGTTCACTTAGTCCTTCTAAGTGTCTGGTAACTCATTTAATAAAAGTGGATGTATTGAACTTCACAGTCTTGTTTTTATTGCTATCAGAAGAGGTGAACCATCCTTCATACCTCTTTGAATTCCCACTGGCAGCCTGTTAAGGTGGTTCACACATAGTAGGAATTCAACAAATATTTGTTCAGGCGGTGATGAGGTGGCAGAGAGTAGAATTGCTTTTTCCAAACATGCACAATTTAGCAATTTAGTTAAAGCACTTTATGGAATGCTAAAGTTTTTTTTTTTCCCTACATCTTAAAAAAATTTGAAAAAATATATGTGGACTAGACATATTAAACATTCCCTGGAATATCCTGGCTCTGGTTACCTAAAGTCATGGCTGGGTCATGCATTCACCAAGGTCAAAGCTTAGAGAATGCAGCTTTGAAGCTTCTCTGCATAAGGGTGTAATTTCAAGTTACTAATAACTCAGGAACACTTGATCTCTTCCCTTATTCTTGCCCAGATGAGTCATTTTCTTGGTAGTTTACCTTGAGCTCCTCCTATTTATACACAGCAGACTAACTGGCATGGATATACATGCATCTGTCTTTCATATTGAAACCTATAGCTTTATATAGTTCCTTCCTCTCTGTACTGTTCGTTTTCTCAATGGTTCATTTTCTCCTGTCCCATTGTTTTGGCCTAAAACTGGGGAAATTTCTTCCAAGGTGAGTTCACCCTAGATCTATCAGGAAGCCGGGGGCTGTACCTTTGACTGAATTTATTATATAAGAACACAATAAATAACAAAAAGACTCACTGCATTGTTTCCCAAAGAATGATCCAGAAGAATTTCCACTTTTCAGAGCCTCATTTGTTTTCTAAATCCCCAAAGAGAGATTTGACTCAGCAAAAAATGAGTTTTGAGCCTTCTTCAGCAGCAGCAACGGCAGCTGAGCTGTGGATCTTGGCTCCAAGACTGGCCTAGTTATTCAGCAGATACTGTCCCAGCCAAGCCCTGGAACAGCTTTCAGCCACTGCCACAAATGCTGCCTACCAACCGTTGCCTAGGTGAAGAGAGCCTTGGCCTTATACCCTGGCACCCTCTCGTTCCCCAAATCTGCCTGATTCATTTGTTCACACCACACCTTCAGAGTGGAAGGAATGATTGCTTGCCTTCTTGCTTGCTTATTTTTTCCTTTTCTCCCTCTCTCTTTCTTCTTTGACCTGGCAAGTGATCTGGCCAAAAATGGAATTAGAGAAGGCACCCATGGATCACCAACAGACAAAGCAAGAAAAACTACTGCTTCTTATTTAAAACTGTTTTGGGTTCTTTACAATTTCTTTCACTTTATTATTTTTTTTTCTAGGAGCATCTTGGGCTTTGAGCAACAGTTTGCTTTTTGTAGTTTTGACTTAGAGATGTGTCTTCTCTGAAACCATGTGGTTGCAGGAGAGGTAATTGGTTAGTAAATGGTATGACACACGAATACAAACAAACTCAGAAGCCACTAAAAAAAGATGGATAGATGTGATTACATAAAAATTAAAAAAAAATATTCTGCATGCTAAGAAAAAGGGAAAAAATAGAAAACATCACAAAACAGGTAAAATCAGAGTACAAATAAAATGGCAAAAAAAACTTGAAGCTCATTCCTCAGGCAAAGGACTCATTTCTTTAATATATAAAAAGCTCCTGCAAATCATCAAGAAAAAGATCAACTATTCTCTCCAAAAATTGCAAAATATATGAATTGAAGCTTCATGGAAATGAAATTAAAGTGACTTCTAAACATATGTGTTCTCAAACTCACTCATAATAAAAGAAATACAAATTGAACCAAGTTCAGATACCATTTGTTAGTTATCAGATCCAAGCGTGAGTCTACGCTGCACTGGCAAGTCTGTGGATGACCAGGCGCTTTCATACAGTGCTGTGTGTATGAGTGCTCAGTCGCTTCAGTCATGTCCAGCTCTTTGTGACCCCATGGACTATAACCCACCAGTCTCCTCTGTCCATGGGATTCTCCAGGCAAGAACACTGAAGTGGGTTGCCATGCCCTCCTCCAGGGGATCTTCCCAACCCAGGGATTAAACCCAGCTCTCCTGCACTGCAGGGAAAATCTTTACCACTGAGCCACCAGGGAAGCCCCATACAGTGCTGGGGGGAAAATAAATGGTTATCACCTCTAGGGAAACAGTTTCACAGAATCTATCAAAATAAGTGCACACACATATTGACTCAGCAATTCTACTTCTAAAAAAATTACCCTATGCATATCCTCACCCCTCTGTGTGAAGTGGCACATATTTAGGGCAATTCTTTGAGGAAGTGCTTATATAACAGAAGATTTTTGACAACCCAAATGGAATGCTATTTAGCTGTTAAAAAAAACAAGAAAGCTCTCTGTGTACTGACACAGAAAGCTCTCCAAGAAATATTATTAATAGAAAAATTGAGGTGCAGAATAATGTGTATAGTATGTTCCCATTTGTAGAAAAAGAAGAAAAAATCAAAGACATGCAAATAGGTAGTTGCTTATATATGCATAAAATAGCTGGAAATAGGATGCACAAAAAGTCCCACTGAAAGGGAATAAAATGGTTGGACATTTAAAAATTTATATGCTACATGTGAATGTGTTTCTTAATTAAAAAAAATATAGAATAAAAATTATTAGGAAATAATGTGTCATAAGGCAGGAGTATCTGAGACCCCACACCATCAAGGAGGTCTACTGCATGCGTCATTTGAATCTCTGGTTATATCATCTTTTCTTTTTGTCTTTAGCTCAGGCTGTTATAAGAGACTATCATAGACCAGTTAGCTTAAGGAACAAACATTTGTTTCTCACAATTCTGGAAGCTGGAAGTCCAAGATCAAGGCCCTGGAAGATTTGGTGTCTGGTGAGAGCCTATTGTTTGGCTTGCAAATGATTGTCTTCTAGCTGTTTCTTCACTTGGGAAAGATAATTTGGAGTTAGAGAAAGAAGGAGCTGGCTCTTGTTTCTTTTTGTGAAGGCACTAATCCCATTCATGAGGACTGTACCCTCCCCTCATGGAATAATTACCTCCTAAATGCCACACCTCCAAATACCAGCACAATGAGGACTGTTAGGATTTCAATATTAGGATTTTGGGGGGACACAAATATGTAGTCCATAGCATCCTTATACATGCCTTCTTTTATAATCTACTTTAAAAATTGTGCCCTTCCTTCTAATTCCCATCAATTTTCTAAATTTCCTTGTCCCATAATTATGCATTTATGATGCTGTGGACCTATACATGCATTTATTAGCCTCCTCAGAGCTTTAATATCATTAAAAACTATTTGTAAACTCAAGACAGGTGACTGAATGAGTTTTTAAACCTGGAGGCCTTATTCTGAGACTCAATGGAGAAAATACTCCCATAATTAACAAGTATGCAGGAACAGTTTCTCTAGGCATTTCAAGTTATTTATTTGTGTTTTTTAATATCAAGTTATGCATGGCAATATTTATTTTTTTATATCCATGTAAAATTAAATTATAACATGAACATGTTAAAACCATGCAAAACATAAGTTATAGAATAATTTATAGTAATTTTCTTAAAGCTTTAAAGATGTTTTTATTGGGGTCTAATAGTAGTGTATAAAGGAGGTATTTAGTCTTGAGGGGGTTTTGTTATTTAAGTGGAAATACCAGTTCTCCTTGATTCATTCTTCATAAATCTTTGCTATGCCTCTGTGTTCTCCATTATTGTATTTCTTGAAGAGATTCCATGGCCAGTCTTCATTATTTAGTCACTGTTAACATTTCCGGTATTCCCTTGGAGTGCTGTTGGTATTCATTTGCAGTCACTCTGCCATTATTTGTATTGAAGGTGCTTTTGCACAGTAGATATATTTAGGGGCTGTTAGGTGGTAGTGGCCAAAGACAGTAGGACCTTCTTTTCAGAGATGGGAAACTATTCCTGGTCTGTTCATGAAGCTGTGGTTGAGATTTACTAAGATGGCCAGGTAACTGGTTTTAAAACATCTAGAAAGCAGAATATAAGAAGTTAACCTGGAATTCTCTTTGCTCAGAAATAAAGTGGTAAAGTTAACAGGTGAAACTCCTTCCTAATGAAATCCCAGAAAACAGCCCACTGGTAATAATATATTTTAACCCGTGAGTTGTAAATATTTGAGATTAATA
The DNA here is from genome assembly GCF_023699985.2 of Odocoileus virginianus. Lineage (NCBI taxonomy): Eukaryota > Metazoa > Chordata > Mammalia > Artiodactyla > Cervidae > Odocoileus > Odocoileus virginianus. The sequence continues at coordinate 56,330,924 of NC_069684.1, read as the reverse complement.
AATTGTCTCTTAAAAAAAAAAAAAAAAAAAAAAAGAGTGCGATTTAACTTATACAATAGAATTAAACATGAACAAAAGATTTAATCAAGCGGATCCCTTATTGCCCAAGGAAATTTTCTTATAAATATCTGGGCTTAATCCAGATATGTTGGCCAGGTCTAATCAAATTGAGAAAACCTTTCAGTTCACATCTTATTTTTCACAAGTTTTGCAGAGCTGCCACTGAATAATAAAAGAAGATTTATGGATAGTTAATGAGTTTCAAGTCACCGTGACCAGGAAAACTCCAGCAACTAAGAAAAACTTACTAAAACTGTAACCTTGTTCAAGTCACTAAGTCGCCCAGAAACCCCAGCACATTCATTTGTATGATCGAGATGTTTCTGAGAGACCAAATGAATAATAAAGATGACAGCAATAACCACGGTGGTAGCCAGTCTCCAGGAGGACCCTCAATGAGCCTTAGTCACTGGTGCTTATACCCTCTGGTCAGTCCTCCTGTGTTGGACCAAGGTTGGCCTGTGACAAGTAGAATATGGCAAAGGTGATGGTATGTCATTTCTGAGGTTAGGTTATTAAAGTTCTTTGTCTTGCTTCCTCTTTGTCTCTGTCTTTCCCTAGAGGAAGCCAGCTGCCATGTTGTGTGAGGCTTTATGGAGAGGGCCACATGGTGAGGCAACATGAGTCAGCTTGGAAGCAGAACCTCTAGCCTGGTCACAGCTTCAGATGACTACAGTCTAGACCAACATATGTGAGTACCGACTTCGGAGATACTCGAACACAGAACTGCTTGACTAAGCTGCTCCTGGATCCCTGATCTCTGGAGACTTTGTGACACAGTATTATATTAAGATGCAAAGTTTGGGGGTAATTTGTTAGGGTGCAATGGATAACTCATACAAGCATATGTCACCTGCAATAATAATCAATCAATCCCTTCTCTTCTTCATGGGAAGAACCTCCTGGAGTTGCAAAGGTCAAGATTTGGGTACAGTGATTCCAATGGAATGAATGTTCTTCTGACTCACCATTTAGCTACTGGAGTATATGTTATTCACCATCTCAAATCATTGTCTCTTCTGCCACGTGTTCCTGGTTGACGGCCACTCTTGGAACCCAGCTCACAAGTCTCACTGGCAGCTCCTCAGGAGAGCAAGACCCCTTCTGAGAACAGGTATTCTGTTTTTTGTTGCTGTTGATCATGAACCACTGCATCAAATGTGTTGCCTTGATTCAGATTCAGATGGTTTCCATTAATTAAATTCAGTTCTAGCTTGCAGTGACCCTCCATGGAACACATACAAGGACTGGGAAAATGAAGAGCACTTACAAACTCCCATCACTTACACCTCAGTCCTGAACCACATCTTCTACCAGCTTGATTCGTTACCTTTTTAGCTCTTTTTCCATACCATTTGAGTCCTTGTCTTATCTCTGCTTCCCTAATTCTGGCTTTCTATCCTTTAGGTCACCTTTGATGAAGATCCTTCTTGTTTCACTTGGCACTGTGGTCCTTCTCTCTTGGTGCTACCTCATCGGTAGAGATTTGGCCATGTTTTACCCTGTTACTTATGCCAGAGATTCTTGTATACAATGCCATCAATCTCTAAGTATAGATTGCAGTGGTTCTCAATCAAGGTTGGCATAAAAATCACCTGGAGAGCTTGAAAAAACTATTCAGATGTCCAAGTCCTGTGAAAGTGTTAGCTGCTCAGTCATGTCTGACTCTGCAGCACCATAGACTGCAGCCTGCCAGGCTCCTCAGTCCACGGAATTCTCCAGGCAAGAATCCTGGAGTGGGTCGCCATGCCCTCCTCCAAGGACAATGGAGCACTACTCAGGGATCTCCCTGACCCAGGGGTTGAACCCAGGTCTCCTGCACTGCAGACAGATTCTTTACCATCTGAGCCACCAGGGAAGCCCCGATTCAAAACCAATTTAATTATCTAGGTATAAGGAGGGCTCAGGCAGAATATTTATTAAAAGCTTCCTAGCTCATTTTCATGAGTAGCCAGATTTTAAAAGCAATAATGTGTGGTGAGGACCCAGCAAGTCCCAGTACCCATTAAATGTAAACCATCTGGGGACTAGATTCACACTCAGTGGCCAGTGTGTGACCTCTGTCTAGAGGGTGAGTCGACAGGCTTGCTGGGAAGCCCAGAGGCTTTGTTTGTGTACTTCCGCAAGATGCTCCAGATGGGTAAAGGAAACAGCGAGCAGAGAATTCAGAAGCAATTAGCTAGTGCATTTGCTTCCAGGGCAGCCCAACTCCAAGAAGACATCTGATAACCTGCAGATAATTGTAAGTTTATGATGAAGTTGCTGAAAGATGGCATCATGTACATCTGTTGTTTAGAAAAAACTGTTGCAGAGTTTTTGACTTAGCACTAGGAATCTCAAGCCATAGCTAATGGTGTTTTCCTCTGAAAAATTCTTTTTGTGCACCTGGAGATTCAAGATAGGATGGGCATCAAAGCTATAAAAAAGAAAGAATTATAAGCTTGCCTTTTAGGGGAAGAATAAAAGTACTGGTGTTTCCAAATACAGTTCTTAACCTAAACATATAAATGACATATCTTTTTGCAGTTGTTCTCAAAATACATTGAAAATATGGATTTGACCTTTCAAATAGAGTGAACAGCAAGATTATCCAGATGAATAAAATATCATTTAAATGATCTTTTCAAATTTATCTCCTCTAACACATTTATATGGGCTTCCCAGGAGGCTCAGGGGTAAAGAATCCACCTGCTAAAGCAAGAGACATGGGTTTGATCCCTGGGTCGGGAATATACCCTGGAGAAGGAAGTGGCAACCCAGTCCAGTATTCTTGATTGTGAAATCCCATGGACAGAGAAGCCTGGTAGGCTACAGTCCATGGAGTTGCAAAGAGTTGGATACGTCTTAATCACTTAAAGTAGATACACTTTAATCACTTAAAGTGTATCCTCTTAAGCTTCTCCTGGAGGAAGGACACTTAAATTTACAAACTGCTTGTTTTATCACTGTCTTTACAGTTGGCTGTTCTTACAAATGTATCAATGTTATTAGGTTAATATGTTCTTTATCCTAATGTATTTAATAAGAGGAAATGAAATCGTGTCTTAAAGAGATACTCATTTCTCTTTGGTCAAACTTGGAAGTAACTGTGCAGGGTGGTTTCTCTGGGTCAAGGGTCAAGGGTCAAGACCTTGAAGGAGGCCAAAGGGACACTGCAGAATGTCGTGGAGAGGTGAATTGAGGGACCCCTAAGAAAAATTTTTTCCATTCCTATGAGCAACCATATATTTGATGCCTGATTGTCACATTACCTTTATTTAGTTAATAGCTCCTTTTCCTCTGTCCCTCTCTTTTATCCTTCCACCATCCAATTAGCAAATTAAAGAATACTATGTTGAACAATGAGTTTTACATGTATACATGGATGTATACATGTAACTTGTATGTATACATGTAACTTGTATGTGGAATCTAAAATATGACACAACAATAACACTTATATAACAAGAGCATTTTTAAGGGATGCATCACCCTGCTTATTTAACTTATATGCAGAGTACATCATGAGAAACGCTGGGCTAGAAGAAGCACAAGCTGGAATCAAGATGGCTGGGAGAAATATCAATAACCTCAGATATGCAGATGATACCACCCTATGGCAGAAAGTGAAGAACTAAAGAGCCTCTTGATGAAAGTGAAAAAGGAGAGTGAAAAAGTTGGCTTAAAGCTCAACATTCAGAAAACTAAGATCATGGCATCCGGTCCCATCACTTCATGGCAAATAGATGGGGAAACAGTGGAAACAATGGCTGACTTTATTTTTCTGGGCTCCAAAATCACTGCAGATGGTGATTGCAGCCATGAAATTAAAAGACACTTACTCCTTGGAAGAAAAGTTATGACCAACCCAGGCAGCATATTAAAAAGCAGAGACATTACTTTGTCAACAAAGGTCCATTTAGTCAAAGCTATGGTTTTTCCAGTGGTCATCTATGGATGTGAGAATTGTACTATAAAGAAAGCTGAGCACAGAAGAATTGATGCTTTTGAACTGGTGTTGGAGAAGACTCTTGAGAGTCCCTTGGACTGCAAGGAGACCCAACCAGTCCATCCTAAAGGGGATCAGTCCTGGTGTTCATTGGAAGGACTGATGGTGAAGCTGAAACTACAATACTTTGGGCAGCTGATGTGAAGAGCTGACTCATTGGAAAAGACCCTGATGCTGGGAAAGATTGAGGGCAGGAGGAGAAGGGGATGACAGAGGATGAGATGGTTGGATCGCGTCACCGACTCAATGGAAACATGGGTTTGGGTGGACTCCGGGAGTTGGTGATGGACAGGGAGGCCTGGTGTGCTGTAGTTCATGGGGTTGCAAAGAGTCCGACATGACTGAGCGACTGAACTGAACTGAATACGAAGAGAAGTACTTTTTGGATTTCTTTTTACATTTTAACTAGCAGTTTAAAATGTTTTAATATAGTCATTGTCACTGCTCTGTTGATTAATATTTAATGGGTATTAGTCACTCAATCTTGTTCGACTCTTTGTGACCTCATGGACTGTAGCCAACTGTGGCCCATGGAATTCTCTAGGCAAGAATACTGGAGTGGGTTGCTGTTTCCTTCTCCAGGGAATCTTCCCAACCCAGGGAATGAACTCTGATTTCCTGCATTGCAAGCAGACTCTTTACCAACTGAGCCAGAGCAAGTGATTTTTTGATTCCTCCCCCCTCCACGTTTTAACTAGCAGTTTAAGATATTGTAATGTAGCCACACTGCTCTGTTGATTAATATTTAATAATGTTGATAATTTCAAAAATTTAAGTTAGTTTTATTCATAAGCTAGCTGCAAGGGTATGTGTTAAACTCCATTCATAGCCTGGATAAAGAAAATTTATGTATTAGATACAAATATTGATCAAGAAATTCCATATTTGAAACTGGGAGTTCTTAAACATTTTCAGTATTCCAGGCTCATTCTGGAATACTCATTCAGTATTCCAGGCTCATCCAGCTTACTGGATGTGGGGGTTCCTTGTGGGTTACATGGGGTCCGTCTCTCTGAGACGTACCAGGCTGTAGAGACACACAGACCTTCCTTTGGATCCTTTGGCTTCAACAGTTCTGTGACTCTAAGCAATCACTTCCCCCCTCATGCTTAGTCTCCACAGGAAAGGTGTAATATCCGCTTCCCCAGGTGATTGCTATATCAGATACTGTGAAAGTAAAGTTCAGTTCAGTTGCTCAGTCATGTCGGACTCTTTGCGACCCCATGAATCGCAGCACGCCAGGCCTCCCTGTCCATCACCAACTCCCGGAGTCTACTCAAACTCATGTCCATCGAGTCGGTGATGCCATCCAGCCATCTCATCCTCTGTCGTCCCCTTCTTCTGCCCCCAATCCCTCCCAGCATCAGGGTCTTTTCCAATGAGTCAACTCTTCACATGAGGTGGCCAAAGTATTGTAGTTTCAGCTTCAGCATCAGTCCTTCCAGTGAACACCCAGGACTGATCTCCTTTAGGATGGACTGATTGGATCTCCTTGCAGTCCAAGGGACTCTCAAGAGTCTTCTCCAACACTATAGTTCAAAAGCATCAATTTCTCGGTGCTCAGCTTTCTTCACAGTCCAACTCTCACATCCATACATGACCACTGGAAAGACCATAGCCTTGACCAGATGGACCTTTGTTGGCAAAGTAATGTCTCTGCTTTTTAATATGCTATCTAGGTTGGTCATAACTTTCCTTCCAAGGAGTAAGCATCTTTAAATTTCATGGCTGCAGTCACCAAGTACAAATATGCTATTTAATGAGTGTTCCCTCTAAGCAGACACTTCATTAAGTGCTGAAGGGAAGAAGGAGAAGTATAAGGCATAGCCGTTGTCTTCTAGCAGCTGACAGTATATTTGGGACAATAAAATACAAAGAATCAAAAGGTAATCAATTTAAAAACAGGTATTTTTTTTTAAAAAATTTAAATCAACACACATTTTTGATAGCACTGTCACTATGGGTCAGAAGTCTGATTTTCACAACATTGCACTCACAATGTCACTTGGACTGTGTTCTCTTGTGGAGACTTTGGGAAAGAATCCACTTTTCAGCTTACTCAGGTGGTTTGATAATTCTTTCCTTGCAGCTATAGGGTTGAGGGCTTATCTATCAGAGGGCAGGCAGAATGGAAACCACAGTTACAGAAAACTAACCAAACTGATCACTTGGATCACAGCTTTGTCCAACCCAGTGAAACTATGAGCCATGCCATGTAGGGCCATTCAAGGTGGATGGGTCATGGTGGAGAGTTCTGACAAAATGTGGTCCACTGGAAGAGGGAATGGCAAATGACTTTGAGAAGGCAAAAAGATATGACACTGAAAGATTAACTCCCCAGCTCAGTAGGTGCCCAATATGCTACTGGAGAAGAGGGGAGAAGTAGCTCTAGAAAGAATGAAGAGACTGAGCCAAAGTGAAAACAATGCCCAGTTGTGGATGTTGCTGGTGATGGAAGTAAATTTCTGATGCTGTAAAGAACAATATTGCACAGGAACTTGGAATGTTAGGTCCATGAGTCAAAGTAAATTCAGTTCAGTTCAGTTCAGTCGCTCAGTCACGTCCTACTCTTTGCGACCCCATGAATTGCAGCACGCCAGGCCTCCCTGTCCATCACAAACTCCTGGAGTTTACTCAAACTCATGCTCATCGAGTTGGTGATGCCATCCAGCCATCTCATCCTCTGTCGTCCCCTTCTCCTTCTGCCCCCCAATCCCTCCCAGCATCAGGATCTTTTCCAATGAGTCAACTCTTCGCATGAGGTGGCCAAAGTACTGGAGTTTCAGCTTCAACTTCAGTCCTTCCAATGAACACCCAGGACTTATCTCCTTCAGGTTGGACTGGTTGGATCTCCTTGCAGTCCAAGGGACTCTCAAGAGTCTTCTCCAACACCACAGTTCAAAAGCATCAATTTTTTGGTGCTCAGCTTTCTTCACAGTCCAACTCTCACATCCATACATGACCACTGGAAAGACCATAGCCTTGACCAGACGGACCTTTGTTGGCAAAGCAATGTCTCTGCTTTTTAATATGCTATCTAGGTTGGTCATAACTTTCCTTCCAAGGAGTAAGCGTCTTTTAATTTCATGGCTGCAGTCACCATCTGCAGTGATTTTGGAGCCGAAGAAAGTAAAATCTTGACACTTCTATTTCCCATGAGGTGATGGGACCTGGATGCCATGATCTTAGTTTTCTGAATGTTGAGTTTTAAGCCAACTCTTTCACTCTCCTCTTTCACTTTCATCAAGAGGCTCTTTAGTTCCTCTTCACTTTCTGCCATAAGGGTGGTGTCATCTGCATATCTGAGATTATTGATATTTCTCGCAGCAATCTTTATTCCAGCTTGTGCTTCTTCCAGCCCAGCATTTCTCATGAAAAAGAAATGCAAAAAAGCAAAATGGTTGCCTCAGGAGGCCTTACAATAGCTGAGAAAAGAAGAGAAGGGAAAGGCAAAGGAGGAAAGGAAAGATAGGTCCATCTGAATGCAGAGTTTCAAACAATAGCAAGAAGAGATAAGAAAGCCTCCCTAAATGGGCAATGCAAAGAAAAAAAATAGAGAAAAACAATAGAATGGGAAAGACTAGAGATCTCTTCAAGAAAATTGGAGATACCAAGGGAACATTTCATGCAAAGATGGGCACAATAAAGGACAGAAATGGCATGGACCTAACAGAAGCAGAAGATATTAAGAAGAGGTGGCAAGAATACACAGAACTATACAAAAAAGATCTTCATGACCCAGATAACCACGATGGTATGATCACTCCCCTAGAGCCTGACATCCTGGAATAGGAAGTCAAGTGGGCCTTAGAAGGGATCATTATGAACAAAACTAGTGGAGGCGATGGAATTCCAGTTGAGCTACTTCAAATTCTAAAAGATGATGCTGTGAAAGTGCTGCACTCAATATGCCAGCAAATTTAGAAAATTTAGCAGTGGCCACATCTGAAAAAGGTCAAATTTTTATTCCAATCCCAAAGAAAGGCAATGCTAAAAAAATGTTCAAGCTACTGTACAATTGCACTCATCTCACATGCTACCAAAGTAATGCTTAAAATTCTCCAAGCTAGGCTTCAACAGTTTGTGAATGGAGGACTTCCAGATATTCATGCTTGATTTAGAAAATGCAGAGGAACCAGGGATCAAATTTCCAATATCTATCAGATCATAGAAAAAGCAAGAGAATTTCAGAAAAACATCTACTTCTGCTTCATTGACTATGCTAAAGCCTTAGACTGTGTGGATCACAGCAAACTGTGGAAAATTCTTAAAGACATGAAAATATCAGATCACCTAATCTGCCTCCTGAGAAATTTGTGTGCAGGTCATGAAAGAACAGTTAGAACTGGACATGAAACAATGGACTGGTTCCAAACTGGGCAAGGAGTATGTCAAGGTTTTATACTGTCACCTTACTTATTTAACTTATATACAAAGTACATCATGAGAAATGCTGGACTAGATGAAGCACAAACTAGAATTAAGATTGCCTGGAGAAATATCAATAACCTCAGATATGTAGATAGCATCACCTTTACGGCAGAAAACGAAGAGTAACAAAAAATCCTCTTGGTGAAAGTGAAAGAAGAGAGTGAAAAAGTTGGCTTAAAGCTCAACATTCAGAAAACTAAGATCATGGCATCCAGTCCCATCACTTCATGTCAAATGGATAAGGAAACAATGAAAACAGTGATGGACTTTATTTTTCTGGGCTCCAAAATCACTGCAGATGGTGATTGTATCCATGAAATTAAAAGATGCTTGCTCCTTGGAAGAAAAGTTATGACCAACCTAGACACCATATTAAAAAGCAGAGACATTACTTTGCCAACAAAGGTATGTCTAATCAAAGCTATGGTTTTTCTAGTAGTCATGTATGGATGTGAGAGTTGGTCTATAAAGAAAGCTGAGTGCAGAAGAATTGATGCTTTTGAACTGTAGTATTGGAGAAGACTCTTGAGAGTCCCTTGGACTGCAAGGAGATCCAACCAGTCAATTCTAAAGGAAATCAACCCTGAATATTCATTGGAAGGACTGAAGTTGAAGCTGAAACTCCAATGCTTTGGCCACCTGATGCAAAGAACTGACTCGCTGGAAAAGATCCTGATGCTGGGAAAGATTGAAAGCAGAAGGAGAAGGGGATGACAGGATGAGATGGTTGGATGTCATCACGGACTCGATGGACATGAGTTTGAATAAGCTCTGAGAGTTGGTGATGAACAGGGAAGCCTGGTGTGCTGCAGTCCGTGGGGTCGCAGAGTCCGACATGACTGAGCAACTGAACTGAACTGAATCTCATGTATTTTGCCTGTCATAAACCAGGAAATTTCCTTTCATTTTATGGGTACTATCACCCTCACCCTATGTGTAAAGATATCTGATTTAACTTAATTCTCAAAATGACTATTAAGTGATACGTTTCATTGATAAGAAGTAAACTAAAAAATATACCTTAACTATGAGGCTTAGAATTACTCTGTGTAATGAGTCAGGAATTCTGAATATGAATCAGCCAATTTGTATTACTAGTACAGATGGGATTAAGAATCTGTATGTTATGGGCTGTATAAGCTGTCATTGTCAGTGTAAGGCCTGCTGGTGTGTAAGCCCAAGCAAGTGGAGACAGTGCAAGGAAGCAGATGTCAGTCAGGTTTCCATAACTACCAGTGGTTTGCTTTTCAAGGGCTGATCTTCAGTACATGTTGACAAAAGTGTTCCTGGAGCAAAAGGTGGGGAGTGAGTCATCCTAGGGGCTGGTCAGAGTTGAGGGAAGTAGGGTAACCAAGGTCAGAATAGGGATTCTTCACATGCACGTTCTCTTTGGGGAACAAAGGAGAGAAAGGAATTTCATTTCTTTCCTTTTCTATGAAGTTTCCCTATAATGAAACTATTCATTTTGCACTCATGACAGCCTAATACTAATAATGGATTGATTTCTTGGCACTTACACACAATAGACCTCCTGAAATAATTAAGCTTGATTATAACCTTAGAAAGTAACCGAGTTTGTGACTATGTATGTTTCCTATGCTCGATTTTTGAAGATCAACCTGAAAAGATAGATCTAAGTCACACAGCACATCATGGATAAGTGGCATGCTTTGTGAGCCCTTAAAGTGTCACTGTGTCTACACAGTTCAAATTGCTTTAATTAGTTGAATGAAAAGAATGTTCAGAAAAATTTGATGGGGTTGTATAAACAAATTTTTTGATGTAGTACAAGCTTGGTGGGTTATGTTTTTTTTTTTTCCTTCTTTTTAAAACCTGCAGAAGAATAGCTCACAATTTGATGAATCACCTGATATCCCCTAGTTCATGCATAGTAAAAAACAAAGAACTCAGGACATATGATTTGTGTCCAAGAAGTGCTTCTTGAAAACCTACAAGTCTTTAAAGACAGTAAAATAGCCCATGAAAGTATTTTTCTCTGAAGGTGTGAACAAAAAATATGACTTTTATAAAGGAGATGATTTTAGTGTCTGAGGGACACATGAAACATGGTGCCCTAGAATCCATTCACATTCGAAGGGAAGGTAATGTTATTTGGAAATTATAGTGTTCTAAAATGAAGCAAATTTGTGGAAAACATGCACTATTCGTTTCCTTGGAAGGCCTTTGGGAAAATATGTCTCCAAGTGATCGTGTGGAGCCAGTATTTCAGAGACAACATAGGAACCACATGTCCTATTGCTTGCATGTCCAGTGATGCCTAGCGTGGGTGTTCATCGAGCCCGACAACCAGATTGTCCTTAAAAGCAGCTGATCTCATTCCCTGTGGGAGCTGAGTTCCTCCTTCCTGAAGCTGTGGATGAGTCCAGAAGCTCTGGTGGGTCCCTGCCTGCAGGACCCCTGGAGCTCCCTCGGACCCACGCCACCTTCAGGCACCACAGCCGCCTCTGCTATCAGCAGGCTCCAAGAATGCGGATGCAGCCGTTAGCTTGTGCTCTTAAGCCTCTTGTGGTTAACATGAATAGCATTCTTTCAATTGCTGCAGATATGAAATATTCTCCGTCTTCAAGTCAACAATTAAAAATTCAGGGTCATATTTTTGCAGGAGATGCTGGAAATGTTTGAGTTGGGGGGGGAGACATTTTAAACTTGAGTGGTATGTATATTTATTCTGTGTCTACGTGTTGCAAATGAAGTCGAGATTTTTCAGTTATTCAGGTTTTATTAGGATAGGGAAAGTCAAGACAGATGGTAGGCTCACCAAATAAAATATTTTTTTATTACATTACTGAATACTTAACAAATAGTTATTTTTGTGAGTGGAAAAACGGACTGAATGAACTTCTCTCCCCCTTAGTTCTCTCATCTGTAGAGTGGGGATAATAATATCTGCACTGCAGATTTAACAAACCTCTCTGTCAGTTTTAATATCTGTAAAATGGGGATAATAATACCACCTGTGTAGCCTAATCCCACCTTATTTTTCCTTAGGAATTTAGAAACATAGCCAAAAGGAAGTCTGCTAACATTCTCTGAAGATTTGTTTGCTTTGAAGCCTTTTCTTTCATTTTTTTTTTTTTCTTTTTAAGTTAAAAAGAAAAATCTCAATCTCCACTTCCACCTTCTCTTACGTCCCTGGAGCACTTCGCTCACCCTCCCTTTTCTTAGGTTCTTAACAGTGTCAACCCGCCTCCTACTCCTTCCTATAGTCTGCTCTTTCCCCTGAAATGACCCTCTTCCTCAGTCGAATGATCCACCTCTTCTCCTTTCAAGGTCAGTTTTAGGGTCCCTTGGAGCCCCGTCAGCTTATGTGCTACATCTCCTCCATCCCCTGCTGACCTCAGGGATCTTCCCAGTATTCTGTGCTACGGTTGCCATGGCTCTTGTCATGCTAAAACAGTAACTGCTGATTTACAAGCTTGACTCAACCATGCTTATAATACAGTGTATATGTTGATTCTGTGGGTTCTGGCAGAGTGCCCAACACATAGGGCTTATTAAATGCCCATTGAAGCGATCAGTCAAATTAATAAAATAAGTCTAGTATTTTGCACATCATCTAATTACCTGCCTCTTCTAATTCCCTTTTAAACAATTGCTCCCCAAAGAACAAAGACAGAGGAGACATATCCATTTACCTAATACCTCTCTGTTCAGTAACGAGGTGGAAAGCTGCCCTGCAGTCACCTTGCCTGTGTGCTTGGGGTACTAAGCTCCCTGCTGCTGTGGGTTGTTTTTTTTTTTTTTTTTTGGGTGTTGTTGTTGTAATATATATAAGTAACAGAATTAGTTGCTAATATAGCCATTGCCAGCCATTTCATGTGTTGATTCGTGTGTTAAGATAACCAACACTACATTTGTCCGAGAAGATAAACCTATTTTTTTTAGGGAGATGAATAGTGGTCCAAGTTAGTTTGGCCACCAAAATATTCTTTTACAGGATACAGGATGGGGAGAATATTACCACATACTAGTAGCAAAGTTTTGATAAGTGGGTGCAGAACCCAAGAGGTTGTGACACAATATGTCCTGTTTATTTTTCTGGAAGAACTCCAGTTTATATGACTTGTTGGAATATAATTATTTGTAGCATCCTGCTTCTGTCTTACATATGTCCTAGATTGAAAAGTAATGGTCACCAGATTGAGAGGGGAAAAATGATGGTGACTCACACAGGAAAGGATCTATCTGCTGGTGAATGTTCCTTGTGTTCCTTTCATCATATATCTTGTCCTCTGTCCTCCAAGGAAGAACAATCTCCCCTCTGGTGGATGCACTAACCAGACCATTTTGCATCTCACTCTTAAATGGTCAACAATCACTTCTCCTAGTATTTCTTTCATTAGGCAACTTTGAATAAACTACATTAATTATTGCTTTAATTAAATTGTGCAAGTAAAACTCATGGTAATTTGGCTTAAATGTAACAATGGGAATTGTCTGTTCTTGCATTTGGTCATTTGGTTCAGACTTATAGCTGAAGTGGAAGTGCATAGAATCTTCTCTGTAGATAATCATTCTTGCTTGATCTCTTAAAATGGTAAGTACCAATAAATTCAGAGGAAAAAAATGGGTGCATAATCAGGATAGGCCCAGAGGACAGCACAGAATTATTATTTCCAGATGGCCACTCTTGTCCAAATTACCAGTTAGGTGTTCCCGGTTTAAAGGAAGAGCTCATTGTGGTTGACCTTGAACATGGTTGGGTTTAAGATTGGGGAAAGGATAGCCATGGTGGCCATGAGTTCATCAGCTAAATCAAGCCATTTGGTGTCAGGGCATGTGTATAAAACCTTCTGGGAAAATCAGAGCGTTCAGGATGCAGAGTTTTCCTGTTTCAAGGGCAAACTGTCATCAAAATTAAAATTCAGAGGTTTTGTTAGGTCACTGGGAAGTCTGGAAGAAAACACAGTGGCAGAAGCAGTTTAGATGAATTTTGAAGTGTCTCAAACACATGAAGAAGCAGAATCAAAGTGTTCTAAGAAAGAAGAAATTTCTCCCCCTTCCTCCCTTCTTTGTTCTGAGTTTAAACCTGTATCTGAAATTCTTTAAACCATCATGAATGCTCTGTCTCTTCAGTCCTGTCCAACTCTATGCAACCCTATGGACTGTAGCCTGCCAGACTCTTCTCTTCATTGGTAAGAATACTGGAACAGGTTGCCATGCCCTCTTCCAGGGGATCTTCCCAACCCAGGGATTGAACTTGTGTCTCCTGCATTGCAGGTGGTTTCCTTACTGCCTAGCCACTGGTGAAGCCCCCGAACCAGCATGAATAACCTTTCCTTATTTTCAGTGGGCCACATATCCAATACTTTAGTTACATCCTTGAATTTAGCTGCTGCTTCTTTTTTTCTTTTTTTTAAACATTTGAACATATATACTTGCTATTGAACATATCAGGCTAAAGACTTACAGCCTCCAGATACCTGATGGTTTCATTTGACTTGATCATATTATCAGTACCTTCCCCATTTCCACTCATATTTATGCAGTGTGTGTATGTGTTAGTCAGTCCTGTCTGACTCTGTGTGACCCCATGGACTGTTTACCACCAGGCTCCTCTGTCCATGGAATTCTCCAGGCAAGAATACTGGAGAGGGTTGCCATTCCCATCTCCAGGGGATCTTCCTGACCCAGGGATTGAACCTGCATCTCCTACATTGCAGGTAGATTCTTTACCAAATAGTAAGACCAAAATTCAGTGGCATATTACATAATTGCACAATCAGCCAAAACTGAACTTTTTCCTAGGCCAATGATAAAAACTTTTATGTAATAGCTCAAAATGTTTGTTTGATGGTGGTTGAATGGAAGTCCATATTTGGCATAATAAAGGCTGGTTATCCATTCCCAGGTGGTACGGTGGTAAGGAATCCACTGCCAATGCAGGAGACATGGATGAGATACCACCTCACACCAGTCAGAAGGTCATCATCAAAAAATCTGTGAACAATAAATGCAGGAAAGGATGTGGAGAAAAGGGAACCCTCCTACACTGTTGGTGGAAATGTAAATTGGTACAACCACTATGGAGAACAATATGGAAGTTTCTTGAAAAACTAAAAATAGAGCTATCTTATGATCCAGCAATCCCACTCTTGGGCATATGTCCAGGGAAAAAAAAACAAAAAAAAACATGGCTTGAAAGGATACATGCACTCTAATGTTTACAATAGCCAAGATATGGAAGCAACTTAAATGTCCATTGACAGAGGATAAAGAAGACGTAGCACACACATGCAGTTGACTACTACTCAGCCATTAAAAAGAATGAAATAAGGCCATTTGCAGCAACACAGATGGACCTGGAGATTATTACACTAAGTGAAATAGGTCAGACAAAGAAAATATCATACAATACCTTTTATATGCAGAATTTTAAAAAAAATGATACAAATGAACTTATTTACAAAACAGACTCACAAACTTAGAGAATGAACTTTTGGTTTCCAGAGGGGAAGGGTGGGGAGGAGGGATATACTTGGAGTTTGAGACTGACATGTATACACTGTTATATTTTAAATAAAATGCCTTTACATGAAAAGTAAATAAATAAATGAAATGAAATGAGGAAATAATAGTAACACATTAAATAATTCCGTTGAGTATTAAATGAGTTCATTGAAGGACTTTCCCAGTGCCAGTGGCTAAGAATTCACCTTGCCAGGCAGGGTGCATAAGTTTGATCCTTGGTCAGGGAATTAAGATCCCACATGTCACATAGTGCAGCCGAAAAATTAAAATAAAAAAAAACCTTAAATAAAAGATATCATTAATGTATGGTACTTATAATTACTATTGGCATAACAAATTTTATTATAATATTAATATTTTATTATATTATTTTTTTATGTAATAAGATTATCAGTTATATCATTATACTGATCTGCAACGATAGCTTCCCTTCAAAAGTAAAGCATAACAGAACAAAGCAGAAAACAGTGAGCAGTGTTTCACAGCTCCTTGTGCTTTCTTTTGGCTTTCTCTTTCTCCACAGTGCCCATCTCAAATGTCCGTATTCCTCGAATTTCTTAAGCCATCATCTCCCCTTTCCAAAACGTGATCTAACTTACCAATCACTGCTTCACAGAGAAGGTGAATGTGGTAGGACGGGTTCTCCACCAACCACTGCCCACCAACATAGGGTTTCACTGGAACCACTCTATCATTTCTTTCTCCCTCTAATTACAGTGGAAAGGATGCCCCTTGCCCCATCTAAGATGGATATCGTTTTGCATTCTCTCTTGCCTTCATACAGAAACCCTGCCCCTCTTATTTCCTCCTTCACTTTATTGAAGCTCTTCACTGTACCATTAGAGCACTTGATAGACCTTTCTTCAGGTCTGCAGAAATACCCTGCCTGAAAGGGACAAGCCTAGCGTGTGCGTGAGTGGTAAGTCGCTTCAGTCCTGTTTGACTCTTTGAGACGCTATGGACTGTAGCCTGCCAGGCTTCTCTGTCCATGGGATTTTCCAGGCAAGAATATTGGAGTGGGCTGCTATGCCCTCCTCCAGGGGATCTTCCTGACCCAAGGATTGAACCCGCCTCTCTTATGCCTCCTGCATTGGCAGGCAGGTTCTTTACCATTAACACCACCCAACAAGCCTCGGCTGCATGACTAAAAGATTAGCTATTGTATGCCTACTATGTCATGTGTTGTGCTCACCAGGGGACGTATGGTCAACAAGTGCCTGCTGACATGGATCTTACATTTCTTACTCATACAGATAAGCTTTTAGAAAAAAAATTACCAAAAGAAAGTTAGGTAATGGCACGTTATTTAAACAAATACAGAAGAATAAGGGAATAGGAAATATATACTTTTATTATAAGATGATCAGGACATCTGAGGAAAAGTTCCTGGGCAGAGATTTCAGCATGCCCTGAGGCAGAAGCGTGCCTGGTATTTCAAGGAATGACAAGCTAGGTAGCGAGTGTGACTTCTTTGCCCAGTGAGATGGGAAGAGGTGGGAACAGAAGGGGTAGATAGATTATATGAGATATTGTAAATAAAGTCATGTTAGGAGAGAGTCACAATATCGGCCAAGAAGATGGTGGTGAAATGATTGGACCATCTAATGGTTGGTAGTGGATGGGGTGAGGTGTTTTCCAAATTGAGATATATTTTAAAGGTTGTTGTTGTTGTTTAATGGCTAAGTCATGTCTGATTCTTTTATGATTCCATGGACTGTAGCCTGCCAGGCTCCTCTGTCCATGGGATTTCCCAAGCAAGAATACTGGAGTGGATTGCCATTCTCTTCTCCAGGGGATCTTCCTGACCCAGGGATTGAACCCACATCTCCTGTATTGGGAGGCAGATTTTTTACAACCGAGCCACCAGAGAAGGTAGAACTGACAATCTACCTGATGAATTAGGTGTCAAATGTAAGAGAAAAAGAAGAGTTAAGGAGACAAATTGCCAGGAGGTCCACCAATCTAATCCAGAATCTTGCAAGGACAGGAATGTCTCCACCTCAAGGGGAGGATCGAGATTGGTGATGACAGACACAAGGAGTTGGGAAGATTTAGGAGCAAATGAAAGTGAGACCAGGCTTCTTCCAGGCTCCTCCTGCTAAGTATTCTTTGCTAGACAGAGGTAACAGTCCTGCTGTGAAACAGAGGGAACAGTCCTGCTGTGAAGATACAGATATAGAGTAGCTTAAAGATAAGACATATTTTTAGGACCTCCACCCATAAAAGTAATTTTTCAAATTGTCTCAAAGCACAAGTCAAGAATACGGTTGCAGGCATTAAATGAGAGACTATCTCATGGGAAAAGAAGAGAAATATGTTTCTAGAAGATAGAATTGCCTGGATTCATATAGCTATGACCTGACAAGGGAGTTGGCTTTAGTCCTAGCCCATGGAATTGATCACAAGCACATAAACCCAAAGCAAATAGACCAGCAGCCTACTAAATTTTTAAGTGAGCTGTACTGCCAAAAAAACCCTATGACTGGCCAAAAGAGCCTGTATTTCTCAAACCGTAAGATAATCCCAAGTGTCCAGGAATCACATCAACAGGAAGTGGGCTGCTCAAGTGGTCAGGCCCCAGAAATTGCATCCTTTCCAAAGTCTATCTCCCCAGAAGACAATGGACAAGGGAAATCCATTCATAGGTTAGAACCAGCGGTGTTCTGATTAGTCAACCAAGGAATGCCTTGCATTGCCAGGGCAGGTTGTCCTTGTTATTTGTGGCCAGCACATTATGATATATGCCATGTACTGGAGATTTCTGCATGTTTCACACTGCCCTCTTTTCCAAATGGAAGTTTTATTTCATTTATCCAGCTTGCTACTAACGTTTGTTAATGGAAGTGCCAGGATCTATTACATATTATCTTGGCCTGTGTTTTTCAGAAAGTTGAACCTGAAACAAAGGCACATGTACTATTGCTTTATTAAGATGTGCAGACCTTGAGGCTTAAAAACAAAGGGAGTCAATCAAGTAAGATTGTTTTGCTGTTGTTTAGTCACTGTCGTGTCTGACTCTTTGTGACCCCATGGACTGCAGCCCACCAGGCTCCTTTGTCCATGGAATTTCCCAGGCAAGAATACTGGAATGGGTTGCCATTTTCTTCTCCAGGAGGTCTTCCCGACTGAGAGATCCAAACAGTGCCTCCTGCACTGTACCTCTGAGCCACTACCAGGTAAGCACAAAGAAGAAAGAATTCCCTGACCGGGAATTGAACCCAGAAGGCTGCAGTGAGAGCACTGAATCCTAACCACTAGACCACCAAGGATATACTAATTGGTTTGAAAGGGCTGCAACTAAGTGCTCATTCATATGTATTTAATGACACAGAGTTGTCTTCAGGGAAGCCATATAAAGTTTGTCTTATAGGTGTACCTAGGAAAGCTGGTGAGATGGAGAGTGAAAAAAGATTTTCATTACTTTTTGTCTCCTACCAGTTAAAAGTTTACCTTTGGAGTGCCAACAATTTTTCATGCTGAGCTGTGCATACATGGGCAAGTAAAGACTCATGGGCTCTCACACCTCAGTATCAGCAGGGAAGCCACAGGGCAGGCGGAAAGGAGGTTGTGCTAGGTTTCACCTGCATGATGCTGATAGAATCCCACTTACTGTTTAATGTGATGATAGAAGGAAAAAGGCAAGTGAAGCTGAGGGTATTTGAAGTACTATAAAGAGAGGTAGGAAACATTTTAGGACTTTTTTTCGGGATTGAGAGGAGCTCAGTTGCATCTGAGGAAGGGGGCCACTTATCATTCAATAATCCTGGACTCAGAGTCACATTTACTATCTAGGTGAGAACTTACTCGTCTCTCTTTTTGGTGGGACTTCATGTAGTGTATGTAATTGAGAATTTTTGGATGCGTATGTACAGAAGCTGGTGTAAATGGATGCTGTATAGCCAACAGGTAGACAGAAGTCGTCTTCCTAGCAACTGTTACAGTGGCCCCCATGACCATGAAGCATCCGTATAACTTCTGTGGGTTTGACCCTAGACTTCTTCCAGTGGTGAACTCCAGTTGGGGTGAGATCACTGACATTGTCTCACGCCTTATGGGCTACAGAGATTCTCTCTGGAATGTTAAGTAATTCTTGTCCGAGTCAACCCAACTTACCAACAAATGTGTAATTACCAACTAATGTGTAAGACTCTTGCTTCATGGAGAATTGCTCTGAACTGTATGGTGTGCAAACGTGAAGCCTGGAACCACTATAGCCATTTTGTTAGTCTCGAAGGAAAACAGCCTGAGGGTGAAGCCAGCTTATGGAAAAGCACAACCGTGAGAAGGCAACAGAAAAATATGGTTGATGCCCTAATCTAGCTGCCTGAAGACTACCCTACAGCTTATACAAAGTGGTAAGTTCTCTTTATTGTTCAGACTACTTTGATGTGTTTTTTTTTTTCCCTCTTGTACCTTAAAACACCCTAGTTGAAATGCTAACTGATGGAGTAAAGCTGAGGATAATTTTGCCTGAGCTGTAAACTACTAAGTGGGGCACTTATAGAGTCATGATAGTAACTCAGGAGATTATGAATGTGTGGTGGAAGACATCTGCAAACCACCAAGTTGAGTTAGGGTGACTAGGTTATAGATTCCTGATATAGTTGCAAGGAGGCAAACTAGAACATGGTCTTAACTAGCTGAGTTAAAAATGAGTCAACCAAAATGCACATATACAAAGAAAGAATGTGTTATCAGAGGGATATGAGCAGCCTGGGACCTATAACTGGTGTTTCTTCAGGAAAAAGTATTTTCAGTGGTTATCCAGTATTATTCATGCATCTGAATAGAGTCATAAGCACTCTCACCTCCCAAATAATATATTAGAATTTCCAAATAGTCATCAAGCCTGTCTATCTTTTTTTGTTTGGAATCTATGCTTTCCAAACAATTTTTAGAAAAATAGAACTAGTATACACTCACTAGAAAGAAATATCTTCCAGTGTAATTTTTCCTTTTGGAAGAGCAGCTATAAAATTAATGCTAAAACTTAGGCATATCAAAACAAAGTCAGTTATTAGTTTTTCAAGTGATTAGTTTCAAAATACTAATTACTTACAGTGCATTAGAGGAATAGTAATATTTGTCACCAACTAACAAGCTAGTACTTCTAGACATTGTATCCTTGTGAAATATAAACTTCAATAATTTTAATAATGATTTAGTAAATTGGACTCACATTGTTACAACTCTGACTTGGCAATAGGTATATTCATCACCACCACCATCATCGTCATCATCACCACCATTTTTAATGCTAGGAGAGGGTTTATGGTGGTGGTAGAAAAAGACATATATAATTATCTTTTCTGTTATATGTGCCTTATGCACTTTTACATCATATCACAATACACGGCATATATTGTGTTCAATAAGGGCTTCCCTGACGGCTCAGGTAAAGAATCTGCCTGCAATGCAGGAAGCCTAGGTTTGATCCCTAGGTTAGGAAGATCCCCTGGAGAAGGGAATGGCAATCCACTCCAGCATTCTTGCCTGGGAAATCTAATGGACAGAGGAGCCTGGTGGGCTACAGTCCCTGGGGTTGCAAAGAGTCAAACATGACTAAGGGACTAAACCACTACCACCACCATTGGGTCTAATAAGTATTTGAAAATTATTTGGATGGATGAGTTAACGGATGAGTGATGAAAATGAAAGCATGGATAAACCAGGATCAAACCAAAGCAAAACTGAATCTTAATACATAGAAATACAAAATTATAAAATGTCTTTATGTGTATCACCAGGTTTAATCTGCACATCATGTAAGGTCATTATTATCCATATTTCATAGATGACAATGAGGTTTGATGAGACTGACACAAGAATGCAAGATAGTAATTAAGTGGACTCGAGTAAAACTAGTTGCATTGAATCCTAGCCTTACTTACACTTACTAATTGGACCAATGCCACAGCTCTCTCATCTGTAAATGGGTAAAAATAATGAAATCTATTTCATAATTCTGTTTGAAAGGTAAAAGATAAAATTCATGTAAATGCTGAGGACGATGTCAAGGATGTAATAAACATTAAATAAATTTAGCAATCATTATTTTGCGACTGAGTGCCTTGTATTATGGTCTTCCCAGGTGGTGCTAGTGGTAAAGAGCCCACCTGCTAATGCAGGAGATGTAAGAGATGCAGATTCAATCCCTGGGTTGGGAAGATCCCCTGGAGGAGGGCATGGCAACCTACTCCCATATTCTTGCCTGGAGAATCCCATGGGCAGAGGAGACAGGCAGGCTGCAGTCCATGGTAGCAAAGCTTTGAATATGACTGAAGTTACTTAGCATGCACACCTTGTATTACGTTGCAAGTTATTGTTTTAATCAAAGCTTTAGTAAAGAGTGATATTTTGAAACTAAAATGGTATCTCATGGAAATAAAGCGTTGCTGACTCTGGACATGCAATAAAAATCATCAGGAGTCTATTGTATCTTGCTCTCCTTATGGCCATATATTCTCTAATTTTTGGTTCTCTTGGTATGTCTATTCCATTGCTTCTCTCTGCAAAAGGAATCTCTCTTCATGTCAACTGTAGAAAATAGCAAAGTGGTGGTCTCAGCTTTACTTTTATGTATCCTTTCAGTTTAAGCACCGACCAATCGCTACCCAGAATTTCTGTGTCTTTAGGCTGAATTTTTTAGTGTGAGAATCCCACTGACTTTTACCACTTAGACTAATTGTCTCTCCACTCAGACTAATCAAACGATTATAAAGTCCCAATACGAACACAAAGACCTACTCCTGGGGTCTTTTTTTTTTTTTTTTCCTTAGGGAGGGCAATAGTAGAAAGCTGGGAAGTTCCCCCAAAGCTTGACTTTGTTTATTTATTTTTTTAGGTAAAGGCATTCCTTTTATTTAAATTAATTAATTTATTATTTTACTTTACAATATTGTATTGGTTTCTCCATACATTGACTTGAATCCTTCATGGGTGTACATGTGTTCCCCATCCTGAACCCCCTCCCACTTCCCTCCCCATCCCATCCCTCTGGGTCATCCCAGTGCACCAGCCCTGAGCACCCTGTCTCATGCATTGAACCTGGACTGGCAATTCATTTCACATATGATAATTTACATGTTTCAATGCCATTCTCCCATATCATCCCACCCTCGCCCTCTCCCACAGAGTCCAAAAGACTGTTCTATACATCTGTGTCTCTTTTGCTGTCTTGCATACAGGGTTATTGTTACCATCTTTCTAAATTCCATATATATGTGTTAATATACTGTAATGGCCTTTTTCTTTCTGGCTTACTTCACTCTGTATAACAGGCTCCAGTTTCATCCACCTCATTAAAATTGATTCAAATGAATTCTTTTTAACGGCTGAGTAATATTCCATGGTGTATATGTACCACAGCTTCCTTATCCATTTGTCTGCTGATGGGCATCTAGGTTGCTTCCATGTCCTGGCTATTATAAACAGTGCTGCGATGAGCATTGGGGTGCACGTGTCTCTTTCAGATCTAGTTTCCTCAGTGTGTATGCCCAGGAGTGGTATTACCGGGTCATATGGCAGTTTTATTTACAGTTTTTTAAAGAAATCTCCACACTGTTCTCCATAGCGGCTGTACTAGTTTGCATTCCCACCAACAGTGTAAGAGGGTTCCCTTTTCTCCACACCCTCTCCAGCATTTATTGCTTGTAGACTTTTGGATAGCAGCCATCCTGACTGGCGTGTAATGGTACCTCATTGTGGTTTTGATTTGCATTTCTCTGATAATAAGTGATGTTGAGCATCTTTTCATGTGTTTTTTAGCCATCTGTATGTCTTCTTTGGAGAAATGTCTGTTTAGTTCTTTGGCCCATTTTTTGATTGGGTCTTTATTTTTCTGGAATTGAGCTGCAGGAGCTGCTTGTCTATTTTTGACACTAATTCTTTGTCCATTGCTTCATTTGCTATTATTTTCTCCCATTCTGAAGGCTGTCTTTTCACCTTGCTTATAGTTTCCTTTGTTGTGCAGAAGCTATTAATTTTAATTAGGTCCCATTTGTTTATTTTTGCTTTTATTTCCAATATTCTGGGAGGTGGGTCATAGAGGATCCTTCTGTGATTTATGTCGGACAGTGTTTTGCCTATGTTTTCCTCTAGGAGTTCAATAGTTTCTGGTCTTACATTTAGATCTTTAATCCATTTTGAGTTTATTTTTGTGTATGGTGTTAGAAAGTGTTCTAGTTTCAGTCTTTTGTAAGTGGTTGACCAGTTGTCCCAGCACCACTTGTTAAACAGATTGTCTTTTCTCCATTGTATATTCTTGCCTCCTTTGTCAAAGATAAGGTGTCCATAGGTGCATGGATTTATCTCTGGGCTTTCTCTTTTGTTCCATTGATCTTGACTTTAGTGAATGATAGATTGGGTGCTGAAAACCAAATTGACTTCCTCGTCACCATTCTGATGCAAAATAACTCCTTTGTCATTTGACTCCATTCTGACTTTATATACTCCTGTCTAACCTTCTGGAATGCATTTTTAAAAATTGAAATATAGCTGATTCACAATGTTGTATTAGTTCCAAGTGTATAGCAGAGTGATTCTAATATATAAATATATATATTCTTTTTCAGATTCTTTTCCCTTACAGGTTATTACAAAATACTGAGTATAGTTCCCTGTCCGACACAGTAGGTTCTTATTTGTTATCTATTTTATATAGAGTAATGTGTATATGTTAATCCCAAACTCCTAATTTATCCCTCCATTTCCCTCCTTTGGTTACCGTAGGTTTGTTTTCTATGTCTGTGCATCTATTTCTGTTTTGTAAATAAGTTAATTTGTATCTTTTTTTTTTTTTTAGATTCCACATATAAATGATATCATATGAAATTTGTCTTTCTCACTTACTTTAGATAATCTCTAGGTCCATCCATGTTGCTGCAAATGGTATTATTTCACTTGCTTTTTATGGCTGAGTAGTATTCCATTGTGTATGTGTGTGTGTGTGTATATGTTGTTGTTCAGTTGCTAAGTTGGATCTGATTCTTTTTGGCCCCATAGACTGTAACAGGCCAGGCTTCCCTGTCCTTCACTATCTCCCGAAGTTTGCTCAGACTCACGTCCATTGAGTCAGTGATGCCATCCAATTAAATATATACCACATCTTTTGTGTCCATTTTTCTGTTGATGGGCAGTTAGTTTGTTTCCATGGGTTGGCTATTGTAAATAGTACTGCTGTGAACATAGGGGTTTGTATATCTTTTTGAAGTCCAGTTTTCTCCAGATATATACCCAGTAACTGGATTGGTAGATCATAAGACCACTCTATTTTTAGCTTTTGGAACTCCTGTTTTTGATGGAACAGACACAGTAAAAGATCAGCAGCTTTCCTTCAGTGGTTCAGAGAGAATCCTGTGCTTCTGTCAGAGAGCTCAGATCTTACTACCTACATCGTTCAGCTTCTGCGTTGGTGCTGAATCAAGGCAACATCTTGAAAAGCTGATTTCTGCCCTTCATGGACTCATCTTCAGGTGAGCCCCACCACCTCTCTTCTCCCACTGTTTCTATTGTTACCTTGACACCCCTTGAAAAAGTAATAAACCGGATCTATCATTATTCATGAAGATGTAGTAGCAATGTGGTTTTCTCTACCTAGGAATAACTTTTCTTTTCTTTTCATTTTCATAGATTCCTACATTATTAATATGCTTACATTGAGGAACATGAAGTCAAGAATTTGACCTGTTATTATAATCATTCTAAAGGCATCTTTTGCCAAAACTTGAGTAAAAAGCAAGTTTGATACCCACCTAGAGTGCATATTTTAATTTCATTGGAAAAAGAATCTGGTAGACTCTTTAACCATGTGGCTTCTCAGGTGGTGCTGGTGGTAAAGAACCCGCATGCCAATACAGGAGACATAAGAGATGAGGGTTTGATTCCTGAGTTGGGAAGATTCCCCTGGAGAAGGGCATGACAACCCACTCCAATGTTTTTGCCTGGAGAATCCCATGGACAGAGGAGATTGGCGGGCTACAGTCCATGAGGTTGAAAAGAGCAGGACATGACTGAAGCGACTTAGCAGGCAGGCACATGAAAACTTAAGGTGCGGATTTTATTTGGGTCCCAGAGGTTTATCCTTATACAGGAACCAGCAGTATTGTTTTCAACTATTCTGATGGATTAATTTTCTATTCAAATGACTACCTGCCTGTGAATATTACTGATTTGATTTTTTTTTCTCTTCATTGGCCAATTGTTCCAACAAACTGTTAGAAATGTGTTAGTCTTTTAGTGTTGTGTAAAGAAAAACAATGTGAAATCTTTCCGCACCTACTCTACTGGAGGAGTGAATCATTGCCTTAATCATAAACACCAGGATGTTCATCGAGACAGTAAGGAAATGAAAAAGCTTGAGGGGAAAAAATGAGGGAAAAAACAAACTCTTTAAAATTGTTTACTTTATCAAACTAGAAATGGCAAAATAGTCAACTCATATTTTAAAAGGAAAATATCCCCAGTCATTCTAATCTAAACCTCCAGACTTAGAAAACTAGGCAAAACGAGCGTGAGTCAATAGGTCCAGTCTTTGAGATAGTTAAATACATGAACAATTAAAAAGGAAAAGAGACAAATGGTATGTCAAGCTTTTGGCTCCAGTTTTTACATCTCATTTATGTCTCTTCTGATTTTGATTCCTATGTAGCCTTCAATCATAGCTTATCTCAGACATGGACTTTAGTAAAATGAAATACTTGGAGTTGCTCACATGTATTATCTCTTTGTGCTGTTTTAGGCTCTTGGTACAGTCACTATATTTGCTGTGTTATTAAATCTGATGGGCTTTTCTTTTTTTAATTCCTCTCATTACTTGATCTCTCAACAGTATTTGACACGATTGTTGACATGGTTGTACATGCCTTCCTTCTTGAAACATTCCTCTTCCCTGGCTTCTGTGACTCACTGCTCTTTCATATTCCCTCCTACTCCGGCTGCTCTTTCTTGGCATCCTACCTAAACCGACCAGCTTCGATCAGATCTTCAAATGTTGGAGCCAAATTCTGAGTCTTCTTTTCTTCTCACTCTACTGTACTCCCCTAGATGAATCGGTGACTCTGATTATCATGAATTCTCTCAAATTTACAGTTTTCCCCCAACCAAGCCCTAACGCCTCTGTCAGGTTATGTAGCAAATCCTGTAGACTGTGTGGCTTAAACAACAGACATTTATCCCTCATGGTTTTGGAGGCTTGAAAGTCCAAGATCAAGGTGCCCACAGATCTGATGTCTGATGGTCTATTTCCTGGCTTATAGATGGGTGCCTTTCTACTGTATCCTCATACAGTGGGAGAGAGTGCTCTTGTATCTTCTTGAAAGATCCATAATACTATCATAAGGCTCCAAACTCATGACCTAATTGCTTCCAAAAGGCCCCTGCTCCAAATACCATCACAGTGGGGATTAGGTTTCAACATAAGAATTTAGGGAGGAGGCACACACCAAGGTTCTGCACATCACCTAGTATATCCAGTTGCCTTCTTAAAACCTCCAGTGAGATATTCATCAGGCACTTTTGTTATTGCTCTTGTTGCACTAATATGTTACTATTTTGCACAAGAGCTTTTTGTTTTATTTTCTAGTAGCTATATTTCTTAAATTGAAGTATAGTTGATGTACAATATTGTGTTAATTTCTACTCTACAGCAAAATGTTTCAGTTTTATACACACACACACATATGTACATTCTTTATCATATTCTTTTCCAATATGGCTTATCATGGAATGATATGGAATATAGCTCCATGGAATATAGTTACCTGTGCTATACAGTAGGACTTCATTTATCCATTCTCTGTACAATAGTTTGCATCTATTAATCCCAAGCTCCCAACCCATGCCTCCCCTACTCAACCGCCCTCTTGGCAACCGCAAGTCTGTTCTCTATGTCTGTGAATTTGTTTCTGTTTCATAGATAAGTTTATTTGAGTCATATTTTATATTCCACAATATAGGTGACATCACATGGTATTTGTCTTTTTCTTTCTGACTTACTTCACTCAGTATGATAATCTCTAGGTGTACCATTTCATTCTTATACTCTATTCTGAATAAGAATCTATTTTATATATGTGCCATATCTCCTTTATTCTTCATTTTAATACAGCTTTCTGAACCCAACTCCCTCGTTAGAATTCAGGGATGACCAGGGATCAAATGAGTTCCACATATCCTTTACTTTTATCACCCCCCTCATGTTCATACCTAATTAACTTCTGTACATAGCAGATCGGCAGATGCTGGGGGATAGAGTAATTTCAGAGTCAGCCAAATTTATAGGAATCTTGAAGAAGTGACTTGATGCTTTATCTCCTTTAGTCTGGACAAGATCTGGCAGCTTTCATCAAAGAACCTTGCAGTGAGCATCAAAAGGTGATGGGTGTGAGTCATGGTGAGAATTCATTCAGACACAGAGCTCTTCAGAGGAAAGACAGCAACGGCTTACAGGAGTATAAGCTTATACCTCTCTGTTTCCCTAAAGAACCAAGGAGGACCTGAAAGATGGTGAAGTCCTTGAGATCTGTGAGGTGTGGGAGCAGGCACGCTTCATTTGAGAAGAATGGAAAGCAGCAGGATTTTACCAACAGGAGGTGATGACCAGCTTGTTGTACTGACACCCCCCCCCCCCATAGGGCAGATGATCACCCCGACCTCCAGGTCTAACCCCAGTAGGCCAACAAAGATTCTGTCTCTGAGGGAATCCAGCGATTACAGAGAGGGAGAAACATCAACACAAAGAACATGGCTCACAAAGACTTGCTGTGAGAAATGAAAAAAGAGCCATTTAAGGTGGAAATTCAAGATTTTCAGGAGCTAAAAGAAATAGAATTTTTTGAACTCACAGAATATAGCCTTTGACACTGAAGACGATTACTGCTGCTGTTTAGTTGCTAAGTCATGTCTGACTCTTTATGACCCCATGGACTGTAGCCTGCCAGACTTCTCTGTCCGTGAGATTTCCCAGGCAAGACTATTGAAGTGGGTTGCCATTTCCTTCTCCAGGGGATCTTCCCAACCCAGGGATTGAACCTGCATCTCCTGCCTGGCAGGCAGATTCTTTACTACTGAGCTACCTGGGAAGCCCGAGGATGATTACTATGAGACAGACTTAAATTAGTTGCCTGAAAAATATTGAGGGAATATTGAGGAAAAGTTAAGAGAATTTGAGGCTAGATACTGAGACCTAAGTACATGCATTAAAAGAATATCAGAAGCAGAAAGAGAAAGAACTTTAAAATTTTGGTAAATAATTTGACATGTTGAGCTACCTTTATATTTCCCTTCATATTTTAAGCTAGTATTATGTTAAGATTATATGGATATACGAATAGAAAAACACATTTAAGAAAAAGCAAGGAGGCCAAAGGGCTTCCCAGGTGGCACTGGTGGTCAGGAACTTGCCTGCCATTGCAGGAGAAATGAGAGACATAGGTTCGATCCCTGGGTCAGGAAGATCCCCTGGAGGAGGACATGCAATCCGTGCCACTGTGCTTGCCTGGAGAATCCCGTGGACAGGGGAGCCTGGCGGGCTGCAGTCCATGGGGTCCCAAAGAGTGGAGTGAAGTAACATGCACGCACACGTGAGGAGGCCAAAATAGCTGGAGGACAGTGAGGGACTCGGTGTGAAAGAGGGGGTTGCAGATGCAGTGTGATTTGGGATCACCTAAGAACTCATGAGTTATTCTATAGACTTCCACTCAGAGTGATGGGGCAGCCTCGGGAGGGTTTTAACAAGGGGTTGATGTAGTCTAATTTATGTTTTAACAGGCCTCCTCTGGCTCATGGACTGAGAATAAATTGTAGGAGAGCAAGGGCAGAAGCAAGGAAACAAGTTAGGAGGCTATTGAAATAATTCAGGAAAGAGACAAAAGGCTACTGTCATCATTCAAGCTTGAACAATGATTTGGAGTTGGCAAAAATCTGGTCAGATGCTGAAGAGAGAGCTGGAAAGCTATTCTGATTGATTGGGTGTGCAATGGGAGCTAGAGATAATCATTCAAGGGACTCCAAGTTCTTTCCCCCAAAAGAAAGACTGTTGGAAGAACAAGCTGGTGGGAAAATCAGGGGCTAATTTACATATTATTCATTTTTAGGTGTCTAATAGACTTTCCTGGTGCCACCGGAACATTGATCCTGGGTTTTCACCAACCCAGAATCTGCCAAAGTCTCTCACATCTTCCTTTTATGTCTTCTCACTACCTACCCCTCTAGCTCAGGCAGCTCCCTCTATTGGAGGAGGGTGGGGAAGAGAAAAACCTGTTTTGCTCCAATACATTCTGCCTTTCCTCACAAAATTTCCACTTATCTCTCCATAAATAATCCAAGATCTCCTAAGCACTTAAACCTTTGGGGAGAAAACCCACAAAGACTTTTAGGTACTTTGGCTAGTGCCTCACAACTTTCTTCTCTGGAGGAAATGAAGAATATCACTCAAAATGTTCTCTAGACCCATTAATATTACTTAGCATGCATTAAGGGCATATTCTATTCCAAACCTGTGCATTATTTTATTTAATTATCTCTATAAATCCTTGATTGAATTTTGCTAGTGGCACTTACTACTCTGTGAGTTTTGGAAATCTTCCTGTTAGTTAAGTCTCATTTTCCTGGATGATTAACTAGATGGAATATTTATCTTCTTAGCACTGGCATGAGAATGATATGTGAACTGAGTCTAAAACACCTAGCAGGTCCTCTAGCTTATTAATTCTCTAGCTTATTTCTGGCAAAAGTTAAGTTTCTTAAATGAAGTATAATATGTGTGTGTGTGTGTGTGTGTGTGTGTGTGCATATGTGTGTGTTAGTTGCTCAGTCATGTCTAACTCTTTGCAACCCCATGGACAACAACCTTCCAGGTTCCTCTGTCCATGGAATTCTCCAGGCAAGAGTATTGGAGTGGGTAGCCATTTCCTTCTCCAGGGGATCTTCCTGACCCAGTGATCAACTTGGGTCTCCTGCAGGTCTCTTGCTGGCAGGGAAGCCCAAAGTGTTATATAGATACAGATAATACTTTTAATTAGGAGAAAGGTAATTGTAGAGATGAATTCTCAGCATCCCTATTATTTCAGGATAGTTTGAGAAACAAAAAAATAAACACTGGGAAAGGTCACATGATAAATGACAGTTTAATGCAACAGTCCAGAGAAGGTGGCAGTCAAGCTCAGATAAAAACAGGTAGGATTGAGGTACTTGAATAGATGATGGAGAACTTTTGGATATAGGCCATTGAGTAAACCAAGATGTGGGGACAGAATTGTGGATGATTTCTTGGGGAATAATGGATAGATAATTTGACTCAGGTAGTGTTTTCAAAGAAAGAAACAGTTGCACATGAGGTTTAGAAATAGTAACGGGGACCAGATAATCGTTATCATCTAATTCTGGGTGAAAGGTTTGGAACTTTCCTTAGTGGGAAATAGCGTAGTTACCAAAAGCTCTTGAATCAAAGATTTGCTCATAGAACACATATGGATAAAGTAACTGCCATACTCAAAACTTTGCATTAATTATGCAAAGAGATATCATGGAAGTTTATTTTGGCTATGATGATTCAGTTTGGTTGGTTGGAGTAAGGAATGGAAACAGGGATCCCTGTCAGGAATCGTATAAGAGGTGAGATTAGAGATGATTAGGGCTGAGCTAGGATGCTGACAGTGACCACTAAAAACAGAAGAGTAGGGACTTCCTTGGTGGTCCAGTGGTTAAGAATCCACCTTGCAATGAAGGGGACTATTTCAACCCTTGGTCAGAGAACTAAGATCCCACATGCCAAGGAGTATGTGGCATGTGGCTCTCTCAAGCCACAACTAGACAGCCCCAAGCACTGCAATGAAGATCCTGCATGACACAGCTAAGATCCCACGCAGCCAAATTAATTAATTAAGTAATTTTACAAGGGAAGAGTAGCTTAGAGGCACCAAAGAGCAAAAAGTGCCAGCACCTGTAGAATGAATGGACATAGGGGGAGAGAAGGGGGACAAGGTGTGTGGGAGGTTATTTCAAGATGCTCGGTTTAAGTGATTTGAGAATCATGATGCCATGGACAGAAAAAGGGAAGTTGGAAGGAAATGGTTTGGAGAGGGAGAAAATGAACTCTTTATGAGGTAGCAGGTGTCCATCACAGATGATAATTCAGAATGGAACCACAGAGTTCTCTTTCTATCCCATCTCTGAGTGCTTTCAATCAGATAATAAAGAAGGACTTATAAACTAATGAGAAAAACAACTTGTATATTGTTTGGCTTGCTTATAAGTTAATATCAGGATTTGTATTATTACCTAAATGTATTACTTTAAAACAATACATTTATTTTCAAAGCACATTTCATCACCTTCTAAATTTCAGCTAAGCATACTAATTCCAGATGATGATTCATAAGGTCTAAGAAATGCCACTGCAATATTGGTCATCCCTCCCACCCATCGTCACCTCCGTGAGTCAGATCTGACCAGTGAGTATACACTGGGTTTTACACGCATACGTTTAATGAAACGACAGAAATCCCTGGGAAGGGGTCCTAAGGATCATGTGGGATTTGGAGGGAATCTTAATGATTATCAAGTGTTGGCCCATACCAGCGGCTTTGTGTTTTGGTTTTGTAAGTTCATGGTTTTTTGTTTTGGGTCTAGATGGGTTTCAGTGATAGAATTCCCTTCTAAGCACATTACATTTGACTGACTATAGCTTCTCCTTCTGTGAGGTTTCCTCCCCTTGTTCATGGCCCCTGTCTGGTTCTACTCTGCCAAACTACAGGATTCTTATTAGCCCCAAATCCCCCAACTGTGATTTGCCCCTCTACACATGCCTAATGAACTATTCAGTTATTACAGTCCCAACAGAGAAATAGCCATGTCAGAGATGCCTCTTTCAAAGGGACAGAGGAAAAGTAAGATAAAGGGAATAAAAATCTTTACCCCTTTCAGAGGCATTTTAATAGTTCTTTAACAGTCTTTTCTTGATGTATGCATAGCACTCAGAAAAGCTATAGCAAACCTAGACAGCATAGTCAAAAGCAAGAGACATCACTTTCCTGACAGTTCTGTATAGTCAAAGCTATGGTTTTTCCAGTAGTCAAGTACAGATGTGAGAGTTGGACCATAAAGAAGGCTGAGCATGGAAGAATTGATGCTTTTGAATTGTGGTGCTAGAGAAGATGCTTGAGAGTCCCTTGGACTGCATGGGGATCAAACCAATCAACCCTAAAGGAAATCAACCCTGAATATTCATTGAAAGGACTGATGCTGAACCTGAAGCTCCAATCGGCCACCTGATATGGAGAGCTGACTTACTGGAAAAGACCCTCATGCTGGGAAACATTGAGGGCAGGAAGAGAAGGGGGCAACAGAGGATGAGACGGTTGGATAGCATCACCAACCCAATGAACATGATTTTGAGCAAACTCCTGGAGATAGTGAAGGACAGGGAAGCCTGGCATGCCACAGACCATGAGGTCACAAAGAGACACGACTCAGTGACTGAACAACAACAACAACATTTTGAGAAGGAAGAAAACATTTTTTGTTTGTGAAAAAAACCACAAAGAGCAAAATATATTTGCATCCTGTTATCTTGCCTCTTTAGCTTCTCTAAGAGGTCAGGGTATAAGTAACTCAGTAACTTTAGTGTGGGGAGTGCTTTGAGTTTGTTATAAGTGGCAACAGGTGGAAACATGCTGTAGCAATTGGACTGGGTATAACCCTGCCCCTTAAATTTCTAATAGAAATTCCATATGTACATGTGATCACTTTAAATGTGGTGGGATTTTTGCATGTCTCTGAGACAGCCTGAGAGAAGAGATAAATTATATATTTTATGATTTTTTTTAAAAAAGATAAAATTTAGTCTTAATTTGATTTAGAATGAGGGATAGGATGGGGAAAATACTGTTTTTCAGCTTCATGGTCATATGATTTAGAAATGCCACGCCATGTGGATCTAAAAGCTTTACCAAAATGATTATTTCACTTTTTTCACGTTGGTTAACTTGGGCTGAATGATTTTTTTGTTGGTTTCTGCCTCCCACCCTTTCCCTGGGATTCTAGGGCCAAATGTAAAAAGAAAACTAAGTTCCGAATTAGGATATAAAAGGGAAAAAATGCAGATAGGTTCCTGGCACCCTCTGCCTTGGAAATTCAAGCCAGGGAGTGCTTTGCATTTTGTTCAGAATATTTGGAAGTGGACCTAAATTTCAGAGATGCCTACCTCTGGGAACCAAAGCACCAGGCAAAGGAATCTGCCAATACTCGGGAACGACTCTGCCTGGAGCCAACAATGTTTTTCCTGTGGAATGGTGAGGGTTGCTCAGAGTTGCCCACCCACATCGCCAACTCCCACGCACAGCACTGCAAACTTATTTCTGAGACCCGAACAGAATCAAAACCGGGCAGGGCCCTTTTCTTTGGCAGAGTTGAAAACACATGATGAGGTGCTTTCTGGCTTTTGGAAGCAGCGAGGCTTGGTGATTTACAGCTGATCTAAGATTGGGAACAGGCTCATCTTTTGGATGGAGGGCATAAACTGTGTCCTGTCTGTAAGCAGAAGGCCTGACAGCCAAGGGTGAGGGCTGAAGACAGCGGGCAAAAAGAGTGTTGTCTGGTTGTTTGGCTTGGATCGAATTGGCACTGGGACTCCGAATCGGCACCGGGACCCCGAGAGCAGTTTGTCTTCTGGTGCCTCGGTTTCCCAGTGCATAAAGTCCTTGTGTCTCTGAGAGATGCCTGGGAAGTAAAGCATGGCTTCAATTTCACCTCCGTTTGTTGCTTCTTTTTGCTTCCTGTTTACTCTTTTCCTCTGCATCCTAGTTTGGCTTTAGAGGTTTATTTTTAGGAGGGAAACAAGGAACCACATGAAACAAAAGGATGAGGAAAGGTGTGGTGCCAAGTTTCGAACCCACTCAACCTTGTGGGTTTGGAGTTTTCAAGCAACCTCTTGCCTCTTGAGTTTTCAGTTTGTTTATTCTTGGCAAACATGCAGCTTCCTGTTTTTAAGAAAAACAGCTTATAAAAAAGCTTGAAAAATCTTCTTGGACATCAAAACACCCTTCCCAAATAATATTGTGATGATTTATCATGTAAATGAGTCAAAACAATGTGAGCAACATTTCCTATAAAGTATGTGTGGGTTTTAAAAATTAAGGGGATAGTGCTTAGCTAAACATACTTGGGTTATAGAAGATCAAAAGCATTGGAAAACCAGCTTGAGATGTTTGCTGAGTCTAAAATGAGGCCAATCCAACCACTCTCAGCTGAAATGCAAGCAAACAATTTATTATTAAAAGAGCTCATGGATGTGATTACTCTTCAGTCTCTGGGTTTGTGACTCTTGCAACCAAAATAATCCCCAGAAAGTGATTGTACTAATGTTCTTGAGTAAGCCTGGGACCAGAGCTCCTGGCCCATGTATGAAGGTGAGGCAGGACTCAGGATCCAGCATCTCAGCCTCCAGGCCCATTCATTCTCAGGTTCAAGGGCTCACCTTGGAGACATGATAGTCTCATCACTGCTAATCTGAAGTGAGTTTTTTTTGTCGGACAAGAACATATTTGTCAGCTCTCAGACTCCTAATTCAAATCTCTATGTCTACTTCTAGATTCAGAAGCTGAGAAAGCTAATATTCTACTGGATGGATGATGACTCTGATATGTAATTTCTCCCATTTGGGATTCTGTATGCCCATGGATATACTGGGAAGTACCCCACATCCACGTTATCTCCAAGAACATCTCCTATACAACATCCATAGTGACAATTGCAGAGGGTCAACAGATTTAGGTTTTGAGCCAATCTGCAGATTTGATTAAGCATCTGCTATAGATGCATTATTATAATAGGTAAAATTCTGAATAAAAACATGAAGGCGTCTTCTGACCTTGAAGAAGCTGGAATCTAGCTGAGAGAATTCTGTGACAGTAACAATAAGAGACTGTGTGATAGAATCTCATGGAGAGTATCTAGAAAAATCTAGAATTTTCAGATGGGAGAGAAATTTCTCTCTTGAGAATAATCACAATCCTTTTGGAATATATGGCATTGAAAATAGGAAGGAGGGGTGAAGTTTAAGCATTTAAAAGGAATAAATTATAGTCAAAATCATAAAGAAGTGAAGCACATGGCAAGTTATTGAAAAGGTTTGAAAAAGCTGGACTAAAGGTCAGTAAAATGATTTCCAACTGTGTTCCTCTGAATAATGTATGACCCTGGAGGAAGGAAGTTATATGATTTAATTTATCTGGGAAGTTTGTGTCAAAACTAACATCCAAAAAATTGCAGGACTTTGGGGTCATGTTTAACAGACTTCTCTCCAAGAGAAGGCATAAAAATGCAATCCATTGGACAGAGATATGTAGCAAAAAGACAGTATTACTAGATTGGCAGATTAGAAAACTCTGGTAGTTGAAGGAGTTATTGTAGACTTCACTAGCTTTAATATGTAATTTGACATTATTTGTTCTTAAGCAGAGTGCCTGGCACAGACACAATAAATTTTTGTTTTTGTTATAGTTGCGTTACTTGGACAAGGAGTTTGACAAAGACGTCCATGGTATTTTTGTAGACAAAGTAAATACACACCATTTGAATGACCTAAACAATGAAAGGGCTTTGTAATGAGTTGAATGGCTAGGTTTAGAGAGTACTCACAGCAGATGCTGTGAACTCAAAAGGGAAACTTTAATCTTGTGCCAAGAGCTTTAATCATCATCTTTAACCTAGTCAACATATTAATTGATGACTTTTTAAAAACTTTTTATTTTATATTGAAGTATAGTTGATTAACAACTTTGTGATAAAAGTGATTCAGTTATACATATACATGTATCTATTCTTTTTCAAGTTATTTTCCCATTTAAATTATTACATAATACTGAACAGAGTTCCATGTATTATACAGTAGGTCCCTGTCAATTATCCATTTTAAATATAACAGTATGTACGTATCCACCCCAAACTCCCTAACTATCCTTTCTCCCTTGTAATCATAAGTTCTTTTTCTAAGTCTGAGTCTGCTTCTGTTTCATAAGTAAGTTCATTTGTAACATTTCTTTTAGATTTTGCTTATAAGTGACAACATGGTATTGCTCTTTGTCATTTTGACTTCCTTCACTTAGTATGACAATCTCTAGGACTATCCATGTTGCTGCAAATGACATCATTTCATTCTTTTCAGTGGCTGAGCAATATTCCATTGTATAAGTGGCCACGTCTTCTTTATCCATTCCTCTGTCGATGCACATCTGTTGCTTCCATACCTTGGCTGTTGTTATAAAGAGTGCTGCATAGAACATTGAAGTGCATGATGTATCTTTTAAAATTATGTTTGTTTGTTTTTTTCTGGATATGTAAGTCCAGGAGTGGGATTACAGGGTCATATGGTTGCTCTCTTCTTAGTTTTTTAAGGAAACTCCACACTGTTTTCCATATTGGCTGAACCAATTTACAACCAAGAGTGTTAATTGATAATAATGTATGCTGCTGCTAAGTCGCTTCAGTCGTGTTCGACTCTGTGCGACCCCATAGATGGAAGCCCACCAGGCTTCCCCATCTGTGGGATTCTCCAGGCAAGAACATTGGAGTGGGTTGCCATTTCCTTCTCCAATGCATGAAAGTGAAAAGTGAAAGTGAAGTTGCTCAGTCGTGTCTGACTCTCAGTGACCCCATGGACTGTAGCCTACCAGGCTCCTCCGTCCATGGGATTTTCCAGGCAAGAGTACTGGAGTGGGGTGCCATTGCCTTCTCTGGATAATAATGTATAAAAGTGTGTTAATCAAATTTGCAGATCATGGGAAGCTGGGAAAGTGAGTTGTATTGGTTCACAGGATCTTAATACAATAGTCTCAACGGACCGAATAATGGTCTAAAAATATATAGAAAGGAAAAAATATAGTCATGTTTGAACCTTAAAATCAACCCACATAGAAAAAAGCAAGAGGGGCTTTTCCAGGAATAAAGTAGAAAAAGACTTAAGGGGTTTGTAGAAGACGATAAGCTAAATATCTGGGAACAAGTAAAGGTGGTTCATGGAAAGTATAATGTAATTTCAGGATGTATCAATAGATATATGGCATATAAATTAAGGGAAAGGGGACTCCTATTTGATCTGCACAGGTCATATCACACATTGTAACATTTAGTGCATGCAATATTTGTAAGAGATGAAGACTAATTAGAGCTAACTGAAGGTCTATGACCCAAATGGGCTGTAGACTTTAATAAAAATAACCCACCCACAAATAATAGGGGCACTGGGAATTTTTAGTCTGGTGAAGAGAAGATTTAAGAGAGGGTAAGGCTAAGATCATGGCATCTGGTCTCATCACTTCATGGCAAATAGATGGAGAAACAATGGAAACAGTGACAAACTTTATTTTCTTGGGCTCCAAAATCATTGCAGATGGTGACTGCAGCCATGAAATTAAAAGATGCTTCTTCCTTGGAAGAAAAGCTATAAGAAACCTAGACAGCATATTAAAAAACAGAGACATTACTTTGCCAACAAAGGTCAGTCTAGTCAAAGCTATGGTTTCTCCAGTAGTCATGTATAGATGTAAGAGTTGGATCATAAAGAAAGCTGAGCACCGAAGAACTGATACTTTTGAACTGTGGTGTTGGAGAAAACTCTTGAGAGTCCCTTGGACTGCAAGGAGATCCAACCAGTCAATCCTAAAGCATATCAGTCCTGAATATTCACTGGAAGGACTGATGCTGAAGCTGAAGCTCGTATACTTTGGCCACCTGATGCAAAGAACTGACTCATTTGAAAAGACCCTGATGCTGGGAAAGATTGAAGGTGGGAGAAGGGGACAACAGAGGATGAGATGGTTGCATGGCATCACCTACTCAGTGAACATGAGTTTGAGCAAGCTCCAGGAGCTGGTGATGGACAAGGAAGCCTGGCGTGCTTCAGTTCATGGGGTTGCAAAGAGTCGGACATGACTGAGCGACTGAATTGAACTGAAGGCAAACTGTATTCAATTATTTGGTGGTCTTGCATTTGAAAGAGATTTGGTTTCTATAAAACCAGATGGTAGAATTAGGGCCAATAGTTCTATGACAATTCTTTTCATCAACGTGTGCATGCATGTGCATGCTAAGTTGCTTCAGTCATGTCAGACACTTTGTGACCCTATGGACTGTAGCCTGTCAGCGATCCATGAGATTCTCCAGGCAAGAATACTGGAGTGAGTTGCCATGCCCTTTTCCAAGGGATCTTCCTAAACCAGGGATCGAACACTGGTTTGATCTTATGTCTTATGTCTCTTATGTCTCTTGCGTTGGCAGGTGGATTCTTTACCAATAGTGTTACCTGCGATGCCAATTCTGGGTCAGTATGCTAAGCAAGGTAGCAAGAGCTCTTGCCCCTAAAGAGACCACAATCCTTTGGAAGACAGAACACAGACAGCTACACCCCAGCACTATACCTGGGACCCTATCAATTAACTTTGCCCAGTGGTGATTTTTTTGACCAATATTATACGTCACATAATTTAAACGCAGACATAGTTTTTTAAGATTTGTAAAAAAAAAAAATTTTTTCTGAAAGTCCAGAGTTTTGTACCTCTTGTCCAGTAGTTTTCTTTTCCCCAGAGGCAACCACTGTCACTGCTTGCAACTTGAGTGTTGTATTATCTATCTCCATGTCTCTTAAGTGGCATGGTTGTATCATGACTTCTTGAGTCTTCAGTCGCAGGCTTTATCTGTTGACTTTCCCTTATGGAAAACGAGGGTTTAGCTCTGTCCGTCCACCACACATGGGCACCCTTACAGCCTCCTCCGTTCTCTTAATATAAGCATGTTGTGTTTTGGGTTAAAGTCAATATTCTGTTATCAAGCCTACAAAACTATTCATGGCTGTGTCTGTGGAAAATATGGTCACTCTTCCTTTCCTATGTCACTTTTTATTTTCCCTAGAATTCCTATTTTTTTTCTCATTGTTAAATTTACTTCATTTTATATGCAGTTACCACTAATTCAGCCCCAAACACTTCATCATGTGTCTAAAGCTTTTCTTAAGACATTCAGGGCCATTTGATTGCCATTTGTGTTGTCTTCCAGAATTTCTCCCAAAGCCTTCTCAGGTACCACACTGGCCTTGTTGCCCTGTTCCTGCATCTCCGTCCTGGGAATCTCCCTACACAACTACCCAGTAGGTTCTCTTTGGCTTTCTCCTCTGTTGGGTCTCCTCAATGCCAGGATCACATGTCTTCTCTTAGTTAATCTTTTCTGGATGAGCCCATGCTCTAGTCATTTTCTATGTGTGAGAGACTGAGAAGATTTGACAGTATTTTTAATTTCTATTTTATCCCCATGTTTGATTGATAGTTTGTCAGGGTCTAGACATGTAGACTGGAAATCATTTTCTTTTAGAATTTTGAAGGCATTACTTTATTGCTTTTTACCTTTCAGGGCTCCTAAGAAGTCAAAAGTTATTGTGATTCCTGATTCTTTGCCCATTTTTTTTTTTTTTTTTTTTTGTCACTGAAAACTTTTAAGATTTTTCTCTTTGCTGAAATTTCACAATCTTCTTCCTTTTCAAAGGGGCTATTTTTGTTTATCTCACTGGGCAGTTGGTAGGCTTTTACAATCTTTTCCTTTCATTTGGGGAACTTTTCTTGAGTAATTTTACTGATATTTCCCTCCTCTCTATTTCTTTATTCTTTCTGGAAACCTTGCTTTTTGGATTTGGAACCACTTGGCCCTGTTATATTTGCATTTTTGTCTTTTATTTACAACTTCCTTCCTTTAATATTTTAAATCTCTGATTCTTATTACATGGTTACATTTATATTTTATTTCCTTGATAATATTTAATAAAAACTTGAGATATGGATGGTTTCTTGGCAAACCATTGTCTCAACCAAGTTGCTTTGCATGATGGGATGGGGGAGTCTCTTCTGTTTGGAGGTTTTTCTCAAAGGTCTCATAATTTTTATACTTAGGAGTAGGGTACCCATAAGTTGATTTGCTGTTCTGAGTGTATGAATGGGGACTGTTAAACTGTCAGCTTCACTGTAGAGTGCTTTGGCTGGTTGCTTTTTAGTGGAGAATCTCTGCTGTCAGTACCTTTATATCCCTCTTTTTGGCAAAGAAGTATTTCCCATGGAAGATTTTTTTTCCCATGTCCAGCCTGGGAGTCAGTGTTCCGAGAGACAAGTGGTACAGAGAGTAGCGGGTATTCACTTTCAATGTGCTTGGGATTACTTCTTTCAGTAAGAAATCTGCATCATCCATTCTGCCTGCTGCTACTGAAGGTCCTAAGTTTTGTGTTTTCTAGACATAAACTGGGGAGTGACAGTCTAACATAGTGATCTAGGGGACGGGTGACTGACCCATTTCTTAAAAAATACTTCCATTTTTGTTTAGTCTACTCCCCTCACAACTACTTCTCAAGGTACTTGATAAGGTCACATTTTGAGCCTTTAGGGGTTACATAGTGTAAATCTGGGTTTGTTTTCAGTTTCCCCTACTGCTGGCTTAGTACTTCTATTCCTTGGGTGTCTAAGTCATTTACTTAGCTAGAAATCAGATGTTCACCCATCTGCTTTCTAGCTTCCAAAATTATTTTTTCCCTCTTGTGAGTGATCTGGGATGTTTGCAGAACAAAAACAAACAAACAAAAACAATGCTGTTGAAGATACTTTCTGACAATAAGTCAGATTTTTCCAAGCAGTGGAAATAGGAAGGAAAAATGACACAAACAACAAAAGAGATGTGATAACGTCCCTGGAGAATTCAGAAGATAATGAGTGAGCCTAGGACACCAGGTAGTTTGGGAGGAGAAGGAGGAGGCAGGAATCAGGGAAACTGGAAATGAAGAGTAAAGGTGCTCTGTGATTGGATAGAGATGAGGGGACAGTAGAGAAGTCTAAGGTGATTCTGCAGCTTCTAGACTGGAAAAAGCAGTAGCCAGCACTTCAGGGAGCCTTAGAGAGCCATTTTTGGGCCACACACTATCGGCCATATGTATCCCACCATGCACTGGGTCCCCTCAAGTAGCTGCTAGGCCCTTAGGTGCAGCCGTTAAGCTCTTGGGTGGACAGTGGTAGGAAAGATTCCAGATTGCTTGGCCTGTGAAAAATGCCAATGATTTTCCAGTATATGTATGGGCCTCTTGATCTTAGCTAAGTCTTGAGAAGCACAGGAAAACCTGGGAAGAGAGGCAAAGGAGAAATAGAGGCTGAGAAAAAGAGACATGAAGAAAAAAACACACGGTGATGACATCACTGCTGTGCTATAAAACTGAACCTTAAATCTGTAAGAATCATTTCTGTTCTATCTCAATAGGGAGAAATGTGCTGAGCTCTTGGGGTCATTGACTAACTTGTCTGCCAGATGGATCCTGGGTTTGGCTTCTGGGCCAGAGCATTCCATCTCGGGCTTTAAGATACCACAATGTATTATTAAACCTGTTTGTAACACAATGTGCAAGATGACATCATATCCCTGGGTGTGTGTGACCTCACCAAAAATGTGTGCCCTGCTGTGTAGGAAAAGTGAAACTCCGGGATACAGACAGTTAGGTAGAAGTTATTATGGAGACTTACAAAGAGCTGCCCTTCCCCCACTCTGGTTCTCTTTTCTCTCAAATCCAAAACGTTCTTTAAAAGAGGAAGAGAAAACATTTTATGCAATCCTGCATCAAAAAAGATGTAATAAAAAATATTGAGGAAAAAAATGCATCTGAAATGAATGAAAAACGGAGATAGCCTCGGGAGATGGTGATTTTTAGCCTGGGATCTCAGTCATGGTCATTCGGGAAATAAAAACCACTGAATATTTACAACAGTAGGACCTTCACATAGGGAACTGGTTATACCGGAGATAGAAGAGCTAAGAAGTCTGGAGACAGTGAGATCATTCTGACT
The DNA here is from genome assembly GCF_023699985.2 of Odocoileus virginianus. NCBI lineage: Eukaryota > Metazoa > Chordata > Mammalia > Artiodactyla > Cervidae > Odocoileus > Odocoileus virginianus. The sequence goes on along the minus strand of NC_069684.1, from coordinate 56,289,095 downwards.
GGTAAAGGCAAAAAGATGCCACCCCCTATGAGCTGGATGCAGGGGTTATGTGGAGCCAATTAGGTGGGCAGAGGAGATGCAGCTGCTGCCAGAGATGCTACAGGAGGCAGAGGAAGAGGTACCCTGGCCTCCCCTCCCTTCCTTGGAGCCTCTAATCTCTCATCAGTGTTTCTTTCTCAAAGGCTGAGTCCAAGGGGAAATTGGTTGACTTAGGAGCCTGTTCAATCCCCTGGCAAGCAAAGCAGAGCAGAGGAGCATGAAGAATAGATCTAAAAACAAAGAGATCCAGAATGAGCACATATGAAAAGACAAATGCTGCCTTCAAAGGAAGATGATCACTGTCTGCAAAATCATCACAGATCTATGCACAGTGAAGAGATGAATATCCATCAGATTCAACACCAGAGGTGGAAGAATTAGGAGCTGAGTTGAACTGAACTTCACAGAGGGCAACCACCTCGACCTCCTTCATAGCCAGAATTTTGGATTGGATTTCAGCCATGAGCCTACCCAGTAGGACTTAATGTCTTTTAATTATCATTCACTGATAAAATTAAGCATGCACAACAGTAATGGAAAACATGATTTTTGTAGGAAAAGTTAAAATGTGTGTTTTATAGGTGTGGTTTTGGTCATTGATGTCATTATTGCTAATAACACTGATATCCAATACACACTCATTTATTTATAACTCAGAAACTCACTGCTGGGTGATCACATTGTTTTCCCAGGTCAATCCTGTTCCCAGACATTCCTACTTCAAGACTGAAATAATTTCTCTAAAAGTTATATTCAACAGTTGACTGTTGACGCCATGTTCTATTATTAACTAACATGCAATTAGTTCATTAAAAAATACCTCCACTGAATAGTGTGTAACTTAATACATTCTACCCAAGTGGAGAAATCCACAGTTTCTCACAAATGGGAGCAAAATTACAGTGCAGGGAAACTGGAAACGAGAAGATGCCAGCTGGCAGGACACTAAGTGTTTCAGATTACTGTGTGTTTATGACCTCTGTGTTCTAGAAAAAAAAATTAATTAGATTATGCTATTTGAGAATCTTGGAATGTCATGGCTCCATGCCAAGCTTATCAGAACCATACATCTGAAGTTTAATGAAGCTGTTTTAAATTTCACCTGTATTTCTAAGCTTTGAAAAAGCAATAAATGTAGGAACTAATAAATAACGGTGAAAGAATGCTGAGATTCTCTCAGATGGTAGCGTTCAGTGTAAAATTATGAGCTGTTCCAAAGTACGATACACTTGTTTGCTTGAAAATGAACGTGATATGAAGCAGGACTCTTGCTTTAAGAATATTTGGAGAATAAACATATGCAATGTGGGAACTCTAACTGTTGAAACTTTGCAAGTTGTTTTGGAAAATAGGAATTATTCGTTAACAGCGTGTCTGTATCTCAGGTTGGGGTCAAGATGGAGAAAGCCATGAGAACTACAGCACAGGGAAAGGGAAGCACAGGAAAATTCACTGCTCATCCACCTGGATCCGGGAGTCCTACTGACTGACCTTCCAGCTGGTAATCATATGAGCAGGCCTCAGCTTTTTATTATTTACTTTTTATTGATGTGTAGTTATTTATGGGCTTCCCTGGTGGCTCAGACGGGAGGGACTCTGGTTTGATCCCTGGTTCGATCCCTGGGTCAGGAAGATCTTCTGGAGAAGGCAATGGCAACCCACTCCAGTATTCTTGCCTGGAGAATTCCATGAACAGAGGAGCCTTGCAGGCTAGAGTCCATAGGATCACAAAGAGTCAGAGATGCCTGAGCGACTCACGCACACATAGGTGATTTACAATGTTGTGTTAGTTTCAGGGGTACAGCAAAGTGTACACACTGATTTAGTTTTATTTATATTAACATCTAATGGAAAAATCTGAACGGACTTTTGGCCAATCCAATATATACATTCTTTTTTCAGATTCTTTTCCCTTATAGATATTGAGTACAGTTATTTGTGCTATACAGTAGGACCTTGTTGATTATGTATTTTATGTATAACAGTGTGTATCTGTTAATCCCAAACTTTCAATTTGTTTACTTGTTAATTGTGGTTAAATATGCATATGACTTAGCAGCAGCAGCATGCATAACATAAAATTGACCACCTTAACCATTTTTAACTGTACAGTTCAGCAACATTTAATACTTTCACATGATTATGTAATCCTCACCACCATCCATCTCCAGAACTTGGCTTAAAGTTCTTTCATTGATTGATTTCTAAAAAACAACAACAAAAAAAACCAATTAAAAATTTCTTTAGGGCTATTTGGTCAGTTTAGTCAAGGGTTGAAAATGTGCAGGACAGTACATCTGTGCCTGCAGATGTGGGAGCCAGATGGTCCTGTCCCATAGTCCTGTCATTGAAGTGCCTAAGGACTGCCACTGTGGTATCAGATGAGATGTGACTGGAAAACTACTGATCACTCAGACTTAATAAAAGGAGAATATTGGCTCCTTTTGAGAAAACAAGCAAACATGATAAACCAGAAACGAATATCACTTTAATGAAGCTATTTCATTAAATTATTAAGTATTAATGAATATTCAAAAATACTTACTGAACACCTACTTGTGTTAGATGTTGTTTTAGGTTGTGAGGGATTCATGGTGATCAAAGATTAAGCCCTCACCCCTACAGACCTTCTATTCTAGTCAGAGAGGCTATAGATACACAGATAAAGGTGGAATACACAGGTGATAAGAGAATAAAAGCAAGTTTGGTTTCCTTTTCCCTTTCTAGTCCCACATAATATTCCAAAGACAAAAAAGAATAATGAGACTTCAGAGAAGAGAAGGTCACAACACAGAAGAAGTGACCCATATGTCCACTGCTGAAATATTCAGGAAGGAGAAGACTGAAAAGAGTCTGGTCACAAGTCAGTGCCCTTTGAAATGGTTTCTGTATGGTCGGGAAATACCTGGCAGAAAATTAAAGTTCAGTAAGTAAATTGTTTTATGTGGTGGTGGTTTAGTCACTGAGTCATGTCTGACTCTTTGCGATCCAATGGACTATAGTCCACCAGGCTCCTCTGTCCATGAAATTTCCCAGGCAAGAATGCTGGAGCAGGTTGCCATTTCCTTCTCTAGGGGATCTTCCTAACGTAGGGATCAAACCCATGTCTCCTGCACTGCAGGCAGTCTACTGCATTGCAGGTGGATTCTTTACCAGCTGAGCCACCAGGGAAGCCCATTTTATCTGTAGAACATCAATTCACATATGTGACTGATTTCACCACTGGCTTAAGCTCATCGAGTCTTTCAACAGATATTAACGAATTGCCTAATTTGTGTCTGTCCTGGGGATACACATATAGTGAACAAAACATAAAAAGCACCTGTTCTCTTGGAGCTTTACACTCTGAAGGAGATAGATTTTGAACACTGCAGTAAATATGGAACATTTCAAATAGTTTACGACTGCTGTGAAGAAAGGAAAGTCAAGTACCAGGGAATGGAGCCTTGACCCTGAATATGGAGTGTGCCTGGCATATAAGGAATAGAGAAGCTCTATGTGACGAGAGCAAAAAAGCAAGATGGTGAGGACAGAGGACATGGTCTAAGGAATCAGGGATCAGATCTCGTAGAGACCTGTTGTTATTGTCGTTCAGTCACTAAGTGGTGTCCAACTCTTTGTGACCCCACGGACTACAGCATGCCAGGCTCCTCTGTGTTCCACTATCTCCTGGAGTTTGCTCAGATTCACGTCCACTGAGTCAGGGGTGCTGTCCAACCACCTCATTCTCTGCTGCCCCCTTCTCCTTTTGCGTGCACACACAGCATACACATATGCATGCTTTGTTGCTTCAGTCACGTCTGACTCTGTGTGACCTTATAGACTATAGCCTGTCCGGCTCCTCTGTCCATGGGATTCTCCCAGAGAAAGAGAGGGGAAAAGAGAGAGAGAGAGAGAGAGAGTGCGTTTGTGATTGTGGAGCTGGCTAGACAAGCCCCAAATCCCTGGCGGGGGAGGGCAGGCAGGCTGTCAGAATGGGCAGGGTGGAAACTCTAGGCAGGAACTGATGCTTCAGTTCACAGGTGGAATTTCTTCTTCCTGAGGGGAAACCTCAGTTCTGTTCTTAAGACCTTGTGATGAATTGGATGAGATCCACCCAGATTACCCAGGAATCTCCCTGATAGAAAGTCAACTGATTGTAGGTGGCAATGACATCTATCACACACCTTCAGGGTAACACTGAGATGAGTATTTTGACTGAGGAACTGGGTACCAGAGCGTAACCAGGTTGCCACAAGAGTGATCATCACAGATGACTGACCAATTTTTATCCAGTTACAAGCAGACTGGCTTTGGATAGACTGTGACAACTCTTTCCTCTCCTCGGCTTTTTCAACGGGCTCTTTCGAATTATGCAGACAGCCCGAGAGTTGGATTTCCTGTCTGATAGGGTAGAATCAGGTTCCAGACGACAAAATATTAATTAGCAGGACTGGTCTTGTCTGGGAACTCAACGGCACTGGGAGCTTGGCTTCTGCCCGCTAGACATTTCAGCGCCGAGCAGGTTCAGCCCCAAACAGAAGCCACCTCGATCTTGTGTCCAACGCCCGGCCCGCATCCCAATCATCAGTTCTTTTTTTTTTTTTAATTGGAAGATAATCACTTTACAATGTTGTGTTACTTTCTGCTGAACAACGGTGTGAATCTGCTGTAAGCACACCTATATCCTCTCCCTCTTGAGCCTCCATCACACCCCCACCCCCCAGGTCTCACCCCTCTAGGCCATCATAGAGCACAGAGCTGAGCTCCCAGGGACACACAACAGCTTACCACTAGCTGTCTAGTTTTACATAGGCTGGTGTATCTATCCAAGGGTTTCCAGGTGGCGCTAGCGGTAAAGAGCTAGCCTGCTATTTCAGGAGATGTAAGAGTTGTGGGTTCAGTCCCTGGGTCAGGAAGATCCTCTGGAGGAGGGAACAGAAACTCACTCTAGACTCCTGCTTGGAGAAGCCCATGAACAGAGCAGCCTGGCAGGTTGCAGCCATAGGGTCGCAGAGAGTCGGACATGACTGAAGTGACTTAGCACACACACAGTGTATGTAGAATCATCCACTCTTTAGTATAAGAAGGCACTTCCTGCACTGCTGTCCATATTCAATACTCAAATACCTCTTTTAAGAACAAAACAGTGCTTGTGTGACTTTGTATGGGTCGTGGGTAAATTCTAGGCATGAGGAATAACAGCCCTCCAGTTCATCCTATTGACCCCAATGAACTCCGTTCAACAAATATTTGCAGAGTGACTGAAGGCCAAAGCAGGCCTTGGGTTTATGCAACTTGGTGACATTTCTACCACGAAAAATGTGCTACTACAAACTTTATCTTGGAAAACTCCTGATAGGTGGTAAAGTTGTTCTGAACCTAGGAAGCTGCTGTTGGCCAAATTATGTGCTCTTGGAGAGAAACATTTCCTGTGTATTAAAAAAAAAAAAAGACCCCAGCGTGACTAATACGGTAAGAATGTTCTCACCTTCTCCAGGAGAAGGAAGGAGTCAGGTAGAGCTTTGCAACAATCCCTGGTCGCAAACCTCAGTAGACACCCGGTCATTAGCTAACCACACGCATGTGGCACTCAAAATGGAACATCCCGGGTTCTGAAACCACAGGCATCTATCTGCTGGATTAAAGGAAGCAGTTTCACAGGCCTGGACAGAAAAAGGATGTGGTGAATTTTCAAATGCTTCTGATTTATAGGCAAGAAGGTGCAAGGTTATGGTACACAGAGAAATGAACCGTTAACATTTCTCGTCACCACCCCCTTCCAGAAACTCCCGCTGCTGTGGTTTCTAGGAAGATACCAAGAGTGTCGCTATGACAATCACCAGGCTGGTCCTGTTCCCATGGTCCAGTCACACATCCTTGCAGTGATTCTTCAGGAATAGCCCGAAACCCCTGCCTTTGGTGACCGGCCAAGCCAGGGTGTGATATTTTTTTCCTGTTTAATTAAAAAAAAAAAAAAAGCTTACCCATTTGCTTTCACCAGCTATCTGAAAGTTCAAAAGGTAAAGAACATTTCCCTCTGCAAATAAGCTGTGGAATGTATTTGGAAGTTGAGTTTTCATCAGAAGTTGCTGTTTTTGATCCATTTATTCCACTGCCAAGGAAGGTGAAATAGGCAGTTTTTTCCTTAAAAAAAAAAAAAAGAGCAACATTTTATTTATAATTTGACATCAATGGGAGGGGCTCCAGGAATCTCGGGTCATCTTTCAGACCTTAATAGAGGCCAGGAACACCCTCAGATGGGAGGGACTTGTCATGTCCTCTTGGCACAGGAAGAGTTCAGGTTTCCCTTAACAGGAAATAATAAAAAGAATCGAGGCTCACTTTGAGGCCTCTGATGGTGGGTTATGATGGCACTTTATAAACCAACCTGTCCTTAGTGAAAGGCTCTTTTCATAAAATTATACCCTTAATTTATTACAATGCAAGACTGAATGTCATATTTACTGCATCGGGCTGCCCACAAGGTCCCACAAAAGACCAGGGCTCCTGTCCATGGAATTTTTGTAGGATAAACCCCCAAAGGATTCCTTTTCATGCTGACCCAAGGGCAGATGTGAGTTTATGGAGGAAATGATATTTGAATGGGGGCTTGAGGCAGATGATCTGAACAATAGAAAAGGACATAGCCTAAGTGCGTGCTGCCCATCTGATCTCATCTTCTCACTTGCTGGGCTTATTTTTCAGTTACTGAAGAAAACTGGCTTAAATCCCTCCCCTCCACACTGTGGAGAGTTGCACCCTCCTCAGTCTGTATCCTAGGTCTTTTGGGGTTTACTTTCTCATGATCACTTTCCTACAGTTTCTTGCTTCACTGAATTCTCAATCTCTTCTCTGCATCTCATTTGATTCTCCAGATATTTTTTTCTTTCTTCCCTACATCACTACTACCCTTAATTTCTCAAAACATCACTGATTCAAGGTAGCTCTGTGTCTAGATTTTAAGATAACCAAGAAGAAGCACAGCCTGGGACACAGCTGGCAGGATTTTAAATTCTGTATCAGATATTCCTCACCCAATTTCTGTGGTCCCATTAGATAGGAGATACCTAACTAGCCGTTCTATGTGGGGTGCCCCTTTTTAATCTGGGGCCACGGCTAGAGTAAGGCAAAGCTAATATAGAAAGAGATCCCTTGATATTATGATGTGAAGAACCAGGAACTCTTTTTTACATAACAGTGTGAAGTTAGATTTTCAGAATTGCCTTTGGTCCTGCTCCCCATGATCATTCACGAATCTGGCTGGAACTGAGATGTTTCTTCCTTGTCCTCCAGATCTGTATTCACATGGCTAAGGCTGTCACATGCTCATAGTTGCAGCCATATGAAAGGAGAAGAGAATAGGAGAAAAAGTCCACTTCCTATGGCTCTCAACCAGGACTGGCACCAGCTACTTCCATCAACGCCACGGGTGAGAGTTCAGCCTTCAGGCCAAACTAGTTCCCGGGAGCTAGTACAGTTACTAACTACCCAGGTAACCACGCACCCAGCCCCATCTCTTTTACTATGAAAGGAAGTGAGAACCACCAGGTAGAAAATGAGCAGTCTCTGCTATATCCTTCTTCTACTTTTCCCCTTACACCCATCTTTCCTTCTCTACTTCTCAGCAGCCAACGTTTAGATTTCTGCCACATTTTTAAGGAAAAACAATGAATGATGCAAACAGATGGAAAGATAAATGGTGTTCTTGGATTGGAAGAATCACTATTGTCAAAATAACTACACTATAGATTCAATGCAATCCCTATCAAAAACCAATGGCATTTTTCACAGAACTAGGGCAAAAAAGTTTATATGGAAATGCAAAAGATTCTGAAGAGCTAAAGTAACCTTGAGGTTAAAAACAAAACAGAGCTGGAGGAATCAATTCCTCCCAGAAAAGACTATGTAGCTTCCACTTCCATCACTAAAACAACCTGCTAAGCTCTCTGCACCGGAGAATCCGATCTATCTCAGATAAACGCTCCCCATTTCTGTATTGCAGCCACCCAGCAGTTATATCACTGTGTGCATGTGTGAGCCCACTCACGTGCAAGCACATGAAGGGGGATTTCTTTTTTCTGGTACATGAAGGATTGAGGGTAGGGTGGGTAAAAGGGGACATATTCTCGGAGAAGGAAATACTGAAGCTAAGCAGAGGGAAGAGGAGGGCATGGTCACTTCTGGGTAACGCATGATCAAGTTTTCTTGGCTCATGGGTTATAGGAAAAGGAGCAGGGGTCTTAGTGAGGAATCCTTCCAGTCTCAAATAAATAGAGGCCAAATGTAATCCTGCACCATCTAAAAAAAGGATGGTTATATAAGAGGTCATAGAGGTAGTTTTGGTTCCATCCAAGCCTTGGCTCCATCCAAGTCCCAAAATGTGTCATCAAGTCTTCACCTCTATCTCTGAGCCAATTATCTCTGTCTTCCTAGATAGTCTCTCTTCAGAAGGACCTCAATATCTCTAGGAAGTGAACGGTGTGTTTTGGGGCACTGCAGAAGGACTCACAGGAAATCTATTCTAATGGGTTGGAGGAGTTGCAGGAACTAGGTCTCCAGGAATGGGCATTTCCAGAGAACCCCTACAAGAGGTAGGGATGGTGTTACACACTTGCCAGCCAGACAGCATGAAGCCAGCTTTGGAAAGGATCATTTTAAGGAAGAGTTTTTCTCACTCCTTAACATCCCTCCTTCTCCTCCCGTAACTCGGATTTCAAAAGTATCAGAAATTTAAGAGGTGGACAGATGGGATGAACTGGGAGATTGGGATTGACATATATACACTATTGATACTGTGTATAAAATAGATAATTAATAACATACTGTATGGCAGAGATTACTCAATGCGCTGTGGTGACTTAAATGGGAAGGAAATCTGAACAAGAGGGGATATATATATATATATATATATATACACACACACATACATATAGCTGATTCACTTTCTGTACAGTAGATACTAGAGAAAACTTGTAAAAGCAACTATACTCCAATAAAATTTTTACAAAGGGAGATATGTATGTGGTAGAGAATTACAGACAAAGTCAACCATGTCGTTCCTATTCACCCCAGCTGCCTCCCAGCCTGAGGCAGCCCTAAGTCAGGGGATGGGGGAATCTGACTTAAATCAGTTCAAAATCTTCATTAAAATCTTGGACACCGGGTTGCAATTTCTAAAGTGTTTGTGACTTAAATTGTATTTGTGACTTAAATGGACTCTAGTATCTAACTATGAATAAAAAGAAATGGCCTATAAGAATTTTTATCTTAGTAAAATAAAATGTTAAAGGGATAGTAGAAAACAACAAAAATTTCATTTGCTTGCACTATAAATTCTGCTTGTTCAGTGTTTATATCTCCCTACACATCATGATCCAGAGGGGGAAAAAAAAGATTCTCACTCTTCCAGAAACCATAAAATTCCCTAAAAAGACTCCTAGTGTTCTTTCTTGAGTCAGTGCCTGCACCCCACCCCAACCAAACCTGAGACAAAAGAGTCATATGGTTATGAACAGTCTCATCTGGGCCACATCTGTGAAAGCAAGGGGCAGAGTCTAAAAGGAGAGGATGCTGGCAGGCATAGACACCCATTATGACAAGAAGTGACGGTAGAGGGATTCTGAAAGCTTACAGAAGAGTCATTCCAGTGATAAAGAAAGCCCGTGGTTAAAGCAGAAGCTCAAATTCCATTGCATAGGCTGGGGTACAGTATGTTGGGAACATTCCATTTGGAATGCCAGATCTAAAATGTTAGAAACCAGAAACAGTGCCTGCTGGGACCTTCACTGTGACCTCTGTCATTCCCATGCCCTCCATGGCAACACTTAAGCCATCGTCACTAGCCTGGTCATGGGGACTGTGCTGTCCTCCCGGATATGCCTGAGTCAGGTGCTGAGTTGAAGCCACAGTGGGTCCCTAGATAGGCAGCAGGTAGGGGTGGGGTCCATAATACTTCTAACAGTATTTTAGGGAAAAAAATGGAAACAGTTAAGTGACATTTAGAAGGCTCACTCTGGATAACAGTATGGAAGTTTCTCAAAAAATACAACACCACGTATGCATATTAAGTTGCTGCAGTTGTGTCCAAGTCTTTAAGACCCTATGGACTGTAGCCCACCAGCCTCCTCTGTCTAGGCAAGACCCGTGTCTCTTATGTCTCCTGCATTGGCAGGCATGCTCTTTACCTCTAGCACCACCTGGGAAGCCCAGAACTACCATATGACCCAGTTATTCCACTTCTGGGGGGTATATCCAAACCACTAATTTGAAAAGATACAAGCACCCCATGTTCATAGCTGCATTACTTACAACTGGCAAGACATGGAAGCAGTACATTTAGGTACTGCTCATTAGGTAGATTAGGTACTGACTCAATGTCCATTCACAGATGAATGGATAATGAATGTCCATTCACAGATGAATGGATAACAAAGATGTGATACATGCATACATATATGGATATATAGATAGGGTGTAAGATAAGCTACAAGGATGCTACAAGGATGTAATTATAGCCAATATTTTTAAATAACTAAATGGAGTATCACATTCAAAATCTGTACAAAAATAAAAATTATAAAATAAAAAAAATAAAAGGCAGCTCACTCTTCATAAACCATGAAGTTACACGTTCTTTCACTTATTCAAAACATATTTAGGTATTTTTTACATGCTGATTATGTGACAAGCACAGGTTCGAATCTGAGAACATAAAACTATTTAGGAAAATGTTGACAGGTTTTTCTCCCTCACCAGAAGTAAGTTTCACCAGAGCAGGGGTCTTTGTCCTGTTCACTCCCTGAGTCTTCAGTGTCTGAAAAAATATCTTATATGTAGCGTAGGAGCCCCATAAATATTTTTTGAATGGATAAAGTCATATAATCACTGCCTTCAGGAAGCTTAAAGTCCAGTGGAGGAGAAAGTCAGGCACGCACAAGATAGTAAAGTTCAATGACACAGGAAATCATGAAACTGTCTAACAGCAGAGGGTGGGGGTGAGTGAGAAGGGAATGACTTCCAAGGGATGATGCAACATGGGACAGTAAAGGATAAACAGCATGGCCCCTTCAGGCTGTTGTCTCCCTTCTCTTTGAGGGTTTCTCCTCTGTTTGTCTCTTCTTTTGATGGGAAGGAACAATGTGCAAAGAGTGAGAACTCCGGCCGCCTCTTTCCTGGGTGTGGTCCTTTCTGAAGCTACGCCAGGGGAATGACTTTACAGGATGTCAGCACGAAGCCTGTGGGACTCGCTCTGTGGGATCTTGGCAGAACCTACCCCAGCGCTAAGGTCGGACCTGGGGAAACATGTGGAAATAGCTGTAATGGCACGTGGGCTCAAAGGCAAAGCCGGCGCCGGGCAGAACCCTTCCTGCAAATTGCGCTTGCAGAGAAGTGACGGGGAGCTTTTGCTGTGTGTGGCCAGTTCAGTGGGGTTAAGATATGATTAAGCCTAAACGTGTAAACAGCGAATTCCCAAGTTAATGATGATGTAACCTTCTGTTAGGGTTAGGCTGGATTAGAGCTGACTGTGTTGCCTCATGTTGGAATCCGGTCCAAAATGTTGATTCCTTTTATAAATCCTGTAGTCATCCTCAGGAATAGCAGGAGCCACCAAAGAGAAGCCTTTCTACGGTTGCTAGAGTTTCAGTGAGACCTTCCTTAGCATCACCTGGGCAAACCCCAAGTAACACGGGCTGCCTCTTAGGGTCTGGGGGCATGTCACTGGACTGGGGAGGAGGGCCGGAGTGCGTTACCCTGGGCAGGGCGCACGGACTGCCGGCCCGGGTGAGGCGTGCTCTAAATCACATCCTGACACAGCCCTCGAAAGGCAGTTCGACACAGAGAAAACTAACACCCCACTTGGTTGAAATCACATCCAACTGCGGTCGGGGCCCGGTGCAGTCCTTCATCCTTTCTGGTATTCATTCATCTGCCATCGCCGCCCCCGGGACGGATTCTTCCTCCAGGGCAGCAGACGCTCAGTTCATCAGGGAACGGAAGCTCTGCCCCCGAGCTGTTGCTCCAGGACCTTCAAAAGCTTGGAGTAGAAACAGAAGTCAAAGACAGACTAGTTTCAGAAATGGACAAATTTTCGCTCTAGTTTAAGCCTGTTGATGATCCTTATCGCTTCCTTCCACGTGGAGAGCGTCCCTGCTCTGTACCGCGTTCTCCGATGATCTTAACCGCCAGGCGGTAAGGAGCCACAGAAGATGGGCTATCCCACTGTTCCAAACACAGCCTTTCTGAAGGCACTTAAGTGCGAAAGCAAATCTTTCATCTAGGTTAGGATCTAAAATGATGAAGCTCATTTTTGTTTTCTTTCTCTCTGTTTTTAGCTCCCAGAAAGAAAAATGCTTGGGGAAGCCATAACCATAATAGTTATCATGATATTAATATGCAACATCTAGATGTCTAAGGATGATAACAGGCATGCCAGTCTTCCTAAGGCCCTGAAAGTGAAAGTGTTAGTCAGTTACAAAGTCTGACTCTTTGTAACCCCATGGACTCTAGCCCTGCAGGATCCTCTCCATGGACTTCTCCAGGCAAGAGTAATACTGGAGTGGATAGCCATTCCCTTCTCCAGGGGATCTTCCCCACCCAGGGACTGAACTTGGGTGTCCTGCATTACAGGCAGACTCTTTACAATCTGAGCCACAGGGAAGCCGAAAGCCTTAGACACAGTTATATCTCAAATCCGGATTAATGAAAAAATGAAACACAGTTCTTTAAGCTTGAATCTGAGTCAGTTTTTATTAATAACACTTTGGGGTTGAACTAAAAGCTGGTAAACCATCCACTATTAATAAGTGAGCTGTTTTCCTATTTGGTAAAATCAGACAATAGACTTTAAACGCCTAAGTTCAATACAAGAAAGATTTCAGAATGAAATGCTTGCTGTTGTCTACACCATTCCCAGACTCATCTGGGAAATTCCCACCCACATAACTTCTCCCATGACCCTGTTCTTGGGACTAACGTGTCTCTCAGCTTCTCCAAAGCCATCATCTCCCTGGCCTGCTGTCAAAAGAATAATGGAAAAAACAGGGGTCTGAAGAATGGAACTCAAGTCACCCTCTCCCCCTTGCTGATTACCTGGTGACAGGTTAGTTGGCCCTTTCAACCTCAGTGACTTCATGGGAATAATAATATTTTGCCTGTCTGAAGGTAAGATGTTAGACAAGATGAATGATGTATCTCAACTTGATGCATATACTTTGTCTATTTTACCTTAAAATAGTGCCTTGGATCAACCAAATAACTATGCTCTGAACACAGAACTTACATAAACACACAAAAGAATTAAGCAAAGGTTAGAACTCATGCAATTTTGCTTACACCCACTTATTTTCACTTGAGTAACTTGATATTTTCTCAGTTGATGGTGAGGCTTCTTTTATCATCAGATGGTTCCTTGAGGTTTCATTCAGCTGAAAGGACCACAGTCCTATTGTTGTTGTTGTTGTTGTTTTTCCCAGAGGAATTTATAATGTGAAAACAAATTGGGCCTTGTATGGTTAAGCTGCTCAAAATGGCTGTTTTCTTGTTCTCTGTGTATTCTCTGTGGGACCAGTGCCTGCTTCACCTGCACCCCACTCACATGATAGATCTTCCTATATACTAGTCCCCACCCCCTCTAGGGACTGTTCTTATCAAAGAGGCAGGAAAGGGATTGCCCCTCTGCTGGGTTCCTTGGTAACTGATAGGCCAACCTGAGTCAATTCTCCCTAGGCCAACCTGAGTCAATTCTCCCTGTAACTGGTAACCTGTCTCTGCCCCCAAGGGCTAAGACTGCCCCACCTCTTGCCCACTGTCTGCTGCCTATGGATGGTGGGGTGTTGCTCCAGGACCCTGCTTCAGATGTGCAAGCTCCCCCATCCACTAAACTAGGGGTCCCCAACCTCTAGGATCTAATCCCTGTTTATCTGAGGTGGAGCTGACATAATAATAATATAAATAAAGTGCGTAATCAACATAATGTGCTTGAATCATTTCAAAAAGGTCCATGGAAAAATTGTCTTCCTTGAAACCAGTTTCTAATGCCAAAAATGTTGAGGGCCACTGCATTAAACCGTTGATGTCTCTGTCTCTGATTCCTGGCTCTTTCTTGGCTCTTGAACCTCAGCAAGTATTGGCCGCTTAGGCCTGTGGTCCAACAGGCCAAAAGTCCAACAGGCCAAAAGTCAGGTTGGTCACTAAGATGTCTCTGGGGGTCACCCCCTTTTTAAAATTTTTATAGCACTTCTTGCCTTGATGAATATTTTGTTGTTGTTTAGTTGCTTAATCGAGTCCAACTGTTTGCAACCCCATGGACTGCAGCACACCAGGCTTCCCTGTTCTTCATTATCTCCCAGAGTTTGCTTAAACTCATGTCCATTGGTAATGCTATCTAATTATCTCATGCTCTGTCACCCCCTTTTCCTCCTGCCCTCAATCTTTCCCAGCATCAGGGTCTTTTTCAACGAGCCAGTTCTTTGCATAAGGTGGCCAAATATTGGAGCTTCAGCTTTAGCATCAATCCTTTCAATGAATATTCAGGGCTGATTTCCTGGTTTGATCTCCCAACTATCCAAGGGACTCTCAAGAGTCTCTTCCAGCACCACAGTTAGAAAGCATTAATTCTTCAGTGCTCAGCCTTCTTTACAGTCCAACTCTCACATCCATACATGACTAGTGGAAACACCATAGCTTTGACTATATGGACCTTTGTTGGCAAAGTTACGTCTTTGATTTTTAATATGCTGTCTAGGTTTGTCATAGCTTTCCTTCCAAGGAGCAAGTGTCTTTTAAATTCATGGCTGCAAATGATTACAATAGCTCTCTTATCAGTCTCACTGGGGACCACCTCCCTTCCATTAATTTCATGCTTCTGTTGTGTATTTTTCTAGACATGAATCTAACAAGCTACCCGTGCTCCATCCTGCTTCACACTCCTGAGTGTAGGCCCTTCAGAAAGCAGCTCTGATTTGACTTTTTCATCTCACTTCCTGTCATTCCCCAGCATGAGATGTCTCACTGGCCATCCCACCATATCCCACATGCTTTCTCATCTACAAGTCACCTGTGCTATTTATTACCTCTCTGTAGGATTCCCTTCTGTTTTTATTTTCTTTTGCTGTCGAGGCTTAAAACAACACTTGGTGTCTTTGTGGTTAAAGCAACACCCCCAATATTAATTCATGAAGGCCAGAAGTCCAGGCTCAGCATGGTTAGGTTCTTTGCTCAGTGTCCAGAGGGCTGAGATCAAGGGCATCCTCTACTGAAGGCTGGACTCAGGGAATATCTGCTTTCAAGCTTCTTCAGGCTGTTGGTAGAATTAATTTCCTTGGAGCTGAGAGACCTTGTCCCCCTGGCCTTGCTGCTGTTGTCTAGGGCTGCCTGTTGATCCCAGAGACTGCTGTCAGGTCCTGGCCCGATGACCCCCTTCACACTCTCCCAAACTCTCTGACTTCAGAAAGAACCCTGTCCCTCCTCAGACAAAGAAAGACCAATACTGTATGATATCACTTATATGTGGGATCTAAAAAAAAAAACAAAACAAACAAAAAACTACTGAATATACCAAAAGGGAAGCAGATCCACAGATACAGAGAAAACTAGTGGTTACTGGTGAGGGAGGGAAGGAGGGCGGGGCAGCATAGGAGTATGGGAGAAAGAGGTACAAGCTCTTGAATACAAAATAAGTTACAAGGATATATATTGTAGACTTCCCTGTAGCTCAAACGGTAAAGAATCTGCCTGCGAGGCAGGAGCCCAGGGTTTGATCCCTGGGTTGGGAAGTTCCTCTGGAGAAGGGAATGGCAATTCACTCCAGTATTCTGGCCTGGAGAATTCTATGGACAGAGAAGCCTGGCAGGCTATACAGTCTGTGGGGTGGCAAAGAGTCAGACATGACTGAGCAACTAATGCTGTCACAGTCACATATACTGTACAACACAGGGAATATAGCCAATGTTTTATTGAGTATAACTTTTCAAAACTGTGAATCACTATATTGTATACCTGTAACTTACATAATATCATACAACTATACTTTAATTAAAAAACAACTTACCTGATTAGGTCAGACCCACCCTGATCCCCTTTTGAACCGTGCACTGATAGGGAATTTGATTACACCTGCAAAATCCCTTTTGCCATATACAGTAATACAATCATAAGAGTAATGCCTTATTCTAGTAACAATTTCTACCCATACTTAATTGGAGGGAATTGTACAAAACAAAGATTATGGGGATCATCTTCAAAGTCTGCTGCATTGTCCCTTGTTTTCCTGCCAGGCAAGCTATTTATCTTCGAGAAACTATTTTAAATGTGTTTCTCCTGTGTTAAGAAATTCTGATATCCTGAGGCTAATGTGCTGACCCCATACTCTTTGTGGGTCCTTATTTATTCCTGTACTGTTTTATTTATCACCTTATACTATACCTAGCTGTATACGTATCTTTTTGGATTAAGATTAAGAAATGGAGATGCTGTGGAATTCTCAGCTTCATACTGTACATTGTAAATTCCACATTTCCAATAGTGCAATAGTGTGTTCTCTGTATCAAACACTTTTCTAATTTTTATTTTATATTGCAGTATAGTTGATTAACAATACTGTGTTAGTTTCAGATGTATAGGAAAATGATTCAATCATACATATGTCTATTCTTTTTCAAATCCCAAACTCGCAATCTACCCCTCTGCCTTATCTTGCCCCCTGATAATCGTGTTTGTTCCTAAGTCTGTGAGTCTGTTTCTATTCCGAAAGTGAGTTCATTTGTATCTTTGTATAAGATTCTGCATATAAGCAGTATCATATTTGTCTTTCTCTGCCTGACTTACTACACTTAGTATGATAATCACTAGGCTCATCCATGTTGTTGCAAATGGCATTATTTCATTATTTTTAATGGCTGAGTAATATTCCACTGCATATATGTACCACATCTTTATCTGCTCACCTGTTGATGGGCAATTAGGTTGCTTCTGTCTTGGCCCTTCTAAATATTGTTTGGACCACTTGAAAGGGTGGTGTCTAGTAGGAAGCATTTTTTCCAGGTTAGGGTAGAGGCTTCATGCCAGGTGATTCATGAATCCTCTTCATCTTGCACTCTAGCTTACACATTCAACAACTCAGGCCCTTCATTCCAGTAGTACAGACACAAGAATTCAAATGTAAGATTAGAACTGCAATTCACATGCATGACACACTCATACTTGCTCATAAAAGACTAGATATAACAAAATGGTCTCAGTTAATTGGATACAAACTTGCTAAAGAAGAGGTGTAATTAAAAAAAAATGAACAGTTATTTTGCATCTTTTATCTGAATGAAGTTGGCAGTGATTAAAAATAAATAATTAAGCAAGGGCACCTTGGTATTCATCTAAGAACTTCAGAATGACCATTAGTTACAAAACATTCCTTTTTCCCCTGGAAATTTTCTTTCATAAGGGAAATAGAATTCACATTTAATGTGTTTTATTCTTCCACTTGAGAGCCAGTTCAGGTCTCATCCAGTCTTTCTGGAACTAATGAATCTAGGTTTTGGGGGGGGGGGTTGGTATTATTTTCCCTAGGGGCACATAGCAGAGATGAAAATCACACAAGATTATTGGATGGTGCACAGACATCAATGTGTATTCAAGATTTGGAGGAAGCAACTGCTTTTGCCTATTTAGCAATGCAAAATATATCCTCTCTGTCAATTTTCTGGAAAGAAAACTGGAATTTGAGTAATTTTATACTATAGGCTGAATTTCAGGATTCTTCATTTCTAAAAGAATGAACATGGGAAATTATCCAGAACCACAGCTCTTTGCTATGAGTCTCTGAAAAGAGCTGGCACTTACCCCCCATATATTCTTTCATGGAGGACAATCCCACTCAGTAACTACTCTGAGTTCAGAATTTCCCAGATAACAGTCCGGAGAAAGAATAAAGAATAGCTTCTTACTTTTAACCATGTTTGCAGAAAATTGGGTTCAAAATTCTGCCCATGGAATGCTGGCAATAAAGGCACCCGTTAGGATAATATTTAATGAAGCATCTTGACGTGGCACCAAACTTCCATTGATGGAATTAAGAAAGATCTGCCAGTGTTCCAGGGAAGATGATTCCCACACTTCCCCTCCAAACTGTTTTCAAATATGCAGAAGAAGAAGGGGAAAAAAAAAAGATGAATCAAGCAGAATACCTCGTGGACAATTTTTCTAAGCTGGGATGAATTATGTTAGCTTCTGTTCCCTGATCATTCCCTTCCCTGAGAAATGTATGGATATTTCCATTGCCCTAATCAGCAGAGACAGTTTCAAAATTGATCTGGAAAATCGGCAGTTGACCCCATGATCCTGCACTTTGTCGACATGTTCGATCACATCTGGTCCTGAACTGTAAAATTGTTGGCCTCTTCCCCAGCATACTGCTCCGACAGCTGCAGGCGTTTTGTCCACAGAACAGCTTCTCTCCCAGAGATTAGGGAACCGGGACAACACAGCTTTCATGGCTGGATCCTCTAACCACAAAGAGAATTTCAATAAGTTTCTACGGAAAGGCCCTTTGGCTTAAGAGTTTCAAAACGAAGAAGTATTAGGAGGGCGCACAGGCAATGGCATGTAATTGGGTGTGGGGCCATCTTGATGTAAATTCTGTCTCTATCTTTGACCCTCAGTTTCCCAAAAAGGAGTAAGAGATTCACATTCTGTCCTCTGAAAAAGATAATATTGTAGGGATGGAATTAAGGTGCCAAGATTTTGAAAACATTTTTAAAAAATTATGTACGTTGCACCATTTAGCTCAGCAGCATTGCAAAGCAACTATTCTCCAATGAAAATTAATTTAAAAGTAAAAATAAAAAGCTCAGCAGCATCGTACTGTCCCTCTAGTCTAGAACAACTTGGTATTTTACAATAAAAGATATATATAGTCACTAAGTTGACAAGAATTTTCTCATCATCTCCCCTGTGTCAAATTCATTTCTAAAAATATGTGCTATGCTTATACGTGGAATCTGAAATATGACACAAATGAACTTATCTATGAAACAGAAACAGACCCACAGACATAGAGAACAGACTTGTATTTGCCAAGGGGGAGGGTTTGGGGGTGGGAAGGATTAGAGTTTTGGATTAGCAGATGCAAATGATTGTATATAGGACTGATAAACAACAAGATCCTACTACGTAGCACAGGGAATTATATTTAACATTCTGTGATAAACCATAATGGGAAAGAATATGAAAAAGTATGTGTATATATGTGTATACACATATATATGTATGTGTGTGTGTGTGTGTGTGTGTGTGTGTGTGTGTATAAAACTGAATCAGTTTGCTCTATACTGGAAACCAACACAACATTATAAAGAAACTATACTCCAATAAACATTTTTAAAAAGAGAATGCATTAGAAGAAGGCAAGGCTAGAAGGAGACCACTTAGGAGTTGGTTGCAAAATTAAACTGAGAAATGATGAATGCCTGAACTAAAGTTATGGTGCGGGTGGTCAGTGAAGAGAAGTCGCCAGCTTAGGGAGAGTAGGGGGGTGTTTTGATTTGGCAGAATGGTAAGTGGAAGTTAGCAAGTGTGGGAATAAATGACCAGCAAGGGTTCTTTTATTTTTTTTTTTAAGAAGGAAGAAGTGCAAGTCTGCAGAGGGAAGATAGTAAGTTTATTTTAGGTCATTTTGAAGTGTCTATTTTATATCCAGCAAATGGGTTCTTATACCACAGTAGGGCTAATATTGTTTTGGCAGCTGTATAGGGAAGCATGGCCAAGTTTTATACTATTCAGTTTATTAAGGAATTCTTACCTAAGGTAGATATATGGTATCCTTCCCAACCACTGAGCAAACAGCAGGAAGAAAGAGAACAGGGAGAACAGACAAGGACTCTATTTTTTATAGTAAACCAGAATTCATAATCATAGCAGGATCCAATGATGCCCATAGGACTCTCCCATAGTACCTCTATTGTCAATCTCTTGTCTGATTTTTCGCACAGGACCTAAGAAGGGAGACTGATCATGTGTTTATTTATTTTCTTATTGAAAGTGTACTTACTCCTCACTTTGTGACAAGGGAAAGGCCACACGGTTTTGCTTAGCCTCACAAAATAAATTGAATTTAGAAGCCTGCATTTATCTAGTGCCAATTCAAAGCATCAGGAGATTCTGTGAAGTAGAGAACTTCTCCAGCATCTGCAGTTCTGTTTCCCTTCCCAGGAGGGATTATGTGTAACCTATCACTTTTCCTTCCCATACAGAGGTTCCCTGCTCCCAGAGCAGCTCTGTGTATAACCAAGGAGGCAAAAGGCGGGTTTTTACACCTGATGACTCAGAGAAGGAAGCATTGACTAGTAAGAGGCAGCCGTTTGCTCATCCATCATGTGAGCTGAACAGTCCCCTCACCCTTAAGCTGAACCCCTGCTGCCCAATACAACTCAAAGTTATCCAATCACATGTGTCTTTGAAAACAGCCTGAGGTTCTCTGGTTTGAACTAAACCTTGAGCCAAAGATCCAGGCCATTTGCAGAGATCTTGGCAATAGGAACTTCAGCTGTCAACAAGCAGAAACACTGAGTTAACATGAGCACATTCAGTGAAGTTAGGGGCAAGTCCATTTTCTAAATCCTACATCAAGTGGTCTGACATACTTGATGGTGCTTTGGACAGAATCTGGCTCGCTCAAGGATAAGACTCCCCAAAGAGTAAAACATCTTTGTCTTTGACTCCATTGATGAGAAATTCAGAAAGAAGAGTGACAGAAGTTTGCTTTCGTATTATCTAAGAAAAAATACTTTTCTAAAAAGAGTAATGTGTGAAAAAAAAAATTGGGGACTTACAATCAGAAGACAGGGGTGCGCATTCTACCGTCTGCTCCTAAGACAGGACCCTTTCATGAAGTCAGTAATTTACTGACTTCACTGTCTCCCTTGTTTCCTCTTTCCAAGCTCTTTCCAAGTTACCTAGGCCCTTATTATTTCCTTGCCTCCAGGAATCTTGTAGGATAGAAAACAGGAGCTACACAAAGTCAGTGGTAATTTTGTAAAACCTTAAAGTGACTGAAGAAAGGTCAGTCACAAATTCTAAATTGCTGAAGTTTTGCTTTAATTTTCCTAACTGTCTTATTCCCCTGCACTTCCCAATAAACCAGCGCTGAGCACAGAGAGAAAGCACATTGATATATGTTGGTAAATGTGAGAAAGTCCTATGAACATGATGACAAATGATGTTGGCAGAAATCTAACTTCTTTCTCTAAAACAAAATAATAGATTTGGTCAATGATAATCATGTAGCACTGAGACTATTAACGTTGAAGATTTCTGAGCATCACAGAATGTCCAATGTTAGTATTATGTATACTGTAGCTAGTTCTTGATAGCTATAAACCTGTGACTGGACACTGAAACATTGACCATTGATCACTTCATGAATGGCTAAGAAGCCATAAAGAAGGACATAAAGCTAGGGGCTGGGCAGCAGAACTCTTGATGCATAAAAACTCACATGTCCATGGCCATGCTTGCTAGCAGAAATCAACCAAAAAAGCAAGAGATAATGTTGGTCTCACCTCTGCATACCAAATTTTATGTCACTGCAACTCATTTGGTGGAAGTCAGTATATTACTTCTAGTTTGTTAGCTTCTATAGTACAGGAAGACTAAAAAGGGGTGGAAATGGATGCTAACCATCACCACAGTATTCAACTGTTACCTAGATGTCTATTTCAGACACCACAATATATCTCAACTTGCTATCTTTCTTTTCAAATATGCTTTTCCTCCTGTGTTCTCAGTGACACTAATTCTATCCAGTTTTCAAGTCTAAAACCTAGTTTTCATTTCCACTGTCTTTCCATATCACCAGGTATGACATAAAATCTTCCTCACCCTTTCTCACATGTGCCCTTTCTGTTTTGATTTCATGTCCTCATTATTTTTTTTCTGGATTATTACAATACTTTCTTTTATCTTAATGTACTTTCTCCTCTCATGGATCATCCACCCTGTGTTCATAGAAATCTATCTCAATGCAAATGTTACCATTTACATTTCTGCCATTCAAAACTTTGCACTGGTTCCATGTCCAAATTTCCAGCAAGGCAACATTTCCCTCTCAACTGGTACCTGACTCCTTTTCCAAATTTATTTGTGATACATACCCTTCCTCATATGTTGCACTCAGTTCTTCTGGATTAATTGAGATTCCTTGAAAATGGCTTCCATCAATTCATCCACTTTTAAAGTATCTGTTAAAATTCACTATTTATTAAAAAAATAATATGTTTAGGGATATGAAAAAATATGCTTGATAACTGTCCATAAGGAGTTTACAGTTATAGTTTAAACATAACTGTAATAGATATTGTAGCAAGTGTATAGATTGCTACAATAGGGTGTGACAAATAATTTCCCTGTACAGGGGAAGTGGATGTGATAGTCAGAGAAATTTTCCTCATATTGCATTGAGCTCAGTCTTGAGGGAGAAGTAACACCAACTACACAAAGACAGGAAAAGAAGAATTAGAAAGCATTTCCAGATCAAGGAGTAATTATACTCACAGATAAAGAAGCCAGAGAAAGCAAGATGTTTCAGGAGTCAGATCATTGAAGATTGTATTTGTGGGGCTCTCCAGAAAAACAGAACAAATAAGAGGTAATATGGAGGGACTTATTTCAAGGAATTAGTGCAAGTTTAAAATGCACAAGGTGAATCGATTGGAGACACCCAGAAAAGCTGATGCTGAAGTACATGTTCAAAGTCTATTGATCTGAAGAATCAACAGTGCATCTCAAATCTAAAGGCTATTAATCTGGAGACTGTGGGAAGAGCTGAGCCAACATTGCAATTGAAGTCTGAATGCAGTCTGCTAGCTGAGTTTCTTCTTGCTTGGAGAAGTTTAGTCTTTTTCCAGTAAGTCTTCAACTGTTTAGATGTGGCCCACCCACATTATGGAGGGCAATCTATTAATACTGTACTCAATGTGTACCAATTTGAATGTAAGTCTTAGTGAAATAAGCCCAATACATAAGGACAAATGCTGCATAATACATTTTATATGGAGACTCTAAAGTACTTAAACACATAAGGGCAGAAAATAGAATGATGGGTATTAGGGACTGGCAGAGGGGAAAGCAGAACTAGTCAAAGGATATTAAGTTTAAGCATACAAGATGAATAAGTCCTAGAGACCTATTGTATAGCATAGCTTCTATAGTTACCACTTTATTATATAGTTAAAATTTTGCTAAGGGTAAATCCTATATTAAGTATTCTTGTCACACAAAAATTAATAAAGAGTACAGGAGGACACTTTTGAAGGTTATGGATATGTTATGGCATAGACTGTGAAGATAGTTTTATGTATATACCTGTCTCCAAACTCATCAGGTTCTATACATTAAATATGTACAGCTTTTTATATGTCAATCATGTCACAACAAAGTAGTTAAAAAATATAAATCTCATCCAAAACATTCCTCATGGAAACATCCAAAATAATGTTTGACCAAATATCTAGACGCTAATGGACCACTCAAATTGACACGTAAAGTTTCCCATCTTGAGATAAAGCTGAATTCAAGGTTAAAAGGACTGTATTCTGAATGCCATGCTTGGAAATTTGAACTTCCATTTGGAGATCAGATGGAATCATTAAAGAGTTGTAAGCAGAAAGTCACTTGAGTGGATCCATGTTTAGGAAAAATAGGATAGTTAGAAACAGACTGGAGTGGTTACAAGAAGTAGGGGTGTAGTTGTAGAGAAGGAAAAGAGAGAGGAATTGGGAACTGGTGAATTAAACACAGGAAACCCCCATGGCCACAAATGTAAAGAATCACAATCTTCCTTTACCTCTGTCGTCCCCAGCCTGTAATGTATCTTCACCCATTGTCTACGTGGGAAAAAAAAAATCCCTATTTGTCTGTCAAAACCTACTTGCTGTAGCAGAATTTTAAAATGATTTCAAAGAATCCCACCTCATATAACCCCCTCATATAACCCCTTGAGTACTGTGTATCTGATGGAATGTTATTCCTATGCTTAGATGATGGAATATTATTCCTGTGATTACATTAGATCATATGGTTGAGATGAAGGGGTTTTTACAGATATAACTGAAGTCCTTCATCAGCTGACTGCTAATGAAAAGTTAATGGAAGGGGAGATTTTCTTGGATGAGCCTCATCTCATTAGGTGAGCTCTTTAATAAAAGGTCTAAATGCCAGAGATGGGAGAAGGAATAGCAAATGTTCTTCAGTTGGCCTTGAAGAAACAAATGACCACATTGTGGAGGGTATCACGTGGCAAGAAGTAGCAGGTGACTCTGGTAGACAAGAGACTCAATCTTTCACCACAAGGAACAGAACTCTGCCAACAAAGCCTCAGATAAGATTTCAGGTCTAGCCAATACCTTGGCATTAGTCTTCTGAAACCCTGAATAAAAGATGCAATCGGGCCATACCTGGATTTCTTGACCTACAGACAATAGTTTCTTAAGCTAGGAATGTAAGCCTCCTCCTGTTGGGTAGCGCTATATAGAGACATTTCCTCTTTCAAATGAGATGAGATAGGTGGTGATACGAAAAGTGTCTGAGTAGAGTCTGGAAGAATGTGAGCCATTGGATTTAATCTGAACAACAGATAATTGTTTGCCTCCAACATTTGAACTAGAAAATGAAAGGTACAAGTGCTGACTGCCAAAAGTCATCATCTGGGGTCTGGAACATTTTCCAGCTCCTTGCATTATCCTTCAAAAGTACTTGAGTTCTGTGAAGGCAGGTGAAGATGAATACATTCAGTATGCTGACTGTAAAGTCAGATGAAGGTGAAAAGTTGAAGATGTTGCTCCATGAACTCACATGAATTCTAATAGTGATCATGGTAACAAAAACAATGGTTTCTGGTACTGAGGGAAAAAAAGAATTGGGTCATAAATGAGTTAAATGCAAAAAATAATTATTCAGACTTTATCATCTCTCTAGTGCACCACCCTGCCTATTGGACCACAGGTATGAAGGAAGAGAAAAGATTAGGTGTTATGCTCAGTGGCAAGATATTTGAGAAAATGAATCTAGGCACATTTACACGTTCCATGAGGCTGGTGTTTGAACTTTTCTAGAAACTCCAGGAGAGCAGGGCTTGGTTTATATGTCTTACCCTGTGCTCCCAGGGCCAAGCCCAGGGCTTGGCACACAATAGGCACTCAATAAATATTTGATGGCTGAGTGACTTTCTGGGGAAACACATCCTAAAGCTGAAAATAATAGCAAGCTCTTAACCAAATGAAATCACTGAAATCTACAGCTGGCAAACCTCTTCTCCCTCCCTTTTTCCGGGAGATTAATTGCAGTACTTAACATTTGTAAAGCATTTCTGACACATCAAAATGGCCAGAGGGGAATTTGTACTGAAAATCTAATTCATTATTATTAATAAATTGCCTTGTGGTCCCAACTGTCCTCTAGTGATTTGAAGATGGGAGAGAAAGGGAAAGTCACTTTCAATGTTTTTCTCAATGTCTTAATTTGGAAAAACACAGAAGTTTTTTCAGTGGTTCATTCTGAGGTCCGGGCAAAGGTTCAAGCCCATTCCTGAGTTATCTCAACTGATTCATCCTCCCCCGTCCAAAGCCAACAATTGCGAAGGTTTGCAGCATACCCTGCCCTAACTGTACTTAGTGCTGAGAGGTTTTTAATCTTTTTCTTGTTGGTCTCCTTATCTTCTGGTGCTTCTCTGTCTCATCCCCTTTTCCAGAGGCTCCCAACATAATCAGCATCTCCTGCAGCTGATGACAGACACAAGAAGCAGATGGACTAAAAGGTTAATGGAAGGGGAGTGGTAAGTCCAGATACAGAAAAAGAAAAGGCAACTGGAAGTTTAGCTGGGTTACACGCAAGCACAGATAACTAGAAACGGCTTGCAAAAGCTCAGAAACAGGGCTGGAAAAAGGCTTTCTACAGGTCAGCGGGGCATTCTCTCCACCCAAAGAAAACTTACTATCTCAGCAGATTAAAAAAATTATACTAAAAGAAAAAAAAGAATATCCCAAAGTGCTATTGGGTCTTTCTTTCTGTCAGTGTAATTCTAGTAGTTTGTCAGCTTCTTCAGTTAGAATATTTTAAGTTGTGATGGTCAGTTATTAGTGTAATATTTCCTGCCCAGGATCCACTCTTCATTTTGGAGAGTGATTTCTCTGCCTTTGAGTGCATTCTTGGTGAGACTGTCAATCAGAGTACTCGGGGCCAAGTATGTGATCTATAGTGAACCAACTGGACTCTTTCTCTTGGGGGCTGAACAACGGAGTGAAACTAGGATTAGATTTATAAAATGATGGGAGCTATCTCAACCCAATGATGGTACTCAGAGAAGACCAGCAAGAGTTTTTGCTATGTAGAAAGAACCTCAGAATATTCAGTAGAGTTCTCTGTGCTGTACAGTAAGATGTTGATTATAACTTAAATGGGAAAAGCATCTGAAAAAGAATGGTTGTATGTGTATGTTTAACTGAACAACTTGGCTGTATACCTGAAACCAACACAATATTGTAAATCCATTATACTCCAATATAAAATAAAAATTAAATTAGAAAAGAAGAAATGGAAGGAAAGAAGGAAGAAAGAAAGAAAGAAAGAATGGAGGAAGGATGGGAAGAAAGAAAGAGAGAGAGGTAGAATCTCAGAGTTGCCCTGGTTTCTTTCCGAGTTTGCTTTTGTGATTATCTCTCCAAGTATGTGCTCACTACCTATCCTTCCAACATATTTTCTTTCACTTAAAAGTTGTATGAAGTTAGTCCTTGTTGCTTATCACCAAAGATCCCTAACAGATAGTCATGTGTCCAGCTTATTCTTGTTATGTGATATTCTTGCAAGGAAATCTGCCATGACTGATTACATGGGCACAGAAGGTTATGAGGGACCAAACTGTTTATTTTTGCAGTCCTGTATCATCACAAAACTCTCAAGGTGGAATGATTACATCAGTTTAAACACCCCCATTCTACACACGTATTATTTATGGTTCTACTTAGTAAACTGAGCTTATAGAAGTTTGTAATTTCTGTGTACTTCTCCATTTTACAGGCTTACTTCTGAAAGAAAGTAGAGTGCAAATGTTTTCATTGAGACACAGGTTCTAGTTGTGATAGATTTGGATTTTTATGCCTAGGTCTATAATTTATCAGTTGTTACCCCCCTCCCCAGAATCAGTGAAATTAAATTAAATGAATTAAAAGATGCTTGCTTCTTGGAGAGAAACCTATGACAAACTCAGACATCACATTAAAAAGCAGAGACATCACATTGCCAATAAAGATCCTTATGGTCAAAGCTATGGTTTTCCCAGTAGTCATGTATGGATGTGAGGGTTGGACCATAAAGAAGGTTGAGCATCAAAGATTTGATGCTTTTGAACTGTGGTGCTGGAGAAGACTCTTGAGAGTCCCTTGGACTACAAGATCCAACCAGTCAACCCTAAGGGAAATAAAGTCCGGAATATTCATTGGAAGGACTGTTGCTGAAGCTGAAGTTCCAATTGCATCGTTGGCCACCTGATGCAAAGAGCTGGCTTTTTGGAAAAGACCCTGATGTTGGGAAAGACTGAAGACAAAAGGAGAAGAGGGCAGTAGAGTCTGAGATGGTTAGATAATATCACTGAATCAATGGACATGAATTTGAGCAAACTCTGGGAGATAGTGAAGGACAGGAGAGCCTGGCATTGCTGCAGTCCATGGGGTCTCAAAGAGTTGGACAAGACTTAGTGACTGGACAACAATAGAGTCAGTGCCTGAGGCAATTGTGGAACTTACTGCATCCTTGGAAAATGGCATGAAAAACTGAATGGGTAAAAAATTAGCATATTGAATATTTTGAGAGAAATCTTTGTTACCTGTGATGTCCTAGGAAGATTTCATGATCAAGGTGGGTCTGGATTTGGAATTTAAGTGATGGATAGCATTTGAAAAAAAAAGTAGGAAAGCTTTCCAGGCATGAATGGAGTGAGTGAACACATTTAGGTAGAAAAATAAAAAAGAAATCTGGAAGAAAGTATATAGTACAAGTAGCATAAAGAGCCAACATGGAATAGTTTTGAAAGGAAAAACACAGAAAAGTATGTTTAGGTTGTATGGTTTGAAATTCAGGCTAAAGAGTTTGGATTTTATTAACAATAAGGTTGTAAGTTTCAGAGTACTGAACTGAAGGGCTAGAGTGATACTTAGAAAGGTCAGTCTAGGGTGGGATATAGAAGAGGAAAGCTTAGAGAAACCAGAGTTAGAAATAGTTGGGAACTGTTTATAAAGGGTAAGGTTTGGAGGAAAAATATTGTAAACCCAGAGTATTATTTATGATTGTCCTCTGTTTTGTTGCCAAATTCCTTCCACCAACTGGTTTTCTGATGGCTCTCCCACTTCTTTTTGAAGCAAAGGATGGAACAGTTCAATTAATAAAGGATTGTAATACCTTAATATCTAAATATTCAAGGTTTTACTTTACAGTAAGTTCCCTATGTTCAAACCTTAAAGTTGCAAACTTTCGGAGATGCAAATGTGGGTCTGCAGGTCCAATCACAGAAGTTAGATCACATGTCTGGCATATTGTCATGTACATGCAGCCTCTAAAGTGGTTGCGCTTTTGTGTACTTTGTGTAGAGTAAGGCTTCCCTGGTGGCTTAGAGGGTAAAGAATCTGCCTGCAACGCAGGAGGCCTGGGTTCGATCCCTGGGTTGGGAAGATACTCTGAAGAAGGGAATGTCTACCCACTCCACTATTCTTGCCTGGAGGATTCCATGGACAGAGGAGCCTGGAAGCCTGCAGTCCATAGAGTCATACAGAGTCAGACACAACTGAAGCAACTTAGCATGCACACACACACACTGTACAGAGTACAGTGGTACATCTTTATTTCAAGCCCAGAATGTCCAGAAACAAGCATAAAAACAGCAGTATATAGCTTGTGTCAGTTTGTGTTAGCAGTATATAGATTGTGTTAGTTAGGTACCTACACTAACTTTGTTGGACTTATTAGCAAATTGGACTGATGAAGATGCTCTCAGGACAGAATTCGTTCGTATGTAGGGTACTTAGTATCACTTTTGTTGTTTGATCGATACTGAGTCAAGATAGACCCCAGGTGCTGCAGTGAACCTAAGCTAGCCCAGAGGATATAACTCTACCCTTCTTCATTACTCTAC
Organism: Odocoileus virginianus; assembly: GCF_023699985.2. NCBI lineage: Eukaryota > Metazoa > Chordata > Mammalia > Artiodactyla > Cervidae > Odocoileus > Odocoileus virginianus. Next base: position 56,259,907 of record NC_069684.1, on the reverse strand, counting down.
TTTCAACATTTGAAAGGAAAGTCAGTAAAGTTATTAACTCTTTGGGTACTCTCTTAGCTTTTATTGGCCAGATGTCAGAAATTTAGGCCAATTCATTTAGGGCAATGAAGAGGAAAATAAATCTTGTCTTTCACGTAACGCTCAATCAGTCAGTAGTACTGACCTGAGAACTGTACCAACAAGAATTCTAAGGGTGTGTCTGGGCTCAGTGAAAAGCATCACATCTAAGACCAATGTTGACTCTAGGTGAAGATGTGTGGCCACTCTGACTTAGGGACTCTGTTAAGCTGGTCTTACACTAAGTAAAGCGTTATCTCTTCACAATGGAAATAGTAGGTTCCAAAAAAGCCCTAGTGTCCCCAACTATACATTCAAATATTCCTGGGAGAACTACAAGTTGAACTAATTCATCAAAAGCTTGGAAAACTTAGACTTTCTCTCTTACATGTATGAGGTGGGACATTAAGATCCCCGGGTCTGAGGAGTAAAAAGGATCTTCACCTTGGAAATTGAAATGGAGTTGGACTTGCTTTGCAAACCAGTTTTTAATATGATTATCTTTTCTAGATCAGAATGTGGGGACACTATTTGACAAGGTATTTTTTAACTCAAAAACTAATTTACAATAAATTTTAAAATGATAGTGATGAAATCCCACTTAGTAAATAAAATAATTGAATAATATGCAGTTGAGACTATCCATGAAAATCAAACATATGTTTAACAAATGACAAACAAGTTTTGTTTGACACTATAAGAGATTTTGATTATTATCTTATGTGGATTTCTGAGACATATGATGATTTTCCTGCCCATTGTTGGTTATTTTGATGGATGGCCTGATTCATACTTTAGAATTCTAAGACCAGCAAGGAAAACCTATAGTTTAAGTGAAACTGCATGTGGCCAGATGTAAGTACTCAGTGATACAAATGGTTTAACTTTATCAAAAGCCAATATTATAAATCTTTCTAAAACAGACTGATTGGAACTGGAGATTTATATCATGAAAAGTACAAATTGTTACAAAAAGAACATTTTAATTTTTGAAGGTTAAGTTACATTCAAATGATTATTTCTTTGATACAGGACTTGGAATGAATCAGAGATACGAGGACATGCTGAATATTGAAATCTATCAGAAACAAGGAAAAAATGATCTTTACAAAGGTAAAATAATTCTTTGTAAACTCAGGTTCAAGTTACAAATATTTGAGTAATACAGAACATGTGTCTGGTTCTAATAGTTCAACCACAGTCTAATAATTCAACCACAAATCACAGGTATTGTCATTGTAGCAATATGGTTCTTAGAAGGCTACTCCATAAAGCAGCACTGAATTTTTTGGAGACTTTCATCACAATAGCTTGGATTATTACAATACCTCACAAAATTAGTTATCATCATTATCATTATTAAGAAACTCCATTTATTCTTCGTTTTACAGGAGTCTGTATACCTTAATGCCTTGTTTAGTTAGGGCAAGCATGTTTTTAAAAATAAATCAGCCTATAATTAATAAGGGGAGAAATGCTGTAACATCCAAACCAAGATCAGTCCAACAGATCATTCAGAGAAAGGCTTCTTTTAAAATGATGTATACGATTCAGTCATGTTAAAGGCAATCCAAAATGTTATTTTCCTAGGGTGCAGTGGTTGGGCCACTTGGTTTTGTTATTTGACACCTTCTTGACCTGGATTCCATATCCCCCACCCTCTTCCCACTCCTTGCTCTGCCCAGCTGGTGTCTGGGTGTGGGGCGGAGGAGAGGGGATTGCACAACACACAAAGAAAGGGACAGGCTTGGCAACAGGGCCCCCAGAGATCCAGTCCAGCTGCTGTGAAAGGAATCTCATGGCAGGTCCCCACCCTGCCCCTGACGAAATCACAAGTGATGCTGGAAAAGTTACAAGACCGAGTTGCTGATGGGTGCAGATGTAGTAAACACAGGCAGCACCGCCTGCAGCGTCCAGAGGGAACCAAGAGTTCTTAGGGCCTCCTCTGCCTCTCGAGTGCTTCTGTGACTACCGGCAAGGGGCAGTGCCCCCTCTGCTCATCCTCTCATCAGAGATCGACACAAAAATAACACTTCCCATTTCTAGAGAACACTGGGAGGACACTCCAGGAATAGGAAGGGAGTACCAACATGTCCAACATTGTCATAAAGGAAAAACGAGAACCACGAAGAGTTATGCATGCTTCATATAGCTATATTTTAAATTCCAGGAGACTTTGTTTTTTATTATTTTGTATTGGGGTATAATTGCTTTACAGTACTGTGTTAGTTTCTGCTGCACAGTGAAGCCAATCAGCAATACATGCTCGTATATCCCCTCCCTCTCGGCCCTCCCTCCCACCGTCCGCCACCCACCGCTCTGGGTCCTCACAGAGCCCTGAGCTGAGCGCTCCGTGCTACACGGCCAGTTCCCACTAGCCATTTGTTTTACACATGCTAGTGTGTATATGGCAATCCCGATCTCCCAATTCATCTAACCCCCTTCCTTCCACCCTCCCCATCCACACATCTGTTCTCTACATCCGCATCTCCAATAGGGTCATCTGTACCATTGTTCTAGGTTCCACATATATGTTAATATATAATATTTGTTTTTCTCTTTCTCTTATTTCACCCTGTATGACACTGCTTAGGTACATCCGCGTCTCTACAAAAACCCAATTTTGTTCCTTCTAATGGCTGTGTGATATTCCACTGCGTACACAAGCCACATCTTCTTTATCCAAAATACTAAAAATAGAGCTACCATATGATCTAGCAAACCACCAATAGGTGTATACATGGAGAAAACCATAATTCAAAAAGACCCATGCACCCCAGTGATCATTCCAGGAAACTTTAAAAATAAAATGTAATAAGATGAATGTGGTATTAGAAATGTGATGATGTAAAATGAGAAATTCTGTCAGTTACTACTGAGGCACTTAATTACATAATCCTTCAGTGTGTATATCTGGTGGGTTTCAAAGCACAGTCTCAGGTATCTCTTGATTTGATCAATTGCAACCATGGGAGGTTAGCAAGGAAGCCAGTGGTATTGCCACCTTGTAAATAAAAATACCGAGGCTCAGGGAGTCTTGGCAATGTAGAACAACCAAACAATACCAGGTTTAGAGTTAAAAGTATTTAAGGTATTATGAGAAAAGTTAGGTTTCCCTCTTGGCTCAGTGGTAAAGAATCCACCTACCAATGTAGGAGATGCTGGTTTGATCTCTGGGTTGGGGAGATCCCCTGGAGAGGGAAATGGTAACCCACTCGAGTATTCTTCCCTGCAAAATTCCATGGACAGAGGGACCTGGCAGGTGGCAGAGAGTCAGACATGACTTGGGGACTGAATATCAACAACAAAGGAAAGTTGTGTCAAGGATAGATCTGTGTCCTGAGGAATATTCTTGAAGATGCTATCTGGCATTTCATTCTACGACATGGATCTGTAAGTCGGAATAAGGAGGCTCATTTTAGAATTGGTCAATTGTTCCTTACAGTGCTTATTAGATTGTCAGGTTGAAGTGTATGTCTGTAAAAATGGACCTTTCAAGGACATTTACTCAAGAAGAACCCACAGAAACAGGAGCCACAAAGCCAATGGTAGTGCTTACATAAATCATTAAGACACCAAGTATCTCTGTTAGGATGAGATGAAAATGACGGTATGCCCCACAGAAAAGTAGGCAGGAGCATTCTTCTACTGAAGGCATTCTCTTCCATTGACTTAACTCCCACCCCTCCCCCAAACTTCTATCTTGAAATAATTTTCAAATGTACAGAGAAGTTGAAAGAAAAGTGTGTGGTAGCTTGTATCCTAACCTGTTTGTGAACTATTTGTAAATTTATTGTAGATATTATAACATTTCACTTCTAAACATGTCAGTTTGTATCTCTAAAACCCAAGACACTTTCCTATAATATATAATATTTATAATTATATAATTTCAGTACCTTCATCACATCTAAGAAAATTAACCAGATTTCCTTAATATCAGTCAGTATCTTCCATATTCAAAAATTCCAGATTGTCAACCAAATCTTGTTGCATCATTTTTTTCCTGAAATACAATCCAATCCAACTTTACACATTAAATTTGATCGTGTATCTTTAGCTCTTCTATATTAGAACAGTCCTCCTACCTTTCCTTTTTAACTTTGACTTTTGGAAGAGAGGAAACTGATTTTCTTGTAGAATGTCCCACTTTCGAGATTTGCCTTCTTATTTCTTTGTGGGGTAGTTTAACTTGTGACTCTCCCTTTTGTTTCCATTAACTGGATGTGAGGTCCAAGGGCTTGTTTATGTTTCAGTTAAACATTTTCAGCAAAAATAATCCACAGATGATGCTGTGCCCTTTTTATTGCACAATGCCAAAGGGTCCTATGAGTGATGCTAAAACTTGGTCATATGATCCAAAGGGACCATGAGACATTTCTACTGTAAAAACGCATTTTTCCCTTTGGACTGGCAACTGCGGGCAATGATATTTTTTAAAGTCCGTTTTGGTGTATAGTTGCTTTACAGTGTTGCATTGGTTTTTGCTGTATAGCAAAGTGAATCATTTACCCATATCCATGTATCCCCCCAGATTTTCAGATCTCCTTCCCATCTGGGTCCCCACAGAGCACCGAGCAGAGCTAGTGCTCCACAGGAAGTTCTAACTAATTGTTTTGTACATAATAGTGCATGGATGTCAATCCCAATGTCCCAATTAATCCTACCCCCTCTTTCTCCCTTGGTATCCATATGTTTTCCTGTACATATGTGTCTTTATTTCTGCTTTGCAAATAAATTCATCTGTACCATTTTTCTAGACCCTACATATAAGTGATATTGTATGATATTTGTTTTCTTTCTGACTTCTCTCTGTATGACAGTCTCTAGGTTTATGCACACCTCTGCAAATGGCACTATTTTGCTTGTCTTTATGGCTGAGTAATAGTTTACTATGTAATATGTATGTACCATATCATCTTTATCTATTACTCTGCTGATGGGCATTTAGGTTGCTTCCATTTCCTGGCTATTGTAAATAGTGCTGCACTGAACACTGGGGTACATGGACCTTTTTAAATTATGACTCCTTCCATGTATATGCCCAGAATGGGATTGCTGGGTCATATGATAGTTCTGTTTTTAGTTTCTTGAGGAACCTCCATACCATTCTTCATAGTGTTTCTACCAATTTACATTCCCACCAACAGTGTAGGAGGGTTCCCTTTACTCCACATCCTCTTCAGCATTTATTGTCTGTAGATTTTCTGATGATGGCCATTCTGACCAGTGTGAAGTGATACCTCATTGTAGTTTTGATTTGCATTTCTCTAATAATTAGTGATGTTGAGCATCTTTTCATGTATTTGTTGGCCATCGGTATGTCCTCTTTGGAGAAATGTCTATTTAAGTCTTTTGCCCAACTTTTCATTTGATTGTTTTTTTTTCTATTAAACTGCATGAACTGTTTGAATACTTTGGAGACTAATCCCTTGTAATGATGTTTGACCTCATGAGATCATTTTGTCCCCTAACAACTTTCAATCTGTTAGTTTTAGTAGTCTTTCTTGATCTTTGCACAATGGTGATTTTCTAATTCTGTCATTTCACCTGCAATTCAAAACTCACATTCTTTGTAAAGAAGCATCTTCTTTAAGATTCATTTTATAAAAAAGAAAATGACAGAATAAATGCTTTATTCTTTCCTTTAACTTTTGACTTTCAAGAAGGGGTAAAAATAAATTTAATCATTTTGCTGTACTTCTAAAACTAACACAATATTGTTGATCAACTATACTCCAATATAAAAGAAAGAAAAATTTTTTTAAAGGGGTACAATAGTACAGTAAGGACATGCTTAAAGTTGAAGAACACCTCTAAAGTGTTCAGGAATTCTTAATATTTTCATAATTTCAATTAGACCAAAAAGGCAGTATTACTGTGAATAATGTTTAGACACATTCCATTAGAGATGCATAAAAGCCAGCCAGAGGAGGGTAATTATCTACAGTATACTTGCTTAGAGGCCTTTGGATCTAGACAAATAAATAGTTTATGTTCTATTTGGGAAGATATTAAGGAGGGGTGAAATCTAACATTATGCTTAAGAATAGAGAGATTAAAACTGTTTAGACACTTTAGAGAAATTTGGCCGAAAGTCACCACAAGGTAAGTCCGATTGTACCAGATGGTGAGAATGTTCCCCATAGCTGAGTACTGGCGAAGAGACAGAAGTAGAATCTGATCTTAGTGACACAAAATGAAGCCCCTTGAAATCTCTTTTACTCTCCACTGGACTCCATCCTCCCTATCTCCTTTGTTACTAGTGAAGTCATTTTGATTCACAAAAACAACAGTATGAAGGTTCCCAAAGAATGAAATAACTATGGATTTAATCTTCCTCCTTTCAATTTATTTACTTTTACTGTAACATAAAAGGCATCTATTTCAATGCTGCCCACAGTCCAGTGAAACATTTCCCAGGCCAGGGCAAAGTAATCAAAAATTCTGTGATGCCTTAGAAGATATTCAGGGCTTTCCCTGCCTTTTCTGCCCATCTTACTCCCCATTGCCTCCTCCCCTGAAGATTTGTACTCAAAGTGTTGAGAGCTCATAAAACCTATTGAACATCCTGTCTTCCTTTGGAAAGTGCCAGGCATTGATTTTGTTCAAAACACTGTAGGTGGTGGCTACTTATTCCATATTCTCTGCCAATCACTGGAATGGAAAAGTGTGTGAGAAGAGAAGATCCCAGGGGACCACAGTGGAGGGTGGGCAGGAGGTGGTGGAGCTGGGTCCTTGACTACACAGTCTGCCCCATCACAAAAAGGTGGCCAGAACTGTGGTTTTCAAATTTACAGTTAAAAAAAAAAATCCACTCCTACTGTAGACAGAGTGCCATAACCTTCTCTCCTTCTCTGTCTCTCTCTTTTTTTTTTCCCCAAAGAAATGGCCAGTTGAAAATATCACACTCTGTTGGCCCCAAAGGGTCCAATCAAACTTAACTTCCATGGATGTGGGAACGAAGCAATGGAGGGGCAGTCAAGAAGGATGAAGGGGGGCAGTCTGACCAAGGAGAGACCACCTCAAAGTTTTGCTGTGGCAACCTCACTCTGGAGAACAAGCAGCAAATGAGAGCCAGCACAAATGTTAATGTAACAGGATAAGTGGGGGAAAGCGGCCCTTGGCAAGAGAACTAAGCCTGTTCATTTTTATAATATAAGAGAGAGCAGGCGAGGGAGATTGTGGGCTCGCTCACCAGGTGCGTTTTGCAAGCTTTCCCAGTTCCCATTTCATTAGTTCCTTTCATATTATTGCAAGAGGCTTCAAAGCTATATGGAACAAGGCTTGCCATTCTGCTGAACTCATTCTGACTTCTATTTGCATTTCATGGTTTGCCTCCTAAAATTAAAAAAAAAAATTTTATCAGTGGAAAATGAGAAGCATATAGGGAATATATGTATACATACAACTGACTCACTTCATTGTACAGCAAAAGCTAACAAGACATTGCAAACCAATTATTGTTGTTGGTTATAGTCACTCAATCCTGTCAGACTCTTTTTTGACCTCATGGCCTGTGGTCCACCATATTCCTTTGTCCATGGGACTTTCAAGGCAAGAATACTAGAGTTGGGTGCCATTTCCTTCTCCAGAGGTTCTTCCTGACCCAGGAATCAAACCTGTATCTCCTACATTGCAGGTGGATTTGTTACCACTAAGCCACCAGGGAAACTAAACCAATCTAAACCAATAATACTCAAAAAAAAAAAAAAATAGCATCTTAGAAATTAGTGACCTTCAGTTGACAGGGGCTAGATCTGAAAGCAGAAATCTGGAGATATATTTGTGAATGTCTTCGTGCTTGCAGGCTTAATGGTCAAGGATAATGGTACTGAATTTGTTGCATCAGTGTGATGTCATAGCTTTTATTTACTGTTGTTTTAAAAATTAGTTCCTTGGCAGGATGTTGAGAAGCATGTCACAGCTTCTTTTCATACCAATGTACTGAGATAATTTTTTGCTTTTTGTTTTTTTAAATTTTTGGACTTTGTCCTAAAGAATGTGGTTTCTCTCCAATATTTTTTGATACTCGCGCCTTTGAACTTCACCCCATCCCCAACTCTCAACTTTACCCAAATCATGAATTAAACATTTTGCCTTCTTTTCCTCAGAGAAGACATGACATGAAATGGAGAAGAGTCAATTCATGGCTTTTGCACTTCAAAATTAATTTTCAAGTTCATGGGAAAAAAAGTATATTGTGAAAGATCTAAAAGTTTGGAATTGGGGGATACCTAAAGCTTTTGCTCAAGGGTAATTGGGTACAGAAGGATCATATTTTAAAAATCAGCCCATTTTTGGTTCTTAGTATATATAAAGCTTCCATGAGGAAAAGGAAGAATGCAAGAGATCAATAATAGAGTTGAAAGTTGGGATGGGTCCCTGTGAAGTACCCTTGTGTCCCGGTTTTCCCTAACATCCAACAGTTGCCTGATAGCTCACTTGGTAAAGAATCTGCCTGCAATGTGAGAGACCTGGGTTCAATCCGTGGGTTGGGAAGATACCCTGGAGAAGGGAAAGGCTACCCACTCCAGTATTCTGCCCTGGAAAATTCCATGGACTGTATAGGCCTTAGGGTCACAAAGAGTTGGACATGACTGAGCGACTTTCATTTTCACTTTCCGGAAGTTCCCAGTTGGACAAAATGAGAAATGTGTGACTCTTCAGGTAAAGCCCAAAGAGACATCCAGACTCTAGCATCTCCCTTGTACACAATGGTTCTGGAAGAGCAGACATATGTGGTGGGTCTGGACAAGGAAGACAGCATGATACAGTTCCTTTCAATAAAGTATGGCCTAAACAGGAAGGAATGTTTTCAACAGGCTCCACATGAGTGCAGAATCAGCAGAGACAGTCAAGGTCAAAGACCTAGCAGTGAATTCTAGAAACCCAGGACTGAAGTTAGATGGAGCCTGAGTGTATCAGTAATGTGTGAAGACTAAAGATTTGTAGGAATGTTGTGTATCTTGATAAGAACTCCACAGTCATCTGTGGGATTTAAAAGTCAATTAGATAGCAAAGAATAAAGAGCATTCTCAACACTAAAATTCCAAGAGCTCTAGAAAGGATGGCACATTAAGTTAAGCACACACATGCACAGGTTAGAATGAGAAGCTAGTGAGTAAACACAACCATCCATTCCATCCTTACCCTCAGCTGCCCTGTTTTCATTTTCAGAACATGTGGCTTCTATGCCAAGCACTTATACAACTGATATTTTTATGTTCTTATAGTCCCCAGTCCAAAGGAGGCTTTGCTGCTTGAAAATTGGGATATAAAAACTTATGTCTGAGTTTAGCAGAGATAGATCAATAAGAGGGCAATAAAAACATTCTTCTGGAAGACACAAATTGCAGGACCAAACAGGTGATGGATTGATGCAAAGTGACTCTTTGAATTTGGGAGAGCACACAGTCTTCTAAGAGAAAGTACCTGGGAATTAATTTTCATCCTGAATATTAATTCAAAATGGAACACTATACATGCCTATATCCATAAATCAGATTATCTTCCCTTGTCAATCTGTAAAACATGGAACTGGCTTTCTCCACTATTAGTTTGTGACCACACAGGGAAACTTATTTAATATTAACCTCAGAAACATATAGTTTTGAATGTAAACCCACTGCCAAAGGAGAGGGAGGAAAATTATGCATTCTAAGGAAAAATAGAAAGGTTTTTGTTTTAAAACAAAAATCATCTTGTATATCAGACCAACTGACTCATCACTTGATGTTAATAGTATATAATAATTCTGTATGAGCTTCCCTGGGGCTCTTGTGGTGTCTCAGTGGTATAGAAACTTCCTGCCAATGCAGGAGCTGAGGGTTTGATCCCCTGGAAAAAGAAATGACTCCCCACCCCAGTATTCTCGCCTGAGAAGTCCCATGGACAGAGGAGCCTGGTGGGTTACAGTCCATGGAGTTACAAAAGAGTCAGACATGTCTTAGCAACTAAACAATAACAGTACTGTTGTATATTATTAAATTCTCTGAGGGTATAGGGAGGTATAATGTAACAAAATATTATTTTTCTAGTTGCATTATAAATCAGGAACAGAAAATGAGATTAGATGATAAGATAATTTTAGAATAGATTTTAGAGTGGTTTTTAAAACTCCAGAAGGCATTTACAAGCAAGGCCATATGACTCATTCAAAAAGGTATTAATAAATCACTGAGATGGTGACATAAATATTAAAATTGAATAAATGTTAGATACACAGCCTTCTGGGGTGATTGAAAAATCATTATTCCTGGAAGAGAATTGAACAAATAATACCTCAAGACTCTCAGACTCCCAAATTTCCCAGAACTAGGATCTAGTCTTTGATGTTTTAGAACAGTCTTAATGGGCAGAAGCCAATGACCTGGTGAACCTGTGAAATCTTCCTGTCACCAAATCTGTGATTGATAAGATAATACAAAATATTCTGAAAGTATTTGCCATATTTGCTGTTTTTCCATCAGTGAAACTTCTGGTTTATCTTCTCACTAAACGGATGTTAGTAAGTTTAAAATAATGGAGATGTTAATGTTTTTACTCTCTATTTCATAGAACCTCTTAATCTTAACTCTAAAACTACCTTGTTCTTTGATTGTAGAAACATATGATCTAGTAAAAATTTAAAAAAATAATATCCAAAAGCAAGCTGACTTGGGAGAGTGAAATGCTTGTCCAACAACAATTTATATTGCCTTTCATTTATTTATTTTTCTTTTCTGTAGACATGTTGCTATAAATGAGGAAGCTAAAATTGGTTGGAATTTGTTACTGACTAAGAGTGTCAAATCTTGTGTGTCTAACTTCTGTGATCAGAATTCCCTGGGGAGTTTTTAAAAAACTCAGATCCTGGACCTTGATCCAGACCTCCAATCAGAATCTCTAGGGGGCTCAAGGCTCAATAATCTGCATTTTTCAAAAGATTGCCAGATGATTTTACATATATTGAATTTATTTTTAAAAATCTAATAAAAGTTGAGTTGGAAAAATGTTTAATCAGTCTCAGATCACATTTTAAATGAAACATGGAAGTGATAAAATTCTCTTTAATGTTTCAAATCACCTTATAAACACTGGGGAAAGATGGGATCACAAGTATTTGCATAATGCAGAGTTGTCTCTGAACTCTATCTGTTGTGAAAGAGTTTGACAATTTGTACCCCAATCTTTAAAATTATCCTGTCCCCTCTAATTTTTCAGTCTTTTTGCTTTCTTCTTTTTATTTTTTACTCTGTTTTTCTTACTGATTCACCTTGATGGAGTCTTTCCAAAGTATAAATTTCAATTTTTCAAAGGTTTACAATCCTAACTTATATTTTACTGGTTTATGTAGTATTTGTAGAGATGTGGATGGATCTAGAATCTGTCATACAGATCAGACTGTCACAAAGAGAAAACAAATATTATATCACTCAGTTCATTCACTCATAAATGTCTGACTCTTTGTGACCCCATGGACTGCAGCACACCAGACTTCCCTGTCCATAACCAACTCCCAGAGCTTATTCAAACTCATGGCCATCATGTTGGTGATGCCATCCAACCATCTCATCCTCTGTCATCCCCTTCTCCTCTCTCCTTCAATCTTTCCCAGCATCAGGGTCTTTTCAAACGAGTCAGTTCTTCGCATCAGGTGGCCAAAATATTGGAGCTTCAGCTTCAGCGTCAGTCCTTCCCATGAATATTCAGACTGATTTCCTTTAGGATGGACTGGTTGGATCCCCTTGCCGCCCAAGGGACTCTCAAGAGTCTTCTCCAACACCACAGTTCAAAAGCATCAATTCTTCAGCATTCAGCTTTCTTTATAGTCGAACTCAGCACATCCATACGTGACTACTGGAAAAACCATAGCTTTGACTAGACGGACCTTTGTTGGCAAAGTAATGTCTCTGCTTTTTAATATGCTGTCTAGGTTGGTCATAGCTTTTCTTCCAAGGAGTAAGCATCTTTTAATTTCATGGCTGCAGTCACCATCTGCAGTGATTTTGGAGCCCCCCCAAATAAAGTCTGTCACTGTTTCCATTGTTTCTCCACCTATTTGCCATGAAGTGATGGGACCAGATACCATGATCTTAGTTTTCTCAATGTTGAGTTTTAAGCCAACTTTTTCAGTCTCTTCTTTTGCTTTCATCAAGAGGCTCTTTAGTTCCTCTTTGCTTTCTGCCATAAGGGTGGTGTCATCTGCATATCAGAGGTTATTGATATTTCTCCCAGCAATTTTGATTCCAGTTTGTGCTTCATCCAGCCTGGCATTTTGCATGATGTATTCTGCATATAAGTTAAATAAGCGGGGTGACAATATATAGCCTTGATGTATTCCTTTTCCGGTTTGGAGCCAGTCTGTCATTCCATGTCCATTTCTAAGTGTTGCTTCTTGACCTGCATACAGATTTCTCAGGAGGCAGGTCAGGTAGTGTGATATTCCCATTTCTTTAAGAATTTTCCACAGTTTGTTGTGATCAACACAGTCAAAGGCTTTGGTGTAGTCAATAAAGCAGAAGTAGATGTTTTTCTGGAACTCTCTGGCTTTTTCTATGATCCAACGGATGTTGGTAATTTGATCTCTGGTTTCTCTGTCTTTTCTAAATCCAGAATTTTGTGGATTTTCTAAATCCACAAAGAGAAAAGCAAATATTGTATATTAAGGCATATATTTAAAATCTAGAAAAATAGTACAGGTGAACCTATTTCTAAAGCAAGAATAGAGATGCAAATAGAAAGAAAGGATGTGTGGACATGGAGGGGAAGGGAAGAGTGGGATGAATTGGGAGATTAGGATTGACATGTATACAGCTAGTGGGAAGCTGCTATAGAATACAGGGAGCTCAGCTCGCTGCTATGTGATGACCTAGAGGGGTGGGACAGGGGTGGAGTGGGAGAGAGGCTCGAGAGGGAGGGCATATACGTATACATATAGCTGATTCACTTCATTGTATAGCAGAAGATAACACAATACTATAAAGCAACTATATCCCAACTGAAAAGAAAAGAAAAGAAATTAAAATACATTAATACCTTAAAATCATAGTAGGCAAAAATGATTTTAGGAGAAAATGAAACTGACCCTTGACAACTAAATTGACAGTAGTGGAAATGTGTGAGAAATTGACTTTCTGGTGATGGGCATTCAGTTTACCAGCGAGTGTAGTTTGTAGAGAGAATCCTTAGAGAATTGAACTGGTTCCTCTGATCATTTAAGATCCTATTGTATTATGATATCCAATGAATACGTGAGCATACCATGGTCCTGAGAGCAAACATTAGTATACATATTCTCTGTGTGACAGAGACAATTAACCAGGTCATTCTAAGAGCGAGATAATGCTCCCTTCCAATGCTCCCTGCATATGTGCTTCCTTCACGTTAATGTTTTCTCTAGTATTGATGATGATTGGAATAAGGTACTTCAAGCCTCTTGGGATTGGAGGCATCTTGTAGTCCTTCCAGCTAATACATGCCTCCTCCTGTGGGTTCTACAGGACCTAAAATATTCACCTTCACTCAATTCTTCTGATTCTGTGACTGAGGGCCTCAAATGAAATGCAAAATACATTAGCTAAGAGGGTAGGAATACTGTATCTTCATATACGGAATGCTTGACCAATCAGCTAGGAGAATGCAGAATTCTATGAGAGAAAGAAATTGCCGGCATATTTTGGTCACATCCAGTAGGCGTGGAAGCACAGATGGTTGAAACCCTGGGTTCAGACACATAAAGAGGGGCCCAGGGGCCCAAGGAAAGGGATGAGAAAGGAAGGGAATGGAACAAAATCTCTTTTCTGCATTCCATGCTGAAAATGGGGCCTGATTTTTGGAGCCTCAAAAGACTTAATGTCTAAGGCTCTTGAACTGCGGCCTTTAATTGGTCAACTTAAAGGAATATCTCTGGGAATTCTTCTGCACAAAACCCCCATTGGCTGTAGAATTAGTCTCATCCCTTTGAACTGACTAAAAGTCTTCAGCATCATCTAATGCCATCTTTATCTTTAGCATCATCCTCCCTCAAATTCTCACCATTTCAGAATACAACAGCATCTCTTAGGCCTTTGCATGAAGCAGCAAATATCTCCACTCAGAAAATTTTTCCTGCAGAACTTGGCCCATCTGTTGCTTTGTCTCTTCGGTTGCTTAGAAATGAGGAAATGAATTGATAAGAGCTCTGGGCCACCAGCACAAATCATGCATGCTCCATGAGAATGAAATTATAGAACATCTACTCAGATTCTAGATCTATTGGGAACAAAATTAAAGCACCAAGGTCTCCCCTGGCAGCTATGGCGGGCAGCCATTTAAAGGGGTTTTAACTTCCCTTGTTAAGTTTTGGGCTCTGGGGCAGTTACTTTTTCCCCATTGGCAAATATATTCCCTGCTGCAACTCTGCTTGTCTTTGATGCATTTCAAGAACTTTAACCTTGTACCACAAGACTTTGCATCTAGAATATACATGTGAATTTTTCCGTCTATCTTTGGTGGGTTGCAATGCTTTAAGCCCTTTATGGAAGAGCTGTTCTGTTCAATGTCTCTTCTGTCATTTGCATTTTACTCAAGGGTATCAACAGTGCTACCCCTGTAGCAGTGGTAAGTCAAAAACTGTGCTGGACAAAGTAGGCCTTTTCTAAGTTGAATGCTTCAGGCATGAGAACAATTATAAGCTTTTCATTAGAATAGCAAATGCTGCCAGAGTATTTTTTAAGACAAGTTATTGAATGCATAACAAAACAAGTTTCTGTATTTTTCCTAGGCAAAGCTGAATAATTTTTCTATAACCAAAAAGTTATAAGGGGGACAAAGTTTTTAAGCCCACTCTTATTCATTTATCTTTTCTTTCATCAACAGAATTATAAACTCACAAGGAGTCTCAGTCCCTCTGAGTAAGCTTGGTGGAGGCTGGAGAAAGGAGACTCCAAATCAAAGAGAGGACAGTTCCTTTTTTAAAAATTAATTTATTTTTTAATTGAAGGATAATTGCTTTACAGAGTTTTGTTGGCTTCTGCCAAACATCAACAAAGAGAGGCCAATTTCAATCCACGATTTCTTTAAGATTTGATTATTTTTCACTATAATTTTCCAGACAATGTCTAAAAGAGTCAAATTCAAATCAATAAGCAAAAATCTCTGTAAGGCTGTCACATAGGAGTCCATGAGGTGAAGAGGATGATTTTGTTTCTTTACTTATAAAATCATTATTTTGTACTTATTCATGTGATAGTGTTCTAGTTGCTGGTGGAAAGTGATCACAACTGGCAGAGAGTTTTGCATTTGCAGGGGGTGTGGCACGGCCCTGGCCAACACACAGGGGAGCAGAATTTCACATCCCAGGTCTTATTCCTCCTCCCAGGCACCGGAGCAGGAAAAAACCAGTCTCCAGTCATGCCAAGAAGCCCAGACAAATGCTTTGAGAAAAGCAAAGACCATGCAGAAGCTTCAGAATTTGTCTTAAGTCTTATAGACTAACCAAATAGTTGATAGACTTCCAGGAGTCTTCAAAAGAACTTGTTGTAACTTCTACCAAAGAGCTGTATCCATGTAACTAACTGAAGTCAGACGTTTTTCTGGAATTTTTTTTTTTTTTCCTGGATGCCCAGAACTTAAACTTAGGACATTCCAAGATATCAAACTGTTCTTATTCAAATCTGGCATTAGGTTGAAGAAGGATAAGAGCATGTAAGTTCCTAGGTTTTGCTCTGTGCAAGTCACCATTGATCCTCAGAATCAACCCAATGAGGAAAACCTTTGTATTATTTCCATTCAACAGATGGGATCACAGAGGTTAAGCAAATTGCTTAAGGTTGCACAGTGGTAAGTGGCAGAAATGGGCTAATAAGAAAGCTAACAATTCAACATGCTATTCAACATGCTATTATTTAAGCGATTTCTTACAACTTAGATTTCCAACAACAGAGGATGGGGTTGTTAGACTGAGGCCTATTAAAATTGTTAAGAGTTTATTTGAGCAAAAATAAAATCTACTGAGCAGTGCCAAACCAATGGTAATTAGGAGTACTCAGCCTACAGGAGATGGGGGCAGGGTTGGAGGGGGGACCTACAAAGAAGGTACAAAAGTGAAGAGGAAATTACTTGATCTGTCTAGCTGTAATAAAGCCTAGTTATCTGTTTGTGATTGGTTGTCTTGTCCTTAGCTTTTTGACTTTGGTACCTTGAGGCAGTTGTAGGCTTAGATTCTGATTTGCTTATGTAGGTTACCAGGATAGTTATGCTGCAGTCTAACGGCCTACTTGTTTAATTAATGTAACTGGGTACATAAATTAAAGCTCATCTATGCAACTGAAACCCATATAGCCAGCCATCAAGTAACAGAAATGTTCTAGTTAACATGGAGAGATAAAAAGAAGTTTCAAAGCCGTAGAAGAGTGTGCATCCATCTTTATTAAAAAGACATAAAATTATGTAATATATATATTATTAATTATTATTACTTTTTTGGTGAGTCTTGTCTGACCCTTTGTGACCCCATGGACTATAGCCTGCCAGGCTCCTCTGTTAACGGGATGTTTTACCCAAGAATACCAGAGTGAGTTGCCATTTCCTCCTCTAGGGGATCTTTCTGACCCAGGATCAAACCTGCATCTCCTGTGGCTCCTGCAGGCAGATTCTTTACCAGTGAGCCACCTAATATCTACCTATCTACCTATCTATCTACATAAACATATGATCAATTTATAAATATTAATAAAATATAAAAGGGCATATACCAAAATGTTAACAGTGGTTCTATGTGAAGATGGGAGAATGGATACTTTTTCTGTTTTTTAAAGTGTATTCCCCATTTATTACAATAATCACAAATTATTTAACTGCAAAAGTTATATAAAGCAAACATATAAAGGATGTCTCAAAAAATAAGTAGGTTTGTAATAAAAATGGAGGTTGTTTGTGTTAAAATGGGAGTAAACTTGGAGTTTATATTGCAGAATTGCGGACTAATGACCTTGAGGGAAAATGCCCATGGGAAACCCAGGAGAAAGGCCCGGCAGTTGGGTGATACCCCAGCTATGACTGAGTTTCACAGACTTGCTGGACCCTGGTATCCCATGTAGGCATTCACTTTCCTAGACATCATATCTCAAAAGAGATGGAAACAATCATTCTAAATTTAACTGATTGGAAAACAGGAAGAAACTTAGACAAGTCCATTGTATAAAGAACTGTAATCTATGAAAAGCACAAAAGCCCATTTTATTATGGAATGCTCACAGTGGAATTTTTTCAGGGCACAAAAGTATCCTTGTCACTGACCCTTTACAATACACTGGAAAAAATTTTTAATATTCTCAACATTAAAAAAAAAATCAGTGCTTTTTGTCTTGATACTTAAAGAGCAAAAAACCAATTAGGAGACCTGAGAGAGACATTTATATGTGTAGTATATGAAGGGGCTGTTATATTGTTTGGCTACAATGGTGATGTGGTCTTTGACTTTATAAGGAATATTAGATATCCATAGGGTTGAAAAATCCTCAAGTGAGAGAAGAACAATGAATGAGGGTTCTAGACTGAATTTGAATGTAGTCTCAGTTCCATGTACAAATACCTTCCTTGAAAATGCTCCTCCCTTTTAGATTTCCAGACATGGCACCATCCTGCTCTGATTCACTTTTGCCTATCTTATTTTCTCTTTTTGCTTCATCCCCAACATATCAGAATTTCCCAAGATCCTCTCCTTAGTCCCCTAATTCCTTTATCTCCTGTGAATTATATTTTACCCACTTTTTGCCTTCTCACATGCACAGGTAATTGTCAAATTGATGTTGTTAGTCCTGAGGCAGTCAAGGAATGCTTCCTGGAGGGGGCAGGTTTTTAGAGAGGATGGATTTCAGTTGGGAGGACATGGACAGAGGAAAGGGAATCTTAGATAAGAGGAACAGTGTTAACTGAAGCACAGAGGGAAAGAAATTCCAGCATGTGAAGGGGATTGCTAGTTTGACAGAAAACTCATTCATTGACTCTTGGTGACATCACATTTTATTATTTATATTTAAAATTTTTAAAATTTTTTATAGTACAGTTCAGTTGCTCAGTCGTGTCCGACTCTTTGCAACCCCATGAATCGCAGCACACCAGGTTTCCCTGTCCATCACCAACTCCCAGAGTTTACCCAAACTCATGTCCGTTGAGTTGGTGATGCCATCCAACCATCTCATCCTCTGTCATCACCTTCTCCTCCTGCCTTCAATCTTTCCTAGCATCAGGGTCTTTTCCAATGAGTCAGTTCTTCCCATCAGGTGGCCAAAGTATTGGAGTTTCAGCTTCAGCATCAGTCCTTCCAATGAACACTCAGGACTGGTTGGATCTCCTTGTCCTTTAGGATGGACTGGTTGGATCTCCTTGTGGTCCAAGGGGCTCTCAAAAGTCTTCTCCAACACCACAGTTCAAAAGCATCAATTCTTCACAATTTATTTACAATGTTGTGTTAGTTTCTACTGTATAGCAAAGTGAACCAGTTATAATATATATATACATACATACATATATATATACACATACATTCTTTTTCATATGTTTATCACAGTGTATTGAGTATAGTACCCTCTGCTACACAGTAGGACTTTGTTGTTTATCCATTCTATATATACCGGTTTACATCTGCTAATTCCAAACTTCCAATCCATGCCTCCCCCTGGCCCCTCTCTTCCTTGGCAACCACAAGTTTGCTGTCTATGTCTCTGAGTCTGTTTCTGGGAAACATCATATTTTAGTATGAGGATTTTATTTTCCTTTAATATCTCCTTGTTCCTTTCCTTGTTTCTTTGTCTCCAGGCACCTGCCTGGATAAATAAATGTTCCCGACCAATTTGCAATTTGCACTTCTTTTACACATGGCTGTCTCTCCCATATTTTTTGGCTGAGGCTGAGCCATCAAGGACAAATCCTGATCTTTCCCTGCTGACTGTTTAGATAAGAGATCATATCTGCTCCTTGTCCCTTATTAACCATTAGAATTAATTCACCATTTACAGTTGTTTGCTCCTATATGTTTCTTGAATAACATGCTATTTTAGTCACAATTTTAAAGACACAAAATTTAAAAATTTAAAAGAGATACATGTCTGTGTATAACTTAGTCACTTTGCTGTACACCTGAAACTAACAAACCTCATGTTAATCAACTCTTAGTTCAGTTCAGTCGCTCAGTCGTGTCCTTCTCTTTGTGACCCCATGGAATATAGCACGCCAGGCCTCCCTATCCATCACCAACTCCTGGAGTTGCTCAAAATCATGCCCATCAAGTCGGTGATGCCGTACAGCCATCTCATCCTCTGTCGTCCCCTTTTCCTCCTGCCTTCGATCTTTCCCAGCATCAGGGTCTTTTCTAATGAGTCGGTTCTTTGCATTATGTGGCCAAAGTATTGGAGTTTCAGCTCCAGTATCAGTCCTTCCAATGAATGTTCAGGACTGTTTTCCTTCAGGATCATCTGGTTTGATCTCCTTGGAGTCCAGGGGACTCTCAAGAGTCTTCTCCAACACCACAGTTCAAAAGCATCAATTCTTTGGCACTCAGCTTTCTTTATAGTCCAACTCTCACATTCATATATGACTACTGAAAAAAACCATAGCTTTGACTGGATGGATCTTTGTCAGCTGCTTAATCAAGTCTACTCCAGTATAAAGTAAAAATTAAAAAAAGAATCTTGCACAAGGGTTTCTAGGCAATGGGAATGTCATTAATGTTGGTTAAGTGAATGAATGAGTGGACATGACTGTTCTTTGTAGCCCTGGTACTTTGTCTCTGGATCTAGGGATGACAGAAGATGTACTTATGGGACAATTACTTCAAGTTATACCCTGCATCCCAGGTGAACTAGAGCAGATCCTTGAAAAAGTCCACTAGGATTAGTAACGAAAAAGAAAGACTGATGGCAAATTTGCCTGTTGAATGAATTTATAAACAGAATATACCTAGAAAACTCTCATTATTTCTGTGTCTGGGCATTGCATACCATCCCCCTTGTTAACACTGAGTAAACCTGTGAATGAAAAAAACTGAATGAATCTTTGGGAAAAAAAAAAGGACAACCCTGGAGGTAGCAATGTCCCAGTGATACATCATATATTGCCTTATATATAGTCCCTACTCAGCTTATTTTAACCCATAGTTGAACCAATAGGATGGTTACATATTTCCCTTATTTTGTTGTTTTAGAAAAAAATAATGAGCCAACTCATTGTAAAAGACCTCGCTGCTTGGGAAAGACTGAAGGCAAAAGGAGGAGAGGGCAGCAAAGGATAAAATGAGATGGTTAGATAGCATCACCGACTCAATGGACGTGAACTTGAGCAAACTCTGGGAGATAGTGGAGGACAGGAAAGCCTGGCATGCTGCAGTCCATGAAGTCACAAAGAGTTGCACATGACTTAGCAACTGAACAACAAGAACGTAATAGTCAAAGTGGAAGTAGAAGTGTTAGTCCCTCAGTCATGTCCGACTCTGCAACCCCATGGACTATAACCTGCCAGGCCTCCTCTGTCCTTGGGATTCTCCAGGCAAGATACTGGAATGGGTTGTCATTCCCTTCTCCAGGGGTTCTTCCTGACCCAGGGATTGAACCCTCCTGCATTGCAGGCAGATTCTTTATGGCCTGAGCCACCAGGGAAGCCTGTCATTTTGACTTGCTTACTGCAGCGTTCTACACAAAACCGGCTGAAATAGATACTTCTTAGATGCCTTTTGACAATTTCTACAATATATAATAAAATCTGCATAAAGAACTTTCAGTTTCTTAGGGAAAAAAAAAATAGCCTTGGAATCTCACACTTGGGAATGTATTTTAAGGACATTGTTGGGGGTGGGGGAGGCAGGAAGGGAGAGGAGGAGGGAGGATGAGTGGGAGGAGGAGGGGAGGAGAGAGAAATTTCTTGAATGAAGATGTTCACTAGGAAGTTAAATATTTTCAAAAAATATAATTTTTAAAAACTAGTATATCCTGAGTTCTTCTAAAGTATCAGGCACTGTTTTCAATGCTTTATAAGCATTAGCTCATTTAGTCTTCCCCAATAACCCCATGACGTCAGTATTATTAGTACCACTTTACAGATGAGGTAACTGGGGCATATAAAGTTAATGTAACATGCCCAGGGTCATGCAGCTGGGAAAGGCTCAACAATAGTTAAGCACATTATGTTACATCAACTCAACGGAACTGTTTTTAATGATCATTATAAAGACTAAAGAAACAAGAAATTCTTATAAGTTTAGTGAAAAATTCAACTATGATACTATATATACTCATAAGTTATGACATTTAAAAATGGTAGACCTAAACTGTATGAGTCTAGGAAGGAGGAAAAAAAAAGATGATTGATACATTAGAATGATGAATTTGATGCTTAGTTCTTTTAGTCCAAGTTATTTTTAATGTAATTTTGTGTGATTTTTTTAAAGTAATTACATATAAATAGGATAAATGTAAATGCCAGTTAGCATATTCTGTGGGAGGTTTCTTGTGCTTCTGTAAGTTCTTCAAATTGATATTATAGCATTCTAGATCTATCTCTTCTTCTTTTAATTGGAATATAATTGATTTGCAATCTTGCGTTAGTTTCTGCTGAAAAACAATGTGAATCAGTTATAAGTATACATAGATCCCCTCAATCTAGAACCTTCTCCCCACTCCTATCCCACTCCTCTAGCTCATCACAGAGCTCCTTGTGTTATACGGCAGCTACCCATTAGCTATCTATCTTATACTTGGTCATGTAAATATGGCAGTGTTACTTTCTCAATTCATCCCGCACTCTCCTTCCGCACCCTCAGGTCTGTCTTTTCTTAATCACTAGGTTTATCCACTATGCACCCTTCTAGATATCTATTCCTTCTTACAAAATGGAAAAAGTGATTGAGAAGACAAAAGATTTGATCCCAAATTACATTTTTATTTTTCTAATGTCTCCGAAAATTGCTTTGTTTACTGTTTTGTTATTTGCTAAGAAATACAAGAACGTAGGCTACTACCTAAGGAACCAGAATGAGGTAGTGAGCCAATGTAAATCTTTGTCTAAAATGGACAGAAATACTACTTTTATCAGCCACTTCATTTTGCTCCGTAGATGCATTGTTTGTTATGAAAGGAGGCCAGAGAAGCAACTTAGCTATTGAAGCTTCAGTGTATGCCTGTTGACAAGTGATATATAAAATATTTGACATTCTTTGGGACAGAGATAATCATGGCTTTTGTTCCCCACAAACACAAAGGAAAAAAGTTTAAAGGGAGAAGTATCAACAAACAATAGTACAGAAATAGATTTTATATGATGCCCGAAGGAAAATCTCCACTTACTTGTATTATAACGAGGCATAGTCCAAAATAACAGAAAAGCAACATCCATAAGTTGAAATGGGCAAAGACTCTTAAAAGGATAACTGCCATTTCATAAGAGCCTTTAAAATAATTGAAGGGAACTGGGGTGCAAAAACAAACACTACACCCATGGTTGCAAATCTCTGGTTCTACAGGAGAGTCGACCACATCTGTTTCCTCACACATCTGGACCTCTCCTACCTACCCCTCCACCCTCAGACTGACACGCGCAAAAGCTATGGGAATAACCTACCAGCTAATAGGAGGCTTTCCTACTTACATGTCGTATGAAATCATAAATCCTACATTATTTCAGATGAGCAGTGAAAATGGAAACCTTTAAAGTTTGTACTTTCCACAGGAAATCTCAATCCTCTCTGAACAGATGATTTTGATTTTGGAGTACACAGTGGGCCTTTAACTTCTTCAGCTTCAGGGAGATGTTAAATTCCAAGACTCCCTCACTATCCTAAAGAAACAGCAATAAAATGTGTTTCGGGATTCAATTCCTTCAGCTTCAGAGGCTAAGATGGAGGAACTAGTTTGGGGGAAATGAGACATGACCCAATCCTTCACCTAAACAAAAATGACTCCGTGGTGACCTTTTCACAAAGTTCACAATACTACACAATAGAAACTTTCTTACAAAGACATCTTGATTTTACCTTATACATTATTCTAGTCCATTATTCTACTTCAGGTCTTGAAGTAGAAGACCTGAATTGAAATGGAAACAATGGTTGAATTCTTTGCCTCTTTTTCATACTGGTCAACTGTCTTGGAAGACCAACCAGGAGGCATCATTGAAGTCATGACCTCTGAAATGTTGAACCAAACTGTTCATGAGCATTAATTCAGTTAAATATGAATCATCAGATATATTGAAGTCTTTATCTCAATAGAGCCAATGTTCTGACTCCAGCTATCTTAATACTAAGTCATCTTAAAATTTCTTTTAATCTATAAAGTAAATCTTCACGCCATTGGAAATGATCACATATGATCATAGAAAAAAGTGTTGCTATCAAAATAAAGAAATGAAAACCTTCATAGATTATGCCTCTAAAGTTTTTCAAGGAGTAAGTGTTTATTTTATCATCACTGCATTCTGGTCTGTGAGCAAGAACCTGAATTATAAGACAAGAAGTTTGTGCTATTGGTGGTTGTGGAAGGGAGAAAAAGTCACTGGCTCTTAGGGGTGGAGTTATACATTCAACCCTCCCACTGAGGCAAAGACCACAGACCTGCCAGCTACTTAGGAGCTATTATTATGCAGGAGCAAGCACACTTGGAGGCAGTTAGACTAGGAGTCAATTTCCAAAGATATTTATAGGAATCTGGACAAGCTGCTTAATTTTTGAACCAATTTTATTTTAATTCATAGATGTGTCAGGTACCAACTTCATTCTTTTAGAAAATGCCTACGCATAATAAGTACTCAATTATAGAGTTTGTGGGCTCTATCAGATCCTGGTGGGCTAAGTCAGCCAGATAGTGACAGTAGCAAGCCACCACTCCCAAACAGTAGTGGGTGTTTTAAGGAGAACGTCTGTGCTTCATTCAAGAAAGACCTTACTTCCCTGAGCTGTTTTTAAAGGTCTACCTTACATATCCCTTGGCAATAAAAAATTCAAAGCGTGTTCAGAAATGGTGGAGATAAGAAGAAAAATGGAGCCAGGGAGTAGAAGGCAGACACTCCAGGAAGTGATGGACTCACTGACAGTGAGAAGCTGTTTGTGGGTTACAATTAGAGAGAGGAAAGGATGATTGAGTGCCCACAAAGGGGAGACAGAAAAGGGAAGTCAGGAGGTTAGGGGTGATTCCTTGTAGGCGTCAGGAGAGGTAGGGATGTATTACAGCTTTAGTAGTCTTAGCAGAAACTATCTCATTATGAGGGGAGGAGGGTGTGGGAGAAGATGAGTGATTCATTTAAAGTAAAAGAAGATAGTGTTTGATGTAGGGAGGACCAGGGAGACAAAGATGTAATACTGAGTATCTAAATCAAAGAGACCATATTAAAGAAATCTCTAAGTCTGTCATACAGTGTGAAGTAAGTCAGAAAGAGAAAAACAAATATCGTATATGAATACATGTATGTGGAATCTAGAAAAATGGTACAGATAAAACTATTTGCAGGGCAGGAATAGAGATGTGGATATAGAAAACGGACCTGTGGACAGAGAGGGGGAAGGGAAAGGCAGAGTGAATTGAGAGATTGGGATTGACGTATACACAGTACCATGTGTAAAATAGATGGCTAGTGGGAGCCTGCTATACAGCCCAGGGATCTCAGCTCTATACTCTGTGATGACTTAGAGGAGTGGGATGGAGGAGGGGGAGGTCAAGAGGGAGAGGATACATGTGTACATATAGCTGATTCACTTCATTGTACAACAGAAACTAACACAGCATTGTAAAGCAATTATACTCCAATTAAAAAAAAAAGAAGTCCCCAGTAAAACTTTCCTTCCTTTCTTTTTAGAAAACAGAATGAACTCACAGAGATGGCTCTAGAAAAAGAGAATAACAAAAAAGGCAAAGGTATTGCTGAACCCAACCTATAAATTCTACACTGTTTTTTTTAATATAAAATTAACATATCTATCCAATGTCTGGGACCAATCTGATGCCTTCAGTAATCCTTATGTCAGATGACCTGATTACGAATTTGACAAAAAAGTAAATTTTAATAAAGCTGCATAGTAGTTACAATGCTGTTCAATAAATTATTCTCTGAGCTTTTCTAAAAGTTTGAGCTTTTTCAGATGTTTTTAAATATAAAGAAGAAAAGAAATGGTAAGTCTAAAAGACACACATGTTCTTGCAAGTTCAGATAATCCCGCTGGGGGAGTGTTTAAGTAATTGATTTTGAGTAACTTTGGCCTGAAAGTGAAATCTTGCTGCTTTCCCAAGCAATCTGGGGACTGAATGGGAATGCAGATGGTGT
The DNA here is from genome assembly GCF_023699985.2 of Odocoileus virginianus. Lineage (NCBI taxonomy): Eukaryota > Metazoa > Chordata > Mammalia > Artiodactyla > Cervidae > Odocoileus > Odocoileus virginianus. Next base: position 56,234,581 of record NC_069684.1, on the reverse strand, counting down.
GATGGAAAATTTTAAAGACTTCACCCAAAATGTTCTATTCTTTTATTTCACCTTGTTGACTTGAACAAAATAAATCTCCGTGCCTGTAATTCCAAGAAGCATCTGTTTCTTGTGGTTATACAAGGTCTAAAAATGTAGAGCATATGTTTGAGTTGCACCAAGAAATATGCCCACAGTGAACTCAGGTAAACCTCAGACATATCTACTTCTGAGGGCTTATGCCTGCATATCTGCCTGTAAAGGGCTGAGAAGAAACCACATTCAGACCAGATGTCATTAGTGTTGTAATTTCTACCCTATTGGATTTGGTTATGTAGTCCTCTCCTGTTTTCATAAAGGAATGAGGAGGGAAGAACTTCTGATCTGCTCTCAGTCAACAAGACTTTCTCAACCTCTAACCAAGGTTTTCACTGCATTTCAAGTAATTGTTTTGCTGCTTTGCAGACAGTACAGAGCAGTTTGTTTACTGTAACTCATATCTTCTTTTCCCTAAGAAGTGACGTTTTGGTTCCCCCATTTCTGCACCTCATAAGGGATGACTCATAGCCTCCACTGGCCGAATCATTAAAAAGTTGTAATCAAAACCATATTATTGCAATGTGAGTCTTCTGGGTTATTTAACTTTCTCAGCTTTATATATCCAGTTGGATGTAATCACTACTTAAGTAACCTACTCTCTGCACACATAGGGCTAACTGTGCGTTTACTCTGCGTGACTGTAGTCATCTTCATTATGCTAGTTATATTGGGTTGGCCAAGAAGTTTTTTTGAGTTTTTTTGTATGATGTTACAGAAAAACCCAAACAAACTTTTGATCAATACAACATTTTTACATCCAGAAAGAACACATATTTCCTTTCAATACCTATGTTATAAAAGCCTGTTTTCTTTTTTTTTTTCAGAGTAAGTTCTTATCTCTCCAAAACTATTGAATGATGTGCTCAGAGAAAACACTGGAAATGTATTCTACTATAATCTCTTGTGACATCAGATCAATAGAGTCTTTGATTCAATCCAGTTGAAATATAGTTTCCATACCTTACCTCTCAAGTTTACTGAGTTTTTAACAGTAGCTGATGTTCAAAATGTGGAATCACAGTAATAACATTGTTTATTTAATCTTTCCTGGAAGATTTAACAATTTAAGTGGATTTTTAGAAATTTTAAAAATGTATTGATCCTTAATCTACTTAATGAACCATTTCTGAGAGAGGTTCAAGGGAGAGGTGGGCATGTAGTTCTTTTTTTCTCTACTTTGCACTCCCAAATGAAGCTATGCCAGCCTTCTATTTCAATCAGAACTGAAATTTTCCCAAGCATGGAAGCTGATGACTTCGCTTGTGCCATTTTATGGAAAGAAAAGAAAAGGGTTTAGGGGAAATTTTATTCTATTGCTGTTGTAAAAAAAAAAAAATCACCAATTTAGCAGCTTAAAACAATACAAACTTAGGTTTCATGCTGTAGGTCAGAAGTCTGAGTGGCCTGACTGATTTCTCTGCTCAAGTTTTCCCAAAGCCAAAATCAAGATACCAGCTGGCCAGCCCCTTACTCGGAGGTTCTGGGAAGAATCCACCTCCTAGATCATGCATACTGTTTGCAGAATTCAGCTCCAGGCGGTTGTACGACTGAGGTACCTATTTCCTAGTGGACTGTCAGGCAGGGGTCATTCTAGAGAACAGCCATAGTCCTTGGTTTATGGCCCCCTTCTTCCGTCTTCAAGGTCAGCAACAGCGGATGGAGACCTCTTCCTATCCAGCCTCTGTAACCTCCCCAGAGCCCCGTCTTTCCTGCCTTTCCTAAGCTGTATCTCTGACCCCGGCAGGAGAAAGTTCTGTGTCTGCAAGGCTCATGCTGAAGAGCGTTAACAGGTAGGAAAGCCAGAGGTCCCAAGCAGCAGGAGGAAATAAACTGCAAGCGGCAGACATTTTTCTTCCCCTCTATACAAAATTAAGAGGCTTCTTTTAATTCTGTGCAGAGGACACCTGGTTCTACCTGAACATTTCTCAAACCTTGGGCTAACCAATGCCATTTTTCTTATGGAAATGTTTTTCTTAAGCTATGTCAATGAAACTATGTATCAGCTTTGAAATCTGCCTTTCTTCAAAATGGTTCTGCCTAAGACTAATTTTTTTTTCTTATCTCAAACCTGGGGCTGATAACGGCTCAACAAACCAGTATTCATGTCAATTGTTTTATGACTGGGGATGACACACCTCACCTCTGGTGTGTGCCATTCTATCTCAAAACAGCATATTGTGGGAGAGGGGCCTGGTGAAACCCCCTCAGCCTTGAGGCGTTTTCCTTATTTGATTAACAGTTTGCTAATAGACAGAAAACACCTTGCTAAAACTAGCAAGGGGGCATTCTTTCTGCTGCCCCCTTCTGATGTCTATGTCAGAAGCTTTCCCTATCTCTTTAGTACTTTAATAAAACTCTGTTACACAAAAATTCTGAGCGGTCAAGCCTGGTCTCTGGCCCCAGATCGAAATCCTCTCTTCCGGAGGTCACAAGTCCGTCATAGCACAGGGCTTGCAGCCGCCACGTTTCAGTGTCATTCTGCCTAATACATTGGGAGATGTTTTCTCTTTCTGAGTAGTCTGGGCATCAGGATAGAAGAACCTGGGAAGATTTTCTTCTGCTACTTTAGCTGCCAAGAAAAAATACTACATAGGTAGTTTGGTGACTCTGAGGTTCCTAGGTAAATTCTCATAATGTCTCATAACAAAAAGCTCATTTAACTTGTGATTTTTTGAAATCAGAATAGTTTTCATAATGCTTTTTCTTAATAATACCCCTTCTTAAAATACTGTGTTAAAATGTACCAGACTTATTTTCTGAGGTGTTAGGAGGCGTTTGAATCAGGTGTGTGAAACCTTAGTAAATAACACTTATTCTTTGTGTGTGGAAGGGTATTTTTTGCTTCGAGGAAAGTCATTTGTAAGCACCACATTTGAGACTGGAAGATGGTGGTACATGTGCCTGAAGCTGCGATCTGAGAGCTTTTGGATGGGCTTTGAAGATGGTGGGAAGGAAACAGGAACACTAGTCAGTTCTCCCTCAGCTCTTATCAAGCGTCAAGTTATGTGCATGGCTGAGGTGAAGGATACAACTGAGCTAAACTGCGTGATGTCCTCACATGGGTGCACCCAGGGTGGAGAGAGTGATCAGCAGTCCTGAGGATCTGGTATTGGCCTGTTTCGAAGAGGAGTCTGCAACTAGGAGCTACTTGGCTCTTTCTTTCCTTTTTTCCCCCATAATTTTATTTATTTATTTTTGGCTGTGCTGGGTCTTTGTTGCTTCACGGGCTTTTTCACCAGTTGGGAGCAGGAGCCACTCTCTGGTTTTGGTGTGCAGGCTTCTCATTGAGGTGGCTTCTCTTGCTGCAGAGCAGAGGCTGGAGGGTGCCCGGGCCTGAGTATCTGCAGCACGTGGTCTCAGTAGTTGCGGCTCCTGGACTCTAGAGCTCAGGGTCAGCAGTGGTGGTGCTCGGGCCTAATTGCTCTGTGGCATGTGGGCTCTTCCTGGATCAGGGATCGAACCTGTGTCTCCTGCATTGGCAGGCAGATTCTTATCCACAGTGCCACCAGGAAAGCCCTACTTGGCCTTTTCTTTTAGGCAATATCAAACTGACTTTTACTGAACCTTAGAAACAATGGCAAGCAATGAGAATAGTGATGGAAATGTATTCCCTTCATACATTTTGATATCCTACGACCATCTTCTATTTGTCAGGCTCACTCCTTCCAGTAGCTGGGCTCCAACAGGAAGTCTGTGTCCTTTATCTTCCCCATGGTGTCCCTGTCTCCACTAGACTCATGTTCAGTGTCCACATCTTGACCTTCTTATTGTTTGTACTTAGGTTAACTCCCTTTACATGCTCCTCAGGACCTCAGACTTTTCTATCTATCTTCACTATGGGCTTCCCATGGGTGTGGCCTATGAGAAATTCCATTAGAGAACAGAAGTAATGATACCGTTATACATGCATTGTTAGCATGCATTATGGAACTTTGTTTAGTTTAAAAATTCTTCCGATAAGGCTATGAGAAAGGTAATTGTAATTTCTTCATGAACAAAGTACAATTCAGAGAAGATCAATGTCTTGTTCAAAGTCACATACACATCAAATAGAACTAGCACAATTTGACCTCAGAAATGTCAATGGTATAAGATTGCCTGGCATCCTTTCATATCAGCGATGTTCAAGGAAACTGCAAGCTTTAAGTAAAGAAAGCATTCATCCTTGCCTCATACACAACTGACTTTTTTTGAACTTGGAAGCAGCCAAGATCTTTTTCAGCAGGTAAATGAACAAATAAACTGTGGTCCATCCAGACCACGGAATGTTATTCCATACTAAAAGAAATGAGCTCTCAAGCCATGAAAATACCTGTAGGAACCACAAATGCATATTACTAAGTGAAAAAAGCCAATCTGAAAAGATTATATCTGTATAATTCCAACTATATGACATTTTGGAAAAGGCAAACCTATAAATAGTAAAGTAATCTGTGGATGTTGAGAGTTGTGGAGTGGGAGGGAAAAATAGGCAGAGAGTACCAAGCCTTTTTAGGGCAGTGAAAATACTCAGTATGGTCATATAATGAAAGATAGATATATGTCATTATACACTTGCCCAAATGCATGAAATTTACAACACCAAGAGTAAACCCTGGGACTTCCCTGGTGGTCCAGTGGTTAAGAATCTGCCTGCTAATGCAGGGGACACAGGTTTGATCCCTGATTTGGGAAGATCCCACATGCCGCGGAGCAACCAAGCCCATGCACCACAACTATTGAACCTGTACTTTAGAGCCTGAGAGTCACAACTACTGAAGCCTGCGCTCCTAGGGCCTATGCTCCACAAGAAGGCACTGCAATAAGAAGCCTGCATAGCACAACAGACTAGCCCCCACTCGCTGCAACAAGAGAAAACCTGTGCATCAATAAAGACCCAGTATGGCCTAAAAAACAAAGATGGGAGGGGCAAAAGAATAACCTCTCTTCATCTCAAAATTAAAAAAAAAAAAAAAAAGAGTAAACCCTAAAGTAAACTATGGGCATAACTGGTGCTTTGTCCAGAATATGACCTGTGTGTGTATGGGTGCTAAGTTGCTTCAGTTGTGGATCACCGACTCTGTGCAACCCCACGGGCTATAGCCAACCAGGCTCCTCTGTCCTTGAGATTCTCCAGACAAGAATACTAGAATGGGTTGCCATTTCCTTCTCCAGGGGATCTTCCCAACCCAGGGATTGAAACCATGTCTCCTGTATCTACTGCATTGAAGGTGGGTTCTTTACCACCAGCACCACCTACCTATGCATTAGGTCCTTAGACTTGGGTCTCTGAGGCATTTTCTAAGATTCTGAGTTCTCAGTCCCCATAAATGTTAAGATATTACCTCCAGTTGAGTTCTATTCCTGGACACCTTTGGAACACCAGGGGTTAATCCACTCCTTTGCCTGCACACCTTCCCATAGAGCAGTGAGTCTCTGCCCCCTCCCCCAGTAAGACCCTCCTTCCGCCAGGAGGGAGACTCAGTGATCCTACCATACTACAGAGATTAACTGGGAGCTAAATGCAGGCGAGTAGCCAAACCAGAGTGATAAGCATCCTGGTTTTGATGGACCACTTAGAAACCATTTCAACTTTTCCAGACCTAATGCAGTTAAAAGATGTGGGAGTGGGAGGTCTTCTTGTGGGTTATACAAACAGTTTCACTCCAGCAGCTCCTTTTAAGCTCAGATTAGAGAGAGCTGCACTAATTGGGGGAAGGGTCCCAGCCCTATCCAACTTACTTTCAAAGGAGCTGTCTTTGCTCTTAAACTTGTTGGTTTCCATTGGTTTTGTTTTGGTGCTTACACAAGCTGGCTTATTTTTGTCCATCTATTAGAAAAGACCCCCATTTCTCAAAGAAGGGCTATGTGGGCACAGTCTGTCCTGGCTCGATGCACCATCTTTGGCTGCTCTCTCAGGATACCATCTTACATTTGTCTTTCTGTTTACATGGGGGCTGTGATAAAAAGTGAGGCTGACAGAATCCAGCTCATTTCTGCAGGTACAGATGCTGAGCAGGAAACATTTTTGGAGAGGTCATCAAGACATGAGTTTTCTAAGAAAGTTATACCGATTGTGTATTTTTTAAAGAATTATTAGCTTTGGCTGCTATTGCTGTGGTTGGAATGAGCCTTAGCAAATGATGTCTGAGGGTACAAGGCTCCTCAAAATCTGTCAAGGAGAGCGGGAAGAGGGTGGGAGACCCAAGACCCCAAGTGCCACTCATTACTTTGAGGAAAGCTAAGAAATTCTTCATGCATAGGCAAAATCCAGGCATGACTGTGATCAAAGCAACACTAACAGTGCTTGTTATCCCCAGATTTCTATAGTGCCTAGATGATTTGCTTTGATGTACAGCAAAAACTAACAATAAACTGTAAAGCAGCTAATCTTCAATAACAAAACCAAACCAAATTAAAAAAAAAAAAAAACATTGAAATGCTCCTATAGGTGTCCCACACTGTCTCTGATGGGCCATCTAAGTGTCTTCCCTGAGCACCCTGCATTCTTCCACTACTCAGTCATTACCCAGCACTGGTCTCAACTATTGTAAATATTGTCACTGGAGAATGGCAAGGCCTTTCAAGGCCTTTGGTGGATATGGGCAGGGATTGGAGAAGCAGCATTGAAAATTACTTCATCTAAACAAAGGAAAAAGCCTGGAGCTGGGCTACACAGAGGACCATAGAGTGCCTTCCCAATGGCCCAAGAGGACACTCCCTTGACAATCAATAGGTTTGTACTCATTGAGTTAAAAACAGAATTTAAGGGAAATAGGGCATGTCCACACAATGTTTTAAACCTGTGTCCTTTCCATCACTCTGAAATGCTTACAGAATTCTGAGTCCTTATATTTTACTAGTAGTTAGGAAGGCCTAGTAGATGGATAAGGCAGGTTTCAAAGAAAATTCCATGATGAAATTTAACCAGGTGGCCCAATATTAGGCCAGCAATTCACATGAGGGTGCGTGAAGTCAGGAGCCTGGTTCAAATGTCAGAATGACTGCCTGAAGTTATTCTCTTGAGTGGAAAGAGCAACTGCTTGGAATGAGGCAGACTTTGGTTGGAATTCTGGTTCTCTCCATCACTAGTTCCGGGACTTCTGTCAAATTACAAAACTTGTCTGAATCTCTGTCTCATGATGTACACAAGAGAATAACATATAGCTTGTAGGGTTGTTTTTACAAGGCTGGGTTTTGACTTTTGTTTTCTGTTTAAAACAGAAGAATCATCAGAGAACTGGGCCTTGCAACATCCTGGTCCTTCTATATCACACAGGAGAAGTAACAATAGCAAACATAACTGCCCCAAGAATAACTGGTTCCCGTATCACAGTCTTGTCCATTTTTTAATCCATCCCACTTGGGTCAGATCACTCCATCATTCCCACCTTCTTCTCAGCACCTATATGTTTGGCCTCACAGTTAGTTAGCTGTTCTACTTGATGAGATATCTTTTTAGTGCTTCTTCAGTCTTTCATGTGTTTGAGATCTCTTGCCTTTATGTTGGGAATTACCTAGGGCTGGGAACATGAGTCTTCTATAGAACCCTGGTTGCCCTTGGTCATCAGTGTTGGTGATTGACAGAGTGACCCATGTGCACTAGTCTGAATGTTTGTGTCCCTCCTAAATTCATATGTTGAAATACTAAGCACCAACATGATAGCATTAGGAGTTAGGATCCTAGGAGATGCCTAGGTCAAGAGGGTGGAGCCCGTATGAAGGCAACTAGTGCCCTTAAAGAGGCTCCAGAGTGATCGCTTGCCCCTTCCACCACGTGAGGATACAGGGAAAAGTTCGCAGTCTGCCATGACTCAACCTTCACTCGAAGTCAACCTTACTGGCACCCTGATCTTGAATTTCTAGTCTCCAGAACTGTGAGAAATAGATTTCTGTTGTTTATAAACTACTCAGTCAGTTAAGTTGCTCAGTTGTGTCCAACTCTTTGTGACCCCATGGACTGCAGCAAGCCAGGCTTCCCTGTCCATCACCAATTCTTGGACTTTACTCAAACTCATGGCCTTCGAGTTGGTAATGCCATCCACCTATCTCATCCTCTGTTGTCCCCTTCTCCTCCTGCCTTTAATCTTTTCCAGCATCAGGGTCTTTTCAAATGAGTCACCATTTTGCATCAGGTGGCCAAAGTATTTGAGCTTCAGCTTCAGCATCAGTCCTTGCAATGAATAGTCAGGGTTGATTTCCTTTAGGATTGACTGGTTGGATCTTCTCGCAGTCCAAGGGACTCTCAGGAGTCTTCTCCAAAACCACAGTTCAAAAGCACCAATCCTTCAGCACTTAGCTTTCTTTATGGCCTAACTCTCACATCCATACATGACTACTGGAAAAACCATAGCTTTGAGTAGATGGACCTTTGTTGGCAAAGTAATGTCTCTGTTTTTTAATATGCTGTCTGTGCTGGTCATAGCTTTTCTTCCAAGGAGCAAGTGTCTTTTAATTTCATGGCTGCAGTCACCATCTGCAGTGATTTTGGAGCCCAAAAAAATAAAGTCTGTCACTGTTTCCATTGTTTCCCCATCTATTTGCCATGAAGTGATGGGGCCAGATGCCATGATCTTAGTTTTCTGAGATAAATTACTCAGTCTATGGTATTTCCATTACAGCATCCCAAAGGGACCAAGGCACAATAGATTCTGTCCAGCCTAGAGTCAGCTCACCATCCTCTCCCCAGAGAGCACTGGGCTGAATACTAATACTGATCAGAGCTGCCATTCTTGGAACCACCCAGAATCAGAAAAAAAGTGTTAGTTGCTAAGTCATGTCCGACTCTTGCAACCCCATCAACTGTAGCCTGCCAGGCTCCTGTGTCCATGGGATTCTCCAGGCAAGAACACTGGAGTGGGTAGCCATTCCCTGCTCCGGGGGATCTTCCCGGCCCAGGGATCAAACCTGGGTCTCCTGCACTGCAGGTGGATTCTTTACCATTTGAGCCACCAGGGAAGAACTGAGATCTGATGCTTCATTTACTCTCATGTCACACCCAACAGTGGAAGGTGCTATTGTCTTCACCTCATAGGTAGGAAATCTAAGCTCTGAGAGACATGTCACTCATCTAAGGATAGATGAGAGAGGTTTGGACCCTGTTTCTCTTGTCTCCAAACACCAGGCTCATTTGAATATTCATCTTGCGACCTGTAGAATCCCTGACATGTCCTTGTCCTCAAGCTGTGCAGATGGCACCTTGTCACTGGGCTAAAGCTCTGATGGATGACACTGCAGCCCACTGTTAGGGCAACACATAATCCCTCACAGCCTGATCCTGATCACCTTGTTACCCAGAGTATTGCAAATAGTATCTTTTGCAACAGATACCTTTGAGAAGGGTAGAGATTAATGCACAGGGATTATATGTCTAATGATACCCAGTGGGAGTGGTTGGGAAATGCAAAGGAATAAGGTGCTTCCAGGAAAACTTCAGATCACACTACAAGTTATCAAATGATGGCTTTGTGTAAGAGTAGAATCTTTTTTTTTTTTTAAGATTTTTTTATACAGACCATTTTTAAAGTTTTAATTGAATTTGTTACAATATTGCTTCTGTCTTAAGTTTTGGTTTTGTTGGCCACAGGACTTGTGGGATCTTAGCTTCCCAACCAGAGATCAAACCCATACCCTCTGCATTGGACCACCAGGAAATTCCCTGTAAGAGTGGAATCTAACTGAGACATGAGAGTAACTGATTTTTGTAACTGAACTTTAAATTTCCCAACGAGTGTCCTGTGTGAGTCAGGCCTAGGTTGAATACAGACACAGAGGGCAGGGAGGCAGCAAAAGTAAACAACAATTGGCCATGCTCTATTCTAGCCATGGATCAATGAAACGTCTGACTCTAAAGCAATGTGGTCTGAGGGAGGAGGCAAGCTGTGTCCCAGTCCCAGCCAAGTCATTCTTTAGATGGAAGATCTTGACAGCATCTCTTATACAACCTGAGTCTCAGGTTTACTCATCTGTAAAATGAGGCTAATAACAGCCACCACTCCCTGAGTTATAGTGAGTATTAAACGAGGTACTATTTACAGAGCATGGCACATACCCTGCATGATTTCACCTACACCTTATTCATATCCAGAGGCAAAAAAGGACTGATCACATGCTATGTAGAAAATGAATTGGAACCAAACTCAAGACAATTGGTATGATTTTCTTAAATGTGCAAACAGACAAATACACACTCACAGAGAATATGACAGGATAGGGAACTGAGAATCTGAATGAGATTTTCTCCAAGGATAACAAGCTCAGTGTGACTGTGAATACAAAAAATGTGGCAAAGCTAAGTGGTTTACTTGCGAAAGTCACTTAAGGCTTCAATGTCACTACTATATGATAATTTTGCCTTGGGCCATGGAGATCTGTACACTTATCTGTGCAAGTTTTGTCACTCAGTCATGTCCTACTCTGGACCATAGCCTGCCAGGCTCCCCTGTCCAGGGGATTCTCCAGGCAAGATTACTGGAGTGGGTTGCCATTTCTTCCTCCAGGGCATTCTTCCTGACCAAGGGTTTGAACCTATGTCTCCTGTATTAGTGGACGGGGTCTTTACCTGCTGAGCCATCAAGGAAAACCATACATGTATCTGAAGGATGGAAATTTCCCTGGCAATGTTGGAAAAAGACTTATAAATAAACTTGTTTCTCTATTGCAGGCTGCAGCCTTCTCTGTTCATTAAAGAGTGGTGAGCTTTAAATATATATGTATACTCCAGTCACTTTTCAGGAATAAGTGGTGAGGAGTTTGGGGCCAAATCTGGCAAGCCCGCCAGACATAGATTCTACTCCCCTCCCCCCATTATAGGATTCTGCCCGAGTTAATAATTTACATAACAGAAGAGAAACACTAAAGCTTAGCCAAAAACAACCCCCCCACCACCCCCAAGTCCACCCCCACCTCTACTTCCATAAAGCTGATATAGCAACTGGGATTAAAATGTAACCTGAACCAAGAGGGTTTTTGCAAATAAGCTGAAAGCTGCCATTTAAGGTTTTTCAATGGCACCAACTGGATTAGATCTGCTCTGGAGACAGGCGTCTTTTGACAATCCCTGGGAACTGTGTCTGCTTACTGGAAGGCAGAGCTGATGCATGCAAAGTCAATTAAAAAGCTAAATGCGTAAAAGACAGTGGCTTGACACGATTCATGCTAGACATTTTCCAAACAACTCAGGCTTTATGTATCAGGGTTTTGATGCAGTGAAGTGGCAGCTCCAGTAGTGATTTGAAACTGGAGTCTGAAAATCAAGGAAGAAAAACAACCAATTTAATGCCTGACAGTAGAGGATGAGAAATTCTATACTTACTATAGATATTTCTATGAATAATAATTCAGTCTTATGCGGGACTTCTTTTTTTTTTTTAATGACGTCCTTTACATGGGCATTTGAGTGGGCAAGTGTGCATGTGCGTGATGTTAAAATCTTAGGTCTTACAATCTTACAGCTTGGGTCATTTTTCACATGATGCATTTCTTTCTCATAAATGCCAGGTAAGTAATTCCTTTGTTATGGAGGGGGCGGTTGAGCTGAAGTTTTTATCCATGACACTGGTGAGTTTTGTTTTTGAGGATCTAATGTCTGCCTGTAGTGCCTACAGACTCAAGCCCCCAGACCACTGTCCCCCAGTATTACACACATTTAGAGATCTAGTCAAGGCTATGGTTTTTCCAGTGGTCATGTATGGATGTGAGAGTTGGACTGTGAAGAAAGTTGAGTGCCGAAGAACTGATGCTTTTGAACTGTGGTGTTGGAGAAGACTCTTGAAAGTCCCTTGGACTGCAAGGAGATCCAACCAGTTCACCCTAAAGGAGATCAGTCCTTTGGTGTTCATTGGAAGGACTGATGCTGAAGCTGAAACTCCAGTACTTTGGCCACCTCATTCGAAGAGTTGACTCAATGGAAAAGACCCTGATGCTGGGAGGGATTGGGGGCAGGAGGAGAAGGGGACTACAGAAGATGAGATGGTTGGATGACATCATCGACTCGATGCACATGAGTTTGAGTAAACTCCGGGAGTTGGTGATGGACAGGGAGGCCTGGTGTGCTGTGATTCATGTGATCACAAAGAGTCGGACACGACTGAACGACTGAACTGAACTGAACTGAGAGATCGCTCATGTGCATGCATGCTAAGTCACTTCACTGGTGACTGACTCTTTGAGACACTATGGACTTAACCTGGCAGGCTTCTCTGTCCATGGAATTTTCCAGGCAAGAATACTGGAGTGGGTTCCCATCCCCTCCTTCAGGGGATCTTCCCAATCCAGGGATTCAACCCACGTCTCTTTCGTCTCCTCCACCGGCAGGCAGATTCTTTACCACCATCGGCCACCTAAAGCTCATTCAGAAGAAACTGTAACAAACTGCCCTTAACTGTTTTATGGAAAGAAGAAAAATCTAGAATAAGCCAATTATTTACTGAGTGCTTTTAAATATCACAGGGGTAGGCCACTTCTAGTTCTTTTACACATCTATTTCACAAATATCCTAGGGACAAGCCGTTACGTCTGTGTGACTAAGAGCTTACAATAATCTTAATTGGACATGGAAGCAACCCAGATGCCCATCAGCAGACGAATGGATGAGGAAGCTGTGGTACATATACACCATGGAATATTACTCAGCCATTAAAAAGAATTCATTTGAATCAGTTCTAATGAGATGGATGAAACTGGAGCCCATTATACAGACCGAAGTAAGCCAGAAAGATAAAGACCATTACAGTATACTAACACATATATATGGAATTTAGAAAGATGGTAATGATAACCCTATATGCAAAACAGAAAAAGAGACTCAGATGTATAGAACTGACTTGTGGACTCTGGGAGAAGGCGAGGGTGGGATGTTTCAAGAGAACAGCATTGAAACATGAAACATGTATGTTATCTAGGGTGAAACAGATCACCAGCCCAGGTTGGGTGCATGAGACAAGTGCTCAGGCCTGGTGCACTGGGAAGACCCAGAGGGATGGGGTGGAGAGGGAGGTGGGAGGGGGGACCGGGATGGGGAATACATGTAAATCCATGGCTAATTCATTTCAATGTATGACAAAAACTACTGTAATGATGTAAGTAATTAGCCTCCAACTAATAAAAATAAATGGAAAAAAAATAATAATCTTAATTGGTTATTTTGCTTTCAAAGGATAATTTGGCAAAGTAGTTAACATATTCAATTCCTTTTTAAATTTGTAATCTACTTCTTACAATAATGTATATCCCATCTTAACAAGATTATGGAGTATGCTTCTTATAAAATCTGGTTCTCAATACTAAACTAAAACCTTTTAACCTATGACATTACCTGAAACAGTCCAATAAATCTCTGGCTGATGTTTTATGATACTCCTGGCCAGCTGTGATTTTCTGTAAATTTGTTCTCTTTTCTCAGAGCCCACAACTCACTTTTGTACCTCTTAGCCTAGAATGATACAAAAAGCTCAGGAAGATGATTCTCTATTCAGTTCCATTTTTCCTGAGTTAGAGTCAGTTCGTACTTTCTAGTTAGTCTTTTTCCTATCACTCAACATGGTTAACAAATTTGAGATTACACAGCTATGTGAAACTGTAGTATTCTGAAAGCTTTTCACAACTCCTTCAGCAGAACTGACTTCATATACCACTGACTGAACTTGTCTCAGATACTTATGTGTTAACCAATGTCTGGTAGGAAGAATGAGATCATCGTGATTGGCTTAGATTGAGGTATTATTACAGGGGAGGTGGACATCTGATCAGACTCAGAGTTCTTTCAACAGGGAGGAAGGGGCCAGATGTGTGCTATATAAGTGATCAACAGTGTCTACTACAGATTTCTTCTGACTCAGGTCTGACCAATCAAAATCTAATATTTAGGGGTATGTATAAATTCCTTCAGGGACTTCCCTGGTGGCCTGTTGCTAAAACTACAAGATTCCAATGCAGGGGGCTTGGGTTTGATCCCTGGTCAGGGAACTAGATCCCACATACCACAACAAAAGATCCCACATGCCACAGATAAGACCTGGTGCAGTCAGATAAATAAATAAAAATTTTAAAACAACTGTCATGATGAATGGATAAAGAAGCTGTGGTATATGTATTTACAATTTAAAAAATAATTTTATTTTTTATTTTTTTGTGGTACAATTTTGTGCTTAAATTATGGTACAATTTTAAAAATAATAAAAAATTCCTTCAGAGGCTGGAGATGTCATAAAAATGTGCTCAGATTTCTGGGACCAGAAGTGGACATTCTATCCCATTAGACACGAATCTGTAAAGAGTTAAGTTCTAGAACTACTTTCATCAACTTGTCTCTGGGATGCCTCAGGCCAGATAATACTACTGGTTCCCCTTCAATGAACACAGAATACGTATTCAAGCAGAGTTTTAAGCACTTATGAATCTCAACTCATTTAATCTTCATGCTGCTCTATCAAGTATTTTCATGCTTCTGCAGCTCTTGTACTGAGTTGACTTTCTGAATTTGTACAGTGAGAGGATGAACAGAGACAGAAACCAGGTCCTGATGCCATTACTTGAGCTCTAAATTTCCTCATGCCTCAGTGAGCACTTAGACTTTTCCAGAACGTGTGGAAACAAATATTCTCTCATTTGAAGAGACTTTGGTTGATCTTCATGCCACTTACAACTACAAAAGTCCTAAATGACACAGAAAGTACTAACCTAAGCCTTACAACTAGGAAAACTGTAGGCCCACAAAGTTTAATTAAGTTGTTCCAAATAACACAGCTAATTTGTCAGATGGGAACACAAGTTCCAGCCTTCTAGTCAAATGTCTTTTCCCTTTAAAAATTATAACTGATATTTAACAATGATAACTTCCTTTGGGCCACATATGTAGACACACTATTACCTATGGAGATTAACAAGGATACAAAACTTGCCTGTGGTTGAATCAGATCCATCTCTGTGACTGGAGAGTCTAAGAGCTTTCTCAGGGTTCTCCTGCTTCTTTTTTTTTTTTTAATTTATTTATTTTAATTGGAGGCTAATTACTTTACAATACTGTGGTGGTTTTTGCCATATATTGACATGAATCAGCCACAGGTGTACATGTGTCCCCCATCCTCAACCCCCCTCTCCCCTCCCTCCCCATCCCATCCCTCTGGGTTGTCCCAGTGCACCAGCTTTGAGTGCCCTGTTTCATGCATTGAACTTGGACTGGTCATCTATTTCACATATGGTTATATACATGTTTCAATGCTATTCTCTCAAATCATCCCACCCTCGCCTTCTCCCACAGAGTCCAAAAGTCTATTTTTCATATCTGTGTCTCTTTTGCTGTTTCACATATACAGTCATAATTACCATCTTTCTAAATTCCATATACATGCATTATTATACTGTATTGGTGTTTTTCTTTCTGACTTACTTCACTGTGTATAATAGGCTCCAGTTTCATCCACCTCATTAGGACTGATTCAAATGCATTCTTTTTAATAGCTGAGCAATATTCTATTGTGTATATGTACCACAACTTTCTTACCATTCACCTGCTGATGGACATCAAAGTTGCTTCCATGTCCTAGCTACTGTAAACAGTGCTGCAATTAACATTGGCGTACATGTGTCTCTTTCATTTCTGGTTTCCTCAGTTGGTATGCACAGCAGTGGGATTGCTGGGTCATATGGCAGATCTATTTCCAGTTT
The DNA here is from genome assembly GCF_023699985.2 of Odocoileus virginianus. Lineage (NCBI taxonomy): Eukaryota > Metazoa > Chordata > Mammalia > Artiodactyla > Cervidae > Odocoileus > Odocoileus virginianus. The sequence continues at coordinate 56,218,858 of NC_069684.1, read as the reverse complement.
TTTAAGGAATCTCCACACTGTTCTCCATAGCGGCTGTACTAGTTTGCATTCCCACCAACAGTGTAAGAGGGTTCTCTTTTCTCAACACCCTCTCCAGCACTTATTGCTTGTAGCCTTTTTGATAGCAGCCATTCTGACCAGCATGAGATGTTACCTCATTGTGGTTTTGATTTGCATTTCTCTGATAATGAATGATGTTGAGAATCTTTTCATGTGTTTGTTAGCCATCTGTATGTCTTCTTTGGAGAAATGTCTATTTAGTTCTTTGGCCCATTTTTCCATTGGGTCATTTACTTTTCTGGTATTGAGCTGCATGAGCTGTTTGTATATTTTTGAGATTAATTCTTTGTCAGTTGCTTTGTTTGCTATTATTTTCTCCCACTCTGAAGGCTGTCTTTTCACCTTGTTTATAGTTTCCTTCGTTGTGCAAAATCCTTTAAGTTTAATTAGGTTCCATTTGTTTATTTTTGCTTTTATTTCCATTACTCTGGGAAGTTGGTCATAGAGGATTTTGCTGTGATTTATGTCAGAGTGTTATGCCTGTGTTTTTCTCTAGGAGTTTGATAGTTTCTGGTCTTACATTTAGACCTTTAATCCATTTGAGTTTACTTTTGTGTATGGTGTTAGAAAGTGTTCTAGTTTTATTCTTTTACAGGAGGCTGACCAACTTTCCCAGCACCGCTTGTTAAAGAGATTGTCTTTTCTCCATTGTATATTTTTGCCTCCTTTGTCAAAGATAAGGTGTCCATAGGTGCATGGATTTTTCTCTGGGCTTCCTATTTTGTTCCATTGATCTATATTTCTGTCTTTGTGCCAATACCATACTGTCTTGATAACTGTAGCTTTGTAGTATAGTCTGAAGTCAGGCTGGTTGATTCCTCCAGTTCCATTCTTCTTTCTCAAGATTGTTTTGACTATTCAAGGTTTTTTTGTATTTCCATACAAATGGTGAAATTATTTGTTGTAGTTCTGTGAAAAATGCCATTGGTAGCTTGATAGGGATTGCATTGAATCTATAGATTGCTTTGGATAGTATACTCATTTTCATTATATTTATTCTTCTGAGCCATGAACATGGTATATTTCTCCATCTAACTGTTCCGTCTTTGATTTCTTACATCAGTGTTTTATAGTTTTCTATATATAGGTCTTTCGTTTCTTAGGTAGATTTATTCCTAAGTATTTTATTCTTTTTGTCACAATGGTGAATGGAATTGTTTCCTTAATTTCTCTTTGCTTTCTCATTGTTAGTCTATAGGAATGCAAGGGATTTCTGTATATTAATTTTATATCCTGCAACTTTACTACATTCATTGACTAGCTCTAGTAATTTTCTAATGGTATCTTTAGGGTTTTTTATGTAGAGGATCATGTCGTCTGCAAACAGTAGGAATTTTACTTCTTTTCTAATCTCGATTACTTTTATTTCTTTTTCTTCTCTGATTGTTGTGGCTAAAACTTCCAAAACTACATTGAATAATAGTAGTGAGAGTGGGCACCCTTGTCTTATCCCTGACTTTAGGGAAAATGCTTTCAATTTTTTGCCATTGAGGATAATGTTTGCTATGGGTTTATCATATATGGCTTTTATTATGTTGAGTATGTTTCTTCTGTGCCTGCTTTCTGGAGAATTTTTATCATAAATGTGTGCTGAATTTTGTCAAAGGCTTTCTCTGCATCTATTGAGATAATCATATGGTTTTTATCCTTCAATTTGTTAATGTGGTATATCACACTGATTGATCTGTGAATATTAAAAAATCCTTGCATCCCTGGGATAAAGCCCACTTGGTCATGATGTATGATCTTTTTAATATGTTGTTGGATTCTGTTTGCTAGAATTTTGTTGAGAATTTTTGCATCTATGTTCATCAGTGACATTGCTGGTAGTTTTCTTTTTCTGTGGCATCCTTGTCTGGTTTTGGAATTAGGGTGATGCTGGCCTCATAGAATGAGTTTGGGAGTTTACCTTCCTCTGCAATTTCCTGGAAGAGTTTGAGTATGATAGGTGTTGGCTCTTCTCTAAATTTTTGGTAGAATTCAACTGTGAAGCCATCTGGTCCTGGGCTTTTGTTTGTCAGAAGATTTGTGATTACAGTTTCTATTTCCATGCTTGTGATGGGTCTGTTAAGATTTTCTATTTCCTCCTGGTTCAGTTTTGGAAGGCTATACTTTCCTAAGAATTCATCCATTTCTTCCAAGTTGTCCATTTTATTGGCATATAGCTGCTTATAGTAGTCTCTTATGATCCTTTGTATTTCTGTCTTGTCTGTTGTGATTTCTCCATTTTCATTTGTAATTTTGTTGATTTTATTCTTCTCCTTTTTTCCTTGATGAGTCTGGCTAACGGTTTGTCTATTTTATTCATCTTCTCAAAGAAGCAACTTTTAGCTTTGTTGATTTTTGCTGTAGTCTCCTTTATTTCTTTTTCATTTATTCCTGCCCTAATTTTTATGATTTCTTTCCTTCTACTAACCCTGAGGTTCTTCATTTCTTCTTTTTCTAGTTGCTTTAGGTGTAAAGCTAGGTTATTTATTTGATTTTTCTCTTGTTTCTTGACATAAGCTTGTAATGCTAGGAACCTTCCCCTTAGCACTGCTTTTACTGAATCCCATAGGTTTTGGGTTGTCGTGTTTTCATTTTCATTTGTTTCTATGCATATTTTGATTTCCTTTTTGATTTCTTCCACAATTTGTTAGTTATTCAGAAGCGTGTTATTTAGCCTTCACATGTTTGTATTTTTAATAGCTTTTTTCATGTAATTGACATCTAATCATACCACATTGCGATCAGAAAAGATGCTTGAAATGATTTCAATTTTTTTTTTAATGTACCAAGGCTAGATTTATGGCCCAGGATGTTATCTATCCTTGAGAATGTTCCATGTGCACTTGAGAAAAAGGTGAAATTCATTATCTTGGGGTGAAATGTCCTATAGAGATCAATTGAGTCTAACTGGTCCATTGTATCATTTAAAGTTTGTGTTTCCTTGCTAATTTACTGTTTGATCTATCCATAGTTGATCTATGTTGGTTGATCTATCCATAGGGGTGAGTGGGGTATTAAAGTCTCCTACTATTGTGTTACTGTTAATTTCCCCATTCATACTATCAGCATTTGCCTTACATATTGAGGTGCTCCTATGTTGGGTGCATATATATTTGTAATTGTTATATCTTCTTCTTGGCTTGATCCTTCTTTGTCTCATTTCACAGCCTTTATTTCAAACTCTGTTTTATCTGATATGAGTATTGCTACTCCTGTTTTCTTTTGATCTCTATTATCATGAAATATCTTTTTCCATCCCTTCACTTTTGGTCTGTATGTGTCCCTTGGTTTGAGGTGGGTTTCTTGTAGACAGCAAACATAAAGGTCTTGTTTTTGTATCCATTCAGCCAGTCTTTGGCTTTTGGTTGGGGGATTCAATGCATTTACATTTAAGGTAATTATTGATAAGTTTAGTCACATTGCCATTTACTTTGTTGTTTTGGGTTTGAGTTTGTAAACCTTTTCTGTGTTTCCTGTCTAGAGAAGATCCTTTAGCATTTGTTGAAGAATTGGTTTGGTGGTGCTAAATTCTCTCAACTTTTGCTTGTCTGTAAATCTTTTTATTTCTCCTTCATATTTGAATGAGATCCTTGCTGGGTATAGTAATCTGGGTGGTAGGTTTTTCTCATTCATCATTTTAAGTATGTCCTGCCATTCCTTCTAGCCTGAGGAGTTTCTGTTGAAATATCAGCTGTTATCCTTATGGGGATCCCCTTGTGTGTTATTTGTTGCATTCGCCTCGCTGCTTTTAATATTTCCTGTTTGTATTTGATCTTCATTAGTTTGCTTAATATGTGTCTTGGTGTGTTTTGCCTTGATGAAAGTGAAAGAGGAGAGTGAAAAAGTTGGCTTAGAGCTCATCATTCAGAAAACTAAGATCATGGCCTCTGGTCCCATCACTTCATGGCAAATAGATGGGGAAACAGTGGAAACAGTGGCTGACTTTATTTTTCCGGGCTCCAAAATCACTGCAGATGGTGATTGCAGCCATGAAATTAAAAGAAGCTTACTCCTTGGAAGGAAAGTTATGACCAACCTAGACAGCCTATTAAAAAGCAGAGACATTACTTTGTCCACAAAGGTCCATCTAGTCAAGGCGATGGTTTTTCCAGTGGTCATGTATGGATGTAAGAGTTGGACTATAAGAAAGCTGAGAGCTGAAGAATTGATGCTTTTGACTGGCATTGGAGAAGACTCTTGAGAGTCCCTTGGACTGCAAGGAGATCCAACCAGTCCATCCTAAAGGAGATCAGTCCTGGGTGTTCACTGGAAGGACTGATGTTGAAGCTGAAACTCCAATACTTTGGCCACCTGATGTGAAAAAATGACTCATTTGAAAAGACCCTGATGCTAGGAAAGATCAAGGGCAGGAGGAGAAGGGGATGACAGAGGATGAAATGGTTGGATGGCATCACCAATTCAATGGACATGGGTTTGGGTGGACTCCAGGAGTTGGTGATGGACAGGGAGGTCTGACGTGCTGCAGTACATGGGGTCGCAAAGAGTCAGATGCGGCTGAGCAGTGGAACTGAACTATCCTGTTTGGGACTCTCTGGGTTTCTTGGACTTGGGTGGCTATTTCCTTCCCCATTTTAGGGAAGTTTTCAACTATTATCTCCTCAAGTATTTTCTCATGCCCTTTCCTTTTGTCTTCTTCTTTTGGGACTCCTATGATTCAAATGTTGGGGCGTTTAACATTGTCCCAGAGGTCTCTGAGGTTGTCCTCTTTTCTTTTAATTCTTTTTTCTTTTTTCCTCTCTGCTTCATTTATTTCCACCATTCTACCTTCTGCCTCACTTATCCTATCTTCTGCCTCAGTTATTCTACTCTTGGTTCCTTCCAGAATAATTTTGATCTCAGTTATTGCATTATTCATTATTGATGTACTCTTCTTTATTTCTTCTAGGTCCTTGTTAAACTTTTCTTGCATATTCTCAGTCCTTGTCTCTAGTCTATTTATCTGTGACTCCATTTTGTTTTCAAGATTTTGGATAGTCTTTACTATCATTATTTTGAATTCTTTCTCAGGTAGACTCCCCATCTCCTCCTTTTTTTGTTTGGTTTGGTGGGCATTTATCATGTTCCTTTACCTGCTGGATATTTCTCTGCCTTTTCATTTTGTTTAGATTGCTGTGTTTGGGGTGCCCTTTCTGTAGGCTGGAAACTTGTGGTTCCTGTTTATTTTGGCGCCTGCTCCCTGTGGGTGGTGTTGGACTAGTGGCTTGTCGAGATTTCTTGTTAGGGGAGCCTGCTTCTGTCTTCTGGTGGGTGAAGCTGGATCTCTTCTCTCTGAAGTGCAATGAAGTGTCCAGCAGTGAGTTTTGGGGTGTCAATGGGTTTGGTATGGCTTTGGGTATCCTGTCTTTTAATGCTCAGGGCTGTGTTCCTGCTTTGCTGGAGAATTATCATGGTATGTCTTGCTCTGGAACTTGTTGGCTCTTGGGTGGAGCTTGGTTTCAGTATAGGTATGGAGGCTTTTGGATGAACTCCTGTCTATTAATGTTCCCTGGAATCAGGAGTTCTCTGATGTTCTTTAGTTTTGGAGTTCCTGCCTTTGGCTTTCTGTCTTATTCTTACAGTAGCCTCAAGACTTCTCCTCCCATACAGCACAGATGATAAAACATCTAGGTTAATGGTGAAACAACTCTCCACAGCAAGGAACACCCAGAGAAGCTCACAGAGTTACATGGAGAATAGAAGAGGGTGGAGAGAGATAGAGGTGACCAGGAGAAGAAGAGGGGGAGTCAAAAGGGGAGAGAAGAATCTAGTCAGTTATCAGTTTCCTAAGTGCGCTCCACAGTTTAGAACACCCTGAGAGAGTCACAGCTAGGTAGAGAAGAGAAGGGGGAGGGAGGAGATAGAGGTGACCTGGGGGAGAAAAGAGAGAGTCAAAAGAGGATAGCAATCAAACCAGTAATCACACCTCTTAGTGAAAATGGATACAGAAAGGTATTTAGATTCTTAAAGGTACAAAATTGATAATACCAAAAAGCAAAGATTAAAGTAGAGGTTAGACTCTTAAAAATTCAATATTAAAAATACAAAATAAAATCAATCACAAAAATTATAAAAAATATTTATGAAATTTGCTTTAAAATAGGGTCTTTTTTTGCAAGGTAATAGTAGGTTATAAAAGTGAAAATTAAAGGAGTAATAAAGAACTTAAAAAATTAAAAAGTGAAAATAGTAAAAATATATCTAGGAATTTCTCTGGAGCTGTTATGGGCAGTATGGGGTCAGTTCAGTTTCAGATAGTTCCTTGTTTCAGCTTTTACTTGTTCTCAAGGTCTATAGGCCCCCTCCAATGCTTAGTCAATGTTAACTACAGGGTTTTAACCTGTTGAACCTGTCACTTCCAGAGCAGTTCCCCCTTCTTTGTTTATTTTGGCTTCCTCCATTTGCAAGTCTCTTTGGTGTCTAATTTCTGCCCTGGCACAAGGGGGCGAAGGTGGTCACTTACTTAGGCTCACTTGTTCAGTTGCAGGAACACTGCAAACAAATATCACTGGCATGTGTGGGGAGTGCTCGCAGTGTATGGACCACACCAGTTTGCCCCAGGTCACAGCGGTGTGTGCTTTCTGGGTCTACACTGCTCAGGCTCCAGGGTGCTCTGCAGGGCATGATCCAAAGCGGGCCCTGAGCTTCATGCACTTCCCAGGTCTAAGTCACTCAGGTTCAGGTTCTCGGGTACCCCGCAAGGACACAGACTTGATTGGGCATGGGTTTTGTGCCCTTTCCAGGTCCGAGCACCTCAGGCGACCAGGTGCTTGGTGAGCGGACTGTCCCAGGTGGGGCGTGTCTTAATCACCTCCCGGCTTGGCTCCTCAGTTTCCCAGGTGCACCGGGAGAGCACTGTCTCAGGTGGGCCGTGTGTCTCTGGGGGGCTGATCTCTGGCTGCAACCCTCCTGACAGATGTCCACTGTCCAGGATCCCAGGAAGACGTGGTGAGCGATGGGGAGTCTGCTCACAGTTTGGTGGAGGATGCCAGTCTCTTGGGCCGAGATTGGCGCAGCCTCTTGCCTTCTGGCCCTAGCTGTTGCAGGCTTGCCTCTCTGCCTCCAGTGGTGGTGGGGGGTGGGGGGGGTGGGGAAGGGGCCTGTACGCAGCCAGCTAGCTCTCCTTTGGTATTGGCTCAATCCTTCGTTCTGTGAGTGGGCCAGGCTGCGAGTTAGATCCTTTTGCAGGAAAGTTATCTTTTTATTTTTTCCCTCTCTGCTGATCCCACAGTTTGGGCTGCTATCTCAGATTGGGTTAGCTCCCTCAGATTGTCCTCAGGGCATTCAGGCCTGGTCCTCACCCTAGGGACTGATGATGCCGCCCACACCTCCCTGTCCAGCCTCCACTCACTGGTGGCGGATGTGAGCATCTGGGCTACTTCTCCACTGGAAGTTGCAGTTAGGAACCTATTCTGTGGTTTTTTTTTTTCTTTCCTCCTGGTTATGTTGACCCCCTGAGATTCCAAAACTCCCCACAGACCCACCTGTGAGAGGGTTTCCTACTGTTTGGAAACTTCTCCTTCATGACGCCCTGCCCAGGGCGGGTCTCCATCCCTAACTCTTTTTGTCTTTTATATTTGTCCTACCTCCTCTTGAAGAGAATGGGCTGCCTTTCCGGGTACCTGGTGCCCTCCACCAGCATTCAGAAGTTTTGTGGAAGTTGTTCAGCATTCAAATGATCTTTTGGTGGACTTGTGGGAGAGAAAGTGGTCTCCCTGTCCTATTCTTCTGCCATCTTGGAACCGCCCCTTCCTGCTTCTGAACATACCTCACTGCCCACTATGGGGTCCTTACAATTTGGGCATAAAGCAATGACCTTGACATTGATTTCATGGACTTGTCTGGAGAAGCATCCAGCCCTCTTTGGTCCTTTATTTTTCATTTAGTAGATAGGTTTTACATTCTAATGTAAATTTTAAAAAAATTTATTATAATTCCTCTAAGAGTGCAAAGTTGCATTCTATCAATGGATGTCTGGTATTAATGTGCCCTTTCCTACCATATTTTATTTAACTTTGATTCCTGTTTTGCAAGAAACCAAATGCTTGAGAAGAGACCTGACAGTACTCTTAGAATATAAGGGCTTCAGCCTTTGTTTTCCCAATTAACACCATCTTGATTTTAAGTTGTTACATTAAATACTAAGGCCTTTGTTTCTCTCCCTTGAATAAAGTGAATAACATGTTGGTCTTATCTATCTTAGTATTGCTTTAAGGCTGTTTGAAAGCACTACAATGAGTTAATATAAGAGATTTTATTTTACTGGAAATTATTTTTCTCTTTCAATTTTTGCATTGGCATATAAAGAGATAAATGCCTTATGGTTGTTTATATGATGTGTGTGAGTTGGGAAGCAGAGGCATGACATAAAAGAAAAAGAAAAATATCTTAATTTTTCCTAGTTTAATGAATTGCTAGAGCTCAGGCTTAGCATGTAACCTTATTCATGCCAAATTGATACAAATACAGTAAACATAATCATTTGACATTTCTCATTGGCACCAACTGGATTAAAGCAACTTGCCCAACCCTAGATTTTTTTTTTCCAGAAGTGGGGTCTACCACTTTCAAAGAAAACATACAAATATAGAACGTTTCTAGTTGGTATGGAAGAAACAAATTGGGAGGTAATCAAAATGTCATTGATTAGCAGTTCTGGAAATGGTAGCTTTCTCTTCTTTCACAAAAGGAAACCCAGTACCAGCAGACAAGTACCCCTTTTCACTCTCCTTGCCACACATGGTATCCTGGTACGGTGTCTTATTGGTAGGGCCCCAGCTGTGGAAACAATAGTAACTTCAGCACAGTCTAGGGGCTCATAGTCAGATATGAGCATGTTTTTAATAGTATCATCATTGTTTTGCTCAATGTCATCACACTTATCACCAGCCCATTCATTACCCATCATCATCCCTGATATTTCCAGAGCAGTCTTTTGCAGTTTATGAAGTGCTTTCTAATGAAATTTTTACAACAAACTTGCATGCTGAGTTATGTTATTTTTCCTGGTTTCATGCAAAGAGGCAAGAATTTCTAGTTAAAGGACTTTAACTCAAGCTCTGGCTCAGCTCAGTTCAGTACCTGTGAATTAACCACACTTGTAACAGGACCCATTTTCAGTGCTGGGACTTCTCTGACCTGAAAAGCAGCTCCCATCCCTAGGAGAGTCCATGACCTGCCTCTCCTACTCATGCCGCTGATGGTTTTCGTGGTTAAACAGATGGTTTTTACCCTTAGGTCCTAGGACCTCAGGTATTCACAAAGGTAGAAGCAGGGTGGTTCAAGTTATTGTCATTATTTCAAAATTATAAGCTTTTACCCTGAAAATTGAACCTTAACTCTGGAAAAGACTGCCCAGCCTAACTCACATATGGAAAAGATTGCAGAGGCTAACTCACATGTGAAATTGACTTTACCAAAGTCTGGTTTTGCAGGGAGACCTTCTATTGGGCCAGAATAAAGAGCACTTCATGTATCATGGAGCATGCGTTTGAAGCTTCCTTTCATATGCCCATCGGATCTTTTGCTGTGGTTCCATCCAGCTCATTGCAGGCTTAGTGCTAAGATTCCCCAGGCAGCACTTCCCCGAATGGCCACATCATGATGGTGTCATAAGTCTGCTTTCTGCACACCAGCTACATCATTCTCAATTTTGTTTTCAATTCCAACACAAATGTGTTTGCAGAGCTAAATCCTAGCTCTTTGCAGCCTGCCAGGGATTTCTATTTAGGGAAGATGAGAGGCTTCTGTAAACTGAGGAGTTAGTGACAAAATTTCCTGGGAAGTTCACAAATATCCATTCTACACTTTCTCTTTAAGTGAGTAGTATTTTATTTGCAGAAGTCTAATAGTGTGATTGATGGGCTTCCCAGAAGAACTAGTGGTAAAGAATATGCCTGTCAAGGCAGGAGACGTAAGAAAATGTGGGTTCAATCCCTGGGTTGGGAAGATCCCCTGGAGGAGGGCATGGCAACCCACTTCAATATTCTTGCCTGGAGAATCCCATGAAAGAGGAGCCTGGTGGGCTACAGTCCACAGAATCGCTCAGAGTTGGACATGACTAAAGTGAATTAACACGCATAGCGTGATTGGGGAAGTATGGGGGTGGGGATAGGACTCCACCAGGCTAAAATGGCAGGACCAAGTCAAGTACAACAGTGACCCTGCGTGGAAAGAGGCCCCCTAGCTCCACCACAAACTGGGCAAGCTCCAGCCATAAAATGAATGCGGGTTTCCACACTGAGTCTCAGCTCAGTCAGAGATGAAGGATCCAGCTCCTGTGGAGCCAAATTCCTTGCTCTTTGGAGTAAAAAATATATTTCAGCCACAATTAAGTAAATTCCTTGTTGACTCTCAGTGGTTCACATAACTTGCAATAAAATGCACCAGGGGAAAAGGAGATTCACCCCAAGGGTGGCCTCATTCTGCCAAACTCAGGGTACTTAGAGAAGTTAATATAAGGCAATGACAACAAAACTGGCTCATAAAAGACCCCACAAGAGGCTTTCTTCCCTCTTCACTGTCTAGGCTGGTGGCCTGCAGGAGCAATCTCAGTGGCTAGACTTTGCTGCTGCCTAAAGGTCTCTGAGTTGAGTATCTGATTCTCATCTGTCACTCTAATGCTCACTGCTGAGCAAGATGCCAAAAAAATTATATAAGAGGGCTGCCTGTGTCCCCAGGGCCTTCCTTGTGCAGTCTGATGACTAGTCTGATTACTAGACCCTCAACTTACATTGTCATAAACTAATGGCAACCCACTCCAGTATTCTTGCCTGGAGAATTCCATGGACAGAGGGGCTTAGCAGGCTACAGTCCATGGGGTCACAAAGAGTCAGACCTGACTGAGCAACTAACATCCACATGCACACTGTTGGACTAAATTATAAACAATTATCCAGAGGTCTAATGAATTCCTGTGTCACTCTCTTGTATAAGACCGGGAAAAAATAAAACTTGTTCTCATCAATATGTAGGATGCTTTTGCTTCTGTTTCTTTAAAATATTAGAAAAATCCAAAAATTTCATGAAAAATAAATAATAGTATGCAAGGAAAATCATATCCATTATAACTTTTATTAATGACTTTTAAGATCTACTCTCTGAGCAGCTTTCAAATATAAAATATGGTATTACTAATCACAGTAACCCTGCTGCTTCATAACATTAGCATGGTTTATTTCATAACTGATAGTTTGTACTTTTGACCACATTCACCCATTTTACCCCACCTCACCCCCTATCTCTGGCAACCACCAATGTGTGTTCTCTGTACCTATGAGTTCAGGTTTCTTGCTGTTCTTTTTTCTTCCTTCCTTCCTCCCTTCTTCTCTTCTTTCCTTTCTTTCTTCCTGATTCCATATGAAAGTGAGATAATACAGTAATTTTCTCTGGCATTTCATTTAGCTTGATGCCCTCAAGTTTTAGTAGACATGAAAACAACCTAAGTGTCCATCCATGTTGTTACATGTGGCAAGATTTCCTTGTTGTTTTATGGCTGGATGATATTTCATTGTATATTTCAATGTGTGTGTATATATACATGCACACACATTTTCTCTATCCATTCACCTATCAATGGACACTTAAGTTGCTTCCATTTCTTGGCTATGGTAAATGATGCTGCAGTGAACATGGAGGTCCCTATATCTTCTTGAGTTTGCACCTTCATTTCATTTGGATCAATATCAAGAAGTGAAATTGCAGGATCATATGGTAGTTCTATTTTTAGTTTTTTTGAGAAATCTACATCCTGGGTATTTTCTGATAAACAATTTTATAGGTGTTGATGAAGTTCAATTTACTAATTATTTGTCCTAGAAATCTTTGCCTAGTCAAGTTTTCAAAGATACCCTTCTATATTTTTTCTAGAAGCTTCTAGAGATATTTAAATAACTAATCCCCCGAACTCAAGCTCAGAAAGCAGCCTCTTCTACAGGCTGAGAGGCCAAGTGAAGTCTTGATGCCAAAGGAGAATGTGGAGGGTTTAGTAGCTTTGCAGGTCCTCAGGACTAGAGTCTCATCATTTCCAGCATGGCCAGTCAGTGAGAGGAGTTTCAAGGTTCTAATTTTGGTGTTATTTTTGGAGATGACTTGGGTTTCTGTAGTCTTGGCTTCCTTGAGAATCAGAGTCATGCTTTGTAGCAAACGCTGCCAAGTTAAACTTTTCTCTGGGTGAGAAAGCACGTGTTTACCCACGTGCAAACCTGAGCTTTAGTGTCTTGCTGTAATTGCATCTGTAAAACCTCTTCCTCAAATATTACTCTTTGCCTCCGTGGAAAAACAGCATCTTTAGCAAAAAAAAAGGACAAGTGGGCAAAGGTTTCCCCCACACCACCAGAAGGGTAACATTTAAAAATGGAAATGGCTTGTGTAACCTACTTTTCTTTGGTTTTAAAATAACAGCTCCTAGATTTGCATTTGTTTTTAATTCTTGGCCCCCTGACCCCTGCTCCTGTTTGACTTGATAAATTCCATCTCTCCTTCCACAGGCAACTATTCAATCCTGAGCTTTTTGTAACTGTTTCATCAAAATGGTTTTAGGTAAATTACCAGTTCTTCAGACTAGGAGCTTTGTATTTAGAAGAAGAAAAGTATCTCCCAGTAATACTTCACCACATGGATTTCCAAGTTTAAATTATATTTTTTGCTGTCTAATATTAATTTGTTGTTGTTATTAAGTCCTGTCCAACTCTTTGTGACCCCATGGATTGCAGCCTGCCAGGCTTCTCTGTCCTCCACTTTCTTCTGGAGCTTGCTCAAATTCATGTCCATCTAGTCAGTGATGCTATCTAACCATCTCATCCTCTAATACTAACTACTACCCATAATTAGGCAGTATGGAGAATATAACACACAACAAAGGCTCTAACCCACTTAAATACACGTGTGTACACACACATGTGTGTGTGTGTGAGTGCTCAGTCATGTCCAACTCTTTTGTGACCCCATGGACTATAGACCATCAAGCTCCTCTGTCCATGGGATTATCCCAGGCAAGAATACTGGAGTGGGTTGCCATTCCTTTCTCCAAGGAACCTTCCAGACCCAGGGATGGATCAAACCCTCATCTCTTGCATCTCCTGAATTGGCAGACAGATTATTTACCACTGTGCCATGATGTGTATGCATGCACAATTCTTACAAGAATATAGAGAAAAGTCATGGTTTGAAAATGAAGTGATTATATACATTGAGAATGACTGCCGGAAATACAAGAAGAGACATTGTTATGTTATTTGCTTTAGAGAGAAAAAGAAAAGCACAACAGAAAGATTCAGGATCCCTGACAATGTATTTGTGGTTACATGACAAACAGAGAGAAGTCAATATACATACACCACACAAACATTAATTAAACATGTCTTGAATTATTTTTCAACATATGAGGTTTTATTAATCCTATTTTTTTATTAATTACCACAGTATGCATAATTATTGTTACAGTTCAAGCAATATAGAAATGTACAAATTTTAAAAATTGATGGCTCTTTTCCCCCGTAGTTCCATCCCCAAGGAAATCAATGTCAATAGTCTAGTATGTATCACTTTATTCTAACATACAAAAACATGTACAGAGAGAATTTGATTTGCTTTTTCTTTAAAACAGAAATTGAATCATACTATGCATGTATGACGGGGGAGCCTAGTGGGCTGCTGTCTCTGGGGTTGCACAGAGTTGGACACGACTGAAGTGACTTAGCAGCAGCAGCAGCAGCATGCATGTATTACCCTGAAATTGGCTTTTGTCACTTATTAATGTATCAAAGACATTATCTAGGTATTTGTGTACATTATATATTATTTATTTATTTTTTCTACTTACATATTGTGCTCAGTTGCTCTAATTGTGTCTGATACCAATTCTTTGTGACCCCATGGACTGCAGGCCGTCAGGCTTCTCTGTCCATGGAATTTTCCTGGCCATAATACTGGAATGGTTTGCCATGTTCTCCTCCAAGGGGTCTTCCTGACCCAGGGATCAAAGCCACATCTCCTGCATCTCCTGCATTGCAGGTGGATTCTTTACCACTGAGCCACTTGGGAAGCCCTGTTTTATGTACAGATTTATATAATTTTTTTGCAGACTTCTCTGGTGATTCAGTTGGTAAAGAACCCACTTGCAATGCAGGAGACCTTGAGTTTGATCCCTGGGTAGGGAAGGTCCCTTGGAGAAGGAAATGGCAACTCACCCCAGGAGTCTTGCCTGGAGAATTCATGGACAGAGGAGCCTGCCAGGCTACAGTCCACAGGGTTGCAAGAGTCAAACATGTCTGAGCGACTAAACCACATATAATTTATATACATATGTATATCTTTTAATTATTCTTTTTAATAGAAGCATGAAATAAGTGAAATTATTCACTGTGTTAGTCTGTTAGGGTTGCCATAACAAAGTACCACAAATTGGGTGACTTAAACAGCAGAATTTTGTTTTCTCAGTCAAAGATCAAGGGCCTGGCAGGGTTGGTGTCTAGACCTCTCATCATATCCTCACCTCGCCTTTCCTCTGTGCACTCACATTCCCAGTATCTCTTCCTCCTCATACAAGGACACTAATCTTGTTGGATTAGGACCCCACACTTATGACCTTATTTAATTGTAATTATCTCCTTAAACTCCCTGCATTTAAATACAGTCACATTGGGAGTTAGGGCTTCAACTATGAATCTTGGAGAACACAATTCAGTCCATAATACTCACCAATTCCTCTACTGATTGGACTATCTATTTCGTTTTTTGATCAACTTGACTACCCTTTTCAAAATCTTACTTTTTATAAAAATGGTTCCCATTTATCATACAAATATATAACACAAAAAATACAATGAATCGAAGGGACATACAATGAGCTAAATACCTCTGTGCCCAAATAATCACTGGTAATCTCTGGTAAACATCATCCTAGACAGATATATGCAAATAGACAAAAGGACAGGTGGGTGGGTAAGTAGGTAGATAACTGGATGGATAGATAAAAAGATAGATAAGCAGATCTACAAAAAAGCACACACATGCTATTTTCATTGAAAATGCTAAATTTGCTATAACTCAAACTTAATTTAAAAAAGAAAATATAATTCAATGAAATTTGGAATGTTGTTTCTTCACATCAGGAATAAGAGTTTCTAAAAGATTATTCAGATTTTTTAAACTGCTTGGAAAAGGTTAAAAGGCTATGGCCATTATGTTTATGTATTTCAACCGTACATGGTATTTGTTAATCTCTTATGAATGAAAAAGAGAAAATTCATGCTCTCAGACTTCCAACACCCATGTTCATTTCACTAAACCATTATATTTTCCATAGTAAAACTTAAAAAATTGACATCCAATTCTGAATCTATACTTCCCACATTAATTTAGGTCCAATTTAAAAAGCTCACTAGCAATATTTTTGTTAGGACTTCTCCAATCCTGAATTCCTTATGTTGATTAACCTTTGAGAGCAGGAATTTATCTTCAAGTATGTTTATCAAGGCATGCTCAGCATTCACTGAGTTCCTGCATGTCTGAGAATCTCTCTCTTTTGAAGAAAATTTGACTTGATGTAAAATTTCTGGGGCACATTTTCTCTCCTTTATAAACTTGCAAGTATTGCTCCCATATCTGTTGGCATAAAGACTGGTGAAGATTATTTTCTTTTCTTCTACATAACCAGTTTTCTCTACCTTATTAGTCACATGCTTTTTTCTATATTTACTCTTAAAATTTAAAACTCTTCAGAGGAAAACAGGAAAAACATTCTCTGACATAAACCACAGCAAGATCTTTCTGACCCACCTCCTAGAGAAATGAAAATATAAATAAAAATAAACAAGTGAGACCTAATTAAATTTAAAAGCTTTTGCACAGCAAAGGAAACCATAAACAAGATGAAAACACAACCCTCAGAATGCGAGAAAATATTTGCAAATGGAGCAACTGACAAAGGATTAATCTCCAAAATATACAAGCAGCTCGGTATAAAAAAGCAAACAACCCAATCAAAAAAACGAGTGGAAGACTTAAATGACATTTCTCCAAAGAAGACATACAGATGGCCAACAAACACATGAAAAGATTCTCAGCATCAGTCGTTATGAGAGAAATGCAAATCAAAATTACAATGAGATATCACCTCACACCAGTCAGAGTGACTATCATCAAAAACTCTACAAACAATAAATTTTGGAGAGGATGTATAAAAAGGGACCCTTCCTACACTGTTGGTGGGAATGTAAATTGACACAATCACTATGGAGAACAGTAACAGAGATTCCCTAAGAAACTAGGAATAAAATTGCCATATAAGCCACCAATCCTTCTTCTGGGCATATACTCCGAGAAAACTATAATTCAAAAGGTATAATACATGTAGCTCAATTTTCACTGCAGCACTATCTACAATACCGAAAGCAACCTAAACGTACATAGACAGATGAATGGATAAAGAAGATGTGGTGTGTAAACGCAATGGAATATTACTTAGCTATAAAAAGGAGTGAAATTGGGTCAGTCTTCCAGATGTGGATGAAGCTACAGTCTGTTAAACAGAGTGAAGTTAGAAAGAGAAAAGCAGCTATCGTATATTAATGCTTATAAATGGAGTCTAAAAAATCGATACCGATGAACCTATTTGCTGGGCATGAAGCGAGATGCAGAAGTAGAGAATGGACTTGTGGATATGCGAGTGGGGAGGAGAGGGTGGGACAAACAGAGTGTAGCACTGACATATTTACACCACCGTGTGTAAAATAGACGGCTAGTGAAGCTGCTCTATAGCGCAGGGAGCTCACCTTGGTACCCGTGATGACCTAGAGGGGTGAGATGGGGGGAACCATAGGCAGACTCATGAGAGAGGATATTTTTGTACTTATAGCTGATTCACACAGTTGTAGTATAGCAGAAACTAACAGAACATTATAAAGCAATTATACCCCTGTTAAAAATTGAATTAAAAATAATTTGGTTACTCCACCAGCAAGTACATAAATGTTGGGCAATATTTATTTTTCTTAGATCACACCCACTCCATAGTTAACCATCAACTTTTTTAATGGTTAATCCCTGCATATTTTTCTAAATTATACATATATATGTAATATTTATGCCCCTCTTCTTATCTCTCTTTTAAGATGTTAGCATATGCTCTCTATGTGTTCTTCAACCTTCATTACTAAAAATTTTAACAGAGTACCCTGGAGCTCACTTTGTAGTAGTATGAAGAGATGGTCTTTATTCTTTTAGAAAAAAAAAAAAGCAGTTTAATGAAATATCATGGACATACAGTAAAATCACATATATTTAAAATATTCACATTTTCTAGATATTTATATACATGGAATCATACAATGTGCATCTTCCCCCCTCAGATTCTTTCACTTAGAATACTTATTTGTAGAGTCATCATGTAGCTGTGTGCATCAATAATTGGCTTATTTTTTATTTTGAGTAGTATTCAGCTTTCTGGATACACCATAGCTGTTTATAAACTCACCTTTTGCGGGACATTTGGGTTGTTTTCTGGTTTGACTGTTAAAAATAAGCCTTTGTGTATAAGTCTTTGTATGAATATACACTTTCATTTAGTCTTCCTTAGCGGCTCAGATGGTAAAGAGTCTGCCTGCAATGCGGGAGACCTGGGTTTGATCCCTAGGTCAGGAAGATCCCTTGGAGAAGGGAATGGCTACCCACTCCAGTATTCTTGCCTGGAAAATCCCATGGACAGAGGAGCCTGGCGGGCCCCAATCCATAGGGGTCGCAAAGAGTCAGACACAACTGAGTGACTAACACACTCACCCAGTTTAAATTCCCAGCAGCAATGTGTGAAAAATCCAGTTTCTTCACACTGTCACCAACATGTTGTGTGTGAGGGTGGTTTTTCCAATTTTAGCCTTTCTAGATAGCAGTAGTAATCATTATACATTATGGTTTTAATTTTCATTTCTGTAATGACTAATGCTGTTGAGCATATTTTCATGGGCTTATTTGCCATCTGTATATCCTCTTTGGGGAGGGGTCTGTTCAAGTTGTTTGCCCACTTGAAAAATTAAGCTTTTGATTTTCTTATTGAGTTTTCAGAGTTCATCGTATCTTCTAGATACAAGTCCTTTATCAGATGTATGCTTTGCAAATAGCTTCTCTGTCAATTATCTCTTCGTTTTTATAAAAGTGTCTTTCAAAGAGCAGAAGCTTTAAATTTTGATCAAGACCAATTATCATTTTTTAAAATTTTATGGATTTTACTTTAGCTGTCATGTCTAAAAAATATGCTGTATCCCAAGATCACGATGAGGTTTTTTTTTAATGTTTAGAAGTTTTACAAATTTAGGCTTTATGTTTAGATCTATTTTAGCCATTTTGAGTTAGATCTTATGTCTGGTGTATGATGTGAATGGAAGTTATTATTATTATTATTATTATTGCCCAAGTATATATATCCAAGCTTTATTATCAAGCTTGATTTTTTTTTTAGAAGACCGTGTGTTCTTCTCTGAATTGCCTTTGTCAAATATTTCTTGTCTGTATATATTTGGATTTATTGCAAGAGTCTATTCTGTGCCTTTGAACTCACCTCTATTGCTCTATCTCAACACCTAGGCCACACCCTCTTGATTACAACAGCCTTATAAAAATCTTTAAATCAGGCAGTATTCCTCCTCTATCTATTCTTTGCCCCAACACTATTTTGGCTTTTCCAGGTCCTTGCATTTTCATGTGAATTTTATAATGATCTAATTAATTTCTACCAAAGAAAAACTCTGCTGACCTTTTGATGGGACTTTTATTGAATCTAAAGACTTTCACTCACTCACTCACTCAAAGACTACTATGGGGAGAATTGTTATCTTAATATTAAGTCTTCTGAGTCATGATCAAGGTAGAAAACTGTTTAATTTTTTTTTCCTGATCTTCGCTTTTCAATTGTTTGTTTCTAGCATATACAAACACATTGATCTTGCATTTAGAAAACTTAATATACTAATTCATTAGTTCTAATTGCTTTCTTGTAGTTTACATCAGATTGTCTATATATATGAGCATGATGTCTGTGAATAAACATAATTTTACTTCTCTTTTTTGCCAATAGAAATACCTTTAATATTTTACTTATCAGGTAAAGTAGTTTTTTTGTAGATTCCATCAGACATACGTAGACAATGGAGTAGTCTGCAAATAAAGACAGTTTTACTTCTTCCTTTACTTGCCTTTCATTCCTGGCAATAATTTCTGAGAAATCACCAAGATAATCTAATTTCTACATCTTTAAATTATTCTGTAAATAGGTTTCTTGTTAGAGTTGCTCAGAAGGTTATGTAGATATTCTGTTTTCTTATCAAAATGTTAAGCTGTGTGAATAGGGAATATATTTTTTTTCTTTCATTTAGGATCCAGGGAAGTTCTCTGGTGGAAAGAAATGCTCCTTGCACAGAAAATGATCAACCAGTCTAACCACTGCGTGTAGTGTACCAACAAGGGGATGAACTTGCAGGCTGAAAAGCTAAATATAAACTACATATTTTGCTCATATTGATAGACAATTTTCTAAATGCAGTTCTTGGTGGAAGCATCTATCCTATTATTTGTTTAATAAAGCTAACAAAATTATAAACATGAAGAAACAATATGTTTTGTCCCACCTTGTTTTTTTGTTGTACGTACAAGATTCTAGAAAATAATGAGAGCAGCAGCTATAATTCAAACTTTCCATCTTCTGGGCTATTCTCTGTAGTGATAAACAACATAAACTCTGATAATATGCTTGAGTTTAGCATCTCAAGTCTTTTACTAAATAGAATTGATCCCTGGGGCAAGTTAAACTCTATGTGTCTCAGTTTTCTCATCGGTAAAATCAGAATGATAACAGCACCACTTTCACATTTAAATTGAGAAATTATTCTGGCAAAGGGATTATAGGAGGAAAAATTAATTATAAAAATTAAACGGTATATGTTTCTAATTTGAAGACTTAGTAATATCCTATAGTGAGGATTAACTTAATCCTCTGTAATTTTACAGATTTTTTTTCTATTTTTCTATGGACTATACATCTTTTTTAAAAATGTAGAGTCAATTTCTTTATTTTACTTTATTTATTTAGTTGGCTATGTGGGTCTTAGTTATGGCACATAAGATCATTCCCTCATTGCAGTGCATGAACTTCTCTCTAGTAGTAGCCTGCAGGCTTAGTTGCCTGATGGCTTGTGGGATCTTATTAATAGTTCCCCAACCAGAGATAAAACCCATATTCCCTCCATTGGAAGGTGGATTCTTAACCACTGGACCACCAGGGAAGTCTTGCCAATTTCAAATTTTTGAAATCTTAAAATATATGCAAGTCAGAGATATTTTATTTTTCAAAAGTTTATTTCTAAGTTGTGTGTTTAGAAATTGGACAAATAGTAACCATCTGAAATAGTAAAGATAGCTTAATCCATTCAATAAGTCTATATAGATATAGGTAATGGGCATACATTTGCCATAATAGTTGTCTTTTTTAAACAACCACAAAATATGTCAATATTTCTATGAGAAAAATCATCTTGAGCACTAACTTAAGTGATTCCTTTACATTGAACAAATGTGTATGAAGCTCCAACTTTGTTTCAGAAATGGTTTTAGATGATTTGTTTATATATTCTAATTTAATCTTCATAATAACTGTGTGCGATGTAAGTGTGATATTATTATCCTTATTTTACATATGAGAAAATGGAAGTTTCAGAAAATTTAAGTAACTTTCCCACAGTTACTCTGATTATAGCAAAACCAAGATTCAAACCAAAACCCCAATTTTTTTCCATGATACTTTGTGGTTTCTTTTTCCTGAAAACACACATACACACAGCCCTGGCAGTTGGACAAAGAGTTTCTTTTTGCTTCAGACCCATGAATTTCAATAGGATCACATATATTCTTCAAGTTGCACCCCTTATTATGATTAGTTGTATTTTATGGGCCCATTTCTCCCAGTAGAGCAAGAGCACCTTCAAAGTAAATTCTGTGTTTTGGTCATCTTCATGAACTCAGTGGCAAATATTGCCAGTCACATACAGGTGTTTTCTGTTTTGATTTTTTTATTGGAGTACTATGGATTTACAATATTGTAAAAAAACTATTTACAATAGTTTCTGCTGTACAATGAAGTGTACTATAGGCATATATACATATGTGTGTGTGTGTGTGTGTGTGTGTGTGTATCCTCTCTCTCTTGAGCCTCCCTCCCACCATCTCCCATTTTGCCCATCTAGGTCATCACAGAGCATCAGGCTGAGCTCTCTGCTACACAGAGATATAAGGTTTATTATACTCAACTCTTGGAAAGTTTTTGTTGTTTCCTTGATAGAGTTTTTTAAAAGTGTGTCTCCTCTGTCCCTCTTACCTCTCTACTTTCACTTTTTGAAATCTAGTAGGGAAAGATAAAGGTCTATATTTGTTTTAGGGGGAGACTTTCAGTGTGTAAAGAATAAAGGAAGATTGAGCTTAAGTTTCAAAGAAATACACTGGGAGAACTGGGCGCAAGACCAGAGAGTTACCCGAGAAACCAGTCTCCAGGCAAGTGATGAGAAGAATGAGCACATGTACATGTTCCCCCTATTTCTTTCCATTTTTTTCATTTCTACCAATGTTGTTATTGAAAATCACATCCTAGTGAACCAAGAAAGAATGTGTGTGTGTGTGTGTGTGTGTGTGTGATTGGAGGCAAGTCTACTAAACAAGAGTAAGTAAAATAGAGAAAGAGAGAAAAATCTGAAGTTGGATCATCTAATAAAGTCTGTGGCAGGAGTTGTTCCCAGAAATCTATTTTTTTTTTTGCAAGTACCATCATTATGAAGAAAAGATATGAAGGGCCCACATCTGGTTCATTAGTATAGATAGTAATACTTAGATTCAGAAGGAACTTGAGAGTTGATTACACCAAGAAGGCTTAGACAGGTTGGGATGTGGGGGCCATGAAGGACGATGCTCCCTGGCTGATCCTGATAGCCAGGCCAATAAAGGATCCCCAATCCCCACTCTCATTGTAGTTCCTAAAGATGTTACTTTGTAAAGAAATGGAGGAATGCCAACATAGTAGTGAAGAGCTCAATTTCAGAGGTGAGAACATGTACTGAATGGAGAGAAAAGGCAAGATGATACACTTGAGCATCCAGAGGGTCAAGAAAAAAGCCAGGAGCAGCAGGCATGGCTCCCTCAGTTACCCTACCGCCTTCTGATGATATGCCCACTTCCCTGGTATAGGTTCAGGTAGCTCTTCTAACCAGAATTAAGGTTTGAAAAGTGAACGTGTTTGAAAAGTGAATATGTCCAGTGTTTTGTGACGCTATGCACTGTAGCCTGCCAGGCTCCTCTGTCCACGGAATTCTCCAGGCAAGAATACTGGAATGGGAAGCCATTCCCTTCTCCAGAGAATATTCCCAACCCAGGGATGGAATCCAAGTCTCCTGCAATGTAGGCAGATTCTCTACCATCTGAGCTACCAGTTGGTCCTAATTAACCTAGATACCCTACAAGCATTAAACAAATAAATTCACAGTCATAAATTCAACAGTTACAATGGTATTAACTTAACTCTGCACTTTTTTTTAAACAGCCTGATAGATAGCCATATACATTAACACAATGTGATATATTTAAGAATAAACACCAAAGAGTATCCTTTATTTTAAGGATAATATGACTCTAAACATACACAACTGAAAGTCTAAATAAGTCCTTTCCTAGCTTATTTCTTATACATGCACAAAAGTTCAAAATAGTTGTGGGTGTATGGATATGATTATTACTTTTAGCATATCTATGGATGTGCTTTTTAATGCTGATATATCTCACTCTCCTAAGAAATGAATTTTCTTTATAGAGTAGGGAGATATGCTCTCTTGGGAAAATATAGGTAAATAAATCATTAAAAAAAATAGTGAACTTTCTAAAAATCCAATCACTTACTCAAAAGAAATAGCAAAATTAGAATACACAGTAACTGCTTTTATAGCTGAGGCAAAAAAGTCCAAGGTGTAAATAATAATTTTATGTCAGGCATCCACATAAATGACAAGTCCTTAAACTTCATCTGCCCTCCACAACTGCGCTTGCCTTTAGGTTAATATGTTGCTTTCTGAACTGCTCAAGTTTTCCTCAAAGAGTCATATGTAAGTTGTGATTTTCTATAAAGAAAATCTGTCTTCAACCTGAATGATGTTTAAGACTTAAGGACAGAACAGCTAACTGTATTCAAAATGCATGGCCACCTAATGTTCTTTGATGGATAAATGGATAAAGAAGATGTGGTACATATATAGAATGGAATACTACTCAGCCATAAAAAGAATGAAATAATGGCATTTGCAGTGACATGGAGAGACCTGGAGATGATCATACTAAGCAAAATAAGTCAGAAAGAGAAAGACAAATACCATATAATATCACATATGTGGAATCTAAAAAAAAAGGATACAAATGAACTTATTTACAAAATGGAAATAGAGTCAAAAATACAGAAAACAAACATACGATCACCGATGGGCGACGGGGGGAGAGAGAAATGAGGAAATTGGGATTGACACATAAACACTACTATATCTATGAAAGAGATAACTGATAATGACCTTCTGAATATCACAGGGAACTCTACTCAATATGCAGTAATGACCTATATGTAGAAAGAGTGGATATATGCACGTGTGTAACTGATCTACTCTGCTGTGTGGCAGAAACTAACAAACACTGTAAGTCAACTATGCTCAAATAAAAATTAATTTTTATAAAAAGCATAGTTATAACCTAAAACATAAAGATTCATGAGTCCATACTGGTATAAATGATTGAAAAAAAAATAGGACACATAGAAAAATCTCTTATGCACAATAATTGCAAATAATTTATATAGATACTTGGCTATCAAGGATGTGGATCATAAATCCCTACTATTTAATTGTGGGCTGCACATGCTGACTTCCTCCCGAAGAAGACAGTATGGGAAGAAGGGGAAAATAACTTTCCTTGAAGAAACTGGACAAACACTACCTCAGCCAGGTGCTCAAGCGATATCAACAGTGTTAAGTCATGTCGATAGGATGTGTTCTTGATATGATGTGATGAAACTGGAACTTTTCCTTTCCAGTCTTAACCCCAGTCTAATCATGAGAAAAATATCAGACAAATCCCAGTTGGGGACGTTCTACAAAACCCCTGGCCAGCACTCCTCAAAACTGTCAAGTTCATCAAAAACAAGTCAGAGAAATTATCACAACTAAGAGGAGCCTAAGGAGACACAATGACTAAAAGTAATGTGGTGCCCTGGATGGGATCCTGAAGCAGCAAGAGGACCCTGGGTAAAAACTAAGGAATTCTGAATTAAATACGGACTTCGGTTAAGAATAATGGGTCACTCACAATTCCTTAGCTGTGACAGATAGGCCATGGTAATGTTGCTGTTCTTGTTATTGTTGTTGCTCACTCAGTCATGTCCAATTCTTTGTGACCCCATAGACAGCAGCACGCCAGGCATCCCTGTCCTTCACCATCTCCCGAAGCTTGCTCAAATTCATGTCCACTGAGACAGTGATGCCATCCAATCATCTCATCCTCTGTCTGTCGTTCCCTTCTCTTCCTGCCTTCAACCTTCAAAAGGCCCAGCATCAGGACCTTTTCTAATGAATCAGCTCTTTGCATCAGGTGGCCAAAGTATTGGAGTTTCAGCTTCAGCATCAGTCCTACCAATGAATATTCAGGACTGATTTCCTTTAGGATTGACTCATTTGATCTCCTTGCAGTCCAAGGGACTCTCAAGAGTCTAAAAACATCAGTTTAAAAGCATCAGTTCTTTGGCGCTCAGCCTTCTTTATGGCCCAACTCTCACATCCATACATGACCGCTAGAAAAACCATAGCTTTGACTAGATGTACTTTTGTCTGCAAAGTAATGTCTCTGCTTTTTAATACACCATCTAGGTTTGTCATAGTGTTTCTTTCAAGGAGCAAGCATCTTTCAATTTCATGGCTGCAGTGATTTTTGAGCCCAAGAAAATAAAGTCTGTCACTGTTTCCATTGTTCCCCCATCTATTTACCATGAAGTGATGGGACTGGATCCCATGATCTTAGTTTTTTGAATGTTGAGTTTTAAGGCAACTTTTTCACTCTCCTCTTTCACTTTAATCAAGAGGCCCGTTAGTTCCTCTTCGATTTCTGCCATAAGGATGGTGTCACGTGCATATCTGAGGTTATTGCTATTTCTCCTGGCAATCCTTGATTTCAACTTCTGCTTCTTCCAGCCCAGCATTTTGCATAATGTACTCTGCATATAAGTGAAATAAGCAGGGTGACAATATACAGCCTTGATGTACTCCTTTCCCAATTTGGAACCAGTCCATTGTTCTGTGTCTGGTTCTAACTGTTGCTTCTTGAACTGCATACATGTTTCTCAGGAGGCAGGTAAGGTGGTCTGGTATTCCCATCCTTTTAAGAATTTTCCAGTTTGTTCTGATCCACACAAAGGCTTTAGCATAGTCAATGAAGCAGAAGTAGATGTTTTCCTGGAATTCCCTTGCTTTTTCTATGATCCAACAGATGTTGGCAATTTGACCTCTGGTTCCTCTGCCTTTTCTAAATCCTGGTTGAACATCTGGAAGTTCTCGGCTCATGTACTGCTGAAACCTAGCTTGGAGAATGCTAATCTTAGATTCTAGTAATAAGTGAACCTGGGTGTGTGGGCTCTATGAGAACTCTTGATATTTTTATTATTTTCTATAAATCCAAAACAATTTTAAAATTAAAAAGTTTATTTAAAATATGTAGAGAATGTTTAGGGAAAAATGCACAGTAGCAGAATATAAATGATCCTATGAAATAATAGAAAATATATTGGCTCAGTGGTAAAGAATCTGCCTGTCAATGCAGGTGATGCAGGAGATGTGACTTCAATCCCTGGGCCAGAAGATCCCTTGCAGGAGGAAATGGCAACCCACTCCAGTATGCTTGCCTGGGAAATCCCACGGACAGAGGAGCCTAGTGGGCTACAGTCCATGTGGTCACAAAGCATCGGACACAACTGCGCATGCTTGCAGAGCTTCTGGTTCCTGGCACAGAACTCCTAAAATGCATGTAATCTGTTAAGTGATAAGAACACACGGAGCAACTTTGGTTGTAATATATGATCTTTGACCTTGGGTGTCTGACACAGAGTTCTTAAATCCTCTGGGATTTTCTAGATGATGGGAGTGTCTTTTGTTCTAATGAGGTGATCCCTGGTATGAACCTGGATGGGGGCTAGCCACCAGAAAGACCAAGTCTTGATTAGAAACTTGGAACTTTCAACCCTGAATCCCAGGGCTGAGAAGAGAGCCTAGAAATGGAATTCATGATCACTCCTGCCAGCATGAGGAAGCCTCCAGCAAATGCTCACAAGCATGGAACATTTTAGGTTGGTGAACATGTGGAGGTGCTGGGAGGGTAGTGTACTTGGAGGGGGTGTGGAACTCCTCACCCTTCCTATGTACCTTGCCCTGTGAATCTGATTTATCTGGCTGTTCATCTGTATTCTTTATCATATCTTTTTTTAAAATTAATTTTTACTTGGAGTATATTTGCTTTACAATATTATGTTAGTTCCTGCTGCCCAGCAAAACTATGATGTGCACAGATGCACATATCCCCTTCTTTTTGGATTTCCTTATCATTGAGGTCACAACAAAGCACAGAGTCAAGTTCCCTGTGCTATACAGTTGGTTCTCATTAGTTATCTATTTAATACATAGCAGTGTATATGTCAATCCCCATCTCCCAATTCCTCCCCCTTTCCCTCCTGGTGTTCATACATCTGTTCTTTACATCTGTGTCTGGAGACTGCCATACAGCATAAAGTAAGTCAGAAGGGGAAAGTCAAATGTAGAATATATGTGGAATCTGGGTAGAAAGACATGAAGGAGAGACAGAAAATGGAAAATTTAAGTCTGTTCTGAATCCATTTCTGACCTTTGATGCTGGCTGTCCATCATTTCTAGCACTGAAATACAGGCCAGGAAGGTAGTGGCCTGATGTGCAGTATTCCCAAGTATTTATGATCCAATATTCCAGTCTAGTAATTGCCTCCTAAATGCAAAGATGGAGAATTTATACTTTGCTTTCTCCCTCAAGCAAGCTATAAGTATACTTTGTGAGCAAGTAAACATCAGAGATGGTTTTGTATTCTTATCTGTATTTTACAGTCACCTTCGGTCTCCTCTTCACACACAGCAATGGTATCATATTACTGAGTGAATGAAAGGATAGGTTTTATCTGGATGCTGTGAAACCACTAGTTTGTTACCTTGATAGATACACAATTTCCTTTTTGTGTATTTTTAATTTTTTTTTCACAAACAATATAATCTTGCAGATCATTAAAAAATTTCTCTTAAATCTTACATTCTGCCATTGAGACATTCTCTCCTCCCATGTGTCTTATTTTCTTATAAAAATAAACAGCAATTGAATAATTAAATACCTAGGTGTCCAGCTCTTTATTCCCAAATGTTCGCATCTCCTATTCACTTCTCAACCTCTGCTGATTTGAATTCCATTCCTTGAACCGTTCCTTGGTTCAAGTCTCAGTTTTTTAAAGAATTTCTTCTCCCTCTTTTATGTTGATTAATGTTCTTTCTTCTTCAGCTTTTTTTGTTATTTGTTTTATGAAATGAAAATTCGTGGCATTAACTCTTAAAAAATCAAAATTAAAAAAAAATCAAAATTTTGTAATATTTTATCATAGTTATATTTATACATAGGTTAAGAAAAGAAAAATAGTTTTATAAGTCTCATATTGTAAAACAGTGTGTTTCTCTGTCCCTCCAGATCCTGGAAATTTACTGCTCATCAGAAGCAATCACTTATATTAAGTTTAGATGTTTCCTTTGGCATTTTTCTTTATCTTTCCAAAGTAATTCAAAGCAGAGCTTCCCTGGTGACTCAACTGGTAAAGAATCTGCCTGCAATGCACGGGACCTGGGTTCCATCCCTGGGTTGGGAAGATGCCCTGGAGAAGGGAAGAGCTACCCACCCCACTATTTCAAGGGGCTTCCCTGATAGCTGTCGGTCAAGAATCCACCTGCAATGCAGGAGCCCCTGGTTTGATTCCTGGGTGGCTGGGGGGAGATCCCCTGGAGAAGGGCTAGTCTACCCACTCCAGTATGTCTGGGCTTCCTTTGTGGCTCAGCTGGTAAAGAATCCACCTGCAATGCGGGAGACCTGGGTTCGATCTCTGGGTTGGGAAGATGCCCTACGGAAGGGAAAGGCTACCTACTCCACTATTCGGGCCTGGAGAAGTCCATGGACTGTATAGCCCATGGGGTCGCAAAGAGTCAGACACAAAGGAGCGACTTTCACTTCACTTTCCAAAGTATACAATATTTGTTTATATGGCCATTTAATTTATTTAAACTTTTTGTTATCATCTGTTGGATATCCATGGTGAAAAATGGGACATTACTCTTTTCCCATGCACACGCATATTCCCTCACTTATCTTTCTAACAATTACAAATTTTATTGACAATTTACAAAACAATGACAAATTTTGTTCTATAAATACTTGTGTTTACATTGAGTACCTAAACATTATTTACAACTGATTCAAGAGATTTATTCTAATTATATACACTTAGCAATGTATCTTTTTTTTTTAAATTAATAATTGACTCTTTTTGGCTTGCTTACTCTGCTATGTTCTACTCACTAATTTAATACAAAACTTCCTGCCAGAAATTTAAATCTTCTGGTTTGTTTTCTAGGCTGCCTGGGAAGGAAAGTGTTAACAGCCAGTCTATAACATTCATTTCCCGCCTCAGGGCCACCTGAGGCAAGCCTGACCTTTGTCAGAAAGACCTTGAAATAATGCCTGAAATATAAATGTAGCTAAAAGATATATGAGTGTTCTTCAAGAACCACCGTATTATCAATCTAGGAATGCTTTCACAGGATACACCTAGCATTCTTACTGTAAATAAACCTACAATTCATTGATTAATGGGATACAGCTGCATGGAGGAATGAAAATTAATGTAATCATGTAATCAAAATATGACTTTGTGATAAACAAGGTTTATAAACTGAGAGACCCTAAAACTTGGCAGCTTGCCTGTGTTCACAGGGTCCTTGTTACTCTAAAACCAAAGTGGAAAAGGAGTACAGGAGTTTGAGTCTCAAAAATCTGGGACTCCAGATATGGATATGATAAGCCCTGTGAGTCCCTTCTTGCTGTTTCTTGCCAATCACTACTGATGCTTGTTGCTAGGTAGTGCTGCCTTTCCTCTGAGTTTGATCAGCCCCTCGGGGTCTTTTTGATCCACACTGCTGCACAGCCATCACCCTGTTAATCCTGTAAATGGGAATCCTCCTCACCTTCCTGCTGCACTGGATTCCAGCTTCCCGACTCTTCTTGCTATTCAGTCTGCTTAGTCTCTCATTGCAGAAATAGATTTCCTGGGCTTGAGTCCTACTATTTTCACTTGATAGGTGTTTGATCTTGGGGATATTTCTCGGTTTCTCCAGTCTCAAATTCCCTCCTCTATAAAATGGGGATAATAATATTTTCTATCATAATAGACATGTTATGATAAAGAAATGAAATATATATAAAGCATCGAGAAAACTGTATGGAAAAATTGACCTGCACAAGATTGGTTATTGCTTATTATTATTATTGATGGAGCATATCCTCTAGTAGTTTCTTGTAACTACTTTGTATGCTGGAGGGGCTTTTTAAAACATCATACTGAAAACTTCATTCTCACATCCTACTTGACATGATGGTTTAGTGGAGTAGGGAATTTCAAGCTGGAAAACATTTTCCCTCAGGTTTTGAAAGGTGTTTCTCCATAGTTTCTAATGTTTGTTGTTTTTGAGAAGACTAAATCCATCCTGATCCTAAAGTTCTTAATGAAGACTTAAAAAAATTTTTTCTCTAGATACAGTAAAGTTTCTTTGTGTACAGTGCTGATAAATTTTGCAATGGTGTATGCCTTACTGTGAATTCTTTTCTTTGGTCTTTTGAGCATGTGGTCAGATTTTTTAAATCTAGAACTTCAGAGACTTCTCTGGCTGTCCCGTGGTTGAGAATCCATTCTTGCTTTGCAGGCAGAATGGGTTTGATCCCTGGTCTGGGAACTAAGATCCTGCCTGCTTCAAGGTATGGCCAAGATACATATATACATAAATAAATAAATCTAATCATGTTCTTCAGTTTTCGAAAGCTTTCTTGACTTATTCTTGCTTATTTTTTGAATATTTCTTAAACTTGAGTCAGTCATACCCTGGCTTTCTAAACTGAGCTCATTCTTTTCTGTCTTTCATATTTTTCATCTGTCGTTTTCCCTTCGTAGAGTTCTTTTAGTTTAGTTTATAGATCTTTTTGTTGTTTTTTTTTTACAATTTTAATTTATGCTAATATATTTTTATTTTCCAAGAGCTCCTTTTTAATTCTCCAAATGTTCCTTTTTATGGCAAGCTGTTCTTGCTTCACAGATGCACAAAAAGTATATGCTTGTATGCATATGTGTGTGTGTGTACTTAGTCACTCAGTTGTGTTGAACTCATTGTGACCCTTTGGACTGTAGCCTGTTAGGTTCTGCTACCTAGGGGATTTTTCAAGCAAGAATACCGGAGATCCTTCTCCAGGGGTTGTTCCAGATCCAGGGAGTAAACCGGAGTCTCCTGTATCTTCTGCACTGCAGGTGGATTCTTGACCTGCTGAGCCATGATATGTGCATTTGTGTATACATAAAATAACCTAAATAATATAAAAAAATAAAATATGTGTATAAACATATATACATGTAGTTTTTCAGGTTAAATGTTTTCTCAAATGTTTAATAATCTTTGGCCATCCATTCACATTTAAGAATTGGGTGCTCAAAAATCAATTGGAGCTTGGAGTAATGAGCCAGTTGTGAAGATCATGGCAACTCTGGGAAGAGTGACTACAGTGGTTGGAAGAGAAAATGCAGGAGTTTCTCAGATGCTGTTAATGCTTTATTATTTTTTAACCTGAGTGATGGTTGGATTCATTTTTCCTTTGTTGTAACTGCAAACTCATAACTTGAGTTTTTTTTTTTAATCTGTATTATATTTCAACATTAAAAAACAAAACAAAACAAAAACCCTTCTACTTGTTCTGGGTTTTGAACCCACACTTTCCCCAGACTTCCTTGATTGCATTCACATTATTAGCTCCAGATTCCAGTCCTTGGGCCTTGACCTCTCCAGAATTTCTAATTTGATATTTCAACTTCCCTCGGCAGTGTTCCACATAAGTGAACCACGGGAGCTTCAAGTTCATCTTGACCAAAATAGAACCTATTATTTTACTTTTCCACTGCAAAAGATTAACAGACATTTGACTTTTTCAACTCCCACATTACTCCCCATTTTAATCCATTACCAATCCCTATTAATTCTGCCTTCATGATTTCTGGAAACTTTGACTTCTTTCTTTCCATTTCTATTATTCTGCCTTAGATCTGGGCAATCAAAATGGCCTCCTAAAGTTCCAGACTAGTCTAAAAATATCTATCATGTTTTGACTACTTTGCCATTATGGGTAGAATCAAATTCAAACTTAACTTGACAAATTGAGATCCTTTAGGATTTCACCCTAGTATAATTTTCTCATCTTATATTTTATGATACTTCTCTTAACTGACCCACAAGCTAGCTGCCACCACAGGATGTCTGTCTCCACTGTATTGGGTATAACACTTAATCTCTGTTTCCCTAGTTGACTTCTATTTTTCCTTCAGAGTGTACCTCAGTCGTCTTAGTCAGATGGTTTTGTGTGTGTGTTCCTGTGCTATGCTTTGGTTTGGTGTTTTGTTGACACAGCTTCTCCTAGAGATGACCATCTCCCTTCCTTGAGAATACCTGTCTCTCTGTATCTTTTTAATACTCTAATTACTCTGTCAGGGGTGAGGACTGAAGAGACTGTGGTTACTATTAAGTTACGATAATGTTCTTCTAGCAGTATATCTTTCTTTAGAGAAATAAGGTTCAATGAACAATGAGGAGATATCTTACACTTCATATTTATAAGTATCAGGGTTTAAAAAAGAGTGATTGAAGAGAAGGCAGGTAATTAGTAAATGCTGTGATTATAAGTCCCTAGCTGGTCATAGCCTTTCAAAGTCATGTGAGAAACTCAGCATCTAAATCATATGGCAGTGAAATTACCATGAATGATCTGACATCAAATCGAAAATACTCATACCTGAGTGGGATGAAAATTTCTGAAAGAATAATCAAAATAAGACTAGAAAATACCATTCCACAAACTTGGTGTCACGATGTCATTACAATCCTTTATAAATATAAGCCATTTAAGGTTCTTCAATAAAAGTTCAGAAAAGGCTGAACAGCATGCAATTTTCATTGGCAAAAAAAAAAAAAAAAAAGCCTGCTTTAAACACAGTGAAAAGGTTTGTATGGGTTCAAAAGGGGTGACAAAGACACTGTTTTTTGCTATCATTGGCCTGCTATCAATTTTTGTGTCCAAAACAAATGAATCTGTATGGAAGTAGTTAAAAGACTAAAGTGAACTAGTCCAATTCTTTTAAAGATATTATTGCTACACTATCCTCCCCCATTTGAAATCTATGTTGGGAGATAGAGACCACTTCAACTCAATGAGTCACTTCTACTTCCTAGCCAGAACAATTAAACTTCTTGTATAAAACATGACCTGAAGCCTGCTCTTCACCACATCATCCCACCTCAAAAACTCCCAGGGGTCATCTCTGACATTTAACAGCTTGCAAATTCAATTTCTTAGCTCATGAGGCCAACTTCATGCTTTTTACAAATGAATATTAGGTTATTGAATGAATATTAAGAAATTTTCTTCTTCAACATTTTAGGTAATATATAAAATGTGTTGTCAGTTTGACTTCCAGCCGGAATAACATTACAAATGCCTCTTTATCATGATGGAGATAGCATTTGTAAGTCAACTGCATGGAAAATGAGAAAAATCCTCCATCCTCCATGCCTCTATCTACACTCATTGATCCCCAAGGAAAGAAAGGAAAAAAGGAAGAAAGACATACCCCAGTAAGTACAGTTGTATTGTCAATCTAGCCAGTATTCCTGCACTATCCTACTAGTTGCTGAAATAGGTAATGCATTTTGCAAATTTGTTGCTTCTTTATTGTTAGCAGCTGGGCAGTTTTTCCCCTCCTTCTCTCAGTTGTACTTGTTCCTCTGCCATAGTTTGCCTATAACTCCCTAACAGAAATTAGTTCATTTTTATCCCAGCCAGTTCTGCAAATTAGATCATCTAGGTTATGTTCTTTGGTGTGTTGGTGTTGAGTGTTGAATACATTTTTTCATTCATAGAAGCATTCTCAACCATAACAACTATTGAGTGAGTTTGATCTTCTTTTACATCATGTGTTTGACCTTTTTTCACATCATGTGTTTGACCTTCATGATAGGACCCTCAGATTTTCATTTATTCATTTGTTATCTGTAGCAGGTGGTTGAAGCTGAAACTCCAATACTTTGGCCACCTGATGCAAAGAGTTGACTCATTTGAGAAGACCCTGATGCTGGGAAAGATTGAGGGCAGGAGGAGAAGGGGACAACAGAGGATGAGATAGTTGAATGGCATCACCGACTCAATGGACATAGGTTTGGGTGGACTCCGGGAGTTGGTGATGGATAGGGAGGCCTGGCTTGCTGCAGTCCATGGGGTCACAAGTAGTCAGACATGACTGAGTGACTGAACTGAACTGAACTGACAGCAGGTGGATTTACACGGAAAAGGAGAGGGGGTTTTAGATTACTTCCTTTTATTGCTCAATTTTTTCTGAGGCCCATTCTCCTCCTGTAAAGTATAGATGGCCTTACTGTAATGACGGTTCCATTCCCATCCAGTTTAATATAACAAAGTCCTCTGCCACTTCATTTGAAAAGAGCTTTTCCCCTCTTTAAGACAACTTACTTTTATTTACACTTTATTCTAGTAGATTCTATATTTCTTACTCAGGACTCAAAATTCAATTTTAAAGACAACTAAATTTAACCAGGATTTCCCTGATTGGTAAACAATATTCAGTTGGTAGAGAATCTGCCTGTGATGCAGGAGACCCCGGTTTGATTGCTGCGTTGGGGAGATCCCCTGAAGAAGGAATAGCCTACCCACTCCAGTATTCTTGGGGTTCCCTGTTGGCTCAACTGGTAAAGAATCCACATACTTTACCCTGGGTTCGATCCCTGGGTTGGGAAGATCCCTTGGAGAAGGGAATGTCTACCCACTCCAGTATTTTGGTCTGGAGAATTGCATGGACTGTATAGTCCATGGGGTAGAAAAACCTGGACGTGACTAAGTGACTTTCACTTTCACTTTCTTTCAAATTTAATCAAAGACATTAACCATAAGTTCATGAAAACATTGCAGCTTCCTACCCCCAACTCTTACCAATGTATATAGTGTTTATACAGTCTAACTGCACATTTAGTTACCACTCTTTTACCCCTCTTATCTCAATTTCAGATCTCAGAGTAAATAAAAGGTCTAGTGCTATCCTATTTCTGAGTTTTTTCTTTTAGGTACTTGAAGCATCATCACTAGATTTCTATCACTATTTCTATCTGTGTACTATTTGTCTTTATATCTTTATCTCCATCTGTGTCCATACCTGCATCACCATTTATTTATCTACCTGCAGTATGGGTGTACAAGTCTTTCTGGTTTACTAGCTACCTGGAAGGGACAGGGCCAAAAAGTGGAGCAGGACTCAGATTCTTCACTCAGCAAAGGTTGACAGTAAAAGGTTGTTTAAAAAAGACACATTTCAATCAAATGGAGTAAGAGTGGGAATAAACAAAGGGATATGAGTGCCAATAAGAAAGACTGACTAGCTCTGCTTATGAACTGGGGAAGGTTTCAGAGTGGGCAAAACTTCCTGACTAATGAGTGGTTTACAAAAGAGAAATGGGGCTGGTGGTATTAGAGGAAGAACCTAATGTGCAAAGGCCCACTTAGTTAATGTTTGGTGGGGAGTTAAACGCTTCGGCAAGGGAGCTGGGGTGGCTGGCGTTTGGGTTGTGTGGGATGGAATGGCACCAGCCCAGGCTGCAGGATGGAAAAGACCTATGAGCTCATCGTCCCTTTTCTCCATCTCTTCCTTCTCTATCTCAAAGCCAAAGTGTCCATGGTGTTCTCATCCATGGCTGGCCCAGGAAAATGGATTTAATCTCTTTGAACTAAAAGAAAGGAGGTCAAGAATGGAGACAGGCTAGAAGCCAGGTCACAACCTTTCGTCTCAAGAGCCAAAAACACTGGTTTTACATGTGAAGGCCTGTGTGCTTTTTAAATTTGAGTAACTCAACGTTTAGGTAATGTGCTATTTTTAATCTGTTTGCTAAAGTCTGCCATTCCTCATCCTTAGCTCCATTTCTCTAGATCTAAAAAAGGATAAAATGTCATTTGATGTACCTTCATGAAATTGCACTTGACTTATTATTTGAAATTCAGTTCTGGCATTAAGATGAGTGATGAAAAACAAATTATTTATTGAGTCTTTCCTCTTTCCCCATGCACACAGTCAAAACATTTTTCCCTCCCCAAGACCAACCAAACAAGCTCTATTATACCTCGACTAGGGGACAATTTAATTTATTCCATTTTGCCCAAGCATGACTACATGCCTTTTAATTATAAAAGGTATTCCATTGCAGTGATGGCAGTGGAAATTACATAATTGTAATCCCAGATAATAGTCACTAGATTTCTTATTTAGGAAAACTTTAAAAATTGTGCTTCAAGAGATACCAAGAATTTAGTTCATGTTACCAAGAGTCCTAGGAAATTTAAAGAGCCAAATACATTCTTTCTCCATTTGTAAATATGAAGTTAATTATTAAATAGGTATTATGCTTTGTGAGATATAAAAATGAATGCTAAGTTACCCTTAAGAATTAAGTGAAAAGCCACAGTTAGATTTCAAAAGTATGACAATAGTGTCACCGGAATAATCTAGTAATATGTACTGAAATAAAAAACCCAATAGGAAAACTGGCTATTTGTTTCATTTTCTAAACTTTTATGATGGGTAGGCCAGTTGAAATGTGAAAAACCAGATCAAAATATACTAATGAGTCTTAAATGTATAGCATTAAACAAAATTCATATGATAAAGCATATGTTGCCATATATGATAATATATGTTGCATAAAATTAGAAATATGAAGCAGAAAATAGTTTTTTAAATATAACTTTCAAAGTGTTCTCACTCATATTCTCATATGACATGATACTGAATTTATTTTTCACATCAAGTTAAAGATACAAATCTCAAAAGTATTTTTCATGATATATAATTGCCTATAGGGTTTCAAAGAGTCAGACCTGACTGAAGTGACTGAGCAGCAACATTTAAAAATACTGTAACATACACAGTGTGATTCATCATTATTAGTGCTCGTAATACTCTACTAGGCAATGATGTTTTGCTTATCCTGTGTTCATTTTCTGTTAGAGATTTTTATGTAATTATATAAAGAGAAAAAGAGGAAACAAATGAAACATAATACACATAGATTCATTCATTGTTAGCCCCTCATAGTGTGAGGTTTAATAAACACACACATACATGGGTGCGGGTGTGTAATAATTTATAATTTATGTAACAATCATTTACTGAGTTACTACTTTGTGCCAGGCACTTTGTTAATTGTATACAATCATACACTCAATATTTATTTTCTTGGGCTCCAAAATCACTACAGACAGTGACTGCAGCCATGAAATTAAAAAGCTATGACAAACCTAGATAGCATTTTAAAAAGCAGAGACACTACTTTGCCGACAAAGGTTCATCTAGGCAAAGCTATGGTTTTTCCAGTAGTCAAGTATGGATGTGAGAGTTGGCCCATAAAGAAAGCTGAGCACCAAAGAATTGATACTTTTGAACTCTGGTGTTGGAGAAGACTCTTGAGTCCCTTGGACTGCAAGGAAATCAAAACAGTCAATTCAAAAGGAAATCAACCCTGCATGTTCATTGGAAGGACTGATGCTGAAGTTGAAGCTCCCATATTTTTGCCACCTGATGTGAAGAACTGACTCATTAGAAAAGACCTTGATGTTAGGAAAGATACAAGGCAGGAGGAGAAGGGGACAACTGAAGACAAGATGGTTGGGTTGCATCATCGACTCAATGGGCATGAGTTTGAGCAAACTCTGGGAGATGGTGATGGACAGGGAAGCCTGGTGTGCTGCAGTCCGTGGGGCTGCAAAGAGTCAGACACAACTGAGCGAGTGAACAGCAATACTGAATGAATACATTCAATATAAGCTTTAAAACAGCACTAGGAGATAGGGAACATTAACTCTGCTTCACAAAGAGAAGAGAAAATGAGCCACAGAAAGTTTTAAGTAATCAGTTGAAGTTCAAAGCAGGAAACCTTGAATCTAAATGTGTCTGTTAAGGCTTATTTATGCCCAAACTCTGAATCACTGCTGTGTATGACCTTGCTGCCACTGAAGGGGTGGGCACTTAATCCTTAGTTGACACACATAGTAGTTTTCTATTTTTTTTATTTAAAATAAAAAATAGGCAGTATTAAGTGGATTATAAGAAGTAGAAATACATGTAAATCCATGGCTGATTCATGTCGATGTATGACAAAACCCACTATAATATTGTAAAGTAATTAGCCTACAACTAATAAAAATAAATGAAAAAAAAAAAAGTAGAAACCAGTGTAGTAAGAAACAGAAAAAAATAAAATTAATGGCTTAAAATAGAGTAATTTTCTATTATTATTTCCTTAGATAAAAAGAAAATAATATATGGTCTTCATTGCATGTTCTAGGAAATTGCCAATCTAAAAGTTGTCTTTACCTTTATGTACCTTATCAAAGTCACTCTTGTTATCAATTTAATTAATTTAAAACAAATTTCCTTTACCCTGCGTGATTTTGGGAAGGAAATCGTAATAATTGCTATCTACTCTCTATTTTATATGGTTTCATTTTAATTCTGGGGTCATCACTATTAGTTGTGAACTTCTGAGTCATAATATCATTTTTGAAAAAGAAGAGATGGTGAACTATAGAGATGTAAAGCTCTTCAAACCATAATATAACCAAACAGCTGGTTAGCCATCTGTTTCATACATCCAGACTGAAAAACAGTTAACTATTTTGTTGAAAACCTTAAGTGGGTTACATATGTCTCCATCTTCAGAAGGATAATATTTTGAACATAATTGAATGTTTTTTTGATTTGGAGCCACAGTAATAATATTGTGATGATATCATCAGAAATGGGACTATTTTGCTTTATCTGATAGTACTAGCTTTTTATACTTTTAAAATTTTAATGTTTCCTTTTCACTGTGTTTCTCTATTCCTATCATGCCATGGCCATGAACACTGTCTTGCTGTCATTGAGTATGAGATGAACTGTCCCACCCCACTTCCAAAAGCCCGATAACCTATTTTATCTACACACGCATCAACAGATTATTAGAAAAGAAAGGAACTAATGCTCAGTCAGTACCCCAGAGGTGCTGTATACCATGATGTGTGACATATGTTATTCCATAGAAGCCTAATTACCTACCTAGGAAGGAGGGGTAATTAGCACTAATTTTCAGATGAGCAGAGACTGAAGTGTCTCAGGTTCCTCTGTCCATGGGATTCTCCAGACAAGAATATTGGATTGGGTTGCCACGCCGTCCTCCAGTGATTCTTCCCAACCCAAGAATCCAGTCTCTGTCTCATTATGTCTCCTGCATTGGCAAGAGGGTTCTTTATCCCTAGGGTCACCTGGGAAATACCATTAATTTTCTCAAGACCAGTATTTTGCCTTCTTCATGCTTCTCCTGCTATGACCTAGATTGTTGGTGTTGCTGGATGTGCAAGTATTTATCCCATAAATGTCATGTAGATAGTCTAGAATACACCCTCTCATTTTACAAAACTGTAGCTTTTTGAGAGACTAGGGATAGGCAGTGAAAACCTAGGCACCTTTTGTAAAAGATAACTAACAAAACTAATAATGATATTAATAAAAATATAAACAGAGTGTAAAAATAAGTGTTTATTAAATAAATGTCATGGAAAATACTGAACTTAGAAATCAGATAAGAAAGGAGTTTGAAGGAGAGAATACTAAGAAAAAATTGTAAAGAAGAAGGGTGCTGGATTATAGTGACAAGGGTAAAATGCATAAAAATCAGGGGAAACCACCCAGTGAACTCTTCTTAGACAGAGCACAGCCAAACTGAGATGGGGAAAAATAAATAGGAAGACTGGACCCTAGCGATTATGCTCTATTTCTTCATGCTTCGCTGCTTGTGCTTTGCATTCGATGCTATGACTCTATGGCATGAAATATTAACACAGTGGGAAAAACAATTGTACATGGTAAGCAAAACTTCCACAGTCTGACATCATTTCCTTACTTCATCACAGTCGGTCATGAAATTATGTACCAGAAACATTTATTGTACTAGAACTGAATGTGTTTCTTACTAGAGTGACATGGTATTGTCTTTTTTATTATCAAATATCTGGTAGTATGTTTGTGTGGCCACCAAAAATATAAAAAAGGCAATGCATTGGGAGAGTAAATTGGAAAGTCCTATGATTTGACAAAATACACACATCTTTCAAACAATCATATTGATATTGTTTTGTCCCAAATGGTTTGATTTGTTAAAGGATGCTAAAAACGAAAATCCTTTGTGTTCCCCATGCTGATTCCTTGGGTGTTTTTTTTGTTTGTTTTTGGTTTTTTAGTATTTATTTATTTGTCTGGTTGCATCAGGTCTTAGTTGAAGCACACGGGGTCTCTTGTTTCAGGCTCTCTAGCTGTGGCACCTGGGCTTATTTGCTCTGTGGCATGTAGGAGATCTTAGTTCCCCGACCAGGGATTGAACCCATGTGCCCTGAACTATAGGGTGATTTCTTAATCAGCGGACCAGCAGATTAAAAATCTGCTGCAGATGGTGACTGTAGCCATGAAATTCAAAGACGCTTGCTTCTTGGAAGAAAAGCTATGACAAACCTAGACAGCATATTAAAAAGCAGAGACATCACTTTGCTGACAAAGGTTCATCTAGTCAAAGTTATGGTTTTTCCAGTAATCATGTATGGATGTGAGATTTGGACTGTAAAGAAAGCTGAGTGCCAAAGAATTGATACTTTTGAACTAGGGTTTGGAGAAGACTCTTGAGAGTTCCTTGGACTGCAAGGAAATACAACCAGTCAATCCTAAAGGAAATCAGTCCTGAATATTCATTGGAAGGACTGATGCTGAAGCTGAAACTCCAATACTTTGGCCACCTGAAAAACCAACTCATTTGAAAAGACCCTGATGCTGGGAAAGATTGAAGGCAGAAGGAGAAGGGGACGACAGAGGATGAGATGGTTGGATGGCATCACTGACATGATGGGCATGAGTATGAGTCAGCTCTGGGAGTTGGTGATGGACAGGGAAGCCTGGCGTGCTGCAGTCCATGGGGTCACAAAGATTTGGACACAACTTAGCGACTGAACTGAACTGAACATAGAGGATAATAAACCTTGTTTTTTATTCTGAACTGAGTGAAAAATATTGTGCAGAAATTCATGCTAGAGAACTCCAAAGGTGAACATGGTAGAGAAAGCTTGGATTATAGAAGTTGACAAATCTGGGCTCAAAAATCTGCTCTATCGTTGACCTCTGAGGAAGCTGACTAAACTTTAGGCCTTGTTAGGCCTTATTTAGGCCCTGTTACACCTCAGGTAACAGGGACCTACCTTTGGAGAACTGAGTAAATTATCTAAAAGCTAGGCACTTTAGCCAGGCCTGATACGTAGTGTCCTTCAAACAATGTAACAATTCCATAAAGATGAAGCAGATCTTTTGATGGGTGGAGATTAAGAAAGGCATTTTATGCAGCAGATGGGATTTGAATTTGGTTTCTAGATAAAGGACCGATTCTAATGTCAGCTGCCTGGTATATATTAATATTCTGCTTGCTTCATTTATTTATTTTAATTCCATGATTAGTTTTAAGTAATTTAAGATTATTAAAGAGGTTGAAAGTAAGTTCATTCAAATTCCAAACATCCAGGGACTTCCCTGGTTGTCCAGTGGCCAATAAGTTCACGCTCCTAACACAGGGAGTTCAGGTTCAATCCCTAGTCAAGGAACTAGATCATACATGCAACTAAGAGTTCCCCTGCTGCAGCTAAGATCTCAAGCAGTCAAATTTATAAATAAATATATATATTTTTTTAGTTCTTAAAAAAGCAAAGCAACACAACAAATAAATTGAAAACATTCAGATCCAAAAATTCAAAATGGACTTAAAAAAAAAGAGTCAAGTAAATCAGAGATGAATAGAGTCAAATGAGATCCCTGTAGTCCTAAATGTATTTAGGAGGCCTCAGTTCCTTCCTGGGGGAGATCCTTGCTCAGCTCACTGGGAAGCGCATGTCTGCCCAGCTCTCTATAGCTGTGTTAAGGGCGCTTGGCCCTGGTCAGACCACAGCTCTGCATTCTGGGGCAGAGATAAAGCAGGACAGGAGTTACAGGATTTCTGTGATTGATTTCTCTGTCTTCTTCTTTTTTTTTTCTTAAAAGGAGAAAAAAAGTGTTCTAAGAGAGACACAAGGCTCGACAAGTTGAGTTTGGGATTTATTCCCGGTATTACTTGGATTTTCAAGAATTTTTGGAAATCTTGCCTTTCGGCCACAGCAGTCCTCAGCAGTATGCACTATTTGCCAAATTCATTTCAAGCTCGTGAATTCACAGTTAAAAGAGAAATAAAAAAGTCTTTCATTTGTTCCTAAGCTGTTTATTTTGCTTGTAAAACCAATCATAATGTCTACCCAATAAAAAGAGAAATGCATGAAAGTTAGAACTCCAGAAAAGTTAACTGTTGAAGCCTGAAATTCCCCCGGGCAAAGTCAGAAGTCATTTCACCGAGTTTTCTCTTTGAACTTGGGAGGGCACGAGCAACAGGAGAAAATTCTCCTTTATCCTTCTTTAGACTTCTCCTCTTTAAGGAAGAGTGTGACTAAGCTTGGGATTGGAATGGCCACCTTTTAAGTCCTGAGCCACAGAAAACTGGTAGCAACCTCCTGTTACTTTCTAGCACCAGGAAAAGGCCTCGAGCCTAGCGTGCTGTGATGCTCTGTGATGTGGCCCAGTCAGGGTGGTGACTTGGTACCCACTATGCCTGTGGGTGTGCTCTGGGACCCCTTCTACCCCCCTCCTTTCCCACGATCGCCACCTGTCAGGATGGTTCATACCCACGCTCCTACATGGCGGGCTGGCCAGCTATGAGTCTGCAACCACAGATACTAAAAGCGCTATAAAACGGGCTTCTTGCTCTTCCTAAATGCCCAGCGCAAGGCTGACAGACACACTGCTGCTGCTGCTGCTCCACAGAGAAGCACAATCCTAGCAAAAACGAAGTGAAACACAGAAGCCAAACCTAAAACCTGCACCGTCCTTTCGTTTCAGACCTACTAAGACCAGCACGGGCCATTTAGGATCCTGTTTTGCAGAAAATTTGAACACCAATCAAGGGTTTTGTTTCTTTGGGTTTAAAAACTTTTCATCACTTTTTCCTTCTAGCATGAAAATACAACACTAACTACTTTACCAGGAGAAGCAAAAGTGTTGGAAAAATAATTCCGCCCCTGCCAGCGCCTGCTATTGAGATCAGTGCCCGTTCCAATTTGTTCCTGACTCTCCAAATATATATTTTTTTCTCACTGGGAATTTTCTCCTTATGTGAATACTAAGGCAGAGCATCTGTGACAGAAACAAATCAGGAGATAAATGAGCCGTACACGTGGAAGCTCTGTTCTTGAGGACCGCTTTCCTTCCCGACTTTCTAGTACCCTGTTTCATTGGGGTGAGGCATTTCACTGGCAGGGACATGTCACTGGTGGGGAGCCACTCTGGAAGGGTCTGGCAGCTCAGAGTTGGCTCTTCCCTATGCCCTCCTTCAGATGGGGCCCAGCCCATATGCGTGGCTTTATCATGAAATAACACACATTAAATGCATTCTTTTTATCTTCAAAACTCACCTTTAAGTCTTCATTCCTTAATTCTTCTTGTGGACTGGGTCACTATTACTACTGCTCCAACCTCCCCTGCCCCCCACCATGTAACTCTTTTTACTACCCACCCTTCCCTTGTCTCACCTCTCCTTTTACTGAAACTGAGGCATCAACTTGCATAAAGACAAAAACGAAACACAACAAAAACTAAAGTCAAAAGGAAAATGCTCTTAATGCTGTCAGGTTCCTCTTGACTTTCTGTGTTGTGGGGGTCCCTGGGGGCCCTCAGCTTCTTTGAATGTGATGCTCACATTACAGCAGAGGCATCAGAATGGAAATAGGCTCCTGGAATGAGGAGGATGTATTTCTCCATGTAAGAATTTGCTGAAATATTTAAGGGAAGGACTGTGATACAAGGGGGATGGATGTCATATAAGAGCAGAGTGCCTCCAAGTCCAGACCTTGGTGCTTTTCAGGATTGACTCAAGTGGGTCCCTGAGAAAGTTACTTCACTGCTCCAAGTTATAGTTTCCTTGTGTGCAAACTAGGTATAATAAACCCCACTACTTCATGGGTTTGTTGAGAAGATTTCGTGAGATCAAAGATGTAGAATTCTGGGAACTTCTTGGCAGTCCAGTGGTTGACTTAGCCTTCCAATGCAAGGGTTGCAGGTTCAATAACTGGTTGGGGAATTAAGATCCCACATGCCTTGTGGCCAAAAAAAAACCAGAACATAAAACAAGCAATATTGTAACAAATTTAAAAAGATGGTCCTCATTTAAAAAAAAAAAAAAAGGGTGTAGAATGCTTAGCACCATGCCCGGCACATAGAAAGATTCCAACAGACATGAGAGCTGAGGTTGGACTATGTTGTTGAATTCACACACTGGTTGGTGTCTTTTTGCAAGATAACCCTGGGGTTCTTGAAGATCTATTCACATTTTAACCCCAAGGTGGTGGGATAGAGCATGCATTTCACAGAAATTGATTTAATATCATTCCTTCATGCGTAGCAGGTCTACCTCCATGAAGCAATATGACTTCTTTGAACTCTATCCCTCCCAACGACTATTTGGGGACTGAATGAGTAATATAACTGAATTGTTCAGCTGATAGTAGGCTCCAGTAAATATGACTTTCTACCTTATACTTTTTATTCTTCTATGCAGGGATAGTTTAGAAAATTCCATGACTGAAGAAGTTCTTTTCTGTATTTGCTTCATGTCATCTTTTTTTTTTTTTTAATAAAAACCCTTTTAATAAACCAGAGCATCAATGACAGAAATCAATCATTTGGTCAGTAACAGTGATGCATAAGCATTCCAGTCAATGCGATTTTCAAGATGGGGAGGACAAGATTTACACAAACACATTATTGTGAGAACTGAATGAAATAACATGTGGCAGATGCATAGAACAGTGCTTGATACACAGTAAATCATAAGTACTATTACTTTTAATTTTATGATTAAACTGTAACATTATTAAAAATTTAAAAACCATTTTTCATCATGTTTTCAACCATAATATTCTTCTATAATGTATTTTAGCACTTATTATAGTTTCTGATACATAATTATGTGATTTCTCTGTCTACACTTGTTTCACTGTGTATGCTGTGACAATTTTATGGGTTATCATAGCTAGGCTACAGTACCCAGATGTTTTGCCAAACACTAGTCTGGATGTTGATGTGAAGGTACTTTTTTAGCTGTGATTAACATTTACCATCAACTGACTTTAAGCAAAGCAGATTACCTCCCACAATGGGTGAGCATCACCCAATGCATTAAAGACCATAAGAGCAAAAACTGAGGTTTCCCAGA
Source organism: Odocoileus virginianus (assembly GCF_023699985.2). Taxonomy (NCBI): domain Eukaryota; kingdom Metazoa; phylum Chordata; class Mammalia; order Artiodactyla; family Cervidae; genus Odocoileus; species Odocoileus virginianus. The sequence continues at coordinate 56,173,976 of NC_069684.1, read as the reverse complement.
GTAGAAGAAATTCTGCCTCAAGACCGTAGCATCACTTACCACTGGAGTTTCCAGCTTGCTGGCTTGCTGTTTGAATTTTGGACTCAAGACTGAGACACTAACATTACCTGAATTTCCAGCTTGCCAGGCAGCTAATACATAGCAGATCCTATTGTCATGTGAGCCAGCTTTTAAGAATCTCTCTCTGTATTTCTACAACTGTCTCTCTCTAATTGGTTCTGCTTCTCTGGAGAACTCTGACATCTATCTATCTATCTATCTATCTATCTATCTATATGTATGTATACACACACACACATACTGTTTCCTTATTTTCTCAATTACAGCAGGGTTGGCAAACTATGGTCCCTCTGCCAAATCCTTTTTGACTCCTATATTTGTACATAAGGTTTTATAGGAACAGAACCATGTCTATTCATTTATACATTGTCTGTGGGTGATTTTGTACTATAATTGAATAGCAGAATTAAGTATTTGGAACAGGTAATAATGACCCACAAAGCTCTGTACCTTTAAAGAAAAAGTTTACTGACATCCAAATTAGAGAATAAAAAAATAAATGACACCAGGGGGTATGTTACCTATTTTGTAAAGAAAACTTTGTAGGCCTTAGATATTGCTACGTTGCTTCTAGAACAACTAGAAAGTTATGAGGTCTTATTTCTGGAGAGAAAATGATGAAAATGTTGATTTCTTTTAAATGCTGATCAAGATGTTTACCTGTTCGTGGACAAGTCAGCTAAACAAAATATTCTATTGAATAAGTAATCCTATTACTTTTCTTGTCATATATCTCCCTCAGAAAACTACAACAATATCCTGTACTATTAAGAATGTAATTTCCATTTAACCTTGTATTGTTTTCCTTCTAGGAAATAACCCTATGGCAATAAGCCTAATCTTAATATTTCCCATCAATATGGTAGGCTGAGTTGGTCTAAGAATTCTCTCTTTTGAGTAAATTCATACAAAAATGTTGCATAAAATATAACAAAATCATGTATATCTTTAAGTTTTAAAGCCAGAAGGAAAATTACCCAGATTTTATACACCAGAAACTTTAAAATTAGAGCATTGAATGGAAGTTAATATTGAATGACTCTCAGGATCTCAAAACCTAGGGTGAATTTCAATGCCCACTTGTAGGAAAGTGCAGCATTACATCTGTGGAACTTAGCTCCTTGAAGAACTAGAACTGAGGCTTCCTCCCTAAGGCTGAGAGTATGGAATATCTCCACAGAAAAACTCTAGGAGGTATTTGAGAGGTTGCCACCTACCTTTGATTATGGGCTGGAAAAGAATTACACCCCCCCCAAGGAAGTCAGAATTTTAACTTTAAAATGGGCATATGTCTCATATCCTGTTAATCAAATGAGGATGGACATGGCCTGATCTGAGAAATTAACCTAAATATTCTTTATAACAGAGGAAATCTGTAGGTTCCAGGTAGAAGTAAATCTTCTCAAATACTTTTTTTCAGTGATTATTTCATAAGGATTGAGGTATAAAAGTGAAAGCACTGGAATTCCAATTGCAAATCCTCGTCTCTTGTTAGGAAAGATTGTTTCTCCTTCAAGGTGGTCCAATTCAAATGTCGTTCTATGGCTTTCTGTCATAAAAACCATCTCCCTACTCCCAATTTTCTTTACCTACATAAGCTTTTGCTCTCACAATCCTCTGTTCATCCCTTTCGACTAGAATTTTCAATTGACACACAAAGGATTTTGTACTCTTTCATCTCTCTTCTATAAGTGCACTGTTTGAGGTCAGGAATCATGTCTTATTTACATTTGTGTCCTCTGTAGGGAATTTTAAAATATCTCTTGAAAGTAACTGTAACAATCATTTCCATTAACCTTTGTAAAGGATACAAGGAAGTAAACAATGTTGACACTGATTATTTTATGAAGAGCAAAGTTTAATGAAGAACACTTAAGGTGTTTGGGTATCTAGCAAAAGAAATTAGGTAACGACCAGTGTCTGAAAACTATGTTTGATTAATGACAGGAAAAACTAAAATAGACTGTAAGTTCTGCAGGAGTTCAGAAAATCAGTTTAGCTAGCTCACAATGGGGAAGCGTTAGAAGGTAAGGTCAGAAAGTTTGGATGATTAAATGGGGCCAGATTATGAATAATTCAGGAATTTGGACTTTAATCTATAGCTAGTGGATGGGAAACCATGAATGCTTTCTGTGCAGCAGAGTTAACACAATCAAAGATCTGGTTTAGGGTTATTAATCAGGCAGCAATGTGTAGGATGAATCGGATATGGGAAACCACCGCAAGGCAAAGAACAGCTTGAAGGACTATTGCGATAATTTAGGAATGAGTGATAATAGCTTAGACTTGGCAGTGTGGATGCAAAAAAAGGGGGGTGGGGAGAATTTTAGCAAGGACCTCAAATGTGTTTTTATAAAAAAGACAAACTGGTTTAATTATTATGGGAAATCATGATAAAATATGCAAATTTTTCACAGGGCAGGAATACTATCTGAGATCAAACATATTAAGAAATTTATGGGAGATGATGAAATTATAATTTTCCTTAACACTCCACATTCTTTAATAAGTGACAAAACAGATATGCATATAGACCAAGTTAACATTTTTCATAGATATCCATGTAACATCCATGTAACATGATTTACTTAATAATTCTTAGCCATCTTTTGTAAAATAATTATTTTAGTAAGATAGGGTTCAGAAAATGTGGAAATATGGAGGTCACATATGGTTCCATTTGATAAATTCTAGGTTATAGGAAGTTCACATATTGCAAAGCAAAGATTTAGAAGCTCTAAACAGAGCAACTAAATGATTTGTGATGTTATTGTCATTAATGCCAGATTAGCAAGTGCCATAGTTAGGCAGAACTATCATATCATTTTGAAAGAATGCAAAAATCCTAAGTCTGTGTAAGAAACATGACATTCACCCTGTAGAAGAAACTTGGGCTTAGCCAAATTAATGTGGTTTAAGTCAATATTTAACTCAGCTAGTTTCTTTCTTCCTTTGGTTCATTGCAAAGCTTTATCTATATCAAATACTGTTCTCTTTTCTTCTTTATCAGTTGGGCAATCCACGAATACCATTCTTAGCCTTGAGTAAGTTCCCAGTCATATATGGAAGCCAGAGTTCAAAAGCTTTGGTACATTGTCATGAAATTCTATTTTTCTTCCCCTAATATAGTATAACAATTTAAAACCTTTCTGCTCTAATCATTGTCATCATAAATTAAGAGATCATAATCAGTCTAGAGTAGCAGGTCATTTACTGGAGTAAGTTCCTGGCATGACACACTCCTTAGTTAGAGTGAGAGCTATGATGATTCAGCCCATAGTTATTCTCCTCCTGGGGTATCTGGTAAAGAGAGGCCCAGGTAAAGCACAGATTTTGAAGTCAGACTAGCTGAAGTCCCAATCCAGTCTAGATCATCTATGAGTCTTGTAATATATGCATTTGCTAGAGCTGTCATAACAAAGCACTATAGTTTGAGTGACTTAAACAAGAGAAATTTATTTTCTCATAGTCCCAGAGATTAGAGGTACAAGGACGAGGTGGTCAGAGATGGTTTCTCTGAGGCCTTTCTCCTTGGCTTGTAGATGGTTATCTTCCTGTGTCTTCATATGGTGTCCCTTTATAACTACCTATGTTCAACTTTCTCTAACAAGGATCCCAGTCAAATTGGGTCACCCTCACACCCTCATTTTAATTTGATAATCATTTTAAAGATCTATCTCCAAATGCAGTCACATGCTGATGTCCTAAGAGTTAAAATTTCAACACATGAATTTAGAATAACACAATTCATCAAGGGAATTCCAGAAAAACCATCTATTTCTGCTTTATCTACTACATTAAAGACTTTGACTGTGTAGATCACAACAAACTGTGGAAAATTCTTAAACAGATGAGAATACCAGACCACCTTACTTGCCTCCTAAGAAACCTGTATGCAGGTCAAGAAGTAACAATTAGAACAAGGCAAGGAACAATGGACTGGTTGAAAATTGGGAAAGGAGTATGTCAAGCCTATATATTGTCACCCTGTTTACTCAACTTATATGCAGAGTATATCCTATCAAATGCCAAGCGGATGAATCACAGCTGGAATCAAGATTACTGGGAGAAATATCAATAACCTCAGATATGCAGATGACACCACTCTCATGGCAGAAAGTAAAGAACTAAAGAGCCTCTAGATGAGAGTGAAAGAGGAAAGTGAAAAAGCTGGCTTAAAACTCAACAGTAAAAAATCTAAGATCATGACATCTAGTCCCATCACCTCATAGCAAATAGAAGTGGAAACAGAAACAGATTTTCTTTTCTTGGGCTCCAAAATCACTGTGGATGGTGACAGCAGCCATGAAATTAAAAGACACTTGCTCCTTGGAAGAAAAGCTATGACAAACCTAGACAGTATCTTAAAAAGCAGAGACATCACCTTATCATCAAAAGTCCCTTTATTCAAAGCTATGGTTTTTTCCAGTAGTTATGTATGGAGGTGAGAGTTGGACTATAAAGAAGACTCAGTGCCGAAGAATTGATGTTTTCAAAGTGTGGTGATTAAGAAGATTCTTCAGAGTGCCTTGGACATCAAGGAGCTCAAACCAGTCAATCCTAAAGGAAATCGATCCTGAATATTCACTGGAAGGACTGATGCTGAAGCTGAAGCTCCAATACTTTGGCCACCTGATGCAAAGAGCCAACTCATTGGAAAGACCCTGATGCTGGGAAGGATTGAAGGTGAAAGGAAAAGGGGATGGTAGAAAATGAGATGTTAGATAACATCACTGACTCAATGGACATGAATTTGAGCAAACTCCAGGAGAAGGTGAAGGACAGGGAAGCCTGACATGTTGCAGTCCATGGGGCTGCGAACAGTCCAACACGACGTAGTGACTGAACAGAGCAGAACAGTTCAGCTCATTACATATACCCTCAGGCAAATCACTTAGCTATTCATGTCCTGTTTATTTGGAATAAATTTTTGGATGTAGTCAAGTCTGAAAAACTCCAGATACTGACTGTGAGGTGAAGACCATGCCTGACATACTCAAAACAGAGATCACTGTTCCAATACGTGCACCTTCAGGGCAATAAATGTGCTGTGTTTTTCACCTTTAAGGCTAAGTTGTTGTTGTTTTAATCATGCTGGCTTATTTGACATATTGATATTCAGGTATATGATTTTTTAAAAAAATCTGTGTTTCTCAGGGGCACTGCCAGATCTAGCTTATTATGAACAATGGGATTTTTATCTAGGCTGAATTATAAGGATGTGAGATTTATTTAGAATTCATGTACTTGGAAGTTGCTGCGTACCAAGATGGTACTCTGTCACACTTGTTCCTATATAATGATATTTACTGGTTATTTCATTCCTTCATTACTCTCAACTTCCACATCAAAAAGATCACTAGATCATTTACCATCAACTTACTAAATATCCTGGTATCCTTTCCTCTCCATCTTCATTGCACCCAACAAAGTAAGTCCCCAGCAATTTTTTGGTGGCTGGAGTATGGAGTCTGGACTGTTGCAAGAGCCTTCTCAGTGGTTTTTTGAGGTTTTTTTCCCTCTACCTAGTCTTGCTCTGTAAAACATCTAAACACTACTGCCAAACTAATCCTTAAAACTGCAAATGAGACTACATCTCCAATGTATTTGCAATCTATCAATTGTTTGATACTATACATAGCAGTTTAGCAGAAATTTTTCTTAGTCTGGAACAAAAATTGAGGATATAAAGTTCAATATGTGAAGCAATAAAAATGCTATCAGGAGCCATTTCATAACTAACATTGGTATGGTTGCTCTGCCGTTCTTTTTCTGTCATCTGTGTGTGTGTTATGAATCATCTTTTTACTGATGAGAAAAATGAGGCTGAGAAAAGATAATTAATGTACCTAGGGTCACATAACTAAGTGGATGCGCCAGGATTTGAACCAAGGCCCCCTGACTGCCCTGAATGACATTGAACGGGAAGTAAAGCCAGGAAAAGTGACATGATGAGTTCATACTCTTCTTTATTTGAAGGACAGCTGATTTATCATATCATGTTAGTTTCAGGTGTATAGCAGAGTGATTCAGTTTTATGTATGTGTATATATATATTCATTTTCATATTCTTTTCCCTTATGGCTTGTTATAAAATACTGAATAGCGTTTTCCTTGTGCTATACAGTAGGTCCTTGTTGGTTATCTATTTTATACAGTAGTATGTATACATTAATCCTAATCTATCACCCCCCCACCCTTCCTCTGATAACCAAAAGTTTGTCTTAAGCCTGTGAGTCTGTTTCTGTTTTGTAAATAAATTCATCTGTATCATGTTTAAACTTAGATTCCACATATGAGCCATGTCATCTGATATTTGTCTTTCTCTGTTCGGCTTACTGCCATTCTTTCCCTTTATCTCAGAGTAATACCCAAGCAGTCTAGGCCAGCACTGGCCCAGAGAGTCAGGTCCAAGATCCTTGTCAGGACCTTCAACAACAGTGATTGAGGTTAGTCCAGCCAGGCTGTGCCTGCCCTCCAACAGTTTGGAAATCTCTGGCGTTCCCCTTGTTCCCTGTTGGAATTTCCTTCCTCTCCTTGTTCCTGGAAACATTCCAAGAGCAGATAACTGTCTTCCTGTCTTGCCATAGCATTTCAGCAGTACCTTTCACACCATGGATCACAGCAAGCTCTAAAGATATGTTTGCTTGTCATTCCCCCTCCTCGCCTAGGACTTCCTTCGTGGTGTTTGCTCCACCCTTATACCTCTCGTGCATTCAACAATGCTGAAGTGATAACCACTTCAGATGAAAAGCTCAGTGAGGAAGTCAGAGATACTTTCTGTATCTAAATATTTTTCATTTTCACCCTGTTTATGGAGAGCTCCTTTTATTTAAAAAAAAAAAAATTCAGGATTTTTTTTGATGTGGACCATTTTTAAAGTCTGTTGGTTTTTTTTTTTTTTTTTTTTTTTTTTACCACATTGCTTCTATTTTATGTTTTGTGCTTTTGGCCATGGGGCATGTGGCATCTTAGCTCCCTCCCTGATCAGGGATCGAACCTGCACTCCCTGCATTGGAAGTCAAAGTCTTAACTACTTGACTGTCAGCTGTGTCCCTCTGGATAGCTTCTTGAAGGAAACAAAATAAAGAAATCAAAGGGAAAAAAAAAAGAATTTAAAGAGAAAAAACAAGAAACAAGCTTGGCGATGGAGTAAGGAGGAGGTGTGAGGGGAGAGGCGCACTCCCTGGAAGCCTATCCCAAGCTTCACCCACTTGGCCACCACCAGGACCACACCTCAAAAAGGTGATGCAGGCATCTCAAGTCCACTCACAAAGAGAGTGCTGAATTACTCTATGTTCCTCAGGTCATGTTCTATTTCAGAGAGCACCCAGCTCCAGTTCTCTTCCTTTTTTCCTTCCTATTTTTGTCTTGATTCTGAACATTGCCTAATCGAGCTCAGCCACTGAGAACTATTACCTGCTATGGCAGCTCAACCACCAGTCCGGAGATGCCTTTGCTAGAAACTCCAAGAGAAGCTGGAGGGAGTGAAGGAGAGAAAAGAGAAGTGGATTACATGAAGGGAAAGGGAGCACAAAGTCAAGGAAGAAGGGAAAAAAAGCAAGGGAAAGACGAAAAAAAGGAGAGGAGGAAGAAAAAGGCAAGAAAGAGGGAAAGGGGAAATAAACCATTTCATGGGGTGGATTGCCAGTCCTCTTCTCCTGCAAATTAGAGTATTTCATGTTCTCCTATTTCTATTTGGATTATTCATTTAAATCTCATTCAGCATAAAAGCTGAAAAACTATTCCTTAAATGTCCCATAAGAGTGGCTTTGATTCTGCACTTTTTGGAGAAATCACAACACTGTGACTCAAATGAACTTGACTAAAATTGTTCCAAACAAGAATTATTATTACAAAGCTCTTGGCTGTGAAAATGACAAAGTGAATTTAGTCCAAAGAAGGATTTGCTGGGAAAACCACACCCTTCTAATGCCTCTGAATTGAAGGGATGCAGAAACTTTGATGATAAGATAGGCCACACAAATTTTCATGGAACGTGGTGGCCCAAAATCTAAACAAATAAGAACAGTCTAGAACAGCCTATCACATTTGTTTTTCTCATATGCAAAAAAAGAAAACAGAAAAAGATTTTAAACACATCCTGCCAGTTCTTCAGCCCTGGGTCAGAGTATTGAGATAATCACATGGTGAATAAAGTTCATATCTTCTGGGTAAAATTCTGAAGAGGATGTCAGAAGAAATTTTTCTTAATGATCCAGACAAATATTTAGCTTCCTCAATACATCTCCCACTTAATAAAGTTATTATCCCCTCACTGCTACATTTCACATAGAACTGACTGAGCAGGTGTTTACTTATAAGGAGAATGGTCTAACCTTAATATTCCAATAAATAAATTTTTTTTTCTCTTCCAAAGATGTCTTTTTCAGGCTTATAGACATAGCAAGCAAATTTATGATTACTAAAAGGGAAGGGGGAGGGGAGGGATAAATTAGGAGTTATGGATAAGCATATGCAAATTATATAAATTAGATAAGCAGTAAGGTCCTACTGTATGGCATAGGGAACTCTACTCAATATTCTATAATAACCTATATGGGAAAAGAATCTGAAAAAGAATGAATACATGTGTATGTGTAGCTGAATCAGAGCTTCCCTGCTGACTCAGCAGTAAAGAACTTGCCTGCAACGCAGGAGACCCGGGCTGGACTCCTGGATTGGGAAGACGGCCTGGAGGAGGGCATGGCAACCCACTTGCCTGGAGAATCCCATGGACAGAGGGGCCTGGAGATTGCAGTCCTTAGGGTCACACAGAGTGGGACATAACCAAAGCAAATAAACAGCAGCAGCATAGCTGATTAATTTTGCTGCACACTTGAAACTAACACAACACTGCAAATCAATGATACTTCAAAGAGGAAAAAAGACAGAGGTGGTTCTTTAATCCCAGTTTCAGCAAATGTGTATTAAGCACCAACCATGTAATAAGCCCTATGCTGGAAAGCAAGGAGACAATCCTCTCAGAGATAAGTAGAATCAAGTATTGTCATTATTCCTTTTATTCCAATAAGGAATCTATCTTTTTAAGAATCTTAAGTTGTTTTAATCAAGATCAATTTTACATGTAAGGTTGGACACTCTCGAATGCTTAGAAAAATATTCCTTTTTGTTCTTAATTGAAGGAAAATTGCTTTACAATGTTGCATTGGTTTCCACCATACAACAATGCAAATCAGCCATAATTATACATACATCCCCTCTCTCGAACCTCCCTCCCCTCCCTGCATCCCAGCCTTCTAGGTCCTCAGAGCCCGAGGCTGAGCTCCCAGTGTGATGCAGCAACTTCTCACCAGCAACAGAAAAACATTCTCTTTAGCCTCCTGCCAAAGTCAAACCCTTGACCACCCAGTTGAAATGGACTTCCCATCTTCGATTCTGGCAAACATTCTGGATACATCTTGATAACGATTTGAGGAGTCTACAGGTTTGCTATAGGAAGTACAAGATACTTCTAGTCACAGGTAAACAGGCTTTCAGTACAGCTTGTTCTTTGCCTATTAATACAAGAGTTCTCTTAACTGAACTCTATTTACAAACTCATCAGATTAGTGATCTTTCTCCACCCTCTTTGTAAATCATGAAGACGGATAGCCATAGTTCACAGCTCTTGGCTCTTCTGCAACATTTCTGTTTGTGCCTTTTTGTTGTATCTCACAAGTCAGTTATGCTTGCTCCCAACTATTTTTGTGCCAAATGCACTTGTTCCTGTAACTAAGTAGGGTGTAAAGCAATAAAATATGAGCCTGGAAGAAGAGTTACACTGAAAACTACACTGAATATTTTGGACAGCCGTGAAATACTTGGAAGAGGAGGGTCACTACAAATACTTCTGTTATATTAGGTGTGGGCAAAATGATTGTAAAAGATAGGGATAAATTATAAACATCTAGAAGGATTCTGGATTCATAATACTTTGTACATCTCCATAATTTAAGGCTCACTTTAACAGAACCAAAACTGAGAAATCATAAATGATGCAATATGGGTGTGAGTCTATGAGGAGGGCTACGGGGAGATTTTGGAGAAGGCAGTGGCACCCCACTCCAGTACTCTTGCCTGGCAAATCCCATGGATGGAGGAGCCTGGTGGGCTGCGGTCCATGGGGTCACTAAGAGGTGGACATGACTGAGCGACTTCATTTTCACTTTTCACTTTCATACATTGGGGAAGGAAATGGCAACCCACTCCAGTGTTCCTGCCTGGAGAATCCTAGGGATGGGAGAGCCTGGTGGGCTGCCGTCTGTGGGGTCGCACAGAGTCGGACACGACTGAAGCGACTTAGCAGCAGCAGCAGGGGGAGATTTAAATCAGTTGACCATGCATAACTAAAAGGCATGGGTCTACAAGAAAAAGACTTGAGAATCAATGTACCTTTATTAAATTGAAAAAAATAGTTGTAGATAAGTATGCATCATTTTTGTATAAAGACTCTGTCTTTATAAGCCTTCTTCAGACAACCAGCCAACTACAGATTCAATTACTTCCACAGTAAAACATGGGAATGACTGAGGTAAGTCTGTGGTACAGGCAGCAAAAGTTACACTGGTTTCTACTCTCATCTCAGGCACTTTGAACAAGACACTCTTAAAATTTCGATTTCTTATTTGCAAAATGAGAAAATACCTGTCTTCTTACTTCACAGGGTTTTTGTGAGAATCAAATGAAGTAATAAATGGAAATATTTTATAAATTTTAAGATGCAAAAAAATAAGGAAAATAGATCTAATATTAATAGTAGGGTAAATGTCTTATTCAACATTGTGTTCTGCAAAAACCCATAGAAAGTTAAAACGATGTCTTTAATAAAGAAAGTAATAAATGAATGACCCTATTCTTCTGTCACAATGCTGCACATGGAAGCATAACCTTTGTGCCATGGTATCAGGTGGGCTTGATGGGCATTTTAGAATCTGTCTTCATTTTGACCATTTGGGGCAATGTCTACAGATGAAATATGTACTAGCCCTCTTATATAGGTTTATGTGGTACTTGATAGGTATTTATTGAACAGTTTTTATTGTCTGAGTCAATTAATGAATCAGTGGATGAAATGGAAGGTTTAGACCCTTTTTGTGAGTCTTTATTTTTTTCACAGTTTACTCTGTCAAAGCAACAGGAATTGATAGTTGTTCAGTTAACACAGTAGGCATTCAAATTGTTTACTGAATAAATAAATAAATGTGAAAATGCAATGTATGAACATGGAGATAAATCTCTTTTTTTCCAGCTTTCTTGAAGTATACTTGACATATAACATTATCTAAGTTAAAGATGTACAATGCACTGGTTTGATACATATATACTGGAATATGATAACCACCATAGCATTAGCTAACACTATCACATCACATAATCACCATTTCCTTTTGTTTTTGTTTTTTTTTTTTCAGTGAGAACATTTCAGATCTACTCTATTAGCAACTTTCAAGTATACAATAGAGTATTGTTAACTATAATCACAATGCTATGCATTAGATCCCTGGAACTTAATCTAGAACTTAATCTAGATCCCTAGAACTTACCTGCAAGTTTTTACTCTAACCAGCATCTCCCCATTTCCACCCACACTCACTCCACCACAGGAAATCATCATTTTACTCTCTATGGATTTGGCTTCTGTAGATTCTATATATAAGTGATATATAGTATTTGTATTTCTCTGATGTAGTTCATAGCATAATGCCCTCAGGGTAACCCAAGTTTTGGAAAATTGGTAAGATTTTATTCATTCTCATGGTTGAATAATATTCATATACATATGAATCTTTTCTATTCATTCATCTGTTGATGGACACTTAAGCTGTTTTCATAGCTTGGTTATTATGAATAATGCTGTAATGATCATGAGAGTGTAGATATGTCTTTGGCATCATGTTCTTCTTTCCTTTGGATATATGCTCAGAAGTGGGATTGATAGATCATATGGTAACTATTTTTTCTTTTTTGAGGAACCTCCATACTGTTTTTTATAGTGACTGCACCAATTTACATCTCTACCAACAGTGCACAAGCATTCCCCTTTCTCTGCATTCTCACTGACATTTGTTATCTTTTGCCTTTTTAATGAGAGCCATTCTAACAGGTGCCATCTCACTGTGGTTTTTATTTTCATTTCCCTCATTATTAGTGATGTTGAGCACTTTTTATCATGTGCCTGTTGGTCATCTGTCTGTCTTCTCTGGAAAACTATTTGGTTCCTCCATCCATTTTTTAATTGGATTGTTTGCTATTTTATTGTTGTTGTCAGTGTTGTTATTGGGTTGTATGGATTCTTCATACATTTTTATATTAATTCCTTGTCAGATAAATGACTTGCAAATATTTTCTCCCATTCTGTAGACTGCCTTTTCATTTCATTGATGATTTTCTTTGCTGTGAAGAAGCTTTTTGAATTTGACATAGTCCCACTTATTTATTTTTGCTTTTGTTGCTTGTGGTTTTGGTTTCACAATCAAACTATTATTGCCAAGATCAATATAAAGGAGATGTTCCCCTATCTTTTTTACCAGGAGTTTCACAACTCCAGGTTTTCATTTAAGTCATTAATCCATTTTATTTTTTGCAAGATGGTACAATAATCACTGCATGTTAGTTATTCAATTTTCCCAACACCATTTATTAAAGAAATTATTCTTTCCCCTGTGAATATTCTTGCCTTCTTTGTTAAATATTAGTTGACCATATATATGAGAACTTATTTTTGGGCTCTTGATTCTGTTCCATTGGTTTATGTGTCTGTTTTTATGCTGGTACCATGCTGTTTGGATTACTACAGCTTTGTAGTATATTTTGAAACCAGGAAGTATGTGGCCTCTGACTTTTTTTTCTTCTTTTCAAGGTTTATTTGGCCATTCAAGGTCTTTTGTGATTTTATACACATGTTAGGATTCTTGTTTTCTATTTCTATGAAGAATGCCATTGGAATTTTGATAAAGATTACACTGTGCCTATAAACAGCTTTGAGTAGTATGGACATTTTAGCAATATTAATTCTTCTAATCCATAAACATGGGTGATCTTTCCATTTGTCTCTTCTTCAATTTCTTTCATCAACATCTTTTAATTTTCAATGTACAGATCTTTCAAAGATAAGCTTGTCTTAAACCACTACAGGTGATGTAAAACCACTAGTTACTAACTGTAATAGAATGCTTTTTAAAAATTTTGAGACTTGCATCATACCCATGATACAAAAAATTCAAACTGTCCAAAAAAATATATAATGAAAAGCAAGTATCCTCCCAAGAGGAATCTTAGACTCATACATTAGTGGAGACTGTTACATCTTTCTGCATATCCTTCCAGAAATTTTATATGTACTATAGAGACATAATCATGAATCATATATATAGTGCATATAAAGACAAAGCATCTTAGAAATTACTCCTTATCAGCATGCATTTAACTGTTTTCACATTGGTCTATATTTAGTTTCATGTTCATTGCTATTCTGAATAATGCTGTAACAAACACATTTGTGTACACACACACTCATTTATATGCCTAACTGCATCTGTAAAATGAATTCCTACTCAACAGAGAAGAAATATGCATACATGAGAACACTAACGTGTATTGATAAATACACTTGATCAACAATTAATAGTATGATTTCCACTTTGACTGAATGAAAATAGTTACAAACATGTTAACAATCTGCATTAAAATTGGTATAAAAACCAATATTTCCATAAGCATAGTAAGTCCTTGTTATAATTTACTTGGGAGATTTTTTTAAAAATTAATTATAAGGAATAGTTTTTAGAGGGATTAGCCTAGAGTTTTGTCCACAAATAGAGAGGGAAACAAAATCAATACAGGGTTTTCCCATCCAAAACTGTTGGCTGAAGAGATAAATTGTCATTTGTTTATATTAGTTGCTCTCAGCTGTGATTACATATTAAAATCAAGAGTTTTAAAAAATATGAATATTCATTTGGATCACTTAAATCAGAATCTCTGGCTGAAGGAGAGGAGTGACAGATATATACATTTTTAAAATCTTTGCTGGTGATTCTAATATGCAATCAAGTTTTAGAACTGCTAGTTACAGTAAGATGAGGAGCAAGAATTCAGAATGAAATCCTTCCTGATAAGCATAAGGACACCAAAGTGAGTGTGTGAGACAGAGCAGCTCTCACTGAATGCTGATTTACAAAGGAAAGCCCCTAAGAGTCTGTTACATTTTTCTGGAGGCTCCAACAAATTCGAGAATATAAAAATAGGACAGAGAGATGTTTAAGAACATTATGGTGACAATCTCTTTGGAGAGAGCTCTGCCGGAGCCCTCATCTCCCCTCTGTAAAGGGGGCATGTTGAGTGCTCCCTTTCGCCTCAAACGTAGAGAAAGGGGTTTCAGTGCTTATTCTCAGAGAACTTTAGATATGTGTCCTGTCCTGCCATCAGGAGACACAGGACTGCTTCTGCTTCGTATCTTATCAAGAAAGGCCAATTCGTGCCTTATAAGAAAGCCTTATCAAGCATAGATTGGTGTCTGTTTTCTACCAGCCAATTGCTTTACTGGTAGAATCAACCATGCTAGTGTGGAGATTACCCTGACTCTCAAAGTTTGTTAAGGCAAGGGAGACATTAACGCTTCCCTGTTGGAGAACGGCGGTGACATGGGAGAGAGACCCTGCGTGCTTTCTAATCAACGTGGTTGACAGGAGATGTGACACAAACTCAGCAGAATGAGACTGATGGGTGGGTGTATCTTCAGACAGAAAGTGGAAGTGACAAGCGGTCACCTGCAATACTGTTGTAACTCTCTGGGTCAACAGAAGAGCAGAACTCTCAAAGATCCCACAAGAGCCACCTATGAGGGAAAGAGTCAGATAAAATTATCTTCCAGGATGACATTTTAATCAGCTGGTAAAGAATCTGCCTGCAATACAGAAGTCCTGGGTTTGATCCCTGGGTCAGGAAGATCCCTTGGAGAAGGGAATGGCTACCCACTCTAGTATTCTTGCCTAGGAAATCTCATGATCTGAGGAGTCTCATGGGTTACAGTCTATGGGGTCGCAAAGAGTCAGATATGACTGAGCAACTAACACTTTCACACTTTCAAAGCTGTCCAAGTCCCCTTGCCCATTGAAGGCTGATATCTTGAAGCCTGCCCAAGCTGGGAGAGAAGAGTACAGAGTTAAGGGATATTAGATATGAATTAGCAAGCACACTCTCCCTGTGATTCCCGAGTTTGTAAAAGCAGAGCAGAAAGTAAAGACTGAGCTTTGGTCAACTGACACTCTGATTAATGATTTTAGCCTTGACATGACTTAATCATTATTTTAGCTATTAGACTCATTGTGCCCTTGAGCCCAAATGTCTTCTTAATCTGTGGCTTCCCAGGTAGAGTTTCTTCATCTGTATCTTGCTTACTTGTATTTGTTCCATCTCTGGTTCTAACTGTTACTCCTTGACAAATTTCTCAAGAGGCAGGTCAGGTGGTCTGGTATTCCCATCTCTTAAAGAATTTTCCACAGTTTCTTGTGATCCACACAGTCAAAGGCTTTGGCATAGTCAATAAAACAGACATAGATGTTTTTAAAAAGTAGAAGTAGAAGCCAAAGGCAAAAGAGAAAAGAAAGATATACCCATTTGAATGCAGAGCTCCAAAGAATAGCAAGGAGAGATAAGAAAGCCTTCCTCAGTGATAAATGCAAATAAATAGAAGAAAACAATAGAATGGGAAAGACTAGAGATCTCTTCAAGAAAATTAGAGATAAAGAAGGGAACATTTCATGCAAAGATGGATACAATAAAGGACAGAAATGGTATAGAACCAACAAAAGCATAAGATATTAAGAAGAGATGGCAAGAATACACAAGAACCATACAAAAAAGATCTTCATGACCCAGATAATCACGATGGAGTGATCACTCACCTAGAGCCAGACATCCTGGAATGTGAAGTCAAGTGGGCCTTAGGAAGCATCACTATGAACAAAGCTAGTAGAGGTGATGGAATTCCAATTGAACTATTTCAAATCCTAAAAGATTTGATGCTGTGAAAGTGCTGCACTCAATATGCCAGCAAATTTGGAAAACTCAGCAGTGGCCACAGGACTGGAAAAGGTCAGTTTTCATTCCAATCCCAAAGAAAGGCAATGCCAAAGAATGCTCAAACTATCACACAATTGCACTCATCTTGCATGCTAGCAAAGTAATGCTCAAAATTCTCCAAGCCAGGCTTCATCAGTATATAAACCCTGAACCTCCACACGTTCAAGCTGGATTTAGAAAAGGCAGAGGAACCAGAGATCAAATTGTCAACATCTGCTGGATCACTGAAAAAGCAAGAGAGTTCCAGAAAAATATATACTTCTGCTTTATTGACTATGCCAAAACCTTTCACTGTGTGGATCATAATAAACTGTGGAAAATTCTTAAAGAGATGGGAATAGCAGACTACCTTACATGCCTCCTGTATGCAGGTCAAGAAGCAACAGTTAGAACCAGACATGGAACAACAGGCTGGCTTCAAATCAGGAGAGAAGTACATCAAAGCTGTACACTGTCATCCTGCTTATTTAACTTATATGCAGAGTACATCATACGAAATGCCTGGCTGGAATCAAGATTGCTGGGAGAAATATCAATAACATCAGATATGGAGATGACACCACCCTTATGGGAGAGAGTGAAGAAGAACTAAAGAGCCTCTTGATAAAAGTAAAAGAGAGTGAAAAACTTGGCTTAAAACTCAACATTCAGAAAACTAAGATTATGGCATCCGGTCCCACCACTTCATGGCAAATAGATGGGGAAACAGTGACAAACTATTTTTGGGGGGCTCCAAAATCACTACAGATGGTGACAGCAGCCATGAAATCAAAAGACTTGCTCCTTGAAAGAAAAGCTATGAACAACCTAGCATACTAAAAAGCAGAGACATTACTTTGCCAACAAAGTTCTGTCTAGTCAAAGCTATGGTTTTTCCAGTAGTCCTATATGGATGTGAGAGTTGGACTATAAAGAAAGCTGAGCACTAAATCAAAACCACAATGAGGTACCATTATACGCCAGTCAGGATGGCTGCTATCCAAAAGTCTACAAGCAATAAATGCTGGAGAGGGTATGGAGAAAAGGGAACCCTCTTACACTGTTGCTGGGAATGCAAATTAGTACAGCCACTATGGAAAACAGTCTGGAGATTTCTTAAAAAGCTGGAAATAGAACTGCCATATGACCCAGCAATCCCACTTCTGGGCATACACACCAAGGAAACCAGATCTGAAAGAGACACGTGCACCCCAATGTTCATCGCAGCACTGTTTATAATAGCCAGGACATGGAAGCAACCCAGATGCCCATCAGCAGACGAATGGATAAGGAAGCTGTGGTACATATACACCATGGAATATTACTCAGCCATTAAAAAGAATTCATTTCAATCAGTTCTAATGAGATGGATGAAACTGGAGCCCATTATACAGAGCGAAGTAAGCCAGAAAGATAAAGACCATTACAGTATACTAACACATATATATGGAATTTAGAAAGATGGTAACGATAACCCTATATGCAAAACAGAAAAAGAGACTCAGATGTATAGAACTGACTTGTGGACTCTGGGAGAAGGCGAGGGTGGGATGTTTCAAGAGAACAGCATTGAAACATGTATATTATATAGGGTGAAACAGATCACCAACCCAGGTTGGGTGCATGAGACAAGTGCTCGGGCCTGGTGCACTGGGAAGACCCAGAGGGATCGGGTGGAGAGGGAGGTGGGAGGGGGGACCGGGAATGGGAATACATGTAAATCCATGGCTAATTCATTTCAATGTATGACAAAAACTACTGTAATGATGTAGAGTAATTAGCCTCCAACTAATAAAAATAAATGGAAAAAAAATAAAATAAATAAATTCAGTTCTGCACTTAAAAAAATAAAAAAATTAAAAAATAAAAAAAATAAAAACTGCAGACCAAACCAAAAAAAAAGAAAGAAAGCTGAGCACTAAAGAACTTATGCTTTTGAACTGTGGTGTTTGAAAAGACTCTTCAGAGTCCCTTGGACTGCAAGGAAATACAACCAGTCAATCCTAAAGGAAATCAGTCCTGAATATTCATTGGAAGGACTGACGCTGAAGCTGAAACTCCAATAGTTTGGCCGCCTGATGTGAAGAACTGACTCATTGGGAAAGACCCTGATGATGGGAAATATCGGAGGCAGGAAGAGAAGGGGATGACAGAGGATGAGATTGTTAGATAGCATCACCAACTGGATGGACATGAATTTGAGCAAGCTCCAGGATTTTTGATGGACAGGGAAGCCTGGCATGCTATAGTCCATGGGGTTGCAAAGAGTCAGACATACTGACCGACTAAACTGACTACTTGTATTTGACATATAGTAGCTGATTTCTTCTTAACTCTCTCTTAAGAACACTAATTTCTTATTTGCTTCCCGCTCTGATGAACAGTAATATTTCCCAATGACCCCCATGAACATCCAAGTTTTCACCCTGTGCACTGCCAGCCCTTACCTGCAGTGAGGCATGTTTCATCATGGAATAAAGCAAAATAGCTAATGAGCTATTTTACTTTCCAACTTGTTTTGCTAACATTTTGAAGATGTGTGCAAACAACAATGTGCAACACAGTATATAAAGCTCATTAGTGAGGCAAAACAGTACTCCCAGTGTGGAACTAAAGTAAACTGTTAGCTCATCCAAATTATAGAAATGCAAATTTAGTTTTATTTGTATTTGATGAATTGCATATTAGTCAGTCAGTCAGTCAGTTCAGTTGCTCAGTCATGTCCGACTCTTTGCAACTCCATGGACTGCAGCACGCCAGGCCTCCCTGTCCATCACCAACTCCCAGAGCCTACTTGGTGATGCCATCCAACCATCTCATCCTCTTCTTTTCCCCTTCTCCTCCCACCTTCAATCTTTCACAGCATCAAGGTCTTTTCAAATGAGTCAGTTCTTCACATCAGGTGTCTAAAGTATTGGAACTTCAGCCTCAGCATCAGTCCTTCCAGTGAATATTCAGGACCGATTTCCTTTAGGACTGACTGGTTGAAACTCCTTGCAGTTCAAGGGATTCTCAAGAGTCTTATCCAACACCACAGTTCACAACACATCAATTATTCAGTGCTCAGCTTTCTTTATAGTCCAGCTCACATTATTACATGACTACTGGAAAAACCATAGCCTTGACTAGACAGAACTTTGTTGGCAAAGTAATGTCTCTGCTTTTTAATATGCTGTCTAGGTTGGTCATAGCTTTTCTTCCAAGGAGCAAGCGTCTTTTAATTTCATGGCTTCAGTCACCATCTGCAGTGATTTTGGAGCCCAAAAAATAAAGTCTGACACTGTTTCCAGTTTACCCATCTATTCGCCATGAAGTGATGGGACCCAATTCCATGAGCTTAGTTTTCTGAATGTTGAACTTTAAGCCAACTTTTTCACTCTCCTCTTTCACTTTCATCAAGAGACTCTTTAGCTCTTCTTCACTTTCTGCCATAAGGGTGGTGTCATCTGCATATCTGAGGTTATTGGTATTTTTCCTGACAATCTTGATTCCAGCCTGTGCTTCATCCAGCCCAGCGTTTCTCATGATGTACTCTGCATATAAGTTAAATAAGCAGGGTGACAATATAGTCTTGACCTACTCCTTTCCCGATTTGGAACCAGTCTGTTGTTCCATGTCCAGTTCTAACGGTTGCTTCCTGACCTGCATACGGATTTTTCAGGATGCAGGTCAGGTGGTCTGGTATTCCCATCTCTTTAAGAATTTTCCACAGTTTGTTGTGATTCACAAAGTCAAAGTCTTTGGCGTTGTCAATAAAGCAGAGATAGATTTTCAGTAACTCTCTTCTTTTTTGATGATCCAAAGCATGTTGGGAATTTGATCTCTGGTTCCTCTGCCTTTTCTAAATCCAGCTTGAACATGTGGAAGTTCAGGGTTCATATACTGTTGAAGCCTGGCTTGGAGAATTTTGAGCATTACCTTGCTAGCATGCAAGATGAGTGCAATTGTGTGATAGTTTGAGCATTCTTTGGCATTGCCTTTCTTTGGGATTGGAATGAAAACTGACCTTTTCCAGTCCTGTGGCCACTGCTGAGTTTTCCAAATTTGCTGGCATATTGAGTGCAGCACTTTCACAGAATCATCTTTTAGGATTTGAAATAGCTCAACTGGAATTCCATCACCTCTACTAGCTTTGTTTGTACTGATGCTTCCTAAGGCCCACTTGACTTCACATTCCAGGATGTCTGGCTCTAGGTGAGTGATCACTCCATCGTGATTACCTGGGTCATGAAGATCTTTTTTTGTACAGTTCTTCTGTGTATTCTTGCCACCTCTTCTTGATATCTTCTGCTTCTGTTAGGTCCATGCCATTTCTGTCCTTCATTGTGCCCATCTTCACATGAAATATTCTCTTGGTATCTTTAATTTTTTGAAGAGATCTCTAGTCTTTCCCATTCTATTGTTTTCTTCTATTTATTTGCATTGATCACTGAGGAAGGCTTTATCTCTCCTTGCTATTTTTTGGAAATCTGCATTCAAATGGGTATATCTTTCCTTTTCTCCTTTGCCTTTTTCTTCTCTTCTTTTCACAGTGTTTATAAGCCCTCCTCAGACAACCATATTGGCTTTCTGCATTTCTTTTTCTTGAGGATGGTTTTGATCCCTGCCTCCTCTACAATGTCATGAACCTTTGTCCATAGTTCTTTAGCAGATCTGATATCTTGAATCTATTTGTCACTTCCACTGTATAATCATAAGGGATTTGACTTAGGTCATACCTGAATGGTCTATTGGTTTTCCCTACTGTCTTCAATTTAAGTCTGAATTTGGCAATAAGGAGTTCATGATCTGAGCCACAGTCAGCTCCTGGTCTTGTTTTAGCTGCATGTATAGAGCTTCTCCATCTTTAGCTGCAGAGAATATAATCAATCTGATTTTGGTATTGACCATCTGGTGATGTCCATGTGTAGAGTCTCTTCTTGTGTTGTTGGAAGAGGGTGTTTGCTATGACCAGTGCGTTCTCTTGGCACAACTCTATTAAACTTTACCCTGCTTCATTCTGTATTCCAAGGCCAAATTTGCCTGTTACTCCAAGTGTTTCTTGACTTCCTACTTTTGCATTCCAGTCCCCTATAATGAAAAAGACATCTTTTTGGGGTGTTAGTTCTAGAAGGTCTTGTAGGTCTTCATAGAACCATTCAACTTCAGCTTCTTCAGCATTTCTGGTTGTGGCATAGACTTGGATTACTGGGATATTGAATAGTTGGCCTTGGAAACAAACAGAGATCATTCTGTCATTTTTGAGATTGCACCCCAGTACTGCATTTTGGACTCTTTTGTTGACTTTGGGATACTCCATTTCTTCTAAGGTCTTCTTGCCCACAGTAGTAGATATAATGGTCATCTGAGTTAAATTCACCTCTTCCAGTGCATTTTAGTTTGCTGATTCCTAAAATGTCGACATTCACTCTACCATCTCCTATTTGAACACTTCCAATTTGCCTTGATTCATGGACCAAACATTTCCAGGTTCCTATGCAATATTGCTCTTTATAGCACCAAATTTTACTTCCATCACCAGTCACATCCACAACTGGGTATTGTTTTTGCTTTGGCTCCATCTCTTCATTCTGTCTGGAGTTATTTCTCCACTGATCTCCAGAAGCACATTTGGTACCTACTGACCTGGGGAGTTCATCTTTCAGTGTTTATCTTTTTGCCTTTTCATACTGTTCATGGGGTTCTCAAGGTAAGAATACTGAAGTGGTTTGCCATTCCCTTCTTCAGAGGACCACATTTTGTCAGAACTCTCCACCATGATCTGTCTGTCTTGGGTAGCTCTACAGGGCATGGCTCATAGTTTCATTGAGTTAGACAAGGCTGTGGTCCATGTGATCAGATTGGTTAGTTTCCTGTGATTGCAGTTTTCAGTCTGTCTGCCCCCTGATGGAGAAGAATAAGAGGCTTATGGAAGCTTCCTGATGGCAGAGACTGACTGAGAGGGAAACTGGGTCTTGTTCTGATGTGCAGGGCCATGCTCAGTAAATCTTTAATCCAATTTTCTGTTGATGGGTGGGGCTGTGTTCCCTCCCTGTTATTTACCTGGGGCCAAACTATGGTGGAGGTAATGAAGATATTCCAGTATTAATACTGATGCATAGTAGTAATGTATGGAAAATCATGGGACCTAATCAGGGTGGTGTTATTTTTGCTAAAGTTACATACAAATTTAGACACCTTCACTTATAGGTATCACTTTGCTTTTATATGCATTTTTATTTATTTTATTTTATTTTTTGACTCCACTGTATGGCATGTGGAAACCTTCTGAACTAGAGATCAAACCTTCTCCCCCTGCAGTGGAAGCATGGAATGT
Source organism: Odocoileus virginianus (assembly GCF_023699985.2). Classification (NCBI taxonomy): domain Eukaryota; kingdom Metazoa; phylum Chordata; class Mammalia; order Artiodactyla; family Cervidae; genus Odocoileus; species Odocoileus virginianus. Next base: position 56,151,535 of record NC_069684.1, on the reverse strand, counting down.
CAACCACTGGACCATCAGAGAAGTCCTACTTTGCCTTTAAAATGGAACAAAGAGCAGGTTTCAAAATGAAAAAAAAAAATTCGGATCAATTTCTTACTCAGGACTTGAATTTTGACAAAGTAGGAAAATCAGAAAATTATTGCAAAGATGACTTTTATATCCCCCAATAATGTAATTCTTCAGTACTGGAAATTATTTTCTTTTTACTTGCTATGATCTTTTCCAGTCTCTTTCACAAATTACTTTCCATTGGCTTTCTAAGCCAGTCTCATATGAAACCTCTAGGGAAGGTTCAGTTGTAATATATAAAGCAGCAGTTTTGGTTCATTATTGGAATTTTCCTTCCTAAAATACAGAATTCTAATAATAGAGGCATGGGGTATCACATGTCACTATGTTAATGAGAAAATTGGTAATGGTGACATTTAGTTAATTCACACAATCATTATTAAAAATACACACAAGTTAAAGTAATGAGGTATAGATTGTTCCAATTAACTGCCATTCTATGAGTAAGATGGTTCTTGTATTTCTGCCACTTTCATTCATTTATTATTGAACATTTCATTCAACAATTAGATACAAATTAGAGTGAGATACAATACTGCCCCACTCCACAATTTTGATGTATTTGCAGAGAATGGCTTAAAAGAGATCATTTCAGTAGCTAAGTGTTATAACAAATATGCACAAGTCCAGTGATGAAACTAAAATGTTGTTGTTCAGTTGCTAAGTCCTGTCTGACTCTTTGCAACCCTGTGGACTGCAGCATGCCGGGCTTACTTGTCCCTCGCTATCTCCCGTAGTTTGCTCAAATTCATGTCCATTGAGTCAGTGATGCTATCTAACCATCTCATCCTCCGTTGCCTGCTTCTCCTTTTACCTTCAGTCTTCCCCAGCATCAGGGTCTTTTCCAGTGAGTCAGTTCTTCGCATCAGGTGGCCAGAGTATTGGAGCCTCAGCTTCTGCATCAGTCCTTCCAGGGAATATTCAGGGTTTTAGAAAACTAGGATTTAGGAAACTAAAATAGGCCCAAGTAATTGATTGGGAGGGTTTGAGAGGGGAATGTTTCAGGTAGAAGAAGATCCTTGAATTTAATAACCAACAAATTCTCTTCAAAAGTCTGATTAAATTTTTCAAATTTGTACTGGAATCTTCCAATTCTTCTCCCTAATACAAAACAGAATTCAATAGGAGACATAGTGTATAATTTCAAGTAATAATTTCACATGGCTTCTCTTAAGAACAGGGTTGGAGAATAGCATTTCATTGAGACTTCACTTTATAAACAAGAATTTAAGTTACTGTTATGGAAGAGTAGGTAAATCTTTAAAAAAAAAAAAATCAAAGCATGTATTCCAAAGCTCCAATACATATTTACTTTGGGTCATTCCCTACGAGTCATGGCTTGCTTTTGCATGAGGATGACAATTTTTTGTAGGTGTCTGATGGTTGGGAGGGTATAACTCTGCCAGAAGTTCCTCCTAAGCTGCTCATGGTCAGGAAAAAGAAAAGAATCAGAGCAAAACTGTTCTGATCGAGGCTGAAGGTGTTGCTGTCTACTCCATCTGTACTTCTCATCACAGGGAATGAAGTTACCTAAAGTCTTGGTTAAAAGACTCATTTATCCCTCTCACCTTCAGCCCCACCCCTGGTTGTAGGACTACAGTAGGTCTACTTGTTTCGGTCATTTCCCATGTTGAACAGAAAAGTGAACACTTGCTGCCACAATGAGATAGAAGAAGAATTAATCCATCAACGAGGAGGTAATTGTTGATCAAAACCTGTGTTAGATACAACAGAGGATATTCAAAATGCATAAGAAAAGGCATATCTCTGTACGGCAACAGGGAGCAACTAGACATAGCATGGTGACATTTTGAAAGGTACAGAAATAAACTACTATGCTGTGTTCCAAGAACTAACAGGATGTTGTAGGTCAATTGTACTTCATAAACAAATAAACAAACTCATAAAAAAAAAGATCAGATGTGTGGTTACCAGAGGAGAGGGTGTTGTACAAACTTATGGTTATAAGATGAATAAGGACTAGGGGTAGAATGTACAACACAGTAAAGATAACTAACACTGCTATATGTTTATGCTATAAATAAAAATTATTGGGAGAGTAAATCCTCATAACGAAAATTTTTCTTTTCTATTTCTTCAGTGTTGCAGTTATATGAGATGATGGATGTTCACGAGACCATTTCATGATGTATTAAGATAAATCTTTATGTTGTATACCTTAAAGTTACCCATGCTCAGTTGCTTCAGAGGTGTCTGACTCACTGTGACCCCATAGGCTGTGGCCCGCCACGTGAGATTTTCTGTCCGTAAGATTTTCCTAGCAAGAACACTGGGGTGGGTTGCCATGTCCTCCTTTACGGATATTCCCCACCCAGGGATTGAATTCCCATCTCCTGCATTGCAGGCAGATTCTTTACCACTGAGCCAGGGGGGAAGCCCTCTATGGTGCTGTATGTCAATTCTATTTCAATAAAACCTGGGGGGGGGGGGTGGGAAATGTCCACTCTCAGTGAAGCATTGTTTCATGCTAAGAGGAGATGGTTGGATGGCATCACCAACTCAGTGGACATGAGTTTGAGAAAGCTCTGGGAGATGGTAAAGGACAGGGAAGCCTGGCTTGCTGCAATGCACAGGGTTGCAAAGAGTCAGACATGACAGAGCAACTGAACAACAAACAACAATAAAAAGCAGGGTTATGGTAAATCTTTCAAAGGCTTGTGTTTCAGTCTAGTAATTGTCAGCCTGTCCTCTTCATTCCTGGGACTGTCCTGCACCCTTGTGAAGTAAGGAATTCATTTATTCAAGCTTAATTGGATAAATGACAAAGAATGAAAAAAACAGAAAAGAAAAATTAATTTTGAAGGACCTTACATATTACAGGGCCTTCCCAAGTGGCACTAGTGGTAAAGAAGTCACCTAACATGGTAAGAGACAGATGAAGAAAAGACAGAGGTTTCAGAGGTGAAGTGGTGTCATCATTATACACTATTCGAGAGAAGAAAGATGTAATAATCTAAGAGATGACATTTTACTCACAATTTTGACAGGTGACTACATTGAAATATCAAGAGTTGTGTTCATATTATCTCTTGTTTTCCAATCAAAAGCCCCAAATGCCATCATTTGAAATCTCTGCATTTAATCAAGTCACAATTATTTGTGTCAAGGAAAGGAATAACTCAAAAATAATTTACTTTGGAATTGAAAGAAAGTATGTACTCTTACTTGAAGTCTGTTTGTGCTTTTGGCTTGTTTAGGCTAATGGTGAAATCAGCTTCTATTCTCTGAGCACAGAGAGAGCAGATACATGACTTGGCCCTGGATGGGGGTGAGGGAAGCCACCCTAGGATAAAAAATGGCAAACGCCCCTGAATCACTTGCATGTTGTTGTGGCCAAACAGCCTCAGAACATCTGGGATTTCCTCATTTTAATTCCAAGTTGTCATATTTTCACACATTCTTGCTTTTTAGTTCTTGGGCTGAGGTATTATTTTCTAATTTGATTTGTGTCCTGTTGCAAAACTGTCGAGAATTCCCATCAAATGGGGACCTTAGATTTTCCCACATCAACTGTCTCTTATCATGGCAGCTGGTGTAGAAGGAGGAAAAGAAAGACTAAAGTGAAGTACAGAGAATTTCTGAGTTAAAAAACAACAACATCAACAAAAAACTAAATTGTTAAAGAACATCTCCTCAAATCTTTTCTTTCTTTTCAAAGGGATCTGTAATTTGAAAGTGAGGGACTCGGTAACATGACAGCTTCCAGACCACTTTGAACCTCCCTAGAATTTCAATCTGCCCCGCCCAACTTTCACACTTTTGTCTCCTCCTCTTGAGGTTTTCCTTCAGCACTTCATTTTCTAATGTACAATATACTTACTTATTTTATCTTGTTTAGGCTTTGTCTTCACCACTTGAAGACCCCACTGAATATTCATTCACCACTAGAATGAATATTTCCATGTTTCCACACAGTGCAGGAAATCTGAGGAAGAACACTAGTATTAACTTGGTGAAAGGGTGAAAAGATAATGTATAGTGAATACGTTTTAAGGCTTGTTTACCCCAGAGCCACTTGTTTACACTCTAAGGTACTAAAAACTCTGGAAATTTCTCATTCCCCTCCCCAGAGATTTGATTATATTCCAGAGTGAAGGACTTTCTCTCTCTGAAGGGAGGATGGGATATTGTGCTAGCCACATTATTTAAGCTTTGAGTCTCATAATTTCCGAGCTCCTCTCCTATGGAACAATCCTGATGAATGTTCAAGTGAACATCTGTCCTCATTGTGTTGCCCTGTGGGGGACTGGAAAAGTAATGCTAAAATGCTCTGTGGGTAATAACAATCTGTCTTCTGATTCAAAGATTTTGGTTTCCTGTCAGAGTACCCTTGTCTGTCTATCTAGCTATCATCTATCTATCTATCATCTATCTATCTAAACTTAACAGACAAATGGGCAGAAGGAGGGAAGGAAGGAAAGGAGAAAGATTGGTTGAATATTAACCTGTCAGAAATTCCTTATACTCCTACATTGGATGGAAAACTCTACAGATAATAATGGAGGTCTATTCAACTTTTAGATATAAATTATTCCATAGTTTTTCAGATCACTCATGGTAATTTTAAGTGATGTTTTCAGTTCTATGCCAACAAATGAGCCAAATAAAATTCAATTTCTGATAAAAGAGTCAGAAAACTAAAAAGAATTCAAATGTTTTTTTCAAAGTATTTACTAGAAAATGTGTGCATTGCTAAAAATAAAGAATGATTAATAATTTATACCTGACAAAAGTCTTAGTGAAAAATTGTTCAAGAAAAGGAATGGTAATTTGAGGCAAATTAGTAGAGATAACAAAGAACTCCTTTTTGAGATAACACATAATTCCATAAAGATGATCTCTTAAAATAATTGAAAAAGGAAGAATCATTTGGTCTAAGTTTTCTTTGGGACATGCTCAAAATATAGTGAATTCTCCTCTAAACAGAAGAAATAACAAAATCTATTAAACCAAAGATTTCAGAAACTTTTAACTTGCTATTTTGCTGACTTTCTGAGTCTTAAGAAAAACTTTAGTCAAATGAGCAACTTGTCAATTTATCTATAGGCATTTCAAGGTTGTTTGTTTTTTTTTCCGGAAGTTCATTTAGGGTATAAAGTGATTCATGAAAAACTTCAAAAGGATTGATTAATGCAGTCTAGTTTCTGTACTTTCTGTTAAAATATCAGAAAGCTCTTTACTCCCCCCAAGTTTTATGGTGATTCACCTAAAAAAATCTCTCTCATTGGCAGAAACACATGTTGTTAGCTACATTTATACATTCAAGAGGAACACCATAGAGACCAAAATATTATGTTACTAAGTTAATGATATGCATATCTCATAGAATTTTCTGTAATCGATATCTGTGACCAAGTTGGCAACAGATCAAACAGTTCCCCAGACAAAATCCCTGGTAGGCCCCTCCTCTGAGTTCTTCACCCACTGACCACTGCAGACCTTATTATGTGGTTCACCTTCAGACAATAATTCACTGCCAGTGTTAGATTATACTACAGCTGCTGCATGCATATTTGGTGATTTCTATCTTGGTCCTTAATGTGAATTATATATAATATTTACCCATATGCTAACAAAAGCACTATGTTCCATATATTGCATACATTAGCTATATAGATATTCTTTTAGAAATATGCACAGGTATCTAGTGACTTAAGCAAAAATTGTGTACCCCGACTTTGAGAGAAGATGGTACAAGGAAGTTATAAAAAATGCTCAATGTAATTTTCTATATTTATCTGTCATGTTATTGAATGGTTTCAAAGCAGTCTCACTGGCATTTCATCTGATCTTCAGAACTACAAGGTGAATCACCTTCTGATTTTTAGGTCTGTCATGTGAGACTAGTTTAGGCTCATTCTAAATGATCCTAGAAGGTAGAACCAAACCAACAGATGGAACCTGTAGGGAGTCAATAAAGGAGCCTTTTCTGCTTATTAGATCTCTGTGGGTACAATAGCTTGCTTTGCTGTTAAAGTGTTTCTCAATGAAAATATCTAACACCATGACAAAACGAAGTCAAGTAACCACTGAGTAGCCAGATGAGATGACCTTTCAAATAGCTTCTAATGTTGGTGGTTGTTCACCCGCTCAGCTGTGTCTGACTCTCTGTGACCCCATGGACTGCAGCATGCCAGGGTTCCCTGTCCTTCACCATCTCCTGAGTGGTGAGTTTGCTCAAACTCATGTCCGTTGAGTTGATGATGTCACATACCCAAATCATCCTTTTGTTGCCCCCGATCTCCTGCCCTCAGTGTTGGAATCCTGGGTAAACGCTCTAGGATTCCTCTAGTTAAGGATAGGTAGTAGCTTGCTGTCCTTCAGATCCTAAAGGGAATCTACCACCCCTTTCTTCCTTGTCTATATTCTTCAGTGCTATTGGACACATGCCCAGTTAAGACGAAGAACAGTTCAGCCATGAGCTGCAGCTGCTGCGTGGCTAATGGAAAAGGCAGCCAGGAATCCTCACTCTCTCTTTCTGCTCCATGCCAACAGGCTCGCCTGATTTGAACAAAACTCCAGTCAAGCTGCCTGCTTGGCACTTTGCAAGTGACACATCTGGGTGCCTCACAAGATTTCTAACTGAAATGAGGGTCTGATTTCAAACTATGTAGACTCAATATTAAATGCTGTCTTCTCCACTGGGCTGTACCATAAGCCAGTGAAAGCTGTGAGCATGAAATGTTTGGGATCTTGGAGCAGCAAAGAATCTCAGAGAAGATCTTCTGCTATATTTTTTCAAAACGTATTCTATGGAAACATTACCTTGTGAAAGCCTCCCAGGAAAGAAAATGATCTGATATCAAAGAAATTAAGTAAATATTGTACATTTGGATCTTCCTAGAAGATTCACAGTGCACATTAATTTATTAAATGTTCTGAGAAGTCTTATTATAAAGAAATTTCAGTAAGTGCAGAACTGACCAACACCATTTTTTCCCTTGCATTATGGTCACTAACATTCCATAGAAAATACCCTGGGATATATAACAATATTTTAGTATCAAGCCTTTCTTTTTACATATGAAGAAACAGGTCCAGAGAGATAAAGTGATAGGTCCCAGGCTGAACAAACTGACAGTTATGACAAGACTCAGGTTTTCCTGCTCTTAATTGTATGTTCTTTTTTTCCTGAAAGATTGTCCATGATCACATTCTGGACTTTCATACTTCATTTTATCAAGCCTAGGTCTGGTGCTCATCTTTAGACTGATCAGCTCTGGCTAGAGGGAAATGTCTGGGGAAAGTCTTTGGATAAGTATAAGCTTCACCAACCTACTGGAGCCAAGAGGAGTCATACTATAAAAAAACAAAAAACAAAAACAATAATATGTCAGACTGAGCAGAGATGTTCTACCAGATTTGGAGTTTATCACAACTGAAGAGTTATTCATCATTCTATGACTTCTCTAACACATGTATTTCCTCATTTTCACACACAATTCCTAATGAACTCTTGCTTAACCTACTTTACCTGTTCCATGAACCTCAAGTCCATTCAACCCCACTCTACTAACTGTAAAGTAGACTATTAGAAATTACATCCTGTTAATGTTCCAGAAGTGACATGATCATTGGTTCAGAAATTCAGGATTCCTTCTCTAGAGGGCTCCATCAGATGCAAACAAGGCTCTTGAGGTACAAAAAATATATAGACTTAACATTCTCCTCTAATATAGCTCAAGGTGTCAGAGAGTTGGGTGGGAAGGGGAAGACAGCAGCAGTGGAAATTCCCATTTAAAAAATTAGAGAGGGGAACGCAGCACACCTTGGACACTTATAGATGGAGGTAAGAAGATGGACATTGGATGTGTGACTAACTTCTTTGGCAACTGACTTAGCCTCATAATTGGTCAATATTGACCCCAAGATCAGACTCTTGGAAATATTTTCACTGTTTTTCAGGATCATCCCTGAAAGAGGCATTGTAGAATCCTTGGGTTGTCCCAACTGAGTTGTTCTGTTCTCTTGGTGGTGATTTTGCTGACTGTGAATTAAATGTGGTTACTTTTTTTTCAGTCTTGAGAATATTTTTGATCATATAATTACCCTAAGACTATTTAAGTGACTGCTGCTCAATATTATTATTGTAGACACTCCTTACCAATTAACAGTATAGGAAACTGTGTGGTCTAACGTAGACTGAACTACAAACTGAAGATGTTGTCCATTCTTCTAATTTCTACTTAAAGTTATCAGCCTTGGAGCATAAACAAAACACAGTAGGGCTGACTTGGGCAGCTAGATATTTTTTTCCATAAATGAATTTAAATCAAAGCTATCTTATAAAATTTACTTCAATGATGGAAATGTTCTTAGTTCGTGCCATCCATTATGGTAGACATTAGGCATACATAGCCTCTAAGTACTTGCTAAGTGGCTTGAGCCAAAGAACTACTACATTTTTCATTTTATTTAATTTTAATTAACTTAAATTTACCTGGCCACATGTGGCTAGTGGCTGCCATACTGGACTGCACAGCTCAAGAATGATGGAATGCTAAGGTTAATTTCCAACCAGAACTATATAATATAGCAATTGTCAAAGGATGTTTTGTGAGATAAGAGGAGTAAGAGACTATGAAACTGGTGTTCTCTGATTAATCTCTTTCTGCATATTCATATTTCAAACATCAACCCTGTGTTATCTTTAGCATCAGAAGTAAAGTTTATTAAAAAAAAAAAACACTATACTAATATCGCAACTCAGAAAGACCAATGAAAATTTGATCCTAAGCAGTTTAAGATTTTCCCTATAACAAAGTTATAGACTTACCCCATTATTTCCAATTCTAGTTTTTAGCAGTGTAACCTTGTACAGGAACTTCTTGCCCTCTTGAAATACATCTGTGGAGGCCATCAGAAATAAACAGCAATTTCTGCTAATTTAGTAATTTACTTCTCTTGTTTTTCAGCCCCTAAATCATGTCCTTTCTAATTGTGGTACTATAGAAGACTCTTGAGAGTCCCTTGTATGGCAAGAGATCAAACGAGTCAATCCTAAAAGAAATAAATCCTGAATATTCATTGGAAGGACCGATGCTGAAGCTGAAGCTCTAGTTCTTTGGCCACCTGATGCAAAAAGCTGACTCATTGGAAAAGACCTTGATACTGGGAAAGATTGAGAGCAGGAGGAAAAGAGGGTGACAGAGGATGAGATGGTTGGATGGCATCACCAACTCAATGGACGTGAGTTTGAGCAAACTCCTGGAGCTAGTGAAGGACAGGGAAGCCTGGTGTGCTGCAGTCTATGGAACAACAAGAAGTCATGTCCGACTCTTTGCAACCCCATGAACTCTAGCCCACCAGCCTCCTCTATCCATTTGATTTCCCAGGCAAGAATACTAGAGTGGTTTGCCTTTCCTTCTCCAGGGGATCTTCCCAACCCAGGGATTGAACCTGCACCTCCTGAACTGGCACACAGATTCTGAATGCCACCTGGAAAGCCCAATAATTTACTACAAAATTATCAAAACTTCAGCCTCAAAGAGCATAATATCTGATCTCAAGAGAAAAATCAGGTATCGTTACCAAAAATTAACAGGTTTTCATTCTATTTTTGGAATCGGGAAACACTGCTTCCAACCCCCATGAATTGGTTCCATGTTCTCTCCAAGGTTATATTTTTTAAAAAAACACTTGCAGGTTTAAGTATTAGTGTACTTTTGGTTGCAAGTGACAGAAACCCATTTAAGATACAAAAATTAAGGAGCTATGTATATAGGAAGGCCTCATAAAAGGCAAGACAGGAGTACTCAATCATATTTACAAATAAGAGCTATCTTCCAGATATGCAGTGACACCTGGTAAAATGCATGGTATCTGATAAACCCCATCCTGAACACAGGGCATAAACTGTTTTTCTTCTATGGATAAATTTGTAGGAAGATTCCTAAACACTTTGTTTTGTTTTTTATATAGACTATATGTATTTTATTTTTTCTTAGTAGTTTCCAATCAAGAGTTTAAAATTCTGTGTGGTCCATATTTGTAGTTTACCAGGACCTCTCAAGGACTGAACTTCCTCTGTCACATTTTGTTCTCACTTGAGACTCATTTTATCTCATGAATCACATGCTTTGGATTCTTTGCTGTGGCTTCTTCCTCCATCAAATTACTTGTAGCTTCACTTTGTAAGACAAAAATTGCTTTTTTTTTTTTTTTTTTGCCTGCTTTACACTCCTTCTTGACTTTTTACTTTACATTTGTTTTCCATTTCTGTTAGTATTCCCTGAAGATGCCTAGAACCAAAGGGACTGAAATAGCGAACAACATGTCAACAGCCGCCCCCAAACACTGAGCACTTAGTACAACTTGGAAAATGAGGGAGAGTGAGAGCAACATGAAGGTTAATGGGCTTTAGTTTCTGCTACTGGGGACTGCATGACAAAGACTCACAGCACAAGTGCCAAAACACATCAGTGAAACTTCATAAAACCTGCGGGCACTCTGTGCCAATTAGAACAACAAAGCTGATGGTTCTGTTCTTGGAGAACCATTTGCTGTCAAAAGAAATTGGTTTACAATAATGGATGGACGTGAAACCAAGTTATCTGAAGAATGATTGAAGATATAGGAGACTTCAACCTAGCATCAGAAAATTACACAACATAAGGGTCAAAATATTACATAACCAAAAGTCACTTCATCTAATCTTCTATACAATGTTTAAATTTCCTAACAACTACTTGCCTAACTAATGCTTAAAATGAGGATTAGTTTCTTCATTCCTTAAATAAGCAAAGCAGCTTGTTGAATAGATATGTCTTAAAATGAGTTTTTACTGAGTTTTCACAAACATACAAACATTACACAAATTATAAATGGATAGCTCAGTGAATGTGCAAAATGTGAACTTGCTCTCCTTTTTCTGTTCCTGAGGGTCATCTGTTTACTTGATTTATTTAAAAAAAATATTGTGGTATAATTGACATATTATATTTGTTTCAGGTATATGATAAGATTCAATACTTGTGCATATTGTGAAATTATCACCATAACATACCATCCATCACCTCACAGATTTACAATTTTATTTTCTTGTGACAAGAATTTTTAAAATGTACTCTGTTAGCCACTTTCAAGTTCACAATATAGTATTATTAACTATAGTTACCATTCTGCACATTACCTCTGCGTGACATTTATTTTGTGTCTGGAAGTTTGTACTTTTTTATTGAAATAGAGCTGATTTACAATATTGTGTTAGTTTCAGGTGTACAAAACATCTTGGAAGTCTTGTGAGCATGGGTGCATATCCCATAAGTCCACTAAATTATGAAACATTAGCAAGATAACTACTGATATTAAAAGTTTGAGGACCAGTTGCCTAACAAAGGAGAATCCACTACTGGAAATGCTGCCCTAAGAGACCACTCAGTGGACAGTCAGCTGATCTTCCCTGGCAATACAGTGCATAGAGCCTGACCCAATCAACACTTCTACAGTGAGTAAAGAGCTCACGCTTTAGCTCACAGTGCCCTGAGTTCTTGCTCACCTCGTCAGCTACCAGATATGTAGATGGGCTTCCTGTGGTGGGAATAAGATGGGCAGGTTCCCTGTAATCAGACCACAATAGGTGCAGCAGGAGAGTAGATGTGAGAGCTCATGTCTTAGATTCCTTTCCCTCTTCAATTATCTAGTTTTTTATAACTAGATTCTTCCCTTTATTTCCTTCCAGTCAGTAGGCCTGCCTCTATGTGCATCTATGTCATAGAAATACAGTATAAGTATCATTCTCGCTAGACCAGAACTCCCCAAACACTGAAATTACACATTTACCTAGTGTTCAATAGTCAAAAGAGATGCATTATTTTCACAGGAAAATTATTTTTAAAAAATTTAAAGGGCCTGAGGTAGTAACTCAAATGCTCGGAACACCAAATTTTACAGAGCATGCAACAGTGAATCAGACAGGTGGATATTTGTTGAGATCAAATCTTTAAAATGGTGACTGGCCTAAATCTCTCCCCATTTTGTGATTACTTTCTAAAAATAAGGTTGCTGCAGGGAACTCTACTTAATACTCTGTAATAACCTATATGGGAAAAGAATCTTAAAAAGAGTAGATACATGTAAATGTATAACTGATTCAATTTGCTGTACACCTAAAACTAACACAATGCTGTAAATTAACTATATGCCAATGAAAATTAATTAAAAATACAATAAAATTTAAAAAAAACTGGTGCCTGGCTTGCTAGTTACAGGTGGTTTGTTCTAGTCAACATCAGAACAGGACATGTCAACCAACAACAGAGGGAGAGACCTATGACTATTTGAACTATACACACCACCCCACACTTACTACACTATCCAGTGTGACCACAATGAACACAGAACATAGACCCCTCCCTCCCTCTCTTCCTTTCATCCTTTCCTCTTTCCTCTCTTCTTTCTGTAACTATTTATTGGGTTAACTATGTGACAGGCACTTGGGCAGGACACAGAAGTGAAACAGCATGTTTCAGGTGGTTTCTGAAATTTAAAATCTTATACGGAAAGTGTGAATTTGTCAAGAGAAAACTCTTGTGGAAATAAACCTTGCAGATCAGCCTGGGTAGCAAGGTGAAATTAGCTTACAGGGATGGAAGGAATAGGAAAGCCTTACCCTCGGTTCAATGCTAGTTCACCACAGCTTCCCACACAATTTACTGAAAACATAAAACAACACATCATAAATGTCTACATTTTTGTGCCATGAGGATATGATATCTCTGTGACATCTTGTTTGCTGGAATATTTAGGTGAGTTACAAATGTACCAGCACATTGTCCTATGTTAACAAAGCCTCTAAGAATACACATGTTTATACATTGCTCAAGGGCAGGGATATTCTACCATAAACTCCTCCTTCACCTCATTTAGCCTAGTAACTTCCTCATATATGCTGAAAACATGCAAGTCAAATGATACCCTGGTGCTGTCAACTAAATTGCAGAAGAGTTTAAAATGAAACTGATATCTTCTACCCTGTGAAATTTAGAGCTTAGGTATTTTTCTCATTTCAAGGCACCAGGATTCCAGAGTTCTTTCTAGAACATTAGGGACACATTATCAAGTTTACCAAAATTAGAAACACCTTTTCGTATAGGAGGATATATATCTTCAGTTTTAATCTCAAGTACACAGTCAATAAAATCATATGCTAATTACATTTTAGGAAGAATAATTCTAAGGAATGGATCAAATGGTCTCCACCTTTGTTCTTGTGGCATATTTCATGGTAGAAATGTGTTATCTTAGCCCCTGACTCTGCCCATGTTACTTTACTTAGCACCCCCATTTCTGGGAACGTCCAGCCAGTTCTACTTGTGTGGCATGGGAGAGACGAACATTCTTAAGTAGAATGAATTATGCAACTGAACGGATCAGTGATAACTGTGGTTTAAACTACATTGAAGAGCAGCCAAAAATTAAACTGACCAAATTTAGCTCCATCTCAGCCTTTCTTGAACTTATTTAAGATGTCCATGACTGTTTAACTTTCTGCCTTATAGAATAAAAATTAAAATTTTCTCTACTAGCACAGAAAATTATATTTAATATCCTGTGATAAACCAGAATGGAAAAGAATACAAAAAAGATACGTGTGTATGTTGTGTGTGTGTGTGTGTGTGTGTGTGTGCATCTGAGTCACTTTTCTGTACAGCAGAAATTAACAACATTGTAAACCAACTGTGATTCAACAAAATTTTTAAAATTTCTGTAATAATAAGCTAATAAGCAGGGAAGACCCAGCAAAAACAAAGCACTCCCCTAAATAGAATTCAATGAATTATTATTTACTAACAATGACTCTTCCTTCTAACTAGATTTTGATGCAGATTTGACATTTAAGGTCTGAAAGGTGCTTTAGGGTTTATATAAACATTAGCCCCTGACTCTGCCCATGTTACTTTACTTAGCACCCCCATTTCTGGGAAAGTCCAGCCAGCCCTACTTGTATGTTATCATGGAGGCAAAAATTTGCAAAATTATACTCAAGTTCATCACAACAAAAGAACACAAACACACACAAAAAATCTGGAAAAGAAAATAAGAGAAGAAAGCATGGGTGGTCACTTTTCCTAATCTATACTCTCCCTAATAAATCAGAATTTGCTTCTATACAAAAATAATACATCATCTCTCACATCTTGAAAGTTGCTAGAACTATTTCGTGGAAAAGTGACCTAATGCTGAAACTATCTCAATCAATCCTAGAGCTTCCTAAAAACACACAATGAATGACACCTGTTTGGAAAACATTCATTCGCTCCCTTGTATCATGCTGGCTACTTCTCGGCTTCCTAGCCAATCTTTGGTGAAGCTTGTAGATGACCACAGTCCTCAATTGTTTTTCCGCACATTTTACCATTGTTCCCTTATTTGTTTCTTTTGAATCTGATTTCTGCTATTATCTTTTGGATCTTTGGTTGAAATTCTTAGAAAAATCCTCCTGGAAAGCTGTTTGTTCTTTTCACCCTCTTATTGGTGCCTTGGAGAGCAATACCAATAAGAGACTAAGAACAAAACCAGAACAAATCATTTTATCTTTGAGTTGTGTGGCTACAATCAAAACCTCATTTGTGATACATAATCATGCAATATTTTACTTTCCCTTGTCAAAGTTGGAACATTCTCAAGACATTTGTACTGTCTGGCTTCATTCATTAGTGGTGGTAATAGCGGAATGGGGTAGAGTGGAAAGGGGGTTGAGGAAATTGAAACTCTTATCCCCCTCAAAAAAGTGAATTATTTTGGAAGTAATAAGTGAATTCAGTCAAAATACATAAATCTAGTGGGCCTTAACATAATCTGCATTTTTTCAAAGGAGAGAGAGAGAACTGATAACCACCCATAAGAAACAACTGCCTGGGGACTTCCCTGGTGGTCCCGTGGCTAAGACTCCATGCTCCCAATACCGTGGGTCCAGGTTCAATCCCTGGTCAGGGAACCAGATCCTACATGCCACAATTAAGACCTGGCATAGCCAAAGACATTTTTAAAAAAGAAATAACTACCTGGCTCTCTCTAGAAATAGCCAATCCTTCCTAGATATAATATGTCCCACTTGTTGAATTACATTTGCAGAAAATGCTGATGTAATAACTACTTCAGAGTTTTTTCTAATTTTCCACACAGTGCTGGAAAATTCAGATGACTTTATGCACTTGTGCTGTTGGGTCATTTGTGTGTGTGTGTGCCTGTGTGTATGTGTGTCCTTTGAAAGTGTTAGTTGCTAAGTTGTGTCCAACTCTTGGTGAGCCCACAGACTGTAGCCCACCAGACTCATCTGTCCATGGTATTTCTTAGGCAAGAATATTGGAGTGGGTAGCCGTTTCTTTCTTCAGGGCATCTTCCCAACCCAGGGATCGAACCCAGGTCTTCTGCATTGCTGGCAGACTCTTTACCACGTGAAGGATCAAATGGCTGCCTTGATCCCATGTGTATGCAGAAGCCATGGGGAAAGTACTTATTCCTAGGGGTATATATTGCATTTGAAAAACTGCACAAATGAAAACATCGTAAAACTTCTGGTAAGCTCACTGAAGGTTTGTATTCCTGGACACCCACGAGCCCTTGTGCACATGGATATGAATTAACTGCCCTTTTCAGACAACAGGAGCTGCTGGCTCTTTTGTAAAGAGGATGATGTGTCTTCCATTTTGGACACACATGGAAAATGTTCTTAAATTGCTTTCTGTTTCTATCGTTAAATGCGGGAATATACCTAAAAACCACAGCAAAACTATTCTTCATGTGTGGTCTGAAACATGTATCCCCTTTTTCCTATAGAAGTAAGGAAATTCTATATTTAGTCTTTTGTGGTAGAAGGTAATAGATGACTTTGAGATCTGAAAATTACTGGAAGGTTTATTCTATTAATAAACTAATAATCTTGGTGTTTAAGCTTTGCATGCTTAGGAACTTTTAATTAGCAATTTGGTCTTTGTACATTTAAAAAGCTAAAGCTAGATGCATATTAACATATTATTCTATACTTCATTATTTATGAAACTGGACTTCAATTTTCTCTCTGTTGGAAGGAAAATAAAGTCCTTCCTCTGACAAAATAGACTTTTTTTTTTTTAGAGCATAAAACATGGGAATAATGGAGGAAACTTAAAACGGAAGCTCAAGAGATTATAAATAAATATTCAGTGAAAGATACTTAGTGGATACTCCATTCACACAGACCGTCATCCTGAGATTTAGCAAAAAATGTATGGTTACTCAGGATGGAATATTGGTCCCTACTGGCTGGGCTTCCTCACTAACTCTTAGCCTCCTCCCTTGGATCTCATCATAAATGCTCGATGCTCTGGTCGTATCAAACTAAAGAAGTTCTTCTGTCCAACAAGAGAGGCTCCCATTGCCCTTAAGTCCAAAGAGAATAACATTGCTCTAGGCTCTTCCATGTGGAACATCAACACTTTGAAGCTTTTAAATCCACTGTCCTTCTTTCCTCTGTGCTGATGTATCATCTACTGTGTAACTTTTACTAAAATGGGCCTTTTATCTATTTTGGAAATCACTAGGTAGATCATTTTCCCTCGGATGATTTCTCCAAAGCTTGTATACAACTTCTTATGTTCATTCGGTATCTAAGAGCAATAGTTTATGGTCCCAAAGGGTACTGAAGCAGGTAGCAACCCCAAGGTATTGGGTGCTGGACAAACTGGCCAATGGACTTGCTCTTGTCCATCAACCAGTGGCCCCAGACTGAGAGAATGCCTTCCCTTCAAAATTTTCTCAAGGAACAGACTTAAGTATTCTCTAACAGGAGATAAAATAAGTCAGATATGCATGCAGTGGTTCAATATGATTTATGGGCCAAATCCACTGGGTTTATGCTGGAGTGGGTAGCCTATCCCTTCTCTAGGGAATCTTTCCAACCCAGGAATTGAACCGGAGGTTCCTGCATTGCAGGTGGAACCTTTACCAGCTGAGCCACAAGGAAAGCCCAAGAATACTGGAGTGGGTAGCCCATCCCTTCTCCAAGGGATCTTTCTGACCCAGGAATCGAACGGGTGTCTCCTGCATTGCGGGTGGATTCTTTACCAGTTGAGCTACCAGGGAAGCTTCACCACCATGGTGTTGTCTTTTCCATTATCTGCTCAGACGCAGACCCTTCTCTGGAGAGGAGGATTAGGGTAGGGAACAGAAGACAGCTAAGTGCGCAAATAGCTTTCCCTTTGGGGCCTGGGGACAGGAGAAAGTTTGGGAATACCCACATGTGAATCATACTGTGCTAAGTATAAACTAAGTATAGACTCTCTACATGTATACATTTTTATTATACTAAAACCAAGTTAAAGTTGAAAGCTTTGTTTAGATACTAAAAAGCAATAAAGTTCAAATTTACCAAATCGATTTAATCTGAACATTAAAATTCTTTTGTTGAATCTAAGTTGACATATCACATCTGCTATCTTAGTATGTGACAGCTTTGAGTTTGTGAGATATATATGTATACACACACATATAATATACATATATATATACACATATATATACATAATGTATGCTCAGTCATATCCAACTCTTTGCAACCCCATGGACTGTAGAACACCAGGCTCCTCTATCCATGGGATTTTCCAGGCAAGAATACTGGAGTGGGGTGCTATTTTCTCCTCTAAGGAATCTTCCAAACCCAGGGACTGAACCCTAGTCTCTTGCATTTCCTGCCCTGGCAGATTCTTTACCAGAAGCGCCACCTGGGAAGCCCTACACACACACACACACACACACACACACACATTAACCACGCTAGGAGGAAAAAGAAAGAGTAATATTGATGACAAGGTCCAAATTGATATAACCTACCTGTCTGTTTTTATGAATGTTATCAGCATTGACAAGACCAGAGAGAATTTCTATCTGATTCATGCCACCAAAAGTCTCTGCTATTCATTGTGTTATGTCTGAGAAGCCACATACGAGTTGTGCAGACTGGACACTAAAAGAATCCCTCATCGGACAATACATGACACTTACACCAGCAGCTATCTGGATCTTTTCATCAAAGTAAATGACAGACACCATTCAGATTGATGCAGAGACTGGTAAGGTTACCAGTTTCATCCAGTTCAACACAGGTAACCTGAGTTTGGTGATTGGTGGGGCTGACCTGGGAATAACTGATATGATCACCAATAGAGAGACATCCTGGCTCTTGAGATGTGGTTGATGTGAAAGATGTCAGTGGCAGCAGTTCTGCTAACCTGGCTTCCCAACATTTTTGGTCTTGGCAAATACAACAAACTATGGATTTCTCTTAACCAAGGGAAAGATGGCTGATTGCTATAGACAGAAAGAGGCGGGTGGCCAGTGATGGGGATGGAGAGCTCCTTGTGGCTAAGTAGAGATATTACGTCACAGAAAACAACTGCAGAATCCCTGGAGAAAACTGGTATCTTGCCATTGGTGTGAATTCAAATTTACCCTCCTTGAATTTATGTAACCTTTTGTGATAAAAGCTTCCACCACAGCACTTTCACCAAAGACTAAATTCTCAAACTGCCAGCCTTTTCTTCAATTAATATTAGATCTGTGACTCTGATGCTAATCTTCTAGCCAGATACAGGAAACCTGACTTTCAGCCACAATCCTTGTTTGTCTTTGGCAGAAGAATTGTTGATTTCTTAGGTCCAGCCCTTTTGCCAGGCTAAGTTATTCTTTGTTGCTCAGAATCATACCTTCTGTCAAATGATTCTTTACATATTCCACAAATATTCCTGATTTTCTCATCATTCCACAATAGGAAAGAAACTTTGCATTTTATTACAAGTTGATCACTAAAGCTTAAGTTATAGCTAATAACACATCTCTGGAAACCCTTCCTCTCAGGTAGTGAGTGTTAAGCTAAAATACTTTTATTTAGCTCACAGGAAACATCGTGACTAGGTCCACCTATGAATGACTGCAGCAGGGAATAAATTGACACATCTCCTCTGGAGGCTGATTGGAACCAGGAAATGTCTGACCTTACTTCCTCCTCTTTTAATATAAAAGAAATCTGGACTCTAACACAGAGAAGATGGTTCTTTGGGACACTGGTCCACCATTTTCTCAGTCTTCTGTCTTTACAAATAAACTTGCTATTCCTTGCCCCAACAACTTGTCATTCAATTTACTGGCCTGTTGTACAGCAAGTAGGACCAGCTTGGACTCTGTAACAGTTTCTAATCACATTTAATTTCATTTCTACTGTAGTCAGATACTCTGTCTTTTTTTTTTTTTTTTTTTACTATTTTATACATATTACCTATTACTATATTAATATAGTTTCTTAACATATTACCTATACTTATTATTAAAACATTTTTAGTATGTTTACTATATATCCAAACCAGGAGGGAGAAAAACAAAAGTATGGATTTTTGAACACTTAAGCTCTCCTTTTCTTCATCCTTTTCCACATCTTTTACCAAAATGTCTATCTTCTCCTAAAATGTCACCTCCTTTAGAAATCTTCAAAGACCTTATCAATGTGGGAGCATTCAAGGCCACAGGAATTGTGGCCCAGAGCTGTTTTACCCCTAGTTTCTTCCTGAACCATGCACTCTTCTTAGCTACCATCCCAAATTACAGTCAGTTCATCTTGAATCTTGTGCCTGTATGCAGAAGCCTCATAATGAGGAAGGCAGAATAACAATTCAAAAAGAGCTTGGATCCCTGACATTTCAAAATGGCCTTTTCAGCCTTGGTTTGCTTATTCCCAGATTATAAAAGGAGAGAGAAAAAAATTCTAATACATGAGAGTCACTGAGTTTAACAAAGCTATATTAGTCACTATTTTTTGGCCCTTTGTTATAGCATCTGGAACCTATATCACAATCAATACACAAATGGAACGGGGTCTTGAAATAGAATAAGTAGGAAATGGCATCCATTTATGGAAAATAGAGCTATGATTCTTGGACTTCTTAACTTGTGGCCCGAGGTTCATATCTGCTACATGTAATTTAAAATTCTGGTAATTTCTAACATGGAAAAAAGCAAGATGCTGCAATAACGGATATCAGAGGAGAGATATTTTCCTTAGATATTGCTATCAGAGAAAATCTCTCTGAAGTAGGGATGTTTAAACAGTGATTTAAAAGGTAGGAAGAAACTGGCTGTGTGAGGAGCTAAGAGAAAAAAATCTTCAAAGAAAGTAATCTGCATGGGTGAAGATCTTGGAAGAGATAAACATTTAGATTGCTAAGGAAACTGAAAGAATTCCAGATGACTAGACTTTGTAGGGAGTTGGAAAGTGAGATGAGGTTGCTGAGCTAGGCAGGGGCCAGAACATGCCGGATCTTGCAGGTCAAGATTAGGAGTTGAAATTTATTTTTGGTGCAATGGTTAAGCTACTGAACGGTTCTAAATAAGAGAGTGATATGGTTTAAGTTTTGTCCTAAAAGGATGAGTTTCGTTGCTGCATAGTGAGTGGATTGAAGAGAAGAAAAATGTTTGAATGGACGCAGCAGGAGCAGTTATAGAATCTTGCTGAGAAATAATGAGAACTTCATGTAAAATCATGGAGGTGATATAGAACAGTGGAGAGAAATGGACAGATCTGATGTGTTTTGAGGTACACTTCCAGAAGCTGGGTAAGACGCGCTGAAGCTCTGGATTTGGGGAATAAAGAAAACAAGGGTTCCATTTTGAATATGTTAAGGATGAGGTGATTGTCAGCTGTTTTTATGAGTCAACTTAGGCTTCTGAAGAAAACAACCCCCCCCCACCCATCTGTGGTTTATCAAAATGAAAGCTTATTTCTCACTCATGCTACAGACCACCATGGGTTTTCCAGGCCACATAAGTCTTGTGGGAAATTCTTCCCTAGGTGGCAGCTTGGGATCTTTTCATCTTGTGGCACTGCCTTTCTCTAGGTCCTTAGGGTGTTATCCATTCAGCCTGCTGGTGCATAGAGTAGGGCAAGCAGGGAGATATGTCTAAGAGAAATATACATACAGGCCTTTTCAAGCAACGGCATCATATCTACCATATTGCATTGACCAACATCAATCACACAACCTAATCTAACTGCAAGAGATGCTGCCATGTCCCCAGGAGGAAGGGAAAAAGGTAGAACAGCTTTGACATAATATTCAATGGGGATGTCAAATAATCTCTGGGATATAAAGTCTGGAGCTGTTTTCTCTACTGAATTAGAAGGAAGGGATAAACAAATGCCATCAAGTCTCATTTCTAATGATCTAACTTAGGCATTTCAGAGGATGCACAGATGAACACCTCTTTCTTACTACCCATAACGGCTGTGTAAAGTAATTGAAAAAAGAAGATATAAACCTCTGAAAATGTTGTCAGTGAAAACAATGTAAAATTGTCAGAGAGCAGCAAATATTACTAAAATAAAAGATGTAGACAAGGTCTATCACATAGTCAGAGAAGGGAAATTTATCACCAGCTAGAGTGATGTAGGGAATTTTCCTAAATGAGGAAGAATTTGATCATGAGGAATATTAAGAATTGTCCAAGGGGATAAAAAAAGACACAAGGAAATGCATCAGTAGAAATAAAATTTTTTTCACTATTTAAAATAATTGAATTTTTATAATAATTGGCATTCTTTTTGAAACAACAGATTGAAATAAGTCAAATAACTAGCAATCAGCTACTAAATAGCTTTACTCAAAATTATGTTTATATGCCTTCATGTAATTTTTCTCTTTCCAAACAGGCTTAGGAGTATAGCCTCAACTGCTAAACCAAACATGGGCTCACTGACATTCTCAGTTTGAATCTGTGACTCACGGTCCTCGATCTCAGTCCCCTGCTCTACAGAGTGGGATGAGATCTTAGGGCTCCCAGGGCATCCAGGTCAGGTTGCTAAGGAGAGTTTCACATAACGTATTACATACATTGACATGATTGCATGAGGATCAGGAGAGAGCCTGAGCAGCCAGCAGCCGAAACAGAGTCAAGGAAGTAGAAGCAGGAGATAGTTTGTCTTTTCAGAGGCAGACCACTTTTTTTCAATTGCTCTATTTCGAATTGCCTACAATTAGGGTCAGACTCTCAGATCAAGCAATCAAGCTTAGAAGATGGAGCCAGGTCTGAAGACAAGTACCATGATTCACCTCTTGGAGACTGCCCTTGGCTACATGTGAAACAGACGGATGATGACGGCAATGACGCTAATAATAATAATAATTTGCACTTACTTAGTAGCTTCAATGCTACATTTTCAAAGACGTTATAAACATTAATTAATTAAGCCCTCCCGTGGCCCTTAGGGTAGCTATTACCTGTATTGTGCAAATAATTAACTAAAGCAAAGAAAGTTTAAGCGGGCAGCCTGAAGTTATACAGGAATAACAGCTAGGGAACCAGAGATGGATTTCCAGCAGCAAAGTTGGCTCCTGGCTGTTGTTTCCTTGGGAAAGGAAGTGAACAGTTTGTAGAGTACATTACAGGGGGAAAAGAGCTGAGATCTGAGGTTCAGGGGTATCCATGGGGGCTCCGTCAGAATTTCTCAGAAAGTCAATAATCCAATACGGATGTGGACTTGAAGCACTGATGCTCTTGAACCTTGCCAGGATTGCCTTTCCAGGGGCGTGAGCATCTGCGATGATCCAACTACACACCTGGCTTTACCAGAATGCAAGAGAATTATATGTGGCAACAAAGATATTTACTTTGATTCCACAACATGTAACACAGCGCCTGGCATATCATGCATATGATGTAATAAACATGTTTTGAGTAAATAAATGCTTATATGAAAATTATTTCTGCAAATTTAGCCTCAGGTACATAAAAGGCACTGTAAAGTAAAATTTCAAAAAGCAATGAAATTACTGATTGAACTGAAAGGAAAGGAATCCTGATGTGGAAACCTATGGCCTTAGTATTGATAGTAAACTCTGAGCTTGACAGACATGCCTGAATTTGCTCTGATAATTGACCCTCTGTCATCTTCAGTGGGCTTCCCTGATGACTCAGCTGGTAAGGAATCTGCCTGCAATGTGGGAGACCTGGCTTTGATCTCTGGGTTGGGAAGACCCCCTGGAGAAGGGAACGGCTACCCACTCCAGTATTCTGGCCTGGAGAATTCCACGGACTGCATAGTCCATGGGTCACAAAGAGTCGGACACGACTGAGCGACGTTCACTTTCATCTTCAGCTGGTCTTCCCTCGTGGCTCAGTTGGTAAGAACCTGCCTGCAATGCAGGAGACCCAGATTCTACCCCTGGGTGGGGAAGATGCCCTGGAGAAGGAAATGGCAACCCACTCTAGTATTCTTGCCTGGAGAATCCCGTGGACGGAAGAGCCTGGCAGGCTACAGTCCACGGGGTCACAAGAGTTGGACAAGACTTTGCAACTAAACCACCACCACCATCTTCAGTTTATTCATCTGCAGAAAAGTAAGCAATACTATCAGCCTCAGAGAATTGTGACAAGGGCCAGATGACACAGTATATGAAGATCTCCAATCTCTAGACCACTCTAAGTCCACAATAAATATCCAGGTTCTTTCCTCCTTTCAATAAGCAGAAGTAAGTTTAGGTCCCCTACATACAAAACATTCAAGCTGTAGACTTTTAAAGATGCGAACGTACATCTGCATGTCCAACCGCATAAGTTAGTTCACATGACTGGTATACACTGTCCTGTGTGTGCATCCTCTAAAAGTGGTTGTGCTTTTGTAAGCTTTGCAGTACAGTAGCACATTATTTTCCAGCCCTGGATGTCTGGAAGCAAGTGTAAAAGCAGCAGCGATGTAGCTGGCAGAATATAGCCAACTGTTGGGTACCTAGGCTAACTTTGTGGACTTACAAACGTGCTCTCAGGATGGAACTTGTTCATATGTAGGGATTGTGGTCGTTGTTCAGTCGCTAAGTCGTGTCCGACCCTTTGAGACCCCATGGACTGCAACACACCAGGCCTTCTTGTCCCTCACTGTCTGCAGGAGTTTGCCAAGGAGGACTCACTGTAGGGAACTGACCGTGCTACTAAACCTTCACAGTTGTAAACATTAAGTAATTTTCTTGCCTCTAGGTAGAAAAAACTATTTTCACAGGGAAAACCCTTTATCAGCAGGGCAATAAAAAGGATACACTAAAATATTTCACTCCTCAATGCTATGTGAGAAAGTAAAGACTGAAGCACAACAGGAATTCTATTTAAGTGGCACACTATGAGGATCATCTGTGTAAATGAGAAATTTGGGAATTAGCTAATTTGCCTGATACCATCCCAAATTGATTTAAGGACCTCGCCTATCTAGTATGTGTGTGCGTGTGTGCTCAGGCACTTCAGCCATGTCCTTCTTTTTGCAACCCGAAGGACCTCACTCCACCAGGCTCCTCTGTCCATGGGATTCTCCAGGAAAGAATACGTGAGTGGGTTGCCATGCCCTCCTACAGGGGATCTTCCTGACCCGGAGATTGAACCCACGTCTCCTGCATTGCAGGATGGTTCTTCACCCACTGAGCCACCTGGGAAGCCCCATACCTATCTAGTATAAATAGAGATTATCTATGCTAACTCAATTAAATGCAAGATTACCAAATCAATTTCTTCTAATCCTGTAGAGTCAATGTTTTAGGACTTGACAACAAAACAAAAAGAAATTCATTGGAGGAAGGGGTGAGGTAGGAAGGAGGAGAGGAAAGGGGAGAAGCAAGGTCGGGGCAGTGATGGGTGTGAGGGTCGGTGGTCAGCGAGTGTAGAAATGGAAGGTGAAGGAATAAAAGAGTAAGAGGTTACACACGTATACAAACACACACGCTCACATTCCACTCTTCCATCACGTGTTTCATTTGTAGATACTTTTGGCCAGAGTTAAGCCTATTGAAGGTGAGAAGTAGGTTTATTCATATGCTCTTCTGACTTGCTTCATATGAATAAAGTTCATTTCCTGTGTTATTCCCAACCATCTTGAAGATAAGTCTATTCAAAATGGAAAAGACAGTGGAAGCTTAAAATTTCTGAAACATTCCAGTTGTGATAATAGCTTTAACCTTTAATTTATATGGGGCTGGATGGTCTTAGCTTCCTCTCCTCAGCCTTTATGGGCTTAAACTTAGTGGGGGTTCAGGATAAACAGTGAGGGCACCCTGGAAAGCTGAGCTGAGGAATTTAGGAGATAGGCTTATATGCAGGTTGACAGTGCTAGCTCTTTAAAAATTGGAAAACAAAACATAATCGGGATCACACCTTACATTACTACAAGATAAAGTAATTACCTTTATTAGTTGTTGATTGACATTG
This sequence comes from Odocoileus virginianus, assembly GCF_023699985.2. Lineage (NCBI taxonomy): Eukaryota > Metazoa > Chordata > Mammalia > Artiodactyla > Cervidae > Odocoileus > Odocoileus virginianus. The sequence goes on along the minus strand of NC_069684.1, from coordinate 56,126,233 downwards.
AAATCTATCTTTGGGTTTAATACAAATACAATGTGAGATCACTCTTGAAAGCTTAACCTAGCACTATGGATTAGTATGTTTGGCTCTTTTCAATACTTTGGAAAGAAGCAATAAAAATTTAGGTTTAAGTGGTGGACAGACAATTTTATCATCTGTCTTTGGCATTAAGACACATCAACATGAAATTGAAGGAAGTGAATGTTAAAACAGAGTGATTATATTTTTGATACATCTTTCAATGCAGCAACTATTTTAAACTGTTTTATTTTTTCTTGCTTGAGGTGGAAGTATCTGACTAGTAAGATGATAGATAAAATGTGGGCTCGTGCATTGTCAAATATAAAAGAGATAAAGATGGTTTGGGCCAAAAAACCAAGAAAATGTGGTGTTTTCTTGAAGCCAAATTTGTCCACACACCCACATGCTTCATTAGCTCCTTCCGTTAGCATGATTCAAATTTCATTTTTAAAATCTTGAATTGAAACTTAACTGAGACTTGTAACTATTCCCAATACCTCTGTGCAATGAAAGGGTGTATCTGAAGTTTGCATCAATCAATTCAAAATATTGGCACTGATATGACCCAGCAATCCCACTTCTGGGCATACACACCAAGGAAACCAGATCTGAAAGAGACACGTGCACCCCAATGTTCATCGCAGCACTGTTTATAATAGCCAGGACATGGAAGCAACCCAGATGCCCATCAGCAGACGAATGGATGAGGAAGCTGTGGTACATATACACCATGGAATACTACTCAGCCATTAAAAAGAATTCATTTGAATCAGTTCTAATGAGATGGATGAAACTGGAGCCCATTATACAGAGCGAAGTAAGCCAGAAAGATAAAGACCATTACAATATACTAACACATATATATGGACTTTAGAAAGATGGTAACGATAACCCTATATGCAAAACAGAAAAAGAGACTCAGATGTATGGAACAGACTTGTGGACTCTGGGAGAAGGAGAGGGTGGGATGTTTCAGGAGAACAGCATTGAAACATGTATATTATCTAGGGTGAAACGGATAACCAGCTCAGGTTGGGTACATGAGACAAGTGCTCGGGCCTGGTGCACTGGGAAGACCCAGAGGGATCGGGTGGAGAGGGAGGTGGGAGGGGGGACTGGGATGGGGAATACATGTAAATCCAGGGCTAATTCATATCAATGTATAACAAAAACTACTGTAATGATGTAAAGTAATTAGCCTCCAACTAATAAAAATTAAAAAAAAAAAAATAAAAAAAAATAAATAAATAAAAAGCAGAGACATTACTTTGCCAACAAAGAAAAAAAAAAAAAAAAAAAAACAAAATGTTGGCACTGGTCTTGTCATATGTCCCTCCTCTGACCTTTGTGTGATTGTATTTATCACTAAGGGATCAGGTGCAAGAATCAATCCTTGACAAATATACTTTGGTGTCACAAATATAAAAAGAACTTAATTTAGAACTTTAAAGTCAGTAATAGTCATTCCAGAAAGCATAAGATTTATTTTTAAATAACTATAAAAAAGTGAATTTAAGAAAAATGTATGAGAAATAGGATGGGCTCAATAATTACATAAACTTTTTTTTTTACTTTATTTTATTTTATTTTTTTCATTTATCTTTATTAGTTGGAGGCTAATTACTTTACAATATTGTAGTGGTTTTTGTTATCTTTTAAAAGTAACCTACCTAGTTCTTCGGTAATGCTGTCCCCATTGACACAGCTGTATAACAATTTTTACTCAAATTCTTACTTAAAAATGACATACTTGTTCATGATTTAAGGCTGTATTAAGGGGACTAAACTCATTCAGCACTACCCCACACATTTGAAAACAAGTTTGCTAGAAAAGAAGATGTTAAGTCGTTCAGACAGCAAATAAAATAATATCCATAATAGATGAAGTAGTGAGACATTAAGTTTTTGAGAACTTTGTTTTGATGATTTTTGAGCATTTTTTTACCTAAATACCCTTGATTATTAGTTTATTAATAGATGTTGTTAATATATTATTATTACTAGAAATTATTAATGCCCCTGAATAATTTCTGTCCTCATCAGTAATCTGCAACTGTGACAATTTCCAGTGAGCCATTGGTCTATGCACATGATGTGTGCATAAATCCTACACTGAGTGCCATACATTATTTCAGAGTGGACACGTAGCTGCATTTTGCTGATGATCTTGCTTTGCTGTTTCTCTTATATGAGGGTTGCAACTATCCTTTATAAAACTGTTCAGAATGCTAACATGTGTCAACTGTGTGAGCCACAGTAAGTATTAAAAACAGTTACTTCTCTGAAATTGGTGCCAAAGGTTGTTTGCTGAAATAGGCTCTCTAGGAAGAAGTCGATGGAGAAGGCAATGGCACCCCACTCCAGTGCTCTTGCCTGGAAAATCCCATGGGCCGAGGAGCCTGGTAGGCTGCAGTCCACGGGGTCGCTACAAGTCGGACACGACTGAGCGACTTCCCTTTCACTTCTCACTTTCATGCACTGGAGAAGGAAATGGCGACCCACTCCAGTGTTCTTGCCTGGAGCATCCCAGGGACGGGGGAGCCTGGTGGGCTCCCGTCTAGGGGGTCGCATAGAGTCGGACACGACTGAAGCGACTTAGCAGCAACAGCAGCAGCAGGAAGAAGTTGAACATTTTGTACAGACTATGTAGGGCACTCTTGTCTAAAGACAATGGGAGGCACTAAGTGAATTGTCCAGTTTTCTTCTGATTCTATAAATTTCCAAAACAATGACCTCAACATTTTTTTCTTCCAATTTCCTTTTTTTATTGTTGTTTTTTCTATGACAATATTTTTTAAATTTAATTTTTATTTTATATTGGAGTTTATTTATTTATAATGATATATTAGTTTCAGGTGTACAACCAAGTGATTCAGTTACACATATACATGTGTCCATTCTTTTTCAGATTTTTTCCCATATAGGTTATTACACAACACTGAATAGTGTTCCTGTGAGGTTGGTCCTTGTTAACTATATTATATATAGGGATGTGCATATGTTAATCTCAAACTCCTAATTTATTCCCCCATGCCCCACAACTCTTCTAATATCGCTTGTAGCCTTTGTTTTTTCTGGATTGTTTGATAGCTGATGATATTCAATGTATATCTAGGGCTTCCCAGGGGACTCGGTGGTAAAGAATCTGCTTGCCAATACAGGAGATGTGGAGCTGATCCATGGATCAGGAAGATCCCTTGGAGAAGGAAATGGCAACCCACTCCAGTATTATTGTCTGGGAATTCCCATGGACAGAGGAGTCTGCTGGGCTACAGTTCATGGAGTTGTAAAAGTCAGACAGAACTTTGCGACTAAACAACAACTATGGGTAGGTCTACTTTGAAACACTTTGCAATATTTTTAAACTTGCTCTGGATTCTACTAAATGTAACTATATGTGGTTTGAATGCCAAACATAAAAATTTGTTTCAAGAGAAAAATATCTTAGGTGGAATACAAGAGAACTTTTCTAACTTCCTTGGTAAAACTGAATTGCTGGATTCAATTAATTCAGTTTTGATGGATCAGTGCAAAAAAAAACCTGAAGATCCACAAATAATGAAACAGTTTGTGTTGACCACAGTAAATATAACAAAATTCAGTGTTTCACCTGGGAAAAAATATATAAGAATAATGATGGTTTCAGTGATCTGAAACCTTAGTTGATTGTATTACTTCTCTTATGAGGGATTTATTCCTAGGTGGGAAAATGAACACATAGATCAGAAAGTCAAGATCTTAAAAGACAAGATGACTCAGCATTTCCTGGGGTAACACACTTCATTTTCAGGGCCTTTGTTAGTGACCTCACATGTGAAAGATTTTCCTATTACTATACAGTCTCCAAATTTCCTTCCGGCTTGGAATACTATGATTCCAAATGGCCTATTCGGAAAATGAAAAAATTTGAATTCTATTAGGGTTTGGAATTTTTTTTTATATGAATGACCAAGTTGACAAAAATAGCTTTTCAGGGAAAAGGAACTAAGCAATCAATAATGAGACAGAGGTCAGAATGATGTTGATACAAACTATTTAACTGTCATAAAAAATCTTTCTGGAGCCTGTGTTGGGAGCTTGTGATTTCTGTGATCATGTCTACTTTTTCCAACATTTCCTGGAAGAATTCGATTTATACTAATTAGCCCCTTGCTGCTCAGGTAGAGGTGGCAAAGTGGCATAGCCCCCATGGATTTTCTTCTTGCTGAAATACTGTGGGGGAGGGCAATCAGAAATGAGAGAAATGAACCATACTGCCTCTCCAGAAGGCTCATTATCCACTGTCCCTGGTCCGTTGGCCCTATGGTTCTACCCTCTCTACCAAGCACCTCAGTCATTATTCAAGGGGCTGGGGCAGGGGCCCTTGAAGTGATGTAGGTAAATGATCACACTCCTTTCTCAATAATTTCTCTGTCTTGCTGGTTTTCTTCTCCTTTGGACACAAAGAGAAGTGCTTTGGACACAAAGCACTTTCACCGATAGAGTAGCCGTATCTCAAAACCAGCACCAAGTAAGATGAAGAGAGATTCCAACTTTATATAAATTGTTCTCTAGTAACATAGAGAGAGAAGCCTTGGAAACTTAGCCTTCACAAAGAGTGACTCCAAAGGGAAGTTCCCAAAGGATGTGTCCCAGTTTCCAGATGTCTCTATTTCCTCATCCCTTCATTTTCCCAAAGACCCAGGAAAGCTTTGAGTCTGGCACCAACCCCTCCTCGTCCCTTAAGCAAATTCCTAACAAATTTTCTCCTCTTGTTCTTTTTTGAATTCTGCCAACTGTAGCGCTGGCTTTTGCCAAAATATTACTGAAAACACTCTTTGGCCTGAACATTGCTTTACTTCTGATGGTGAGGGGAGGATTCTGGTCCTATGGGCAATAGTGATGGTGAACACTCCGATGCCAGTTCAGTCTCTCCATCATGGAGAGTTGTGGCTGTTTTCCTCCTAGTTACCAAAGAAGCAACATGGGCATTGCCAAGGTGAGTATCACTTTTTTTTCTTTCTTGGTGGTTAGCATTCTAAGCTGATTGGAGAAAAGGATTGCCTCATATGACTTTGACCTTGTACCTTTGCAAAAAAAAAAAGAACCTGAAACTATTGTGCTAATGAATATTTTGTCTCTGTAGATCAGGGTCTCTCCTAGTACTGACATCTGGGATCAGATATTTCTTTGTTTTGAGGGGCTGTCCTGTGTATTGTATGAAGTCTAGCAGCATCCCTTGCCTCTACTGACTAGGCACCAATAACAGACCTGAGTTGCAATAATCAGAATGTTTCCAGACATGGGGAGAAGTCCCCTATGAGGACAAATCTCCCACATTGAGAACTACATCCTAGACATATTTTACAAGAATCTTCACAATAGTCATAAATGGCTTCCTCTTATCAACATTAACTAGGTTTTTTTTTGTTCCAAGTTGTTCCACTTTCCCAAAAAAGTGTGGGACACTCTGTGTATTTAACAGATGTAAATGCATCACACTAACAATTAAAAAACCCAAAATCTGATACTGAATTGGTTAAGTAAAGCCTATAAGAGTGCCCTATTGTTACCACTTTCCACACCCCCCCCCCCAGAGGACCTCCAAAACTCCAGTTTACTTTAGCCTGATGGGAGGTTAACATTTAATTGCTCAGTTGTTAGACATTCTCTTTTAGAGCTTGGGCTTGTTTAGGGCTTCCCTGGCGGCTCAGATGATAAAGTGTCTGCCTACACTGCCTACAGTGCGGGAGACCTGGGTTTGATCCCTGGGTTGGGAAGATCCCCTGAAGAAGGAAATGGCAACCCGCCCCAGTATTCTTGCCTGGATAATTCCATGGACAGAGGAGCCTGGTAGGCTACAGTCCATGGGGTCGCAAGGAGTCAGACACGACTGAGCGACTTCACTTTTCTTTGTTCAGGTAACTGAGTTGCTCAGAGAAAAGATCCAGGGAGGTATCTGTGGCCCCCTCAGCTCTTCCTCTGCCCTGGCCCAAACTCTCTGTCAGGTTCATGTTATCAGTGCTGCAGAACCCAGAAGTGAGTTTCTACTGGTGATATAAAATACTTACTGAATCATGTGCATAGCATTCTATGAATGGATATATTGTTGTAGTGGTTGCTTGGTCGCTAAGTCATGTCCAGCTCTTTTTCGACCCTGTGGACTGCAGCCTGCCAGGCTCCTCTGTCCATGACACGCCCCAGCTAAGAAAACTGGAGTGGGTTGCCATTTCTTTCGGCAGGGGATCTTCTCAGCCCAGTAATAGAACCTGTGTCTCCTCTTTGGCAGGTGGATTCTTTACCGTTGAGTCACGTGGGAAGCCCAAATGGATATATACATTCTCTTTTAAAAACATTCAGGGATTTATAGTTAAAAACTCAGAGAAAGGCAAACTTTAATTGCCTTTGTCCCTCCTGCCCATCTCTGTCAGTTTCTAAGATTAATTTGAATATCATCCACCTAGTCTTTTCTTGGAAAGTAGGTATTTTAAAAAATTCAGCTTTCAAATTTCCCCTTCAAATTTTGTGTAGCTCAATGCCCTCAGGTTTCTCATAGAAGAAAATATTAATTACTTTTTGTTGGTGACAGTCAAGGTGGAGAAAATGTTTTGGTCCTTTTAAGGAAGAAAAGGCTTCTGGAAAAAAGCTAGCAAGTCTTTAAAAGATTATGATCACCCACACATAAAATTAAGGATTCTTAGAAATGCATTATGGTGCTTATTTTTTTTTCACCGTAGGGTAAATAAGGAACAGATTTTTCATTTTTCATTTTTTTAAGTTTTATTGGGGACATTTTATAAATCACTCACGTGAACGTCACCACGTGAGTTGTGCTGGACACCTGCCGCCACTCAGCTCCATAAAAGCACCGGCTCTCCTTTGAATTCAGAGAGCGACTCTTGGCCCTGGAGAACATCTGGGGCTCAAAGTTTTGGAAAGAAACCCTTCAGGTCCCTTTAGAAAGGCTCTTTCTGCAGTGGGAACAGGAGTGCACCCACACTTAAAAAGTACCCATTGACCAGAGTACCCATTTTGCAGTACCCATCGACCAGAGGCACCAGCTTAGAGCTTCATGTCTCAGAGAGACCAATGTGGGGCTCAAAATATCCCGCAAGTAGCCTCATGAAATCATCCAGTGGGACTCGTGGGATCAGAATATGCTTTGTATCTCTTTTCTGTTCTTTTTGTCTGTTTTTTGTTTTTAGTGCAAACGAGTGTCTGGATTCTGGTATCTGAAACTAGTGATGAGGGAAGGGGGGCTGGGAAAGGCAGGGGCTAAGGATGCTTACAGAGGCGCCAAGACAAATCTGGTTCCCACATCAAGTGCTGCCTGTGAAGTTTTCACAGTGATTTTAAAGGCACAGAGTGGAGAGGTTCACAGGTGAATAGGCTTTTCTAACAGTCGTGTGAGGGGAAGCCATCTCGTAAACACAGAATGGCGGCTGTTTAATCTCCCAGACAAGGGCCCCCTTCACTGACTCTCAGTCTACACACCCTGGGGGCTCTGACCCACCCACATCCAATAATGGGACCTCTCGTTCCCTGGAGGGGCAAGAGACAAAGAAAAGGTGGGTGGAGGGAGGTGTGCCCAACCACAGGCATAAGTATATTTATCTCCTGCAAGAATATTTCCTTTCTGACTCATTCAGGATGCCTTGAGATGAAGAGATACATTATTCATTCAACATAATTACCTGAATGATTTTAATTGCAAATCATTAAGGAGAGATAACCTTGTATTTTCTCAGAAAAGGAAGCACTTAAGAAATCAAGTTGTTCCTTTCTCTGATCTCTTGGCTTTATGGACTCATGTTAGGAGTGTCCTTTGGATGAAGCCGTGGAAGCTCTGAGATAGAAAGTTAAATTATAGAACCAACAAAATCAAATTTCTTTGGCTCACACATATTCCCTGTTCTGAGATCAAAAGGCCACTGCCAAGCTCCCCAAGCCATTATTTCCAAGAGCCTCATGTGGCTTCAGTCATCAACCCACGATTCCTCCTAATCTATACTCAACTACTTGTTGAGTCTGATCAAGGCCTTTTGCATCCGTCACTGTCCACTATCTTTGCTGTCTGATTGTTTTGTGATTCCATAGCTACCATGATGCCTCAAGGCAACCTTCTCAATACTATTGCTACTGTGGTATAACTCCTGTCTCAGGAGCTCAGAAAGTGTCCAAACTCAGACTCTAGGCTACATCTCAGGCTTCCAAACAGATCAAGGTGATTGGATTGAGGTTCAAGTCTGGACCCCACTTTCATATGTATTGGTTGTACACTGAAGCTATTTTAATTCATTTTAGTTGCAAAACAGAACCAAGCAAAGCCATGGGACTATAATCTACATATGCAAAATATGGATAACTTATAATAGGAGAACTGGATGAGCCAAAATTGACAATCACTTAACACCGCAATTTTATTTTCCTTAGATCAGATTTTTGTTTCTAGTTGGTATTAACTAAAGTATGTATTCTCTGTTAATCCATATTAATTAATAACATAATGTTTTATTGCCAGTCAAATAACATACCATTCTAATCAAAAATGTATTGCATATAGTTTATCTATGATATTATATTAGTGGCAACTAATATTAGTTGTACAACATAGTGATTCAATATTTTTATAGATTATACTCCGTTTAAAGCTATTATAAAATATTGGTATATTCCCTGTGCTGTACAGTATACCCTTGTAGCTTATTTATTTTATATTTTGTACTTCTTAATCTCCTACCCTTATCTTATCCTTCCTTCTTTACCTCTCCCTTCTGTTAACTATGTGTGTGTTCTCTGTCTGTGAATCTGTTTCTATTTTGTTATATTCACATTTCATTTGTTTAGATTCCACATATGATTGATACCATACAATATTAGTCTTTCTCTGACTTATTTCATTAAACATAATACCCTCCAGGTCTACCTATATTGTTGCAAATGGCAAAATTTCACTCTTTTTTATGGCTGACTCAATATGCCAGCAAATTTGGAAAACTCAGCAGTGGCCATGTTATAGCCACACACTCCGGGAAACAAACTCACTCAGAAGGACAATGCAGATAGTGGAGTGCAGTTTATTACACCGGCGGGCCCAAGGTAGATTCTCCTCTTAGCCAAGGACCCCGACCAGCATTTGGGAAAATCTTTTATATCCCATGTGTACATGACTGACCCCACCATCCCAAATTCCTTGAGACTTAGAAAGAAAGGGTAAATACAATCACAATAACCCCATCATTCATGTGTTATGTGTTCAAACAGTTAATAATCAATAATCCCGAGGTTACATTCCAACCAGTTAATAACCGACAAGTCTGTGGTTACATTCCGATACATACAGAAAAAAATTTATGACCTGTCTGGAGGCAAAGGTGATTAGAGTATGTTTTCTCTTAGGCGGTGAGTAACCTGGATATGATCTTCAAAGTTCCCCTGTCCAGAGGGTGTCTTATCCATCTGTTGTCGTTTCCATAGGCACTAAACACAGAGGTCAGAGTCCATTGGAGAGGTGGCCGAGCACGATCAACATGAACAGGCCTCAGATGGAGCCCAGACCCTATGAATTCCTTCTTCAGCCACAGGACTGGAAAAGGTCAGTTTTCATTCCAATCCCAAAGAAAGGCAATCCCAAAGAATGCTCAAACTACCACACAATTGCACTGATTTCACACGTAAAGTAATGCTAAAAATTCTCCAAACCAGGCTTCAGCAATATGTGAACCGTGAACTTCCAGATGTTCAAGCTGGTTTTAGAAAAGGCAGAGGAACCAGAGATCAAATTGCCAACATCTGCTGGATCATCGAAAAAGCAAGAGAGTTCCAGAAAAGCATCTATTTCTGCTTTATTGACGATGCCAAAGCCTTTGACTGTATGGATCACAATAAATTGTGGAAAATTCTGAAAGAGATGGGAATACCAGACCACCTGACCTGCCTCTTGAGAAATCTGTATGCAGGTCAGGAAGCAACAGTTAGAACTGGATGTAGAACAACAGACTGCTTCCAAAAAAGAAAAAGTAGTACGTCAAGGCTGTATATTGTCACCCTGCTTATTTAACTTATATGCATAGTACATCATGAGAAACACTGGGCTGGAAGAAGCACAAGCTGGAGTCAAGATTGCCAGGAGAAATATCAATAACCTCAGATATGCAGATGACACCACCCTTATGGCAGAAAGTGAAGAGGAACTAAAAAGCCTCTTGATGAAAGTGAAAGAGGAGAGTGAAAAAGTTGGCTTAAAGTTCAACATTCAGAAAACGAAGATCACGGCATCTGGTCCCATCACTTCATGGGAAATAGATGGGGAAACAGTGGAAACAGTGTCAGACTTAATTTTTTTGGACTTCAAAATCACAGCAGATGGTGATTGCAGCCATGAAATTAGAAGACGCCTACTCCTTGGAAAGAAAGTTATGACCAACCTAGATAGCATATTTAAAAGCAGAGACATTACTTTGCCAACAAAGGTATGGCTAGTCAAGGCTATGGTTTTTCCAGTGGTCATGTACGGATGTGAGAGTGGGACCATAAAGAAAGCTGAGCACTGAAGAATTGATGCTTTTGAACTATGGTGTTGGAAAAGACTCTTGAGAGTCCCTTGGACTGCAAGGAGATCTAACCAGTCCATCCTAAAGGAGATCAGTCCTGGGTGTTCATTGGAAGGACTGATGCTGAAGCTGAAACTCCAATACTTTGGCCACCTGATGTGAAGAGCTGACCCATTTGAAAAGACCCTGATGCTGGGAGGGATTGGGGGCAGGAGGAGAAGGGGATGACAGAGGATGAGATGGCTGGATGGCATCACTGACTTGATGGACATGAATTTGAGTAAACTCTGGGAGTTGGTGATGGACAGGGAGGCCTGGCATGCTGCGATTCATGGGGTCACAGAGAGTCAGACACGACTAAGCAACTGAACTGAGCTGAACTATTGTATTTAATATGTAAACCACATCTTCTTTATCATTCACCTGTTGATGGACACTTAGGTTGCTGCCATACCTTGGCAACTGTAAATAATGCTGCTATGAGTATTGGGGAACATATATCTTTTCAAGTTAGTGTTTTTTTCTTCAGAAATATACCTAGCAGTGGAATTTCTGGGTCATATGATGGATCTGTTTTTAGCTTTTTGAGGAATGTCCATACTGTCTTCCACAGTGGCTGCACCAATTTACATTTCTACCAGTAGTGTATTACAGTTCCCTTTCCTCCAGCTCCTTCAACATTTGTTACTTGTGTTCTTTTGATGATAGCCAGTCTGACAGGTGTTGAGGTCATATTGCATTAGAGTTTAGATCTATATTTTTTTGATGATTAGCAATGTTCAGTATCTTGTCAAGTGCCTTTGGGTCATCTGTATATATTATTTGGGAAAATGTCTATTCATCTTCTGCACATTTTTTTTTAATGTAAGAAAATGTTAGATTCAATGTTTTAATTCTGGTTTATATGCATTGCACAAAGAGTAGGTGACAATGTTCAAATGTCAACTACCAACTTCCCTGAATTACAGTTTGTTTGTTTGTTTGTTTTCCTAACACATGCCATGGAAAATAATGGAGTGAGTTCTAACTTGGATAAAAGAAAGAAATATTTTCTACACAGCTGATTATAATCTTGCAGCATCTCTCTTGTCAAAGGCATTGATTTGTTTACAATATCCTTCTTTCATTTCTTCTCTAGTGCATGCTCATAAGTGAACCAAATTTCCTACATTTTTACTTCATAAGACAGTAAATCTTATCATGAGGTTTGCAGTTTGTTCTTACCAAAGAGAGTATATGAATCTAAGACTTTGCCCAAACATCAAGCATGTAAACTATACCCACACTGTCAACTTTTTTTTTTCAAATTAAATAGCTTTTATTTATTTTTTTATTTTAATTTTAGGTTTTATTTTTATTTAAAAAAATTTTTTTTACATTTATTTTTATTAGTTGGAGGTTAATTACTTTACAATATTGTAGTGGTTTTTGTCATACATTGACATGAATCAGCCATGGATTTACATGTATGCCCCATCCCAATCGCCCCTCCCACCTCCCTCCCCACCCGCTCCCTCTGGGTCTTCCCAGTGCACCAGGCCCGAGCACTTGTCTCATGCATCCAACCTGGGCTGGTGATCTGTTTCACCCTAGGTAATATACATGTTTCGATGCTGTTCTCTCGAAACATCCCACCCTTGCCTTCTCCCACAGAGTCCAAAAGTCTGTTCTGTACATCTGTGTCTCTTTTTCTATTTTGCATATAGGGTTATCATTACCATCTTTCTAAATTCCATATATATGTATTAGTATACTGTATTGGTCTTTATCTTTCTGGCTTGCTTCACTCTGTATAATGGGCTCCAGTTTCATCCATCTCATTAGAACTGAATCAAACGAATTCTTTTTAATGGCTGAGTAATATTCCATGGTGTATATGTACCACAACTTCCTTATCCATTCATCTGCTGATGGGCATCTAAGTTGCTTCCATGTCCTGGCTATTATAAACAGTGCTGCGATGAACATTGGGGTGCACGTGTCTCTTTCAGATCTGGTTTCCTCGGTGTGTATGCCCAGAAGTGGGATTGCTGGGTCATATGGCAGTTCTATTTCCAGCTTTTTAAGAAATCTCCACACTGTTTTCCATAGTGGCTGTACTAATTTGCATTCCCACCAACAGTGTAAGAGGGTTCCCTTTTCTCCACACCCTCTCCAGCATTTATTGCTTGTAGACTTTTGGATAGCAGCCATTCTGACTGGCATGTAATGGTACCTCATTGTGGTTTTGATTTGCATTTCTCTGATAATGAGTGATGTTGAGCATCTTTTCATGTGTTTTTTAGCCATCTGTATGTCTTCCTTGGAGAAGTGTCTGTTTAGTTCTTTGGCCCATTTTTTGATTGGGTCATTTATTTTTCTGGAGTTGAGCTGCAGGAGTTGCTTGTATATTTTTGAGATTAATCCTTTGTCTGTTGCTTCGTTTGCTATTATTTTCTCCCAATCTGAGGGCTGTCTTTTCACCTTGCTGTGGTTTCCTTTGTTGTGCAGAAGCTTTTAATTTTAATTAGGTCCCATTTGTTTATTTTTGCTTTTATTTCCAATATTCTGGGAGGTGGGTCATAGAGGATCCTGCTCTGATTTATGTCAGATAGTGTTTTGCCTATGTTCTCCTCTAGGAGTTTTATAGTTTCTGGTCTTACATTTAGATCTTTAACCCATTTTGAGTTTATTTTTGTGTATGGTGTTAGAAAGTGTTCTAGTTTCATTCTTTTACAAGTGGTTGACCAGTTTTCCCAGCACCACTTGTTAAAGAGGTTGTCTTTTTTCCATTGTATATCCTTGCCTCCTTTGTCGAAGATAAGGTGTCCATAGGTTTGTGGATTTATCTCTGGGCTTTCTATTCTGTTCCATTGATCTATATTTCTGTCTTTGCTGCACATTTTTTAATTGGGTTTTTTTTTTATATTGCATTGAATGAGCTGTTTATATATTTTAGATATTAATCTCTTATCAATCATACCATTTACAAATAGTTTCCTCCATTCAGTAGGTTGTCTTTTGTTTGGTTAATGGTTTCCTTTGCTATGCAAAACTTTTAATTAGGTTCTGTTTATTTTTGCTTTTGTTTTCTTTGCCTTAGGAGACAGATCCAAAAAATATTGCTTCAGTTTAGTCAAAGAGCATTCTATGATTTCTCCTAGGAGTTTTATGGTTTCCAATGTTACATTTAAATCTTTAATCCATTTTCTATTTACTTTTGAATATGCTGTTAGGGACTGTTCTAATTTTATCCTTTTACATGTAGTTGTCCAGTTTTCCCAGCACCACTTACTGAAGAGACTGTCTTTTCTCTATTGTATATTCTTGCTTCATTTGTCACAGATTAATTGACCATAAGTGCATGGGCTTATTTCTAGGCTCTCGATTCTGTTGAGTTGAGCTATGTGTCTGTTTTTCTGCCAGTGTCATACTATTTTGATTACTGTAGCTTTATAGTAGTCTGAAGTTAGGGCGTGTGATATCTCCAGCTTTGTTTTTCATTTTTGTTTTTTTCCCACAAGATTGCTTCGAGGGAAAAAAAAAGTAATCAGGGTCTTTTGTGGTTCCATATGAATTTAAAGATAATTTGTTCTAGTTCTGTGAAAGATGCCATGGGTATTTTGATAGAGATTGCATTAAATCAGTGAGTTGCTTTGGACACTATGGACATTTTACAGATATTAATTCTTCTAACCTATGAATACAGGAAATTTTTCCATTTTTTTGTATCATCTTCAATTTTCTTCATCAGTGTTTTACAGTTTCAGAGTATAGTCTTTCAACTTCTTGGTTAAGTTTATTCTAAGGTGTTTTATTCTTCTTGATGAGATTTTAAATGGGATTGTTTTCTTGCTTTCTCTTTCTAATAACTTATTAAGAGTGTATAGAAAAGAGCATGTGTGAGTGTGTGCTCAGTTGCTCAGCGATGTCCGACTCTCATGAGCCTCTGGACTGTAGCCCACCAGGCTCTTCTGTCCATGGGATTTTTTTTTTAGGAAAGAATACTGGAGTGGTTTGCCATTTTCTTCTCCAGGGGATCTTCTCAACCAGGGATCAAACCCACATCTCCTGCGTTGGCAGGCAGATTCTTTACCACTGAGCCACCTGGGGAGCCCAGAAAAGTAAAAGATTTATGTATATTAAACTCGTATTATGCAACTTCAATGAATTCATTGATTAATTCTAATTAGTTTTTTAGTGGAAACTTTAGAGTTTTCTACATATAGTATCATGTCATCTGCAAATAGTGACAGTCTTACTTCTTCCTTTCCACTATTATTAGTGGTTAAGTAGGTGAGTTTGAAATTTCTAGTTAACAAACTTGAAGTGCATTTTTTTTCTTTCAAATTGGCTTATGTGAGTCATCAAAGACCAAACACTTTCAAAAGTTCATCGGTATTTTGGAATACTGTTTCCAGTAGATACCTAGAAGTACAGATTTCAATATTATAGCAAATGTTGGATTATCTGGTATTCTATCATACAGGAAACAACTACTCCTGCGTATCAAGAGACTATAAGATGAATGAAATTGAAAATGCAAGTACTTTAACCTTTAGTAATTTCTAATTCAGTGGCTTCAGATCTTTCAGTAACTTCTGAATCATCAGTGAGGAGGTCAGGTTTAACTGAGTTACTTCGCTCCCTTGTGTGCATGGGTTCTAGGTTGCTCCAGTCAAGTCCACCTCTTGGTGACCCTACAAACTCTAACCTGCCAGGCTCCTCTGTCTATGGGATTCTCCAGGCAAGAATAGTGGAGTGGGTTGCCATGTTTTCCTCCAGGGGATCTTTCTGACCCAGGGATCAAACCCTCTTGTGTCTCCTGCCTTGGCAGGCAGATTCTTTCCTACTAGCACCACCTGGGAAGCCCAGAAATCGACAATTTATGTATATTACACACTATAACTGGGGAGTAAATGATCTATTTGAATCACATAGTCACTGCCCATAAAACACAATGTAGGCTTTTCTGTGGTCTACTTATCTAATCTCAAATGTGTTTTTGAACTGCTTATGGGTACACTATGAATAAGAAGATCTCTTTGCTGACTCTTGCTTTCTGCTTAGGAGTCAGTTTATGAAATCCAGGCTGTCAGTAACAGTAACCAGAGGCCCCTGGACAAGCAGAAAACTAAAATGCTTGCCTGCCAAAGTGGTTATGGAACAACTTAAGATTGATTTGTTTGGAGTCGTCAATGACAGTTCTGATCTTTTTACCTCCTGGGAGTAACAACAGTAACAGGAGGATGCTCTTACATCCCACCCTCCCGCAACTGTCACAAACACACACACACACAAACCCTCAAAAGCCCTCCCAGCCTTGCGGAAATCTAAGAAGAGACTTCAAATTATGACAGTCATCATACTTCTGTGTTCGTCATATTTGAGCCTATTTTAAAAGCCAAAACTTGAGAGCATTATTTATGTCTATAGTGCCATTCACAGAAGGAGAGTGGGAGGCTCACCCTGGCCTCTGTGCTCATAGCTGTGGGCCCTGCATAGTGGGTGGTGGGAGAGA
This sequence comes from Odocoileus virginianus, assembly GCF_023699985.2. Taxonomy (NCBI): domain Eukaryota; kingdom Metazoa; phylum Chordata; class Mammalia; order Artiodactyla; family Cervidae; genus Odocoileus; species Odocoileus virginianus. The sequence continues at coordinate 56,110,183 of NC_069684.1, read as the reverse complement.
CTTTCTGTACAATGCTACTACAGGAAGTCAGTATGCTAATAGGATACATTGGAATTAAACCCTTATAGAGAAATAACCCAACTAACAAAAAAAGTAAACTAGTATGAATAAAGATGACTAACATAAAGAATGGTGACAGGGCGTCTGTGAGCTGTGTGGCTAGCCCGGCATCAAGAGACAAACTTGTCTCCACTTGTTTGCCAGCATTCATTCCTGATGTTCTTGGAAATGTGTGTTTAGCTTAATAAGACAGCTAACTGTATGATTGCTCCATAAGGTCAGAACTAAGGATTTTCTGATCCTTCTAAAATATAAGCCCCACAAGAGCAGAGACCTTTGTTTTTTTTATGTGTTGGTTTATCTCCAGTAGGTTTCCCTGGTGGCTCAGTAGTAAAGAACCTGCCTGCCAATGCAGGAGATGCAGGTTCGATCCCTGGATCAGGAAGATCCCTGGAGAAGGGAATGGAAATCCACTCAAGTATTCTTGCCTGGGAAATCCCATGGACAGAGGAGTCTGGCAGGCTGCAGTCCATGGGGTTGCAAAGAGTCAGACACAACTTAGTGACTAAACAACACAACTCCAATAACTAACTCCAAATAACTAACCGAATAACCAAATGACTAACCAAACAACTCCAAATAACTAACCAAAACTCAAAAACTGCTTTGTAGCTTTCAAAGGAATTTTGTTCTTTGGCAAAATACCTGAGATAAATTGCCAACACCATGAGCTTTTGTTCTTTACTTTTCAATATTAAAAGAGAGAGTGGATTATTTATTGTTCCTTTTTGTAATCAGAAAATGCTTTTGGGGGAAAAAAAATCTGCAAGCTCTTGGTCAGCATGACATCCTGAAAATGAAGCAGTTAACCTTTTTCCTCTCTTGATTGTTAGTGGAACAACTTAGACCTTAATCAATGTGCTTGTCAAATGCAACTGTTTTTCATGAAACATGGGGTTACAAAGTTCTCATTCTCTAAATTAAACCAAGCTGAAAAGAAGTTTTTGGGTCAAAGAACACGTGCTTCTTATCATGGCATGAACACATCATGGCATTCTGTTGAGGAAAAGAGGAGTTGTTAAGAAAAGGGATTTGGCCATTTAATATTATGGCTCAAATGTTCTAAAATTTACAATACAGCCAGCTAAAGGACTATTTTGACTTTGTTCCTTTGCCCTGGCTATGGGTGTGAAAAGAAAGAATTCTGGAAACACCTGTACCTTTTCTCCTGTGTTAGAAACACTTATTGATTCCAAAGGGAATATGTGAGGAAGGATCCTGCAGATGCCTCAGTCTTACCATCTACAGGCTTCTAGTGTTTTCTTTGGGCTCAAAGTGTACCAGGTCCAGCCAGGTTGTAAGGGAGGGTACATGTCCTCAACACTTGTTCCTTACATTGCAACCTGTATTCAGAAGTTTCTTTTAAAAACTCTTTGCAAGTGTGGATGCTGCCACCATGACTGTTGAATTGCTGGATAATCCTGTGAAAACCTGTATTATGACTTATGTAAACACAATACCCATAGATATATGGCAGGAGGAATGGTAATGACAAATAAGAATGATCCCAAGTGGAAAAGAGGTTATTTCCTTTATAGAAGAAAACCAAGATTTATTTCACTAACACTTGGACCTATCCTACATCAAATGAAATTAGGTTCAACAACTTTTGTCTGCTGCTTCATGATTTAGACAGAGATTCATCATGATGTCAGTGGTGTCATCCCAGACTGATTGGTGAGGAAAGCTCAGAGACATCACCCTAAGATCTGAAACACTTTTGCACTCTAGTCCGAAAATTTCCAGACTATCTCAGAACAGTATAGAGATTCCTTAAAAAAAGAAACTAAACACAGAGTTACCATATGACCCTGCAATCCCACTCCTGGGCATATCCAGAGGAAAACATTATCCAAGGCATGCATGAACCCTAATATTCATTGCAGCTCTGTTTACAATAGCCAAGACATGGAAGTAACCTGAATGTCCATCAACAGATGAATGGATAAAGAAGACGTGGTACATATATATATATATATATGAATATTATTCAGCCATTAAAAAGAATAAAATAATGTCATTTGCCTCAACATGGATGGAGCTGGAGTGTGTCACACTGAGTGAAGTCAGAGAAGGAGAAATATCGTATGACATCACTTACATGTGGAATCTAAAAATAAGTGATACGAATGAATTCACTTACAAAACGGAAGCAGACTCATAGACTTAGAGAAAGAGCTTGTGGTTGCCAGGGGGAAGGATGGGAGCAAGGGATAGTTAGGGAGTTTGGGAAGGACATGTATACATCGCTAGATGTAAAATGAGTAACCATAAAGGTTCTACTGTACAGCACAGGGAACCCTGCCCAATATCACGTGGCAGTCTGGATGGAAGGGGAGTTGGGGAGAATGGACACATGTATATATATGGCTGAGTCCCTGTGCCATTCAACTGGAAACTATCAGCTCTACTCCTATACAAAATAAAAGTTTAGAATAAAAAAAAAATCTCCAGAATATCTGAAAATGCACTATGAAGCCCAAAAAATAATTTTAGAAAGAACTGGAAAATCTGGTCCAAAGTCAGAACAGATCTGCAAAGGCTGTTAACCCATTTTACTTTTTAAGTTAACGGAAGATGTCGGGTATGTATTATGAATGTGTTACTGTATAAATATAAGTCTACACCACACAAACATCAGGGCCTGAAGCATCCTGGCTCCTAGGGTGGCTTCATGTGAACTGGCAACTCTAAGCCAGAACTGCTTTTCTCTTTGAAGGTGATACTGCTCAGGACTAAAACCACTGCATAAACAAACTGACGGTTTGAAAAGAAACACCCCAGTTTTCATTCCATTTGGAGCTAAGTTTAGATCCTAATTCATCTTGTAACAGAATTAAATTTTTTAAAAAGATGTTTCTGATTTAAGCATTAGTGTTTCTGTATACAACAGAGGCAGCCCAACCTGTGTCAAGCTCAAGTACTTTCTTCTACAGCAGAGAGTGAAAGCTGTCACCCTATACAAACAACAAAGGCCAGGAAGGTTGGAGAGTTCTGGTGGGGAGGGTCCTTTTGCTATCTTCTTTTCTATCACAGTTAAATGCAGAGGTGTCGGAGGTTTGGTGGATTATCTCCAACTCCTGTCTAAGCCAACAGCCCCCAATTAGAAGACATCCCTTCATCCTTGTTGACATGTTTCTTAGATGCCCAACAATGAAAGTATTCAAAACTCAAACAAATGTTTCATATGTCGACTGCTTCTCAAACTTCAAAGCACACCGAGGCTGCCTGGTCTTATTTAGTAGAGATTCTGACTTGTAGATCTGGAACAGGGTCTGAGATCCTATGTTTCTAAGAAACTCTTGGGCAGTGCTGCTGGTCCTCAGGCCATACTTTGAGATGTAGAGATCCAGCACACCAATTTGACATCGAAAAAGGAGATTCTGAGGCTAAATCCTGGCTTTGGGGGAAAGAGTGACACCATCTACGAGGGAACTTTGGTGGTGGTGGCTACAATAATGCCAGTGTTTTACCACCCCAAGGCAATCAAAACAAAGTCTCACCACTCTATTTTTGGGGATAGCAAGTCCTAGAATTTATGTGTTCCTTTACTTCCAAAAGAACTTAGAATTCCTACATATTGATGAGATAATAAGGTGGTATAATTATGCAGAATTTTTTACAGATGGAGGAAGTTCCAATAGAAAGGTTAAGTATGGTAGGGAAGGTCAAGTAGAAAATCAAGAATACACCTTAGCTTTTCTGTCTCCTAAAATATTTCTATGATTACATTAGCCTGCAATCATTTTGGATATCAAATATATGTGAAATTGAAGCAGAAAATAAGTTGAGTTACATTCTTTAAAATCTTATATAAAAATTCATACTTTGTTGCAAAAAATAAATTAGGGAGAAATGATTCACATTTAAAAAGCAATGTTCATAGTAATTTCAGTAAATATATTTTAGAATAAATTAGTCTTGTAAAATCATATGCACATTTTTATGGAGCATATTATTCCATGTATATCCTTTGGGGTATACCTAATAATAATGTTGCTGAAAACTGGATAGATATGTTATTGAAATGAAGGGAGAACTGAAATGGAACTTGATTTGTGTTCCTGCACTACCATTATATAATTGCATGAACTTGGGCAAGGTATTCTGTGTGTGTGTATGTGTGTGTGCACACGCACATGTGTACCTGCATGCATGCACATCCATGCATATGAAGAATAATATTATTTTTGCTGTATATATTACTGGGTTATATTGAGAATAAAATAAGATGATGCAAAAGGGTCTATAAACTGAAAATACCTGTACAAATATTGTCATTATTTTGCAATTACAATCTTTTCATACATTCACCCACGTACTATAGCATGACATATTTAACAATTTGTTTTGTGTGATTTGGTGGTGGGAGCGCTTAAGATCATTACAGTAATGCTGTCAGGTTCTGGAATTGTTGACAATTGGTCATTAATTTCAAAATGTGTGTGTGTTTATGTGTGTATGTGAGAGAGAGTAAGCGGAAGAGAATGAGAGAGACAGAGAGAGCAGCATTACTGAGAGAGATTCTTTTGACAAAAGTGAAGCTCATGGCGCTATCCAATGCTTGTTCATCAATAAAAACCAAAGCAGAAACAAGAAGAAATAAAAGTCAGTTAGCCACTAGGTTGAGACTATCCAAAGAAACAGAGTAAGTAAATAGGCAACTGTCATTAATGTGACCAGTCAAATAGGAAATACTATTAGAAAGCCAAACAATTCGTGGAAAAATTCCTAGTGTTTTAACTACTAAACATCACAAGTTGACAAGCAAATTAAAAATACCAATGTTACACCTCAGAAATTAATTTCTAAAGTTAATCCAAATGCATCTCAAGAGTATCATTAAATTGAATCAACTGATCTATAGGGTTTTCTTGGAATATAATTGCTTTACGATGTTGTGTTTGTTTCTGCTGGGAAATGGATAGTTAGCAGGAAGCTCCTGGATAGCACAGGGAGTTCAGTTCAGTGCTTCGTGATCTACAGATTTTAAATAAAATAATAAACTCGTTGATCTATAGATTTAAAGGACTTCCCATTGACTCAGCAGTAAAGAATCCACCTGCAATGCAGGAGCTGCAGGAGGCATGAGTTCAACCCCTGGGTTAGGAAGATCCCCTGGAGAAGGAAATGGCAACTCATTCCAGTATTCTTGCCTGGGAAATCCCATGGACAGAGGAGTCTGGCGGGTTCCAGTCCATAGGATCGCAAAAGAGCTGGACATGACTGAAGAGACTTAGCTCACAGACTTAGCACATAGATTTTAAAAAATAGTTGCAAGCTACTTCTCATTGCCATGACTACGGTAAAGACTGCAAAGCAGTTTTTTGCACAATTTATGAATTTAGGAATTTATGAATCCCTGAAAGTCTTCTCCCTTCAACCACTATGGTGTGTAGATTCAGAATTGCCCTGGAGCCTGGTGAGTTACAGCTCAAGGGGGCCACAAAGAGTTGGACACTACTGAGTGAGCACAGTGTGTGCACACCACACACACACTCACACACACCCACTTCCAAATTATCACTGTGCCTGAAACCAAGTCTCAGCGAGGTTTCAGAGTAGGCTAAGCTTATTGTCAGTTGTCAGCTTCTCCCTTGTAATCATCTTTCTGTCTCTCCACACATCCCAGGTGTTCAGTCTACTGTACTTAAACTTCTCCTGGTTATCAGAACAAAATGAAAATGCTACCCCAAAGTGTCAGATATCTCATAGGATTTTGAGTAGTCACTTTTCTCAAGAGCATCTGTCCTTTAGTAAGAAGCAACTGAACCCCCCGCAAACAGAACTTACATAGCTTCCCATGTTTGTTTCTCTGGCACAGAGCAGGAGGTGAATAGTGATGATGACCAAAGGCTGATCTGAAAGCAGGGCTAAAGCACTGAAGTTTGAGAAAAGACTCAGTCTTCTTCCCCCAGATTAATTCTCTCTGGAGGTCCAAATTTTTCAGACTTTTTTTTTGTTTCTATATCTGAAATCAATCCAGTACAGATATATTGATGTTAACAAGTATGCTCTTCTAAAGGCAAACATTACAACAAAAGTTGTGTCTCACTCACTTAGCATGGATTGTGATAACTGGATGTTTTCCTCCTTATTTTGACTATACCAAAATGTATGATGAATTTTAAGTAAGGAGTTTGGGGCCTGGAGATATAGGGTAAAGCTACCCTAAGGAGGCTGATATAAAGCTAAGCTAAGGAGGCTGGATATAAAGGGATACACAATCACAGCAAGTCTCAGAAACGAATAAGCAAGATGGATACAGATGTCTGGACCTGAGTAGGTATAGACTAGGGGGGTCTATATCTCCAGTATAAAGGTGCATCCATAAATCTAATGTCAGAGCAGTGTTAGATGTCAGAATTAGGTGAGGACATACTAATGAGTTCTGTTTTGAGAGTGCATTTGTAATTTCCATTTTGTTTGTAAGTTCAACAAGCTCAGCCTAGGTACACAATTAACACAGTTGGCTGTATAGTACTACCCTGTAATAGGTTTATAATACTTTTCACACACACACACACAACAAATCAACATTTTTAATCTTACAGTACAGTACCTTGAAAAGTCCAGTAGTACAATACAATAGCTGGCATACAGGGGCTGGCATCAAGTGAACAGGCAAGAAGAGTTGCTCACTGGAGGAGGGGGAGGAGGCGGGAGATGGTAGAGCGCAGGATCGTCAGCAATAGGAGACAGAGGGCAAGCTGCAGTTTCACTCACTCCTGATGTTGATGGCACAGGTTCTGGTTCCTAGCTGGATTCGGTTCTATCTACCCTCTTGAAAAGGATCCAATGGTGTCTGAGAAGGAGCTCTTTTTATCTCATGATAGATGACACAGCCGCATAGTAGCATCCAGAACAGCGGCTGCAACCTGCATGTCCCAGTCCACATTTCGGTCCTGTGCCTCCTCAAACAGATAAAACCCCCTTGCTGGTTCCTACGCTGTGAACCTCCTCAGCTTTTCAGTTCCTTCTTTTTCCCTTCTGTCTCTTTGTCCTTTCTCTGGGCATGTTCACATCTTTGAATCTTCACACGTTGAAGGTCCGTATGCAGATGACTTGCTCCATAGGTAAGATTCACAGGAGTATGAAGTGTCTGGTGGATACTAGGTTGAGATTCTCTGTGTGTTAGCATTTTGTGAAGGACGAAGTCAACTTAAGATTATAGTAAGTGGTAACTATGCCATTCTGGGAGTTAGGACAGTATAAATTTAGAGATCATGCAACAGAGAATTGAAACCTAGACAGAGAGTTTAGGCCATATGAGTTAAAAAAAAAAAAAAAAAAAAGCTCCAAGAAAGAAAGCCCCTTATCTGAGTAAATATTCTCTATTACCTATAATTTGCCTTAACTATTTTCACAGCCAAACAGAAGCTTTCCAGAGATGTCCCGTGGCTAGAATCCCATGGCAAAGCCAAGGGAATCCCTAGAGTTCTCTCCATAAAACTTGTCATGGTTCCAGTTCACTGAGTCACAAGTGGGAAGAATCAAGTCAGAAATTCTTTTTTTTTTTTAATACATCTTTTTTTTCTGATATGGATCTTTTTTAAAGTCTTTATTGAATTTGTTACAGTATTGCTTCTGTTTTATGTTTTTGTTATTGGCCCTGAGGCATATGGGATTTTAGCTCTCTGACCAGGGATTGAACCCATACCCCCTGCATTGTAAGGCAAAGTCTTAACCACTGGACCGCCCAGGAAGTCCCATGGCCAGAAATTCTGATATATGTAGGGGAAGCATGTGAATTTCTGGTGGAGATAATATCTGTCAACTTATCTGGGGGAAAATGCCACTCAGTTTTTCAGTTGTTCTTAGAGGAGAAACAATCAGCATGGATTTAACAGTGTTTAAGTAAGAATCAGTCACTAGAGCTTTCATTTAATAAAGAGAAGGGTGGTGTGGCAGTTTAGTTGCTAAGTCACGTCTGATTCTCGTGATCCCATGGACTGTAACCCTCCAGGCTCCTCTGTCCACGGGATTTTCCAGGTTTGAATACTGGAGTGGGTTGCCATTCCCTTCTCCAGAGGATCTTCCCCATGGGATTCTCTTTTCAACTGCCTCTGCCATTGGTAACTAGCAACACCAATAACTTAAAGTATTCCCGAAGTTAATGACTTTATATAAATTAAGTTATGGCTTTGAGCCTGCCTGTTTCTTCTTAGGCAAAACCCAAAGGAAAATAGTGCTTGAAACATCCCAAACTCTTCTTTGACATTCTTCATGATCTTGGTTAAATCACTGAACAGTTTTGGATTCCAACCTTCCTTCCTAGAGAAATGATCCTCAGCTCTCTCTTTGTGTAAACTCTAGTGGTTTGTGAGAAGCCATCTCAGTTGTTTTAGTTTGAAAATATGGTACTAATGAGTGAAAGGCCACATAGTTAATCTCTGGGTGGGCTATTTTACTTTGCTCAGTTACATGACCACACACTTTATCTTAACCAAGGACTTGGACCTAATAAAATATCAATTTGATTCAAGTTTATTTCAGAAACTATTTTGAAGCTCTAGCTTAATTCTGGTTCAGTGGCTTTCAAAAATATAGGGTTGGTTTCTGTTCAGAAGTTCTCACTGGATTTTAAAACAAAACAAAACAAAATTGTTGGCGTTACTTCTCTGTGAGGATGCTCAGCTCAGCTTGGGGTTCATTTAAGCAGAAGTTCATTCCAACTTTGCGTATAAATTGAGTTTATAGCTGGAAATGGTTCAGTTCTCAGCTTCTAATCTTCAATCAGACATCTCCCAAATAATCACTTTCAGAGGAACAAGGTAGGTGAGACTGGAAAGATGTCAATGCTTTTCTTTAACCTGTACTGTAAAGATAAATCCTACTGAAAGTGGAAAAATCACATCATGTTATACAATCCGGATTCCTGAGGATTCGGTCATAAAAGTTCAGTCACACTGTTTCCCACAGTATCTTTAAACGGTTTCAGTGGGAATATGCCTTCCCCTCACTTAGCATAAAAACTTAAGCAGCCTTCTGGTTTCCCGGTCACTCTTAGGAAATAAGAAAAAGGTAAAAACACAATCTCCATTCAGTAGTTAGTTGTGTCTAGTGACAATCCCTGTAATAATCAAAACTTCAAATTTGATTTAAACCTAATTGTTCTACCCAGCCCCTACCCCAGCTGGTCCTGCTGTGGGCGAGATCCTTGTGCAGAAGAGGTCTGTCCCTTTCTCTCTGCCCTTGCTTCTCTTCATTCTGCGTTTGTCCCCTTCCGTGCAGAAGTGGAGAATATCGGTTAGATGTTACCAACAGGGACTGTATAAGATAGTCACCCACTCAGCACCTGGTACATTTTGAAAGCTGACTTTCTCACAGAAATTTTTATGAGCTTCAGAGATCAGGGACCTCTTCTGTTTTGGTGCATTTCTCTGAGTTTCTCATACATATTATGAGTGGTGAAACTCACAAAATACTGTGGTAGAGTAATATAGGCATAAACAAATATAACTGAATGCATCCATATGTATAGAGGTAGAGAGATGGAGTGAAAAAAGGGGATAATCTGACAAAGGCTTTGGAGATAATCAGCCTTGAGCAGCATTTTAGTTGCTAGAGGATGAGAAAGGTCATTCCAGGCAATGAGAACAGCATTAAATAGCCCAAGAGGGAAAGAGATATGACAGACATGTGAGGATGGTTGAGTGACTTTCCTAATGAGGGTAAAACAATGTCTAGCAGGAAATTGGAACCTGAGAGGTAATATTCATTATGAATAATGAGAAGATTTTAACTTGATTCAAGAGAGAATTGTAAAGCCCCATAAGGATTTAAGAAAGAAAATAATTTGATGATTAAAATATTGAAGGAGATAATTTTGAAAATTTTAAAGAAGAAGGGAGATCAGAAAAGAGGGTGTTGTTTGCACCACAGCTGAACAACCAGGTCTGGTTAAATTAGAATTGTCTGGTGAAATCTAGATGGTCTCATATTTTCCAGCTTAAAGAGATAAACAACATTTCCCATTATTTTATTCATAATTTTTAATTTTTTCCTGTTCTCCCATATTCTGTGAATAGACCCTTCCCTAGTAATTGCTGAAGTCAAAAAGGGTGAGGTATTTGACAGTTTCAGTGTATAGATAGTCACATTATTTTTCCAAACAGTGCATGAGCAAAATGTGACTTGATAGCCAAAAAAGTCACATTTGAGTAATATAATTTTTAAAGTCCCAGTAGGAAGTGTTCATTTATAGTCTATAGAAACGAAGAGAGCGTTTCTTTTCACCTTGGGTGACGGCCCCACTTCCCCTCTCGTGAAGAGTGTGATGAGCACGGACATGTAGACATTTCATGGAGGCTTTAAAAGCACTGCACGTAGCCCCTGCTCTCCAACTGTGGTTTATGTGAGTCCATCTGTCCTGCGAGGTGTGACTTCCAATTGCCCAAATGGACCAACTCAAGTGCAAAGAGAACAACTGATTTTCCCAAGTCACACACAAATCAAACACTGGAAATGCAGGGATTCAAATCTAGATCATCTGACTTGACGTTACAGGCTCTTTTTCTCGACACCAAACAGTTGGCATAAACAACTATTCATGTGTTAGTCATTAATCTTATGCTGTCTGCTTCATTTTATTAAATCATTACCCCGCATTATCCTGGGACAATGCGTGACTACACCATTAAGGCAAATTTGTTAATACGGACATGCCATGTTAAGTCATGAGGAGGCTAACTCAATTACCCTTCCTTTGATTGATTTTTGGTAGGCATACAGTGGACTTTTCCTTGTGGTTAGCCTCATGACATGCCATAAGCATTAGCATGCACTATATTAAATATCCAAAAAGGGCTGTAGTCTTTTAAATGTGTATTAATGTATGAAAATATTAAGCTACATTAATATTAATAGTTTAATTCTTATAGTCTCAATCAGGACAACCACCAAATAGATCCTTGAAGTACTCAGGAACTTGGGAAAGAAAGATATAACTAGACAAGGAAACATAATAGGTAGGATATAGGATAGGCCGCTAAAAGTTTTGCTTATGGTCTTAGCAATTCAAACTAAACCAAGATAAAACAACATTCTATTAAGAAGTGCTACTTATCTGATTTTTCTCCTTCTAGGTATCAGAATCTTGATAAGGTTTATTTAAGGAGAGTGAAACTAACAGATTAAATACTATCTATTCTTTACCTCGTGATCATATGAATATTATAAATCAGTTACTGATCATGAAGAGCATATGCATCTTATGAGGCACCATTGCATACAATTCTAGTGACATATAAATTCACTTACATTACTCCAAGCTATACAAATAAAACAATTTCTGCCAATTTTCTCTAACTCTAATCTTCCTCAGGGGTCTCCATCTTATCATCAATAGGGAAAAATAACTGCTATCCAGTCTCATAAAAATTCTCTATCAATAATTTAATTTCAATTATTAATATTTTAATTTAATTTCATCTGAAGCATGTCCTCTCCCATCCTCTGCTCCTCTTGGGGGATGACGTTTGGTATCAGTAGGGAAGCTTCCTGGTGCCCTGTACCCTGGCTGTGGAAAAGGATAGGAAAGACCATAGATTTTGGATTCTCTCACTTTCTGAATGGGGGCTTCCGGGTGGCTCAGTAGCAAAGAATCTGCCTATCAGTGCTGAGACACAGGAGACGTGGGTTAGTGGGTTCGATCCCTGGGTCGGGAAGATTCTATGGAGGAGGAAATGACAACCCACTCCAGTATTCTTGCCTGGAAAATCCCATGGACAGAGGGGCCTGGCGGGCTACAGTCCACGGGCTCGCAGAGCTGGACACAATGAGTGACTGAGCAGGACGATGACAACTTCCTGAGTGACACGGCTACGTTCTGGTTGGTTCTCTGGGCCAGTGATGGCTGAGGTAAAACTGATCCTGCTCAACATGTTGGCACCCACCGCAGCAGGCTGTGGTCCCAGCCACTGAGTCCCCAGCACAAGGCGGTCTCTTCTACCCAGCCCTGGGCTCCTGCTTGTCCCGTGTGCCTCTCAGCACTCTGCTCTCCTTCATGGGAGCAAAGGGGGATTTCTAAAGTTCTTAGATGGTACACATTCCCTAAGAAGCCAGGATACTGTGTGGGGCTTATCCACATAGATACCACCATCTACCAGTCGTGCTATTTTCCCCATGGTGAGGGGGTAGCTCCACAGCTTGAAACCTTCACTTGTTTTACCCTCCTCTCTCTTCTTGATTTCCTCTTTATTAATCTCAGTATAGCTCTGGGCTTCCCTGGTGGCTCAGCAGCAGAGAATCCACCTGCAATGCAGGAGCCACAGGAGGCGTGGGTTCCATCCCTGGGTAGGGAAGAACCCCTGAAAGAGAGCGTGCAACCCATTCCAGCATTCTTACCTGGAGAATCCCCTAGACAGAGGAGCCTGGCAGGTTACAGTACATAGAGTGGTAAGAGGCCCACACGACTGAAGCGACTTAGCACTCACTCACCATGGCCACACTTGAGCAAAAGAAAGAAAAAGCAAAGGTATAAGAATGCTTCACATTCTACTTCTAACTCCTATCTTCCCACAAATCACTTGGGTAGGAAGAGCTGGGCTTTTCACTTTTTCTCTTTGGCACAGATTTTTCTAACATAAAATTTTCCGATTAAATCAGCCAGGCTTTTGATATAAAAATAATCAAAAGATATTTAAGAATCCTCTTCTCTCCTCCCAAGACATCCGGCATGCCAAAGGTCAGCACGGATACCCCAAGGCTAGTGACGATGCTCTCTTTGTTATAGGTGGCAAAGGCGGTGAGGTTAACATGGTTTTATAGGGAAATGAAATACGTTGATTTAAATTGCCCTAAATCTCATCAAACCTCAAACTATAAACACTTTAATGTGAGGTTTTCATAGAAACTTCTAGACTCTTCTCATCAAGGTTCTTGTGAAAATTATTGGGTCATACAATTCAGATCATTCCATTTTCTATTCTGATGTATCCTTCTGTTTTCTTAATTCTGATGATACTTTCCTGTATTTCATGTAGGTTTTGTTTGTTGCCAGTCTTCACCAATCTAAAATCTCTGCCTTTCTCCCTTTTTAATTTTTTGGTGTTTTTCTTTCTTCACTAATTTTCATTCAAATGATATTTTATTTCTATTTATAAAAATAATTCATGCCACTGATGGGATGTTCTTCAGTACAGAATGATACAAAATAAACAAAAATATTCTAACTGCTAATGTACAGTCTCCTTGTAAGCTGTGTTCTCTTCACCCAACAAGTAAAATCTAAACTGTTTTAAATCTTTTTAGTGAGAGGCATAAGCCAAATGCAAATGGTTTCCACACATTGAGAAGCAACACAGATTTCTGACATTTCCTAGAAAACAGCGTTAATGCATCAGCAGCTCACTAAATGTTCCTGTTAATCCATTTCATGCTCTCTGGTACACATGTGAAAGCTTGCAAGATGGATTACAATACTGAAAACTAGAAACAATTTTATTAAAATATTCTTATCAAACAAAACACACAGTCATATGTTTTAGCAAAAAAGTATTCTCACAACCTTGCACTGATTTATCTTTCTTCACAGGTCTGATGTACTTATGTGTATTGTTTTATATATGTAGTTCTTCAAATCCCTAGGCAAACAACTCTCAGAGAGGTATTGAAAATTGAAGAGGGGCTTCCCTGGTGGCTCAGTGGTAAAGAATCCACCTGCCAGTGCAGGAGATGCAGGTTAAATCCCTGATACAGGAAGATTCCACATGCCACAGAGCAACAAAGCCCATGTACCACAACGATTGAGCCTGTGCTCTAGAGCCCAGGAGCTGCAGGTTCTGAAGCCTGCACGCCCTGGAACCTTGCACCACAACAAAGAGTAGCCCTTACCTGCTTCAACTAGAGAAAAGCCTGTGCCGCAATGAAGGCAGCACAGCCAAAAATGAATAAATAAATAGAACTATATATGTATATTAAAAAATTGAAAATAAGATGAGAGTTAAAGAAAACAAACAGAAAAAGTAAAGAGACATCAAAGTGAACACTAAGTTTACATAGAGCTGATAACTGCAGGAAGCAGCCTCCCACAACCCTTCCTTGGAGAAGAAGCCCAGTGGAACTGTATTCATACCTCTGAGCAGGGGGTACTGCCCAGCTGATACTGGTGTGTCTAAAGAAGCATAATGAGGCTGATTCTGTGAGTGCTGAAAATGCTGCAAACTAGAATCAGTTCCTGCAACTTGAATGGGCTGCTGATTTCAGTATGAAGAGACATTGCTAAATAACACTGATTAGGAAAAGGAAGTAAAATCGGAAGCAGGAAGTAAACTAGAAGCTACTTCCTCTCTTCCTTCTCCAGTATTAAATGCTTTGTCTGGCACCCCTAACAGCAGAGCCCACCAGGGAGCAGTCGGCAAAGTAGAATGTGGTTTACAGAGCTCCAGCTTTTGCCTCAAAAAGTAAGTATAGGAGACAGGGTTGAAACGAGAGACAATAAATAGCTTAATAATTGGCTCACTCAGCTAGGCTATGAATTTCTACAGAGCAAGAACAATCTTACATGTATAATGAATGAATAATCTCTAGTAAAGCATATATAATAATATTAATGGAGACAGAGAGTGTTTAATTCTTAACAGATTAATGTTAAATATCCATTTTGTTTCACACTAAGCTTACACATTTATTTTGTTCCAAGATTTGCTAAAAAAAAATTATCAGTGTTGATTTATTCATTCATTAATATATCATTCATCTAATTCTAAAAATTTAGCAATATTATACAATAGTGGTCTGAAGGACTATAAACTAAGTGATAGCCTAAGAAAAGTACAGTTATTAAAGAAAGCTTTGTATGCAAAGCCATATAATACACTGGAAGTCTAATATAAACAGTGTTAGGGTTTGTTATATATTTTTTTTCCTGATGCAATATTCAATTGTATCCCTCCTGTTCAACCTCCACTCCCTACAAAGAGGTAAATGGGTAAAATTTACTGAATAGTCAATGAAATGTCATGTGAAAGATATGGCTAGGAAATTATTCCTAATCTAAGACCAATATTTCATTCAACAGGAACAAGATATATAACTTTGACAACTTATTTAACTTTCTAGAATGTCAAATAAGGATGCCTAATAAGCTCTTCCATTCATTTTCCTTCTGAGGCCATATTCTTAACCAGTTCAATAGTGGAGTGGGGACAGTATACAATCACATCATCAAAGGGTTAACACACCTTTATTTTCTTCACAGCCCTTCATATGCAATATATGAAAATGAGAAATAATCATCTTCTGGTAAATGAAGTAGCTTTTTTGACACCTGCATCTTCTCATCTCTTCATAATTCACAATAGCATACACCAACTTTGAGTCAACAAAAATGAGCATGCTAACAGTGTAGGAGCTTGTCCACATATTGCTGATTTTCAGACCATTAAGTTCATTCCCATCTCAACATTTCTGAACATGTTGTTATGCCTGAAATGTTCATTTCCACACTTGTCTCTGTTCTATCGTTACCTCTTAGAAAGACCTTTCAGTTGCACTCTACCTAAATCCCATCACTACCTCTCTCTGCCTTCTCTTCTTGCTTTATTCTTCTCCAAAAACTTAACACTTAATATCTGTAAGCTATATTTGGTTATTTGTGTTTCCTTGTTCATTGGGCATTGCTCCACTGAAAAGTGTGCTTACACAACAATAGGAATTTTATCCATTCATGGTGCTTCTGAATTACCAGAGGAATGCGTGACACAAAGTAGGTGCTCAATATTATATGTGTCACGTCTTTTCCTCATTCTTTTATGCTAATTCTTGTGTTTTTAGGCAATTTTGATTGAATTAGTATATATGCTTGGAACTATTCTAGGAAGTAACAATAAAATGATTATGATTTTGCCTCCTAAGAATTTATAATCTAGACACTAGATATATCAATTTGTCATTAGAATAGCTACTATTTCATACTCCAAAAAGAGTAAAAAATAAGATATGAAAGGGTATAGAGGTGTCTTAGAACTCTATGAGTTATAAGAGACAGATATCAAATTCAAACTTGCTGAAGCAAAAAGGGGAGTTTATTTGGTGATATAACTGAAAAGCTCACTCTACCAAGTGGCTATGAATGCCCAGCTGGTGTCATCAACAGTATTTATTCTATTCTTGTCTTTGCCTTTCTGTGTGCATTCTTTGGAAGGTATTTCCCAAGAGGTAGCAAAGAGACCACCAGGCTTTCTGAGCTTATATTCTATTGGCAACAACAGAGTGTTTTTTCCTCCCAACAATTCCAGGAAGACACTCACTGGCAGAACTTAAATCATAAGTTAAGCCCATCCCTGAAGCCATTATATTAGCCAAATTGGTCAAGTTCAGGTTTTGTGTTTCACCATTGGCATGGGTTCATGGTCTGAGATTTGGCAAGCATCAATTCCATGGGAAATCAATGTTTTTCTTTTCTTTTTTTTTTTTTTTTTTTTACTAAATAAAGATGCTCTAAGGGACACAGAGCACAGATCTCCACTACACGCACTGTATTTATACCACAAGCTCTATATATTATGTATCACTTTTCCTTCAATTTATTAGTTGCATCTCAGAGTGGGCATTGAAGAGAGAGCAATGCCACCTATGTGGCAGAAAAGGAATGAAAGATTATTCTGTCCATTATGATTTATAGAAGAGTAGAAAATTCTATAAAGCAGTCTGCATGAGGAATAGAGCATGGTTATCCTGCTAATAAAAACAATTAGGGTAAAAAAGATGAATTTAGTAAAGAAGAATGAGATTGCTAATGTAGATACAAGGAAGTAATCAACTATTGCAGAAATGTGGAGGCAATGCATTTTCTGATGGGATGGACAAATTTAATGTGTTGATACGATGCTCAGTTCTGTCCCATTTATGTTGCTACTCCATCTCCCTAAACTATACCCTTTTTACCATTCAAGGCAAAACTAATAGCCAGACATATCACACACTAACAATATTAAAAGTGAAAATAAACTGCTAACAGCTAAAGTATGTACTACTAGAAATACTTTACATGTATTAAACCATTTAATCCTCACAACAATGTCAGAAGCAGATACTATTATGGCCCAATTTTATCCGTAAGAAGACTAAAACCAGAAACGTTAAGTAACTTGCCCAAAGTTACACAACAGTAAGTGCAAGAACCAGAATTTAAACCCACATCACCATTACCGAGAAACAGCTTACGCCTGTATCATGAGGAAAATATCTCTGATTTTTCCAGTCCACGTTTATTACTTCATTCTCTACCTCATGTTATGCTTATTGTGTAACACAATTAACATTTTACAATGTGTTTTCCTTAACCTGCAAAGTTATACTTTGCTATACCTAATTTTCTTTTCCAATAGTTTAATGTTTGCCTACCCTATTCAACTCTAGTGCTAAGGTAAGTAAAGAAAGCAAACACATGAGTTTTTAATATATTCCTCCTTTTCAAGCAATTAACATATTCTTCGGTATAAGATAGCTACTCACTATATACACAGTTGGAGAAGGCAATGGCACCCCACTCCAGTACTCTTGCCTGGAGAATCCCAGGGACGGAGGAGCCTGGTGGGCTGCCGTCTATGGGGTCGCTAAGAGTCGGACACGACTGAGCGACTTCACTTTCACTTTTCACTTTCTTGCATTGGAGAAGGAAATGGCAACCCACTCCAGTGTTCTTGCCTGGAGAATCCCAGGGACGGGGGAGCCTGGTGGGCTGCCGACTGTGGGGTTGCACAGAGTCGGACACGACTGAAGCGACTTAGCAGCAGCAGCATACACACAGTAATTAGCTTTGCTATCACAATTTTTTTTTATTCTTAATCATAAAGATATAGCTTTGGTATTTTCAGAAATACAATGCATTCTTATTTTCCTCGCGTTAGAGTATCATCTTGTTGATGATTCCCTGGGTTCTGAAGCTATGGAAAAAAAGAGGGATTAAAGTCATCTAAAGCAGTAAGTGTGGTTTATGTGCCACAAGTTTGAGCAGATGTGTACAGTGAAGTAGTGTTTTAAAGACAGGCCTTGATGTGAGAGTGGCTATATGGACCACAGATTGTATGCCCAAAGAGGGCTGAGAGCATGCTTTCACTGTCAACGTCTAGTGCTGCGTCTCGTGTGTGTGTAGCAAGCACTCAATGTATACTTTGGTAAAATAAATTAATAAATAAATAATTACCTCCCTTGGAGAGAGGTTGTGTGCTGTGGCAATTATGTGGTACTTTAAAAGATGTTTGTGTGTAAACAAATACACATACCTATCAGGGTGTGTGTGTGTGTGTGATGCGTGCGTGCTAAGTCGCTTCAGTTGTATTCCACTCTTTGCAACCCTGTGGACTGTAGCCCCTGACTCCTCTCTCCCTGGGATTCTCCAGGCAAGAATACTGGAGTGGGTTGTCATGTCCTCCTCCAGGGGATCTTCCCAACCCAGGGATTGAACCTGCGTCTCTTATGTCTCCTGCATTGGCAGGCGGGTTCTTTACCACAAGCACCACCTGGAAAGCTGCTTGGTTGCTAAAAAAAAAAAAAAAAAAAAAAAGCCCATTCTGGCTATTTTTAATAGAAAATAAATGCAGTAAGTGGTATGGAATAACTTAAAGAATGTCCAGGATGGTCAAGAGATTGGGTTTGGAGGCTGGACAACCAAGAATGTACCCCAGTGACATAAGAGGGCAATGCTGCCATTATTAGGGTTGGAACCACAGTTTTCCAAGTAGATGCTGGGCCAGAGATGTTCCTTTAGGTCTTTTGCCACTACTGCCAGAAAAATTAATTTCATAGAGCATCTCCTTCATATTATTATCTTACAAATTAAACTGTTGCATGGGTGCATCTGAGTGGAGGAGCCTACACCCCAGCTGCAAGAAAGGCTGGAAGACTGAATTTTCCTTTAGTGAAGTGGGATTCAAACACAGATTTCCCATGTCTGAGAAAGCCTTCCAAAAGTTGCTTGTCTCTAAATTATGAGGGACTTCTTTTTTAACTCTTCATAGAATTTTTAGAAAATAATGACTAAAGGAGAAGATATTTTCATCTATATTGAAGTAGTAAAGTTTTCAGTGAACATTTATGACCTTTCAGAACTGAAAAATGTCTTGAGAGTGTAGCCTGAAACATACACAGTTCAATCTGTGGAGGTGACTTTATCCAAAGGTTGAATTCTGACTCTGAGTAGGGGTTTACAAAATAAAGCCAGATCAAATCAAACACAAATGAAAACAAACCTGACATTCCCTCAAACTATATATAATGGTGATGATGATAATGATATCCTCTACTTAAAACCATGATAAAAATCATACCTTCTGACTCTTGCAACATTTTGTAAAGAAAGAAAAGTGTCTTAATAGTTTGCTTGACAGGTTTGAGGCTGCAGTCAGAGATTTGCTTCTTAATACGGTGAGTTTTACATGCCAGGATCTGTCACCCAAAGGTAACAAAGAAATGTGGTTGAACACCAATTACACGTATCTGTCAACACACCATAGCCTTGGAAGAAATAACTCGTGTATAACTGACTATGTTTTGCCCTCTAATAAGTCTATGAAATAAAAGGGGGGAAAAAGCAAAACAAAAAAACAAAAACCTGGCTCAACCTAATTGCTCCAGTTCTCAAACAGTTCAAGTTTAATACATACACAAACTTTTCTTTGTAGAATAAATTGCTAAATATTTTCATCAATTTTTCAGGGGTTCTAGAACCACTATCCTGACTACTTAGAAACAAAAGTGAACACACAGAAAATCTGCCTTTACTCATCTTTAGGAATTAAAATGAAAAATTCAAATCACCAAAATCACAGTATATTAAACATGATTTCTGGCCTATTGGAGACTATATTTAGAAGTGTGTTTTTATCACTAAAATATTGATTATGTTTAATTAGGTCTCATCTGTCTAGTTTTGCTTTTGTTTCCATTACTGCAGGAAACAAATCCAAATATATATATATATATATTGCTACAATTTATGTCAGAGGATTCCACCTATGTTTTCCTCCAGGGGTTTAACAGTACCTGGTCTTGCCTTTAGTTATTTAATCCATTTTGAATTTATTTTTATCCATGCTATTAGAGAATGTTCTAATCTCAATATTTTACATGTAGCTGTCAAGTTTACCACTTAGGGGAGACTCTCTTCTCTACTGTGTATTCTTGTCTCCTGTGTCATAGATTAATTAATCATAAATTCTTGGGCTTATTGCTAAGCCCTCCATTCTGTTTCACTGATCTATGAATTATTCAATGACCTGTTCTTAAAATAAAGAATCCAAGACTTTTCTCTACCATATATTGTTCTTTAGAATCTTTGCGACCTGACTGCCCTGCCCAGAGCCTCCAGACAATTACACTTTCAGTATAATCTCCATCCTGCTGTCAGAAAGTATATGTCTAAAACCAGATCCTCAACACTTTAACACTTTAATTTCAATGACTTCCCCTTGTCTCTAAGATGAAATTTAACATTTTAAAAGACTTTGAACATGCCTCGGGTTTCAGATTACAGCTCCATTTCCTGACACGGTCAGACATGCACTTAATAGGCCAGTAAACCTAACCATTTTCTGGCCTCTGGAGCTACTATGTTCTTTGGTAGCAAATTCCCTCGGTTTATGGCATTTTCTCTAGCTGGCATGCTATTAATAATTATGATAAAAATAATAATAAGAGTGACAAATGTTAACTGAGTATTTTTCTACCCAGTACTAACTGCTAAGCAGCTCATATAGATCATCTCCTTTGATTTCATATTCCCTACGAATATCCCTACTTCACAGATATGAGAAGAGTCCTGCAGAGAATAAGTGAATAAATGGTTGGAAGGTGTTTTTTCATATAAATGAACAAAATAATCTGTCATTTGGAGAGTATGCTTAAAAATCAGAAGCCAAAGAACAAGATTTTAAAGTATTACTAAGGCATATGCCTTTTGGTCTTGGAGCAGTTATGGGACTTGACTTCTGTTATTTTTCCATCTGTAAAATTAAATAACCCTGCCGTGAATCTTTGACTTGGACTCCTTGACACCCGAGGGCTCACCAGGTGGCTCTAGTGGTAAAGAATCTGCCTGCCAATGCAGGAGACACAAGAGGTGTGAGTTTGACCCCTGGGCCAGGAAGATCCCCTGGAGTAGCAAATGGCAACCTGTTCCAGTATTCTTGCCTGCACCTCTTCCAAGGACAGAGGAGCCTGCAGGCTACAGTCCATGGGACCGCAGAACAGTTGGACACGACTGAGCGACTAAGCACATCTGCACATACCCTCATACCCACTTACTAGGTAGAACTGGCTGGCTACTGAGGCAATAAGTTTACAGCAGATTTCAAATACAAGTGTGATGCAAAGACATGCAAAATAATGCATGTGTTTATCTCACTCTACAAACCCAACCATTCCACACTGAAGTGAGTAAGGGTAGAGAGAGGTTAAGTGTATTATTAATACATTGGCAACTAAATAGACATTTCTCCAAAGAAGACATATAGATGGCTAACAAACACATGAAAAGATGCTCAACATCACTCATTATCAGAGAAATGCAAATCAAAACCACAATGAGGCACCATTACACGCCAGTCAGGATGGCTGCTATCCAAAAGTCTACAAGCAATAAATGCTGGAGAGGGTGTGGAGAAAAGGGAACCCTCTTACACTGTTGGTGGGAATGCAAACTAGTACAGCCGCTATGGAGAACAGTGTGGAGATTCCTTAAAAAACTGGAAATAGAACTGCCATATGACCCAGCAATCCCACTTCTGGGCATACACATCGAGGAAACCAGATCTGAAAGAGACACGTGCACCCCAATATTCATCGCAGCACTGTTTATAATAGCCAGGACATGGAAGCAACCTAGATGCCCATCAGCAGACGAATGGATGAGGAAGCTGTGGTACATATACACCATGGAATATTACTCAGCCATTAAAAAGAATTCATTTGAATCAGTTCTAATGAGATGGATAAAACTGGAGCCCATTATACAGAGTGAAGCAAGCCAGAAAGATAAAGACCATTACAGTATACTAACGCATATATATGGAATTTAGAAAGATGGTAACAACAACCCTATATGCAAAACAGAAAAAGAGACACAGATGTATAGAACAGACTTTTGGACTCTGTGGGAGAAGGCGAGGGTGGGATGTTTCAAGAGAACAGCATCGAAACATGTATATTATCTAGGGTGAAACAGATCACCAGCCCAGGTTGGATGCATGAGACAAGTGCTCAGGGCTGGTGCACTGGGAAGACCCAGAGGGATTGGGTGGAGAGGAAGGTGGGAGGGGGGATCGGGATGGGGAATGCATGTAAATCCACGGCTGATTCATGTCAATGTATGGCAAAAACCACTACAATATTGTAAAGCAATTAGCCTCCAACTAATAAAAATAAATGAAGAGAAAAAAATACATTAGCAAAGATTCCACCATATAGAGAATGGACTTATCGTTACTGGGGAGAAAGGTGAGGGGAAGCAATAGATTGGAAGTTAGGGACTGACATGTACGCACTGCTATATTTAAAATAAATAACCAACAAGGGCCTACTTCATAGCACAGAGAACTCTGCTCAATATTCTGTAATAACCACAATGGGACAATCATTTGAAAAAGAATAGATACAAGTATAACTGAAATATCTTGCTGTACATGTGAAACTGATACAATGTTGCTAATCAACTGTGAACGTGCAAAGTGCAAGTGTTGGTCACTCAGCCCTGTCTGACTCTGTGACCTCACGGGCAGGAGCCTGCCGGGCTCCTCTGTCAGTCATTCCCTTCTGCAGGGGATCTTCCCGACCCAGGGATCAAATCCAGGTCTCTTGCGTTGCAGGCAGATTCTCTATCATCAGAGCCATCACGGAAGCCCCTAATCAACTGCACTCCAACAATATAAAATAAAAATTTTAAAAACAAACAAAGTTTCTATTTATGCTTGGAAAATTTTTTTTAAAAAGATTACACCATACGGAAGGAGTGGGAAAAACTACCCCTCCCAAGTGTTTTTATCTCCTGAATTGCAGGGTTCTTTTCCAACACTTGTAAATGCCATCTACCCATAAGTAGCAGATGCGGTACAGAAGAAAAGAAACACACTTTTAATCAACTGCATGGGGCCGGGAAAATTTTTCCCATGACCTCTTGAGGTATTCTATGGGAATCCATTAGAATTTCTCTGTTTGCTATGGGAACACCCCCTATGGTAATCCGAAACTTTCATGTGACCATATTTAGTGAAAGAAAATACCTTATGTGAAAGAGATCCCTGAGTTACAGACATTGTTTGAGAATTGTCAAACAACAATGAATAACATTGGGCAGTTGGCTGTAAGTTTTCCTCTTCAAAATGGAAGAAGATTAAGTGATGTAAGTTGGGCAAATTGATCACTTCAGA
The DNA here is from genome assembly GCF_023699985.2 of Odocoileus virginianus. Taxonomy (NCBI): domain Eukaryota; kingdom Metazoa; phylum Chordata; class Mammalia; order Artiodactyla; family Cervidae; genus Odocoileus; species Odocoileus virginianus. Next base: position 56,086,754 of record NC_069684.1, on the reverse strand, counting down.
CTAACTACATAAAAAAGTCTATCTGGAAGATTTGTTTTTCCTGAAAGCCCAGAAATCAAGCAATCATTAGCACAGAACTGCCTTATTGTCTTCCTATTAATCTGTTTAAGCATTAAACACTAGTTGTTTTGTTGAAATTTCTTTTTGACTTATTTTTCAGTGAATGGGATCTTCTTAGTAAGTCCTGGTTCTACAGGAAATTGTATGAAGTGAAATTCCTCAAAGAGAGTCGAATCAGGTCATTGTTATCGCATACAGTGATACCATTATTAGGCATTTGAAATTAAACATTAAACTGAAGAAATCTGTTTTATTTTCTTCTCAACAGTGAAATCCCTGTATTCCAAACAGAATTTGGCATATAATAGACTCTAGTGGAAAAGAGTGAAAGACTAATTAGCATAATTAAGACTTAAACATGCAATCTAAAATCCACTAATTTGTCTGCTCTAACCCAGTAGAAAATATTGAAGTTTGTATTTATAACTGTAATAATCAAGTGTTCACACAGCAAACAAGTATAATTTTTATGGGGACCATAATTTAACTTGTTTAAATGCTGCTTACTACAGGCTTCTCATGAAACATTTGTCTTAATCAAAATGACAATACTATCCATAGCAGCTAAATGTTAACAAGAATAAACAAGAAAACCAAGCTCATCCAGTATAAGGTATTAAAAAAAAATTCCACATAGCTATGTCATAAAAAGTCACTGCCCTAACTTTCAAATTTTTTTCTTTAACGTGACTAAAAATAATAAGCTCAGACTTAGAACATCATTCACTATACTGCTATATAAGATTTGAATAATCCCCATAAAAAAATGTGTTCATGTGAATTTTCTGTTTCAGATTCTTCCGTTTCTTTCTATACAGTAAAAAAAAAAAAAAGTAAATATTATAGTGACAGTCTATCTTGGTTTAAACCACTACAATATTATAAAGTAATTAGCCTCCAACTAATAAAAATAAATGGAAAACAAAAAAAGGTCAAAGTCTAACTGATTTATAAGGCAGCCTATTATATGTTATAATAGTCAACAAACTTATTAAGTATCTACTGTATCAAAGAAGTTAGGCATTGGAGTACAGTGGTGAAAATAAAATATGGCCTGTTGTCCTGATGTGGATTTCACTTGTTTTTATGCGATATTATAGTCAAGTACACAGATGTCTGCAAGAGGTGTTAAATGTGACTTAGTGATCATGTGAAGTGCTGAAGACTCTCCCTCTATCTAAATACCCAGATAAAACACATAATAATAGCTTTCACACTGACTTTCTCAAAGTCTACTCCCTCACTAGAGTTCATATTTTTTTCACATGATGTTTTGTCTAAAAAAGAACTCTGCAAAACTAAAATGAAACATAAAAGAAAATAGATTATGCAGCAATGTCATATTTTTAATTAAGGTATAAGAAACTTAGTTGTACCAGTAGATGAAGGTAAAGATCTAGTGTTTAGCTCAACCACTGAGCACCATCACCTTCTATTATGGATCTTTTGGTTTCCTCTGTCTTTTGAAACTATACCCTAGTAGGCAGAACATGAGATTTCTGGCCACTGAGAACTGGGTGCTAGCTCTAACTTATTCACTTTCTAGATGTGAAGTGAAGTAAAAGTCATTCAGTCATTTCCAACTCTTTTCTACCCCATGGACTGTAGCCTGCCAGGCTCTTCTGTCCATGAAATTCTCCAGACAAGAATACTGGAGTGGGTTGCCATTCCCTTCTCCACGGGGTCTTTCCAACCCAAGGATTAAACCCAGGTCTCCCACACTGCAGGCAGATTCTTTAATATCTGAGCCACCAGGGATATGAGATCACAGTTAAATTGTTTTACTCTGAAATTTAGCTCTCTGCTATGTAAAAGAAAGGCTAATTATACAACCATAATAGAATTATGATAAAAAAAGAACAAAATAACTTATTTTAAAACACTTCATAAAATATATGGTATTATGTTAGCTGATCCATATTTTTATCTGAATGTGAATATAAAGCATATGACAGAGCAAAGTTTCACTTACTTTACTTAACAGATGTGTTGGTTATCTATTGCTATGCAACAAATAAGCTTAAAACATAGAAATTAAAGAGTAGCTTAGCTGGATGGATGTGGTTCAGGGTCTTTCAAAAGGATTCAGTCAAGAAATTGGCCAGGGTCAAGGCATATGAAGAGTTCACCTCCAAGATAGCTCACTCACATGACTGTCAACATAACACTGGCTGTTAGCAGGAAGCCTCAACTTCTTGTCACATGGACCTCAATACAGGGCTGTTTGTGAGTCCTCAAAACATGGCAGCTTGCTTCCTCCCAAACTGGCTATTCAGAGACTGGAGGGCAGAAACCATAATGGAATGACTTACGAGCTTCCTTTGGCAGTCATTCTCCATCACACTCCTCAATATCATTTTGGTTACCCAGATCAGTATGTTTTAATGTGGCATGGGACTACCCAAGGGAGTAAACAGGAGGAGAAAACATCAATGGAGGCCATCTTGGAGGATGATTATCACAGTAGACTTCAGGGATTCAATTGCAAATGTCTCAATATCAGGAGAACATGTACTATTAGGTATTGCCATAGTATGGAAACTTCTAAGGCCTTCAAGGACAGCTTTCTGGTCACTTGGGGAATTTTTAGGTGAGGGTTTCTGAGACTTTTGAAGAACACTGTAATTAAATTTTACTGCTTCCAGAGGCATATTTCCACAAGATGCAAACATTTCTTCCTAAGGTAGCTTTCTTTCATCAGCACATACTCACCATATTTCCAAGTTTGGTTTCAATGCTCGATGGACCTGGCTCAGTAATTTCTTATAGGTTTGCAGAACCTTGACCTATGGTTCCAAGAAGCTTTACCTGCTCATTTAGGGCAACCCAAATGCTCCCTAAATGCACCACATCTTTGTAACCAGCAGCAATCGGCAGGCCAGCCAATGTCTTTACTGACCCTAATGGATTATATAAATGCAGAATCTGAACTCTACTCTCAGAAATCAGGCTAATCCAGAATTACTGAGTGTCTCCTCCAAGCAAGGACACAAGAATGAGATAAAGTGAATTAGCCACAAACTCTGAGAGCTAGTAGCCACTAATCTAGTTGAAGAGACAGATGACTTCAAAATCACATGGCAATGTTCATTACAAAGTGGGGAACTGGATGCTAAGGAGGCACCAGCGAAGTGCATGTAGTCCTCCAGAAAGACTTTCTATATGAGATAGTGTCTGAGACAAGTCATGAGATTTAGGTTGTCTAGATGTTATCTAGATGTCTAGGTAAAAGAATGTAGTCAGGCAAAGGAAACAAAATGAGGGGCAGTATGAGGGAATATGATCTGTCCAGGAAATTATAAACAGGTTGATGTCACTAGGAACCTTGGGCCTGGTTCCCTGGGAAACAGACTCTGAGACAGAGGTTTGTAAGCAGGAGGTTCATTGAGCCCTGCTTTGGAATATTACCTGGAAGAGAGTGAGGGAACACAGTAGGGCAGAGAGGGATGCTCAGCTGAGAAGCAGTGATGCCACAGAGAACTTGGCCAATCTCAAGGGAACTCTATAGCTGGGATGGTCATTGAGAGTCATCCCAAATTGATTCAAAGGTCCAGGCCTTTCTACCACTGCATCTGTCAGTCAGTGGATACGGGCTGCCCCAGGACAGGAAAGGCAGCACTCTATGACTGGGGATTCCTAGAGAAGAATATATCTGATCCATCAGCTGCCAGCACTCCAAATAGCTGGGAAACTGCATGTTCAGTGTTTAAGGGTAGCTTCTACAGCCTCCAGAGCATCCACTGGAAGAGGGTAAAAGAAAAGCTGGGTATGTCAGGAAAAATGGGAGGGACAGGCAGGACTCAGGTCCAAACAGCCTTGGAGGCCTTTCTAGAGTGATGAAGGCCAAGTAGAGAGTGAGCGCCATTGATTGTCAACAGTTTGGAAGGACCGCTGTACTGAGTGGAGATTTCACCCACATGCCCAGACGTTTCTTCCAAAACTAAAACTCTGATATCATCTCATGTGTGTGGGTGACTGCCAGGGCTTCCTTGGTGGCTCAGTAGTAAAGAATCCGCCTGCCAAAGCAGGAGACATGGGTTCTATCCCTGAGTCAAGAAGATCCCCTGGGGAAGGAAGTGGCAATCCACTTTAGTATTCTTGCCTGGGAAATCCCATGGACAGAGGAGGCTGGTGGGCTACGTCCATGGGTTTGCAAAAGAGTCAGACATGACTTAGAGACTGAACAACAACGATAACATGGGCTGCAGTCAGCTGATCATGAGTTTTGAGCTGATTTCTCAGTGGCAGAGGTGGGCTTAAACCATCTTTCTCCTCATAGTCTCTTTTTATCCCCCCCCCCAAAACAGTTCCCTCATATTGTAAGTTTATTACCATGAAATGCATAGGGAAGCTGGCCCATATAGAAACCCAAACCATCCCAGGCTACCCCAGCACTCCACTCTGACTGAAGCCACTTTCCATGTGATCTCACACAACCACCTTTGGTGTTTCCACTTTCCAGTTAATGGTTTGGGTGGTCGCTGAGCCTCATGATTCTGTTACTTCGCTACCTTTAGGTGTTGGTGATATTCTGGTGCAGTGATCTGTAAACTTTTTAATAGATCTTTTTGGCAGACCAATGAAAGGTATGGCCCCCTTCCTAGGAAAATTCATGCCCATACATACACATATAATTTTCCATATAATTCCAAAACTCAACCAGAGACTTCCTTCTGGGATTAACATACCATAGTTCTAGAACCATTTGACTGGCAGGGCTTTGACTTGGAAATTAAGCAGACAACACATCCATCGAATCCTCAGACTGTAAAGGAAACCAGGGGCCCACCCAAACACTCAACACTGTCTCCAGCATAAACTTAAATTTCCAGGGAAATGGTCAAGGTCAGGTTACAAGTGGGTCACTGTTCCTAAAAGAAGAATAACCAGAGTTCACTCCCACCAGAGTTATCCATACAACTTCTGCCTTTTTTAAAAAACCAGTGAGCACATAAGTGGGAATAATTGTACACACTATTTTGATTTATGGCTCCTAGAATTGATACTCTGCATTTTTCTTTCCAGGATATTGATAACTAGCCAGACCCAATTCCCTTGAACCAGATTGATTTTCATTGCCTTCGTTCACTTTTTCTCCTCTGCTTTGATGTTCTAAATGCTAAATCACAGGTATGCATGTGCACACATAAGTGGCTTCTAGACAGGAGGCTTTAATGACCACTGTGTGCCCAGATAAGTTGGCCTCATGATCAAAATCAGACATTTAAAAAGTTATTTCCGACCTGAGGCCATGTGCTTGCAGTCCACGCCTCCTCATCAGCACAGAGCCACGGTTTGCAAAAGATCCTATTTCTTTGATTTTATTTTGTGGTTTCAAAGGTAGGAAAGAATTCCACCTAGTTTGAAATTCCAGCTTACTGCAGGTAAAGAATGTTACTGTGTGTGCCTTGGTCCACGAGAGCCAAGGATAATATAAGGAACCAGCCTAAGACATTAAAATGTCTGCACCACTCATGGCTATTGTGTCTGGGTTGGGTCTCATTAGGGAGCAGACCTGGTTGATGGATCTTTGTGTGTGGGCCTTATGTGCCAAGTGAGAACCCTCAAGCTAGTGAGGGGGCTGACACCGCCAGAGGGTTTGGGTACAACTGCTGAATCTGAAATCGGGTTCTGAAACTGAGTTCTAAACTTAATGGAACAGCTGTCTCCCTTTATTCTCAGTTCTTGAAATGCCAGAGAGAAGAAAGCCTTGGGTGGGGCAGGTGGGTAGGGAGCAGAAGCTGACAAAAACATTTCCCTTATGCCTGTGAATCATGAATCTCTTGATCTTGGTTCTGAGTCCCATGGTCTTAGAGATTTGTAAGGAGCAGGTTGGGATCCCTTAGTTGATTAGCCAGTCAGAAGAATCCTTGTGCATACATAACAAAACAAAACATAACATAAATAGGTTGGAAAAGTATCAGAATGAATCACAGGCAATAAGAGTAAGAATAAGTAAGAGCAAGAATCTCCAGGGGATCTTCCCAAAACAGTGATTGAACCCAGGTTGCCCACATTGCAGGTGGATTCTTTACCGACTGAGCCACCAGGGATATGTTGTGTTTAATTATAATGTAGTTTACTTTTTATCATGAAGTGCTGGACAAGAAATTTGAAAGCCATCTCTTTAGGTACTCAATTACAAGAGCAAATGTCTTTCTCAGAATCTTATGGCCTTTTCTGGTGTAAACAGGAGAACAGATCACTCATTCTGCACTCAAGTTGGTTCTTTTTAAGGAAGCTATTCCTAAGTTAAATAAATCCAAATGAACATCCTTACCCCCTCCTCCTTCTTTTCCTGAGACCACCTCTTTCATTAAAATCCAGTCTCCACACCAGAAGCCCCGGTCTGCCTGCTCCAACAATCCCTCCCTCCCTCCTTCCTCCCTTTCCTTCCTTCCCACCTTCCTTCCTCTGTTGGAAAACAGGAATGAATATTTCAGTCAGGAAGGTTTAGTAGCCAAGGCAAACTGTGGTTAGAAGCAGAAATTGTAGCAAACAAGCAATTAAGGTGGATACAATGCCCACTCCCACCCCAACACCTCCCACTAGCATCCCCATCCTGGGGCGGGTCCACATCACCTCACACCTCGATTATTGCCATGGCTCCCAGCTTGCTCCCCAACCTCAGTCCCTCCGCACACAACTCCATCCCACCCACATATGCCAAATTAATGCCTCAAAAATAGTGTTTTCACCATGCAATTTTCCTTCTCAAAGCCATTTAAGGCTCCCATCACCTCCAGGTCAGGTCTGAATTCTGCAGCATAATATTCTGGACTCCCCACAGTTTGTTTCAACCTGTCTGGATAAACTGACCTCTGGATGCTTCTTAACTTGAAGCCAACTCCTTCTCCCTACCCAGTCTCATGATGAGTTGCCCCACTTCTCTTTACCCAGTTTTCCTATCTCAAATTACATAGATTTCTCCTTAATCTGAACACAAGCAAAATGATCTGTATCATTTCTTTTGAGTTCTTTTCCATATAATCTCATCACTGTTTTTGATGGTTTCATACTAAGGTATCTGATCTTGAGTTACTCAAAAGCAAGTTAGTCAAGGGCAACATCTCCTTCCATGTCTCACTTGCCTATCAAGATGCTACATGATACCAACATAGTAAAACAATAGTTAACATTTAGCGAGCATTGCCAAAAACTGATGAGATGGAAGAAAGAGCAGTTTAGAGGAAGAGCTGTGAGAAAAACTAAGAGCTGTCTCCCTTTTGGAGAGATGAGAGTCATCTGTTTCCTTGGAGAAACAGCATATATTTTCACCTACTGTCTTACAGTCCAAGAACTTAGAAGAATATTGGTTCTTAAATATTTCCAAGGCTGCAGACTCACTCAAGAATCAGATAAAAGCTATAGAATGTCTCTGCAAAAACAAACAAACAAATTTGTATTGCACACTAAATGTTTGCATTCAATTTCTAGGATATTGACTTTGAAGGCCCATCTTTTGAGTCTACAGTGTCCATGGACCCAGGGTAGTAATTCTTAGAATAAGTACACATAGTATGACATTTGAATCAAAGCTTTCTGTGGTATCTTCCAAAATCCACACCTTTATACAAGCAAAGGCTTCCCTGGTGGTTCAGGCCATAAAGCATCTGCCTGTAATGCAAAAGACCTCGATTCAATCCCTGGGTAGGGAAGATCCCCTGGAGAAGGGAATGACCACCCACTCCAGTATTCTTGCCTGGAGAATCCCATGGACAGAGGAGCCTGGTGGGCTACAGTCCATGGGGTCGCAAAGAGTCAGACAGGATGGAGCGACTAACACTGTACAAGCAAACTTTTACAGTATTATCCTAGAAATTGGAGACTTGATGTGATATGGATGGGAGATCTGGCTCTGTATGTGTGGGTGTGTGTGTCTTTATAGCCTGCCTATAAATGCAACAAGCAAGTTTTCTTGTTTCAGTCGTATTCCTATTTTAAAAATGCCAACCCTTAGTAAGGGGATAGAGTACTTCATTATTATTTCTATTTGGTAATGAAGAAGCTAGCTTAGAAAGGTTATTTGATTTACCTAAGATCACACTGTCCTTTATTATGCCCATCTTTGCATGAAATGTTCCCTTGGTACCTCTAATTTTCTTAAAGAGATTTCTAGTCTTTCCCATTCTATTGTTTTCCTCCATTCCTTTGCATTGATCACTAAAGAAGACTTTCTTATCTCTCCTTGCTATTCTTTGGAACTGTGTATTCAAATGGGTATATCTTTCCTTTTCTCCCTTGCTAATTTAAGTTATACAGAGTACATCATGCAAAATGCCAGGCTGAATGAAGCACAAGCTGGAATCAAGATTGCTGGGAGAATTATCAATAACCTCAGATATGCAGATGACACCACCCTTATGGCAGAAAGCAAAGAAGAACTAAAGAGCCTCTTGATGAAAGTGAAATAGGAGAGAGAAAAAGTTGGCCTAAAACTCAACATCCAGAAAACTAAGATCATGGCAACTGGTCCCATCACTTCATGGTAAATAGATGGGGAAACAATGGAAACAGTGACAGACTTTATTTTTTTTGGGCTCCAAAATCACTGCAGATGGTAACTGCAGTCATGAAATTAAAAGACGCTTGCTCCTTGGAAGAAAAGTTATGACCAACCTAGACAACATATTAAAAAGCAGAGACATTACTTTGCCAACAAAGGACCATCTAGTCAAAGCTATGGTTTTTCCAGTAGTTATGTATGGATGTGAGAGTTGGACTATAAAGAAAGCTGAATGCCAAAGAATTGATGCTTTTGAACTGTGGTCTTTGAGAAGACTCTTGAGAGTCCCGTGGACTGCAAGAAGATACAACCAATTCACCCTAAAGGAAATCAGTCCTGAATATTCATTGGAAGGACTGATGCTGAAACTCCAATAGTTTGGCCACCTGATGTGAAGAGCTGACTCGTTGGAAAAGACCCTGATGTTGGGAGAGATTGAAGGCAGAAAGAGAAGGTGCTGACAGAGGATGAGACTGTTGGATGGCATCATTGACTCAATGCATTTGAGTTTGAGTAAACTCCAGGAGTTGGTGATGGACAGGAAAGCCCGGCATGCTGTAGTCCATAGGGTCGCAAAGAGTCAGACATGACTAAGTGACTGAACTGAACTGAACTGAAGCTCACACTCAGTTGTGTCCAGGCAGGAATACTGGAATGGGCTTCCCAGGTGGCACTAGTGGTAATGAATCCACGTGCCAATACAGGAGACACATGAGATGGGGGTTTGGCCTCTGGGTTAGAAAGATCCCTTGGAAAAGGGAATGGCAGCCCACTCCAGCATTCTTGCCTGGAGAATCCCATGGACAGAGAAGCCTGGTGGGGACAGTCCATGGGGTCACAAATAGTTGGACACAAATGAGTGTGCAAGACCATACTATGAAGATCACACAACTAACTCAGTTCTCTGCCTCTTCTCTGGGCCCTACTGATGAATGAACACCACCAAGGGTAGATTATTGAACCAGAACAAAGCTGAAAGGAAAGAAATTGGAATTTGATGTTAAAAACCATTAACAATTAGTAGTTTCAGTGGTGCCTTAACAAGGATTCCAGATGCCTGGCCTTCTTGCTTTCACCTGCAGGTGATGGCTGTCAATTTCTGCAGCCCATACAGGAGACCAAAGTGCTTTTTGAGAATGTGTAACGGCTGTTATGATATCTGTCTGTGGTAAGTGAGTCCATAAATGTCAATGTGCTTTTCAACGTAAACTGGGTTTCCAGGTCAAAAATCACCTGGCTTATTCCACGTTAGCTTTCTGGTGTAATAAGTGTATTTAAACAGCAGAAAAAAAATGAATATCAGCAGTGGTTTATTTATAGCTCACTTCTGGCCTTTCAAAGTCCCTGTTTCCAGAACTCCTTACATTTTCTGCCCCATGAATTCTTAATGAGTTCCAGTTGAAAGTGCTACAGTTCCACATTCAGGCTATTAAAAAAAAAAAAAAAAAAGGAGAAAAAGAGAGAGAGAAAAAAAGGAACCTGAAAAGTATGTTTCCCCTAACTACCAGGACTTGTAGCTGATATAGCCTACCCTTTTTCCTCCTTCTTGGCAAATGTTGGCAAATATGCTAGCAGTTGGACAGGCCAACTCTGTCTTTAAATCCGTTTAATCCTCTTTATAGTAACAGAAACATTGAGGCTGATCTTTGAAGACTCTGTGGAGCACCGAACACCTGCAGCTCGCTGCTTCGTGCTGACAAACACCCCCTGTGAGCCTGACACAGGCCGGCCCCCAGCATCCTCCCAGAGTAATGAGGGTCTCCCTTCCCCTCTGACCTTGCCTTCTCCAGGCTTAAACCCACTCTGGTAAATGGCACCCTTGCCCTCTGACCCTCCCCAAACGGCTCAATGAATCACATGAAGACTCATAAAAATGATTTGCCAATATGTCAGCAAGCAGAAAGAACCAAGTCAGCTCTAGTTTGGAAATTGCTCAAATCACTAACAAACTCTCCTTCCTTCTATCAGGTTGCTAGAAAAGTTGATTATCCAGGATTAGAGCCAATGTCGATGACAGTCTCATAACCAGGAAAAAGAGGACATTATTCTCTTCCCTTTTTATGTCTTCCCTCAAAGAATGAAGCAGATGAACCAGTGTTGTTCACAACCTCTCTGATAGCGGTTGAAAGCTCTTCACACATTGTGAGATGCTTCTCTCTCTTACGGTAGGGATGATATTTGTTCCCCTCCACTTGTATCTATGTTCCTTTACTATCAACATCAGAGTGGGTGGGAAGAAAGATCTATTCCACCTCAAACAAACTACACATTGTTGCTGTTGCTGCTCAGTCGCTAAATTGGTGTCTGACTCTTTGCGACCCCATGGACTGTAGCCCGCCAGGCTCCTCTGTCCTCCACCATCTCCCTGAGTTTTCTCAAATTCCTGTCCATTGAGTAGGTGATGCTATCTAACCATCTCATCCTCTGCTGCCCCTTGTCCTTTTACCTTCAATCTTTCCCAGCATCAGGGACTTTTCCAGTGGAAAAACCTATACATTTCAAAAATTATCCTACATATTATTATAACTATACATTAAAAATTCACTTTTATTGAAAACATACATGTACGAATGAACATCATTTAGTAAAGAGATTCACTATAATATTTGTTAGATGGAAAAATCTCTGTTGTCTTAAATACATTTGATGGAAGGAGATATCTTCAGTGTTTTTAGAAAAATATCCAGTGTGTGAGAAACTTCTTAACTTTGTATACTGTCGGGTTATCTACTCATCTGTTGAAAACAAAAAGACACACAAGATACTAAGATCAATAGGGAAACCCAAGCATATATAGTGTCTTGGGTCATCTGAAAAACAAAGCAAAAAAAAGTACATTCTTCTTGGAATCTTCTCAACCTAGTGATGGTGTTTGAATATAGTCAATTGCCTCTAGTCTGGTCAGGTCTCTGGGGCCCAATCCAAACTCAGGCATGAACTCTAAAGGTTCATCCTATCTACTTTTCAAACTCAGCAAAAATGTTGCCTCTCCCTGAAGTATATCCGTCACTCTCTCTCCCAACTGAAATCAGGTCTCTCTTCAGTTTGATTTGCTTTCAAGTCTCGCACAGACAGTCATAAGCCATCAGCTGGCATACCTGCTGTTGTTCACTGACATAGGGTTTAGGTGGCAGGGAGGAGAAGGGGAACAAGAAGGGATAAGAGGAGGGGGAGAAGGGAAGAAGGAGGTGGGAAGAGAAGGGGAAGAAGAGGAAATCTTGGCTAGAAATAAGAGGACATATTCAGATTCACTGAATAGAATAGTAGGAAAAAAATGTCTGGCACCAAATGCAAGGCTTCAGCTTTAATCTATTAATGGTAAGACTAAGAACATATGTAATGGACTCAGGGCTGGCATATGATGATGAAATAGTCTACCTAGGTCAATCCAGAAGTATCCGTTAGATGGATATAGGGATAACACTATTTTTCACTTCTTGGAAACCCCACCCAAGAATATAAGCATTGTGAAAAAAGAAAGACATTTGATATGATGATAGAAAGCATTTGCGATAGTATTATAGATGCTATTTTCATCAAGGTAGACTGTAAACTGTTTGTCAGAAGGAGGACACAGATTATGCACTCTTAATACAGAGCACATGCAAGTAGAAATAGAGAACTTCAACTAGCTACACAGATTCTTGCCACTTCATCCTGATAAGCACCTGAAACCTCTTTGATTTTTGCCTTGATGGATTTTTTACCTATCAGATGGTAAAAATAGTCAAGAATGATACATTCCAGAACAACTTCAATTTGTAACAAGTGGCATCAGTATTGAAAATGCCTTTTAAAATTACATTTATAAAGAAAGAAAACATTAAGGAGGCTTAATACAAGGGGTATAGAAACATAATAGTAAGAGTTAAGAAAAGGCAGAATTATTTAATTCCACTTTTTCTCCATATTCTCTACTTAGGAGAAGAATCTTCAAATTAAAAAGGCATTCATATCATTGTGGTTAAAAGAATCGGATGAAAAAAGAATATTCTCTACCACATGTTCATTTGTCAGTGCAGAACACTCAGATCAATCAACAAAAGATAGATTATTCTAAAAAACAAAAACTGTCATACAGATAGAATTAAGTCAAGAAGAAAAAAAATACCTTATATTAATGCATATATATGAAATCTAGAAAAACGCTACAGATGAACCTATCTGCAAAGTGGAAATGGAGACACAGATGGAGAGAACAAATGTATGGACACAAAGAGGGGAAAGGAGAGGTGGGATGAACTGGGAGGTTGGGACTGGCATCTACACAATATTGGTATAATAGATAAAATGGATAACTAACGAGAACCTAGTGTATAGCACAGGGAAATCTACACAGTGCTGTGGTGACCTGAATGTGGCTGAAATCAAAAAAAGGGGAAATATGTATGCATATGGCTGGTTCACTTTGTTGTAGAGTAGAAACTAACACAACATTGTAAAACAACTACACTCCAATAGAAAATTAAACATATATGTGTGTGTATATATGATAAAGAAGCCATCACACACACACATGGGGAAAAAGAACAGACTATTCAGTTAGGGATGGGATGGTGATTTTTCCGCACACACACACACACACACACACACTGGGAAGATAAGCAAGGGCATGTTATCAAGCATGGAGGCTGCTTTGACTTAATTGTGTAGAGGGGCTCTCAGCAGTAGAGGTCACACCTCAAAGGTGGTTGCATTAAGTACAAGAGAGCCAGAGTATTTATACTCCAGTGTATTCAATTGTCATCAGTTAAGGGCTGCCCCTTGCTTGCTTGCTTGCTAAGTTGCTTCAGTCGTGTCCAACTCTTTGCGACCCCAAGGACTGTAGCCTTCCAGGCTCCTCCGTGCATGGGATTCTCCAGGCAAGGATACTGGAGTGGGTTGCCATGCCTCTAGGAAAACATTAATTCCCAGAAAATCTTGCCATGAGCGCAGGGAACATGGGCTCTGAGAGCCTAGGATAGTCCTCCAGCAAAGAGATGGTTCCCAGCTGAGAGAGGAAAAGCTCACCTGTGACCAGCGTGTAGGAAAAGGAAAGGGGATTTGAGGGGGTTCTGGGGGAGTACCAACAGCTGATTTTCCACTCCCTTGAGGGAGAGCATCACTCACACATGTAGGGACCCTGTTTTTTTTTTTTTTTTTTTTCAGAGTTCTGACCAGAAGAAATATATAGAAAGGCTTCCCTGGTGGTTCAGATGGTAAGGAGTCTGCCTGCAGTGCAGGAGACCTGGGTTCAGTCCCTGGGTTGGGAAGATACCCTGGAGAAGGGAATGGCAACCCACTCTAGTATTCTTGCCTGGAGAATTCCATGGAGAGTGGAGTCTAGTGGGCTACATACAGTCCACGGGGTCGCCAAGAGTCAAACACGACTGAGAAAGCAGACATCAAATCTGTGAATGACTCAGAAATATGAGAGGAATAGCTAATAACTTAGATCAAGACTGGGGAAAATCTTGAATGATAGGTGCAAACTAACAATGAAATTTGAAGAAGATAAAAATAAAGCCCTCCCACTTAGCTTCAAAAAATCATCTGGATAAGGCGCAACATGAGGGAGAGGGGGATTGCAGCAATGTATCTGGAAAAGACAAAGGCCTTAGAGTTGACTACAAGTTCAGTATAAGTCAAGAGTGCCAAACTGGACAACACAGTGGATTTTGCACAGAGAATGGAAGAACTGAGGCTGCTTAATCCAGAGGAGAAATTGAGTGTGAAAGGAGGATTGTATTTACTCCGTGCTCTAGAGGGGAACTAAGAATGAGGGGAAACATCATAGGAATTCAGATTCTGGCTCACGATGAAGAGCTTTCTTATCATTAGAGCTAGAAGACATGTCTAGGAAGGGTGTGAACTCCCAGTTGCTTGAAATTGTCTGAACTGAGGCTGAATGAAATTCTGCACAGATAGCATTGTGAGGATTGTTATACTGCATTAGGGAGAGAAGGAATTTACCCTTCCAACTTAATTACACTATGGGACTATGAATTTAGTTGGTTAGTTTTCAATGAAATGGCTAATAGAAACGCCACGGGGCTTGGAAACCCTCTTGATGGATATATAAGTTTCTGAATTATGGAAACTGGCAATATTTATTGAGCATCATTCAAAATTCCAGCTCAATTGTGAGTGCTTGGAAGGTAACGCGAAAGATTTGCTATCCTGGACACACCTATGCTTATGACCAAGCAAAGGAAGCCAAGGAAAGAAAAAGACTTGGAAAATCTCCTTACAGAGAGAAAGGGGAAACTTGGATGAGTATGAGGAAAGGAAACACAGTGACCCAAAAGGAGAGACACTGTGCATCTACTCACCTTTGCTCACCCCTATTTCCTATTCACTGTTGTTTTGGATGTGTTTAATTTCTTCTCCTCTGGGCCCAATCAACGGCTGACCACATCTGTTCGACTGAAAGTATATGTCATCTTGGTTTTGGAATATAGGCAAGTATGCACTTAGTTTTTCTCCAAGCCAGAAGGTTGCTCAACATCGAAGGATTCTGCCGGTGGAGAGCCAGAAAATAGGGAACAATGGTATCGAGACAGGGAGCTGAGCAAGAAGGAAGTTTAGGTTGCCCTCATCTCACATGCCTGTGAGCGCTTCCAGGAATCTTTTCAGCAGGGGGACATCTCATACATAAAGCAGAACCTCACATAAATTACAGATATGTTACACTTTAAGAAACCTCCTTCTTCTAAGATCTCCAAGTACTTCACCTACTTAACAGTTTAATTTTTATGAATTTCCTAGGGGGAGACTGCCACTGGGGCTTCCCAGGTAGTGCAGTGGTAAAGAATCTGCCAGCCAAAGAAGGAGACACAAGAGATGTGGGTTCAATCCCTGGGTCAGGAAGATATCCTGGAGAAGGAAATGGCAACCCACTCCAGTGTTCTTGTCTGGAAAATCCCATGGACAGAGGAGCCTGGAAGCCTAACATGACTCTGACATGACTGAGCACAGCACAGGACAGATGGGCAGACTGAAACAACTATCATAATTTTTACTTTATGAAGAGATTTAGAGGTTAATACTTAAATTATAAATGGAAGAATCTAGAGTGGGGATTGCAAGTCTCTTGAAATCCAATTCAAAAGCAATGTAATATACCATAGAGACTTTCCTGAACATGACTTTGTAGAACTGATGACCTCAATTAACAAATGTTACAGTCTTGGGTAATAACTTAATTACCTGGAGAGATTTGTGAATGACAGTAGAATTACATAATGCCTGTTGGATCTGGCAGGGGAAACTTTAAAAATTGCTACAATATAAACTTCAAATGTTCTAGCCTCTTAGAAAAAAGACATTTAAAACTGGACAGATTATTACCTTCTTTGGGTATAAGTTTCTCACCCTACTATGCATTCAGGTCCAGGGTATTTACAAACATTATTGTTTGAGGCACAAGGTTATTTTAATATTTAAAATTATTTTAATATTCAATTATTTTAATATTTAAACACACTCATGCACGGAGAGGAATTAGTTGTTGGAAGGAAAAAATCTAATCATTTTATCTTCATGATTTTTTTCCAAGAGCATTCTGGGGAATTTTGAGGCTAAATATTTTTTTCATGATTAAGATATTGCTTGTATATTTGTTTCTGTTTTTAATTCAGATTCAGTGGCAAGATAAACAAGCAAGTGATTTTTTTTTTCATTTATTTTTATTAGTTGAAGGCTAATTACTTTACAATATTATAGTGGGGTTTGTCATACATTGACATGAATTAGCCAAGGATTTACATGTATTCCCCATCCTGATCCCCCTCCCACCTCCCTCTCCACCCGATCCCTCTGGGTCTTCCCAGTGCACCAGGCCCGAGCACTTGTCTCATGCATCCAACCTGGGCTGGTGATCTGTTTCACCCTAGATAATATAATGTTCCGATGCTGTTCTCTTGAAACATTTCACCCTCGCCTTCTCCCACAGAGTCCAAAAGTCTGTTATATACATCTGTGTCTCTTTTTCTGTTTTGCATATAGGGTTATCGTTACCATCTTTCTAAATTCCATATATATGTGTTAGTATACTGTAATGGTCTTTATCTTTCTGGCTTACTTCAGTCTGAATAATGGGCTCCAGTTTCATCCATCTCATTAGAACTGATTCAAATGAATTCTTTTTAACGGCTGAGTAATATTCCATGGTGTATATGTACCACAGCTTCCTCATCCATTCGTCTGCTGATGGGCATCTGGGTTGCTTCCATGTCCTGGCTATTATAAACAGTGCTGCGATGAACATTGGGGTACACGTGTCTCTTTCAGATCTGGTTTCCTCAGTGTGTATGCCCAGAAGTGGGATTGCTGGGTCATATGGCAGATCTATTTCCAGCTTTTTAAGAAATCTCCACACTGTTTTCCAGAGTGGCTGTACTAATTTGCATTCCCACCAACAGTGTAAGAGGGTTCCCTTTTCTCCACACCCTCTCCAGCATTTATTGCTTGTAGACTTTTGGATAGCAGCCATCCTGACTGGCGTGTAATGGTACCATTGTGGTTTTGATTTGCATTTCTCTGATAATGAGTGATGTTGAGCATCTTTTCATGTGTTTGTTAGCCATCTGTATGTCTTCCTTGGAGAAATGTCTGTTTAGTTCTTTGGCCCATTTTTTGATTGGGTCATTTATTTTTCTGGAGTTGAGCTGGAGGAGTTGCTTGTATATTTTTGAGATAAATCCTTTGTCTGTTGCTTCGTTTGCTATTATTTTCTCCCAATCTGAGGGCTGTCTTTTCACCTTGCTTATAGTTTCCTTTGTTGTGCAAAAGCTTTTAAGTTTCATTAGGTCCCATTTGTTTATTTTTGCTTTTGTTTCTAATATTCTGGGATGTGGGTCATAGAGGATCCTGCTGTGATTTATGTCGGAGAGTGTTTTGCCTATGTTCTCCTCTAGGAGTTTGATAGTTTCTGGTCTTACATTTAGATCTTTAATCCATTTTGAGTTTATTTTTGTGTATGGTGTTAGAAAGTGTTCTAGTTTCATTCTTTTACAAGTGGTTGACCAGTTTTCCCAGCACCACTTGTTAAAGAGGTTGTCTTTTTTCCATTGTATGTCCTTGCCTCCTTTGTCGAAGATAAGGTGACCATAGGTTCGTGGATTTATCTCTGGGCTTTCTATTCTGTTCCATTGATCTATATTTCTGTCTTTGTGCCAGTACCATATTGTCTTGATGACTGTGGCTTTGTAGCATAGTCTGAAGTCAGGCAGGTTGATTCCTCCAGTTCCATCCTTCTTTCTCAAGATTACTTTGGCTATTCGAGGTTTTTTGTATTTCCATACAAATTGTGAAATTATTTGTTCTAGTTCTGTGAACAATACCGTTGGTAGCTTGATAGGGATTGCATTGAATCTATAGATTGCTTTGGGTAGTATAGCCATTTTTACCCTCGATGGTGAAAAATTTAAAGCATTTCCCCTAAAATCAGGAACAAGACAAGGGTGCCCACTCTCACCACTACTATTCAACATTAGTTTTGGAAGTGTTGGCCACAGCAATCAGGGCAGAAAATGAAGTAAAAGGAATCAAGATAGGAAAAGAAGAAGTGAAACTCTCTCTGTTTGCAGATGACATGATCCTCTACATAGAAAACCCTAAAGACTCTACCAGAAAATTACTAGAGCTAATCAATGAATATAGTAAAGTTGCAGGATATAAAATTAACACACAGAAATCTCTTGCATTCCTATACACTAACAATGAGAAAACAGAAAGAGAAATTAAGGAAACAATACCATTCACCATTGCAACAAAAAGAATAAAATACTTAGGAGTATATCTACCTAAAGAAACAAAAGACTTATACATAGAAAACTATAAAACACTGATGAAAGAAATCAAAGAAGACACAAACAGATGGAGAAATATACCGTATTCATGGATTGGAAGAATCAATATTGTCAAAATGGCTATACAAGCAAATGATTTACATTTAGAACATTTTGTGCCAGAAGAGTGGAGATGTACTTTCAGAGTGAAATCAATGGATGGGAGAAGTACAGATGTCAAATGTTTGTTGCTTGTTTCCACAGTTATTGGTGGATATGGTGCTTTGGGGCAAAGCAGATTGAAAGATAAAATAACTTTTTCAGGTTGATGAGCATAATAGAAATGTAGTGGGCAAGATGCTTGCTCCTTGGAAGAGAAGCTATGAAAAAACTAGATAGCATATTAAAAACCAGACATCACTTTGCTGACAAAGGTCCACATGGTCAAAGCTATGGTTTTTCCAGTAGTCATGTATGGACGTGAGAACTGGACCATAAAGAAGACTGAGAACTGAATAATTGATGCTTTAAAACTGCTGTGCTGGACAAGACTCTTGAGAGTCCCTTGGACAGCAAGGAGATCAAACCAGTCAATCCTAAAGGAAATCAGTCCTGAATATTCATTGGAAAGACTGATGCTGAAGCTGATACTCCAATGCTCCACTTTGGTCACCTGATGCAAAGAGCCAACTTATTGGAAAAGACTCTGATGCTGGGAAAGACTAAGGGCAAGAGAAGGGGGCAACAGAGGGTGAGATGGTTGGATGGCATCACTGACTTAATGGGCACAAGTTTGAGCAAACTCCGGGAGATAGTGAAGGACGGGGAAACCTGGTGTACTGCAGTACATGGGGTCACAAAGAGTTGGACATGACTTACCAGCTGAACAACAACAAATGAGTTCACTAAATATCTGCAAGGCTAAGAAAAATAGGAATAAATTAATGTTCAAGACATTTTAAAACTATATTTTATTAGGTAAGGATAAACAAAAATGCCTGAAATCCAATGTTTATTTGCTCTTTTGCTGTCTTCCATGTGGAAGAGAGTGAGGAATACTCTGTATGAAAAAGCACAGACTGAAATAAACTACTTGTTTATGAACTCAGACAAAATCTGAAGCCAACTATGAAGATAAAATTAATTCACAACAATGAATAACAGTGGGCTTCCCAGGTGGTGAGAGTGGTAAAGAATCTGTGTGCCAATACAGGGGACGGAAGAGACAGAGATGCCTGTTCAATCCCTGGATCGAAAAAATCCCCTGGAACTGGAAACGGCAACTTATTCCATTATTCTTGCCTGGAAAATTCCATGAATATAGGATTCTGGTGGGCTACAGTCCATGGGTTTGCAAAGAGTCAGACATGACTGAGCACACATGCATGGACAATAAAAACTCCTAAAATTTTACTTTGTCTCTTTAAAAGCTTTGGATTGTCATGGTCATTTGCATTTAATATTATTGCTGGGAGCTTTTTTCATGACTATAAAAACTCTTTGCTTTTTAGTTGTTACAAATACAATGCACACTTAAGCAGTAAAAAAAAATTGCAAACTAAAGAATTCATGAATCCAAGACTGAGAAATCTTAGATCTATAAAATTGGATTGAAAGAGCAACAATTAGTTCCTATCCAAAGTTCAGATGGAAAACGCGTAAATATGTGTAGTCAGTTGCTAATTAGAGAATTTGCTGAGTGTTAACTATGCGTTGGATACTGTCTGTAACTGTAGTTCTTAAACTGCAGCGCTAATTAGAAATCACCTGAAGAAGCTGTCATGCATTCAGATTCCCAAGCCCTATCCTTAAAAATTCTTATTAGTAGGTCTTGGATGAGGCCTATACATCTGCATGTTAATAAGACACCTTATATTATTCTGAAATGGACATCTTTTGACCAAATTCTTAGTCACCGGGTAGATTAAAAGCACAGTCTTTGAGTCATAGTGTACTTCTTACTATTTGTATTGGACTCAAACTTGGTTTCTTCTTTTTTGAAGTGGATAACAAGATGACTGTTACCTTCTAGAATTGTTATGAGGTTGTATATGTAAGGACCACATACATAGTTGATGCTCAATTAGCAACTATTTTCTTTCTCTGTTACTAGATCTGTAGCTCTATTGAGAATTAAATGAGGCAGCATGTGCAATTCCTGTCTTTAAGGTACTCCTGATATGTTTAGTGGAATAAATTATTTGCCCCAAAGACATGAGGATCTTTTTTCACTTATTTCAATTAGATTGGATTAATCTCATTCAAAAGACAATGGACTCATATTTCATATTCAGAATGAAATAACTTTAGGGCACTGTCAATAAATTGCATCTCTAAAACTTCCAGGTATTAGTCAAAGAAGCTATCCCCTACAATATTGTAAAGTAATTAGCCTCCAACTAATAAAAATAAATGGAAAAAATACCCAAGTTATCCCTTTTCTGTTCTTTGTTGACACAGAGTAGACACACAGAGGTAGAAAGCAGCATCTCTATGCATATTTTCCACAAAGAAAACCAGGAGGCTACATGATTGAAGATTTGGTCTAATTTTTCAATGTCATTGAAGTATAATTTTCCTAGAAAAAAGTCAGACCATTTTAAAGTATACAGTTCAATGAATTTTGACAAATGTATACATTCAAATAATCAACAATCTAACTAGGATACAGCACATTCCCAGTATCCTATAAATCCCACCCATGTCTCTTTGAAGCTTATCTACTCATCAGAGGTAAGCACTGCTCTGATCTCTATCACTAGTCAGCATGGATTAATGTTGCCTATTTTAGACTTGTTTTTTTGCTCAATATAATGTCGGTGAAATTCATCCTTATTTTTTGCAGGTATCAGCAGTTCATACATTTTTATTACTAGATAGCATTCTTCTATGTAACTATATCACAAGTTGTTTATTCATTAACTTGCAGATGGATATTTGGCTTACCTTTACTTTGAAACTTTTATGAATAAAACTGCTCTGAATATTCATGTACAAGTCTTTTTACATATGTATGCATTCATCTTTCTTAGAGTAAATTACTGGATTATAGGGGCATATATGCATTCATTTCCCTTGGAAATGGGATTACTGGGCCATATGAAACCTTTCCAGTAGTCATGTATGGATATGAGAGTTGGACTATAAAGCTGAGGGCCAAAGAATTGATGCTTTTGAACTGTGGTGTTGGAGAGAACCCTTGAGGGTCCCTTGGACTGCAAGGAGATCCAACCAGTCCATCCTAAAAGAAATCAGTCCTGAATATTCATTGGAAGGAATGATGCTGAAGCTGAAACTCCAATACTTTGGCCACCTGATGTGAAGAACTGACTCATTAGAAAAGACCCTGATGCTGGGAAAGATTGAAGGAGGGAGGAGAAGGGGATAACAGAGGATGAGATGGTTGGATGGCATCACTGACTCAATGGACATGAGTTTGAGTAAACTCCTGGAGCTGGTGATGGACAGGGAGGCCTGGCATGCTGCACTCCATGGGGTTGCAAAGAGTCGGACACAACTGAGCAACTGAACTGAACTGAACTGATGATGATACTTATGTATTTAACTGTATAAGTAACTGTTTTCCAAACATTCGCTATTTTAAAACTCTTTAAAAGAAGTTTTATTCCTCTTTAAAAGAATCAGTGTTAACTTCCTTAGTTTTCTTTCTGTTGCCCGTCTCAATGACATTTTATTTATTTACTCATTATTTATTTCTTTTTATTTATTTGCTTTATATAATTTCCATCCTTCTACTTACTTTGGGTATAATTTATTCTTTTTTCTATTTTGTTTCTAGATTTTTCTAGTTTCTTAAGCTGGAATACTGAGTCATTGTCTTTTTTTCCACTTGTAGAAAGTTTTGCTATAAATTTCTTCTGAAGTACTTTGCTTGCACACCACAAAACTGTAAATGTTTTGTTTTCACTATTATTTGGTTTGAATTTTTTCTTTTCACTTCTTCTTTAACTCACATTATTGAGAAAGGTGGTTTTGAATTTCCAAATATCTGGGGGATTTCTACATATTTCACTAGTTCATTATTTTTTAATTTAATTCCATCATGGTACTCCTGAACAACCAGAAAATCAAAAAAAAAAAAAAGAAGGAATAAAAAAATTTCTTGAGACAAGTAAAAATGAAAACACATGTACCAGAACTTGTGGGTTGTGGCAGAAACAGTTCTAAGAGGGAAATTCATAGCAATAAGCGCCTACATTCAGTTCAGATCAGTCGCTCAGTCATGTCTGACTCTTTGCGACCCCATGGAGTGCAGCACACCAGGCCTCCCTGTCCATCACCAGCTCCTTGAGTTTACTCAAACTCATGTCCATTGAGTCAGCGATGCCAGCCAACCATCTCATCCTCTGTCGTCCCCTTATCCTCCCCACTTCAATCTTTCCCAGCATCATGGTCTTTTCAAATGAGTCAGCTCGTCGCATCAGGGGGCCGAAGTACTGGAGTTTCAGCTTCAATATCAGTCCTTCCAATGAATATTCAGGACTGATTTCCTTTAGGATGGACTGGTTGGATCTCCTTGCAGCCCAAGGGACTCTCAAGAGTCTTCTCCAAAACAACAGTTCAAAAACATCAATTCTTCAGCACTCAGCTTTCTGTATTGGAGAAGGAAATGGCAACCCACTCCAGTATTCTTGCCTAGAGAATTCCATGGACAGAAGAGCCTGGTAGGCTGCTGTCATGGGGTCACACAGAGTCGGACACGACTGAAGTGACTTAACATGCATGCATTCATTGGAGAAGGAAATGGCAACCCACTCCAGTATTCTTGCCTGGAGAATCCCAGGGACAGAGAAGCCTGGTGGGCTGCCGTCTGTGGGGTCGCGCAGAGTCGGACACGACTGAAGCGACTTAGCAGCAGCTTTTTGTACAGTCCAACTCTCACATCCATACACGACTACTGGAAAAACTATAGCTTTAACTAGACAGACTTTTGTTTGACCTTTGTTGGCCTACATTAAGAAGCAAGAAAGATTCCAAACAAATAGCCTAACTCTATACCTGAGTTTGAGTAAACTCCGGGAGTTGGTGATGGACAGGGAGGCCTGGCGTGCTGCAGTCCATGGGGTTGCAAAGAGTCAGACATAACTGAGCGACTGAACTAAAGTGAACTGATACCTGAAGAAACCAGAGAAAAGAAGAACAAATGAGCCCAAAGGTAGCAGAAGAATAGAAATAAGATTAGAGCTGCAATAAATGAAATAGAGAACAGAAGGGGAAAAAGAAAAACAAGAATTGGTTCTTTGAGAAGGTAAACAAAATCAACAAATCCTTAGCTACATCAAACAAGGAAAAAAAGAGAAAGAATCCAAATTAACAAAATTATAGATGAAAAAGAAGACATTTCAATGGTTACCACAGAAACTGAAGTATCCTAAGAGGCAACCATGCACAACTATATACCAGTGAACTGGACAACCTAGAAGAAAAAACATAAAACTTAACAAAACTGAATCAGGAAGAAATAGAAAATCTGATTAGATCAACTACTACAAGGAGATTGAATCAGTAATCAAAAATCTCTCAACAACAAAAAGCCCAGGACCAGATAGCTTCAATAGTACATTTTACCAAACATTTTAAAAATTAAAACAAATTCTTCTCAAACTCTTTGAAAAACTGAAAAAGAGGGAACATCCCCAAAGTCATTTTATTTTCTTTTATTATTTTTTTCTTTTTTACATTGAAGTATGGTTGATTTACAAGGTTGTTCCAGTCCCAGATACACAGTAAAGTGACTTGAACACACACACACACACACACACACACACACACACACACAATTTTCATATTCTTTTCCCTTATTGGTTATTACAAAATGTTAAGTATAGTTCCCTGTGCTATATGGTAGGTCCTTGTTGTTTATCTATTTTATATATAATAGCGTCCAAACTCATTTTATAAGACCAGCTAAAACAGGAAAGAACACTACTGGGAAAGAGAACTACAGGTCAATATCCCTGCTGAATATAGATGCAAAATTATCAATAAAGTACTAGAAAACCAAATTCAGCAGCATATGAAGAGGATTTATTCCTGATATGCAAGGATCATTCAACATACAGTCCATCAATGTGATACATTACATTAATAAAATGAAGGGAAATAATCATGATCATTTCAACAGACACAGAGAAAACATTTGATAAATTCAACATCCATCCATGATAAAAACTCTTAACAAATTAGGCATAGAAGAAATATATTTCAACATAAAAAAGCCATTTTTGACAAGCCCATGGCTATCATATTCAATGATGAATGGTGGAAGCTTTTCCTCTAAAATCAGGAACAAGACAAGGGTGCTCACTTTCACCAGCACTATTCAAACAAGTACTAGAAGTCCTAGTTAGAGCAGTCAGACAAGAAAAAGAAATAAAAAGTATCAGAATTGGAAAGAGAGAAGTGAGAGTATCTCTATTTGGAGATGACAAGATTTTATATACGGGAAATCTGAAAGACTCAACCAAAAATTATTAGCTCTAATCAATCAATTAAGTGAAGTTGCAGGATACTAAATTAAGATACAAAAATTAGTAGTGTTTCTATACATTAATGACAGATTTTCTAAAAGAAAGTAATCAAGCAAAAACAATAAAATACTTAGGAATAAATTTAACTAAGGGGGTGAAAGATCTTTACTCGAAATCTACAAGACATTGTTGAAAGAAATCAAAGAAGACACAAATAAATGGAAAGGTATTCTCTACTCGTGAACTATAAGAATTAATATTATTAAAATGTCAATACTACCAAAAGCCGTTTATTGATTCAACATAATCTGCATCAACATTCCAGCAGTACTTTTTACAGATTTAGAAAAAATACTCCTAAAATTTATATGGAACCATAAACAATCCTGATACTTGGAACAATTGAAGGCAGGAAGAGAAGGGGACGACAGAGGATCAGATGGTTGCATGGCATCACTGACTCAATGGATATAGGTTTGAGCAAGCTCTGGGAGATAGTGAAGGACAGGGAAGCCTGGCAAAAGAGGGTTCAATTCCTGATTGAGAAGATCTCCTGGAGGAGGAAATGGCAACCCACTCCAGTATTCCTGCTTGGAAAATCCTAGGGACAAAGGAGAGTGAAAAAGCTAGCTTATAACTCAACATTCAAAAAACTAAGATCATGGCATCCAGTCCCATCACTTTATGGCAAGTAGATGAGGAAAAAATGGAAACAGTGACAGACTTTCTTTTTTTGGGTTCCAAAATCACTACAGATGGTGACTGCAGCCATGAAATTTAAAGACGCTTGCCCCTTGGAAGATAAGCTATGACAAATCTAGATAGGATATTAGAAAGCAGAGACATTACTTTGCTGACAAAGATCCGTCTAGTCAAAGTTATGGTTTTTCCAGGAGTCATGTATGGATGTGAGAGTTAGACTTTAAAGAGAGCTGAGTACCAAAGGATTGATGTTTTTGAACTGTGGTTGAAAAAGACTCTTGAGATTCCCTTGGACAGCAAAGAGATCCAACAAGTTAATCCTAAAGGAAATCAGTCCTGAATATTCATTGGAAGGACTGAGGCTGAAGCCAAAGCTCCAATACTTTGGCCACCTGATGAGAAGAACTGCTTCATTTGAAAAGACCTTGTTGCTGGGAAAGAATGAAGGTGGAAGGAGAAGGGGATGACAGAGGGTGAGATGGTTGGATGGCATCACTGACTCGATGGACATGAGTTTGAGTAAGCTTTGGGAGTTGGTGATGGACAGGGAAGTGCAGTCCATAGGGTAGCAGAGTTGGACATGACTGCGTGACTGAACTGAACTGATAAAAGATCCCAAATAGCCAAAGAAATTCTGAGGAAGAACAAATCAGGAGGTATCACATTTCCTGATTTCAGACTATAAAGTTATAATCATAAAAACAGTACAATTCCAGCATAAAAACAAATAGGCCAACACAATTGAATCAAGAACTCAAAAATAAACGTATGATTGTACCATAAACTAATATTTGACAAAGTAGTCAAGAATATTCACAAGAAAGAACAATCTTTTCAATAAATCGTACTGAGAGAACTGGATATTTACATGTAAAAGAATAAAATCAGACCCACATGGTAACTCTACTCACAAAAATTTCCTCAAAGTAGATTAAAGACTTAAATGTAAGACTAGAAACTATAAAACTCATGAAGAAAACACATGAACAAAGATTCTTGACATGGATCTTGGTAACACTTTTGTGACTCTGACATCTAGAGCATAAGCAAAAATTAAAAATAAACAAGTGGGACATATCAAACTAAAAAAAAAAAGAAACTTTAGCACAGCAAAATAAATCATCAACAAAGTGAAAAGACAACCTACAGAATGGGCAAAAATCTTTGCAAACCATATATCTAATTAGGGGTTAATATCCAAAACATATAAAGAACTCATGCAACTCAATAGCAGAAAAACAAGCTATTTAAAAATGGGCAAAGGACCTGAAGAGATATTTTTCCAAAAAATATACATATGCATGAAGCAGATGCATGAAAAGATGCTCAACATCACTATTCTTTAGGAAAATGCAAAGCAAAACCACAATGACAGATCACCTCATGTCTGTTAGAATGGTCATTATTAAAAATACAAAAGATAATGAGTGCTGGCATGAATTGTGCACTGTTGATGGGATTGTAAATTGGTCCAGTAGCAATGGAAAACAGCATGGAGGATCCTCAAAAGTTAAAAACATTATCTACCATATAATCCACCAATTTCACTGCTCTTTTGGTATTTTTCCAAAGGTAACAAAAAACACTAACTCAAAAAGATATCTGCACTTCCACAATTATAGTGTTAGTTACATTAGCCAAGATAGGGAAACAAATATCTATCAATAGATAAACAGATAAAGAAGGTGGGAGATATATATATATATATATATATACACACACATACATACATACATACATACATATATATTTATATATGTGTCTATACCTATATTGGAGTAGGAAATGTCACCATTTGTGACAACATGGTTGGGTCTTGAAGGCATTATGCTAAGTGAAATCTCAGACAGAGAAAGACAAATATTTTTATGATTTCATTTATATGTGGAGTTAAAAAAAAAAAAAACTCATAGAAAATGAGGTCAGACTTGTGGTTACCAAAGGCACAGAGTGAGGGGTGGGTAATTGGAGGAAGGTGGTCAAAAGGTACAAATTTCCAGTTATAAAACAAGTATTAGAGGTGTATGTACTACATATTTATTTTCTTGGGCTCCAAAATGACTACAGATGGTGACTGCAGCCATGAAATTTAAAGACGCTTGCTCCTTGGAAGAAAATCTATGACCAACCTAAACAGCATATTAAAAAGCAGAGACATTACTTTGCCAAAAAAGGTCTGTCTAGTCAAAGCTATGGTTTTTCCAGTAGTCATGTATGGATGTGAGAGTTGGGCCATAAAGAAAGCTGAGTACCAAAGAACTGATGCTTTTGAACTCTGGTGTTGGAGAAGACTCTTGAGTCCCTTGGACTGCAAGGAGATCAAATCAGTTAATCCTAAAGGAAATCAGTTCTGAATATTCATTGAAAGGACTGAGGCTGAAGCTGAAGCTCCAATACTTTGGAGCTTGATGCAAAGAACTGACTCACTGGAAATGACCCTGATGCTGGAAAAGATTAAAGGCAAGAGGAGAAGGGGATGACAGAGGATGAGATGGTTGGACGGCATCACCAACTCAAGGGACATGAGTTTGGGCAAGTTCTGGGAGACAGTGATGGACAGGGAAGCCTGGCGTGCTGTAGTCCATGGGGTCACAGAGTCAGACACGACTGAGCAACTGAACAAACAACAGGTTCTACACTGTGACTGTAGCTCACACTGCTGTGTGATACACTCAGTAGTTGTTAAGAGAGTACAGGCATACCTTGTTCCATCGCACTCACTTTATTAAGCTTCACAGATACTGAATTTTTTTTACAAACTGAAGGTGTGTGGCAAACCTGCATTTGAGCCAATCTATTGACTTCATTGTTCCAATAGTATTTGTTCACTTCATGTCTCTTTCTCACACTTTGGTAATAATTCTTCCAATATTCCAAATGCTTTCATTATTATTTTGTTATAGTGATCTGTGAAGAGTGATCTTTGATTCTACTACTATGATTTATTGAAGGTTCAAATGATGCTTAGTATTTTTAGCAATAAAAAATATTTAAATTAAGGTATGCACTTTTTATTAGACAATGCTATGGTACAGTTAATAGACTGTGGTATATATAAATATAACTTTTACATGCACTGGGAAACCAAAAAATTATGTAATTTGCTTTGTTGCAATATGTTGCAATATGTAAATATAACTTTTACATGCACTGGGAAACAAAAAAAGTTGTGTAATTTACTTTGTTGCAATATGTGATGTGGGTGTGTACCTGCACAACTACCTAATTCCACTAGTTCTATGTCAATAGGGTTTATGAGCAATGACATAGCATTAGTAATGAGCATATCCAGCACCAAATTTTTGCTTTAAATGCCAATGCAAAAACTTCTAAAAATCTTAAGAAAGAATAAGAAAGAGGGTATAAATTTAGCTAGAGTAATCAGTCTGCAGTCTATATAAAAATTTAATCATAATAGTCTGAATTGAATACAATTCCTTATTTATAGTAAAAACACACACAAAACACATAGAATGAGTAGAACAAGAAATGTGAAAAACTATACAGTAAAACTTTTAAAACCATTAATGGAAAGCCATACCAGAGTCTTGGATAGGAAATTTCAACAGAAAAAAGATGCAAACTCCTTGAGTTACATTTTTAAATATTATAAGACCACAATTAAAATACTAATTTTTTTTTTGCAGTTAGTCAAGATGTCTCTAAAATTAAAGAGCACACAAAAATGGGGTAGTCAAAATCAAGAATGGAGTTCTTGTTTATTTTTCCCGAAGAACAGCATGAATTACTGTTCTCACAAATAACCACATTCAATAACATCCTTCACTTTACCTTAAATTCGTTAGAGTGAGGTTTGTTTTCGAAAGCCCACAGCAGGACTTTGAGGAAAAAAAAAAATTAAATGGTTTGGGGAAAACAAGGGAAATAATATATATTATTGTATTTATTGATTTGTTATATGTCTGTGAACTTGCTGGTGATATGTGCTGAGGTAGAGGCAGAAGGAAATTTGATTAAATTAAAGTAGCTGTGTAAGTAAGCTAGAGACTGAAAGCAAGGGGAGAGGAATTCTATTAGTTCATTGATTGATTATGAGTTGCCTACAAGGGCAATTTAAGGACTGGATATCTACATGTGGGACTGTGAGTCACCAAAGGGAATTGGTGATGCCCAAGGACTGTGTTGGGAATAGAAATTTCCAAATGGCCAAAAAAGGAAATGGAAATGTAGCAAGGGCCTTTACTCTCCCCTGACCTAAAGTCAGCCAAATTCCATATTTCAATACTCTTTTCCGCCAGTATTTTCTCATTGTATTATCATGGTTCCTTCTGCAAGTACTGAGTGTGGCTTAGTGTAAAAGCAGAACATTTTAGTGAGAGAATAGTCAAAGAATATGAGATGGTTAGATAGTATCACCGACTCAATGGATATGGATGTGAGCAAACTCGGAGATAGTGAAGGACAGGGGAAGCCTGGCATGTTGCCTTCCACCAGGTCGCAAAGAGTCTGACACAACTTAGTGACTGAACAACAACAATCATTAATAATTCAATTCACTTTAACAGTGGAGAATGTACTGAACTATTTTTAAGTGCTTGACAGTAGACTGCAGTCTAATTTATTGGAGACCACAATAGCTAAAAGTCATTTATGATTTTGAAAACATGTTTTCTAAATCAAAAATATAATTTGCCTTTCCTTTTTTTTTTTTTTTTTTTAGACACAAAGAAAGCTTCATCATAAAGTAGAGACCCTGAAGATTTATTTAAGGAGAAAACTCTGGAGATTTTCAGTACATCAGGACTGATTTTAGCCAAATAATTCCATTCGTATCTAATGTCAGCTTTATTTACAAGTCATAGGCCAAGGATATCAAAGAGCAGTCCTTGTTTTGTCCTCTCTACGTTTTGCTCATCTCTCCAGTCAAGGGATCCTGGACTACTATTCAGCACTGGGCAGGATGCCAGAGTTCAGAGGTTGGCCAGGAAGGATGGGAACCCTCCTTAGATCAAGAGCTCCCAGTAACAAGCAAATGAAAACAAAGGGAGATGAAAGCAGGGTGGAGGCTGGATGTGAGTGGCTGACTCTCTGAGTTTCTATTTTAAATCCTTTGCATGGACTCTCTAGGGCGGGTGCCATTTCTACACTATTATGAAGGTCACCAGAAATGGGATTTGGCAACTGGGTTCTCTTTCCACCTCAGCAAGTCTGACACTGAAGCTTAACCAGAAAAAGCACTTTAGCTCTTATTGTGAAAACATTATCTAAAGGTGTAGCCTTACACTGCACTTTGCCAGCAAACACAGAAAAATGAGCACATTAAAAACTTCAGATTGTTCAAGAATAGTAAGCACTCTATTGCAGAAAATATTTATCATATTAAAGCCATTGTCACAGATGTTAAGTCCTTTCTCTCTTGACTTTACTGAAATTACCTTCTTCATTCTTACTGTTTGTCTTCTTTGACATTTTCTCTGTCTTCTTGCTGTTTTCAGATGCTAGGTCTATGAATCCCCCGAAGGACATCATTCTGTTTCCTTCCTCTATCTGCCCTTCTCTAGGTATATCAGTGAATCTCAGTTCCCACTTCTAGATAACAGTTCCCCAACTTACATTCTGATCATGACTCCTCCTCTGAGATTCAAACTGGTATCTCCAATTAGCCAATATTTCAGCTTACCTGCCCTGTTTACCTAGATGAACCTGTTCAAATACCTTAGATGAAACACTCGGGTAACAGTCCTTGTATAAAAACATGCATGTGTAGCTACAGATGTCCTATATTGGCTTTTATAATCATAACCTAAGTGTCTGCATCCTGAATGCCCCCAAATATCCAGACATCTGGGATTCTTTAATTATTAGAAGGGGGGAAAAGCTGAAAGGCTCAACCCATATAACATCCTTCTTGATCTCTCCAGGAATTTTTGAAGAAGAGAGAACAGGTGGGAGAAAATGGCAGCTTATATTTCTACTAGTCACCTCTCTAGCCATCTCGTGCTCCAATTTCCTGCTTTGGTTAAATTCTGAGTCTTAAGGGCTGCTTTTTTCTTTGTGCTGCACAGCTGCCAATGACTCCCAGATCTGATCTCTCCCTTGAGTGCTGGAATAAATTTCCTAAATGCCTTTTCAACACTCAACTTGGATATCTGATAAGCATCTCACACTTCAAGTACGCAAAACTGGACTCACCCCCCTCCACACACCTGTTTCTGTAATTTCCCCCATCTCAGAAAATGGCAGGACCATTCACCTAATTCTGTGAGCTAAAAATCCAGGAGTCATCTTTGACTGTTCTCTTTCCCACACACCCAGCAATTAGTCCGCTCTATTTTTAAAACACATCCTGAATCCAAGGGTTTCTCATTGCCTCTGATATTTTCATGTTCTCTCACCTGGACAGCAGCAATAGCCTTTTTATTGACTATTGTTTTAGTGTTTTAAGGCTTGCCACTCCACATTCCCAGCTCTTCACAAAAGTCACGATTCTAATCTATTCACAAAAGGGACCCTCCAAAACAAAAGAACAAATTGTTGTTGTTTAGTCACTAAGTCATGTCTGATTCTTTGCTACTCCATGGACTGTAGCCCGCCTGGCTCTTCTGCCCATGGGAGTGAGTTGCCCTTTCCTTCTCCAGGGGATCTTCTTGGCCCGGGGATTGAACCAGTGTCTCTTGCTTGGCAGGCGGATCCTCTGCCACTGCACCACCTGGGAAGCCCACGAGCAAATCATCACTCCAGAATTCATAACTGTCCAGTGGCATCTCCTCCAAACACTTTAGCTTCAAGTCCTCTGTGATCTTGCAGACACCTACTTCTCCATCTTCGCCTCCAACCATGTTCTTCATTGTTTCTTAAAGTTCCAGGCACTGGTGCTTTCTTATTCTTCCTTTAACACAATAAGCTGTTTGCATTTCAGGGCATTTGTAATTGGTATTTTTCTATATGGAGTGCTCTTTCACCATTTTTTACTCTTTATAATTTAGTTTAGATTTCTTCAACCTGACATGATTATTTGTGATTAATTTTAATCCATACTGTGTGAGTTTTTAGTGTTGAATTGCTCTAAGCTAGACTGTACACTCCTCATCCACGTTCTATTTATTCCCTTAGTCTTTAATTTCTTTCTTTATAGCATTTATGATAACTATAAATTATATTACATATTTACTTGTTTACCTTTTCATTGTCTGCTCCCCCATCACTCCATAGAGTATGTAAGTTCCACGAGGGTGGCTTTGGGACTGGCACCCAACTGCCACCCAGTATATGTTTATAGACTGAACATATGAGACTCATCATTCAGCTTTTTTAAACTTCACTTTTCTAATTTGTAAAATACAAAGAGTAAAAAGGTTGGGGGAAGTATACCCCTGAATACATGATATTCCCTTTTCTATCTGTCTGTCCAGCAATTCAGTTCTCTTTCCATCTAACACATCTTGGCTACACCCTGGGTACCATCACCATTCATATAAAAGATCCTATCAGTGTATCTTAAACTAAAGACAGTTTTACATGTTAAAGGAATTTTGATTCCTTTTAACACGTTTTTATCTATATACGTATTCTATCTACATTTATATGTATTTAGATGGGGTTACCTAGCGACTGAACTGAACTGAAATGAACCTATGTATGCTATATATGTATGTACTCTATATTATATTTTACAGAACAACTAGTTTGGTGGATATTGTTCCCTTGCATATTATTTACTACAAATATTTCTCCAGTATCAGTAGGAGTGGCAATAACTACTAACTGAAGCCTTTGCTTTTGTGTTATAATAAAAGGCAGTTGTGAGCTTAAACACTGCTCATTGTTTCATGCTTCAGATTAATTTGAGAAATATAAAGCTGTGTAATTCAGCATTAGCAACTTTCTTAGTGACCCCTCAGCATAAGGATGTTACATTTTTTCCTCTTAGACTCCCTCATCTTTTATTTTTCCAGAAGAAATGGCAAGAGATAGCCTGGAAAAAGCCAAATAGGTGCAACAGGACTTCACCAAATACTATGATAGTTTACCCCCAATCCTATTATTTCGCATATTGACCAACTATGTAATATTTGAGTTTTTAAAAAATCTTCTCCATTGCTATTTGCAGGCTTCCCTGGTGGCTCAGTGGTAAAGAACCTGCCTGTCAATGCAGGAGACACGAGTTCAACCCCTGGGTCGGAAGATTCCCCTGCAGGAGGAAATGACAACCCACTCATGTATTATTGCCTGGAAAAATCCCATGAGCAGAGGAGTCTGGCAGGTTACAGTCGATGGAGTTGCAAAGAGTCGGACATGACAGAGCACACAAACACACATATGCATGCGCACGTGCACACACACACACACACACACACACACATTGTTATTTCCACTTTGTAATTTTTTTAGCCTGAATCAAGACTGTCTGACTAACTGCCCTTGGAAATCCCCTGATAATTAATTTTTTACAAGTCAATTATTTTACCAATTAGGATGGGAACACTCCTGTTCTTTGAATAGACCATTTCCTTTCACTGGTTACTGTTTCTCCTTTGCAACTAATGTTTTAGGAAATCGTTTTCCATGACTATGGTTATTTATTATTTCCTGTGAGTGAGTGGCATATCCCGTGATCACTTGCCTAATTAGGAATAGAGAGTAGCCTTCATCAAAACAAATGTCACAACCTGCAGTTTCTGACAGAGCTGTTGATTACAAAAGAATAATCTGATAAACTGCAGGGATCAGGGAGGGGATCCAACCGATTCAACATGGAAGAACTGTTATCCAACAGCCATCTAAGCATGATAATAATTTTGGTGATGACAACAGCAACAGCTTAATAACTATATAGAGATGCCTATATTTACGTTTTATTCCAAACACTGTCCCTACTCCATACTGAATGGTATTCAGGCTAAGACGAAGCAGATATCTAGCAATAGAAACCACAGAAGAAGGAACACAGAGCTTCCTTTCCTAGCACATCTCACCAGACTGTGAGACCACTTCATTACTTTGGATATTCTCAGTACCTCTAAAAAGTTTTTGTGTTATTTTTCAATTATTACTACCATCTTCCAACCCTTAAGTCAAGACCTTTGTGGACACTAGTCCATTAATAATCACCAACATCCTTCAGGAATTAGAAGAAAATTCATTTTGCAGCTGAGAAAACAGAAGCTGAAACCAAGTAACTGGTTCAAAGTCACCCATATAGTTAAGAGGCAGAGTTATTTTGCAAACCTAGGTCAGGTCCATCTGATTCTGAAGTCCAGCCTCTTAAATTCTAGGCAATAGAGCTCAACTTGCCCCCACTCCACTCTACTACTCAGAGGCGCATGGAGTGTTTGGTGGACAGTGGTGAAAGCCCTGGACCCAAAGTTACCAGACCTGGTTCCAAGCCTGGCCTACCACTTGCCAGTTATGGGCACCTTGCCTACCTTTCCTCGTGTAAAATGGGTTTTGATAACATTAGCCTTACCCTCCTTATCAGCACCAATTTCAATAGCACATGGGAAATGCTTGGCCAGCTGCAACATACTGTTTAAGTATGTGGCATTGTGTTATTTTGGAAGCATTATTTTTAGATTTCTAAAAATTGAAGTATAGTCAATTTACAATGTCATGTTAGTGTCACGTGTATGGCAAAGTGATTAAGTTACACATATATACACATTCCTTTTCAGATTATTTTCTATTATAGGTTAACACAAAATAATGAATGTGGTTCCCTGTGCTATCCAGCAGGTCCTTGTTTATCTTTAGGGAGCATTCTAAAGTCACTTTTTAATGCAGATTTTCTTTGTCTGAAAATGGATAGTAAGCTCCTCATGGTTAGATAGCATCACTGACTCAATAGATATGAATTTGAGTAAACTATGGTGGAGAACAGAGGAGCCTGGCGTGCTATAGTCCATGGGGTCATAAAAAAGTCAGACAGGACTTAGCGACTGAACAACAAGGGTAGAAATTCGTCTATCACTTCTTGCAGCTGTTTGCTCCCAGAATTCACATTGTGCTCAATAGAAAAGCCCCTCCTACCCCACTCCACTCAGGTTCTCATATTTACTTTACCTGATTATCACACACTCTGTCCCTTGGAGAGAAAAGGCAGAGGGGAATTGCAGAAAGTCCAAGACTGCTGGGTGCCGCTGCTGAGTTCTAGAATGTGCAGTGAGGTGTGCGTGTACTGACAAGGCATGGACTGAAGGAGAAAGCTCAAACAGACCCAACTTGTGCAGCTCTGGTTTATGTCTCTTAAAATAAAACTATTACCAGACTTCCGTTCCTTAACATAATTTCCATCCCTCTCTTTCTATTAGTCAATTTGTTTGGTCAGCTTTCCTGAAATGTCTAACCATTTTTTCCTCTATGTATTTATCTATTCCACCTTTTATATGTTCTGCATTGATTATCCCTTTTTCTCATGACTTCCCCATAGTGATCTGTTCCATAAGTATGTGTGGAATAGTTGGGCACCTGGATATTTTTCTGATCTTCTTCTCAGCTTCACTCCAGTTAGAAGCTAAGTGAAATATTACCCAAAAATTTCCTTGTAGTAAAAATAGCACCAGTGTCCTGGTGTGCCTCAAGATCATTTTTTGTTCCTATTAGAGAAAAATGCAGTTCCAATGTCTCTCTCTTATACATATATGTGTATAATTTTCTGTTTATATAAGCATATATATGTGCACATGCTTAGTCACTCAGTCGTATCTGACTCTTTGCAACCCATTGGACTGTAGCCTGCCAGGCTCTTCTATCCATGGGATTTTTCAGACAAGAATACTGGAATGGGTTGCCATTTCCTCCTCCAGAGTATCTTCCTGACTCAGGAATTAAACCCGAGCCTCCTGTGTCTTCTGCCTTGGCAGGTGGGTTCTTTACCTGCTGAGTCATTGAGAAAACCCACACATATATAAAATTAATCTTTGTGATCAGTGAGACTACTCTCCTGCAACTCACAGAGTGATACTGAAGATCTTATCCAGCACAACACAGGACATGGTTTCTTTCTCTCTGAAGTGCTAATCTTAGGGTTCTCTGTTAATTTCCCAGAACCACCATAACAAAGTGCCCTTCATTACATGCTTTAAACAACAACAATGTATTTTCTCCCAGTTCTGGAGGTCAGAAATCCAAAATCAAGGTGTCAGCAGGCCCATGCTCCCCCAGAGGCTCTGGGGGGCCCACACCTTCTCTTAGGTTCTGGTGATGGCAGCCATCCTTGGCCTGGAGCTGCACAGCCCAGCCCCCGCTCTTCCGGTCACATGGCCATCTCCTTGTGTCTCCACGGTGTCTTCCCTTGGTGCATGCCTGTCACTGCGACTCTCTTCGTCTTCTTATAAGGATATGAATCCTATTGGATTAAGGGCCCAACCTATTCCAATATGACCTCAGTTAAACACATGACATCTGCAAATATTCCATCTCTAAGTAAGGTTACATTTTGAGGTTCTGGGAAAGATAGGAATTGGGGGCTACCCTGCAACCCAATCAGTACAGATTTCCCCTGGGGCAGCAGCCAGAAATCAAAACCTGCTATTTCTTTGTTGTTTTGAAGGGATATTTGCAGATGACTAAGTTAACCTGAGAGGGTTTCCCGGTGGCTCAGGGGTAAAGAATCCACCTGCCAATGCAGGAGCCTAGGGTTCAATCCCTGAGTTGGGAAGACACCCTCAAGAAGGGGATGGCAACCCACTCTAGTATTCTTGTCTAGAAAATCCCATGGGCAGAAGAACCTGGCAGGCTACAGTCCATGGGGTTGCAAAGAGTCAGACATGACTCAGCGCCTAAACAAAAGCAAGAAGTTAACCTGAAGAGGCTTTAGGAGCAGATTCTGGTAGAAAGAACCTGGTGATCAGGGCTGACCCTTTTGGCCACACATCAGAACTCTTTTTGCACATGACTTCTACCTAAGATCTCTTTAGTCAGTGTTGATATATAATACCTGAGCTCCATCGACACAGAGTTTTATACTTACATTCACAATCCCCCATCCTTGAGTCTAGAATCTACAAAGAACTGAAAGCTAAGTTTTTGTTTGCTTTTTTTTTTTTTTTCTAAATTGAATAACTGACTACCAATTCTCTTCTGGCAGCAAAATCTGACTTGAATGGACATAGGCCACCTTATAATGTGAAGATATTTACATATTTCACTGGAAAAAATGTTTTATATCAAGAGGTACTATCCAGACACCCCCTTAATACTGGGAGTTTTATGTTTTATAGTGTAGACACTCACTATTCCTTTTTCAAATTCTGAAAAAAATCCTAAATATGAATTCCGAAAGGATTTTGGAAAAAAAAAATACAGGCCTATTTTTTCAATTATTTTTAATCCAATCAAGCAGAAAAGCTGTCACCGTTGGTCTGAGTTCTTCTAGTTGAGTGGTTCTTAGACCTACCTGAATAGTGCAGTCACCTGGAGAACTTGACAAAATCCTAAGCCCTAGGCTTAAACACAGACGAATTTAATCAGACTCACTGAGGGCGGGACCTAGGCATCATCATTTCCGAATCTGCCTAGCCAATCTCAATGTCTACCCAAGCTTAAGAATAACTGTCTGGGCCTAACCTGGTCCTTCCCACAGTCCTTTCCTGTTGAGCCCATCAGAAGTCCATTGGAGCCACCTCTTTTGATCAGACCCTGATAACACCCCCTACCAAGAGGCACAGACATTGCAAACAACAACCAGAATTAGGAAAAACAAAAGGAGTTCACAGGTTATGGTTGAACTGTGGCCCCCTTTCCAAAATATATGTCTTAACCTTGAGGACCTCACATGAAAATATGGTTACTGTCAGCATAGCTTAGAAGAAGTCCTGCTAGAATGTTGTTCTTCAGTCGCCAAGTCATGTCCAACTCTTTGTGACCCCATGGACTGCATACTAGAGTAGGGTGGGGCTTTAAGCCAGTGTGACCAGCATTCTTGTAGGAAGATTAGAAGGAAGACACCCAGAGAGGAGAAGGCCATGTGAGGATCCAGAGACACACAGGGGCAAGACAGTCATGTGAACAACAGAGGCAGCTACTGGAGTGATGCATCTAAAAGATGCCACGGATGTCTAGCAGACTCTAGAAGCTAGAAAGAGGCAAGGAAGGATTCTATAGATTTAGAGGGAGCTTGCCTGGCCAATACTCTGATTTCAAATGTCTGGGTTCCAGAACTATGAGAAGAAATTTCTATTGCTTTAAACCACCCAGTCTGTGATACTCTGTAATGCATCCTGTGTGTGGGAATGAAGCACAGGCTGGTGTTTGGAACGTCCCCAGAGCTCTCGAGCCCCACCATAAACAGCTAGTCATGGATGTCAAAGCACTGAACTAGAGATGAATTGAAGGGGACAGCTGGCCTACCGTGAGGAATGGAAATAGTCGTACATAACTAACATTTATTGAAGGCTTCATACCTTCCGGGCACACATGACCTACATTAGTTAATTTAATCTCAAAAAAATAAAACCCACTATTTTGATTGTCGTATCAGAAAAGAGAAAGCTCAGGCTCCCACAGATGAAATAACTTGCCCAATGTGCTCCAGTAATGAGAGGAAGAACCAGGACTTGAACACAGTGGTACCTGACCCTAGCACAACGCCTGCTCTTCGCGTCAGCTCAGAAGAGCCTTGGTGAGTTGAGGGACCTCATCAAGGCGACGTGAAGAATCAGAGGCTTTGTTCAGCCCGCTGCGCTGCAAGAGTGGGACAAACACAGGAGTTTGGCATCCAGCTCTTGCAGCTGCCAAAAAGAATTAGACCCAGTGAGTGAAAGCACAGGAAAGGCAACAACAAAAATGCCAGCCCCAGCAGCAGCAGGAGGGAGGACCCAATTACTACTGGTTGAAGTGTGAGGAAAATTAAAGTTGGTGATGGTTCAAGGTTCTGTTGAAATTCCAGAGCAGTGGGCTTGCATAACCATGAAACATGGAAATTAAAGTATTACTGATGTTCACACTGTTTATTTCAGGACTTCATTTTCCGTCTCGCTTTGTCTCAACAAGTCTCAATTCAGTCACGCGCTAACCACCACAAAGAAAGGAAAAATAGATGGAGATGTGTGTGAACGTGTGTGTATGTGTGTCTCTGTGTGTGTATGTGTGTCTCTGTGTGTGTGCATGTACATTAAACATGTAAATAAATTAGAAAGAGGGAAAACTACAAAGAAGCATAATCTACTTTGTTTGCTGCTGGCTCTGCCCATGCATACTAAGTGAATCGCAACCGTGATAAGGTCCCCACAACTTTAAAACATTTTTCAGGCAAAAGTTTTCTGAATTCACCGACCAAAGCATTGATAATTTCTGAATCCTTGACAATAACAGCCCCTAGATACACCAAGCATTTCCTACGTCCCAGACACACTTAATCCCCATGTGAGCCTTCCAAAGAAAGCACAATTATCACCATTTTGGAGAGGCAGAAATTGAGCTTACAAAACTGGAATAACTGGCACCAACCAGGTAATAAAGCTACTAAGGGGAAGAAAGAAGGTTTGAAACCAAGGCTGTCTGCTCTGAAAGTTAGATCTCCAAGGCACCATGGCATTTTTCTCCCACTGTACTTCTGCCCTCTAGCTGACAGTATCCACCCTGCGCTGTTCAATGCTTCTCCCTCACGTGGCTCATCCTATAGGTCTGTAAGTGCTGTGTGTGTGTGTCGATGACTAACTGCACGACTTTCTTTTTCTCAGACTAAGGATCTGAAGTTATCGAATCAGCTACCCAGGCTTACCTTCCCACTCATTTGATGACAATTGCCTTCTTCAGAGTGTTTGTACTTGAGGCAAACAATAGCTTTTTTCCATAGCTTTTTAGAAAACTTGGAATACAGTTGCTTTACAACATCGTGTTAGTTCCTGCGGTACAGCAAAGTGAATCAGCTATGCGTAAACATATATCCCCTCTTTTTTCTTCTTTTTTTGGATTTCCTTCCCATTTAGGTCACCACTGGGCATTGAGTAGAGTTCTCTGTGCTCTACAGTAGGTTTTCATTAGTTATCTATTGTATACATAATATCGAGTGCATATGTCCATCCTTTAGGCTTTTCAGAGCAGAGCAATTTCAACTAAGGCTCTTATTCAATTTTCCCAACATAGTACTCACTAGCCAACATGTAGTTTGAAAATATTTTATATTATATCTGCATACCAAAATTTGATGCCATTTGATTCCCTTAAACAAAAGAGCAGGGCAAAGATCATAGTTGCTGACTCTGTCCTTCCCAAACACAGAGCAACACAACACAACACAGCATGTCCCTGGGAGTATAGCAAAGAGTAGAAATTTTTTTAATCACTCATCCCTTCAGAATATGGATAAAAGACTAAAATATCAAATCCAGCAAAAGAAATACCCTTTAATTAATATGATCATATTTTTAAGTTCAGGAATTTTATAAAGATTTACAAAAATGAAAAAAGTAAGATAGCGAATTGGAAAACATAATATACAAATTTCCAAGTTCAGTCTGAACAAATACTATTTGGAGACAATTTTGCCTCACTGATTGTGATACTTTCTGATCACGTGACAAAGATGGTTACAGAAAAAGAGTTCTGGGTCGCAAACAGTGCTAAAGATTCACTGCATCCTGTTTCATGTTCTTCATTCCTCAAAATAATAAGCTATATTTTCCCACCCCTTAAAGGGTGGTGAAGTCATATGGTAAATTCTAGCCAATAAAAGTTAATAGAAGTGAAGAGTCCCTTCCAGGATGAGGCTGCAAGGAGGAAATTCAATTCTCTGTTGTGCTCCCTCAGTGATCAAAGGGGTCGCGTAGGAGATAGGAGTGTGCTGTGTCGCTTTAACGTCCCTCTCTGTAGGACCCCATGAATTGTAGCCCCCCAGACTCCTCTGTCCATGGGATTCTCCGGGTAAGAACACAGGAGTGGGATGCCATACCCTCCTCCCAGGGATGGAACCCACATCTCCTACATATCCTGCCTTGGCAGACGGATTCTTTACTAGCACCACCTTGGAAGCCACGTACCGAGATGCTAGAGACAAAATCTCCTGCAATGTTGAGTCTGGGAAATGTTTCCCTGTGGAGTCACTACAACCTGTAGCACATTTTATGTGAGTTAGGAATATAATTCAATGGGAAAACAATTTGGGCCTGATATTTTCTTTGTGGAAAGAGTTTCAGTAAGGGACTTTGTTTCTTTTATAAGTGGTGAAGTGAAGTGAAGTGAAGTGAAAGTCACTCAGTCATGTCTGATTCTTTGCAACCCCATGGACTATACAGTCCATGGAATTCTCCAGGCCAAAATACTGGAGTGGGTAGCCTTTCCCTTCTTCAGGAGGATCTTCCCAACCCAGGGATTGAACCTAGGTCTCCCTCATTACAGGAGGATTCTTTACCAGCTGAGCCACAACAGAAGCCTGAGAATACTGGAGTGGGTAGCCTACCCCTTCTCTAGCGGATCTTCCCGACTCAGGAATCGAACTGGGGTCTCCTGCATTGCAGGTGGATTCTTTACCAACTGAGCATCAGGGAGGCCCTTAACAAGTAGAGTGATATCTTGAAATTGAAGTATCACTGATGTTCACAATGTGTATTTCAAGATGCCATTCATCTGTTTGTCACA
This sequence comes from Odocoileus virginianus, assembly GCF_023699985.2. Lineage (NCBI taxonomy): Eukaryota > Metazoa > Chordata > Mammalia > Artiodactyla > Cervidae > Odocoileus > Odocoileus virginianus. The sequence goes on along the minus strand of NC_069684.1, from coordinate 56,044,689 downwards.
ATAAATCTTGATTCAACCATGCAGTTAACACCTTATTTATATAAGATCTTTGTCCACTTTTCTATATTTTTATTTCCTTTTATTTCATTGACTATCTTACTCTTGTATTATTTCCTTCTTTCTACCTCTTTTGGATATTTTTTTCTATCTCCCTACAGTGCAAACGTAGTAAAGACTTCTTGGGTCACTGATATGAGACTCTTCTTTTCCAATAGAAGATTCTAGTGTTCATATATACTTGAAAAAAAGTACATTCTCTAGCTGTTGGCTGGAGTGCTTTGTGACAATTAGGTCAAGATGGTTGATGGCATTATTTATTGTATCTTCCATATCTTTAATATCTTTTTTTCTTAAGTTTTTTATTGACTGCTTAGAAAAGGGTATTAAGAATCTTTCACTATAATGGTGGATTTTTTTTTTAATCTCTCCCTTTGTTTCTGTCAACTTTTGTTTCATGCATTTTTAAGTTCTGTTATTAGGTGCATATATATGTCTTCCTGATAAATTGGCCTTTTATCATTACAAAATATCCCTGTATCTCTGGGAATCTTTTGTCTTGACATATTCTTTGATATTGATTGTCACACTAGCCTTATTTGCTTTCAACTTATTTATGTTTTATATTTAAAGCACATATTTTATAGATTGGACATAACTGGGTCTTTCAAAAAATCTAACAAGATAATGCCTTTTCATTGGAGTGCATAGAGCATCTACACTATATATCAGTTCTGAGATACTTGGATTTAGGTCTACCATTTTACTATAAGTTTTCTGGTTGTTCCCTCAATTCTGTTCCTCAGTTCCTCCTTTTCTGTCTTCTAGATTAACTGAATATTTTTAGAATTCAATTATAATTTATCTATTGGATTTTTATCAGTATACCTTTATATTAATCTTTTGTTGTTGAGATTAAAACATAAATCTTTGACCTTTTAGAGTCTACTTACTGTTAATATTCCATTACTTCCCCCAAAACATAAGAGGCTTGCAAATACATATGGCCATTTACCTCTTTTTTTGTCCTTTATGCTAAGTTTGTCACATATATTACCTCTACGTACACTGCAAACTTTCATAATAAATTATTATAATTTTTACTTTAAAATTATATGTATCTTTTTAATTAAGAGGAAAATATCTTTCAATGTGATGTTGCATCTATGATATCCAGGGTTCTTCATTTCTTCCTGAAGACCTGAGTTCCCATCTGGTATCATTTTTTTTTTTTCATCTTGAAGAACTGCCTTTAGCACTTTTTATAGTGTAGGTTTTGCTGACAACAAATTCTCCTACTTTCTTTTTATCTGAAAATGTTTTTTGATTTCATTCTTTTTCTTTCAGCTTTTTTGAGGCATAATTCATTCTTGAAGAATATTTTTACTCCATATAAAGTTCTACATTGAGAGTGTTTTCCCATTTAGTCCTTAGATATATTGTTCTACTCTTTGCTGGCCTTCTATGTGACTTATGTTTTAATCAAATGGTTGTTCACCTGAAGGTCTGTGTCTTTTTCTCTCTGCCTGCTTTCAAGATTTTCTCTTTATCTCTGTTTTAGCAGCTTGACTATGATATACACGGTTGATTTTCTTTGCATTATATTTCTCATGCACAGAACTTTTTCAAACTAAAATTGTTTTTTTTTAATTTTTATTAATTTTGGTAATTTCAGCAATTTCTCAAAGTTTTTTCTCTATTACCTGTCTCCTATTTTCAAGGCTGCAATTACATACATATTAGGCTTTTTTAATTGCTCCACTGGGCCTGAAGACTTTACTCATTTAAAAAAAAAGAAAAAAGACTGTTTCTGCCTCTGTTTTTTATGTTGGATAATTTCAATTCATCCATTTCTATGTTTACTATCTTTGTGTTCTGTCATTTCCAACTTGCTGTTAATCCATTCAGTGATTTTTTTTTATTCCAGATATTTTATTTTTCAATGCTAGAAGCTATATTGATTTCTTTATAGTTTATGTTTCTGTTTGGATTTTGTAACTTTTCAGTAACTAGGAACATAGCTTTCTTTATACTTTAGCATAGTTTTAATAGTTGTTTTAAAATCCTCACCTACTAATTTCAAACAATTTCCCCCACTCCCCAGATAATATATTCTTTTGTGGATTTGTGTGCGTGTGTGTGTGTGTGTGTGGATACACTGGATTATGTTATTTCCTTCAAGAAGTATTAACCATTTTATAGCAGATAGTTAAATTAGCTGAAACTCCAACAACAAATTCTCTCTCCTCTGTACTTGACAGCAGCAGACTCCCACTTCATTCTTCCAGCCTTTACTATGTTGTTTGGAATCTGGTTCTTGAAGCCAGAAGTCTGATAGTTTTCTAGCTGGGTTTCAGCCCTATGGGCTTCCCAGTGGCTTAGGTGGTAAAGAATCTGCCCACCATGCAGGAGACACGGCTTTAACCCCTGGATCGGGAAGATCCCCTGGAGAACTGAATGGGTGCTCACACCAGTGTTCTTGGCTGGAGAACTCTTTGGACAGAGGAGTGTTTACACTGGGGACTGCTATCAGCCTAACTGTATTTAAACATTTGGAAATTTACCCTGTGTTCTTCCCTTCTTATAAGTGTTGATACTGCTCCAATATTTTCCTGGTTTCGCCATTTTCACAAGCTTTCAAGGGATTAGTTTAAAAAATTTTTTCCCACCGTTTACAAGTATTACCTGATGTAGGGTTAGTTCAATGAGTTACTTGGCTTTTATGAGAAGTAACACCCTCCCATGAGTGAGGAATAAATTTTGTGTTACTCACTGGTTTAGGAAGTTTCTTGTACTATAGTATGATTTAGGCTATCTTAACTAGTACAAGGTACCAGCACAGTATTTTTCTTTTTATTTTTTAATAATTCAGTTTGGTTTGGAAGCAGAGCTTCTTGAGTTTTTATATAAGGTATTCACAGGCATAATATCATTTTTATTGGCTTTCATAAGTTTGCTGGGACATCAATATTGCAAGATAAAATTTCTTAGTCATGGTACTTTTCAGAAAAGTAACCCCCTAAAAGTATAATAAATTATTCATTCACCACTGATTTTCTTCATATTATCACCCTACATCCTACCCACTAAGAACCCCCTGAGATATCCCATTTTTCTTTTCCTTACAGTTCAAATTACTCTAGACACTTTGTATTTCCCCATTTTAAAACTTAAACCTTTTAACCAAACCAGCTAATTCTTTGTGTGAGTTTTTGTTTCATTATAAAATGATACAGGGCTTCTTTCCCCATTTATAATATATGTCCAGGAGCCTGAACTGATAAAACTACTTTTATTTCAAACAATCCAATAGAATTTTGAAAAGTGAAAGTCGCTCAGTCATGTCCGACTCTTTGTGACCCCATGACTGTACAGTCCATGGAATTCTCCAGGCCAGAACACAGGAGTGGGTAGTCTTTCCCTTCTCCACAGGGATCTTCCCAACACAGGGACTGAGCCCAGGTCTCCCACATTGCAGGCAGATTCTTTAACAGCTGAGCCACAAGGGAAGCAGTCAATAAATAGCTCTTGCTTTGAACTTTATTTAACATCCACTGACAAAATATTGAAAACTTATTATTTACAATCCCTCATTTTACTCTAATCACTGATAGGCGAGGGTAGGGCTACCTGTGTTCACGTATTCGCTGTTAGTAAATTAAACACACAATGTCTAGAAAATAATATAATATTGCCCAACGTCACATATTGGGTTTATATACTTTAACCTATAAAAAATATTCTCAAGACAAGTTGGAGATTTAGGTAATTTCCCAGATTCTCTTACGCATTCAAGAATGTCACGTCTCTGTTCTTAAATATCTTTCTGTTATTTAAGATAAGCTGAGAAGTTCCCCCCCGTTTATCCCCTCTCTCTTCTTCCGTTCTTTCATTTACCTTGTCTTTTTGTTTCTTACCCCTGTGGTCCCACATTTTCTCTGCTAGTTATCAGTCTCACTTCCAAGGGCTTTCCACTGCAGTGGTACAGGTTATTATAGTTTCTTTTTTAAAGGAAAGTGAAGAGAAAAGAAACCCATTCTTCCCTCAGAATGTGGGGGGTCAGTGAGAACATTTTTTCATACCATCAAGATCAGTTATTCCACGAGCATTATATGAGAAACTCTGCACCCTTCTCACCCTCTCACCTGGCACGTGTTCCAACCTGCCGGAAGGAAGGAGAAGAAAATAAAACAGCGCGACACCTACACCAGGGGTTGCCACAGGTTCAGTGGCGCAGTGGTGAATGGCAAATGGAAACTCGGTCTAGTGGGAAATCAGGCACATATACAAATAATTCTAACATAACGAGGAACAGATCAGAGTAGCAGGATTAACAACAGAATCAAATACTGGGAAAGGAGTAAACTCTGCTACTTTGCCTGGAGGGTTTCAGGAAAGTTTTTAACACAGAGATGCGACATTTGAACTGACCTGAACTGAATCACACCTCTAGCCCTTAGGATGACAATTCTTTCTGCCTGAAGCATCCTTTCCCAGCTCCTTCTTCGCATGACTGAAAACTATTCTTCAGGTATTTGTCTAAATGCTTCCTAGTTATGAGCATCTTCATGATCACATTTTCTGTGATGATTAACTCTACCACTCTATCACAGCCCCCTCTTGATCTTCTTCCTACAGTTAATCCCCTTCTTTACTGATAATATATTTAATCATTTTTTGGTATTCATTCATTTATCATCTGCTTTGCCAAGTTGAATGTAGGCACCACAAGGGCACGAATTTGCGTCTTAGTCACTATTATATTCCTAGTGCTTAGCCTTATGTCCATCACATTGCAGGTGATGACTAAATATATAGTGATTATGTATTTAATTATATAATATATATAATCACATATCATATATATACATATATAAATTGATTTTAATATAGCTACTTCTATGTATGTCTGTCATTTCCATTAGATTCTGAACCTCTAAAGAGAATCCAGTTGTAATCATTTTGCAATTTCTTTTTGTATAACCATTCCTCCTGCCCTCTCATAACATGGTAGGTGCTCAATAAGTTCTTTGTGCATAAATAAATACACACATTGTTCCTTATCCACTATTTTTGTTGGAAGGAATGCTTGAAAAAGCATCTTAGGTTGGAATTTTTTTTTAAATTTATCAGAAAGTTTTAGGAAAAAAATAAGTTGCACTACTCCAATTTAAGCAAAAACAGTTCTGCCATCTCACAAAAAGAAAAACAAAGACAATTTTGAGACCACTTTCTATATTTGATTGGAAATAAAATAATGACAAGATGAAATATTCAAGAATGTGACCACTAAATAGAACCCTGTTGAAAATGTTTTGATTTTTATCCTTGGACATATCTTGGTAGGTTAGCAGTTTACAAGGTGACCAGAGATGACATTTCCTCCCTGCCAATGCTGGGTACATTCCCTTTGCCTGAAATGTGGCAAATATCTTGAATTTAAGCTTTGATGTCCCAGTCTTCAGATGACTTTTCAAGGCCCTTCAAGTGACAAGTCTCCCTGCTTGAAGATGATACAGAGCTAATAGAAGTATAAAGTTTTAAGATTAAGTACCACCTGATTTTAAAACTTACACTTGGTCATCATAAAACTTTTTTCTTTTTTTTAGTTTTATACCTTAGTGGGGCTTTTTAAAGCTTTGTACCCATTTCCATATACATATATATATATGGAATCCAGAAAGACGGTACTTACGAACCAATTTGCAGGGCAGCAGTGGAGACTCAGATATTAAGAACAAACTATGGACATGGGTGTGGAGGAAGGAAGGAGAGGGTGAGATGAATGGAAAGAGTAACATGGAAACATGTAGACTATCATATGTAAGACGGATAGCCAATGGAAATTTGTTGTATGACTCAGGGAAATCAAGGGGGGCTCTGTAAAAACCTACAGGGATGCAGTGGGGTGGAAGGCAGGTTCAAGAAGAGGGAACATATGTGTGCTTATGGCTGATTCATGTTGATGTATGGCAGAAACCAGTACAATATTATAAAGAAATTATCCTTCCAATAAAAATAAAAATTTTTAAATAAATAAATAAATTTATATATTAACTTGGCAAAAAAAAAAAGAATCTGCTATGAAGGTCAATTGAATGATAATTAAACATTTTGCAAAGCTTTTGCTGTTGACTGAACTTAAAATGAACAAATATTGTGTACCCATTATGTACACAGCCAGAATCAAACAGATATCACTGGTTTCATCACTGGATGCAGTCTAGTGGGAGATGCTGACATGATAGCAGGCAATTACAGTTCCACATGACGAGGCTAGACTAGGACATACATTTTATCTTGTGGCAGCTCTTAGAAGGGCTGTTTAATCCTCATGTAACCAGGAAGAGCATTCCCTACCTGCATGTCAAATGATATAAAAGATATTTTGATCCTGGCTTAATTTTTGCAGAATAATCTGTATCATCTTCAGAATAGCTTTTCTTTAAGCATTGCCATCACACTCTTATTTATTAAATTTTATCCTTAGAATGGAGATTCCCTGGTGGCTCAGTTGGTAAAGAATCTGCTTGCAATGCAGGAGACATGGGTTTCATCCCTGGGTCAGCAAGATTCCCTGGAAAAGGAAATGGCAACCCACTCCAGTATTCTTTCCTGGGGAATCCCATGGATCCAGGAACCTAGATGGCTACAGTCCATAGAATCAAAAGAGTAGGAGCAGTTCAGTACAGTTCGGTCACTCAGTCATGTCCGAGTCTTTGTGACCCCATGGACTGCAGCACACCAGGCTTTCCTGTCCATCACCAACTCCTAGAGCTTACTCAAACTCATGTCCATCAAGTCAGTGATGCCATCCAACCATCTCATTCTCTGTCATCCCCTTCTCCTCCTGCCTTCAATCTTTCTCGGCATCAGGGTCTTTTCCAGTGAGTCAGTTCTTCCCATCAGGTGGTGAAAGTATAGGAGTTTCAGCTTCAGCATCAGTCCTTCCAATGAATATTCAGGACTGATTTCCCTTAGGATAGACTGGTTGGATCTCCTTGCAGTCCAAGGTACTCTCAAGAGTCTTCTCCAACACCGCAGTTCAAAAGCACCAATTCTTTGGCACTCAGCTTTCTTTATAGTCCAACTCTCACATACATACATGACTACTGGAAAAACCACAGCTTTGACTAGACAGACTTTGTTGGTAAAGCAATGTCTCTACTTTTTAATATGCTGTCTAGGTTGGTCATAGCTTTTCTTCCAAGGAGCAAGCGTCTCTTAATTTCATGGCTGCAGTCACCATCCGCAGTGATTTCGGAGCCCAAAATAATAGTCTCTCACTGTTTCCACTGTTTCCCCATCTATTTGCCATGAAGTGATGGGACCGGATGCCATGATCTTAGTTTTCTGAATGCTGAGCTTTAAGCCAACTTCTTCATTCTCCTCTTTCACCTTCATCAAGAGGCTCTTTAGTTCTTCTTTGTTTTCTGCCATAATGGTGGTGTCATCTGCATATCTGAGGTTATTGATATTTCTCCTGGCAATCTTGATTTCAGCTTGAGCTTCATCCAGCCTGGCATTTTTCATGATGTATTCTGCATATAAGTTAAATAAGCAGGGTGACAATATATAGCCTTAACGTACTCCTTTCCTGATTTGGAACCTGTCTGTTGTTCCATGTCCTATTTTAACTGTCGCTTCTTGACCCATACACAGATTTCTCAGGAGGCAGGTCAGATGGTTTGGTATTCCCATCTCTTTAAGAATTTTCCACAGTTTGTTGTGAGTCAGATACAACATAGCAGCTAAAACACCAACACAATCCTTAGAATACTCAGTCTTAATTGATACTCAGTCTACCCTGTCTAAATTAAACTATTGCTCACATAACAAAGCCAGCTCTGAACTCCACATTATGAGAGCTCCCTGCTGCTAAAAAAGACACGTTAAGTCTAGCTTTGTCACTCAATAACCAATCTTTAGTGTATGAGAAACAAGACTGATAGGCTTTATATCTCTAGAGCAATTATTATAGAAAATGTGTGGTAAATCAAAGTTTTTGAATTGGTGGGGTATGAAGTTATGAGATGACCTAAACTTGCTATAGAAAAACAACTGAATTTTGCAAAGCACAGGTAAGTTACAGGAGAAAAGCTGAATTCACAGTCACATCAGGATAATAGAAGTTCTAATGTGGCCTGTCTGGAGAAATTCCAGGGAAGAAATCTCAAGGGGATACTAGTCACTGGAGACAGTATAGTTAGATTAAAAAACTGTATCTCCCCTACTCACACGACCACTAGTACTGAGCACTCACCCTCTCCCAGCAACCAGGGCTGATTGTAATTTATTGAGTGTATTGGCTTAGATGTTTTTCTTTACTATTAGGCTGAGAGTTTCTTGACAGTTCGGATCAAGTCTCTGAATCCTAAAACCTAACATAGTAGTGACATAGCTGTGGTGCATAAAGCAGGTTCAACAACACAGCCAAATAATTAATTCATTGGTTGAACAATTAAATATAAGTGCTGAACGCTATGCCAGTTAGACAGCTCCCTGATGACAGCTATCTCTGTGATCAGTTTGCTTTGTTCACACTTTATTCCAGAGCACTTAAGACTCTCAGTATGTTTTTTTTGTTGAATGGCTGAGTACAGTCTCTCATGTCTTTGTAATGTAGATATGTCTCTACAGACAAAATTTTGTCAACAGAGTGAGTACCCTGCAAATATCTAAAAGATATTTAGAGTCGTAGGAAGTACCCACGCTACTGCTGCTGCTGCTGCTGAGTCGCTTCAGTCGTGTCCGACTCTGTGTGACCCCACAGATGGCAGCCCACCAGGCTCCTCCATCCCTGGGATTCTCCAGGCAAGAACACTGAAGTGGGTTGCCATTTCCTTCTCCAATGCGTGAAAGAGAAAAGTGAAAGTGAAGTCGCTCAGTCGTGTCTGACTCTTCACGACCCCATGGACTGCAGCCCACCCACCAGGCTCCTCTGCCCGTGGAATTTTCCAGGCAAGAGTACTAGAGTGGGGTGCCATTGCCTTCCCATCAGTTCAGTTGCTCAGTCATGTCTGACTCTTTGCGACCCCATGAATTGCAGCACGCCAGGCCTCCCTGTCCATCACCAACTCCCGGAGTTCACTCAAACTCATGTCCATCGAATCGGTGATGCCACCCAGCCATCTCATCCTCTGTCGTCCCCTTCTCCTCCTGCCCCCAATCCCTCCAAGCATCAGGGTCTTTTCCAATGAGTCAACTCTTTGCATGAGGTGGCCAAAGTACTGGAGTTTCAGCTTCAGCATCAGTCCTTCCAGTGAACAACCAGGACTGATCTCCTTTAGGATGGATTGGTTGGATCTCCTTGCAGTCCAAGGTACTCTCAAGAGTCTTCTCCAACACCACAGTTCAAAAGCATCAATTCTTTTGTGCTCAGCTTTCTTTATAGTCCAACTCTCACATCCATACATGATCACTGGAAAAACCATAGCCTTGACTAGATGGACCTTTGTTGGCAAAGTAATGTCTCTGCTTTTTAATATGCTGTCTAGGTTGGTCATAACTTTCCTTCCAAGGAGTAAGCATCTTTTAATTTCATGGCTGCAATCACCATCTGCTGTGATTTTGGAGCGCAAAAAAATAAAGTCTGACACTGTTTCCCCGTCTATTTCCCATGAAGTGATGGGACCAGATGCCATGATCTTACATCTATTTCTGCTTCATTGACTATGCCTTCCCATAGAGCTTCCTTAATTCAACTTCTCATATCTCAGTTAAAGAAAAAAGGATACTTCTCTTATCTGGATACTTTCTTTGCTTGTCCACTCTGGTAGTAAGGCATGAACTTCAGTAACGAGAAGTGGGAAGTATATTTTGTATGAGCAGAAGATTAAGGAATAGGGTTTTCCAGCCTCCAACTGAGAAACACAATTTACTTATTTAGGATGGAATTTTATTTGCACGTCAAGATCTATCCAGCCAGGATTAGAGCCATGTGAGAAAGAAAAAAAAAAAAACAAAAAAACCCAAAACCCAACCATCACAACACTGGCAAAAAAACACATTTTCACAGGTTAGCAATAAAGCAAAACATTTTTCATTTTTGCCTCAAATTTTTGGCACAGCCAAGGAACAATTTTCTCAAATAGAATGGAAGAGCACAGAGGAGAATGGCAATATGTAAGTGGACTGATCATAAACACTGGAAAAGGATGAACATTCTAGATGCTGGTCAGAGGTGTGATTTTTTTTGAGGAGTCTTTAGCAGGGTGTCTTGCTTGCTTTCCGTGTCTATTTCTTTCTTTCCTTTTTACAGAAAGACATATTTTCCTATCCATTAAGATTTATAGTTCTCTGCCAACTACTTCACTGGAACAAGTTTTCCCTTTAACAATGCACATACTAGACTGTAATGTACCCATAAAAATTTCTTCTCAGATAGTGCTTACAAAATGCATTTCTTTAGGACCTAAGACAAATAGAAATACAGTATGCACCATTTAGAACCAAGTATGGCTCTCACTTACTAGGAGAATGTGTTGGTACCACCGTTGTTTTATCAGAAGATCAAATTCAAGAAATGAAACATCTCCAGGTTGGGACAAACACATAAACTAACAGTTTTTGAGAAAAATTAGGACTGTCACTGAATCCTCTGGCTCATCTGATCTTCTGTATGGCTTACCCATTAACTGGACTCCAAGAAATGCATCTTCATTTCCCATCACTGCCAGATCCATGAACTTGGTGGCATTGACCATGGCACTCTAAAAAAAAATGAACATTTAAAAAAGAGATTTAAAAACAGAAAATTTCTTAATCATGCTTTCATAACTTTTGGTGAACAGTTGGTTTAAATTTCCAAATAACTCTTTTCAAAAGGATAGTATCAAAACACATGCAAAAAATAAAAGGACTAAATAAAGCACAATAAATTATTTCACTGCTAAGATATTAGATTTCAAAGAGGAAAGAGAGTACACATAAGGATATTAGAGTGGACGCTATTGGATCTTTGGGAATTGCTGTCAGATATTGATGAAAACAGAGAGACTGTAGGAGATCAGATAAAAGAGAGAAATGATTACATTTGGAAGAACAATGTGGACTACGTGGCCAACAGAGATTTCAAATGTAAGCTAATAGCAGCCCACGAAAGAACAAAGTTGGAGCCAGTCCCACATCTTTAACCACATCTACAACCATTCAGCATCTGTAAAAATTTTTACATAGCATTTTTGCTCATTTCGAAATTTGCAAAATACATATTTAATAGGTTTAGCATGTCAGTCAGTCATTTCGTCCACGGGCAGTGAGAAGGATTTGTGTTTTTTAAAAATGAGCTGGGTTTTGATGCCTCTGCCCTTTCAGCTCTGCCCCAGCCAGCTGTAATCACGGCTGATTCACAGCCCAGAGATGCTGTAAACAATGTGTTCTGTACATTTCAGCATCCACACCACTGAGAAAAGCCATCATCTTATACTTTCATCTTCTTTCTCCCAAATTTCACATCCCGGCAACCTGGAACAGAGAGAGCATTTTCAAATTGCTTATTGTCCTCCTTACTTTACCAAATACCACTGAAGAGAAAAAAAAATAAAATAAAAGATACATATTTTCACAAAACATATTTTCCTATCTGATAGGAATATTAACTGCTACATTTGAAATGATCAGAGATGACTCAAACTGAAACATAATTTGAAAAAATAATAATTGAAAAGCCAGCTGGGACGGTAACTGGGAAAGGGAGCGAGGTCATCCAGTTCTGCAAGAGAAGGGTTGTCAAATACACCTGGACTGAAAGTCCCTTTTGTGATGATTTCATTATATTAAGACAACCTGAAGTAGTCACAGCATGAATGGCTGTCTGTTTCATTTCAATTATATAGGTGTTATTTTACTACAAGACTCAAGCTTTTCAAAGTGTCCCTGAAACTTTTCAAAGGATAGAAATGCATTCCATCCTTTCTTCCTATCTCTGGTTGTCTGTATTTACACTAAGTCAACTATTGAAAAGAAAAAAAAAAAAGACAAAAAACCAAAAAACAGTCGATATCAAAGGCATGCTAGAAGGGCAGCCTGAATTAATTAGTAGCATAGATCCTACTCTTCCTATAGCTTAGGATCTATAACAACAGACATTTGCTTCCAGATGGGGCATCAATACTTCAATTATGGGGTATGAGAACCTCAATTAATAGGTGACTGGACTGGAGACCTTTCTTATCTTTGTGGGTAACAGAAAAGAAATACAAACAGAAACTTGTAGGTGAAAATCTCTCAACAGTACCCAAATTTTATTATCACTTATAAACCCTAAACCAATTTGATATTAAAACTTCCTTTGGTGCAGAAACAGGTTTGGAAAGCAGCTCCACTCCGTTCATTTCATCTGCCATCTGTAACAACTTCATACTGACTCCATATTTATGTGATTCTATACCCAGAGGTTCATAACAGAATACTATGACTTGCAGCTGAATTGCAAAAAGAATTATGCAGATATGGTATAACACAGAGCATTTCTTTCAGGGAGATAGTTTAGGAAGGGGGCTTATTTTCATAATCTGCTTTCCAATTTCACTGGAAGAAGGAGACATAGCTCAGGGTAGTACAACATTATTAGAGAATTTACATCTGTTGGTACTTTTCAGTAATATCTTTAAGACAGATTTTTGAATTTGTTTCAATCTTGATTAGAATCGACACAATGAACAAAAGAAATATTTCTACACAATGGCAAATCCTAACTGAAAATAATATTGTTTTAGTTTGGGGGGAATGTTTTTCAAGGAAAGCCTTTCCCTTTGTATTTTGAAAGAAAAGAAAAAGTACTAATGAGAATTAGTGTCTTCCTTATAAGAAGTTACATTTTCATCTGAGATGATTTAGGTGGCATGGTGGTAAAGATATGGGCAAAATAACCTTTTAGTGAAAATGTCTTGCAATTTGATAATGAATCAATGTTATGGCTTTTTGGGTGTTCTTCTTCCCAGGGTCTCTCATCACACTCTAGTTTCTAGATTACGATCTAGTATTGTGGTAGTAAAGTGTTCTGGAGTGAGACATCTTGGGCCTGAGATCTCAACCAACTCCTTATAACTGTGAATTGAGCAAGTTACTCAACTTTCCTTAGGCCCAGTTTCCTTCTCTATAACATAGTGGCCTTATTTCTTCCATTGTAAAATTCTTTTGAAATTTAGACAATGTGTAAAAAATGGTTCATTCACTGCTAAGTATGTAGTAATTGCACTATATTTAATATCACATTGGCAAAATTTTTAAACTAAAGAGTGATTATCTGCTGCTTAGCAATCTGGCTAAGGAAAACTACAAGCCTTGTAAAATGTCGAGGACTCCCACCCCCAGGACAAGACCCTCAGCCTTTCAGAATGTGGTTACTGCTCATGACCCCAACCTACATCGAGTCAACATGTTATTACTATTTTATCAAGTAAGTTCAAACTTCTCCCCTCTTAAATCCACACCCCTTTCATTGGTCTAAGCTCTCCATGCCTTAATGGGCAGGACAACTTTCTCTCAATGTTTTATTTCATTTTCACTCTACTCTAATGACCACTCCTGAAGTCCAAGTGTATTATCCTGGAACTATTATTGTTGCAAATCAAATTCCCAAGAAAAACAGTATCAGTAGATTTCTTTTCACTTAATGTATTATCAGACAATATGAAACACAGATCTAACAAAACACATCCCCTCAATATGTGAAGAAATGCCCGTAAGTTGAACCACAAATTTGGTTTCATATCACTGACTCTTCTAAGAAAAAGAAACAAAATAAGAACAGACTGCCCTTGCTGATTATATTTGAAGAACCTCCCTCATGTGATAGAGAGGTGTCGACCCTAAGAGGTTTTTCAGATGGGTATTGTTTAGTTGGTTTCTTATTATTACATTGTCTGTTTTTATTCATTTTGAGGGAGTAACAGATGAAAATATTCAGCTGTCAAAAGCTCATAGGTATGAGTTATCTATTGCTGTATAGAAAACTACCCCCAAACTTAATGACTTACAGGAATGACCGTTTTACTTGATTGTTACTCTATGTGTTAGCCACTCAGGCTGGGCTCAACTGGGAGACTCTTCCGCTTGTGTTACCTACGGTCACTTATGAAGCTGCAGTCAACCAGTAACGAAACTGGAGTGTCATGGGCTAACTTGGCCTCACGGAAATCTCTGGAAATTATCAGTAACAGTTGACTGGGACACATGTCTCTAGCTGGAGAGCCTGAGCTGGTGGCTAGGTTCCAGAGTACAAGTTCAGAAGCCATAAGACCTCCTGAGAATTAGATTCACATGCCATCATTTCCACTTCATTCTGTTGGTCAAGGCGTCATGTGGCTAAGCCCAGAGACATGTGTACACAGAGAGGAATTACAGCATCCACACTGCAAATACTCCGCCATGCCACATAAACCTTTGTAAGAATCAATTAATCCATGCTTAATTTCAGCTCATCTTCCTGATTCACTTAGATGACTTTTTTCCTTACTACACTATGTGCCAGGTGCTAGTGATACAGAAGGAGCTATATACGTGTGTGTGTGTGTGTGTGTGTGTGTGTGTATACAGCTCTTGTCTAAATGATTTTATCTCTGCCAGAGAGTAAAGTTTAGTACACTTCCTGGATGTGAAGTGGCTCAGTGACCATGTGATGCAATTAGTTGTGTTCAGCTGAACTGCTGAACCTGACCAGGCACTGCAGAGGTGTCTGCCATTCATCACAAAATGGACTGGGCAACAAAGTTTACATGTGCTGTTTGCAAACTCAGCCTCACTACTTCATGACAGTAAATTAATCAGTCAGTTCAGTTCAGTTCAGTCACTCAGTCGTGTCCGACTCTTTGCAACCCCATGAATCACAGCACACCAGGCCTCCCTGTCCATCACAAACTCCTGGAGTTTACTCAAACTCATGCCCATCGAGTCGGTGATGCCATCCAGCCATCTCATCCTCTGTCATCCACTTCTCCTTCCCCCAATCCCTCCCAGCATCGGGGTCTTTTCCAATGAGTCAACTCTTCTCATGAGGGTTGAAGCAAGCAAATCAAATACACTTTTTTCTTTGGCTAAGACTAAATTAATTACATTGTCATCACACTTGCATGACGAAACAGGTTTCGATCCCCACTGAAGCAGATTAGGGTGGTAGTTAAGAACTTGGTTATGCAAAAGAAAACAGAAATATATATATATATATATATATATATATATAAAATATATATATATATATTCTTTTTTCATATATAAGTGAAGTCTCCATATTCTCACCAAAAAATAGAAGCTATACTATAATCTATCTCATACAGTTATATTGTGGAATAGAAAAAAGAAAGTGCAAAGTGTATAAAAATCTTCATTACATATATAACAATATTATTTTTTTATAACTGGTGAAGAAAAAAGGACCCTCATTTAGAACTGTTTGCTGAAAGATTCAGAATCTGAACTTAAGTGTCAACAGTTTCTCTCCTTTACCCCCTACCTTTCAAGGATTTTGAAAAACCAAACAAAAATTAATAGAAGAAGGTTTAAATGTAGTATACTGGTTTGAATTGGGATCAACTGTCTTTTCCTGAAACATTTTTTTTTAATTGGATATAACATTAAAAAAAATGTGTGTGTGTGTGTGTATTTACTACTGATGGTAGCAAATGACTTCTGATTTTCTTTTTTTCTTGCTTTCTTGTAATAGATTTTATTTTTCAAATCTCTTACTCCACAAGACATATTGAGTATGGAATAATAGAAAAAAAGAATACCCACTTGACATAACCTAAATTCATTCCAGGGCCAAAACTGCCAATTCAGAAACAAGGATTAAAATTCATTAAGTCATTAATTCATAAAGGACATTAAGAAGGAGGGCCATATTTCTGTGTTTTCAGTAAAGATATGCCAGGAACCTGATATTTAGGGCCAAATTCCAATTTTAAAATTTAGCTTTTATTTACCCTAAAGTTGTGACGCTGTACCAACTAAGGAATAAAACATCCCTGTGCACTCTGGACACCACCAACCGATGCTAGAAGATTCTTGCAGCTGACAATGCCTGATTCTAAGTTGCGATTGTTGGACTTCAGTTGGTTATGTCATCACTTGAGCATTATTTAAATATGTTTCTCCTTTTAATTCAATTTCCTGTTTTGTTTTCTCAAAACCATAAATTGTCTCGTAAGAAATTTTACAAAATGCATATTATTTTCCCCTGAGACCTGTGCTATTCCTCAACTGGGCACTGCCTGCCTGCCAAATGACTTTTTTTTTTTTAAAGTTTTCCCTTTATTGGTTTTGCATAATGGTTGCAACAATTTTCAAGTAATGAAAAAAGAATGAAGAATGTATGTCCTTTCCAGCAGAGAGCCACAATGTTAATGTTAAAACAAAACAAAACAAAACAAAACTCCACCCTCCAGTGGTCTTGGACACCCAGCCACCCTCTTCCCAGTTCCCTTATTTGGATTTAAGATGTTTCTTATCGTTTTTCCTCTTGTTCAAAATTAACTACTTATGCCCAAAGAAAATCTGCCATGTAGGACACTCGTGGTAATGTTCCTGTGGTTTGGGTTGGACCCTAGATCCACTACCAACTAGTGTAGAATCCTTGGGAGACATGACCTAAATTCTCTGAACCTGTACTGTGTCATTTTTAAACAAAGAATAATGGAGTTTACTTCACTGGATTGTTTTGAAGACTAAAGATGTGAATGTGAGCATGCCCAGCACAGTGTAAATTGAAGCTAAATGTGAATCAGTTGTCTGTTTTAGGGGTGAAATGACCATTTTCTGCCCTCAAGGCACATTGGGTAGATGGAAAAGGAGGACACAGGGAGAGAGGCAGTGATGAAAAGCAAGCATGCTGGAGAGACATGCTGACGTGATGGGGAGGGACCAGATCTTAACCTGCTGGATGCCAGAAACAGATACTGGATCTGCACAAAATGGGGTTTAACAGAGTTTTGCATCCACAATAGCACATAATATGCACTAATGATTGCTGAATTTTTTCATAGCCCAAAACAAGTATTACCAACACAGGAACCTATAACAGAAGTCCATAAGCCACAGCCTGTGGACCCAAATCTGGCTCACTGTCTATTATTGTAAATAAAGTTTTATTGGGATGGAGCCACATGTATTTATCCAAGTACTGTTTTTATGTGGCTTTAGTGCTGCAATGGAGAGTCAAGCCTTTGCTGCAGAGATCTTTCATGGCCCACAAAGTCAAAAATAGTTACCATCTGGCCCTGGTCCTGTATAGAAATTTTACCAAACCCTGGCCTATGGAACTGAGTTACCTATTCACTTCTGCCTGATAGAGAGAGGGCTCTTGGAGAACCTCTAATTCACACACCATGTGGTTCTTTGAAGATTATATTTTAATGTAGAGGTTTCATTTTCCCAAGGGAATTATTTGCTCAATGCTTTTTTAAAGGAGAACCTAATTTTATTAAAAATAAAAAAAAAAACAAAGAGTACCGATGATGTGCTGAGACATGTCACTAGCTATAGTAGGCATCTTGATGGAGGAAGGGTACCATACTGCAGAGGATGAACTAAAGGCCCTAGGGTGGACCCCTCCATGCTGACTATCAGTATAAAGCCAAAGCTAAGGTAAACACAAAAGGAAAAATGAATACCACTGATTTTATTTTCATTCCCAGTCTTCCTCGGGATCTGCACGTCTGCCCTGGTGCATGCATGTGTGCTAAGTCACTTCAGTTGTGTCTGACTCTTCGTGACCCTATGGATTGTGCCCCACCAAGCTCCCCTGTCCATGGGATTCTCCAGGCAAGAATACTGGAGTGGGTTGCCATGCCCTCCTCCAGGGGATCTTCCTAACCCAAGGATCAAACACATGTCTTTTATGTCTCCTGCATTGGCAGGTGGGTTCTTTAACACTAACACCAACTGGGAAGCCTGTCTACCTTGGACTCATGTGAAAGATCACCACATGGAGACCCTGGACAACCATGTGACAAAAGACACAGGTTCATGGAAAGCTGACTTGTAGATCAGAGCTCCAGTTACAGTATTCATGCTACATGCTGACCTTTCTGCCTTGGCAAAAATTGTGTACATGTGGTCCCTCATTCTCCAAGGTCATGTTCTGGGTGCTAGAACATGATGTGTGACTGTGGTTGGCTGGCCTAAGGAGGAGGTGAAAGAATTGATAATTGACTTGAGGTCATATCCTCTCTAAATGGCAGCTGCTTATACTGTACTTACTGTATAAGAGAGGCCAAGTTGGCATGACTTTTTGACTCTCTCTGCAAAATCCATTTGGATCCATTTATTTTACTACTATCAACCTGCGGGGCAAAGGAAAATTCAGCCCTAGGAATGTAGAAACCACTGTACTTAAAATGATATCCTTTGCTTATTCATTTTAAGTAGAAGGCCACACAGACACAGAAAAGCAGCAGGCTCGTGAATTGAGATTTAAGGTCCATTCTGGCTAAAGGGTCCTCCCTGATGCTCAATCCTAGAGGCAGTACTCCTCAGTCTTGAATAATTTCCAAACCTTCCATGCCCAGGAGAGTTTTGCATGTTGAAAGACTGCAGGATGGGACCCCATAACATTCCCCAGAAAGTTCAGGCTGAAACTGCATTCAGGCCAAGTCTGTACGGTGCACTGCTCTGTAATTGTTGGGTTTCTTCCAGAAGGCTCTCAACACATGGGACTCCAGTGAAGTTCAGCATGTGGAAAGGGCTGAAGCCTGAAGCCTGAAGCCTGTGTGTTTGTAATGGAAATAGAGCAGGGACCCTGTGATCTAGGTCTGTATCTGTGCCGCCATAAATTGTGTTTCTCTGAACAGAGCATTAGAAATGCCCATGATGGGTGGAGGCAGGGAGAGTCTGTAAAAGGCACCCCCAGGTAGGGAGGTGGCAGGGCCTCCTAATAAGGAAACCATGAGTTTAGGAAGATCTTTACAGTTTGCAAAAGTATCTTCACATTTAAGATTCTCAGAACAAGCCTCTGATGTGGGTAAGGCAAGCATTGTTTCCCTCTTTTTATATATGAAGCATCCGAACCAGAGTAGTCAAAGGTCTTTCTCAAGGTTCACAGACAGCCAGTCAGAATCAGAGCTAACGTCCTTTGATACCTAGTTCAATATTCTTTCTAATGAATCATTCTCTGATTTCTGTTTCCCTGTGACTGTCTAAAGCTAGCAGAGGTATTCAAACACAATACCTATCCGGGAAATAAATATTATGCAAACACTCTCAAAGACTTGACCAACCTGAGGCAAGAGTGAAGGACAGGAAACATTTGCCAGTCATAATGATTATATGAATAAATGCTTTGAGAACATAAAGCTTCTTTTCTGAAATATAATCTAGTATAACTAGAAGTTTGGAATGGTCCCTTCAATCTTGAATGGGAATGATTTCACCGTCATTGATGAGTAGGAAACAGAACTGAGTCAGGCACCACTAGCCAGTAATTCTGTAATAGACATCAGCCAAGGTTCAAAGAACTGAGTCACCTTAGAGCAGGGGTCCCCAACCTCCAAAATCTAATGCCTGATGATCTGAAGTGGAACTGATATAGTAATAATAATAATAATAATAATAATAATAATAATGTGCACAATTAATGTAATGCACTCAAAGTATCCCAAATCCCTCCACACAGTCCATGGAAAAACTGTCTTCTACAAAATCAGTCCCTGGTACCAAAAAGATTGGGCACTGCTGCCTTAGAGGACACACAGATGTCCATGAAGACAGCAGTGAGAAGAATAAGGTTAAGGCCAAAAGTTAAGCCCATGGGAAAGCTCACTCCATCAGAGGAACAGACATGGCTTTCTGCTTATACACACACCCACTGAGTCCTACCATGATTAAGTAAAAAAGCCCTTGAGCTTGCTCCCCATGACTTAGAGCACCAAACATGCAGTGCATTCCACTATCTGATACTCCTCAAGGTGCTCAGGTAGCCTGGACTCTACTGTTCTCCTTTGTATTTGTCCCACCTGACTCCACATTCCCTCTACCCCACCAACAATCCGAAGATATGGAAAAGGAAATCAGAGGGATGCAGATCTCTTTGGAGTATATGGTACTGAAAAATAAAGTCTAGCCAAATCACAAGTCAAAAAGATACAGTACCAATTAGGTATCAAGGAAATTCATGCTAAAATAAGGGAACTCAGTAGCCAGACCCTGAATTTAGGTTAGCTGGGTTAGCTGCATTCTCTCCATAGATACTTGCATAATCACAGAGCTCCATGCATCTCCCTTAGAGAGTGAGAATATGAACATTTTTATTTCTTTTCTTTTTATACTTTTTAATATGAATAAAGCTGGAATTCACATAGCACTAACTAAAAATAAATGTAGACTTTTTCAGCCTCCCAACATAGAAGAATATCAAACATTGACACAGGTAAAATAAAACAGAAGTTATACTACATTAGCCAGAAACTTCTTTTTCAAAAAAAAAGTATGTGTTTGAGGGAAGGAGGACTAAGTGGCATAGCTTTATTAAGCTTTTGTTAAAAAATTTAAGTTTTGTAACTTCAGTACTTGTGATTGGTTTGTTCCTATTTTCTTTTTCTTCCTGGTTCAGTCTTAGAAGGTTGTATCTTTCTAACAATTTGCCCATTTCTTTTAAGTCGCCCATTTTATTGTAGCAATCTATGATCCTTTGTACTTCTTTGGTGTCAACTTCTCCTTTTCATTTCTAATTTTATTGATTTGAGTCCTCGTCTTTTCTTGGTGAGTTTGGCTAAAGGCTTAACAATTTTGTTTGTCTTCTCAAAGAACCAGCTTTCAGTTTCATTGATCTTTGTTATTGTTTTCTTCATGTCTATTTCATTTATTTCTGCTCTTACCTTTGTGATTTCTTTCCTTATACTAACTTTGGGTTTTATTTGCTCCTTTCTCTAGTTGCTTTAGGTATAAAGTTAAGTTGGTTATTTGAGATTTTTCTTATTTCCTAAGGTAATACTGTTGCTGCGGCTGCTCTCAAGTCGCTTCAGTCTTAACTTCCCTCTTAGAACTGTTTTCATTGCACCCCGTAGGTCTTAGATTGTCATCTTTTCATTGTCATTTGTCTCTAGGTAATTTTTTATTTCCTCTTGGATTTCTTCAGTGATCCATTGGTTGTTTAGTTAGCTCATTTTTTTTAATGATGAAATCATTAATTCAAAGTATCATCCTTCTATATAATAAGACATATGGATGGCAACAGGCACATGAAAAGATGCTCAACATCACTAATTATTAGAGAAAAGGAAATAGAAAATACAATATGGTGCCACTTCACTCCAGTCAGAGTGGTCATCATCAAAAAGTCTACAAATAATAAATGCTGGAGAGGATGTGGAGAAAAGGAACCCGTCCTACACTGTTGTTAAAAATATAAATTGGTACAGTCACTATGGAGAACAGTATGGAAATTCCTCATAAAAACTAAAAATACAGTTACCATATGATCTAGCAATGCTACTCCTGGGCATATATCTGGAAAATATGAAGTTTTTAATTCAAAAAGAGTCATAGCAGCACTATTTACGATAGCCAAGACACAGAAGCAATGTACCTATCCATTGACAGACGAGCAAATAAAGAACATACGGTGTATATACACAATGAAATATTATTAATCCATATAAAAGAATGATATAAGACAATTTGCAGCAGAGAGAGATGGATGGACCCAGAGGTTAACATACTAAGTGAAGTAAGTCAGGCAGAGAAAGACAAAGATCATGATATCACTTATATGTGGAATCTTAAAAAAAAACCATACAAATGAACTTATTTATAAAACAAAAACAGCTTCACAGACATAGGAAACAATCTTATGGTTACCAAAGGGAAATGAGGGGGAGGGATATATCAGGAGTTTGACATTAACAGATACATATAACTATATATATGATAGATAGACAAGGATCTATAGTATAGCACAGGGAACTATATTCAAAATCTTGTGATAATATATAATGGAAAAGAAACTGAGAAATAAGTGATATATATCACTTTGATGTGTATCTGAAACTAACATAACAGTGTAAATCAACTATTCTTCAATATGGAAAAATTTTTGATCAGAGCTAGGGTTCATCAAACTCAATAAATTAGCATGATTGCTTTATGATGAATCCAGTGGTTGCCCACTCTGTTGCCACTTTTCAACTTCATGTTCATAACTACTTAAGTAAGAGGCCTCAAGATCCCTGGTGCTCTGTACAATTGTTTAGGGTGTGCCCTGCATAAGAGAGCCTGTCCAGGAGGCTTAGATCTCACCCCTGCACTCAAGGAACACTTGGCATCCATCTCTAAGGGGGGAAATTTTTTTTTTAAAATCAGATCAAAGGTACTGGGTGAGCTAGCTGGCAGCTTGGCCATCAGTAATCTCAGCTTTGATTAAAAATAGAATCAGGAAATCTTATAAAACATGTCAAGAAACATATCACCAAAGTCCCCCTTTGAGAATAGGGTAAAAAGTGACATTGTAAGAGAATCAGAGGGAAAGAGGCTTTATTCAATGATTTAGCATGAAGAATTTATGAGCATTACCATTTTCATCAAAAGTGGCATTAAATTACTATCACCTGCTGTGCAAGAACAGTAGCTTTACTTTGTGATAGCACTGAAAGTTATTATTGAATCAGTATCTGTACACTTCCTCCTTCCCAACTTTTCCCTCCTTCTCTTTCCTAGCATTTCTGTCTCTCTGCTTACATTGTCCATTTTTTCTTGCATGCTGTCTACTTTATCTATTAGTGCTCTTAACCTATTAATCATCTTTATTTTAAATTCCCCATTTGATATTTCCAGCATCCTGCCATGTCTGGGTCTTATACTTGCTCTGCCTTCTCAAACTGTGTTTTCTACCTTTTGATATGCCTTGCAATTTTTTCGTGATACTCAGATATCATGTAAAAGACAAAAGGAACTACTATAAATAAGCCTTAGTAACATGGTGGTGAGATGGGAAGGAAAATGTTCAATAGGTCTATGATTAGGTCTCAGACTTTCAGTGAGCTTGTGCCTCTGGACTGTGAACTTCACAAGAGTTTCTTGCATTTTTTCTTTTCTCCCTTAGTTGAGGCAGGATGGGTAGAGCTGGATAGAGTTGCGTTAGTTCCCTAGGTCCGTTCAGTTCAGTCACTCAGTCCTGCCTGACTCTTTGTGACCCCATGGACTGCAGCACGCCAGGCTTCCCTGTCCATCACCAACTCCCAGAGCCTACTCAAACTCACATCCACTGGGTCAGTGATGCCATCCAACCATCTCATCCTCTATTGTCCCTTTCTCCTCCCGCCTTCAATCATTCCCAGCATCAGGGTCTTTTCCAATGAGTCAGTTCTTCACAACAGGTGGTCAAAGTACAGGAGTTTCAGTTTCATCCCCAGTCCTTCCAATGAATATTCAGGACTGATTTCCTTTAGGATGGACTGGTTGGATCTCCTTGCAGTCCAAGGGGCTCTCAAGAGTCTTCTCCAACACCACAGTTCAAAAGCATCAATTCTTCAGTGCTCAGCTTTCTTTATAGTCCAACTCTAACATCCATACATGACCACTGGAAAAAGCATACCTTTGACTAGATGGACTTTGTTGGTAAAGCAATGTCTCTGCTTTTTAATATGCTGTCTAGGTCAGTTAAGTTCTGATAACAATGCCCAGGAGGGTAGGCTCTGGTTAACTGGCTTCCCCTGATGCAGAACTGATTCCTCTGGTGTATTTCAAAATGGTTCTTGTTTCAGCTTCCCCTGCAGGAAGTTCTAGGAGATTTTTCCCTAGTATTTACTGTGGGAATCTGGTGGAGCTCTTGGAGGTAAATGTCACAGTGTTGTGGGAGCACGCCTGTGACTGGATCCCCTGGAGTTGTTAATCCAGAATTTTCCAGTGAGCCACCAGTAATCCATCAATTGCCATTTAGGCTTTTAACTCCTGCAGTGGTTTCTACTTTGTGAGTTTTCACTCGGGGAAACCTAGACTCCACGCATAGACTTGACTGCCTCTCCAAGCAGTCTGCCTTGTGTCTATCCTTCTCCTCTGAATACAAGAAGAGCTGCCGTTGTTGCCACTCTCTTCAGCTTTTTCCTTTTAGGACAAAGTAGCAACTTCCAAGCATCTAATGTGAAAAACCAGAAACTGGAACTCTCTGTCCACTTTCTAAAAGGAAAGGATTCTGGATTTCTATGTCACCTTTCATGTTCTTTGTAATACTGAAATCTGGATAGCAGGCTATTTCTCCCGATAATTGATGAGAGGCAGTTCAGTTCAGTTCAGTTCAGCCACTCAGTCGTGTCCGACTCTTTGTGACCTCATAAACCACAGCATGCCAGGCCTCCCTGTCCATCACCAACTCCCAGAGTTTACTCAAACTCATGTCCATTGAGTCAGTGATGTCATCCAACCATCTCATCCTCGGTCATCCCCTTCTCCTCTTGCCCTCAATCTTTCCCAGCATCAGGGTCTTTTCAAATGAGTCAGCTCTTCACAACAGGTGGCCAAAGTATTGGAGTTTTAGCTTCAACATCAGTCCTTTCAATGAACATCCAGGACTGATCTCCCTTAGGATGGACTGGTTGGATCTCCTTGCAGTCCAAGGGACTCTCAAGAGTCTTCTCCAACACCACAGTTCAAAAGCACCAATTCTCTTGTGCTCAGCTTTCTTTATAGTCCAACTTTCACATCCATACATGACCACTGGAAAAACCATTGCCTTGACTAGATGGAAGCAGAGTGGAAATTTTACTCCCCAATACCTTGGCTCAGAGGAGCAGAGAAAGGAAAATTGTGAGATAGTGAGTAGCATGGATTATTTCAATGAGAACAACTGGGGTAGATATTTTTAGCTACCACTCTGCAATATGGAATTCCTGGGGGAAGGGGAAGCTATTCAGACAATATTTTCAGGAAGCTTTCCTCGTATCATTTAGAGTAAAACCCCTGCCTCACATCCTTTCAGAAAAACTGTAGGAAAAATTCAACATTATTTCTCAAGGCTTCTATGAAATTATCTATACAAAGAGGAAATCAAGTGGGAACCTAGTGATATTTATTAGAATTATTCCTCGTTGAATTTAGGATGGTGCTAGTGAGAAAAAGCCTGCCTGCCAATGCAGGAGACTTAAGAGATGTGGGTTCAATCCCTGGGTCAGGAAAATCCCCTGGAGGAGGGCATGGCAGCCCACTCCAGGGTTCTTGCCTAGAGAATCCCATAGACAGAGAAGCCAGGTGGGTACAGTCCACAGAGTTGCAAAGAATTAGACACGACTGAAGCGACTTAGCATGCATGCATGCAAATAGACATTCTCCATTGTAGCATTTGCAGATTAAGAAGCTTGGAAATATAAAAATTCCATTGCACAAATTACATTATTTGAGGTAATAATTTAAAGCTCTTGAAATAATATTTTGTTGAATTCGATGAGTTAGATTAATTTTAAAATTTAGCTATTAAAAAAGTAAGAACTGACATCTAGTAGAGAAGAGCTTCCTAAGAATAAAGCAAAAATCATAAAGGAAAACAATGTATTTGAGGAAAAAAGTTAAAATTCTCTCTACACTAAAAACACTAGAAATAACATACTAGGGGAATAATATTTATAAAGTATATGGTGGACAAAAGGTTGCTATCCTTAATTATAAAAACTAATATTTCTTTTACATCAACAGGAAAAAGAGGAGTTCTTAATTGAAAAAAATACACAGGGCACAAAGAGGCAAATTACAAAGGAAAAATAAACAAATGAGTCGATGTTCAACTTCACCAGCATCATACAATGAGTTCCATTTTCCGCTATCAAATTGGCAAAGGTTAAAACCAAGATGAATTCCCTGTGATGGTAAGATTATGGGAAAGCATATGCTCTTATAGGCTGCCAGTTCAACAGTACCTCTGTGTAGCAGATAGAAAAGTGAATAAGAAAGACAGATTCAGCCCCTGTGGAACTCTAGGTCTATGGGGAAAACACTGTAGACAGAGATAGGCATTAAATAGTCAAAGCGTTTAAGACCTTAAGCGTAGCTTCAGAGTAGGATACACATATATTATCCCACTGCTCCCCTAACCCTGTGGTTCGGGCACAGACTAGCAAGGCTGGAATCAAATCATTTAGGGGTGCATGTGATGTATAAGGTATAGCTCAGTGTGAAGAAGCAATGTTATATAGCAGAGCGTCTCTCTATGACATCCCCAGAGGCGGGGAGGGGGCAAGGCCAGAGAATGGAACACTTTTCCTGCAAGTCAACATTAAAAATGAACAAAGAAACAAACAAGCATAAAACTATTTCCTCTTCTTAGAAGAAAAGGAAACTGTAAATATTTATAATTTAATATAAAGGTTGACCTGACACATTGAATGTTTTAATTCTGGCATCCCAAGCCAATTCTTACCCTTAAAAATGGCTTTCCTTCCCCTCCTTGTTATTAGCAATTCCCTTGTCTTGTGCATAAGGGAATTTTCCTGTGAGGGGCTCCAAGCACTTTCAGAAATGCTTGGATAGCAATTAAATGGTTTCCAGGCCTTGGGGGTCTTTATTTCTAACTCAGTTCAATAGCATATCCTGGGATGTTTATTGCACTCTGGAAAGTAACTCTGTCAAAGGCAAAGCGATAGAGGATCCCTGTCCTGTCTTCCATTTTCTTCAGAAATGGTATCGTGAAGGAGCTGTCAGCTCTGGGAACTGTCAAACTTGATTTCTGCCATCTGCAGGACTGAGGTGGGAAGATTTTTTACAATCATTCTTTCTGATCAGTGAGGAAATTCTTGAAGAACATAAAGTTATTATAGCTCTTCTGTTTTCTCTTCAGCTCTGAATACAAAGTACAGAAGTGTGTAGAAATTAAAGTAGAATCTTCAGGGTTTCTTCCTTCAAGGTACTTACCATGAGTTGGGTAAAACTGTAAATATTCAACAAGGATGGGTGTATTAGCAGATATAGTCTTCTAGAAGGAAAACAAAAATGACAATATGTGTAAATATCTTTAAACTGCTTACATATTGACCCACTGGAATTTATCCTAAGATGACAATTAAAGAGAAGCCCAAAGTTTCATGTGCAAACATGATCCTCTCAGTACCATTTAAGATAGTAATATTTAAACAAAAATACAACAGCCTGCAAACTATTTAATAAAAGATTACTATGAAATAATGTTTTTCTTTTCTAAGACTGTTCTGATACAGAAAAAATGTTCTAAGGGTATTTTAAATAAAAATTAGTTTGTAAAACAGTATGTTTATTAAATCCAAGTATTTTTAAAATGTGACTAAAAATGAAAATAACCAAAACTACATGAATTAAAGTGTTAATAACAATCTTCCCTGAGTGCTAAAAATGCGGATGCTCTGGGTTATATTTTGAAATTTTCTATACTTTATAAATGTTTATAAAAAGGAATAATTGGGAGAAACAGATAATTATTTCAAGCATTACTTTTCTGGATTTATACACACCATTTTATTTCTCAAAATGATGAAATATATAAATGATTAGGATTTTTCTTTTTATGATCATGAGTTATCAGGAAATAATTGTAAAACTTAACTCTTTCAAAAAAAATGCCTTTACTTCTTAGTACAAAATTGCAACCTGACTTTAACAGTTTCTGTTATTTTCATTTAAGGAAGATAAAAGACTACAATTACATCCCAGACTATATGAAAAGACCCACATTTTAGTGTTTAAGTAAGTTATTCCCAGGTGTGGTTGTGTGATGCCCCAACCTGTTATTTCCAATGAATATTTCTGATATTATTTCATATTTCTCAAGGAATTATCAAAATCTGTGAACCATCTTTTGCCTCACCCACTCTTTAATCTTTTGTATGTAACCTGATGAAAGTTCTCCTTGATGCCTCTTTTTAAAATGGAATGGTTATCTTGTGCAATTTTTAAAACATTCAAACTACATTTTAGAATTTAAGTTATTTTTAATTGCAAAAGCAGTTTCTGATCAGTGTGGGAAAGTTAGAAAATACAGGTAAACCAAAAGAGGAAAAAAATCATAATCCAATAGTCCAGACAAGATCACTCTAAATCCCATGGTATATGTTTTCTCAGGCCTGGCCTTTTCACATGCATAGATTTACACACACATGTAACACAAACGTACATTTTTTGTGCGAATAGGATTAAATTATATATACATTTTTGTTGTTCAGTCTTTTCACCTAACAATATATAGTGAACATTGTCCCAAGTCAATAAAATTGCATCTGTAATATTATTTTGAAGTATAAAACATACTGAATTGTATAATGTTTCTCATTCAATTAATCATGTAATGATAAAAGTTTAAATTGCTTCCAATAGCTACCATCATGAACAGCATTGCAATGGACACCTTTGTTGTTTAAATTAAAATAAGCCATCTGGATTAAGCTATAATAATCTTACAAATGTTGGAGTTACAGTCCTGAAGCTACAAAATTACCAAAGACTATTAACATTTCTTTCCTTTATATGTGATGTACATTTTAAACCAGAGTTTCTTAAATTTAAGAAATGTGTGAATCTCTTTTAAAGGAAAATATTTTTGAAGACTCTAATTTGAATGTAAATGTTTTAATCAAGTGCTTCTTTAAGACACACACACACAAAAGACATACAAACATAGGGACCAAAAATAGGTATAAACTACTAACAGAATGGTAATCTAATCAAACAAATTTTGTAAAGATAAAATTTTAGGACAGATACAGTTTGAATGAATGACAATTTATTACACCAGATAATGCTGCTTTTGCTGAAATTAAATACCATTGTGCAGGTTACCCTCTATTAAGCACACCTGGAAGACTGTGGGTGTCCTGGGATGGTTCTGTTCTCCCTGTCCTTTCTCAACTTAAATAGATTATCTTAACATCACTTAGCCTTTGTTTGCTAGTGACCATCATTTGAGGGCTTGTTGCCACTCATTTCCCCCACCTCCACTAACTCAACACTAAAATAGCCCTGTTTGGCTTAAGGACCATGAAAATCCTAGACATAAACACAAATACAGACACTAAATTCACAAGGAGATTAGACAATGTAGACACTGAATTCACGAAGAGTTCAGATAATCCAGGATATAGTATTTTTTAGGATGGCACTCAAATGAAAAAGTAAAACGTTTATTTTTTTTTTAATAGAAAATTCCCCAAGTCCCAAGAATACTCTAGGGACAAAGGAGAAGAAATGGGTATCACTGCCTCAAAGCAGGTTTCCTCCATCTTCTTGAGTGGAGGAGGAACGCTTGATTTTTGTCAAGGAGAAGGGACAGACCTAGACCACCAGGGAGGCCTAGGGAAAGAGTCGGACACGACTGAGTGAGGGAACTGAACTGTGAACTGGAAAGGGGGACGCGCAACATACATGAGGCCTTCCCTGGCGGCTCTGATGGGGAAGAATCTGCATGCAATGCAGGCGACCTGGGTTCAATCCCTGGGGTGGGACTGGCTACCCACTCCAGTATTCTCGGGGCTTTCCCGGTGGCTCAGACTCTGGAGAAGGGAACAGCTGCCCACTCCAGTATTCTTGCTTGGACAAGTCTATGCAGAGAGGAGCCTGGTGGGCCCCAATCCATGGGGTCACAAAAAGTCGGGTGCAACTGAGCGACTAACACTCACTTTCAACATACATCTAGGCTCCTTCAAGGGCTGGACTACATTCTGGAGGCAGAGTGTCCAGGTGTCTACTTGAACAACAGGATTTGGAGACAATCAGAATGAGGGTAGAACGTAGATTCCGGGTCTTTTGATTTTGTAGTCTGGAGTACAACCCTCTTAGCCCAGTTCTCTGAAACTACAAAAATACTAACATCACCTTTCAGGTTTGCAGTGAGAATCAAACGAGGATTTAAGTGTAAAGAAACTGTCATATAGTATGAAGTCCAAACTCTTTGCTGTGCCCTGTGAGTCACTTCTCTCTGATACCATCTCCTCCCATGTTTTCATAATTTATGCTGGAACTTATTCAACTCTTTGAATAGTCCAAACTCCTTTCTGTCTCAAGAACTTTTCAAGGCTGCTCCTTTACACCAGAATTCAAAGGACGTACTCCAGTATCTCACCAGTCTCTGCTCAGACATCACTCTTGCCTCAAATAGTCCCCTTCTCTCACTGAACAAGTCCTTCCCATCTAAACTTTGCTTTATTTTTTCCCATAGAAGTTATTATTCCCTGAAATTATATTATGTATCTTCCTATTTGTCCATCTCCCTGTTGGTTGCATGTAAATATCTTGACAATAGAAACTTTGTTTTGTTTCTACCATATTCCCAGCCACAACTGTGTTTTCTGGAAGGAGCACTCAACACTTTTTACTACTTATGAAGCAAGACTTGGCATCTTTTAGGAAATTGGGAACTACTGTTTCAGTCTATAGAGCCAGAAAATATCAATCTTCCATACAATTATAAGATAAATTAAAGTCAACTACTAAACTCCTCTCACATACTTAGTTCCGTGATAAGAGCCTTGAAGAATGGAGAAAGAAAGGTATGTCAAGGAGCTCAAGCATGGAACATTGGAGATATTAGGCTGTAAGACTAATATCACTATGGAAGATCCAAGGATTTTTCACTTAAAGTATACTAATAAAATGAATAGAAAGAAGAAAATTATAAAACAACAAAACACAGCCATAATGACAGTTCGATGTTTTACTTTTTGTAGGTACTTAAGTCTGTAAGAATGAGATAGCTTTACAAAATGATGCCCCAATTCAGTGACTTAAGTCAACAATAGTTTAATGAGGGACTCAGTTTCATACAATCATTCAAGGACAAACTTTCACTACATCTTGAGGCTCTGTCTTCTTCTATACTATTGCATTCTTCTCCATTAAGCCAATGAGTGAGAAAAAATAAAAAGCAAAGACTGCATGATTTACATGGACCAGGCTTGGAACTGTTATATATTACTTCAGCTCAGATTCTATTGCTGGAATCCAGTCATGTGGCCAAAGTTAAGGCTAGGCCTGGGAGTAGTCTAGCTGTGTGACTAAAAAGAGAATTAACATAGATCTGGTGAGCAGTACAATCTCTACCACAGCATTAAATAATAGTTGTCACACTATTTAATAATATTATTTAACTGATAGCTTTAAATCTGGAGATACATTTTGCCTGAGAGAGGTTCCTGTCATAGCAGGAATGAATGTATCAAATCATCAGATTATTTCTATAATAAGCTAAAGAATATGCAGTGAAATTGCTTCAGTTTAATTGTGACTCAGGTCTAATAATGGAAGGCATTACCATGCTGTATGCTTCTTTACTGATTCATTTTTGTGATCAGTTCAGCCATCTGTGATGCCGAAGAACAAATTATTGTTATAACTCCTGCAGTGACAGTCCCTAATGGCTGGTGACAGTCTTATAGTTTGACCTATGAGGTGGCACTAGTGGTAAAGAACCCACCTGCCAATGCAGGAGACATAAAGGAGGTGGGTTAGATCCCTGAGTTGGGAAGATCCCGTGGAGGAGGAAATGGCAACCCACCCCACTATTTTTGCCTGAAAGAATTCCATGGACAGAGGAGCCTAGCGAGCTTCAGTCCATAGGGTTGCAAAGAGTTGGACACAACTGAAGCGACTTAACATAAATCACTTAGCACTCCTCCTACCTTGTGCATACATTTTTTCACACATAACAGAGTTCAGATGGACTCCATTTCTGGGAAAATTGTTCAAAATGTTCATGTGCAATTTATTTTCCAAACCTTTGTATATCTCATGATATTCTTCTATTGCTTTCACATATAAGGACTAATTGGCTGTGAGTGAAATGCAAATTTCTGCCTTAAAAATTGTCAGTATGGCAGGAAATTGAAAAGTCAAATTGAGTTTTTGTTTTTTCATGTTATCTTACATTTTCCCCAAATAACATGCAAATTCTTGTTTTAATTAGTTTTGCCAAGAATGCACTGAGGCCTTTGAATTTCATAAATAAACAATTTTTAGCTTCACAAAATTTTCTTTAATTATGTTATTTCTTCTGTTCCAATTATTTTGATTTCTTGTCCTGGAAAACCCATAATCCTCACATTAGATGCCTGCTATTCTCTTTTCATTACTTTCATCTATTTTTCCTTTTCCTTTGTATTCTTAGAAAGCTTCTTATGTCAATTGGATCCCTATTTTCATGGAATGATAGAAAATGAAGACATGAAGATATTACACTAAAAGTATAACTTGATGTGAATTATGATAGAACTCTACATATTATTTTTGAACCAGAACTGCAAGTGTGTTTCATTCTTCTGGAAATGTAAGTCTGGGAAGACTTCAGAGAGGAGGCACATGTGCAGAGACCTGGAAGGATGAATACATTTTCATCAGGTGAACAAAGCAGCAAAGGTCATTTCAAGCAGAAGAAAGAACATATTTAAGGGCATCGTGTGTCATTGCATAATGTAATGTCTCTAGGGGCCATGCAGAGGTTCACTGGGATGAAAGCATATGGTCTGTGGAGCGGGCAGTGGGGAAGGAAGCAAGAATGTGGCATGAGGTGAGATTGTGATATGTGGTGTGATGAGGATGGAGAAAGGCAATGGGTGAAAGCCATCAAGGGGAGAAGGAAGACTCTAGAATTCTAGCTCAGAAGACTGGGTAGATCTTTTCTATGTTAATTAAGAGAAATAAAGATAGAGGATCATATTTTCTGGAAGATAGCTGGTTCAATTTAAAAATACCAAATGCATAAGACATGGGGGTCACAACTGTAAGTATGCACCTAGAACTACGAGCATTGAACTGAGAAGAGAGACGAGGGCAGGGGATGGAAATTTAGAGTGGTTATGCGGTTGTTATATGTCTGTTTAAGATTATCCACAGTAAGTACTTAAGGTCTTCCCTGGTAGCTCGGTGGTAAATGAGGAGGTAAATGCATTCCTCCAAGGCAGGAGACGTGGGTTTGATCCCTGGGTTAGGAAGATTCCCTGGAGGAGGGTAAGGCAACCCGCTCTAGCATTGTCGCCAGGAAAATTCCGTGAGCAGAGGAGCCTGGTGGGCTACAGTGTTGAGGTCACAGAGTTGGACATGGCTGGGTGACTGAGCACAGCAGAGCAGCCAGGACTTAAAGTCAGAAAGGAACCAGTGCTGTACAACTCAGGAAAATCTCTAATTCACAGAAGTCAGTAACAAGAAGATGTCAGGAAGGAGAAAGTGGTCAATGGCACGAGGACCTCAGAGTGATCGAGCAAGAGGAAGAATGGAAAATGTCATTTTCCCAACTTGCAGTAAGAGGCAATTGAGACCAGGATGGGAGCAGCTAGAGCATCAACAAATTCTGATCCCTGCAAAAGGCAGAATGCTTTAAGCAGAGCAGAGGAGGGGAGATGAGGAAAAGAAGGCAATGAAGCTCTTCTCTAGTAATAAGGAACAACTGTGACAACTTTCCTGATATATCATGTCACACTCCAAACATTTACCAGTTTTCCTGCAGCAGAGTGTTTGCATAACACTTTCACTTTCTGTTGATGAACCACAGTGCTTCCCACAAGGGAATGAAGCTGCCAATTTCCCCAGATCCATCTATACATACAAACTCCTGCCTGGATATACCATGTTCTACACAGAATTACAATTAAAGTAGAGAAGCACAGTGGTGTGGTTCACATGAAGGGCCTAAAGTTTTAGAAATATGCCAATAGAGACTATTTATGAACCACTTTTTATATGAATAGACTGATACTGTAGCAGACTCAGAATCCCCCTAGGGTCTCAGCTCCCATAGACCATGCTCTCTGTTCCATATTTCCACTTTTCACTCTCATCTGTTTGTTCTTCTTCAGTCTTCTGACCTGACTCTGATACATTTGTTCCAGCACTCAACAAGGAGCTCCAAGTCACTTAAGAGGTCTCCATTCACCAGAGATGCAGAGGTACCAATCTGAATCAAGCTGCAAACTTTTTCCTCAACCTCCTCTTCCTATTAGCTACCCATCCTCCAGTAGAGCCCATAGAAAAATTTTCATGCTTGTTGTTTTAAAGTATGTGCATGTGTGATAAGATGCTTCAGTCATGTTCAACTCTGTGTGACCCTATGGACCACAGCCCACCAGGCTCCTCTGTCCATAAGATTCCCCAGGCAAGAATACTGGATTGGTTGCCATGTCCTCCTCCAGGAAGTCTTCCTCACCCAGGAATCAAACCCACGTCTCTTATGTCTACTGCATTGACAGGTTCTTTTGGACTAGAGCCATCTGGGAACCCCTGTTTAAGAACTTACTCTATTAATTTTAGTTGTCAAGGCATCACAGTCTCAAGTATAAAAATGATCTCCTCTTATGCATGGCCCTTCCACCCCCCAGGAATTATAACCTATGGCTCAGGTAAACTGCTCTGTTGATGATAGATGAACGATAAAAGATATTTATCTCCACCAATCTTATCTGTTTACTTATTATATATCTTTTAAATCTTAACTACAATGTAATACTGTTCATAGAGAAGGCTGGAAAATTCCAAAAAAAAAAAAAAACATAATGAGGAAACAATTCTACAGTAATTCTACAAAGCAGAAAAAAATATAAATTAGTGTAGAGCTTTCCAATTTGGCTTTTGATCTGCAAATAGGCCGTGACCGTCCTGGCCTCTATCTTCTACTCTGCACATCTGCCACAGCTCCTGGCCCCTGGATGCTTTGACTACATCTGTCACAGTCACCAGTTGTTTCACGTGTGTGGGATCCTGGCCACACACATGCAGATGGAAGCTATCATTCTGGACAAGACTCTGAGGAAGGGATGGCTCCTGGCCCATTCCGGGACCCCGTTGTTCTCTCAGATAGCCGGAGCCATACTGCTGTGCCTCGTCTTCAATCTCAACAATGTAATTTATTTCTCAGCTGCTCTGAATCTGATTCCTGAGCCAGAATTACATAAAAAGGAACATGATTCAGACCATAAGCTTCTCATGCCAAATGTCAACATTAAGCTACAGCATCTTAACCACCCTAAGCCAGTGGCATGGTACCAGTTTAACAATAGCCTAAAATATTTATAATGGTTGCTGTCTTGGCATTTTTGAGTGGGTTCATGTCAATAAGGTATTTAACTGGGGTCATTATGCATTGGTCCCATATGTGTGATTTTAAAAGGAGAACATGGGTTCAAGTAAGTCCTCATTTAATTTATTTA
Source organism: Odocoileus virginianus (assembly GCF_023699985.2). Lineage (NCBI taxonomy): Eukaryota > Metazoa > Chordata > Mammalia > Artiodactyla > Cervidae > Odocoileus > Odocoileus virginianus. The sequence continues at coordinate 56,009,623 of NC_069684.1, read as the reverse complement.
AAGTGAATTTTCCAGTTCTGTTTAAATAGTTGCATTAGGCATACCACCCTTATAGCTTTACTATTAAATAGTTGACTTAAGGTTTATTGGGGCTTCCCAGGTAGCTCTGTGGTAAAGAATCTGCCTGCCAATGCAGGAGATGAAGGAGACACAGGTTCAATCCTTGAGTCTGAAAGATCCCCTGGAGGAGAAAATGGCAACCCACTCCAGTTTTCTTGCCTGGAAAATCCCATGAACAGAGAAGCCTGATGCGTTACAGTCCATGGGGTCACAGAGTCAGACATGACTGGTAACTGAGCACACATACTTCAAATATTGCACACAGAGAAAAATGCACATATACACAAATGAATTCTACCAAACATTTAAAGAATAGTTAATATCTATCTCTAAGCTATTCCAAAAATTGCAGAGGAAAGAACACTTCCAAACTCATTATCTGACATCAGTATCACACTGATACCAACACCAGACAAAGATATCATGAAATAAAAAAAAGAAAGAAAATTACAGGCCAATATCACTTATGAGTACAGATGTGAAAATCCACCACAAAATACTAGCCAAATGAATCCAACAATACATTAAAAGGACCATAAATCATGATCAAATGGGATTTATCCCAGGGATTTTTCAATATCTGAAAACTGGATATATTTTTGGATTATAAAATTGGATATATTTTTGGATCATATAATTTATATACTTTTAGATTATATAATTGGATATATTTTTGGATTATATAATTGGATATAAAATTTTGGATATATTTTTCAATGTATCCAAAAATATCCAAAAAATTTGAGATTTTTCAGTATCTGAAAATCAATGTGATAGACCACATTAACAAATTGAATAAAAGCCATATGATCATCTTGATACTGAAAAAGGTTTTAATAAAATTCCAATATCCACTTTTAGTCAGCTTTTTGAAATTTAAAAGAATATGCATGGATCAAGCACCAACTACACAAAGTTATACATTGAAAGCAAAACTTTTTCTCCTGTCCCAAATCCCCAGTCCTGTTTCCCAGAGGCAATCACTTTTGCAATTTGTTCTTTACCCTTCCAAAATATATACACTTTCAAATAAGCTTAATATCTATTATACTATACATGCAAAATGTTCCTGCCTTTTCACTTAGATCTTAAATATTTTCAGAGAAAATGGCTTTTTAGATTACTTTTATTCATTGCATATTATGTATTTATTCACCCAATAAATATTTATTATCTATTATGAACAGGTACTTTTTTGCATTTGTGATATGATACTGAACAAGACAGAAAAAATTCCTGCCTCTCTCAGAAATCTCTATTGTAGATTTTACATTTTTTTCCAACTTTCCACACTGTAACCATGAATCTTTGGGTGTTTATCATTATTTTCTTAGGATATATTCCTAGAAATGCTTTTATTATGTAAATGGTATAAACATATTTAAACTTTTTGACAATAATGCCAAAATATCTCCCAAAAGACTTGTAAAATTTATATTATACATCACAAATGTACAATCATGACTACTTCAATATTCCCTGACAAACAGGATCTCTTTCAATTAAGACAAAATTCACCTTAAACAAAGATAGGAAAATAAAAGTACACAAGTAATTTCAGATATGTAACCAAACCACAAACAAACAAACAAAAACCTCTTAGTTTTCAGCCTAGGTACATTTGTATTCAATGTGAGAAATTTAAACCTACTCCTCATTCGAAACAATCTCAATCATTATTTGTAAAGATTATCCCTAAAAACTTCAGATACTCCTTCAAAACAAAGACTTCATTTAAAAATAACACAAATAAAATAATAGTGAGAAGAAGGGAACAGAATATCTTGGCCAAAATTAAGTCATTCTCATATTTTGGGAAAACTGGAAGCCTGGCTGCCTCCTACAAGTAGTGATTCATTAGTACTAATTGGTGCTTTTTTCCAGGCAAGGGAGAAAACTGTTTCAGATCCTAATCACTCCTCATTATAAGAACAGCAGGCTGTATTTAATCTGCAGCTCAACTTTTCAGTTACAGAATCAGTTGACCTATAATTAAAAGACATTTACGTCTTAGGGGAAAGAAAAACAATTCCTAATGACAAACAGATAGCAGTGATTTAAAACCCTGCCTGCCTTGCGCTGGGTCTGCCCACCTCTGCAATCCTGCTGTCAACTTGACTCAATTTTGTTCAGGGGAAATGGAAAAACTATTCCTTCTCCACTCTAAAACTAAAGTCTAAGAATTAGCGTGTGGCATTCAGAATGACATGGATAGCCAAATATGTTATACTGGAATTACACTTTTTATATTTAATGTTTTTTTCTCTTAAATATAAAAGTCATGGGCTTCCCTTGCGTCTCAGACAGTAAAGAATCTGCCTGAAATGCAAGAGACCTGGGTTCGATCTCTGGATAGGGAAGATCCCCTGGAGAGGGGCATGGCTACCCAGTTCCCCTCTTGTCCAATTGGTATATATATATTCACTCTTTTTTAGATTCTTGTCCTACATAGGCCAGTACAGTGTTTTGAGCAGAGTTCCTTGTGCAATATAGTAGTGTTTACGTCTCAATCTCAAACTCCCAATTTATCCCTCCCCTCCCTTATTCTCTGGGCTTCCCTGGTAGCTCAGCTGGTAAAGAATCTGCCTGCAATGCAGGAGACCCTGGTTCAATCCCTTGGATGGGAAGATGCCCTGAAGAAGGGAACAACTACCCACTCCAATATTTTAGCTTGGAGAATTCCATGAACTGAGGACACTGGCAGGCTACAGTGCATGGGGTCACAAAGAGTAGGACACAACTGAGCAACTTTCACTTTCACTTTCTTTCCCTTAATCTCTGGCAAACAAAAGTTTGTTTTCTACATCTGTGATTCTATTTCTTTTTCTTAAATAAATTCATTTGTACCATTTTTTTTAGATTCTACATATAAGCAATATCATATAATATTCTTCTCTCTCTGTCTAACTTACTTGACTTAGTATGACAATCTCTCAGTCCATTCATGTTTCTACAAATGGCATTATTTTGTTCTTTTTTGTGACTGAGTAATATTCCATTATATATATAGATATATACATGTACCACAGCTTCTTTATCCATTCCTCTATTGATGGACATTCAGGTTGCTTCCATGTTCTGGCAAATAGTGTTGTAATGGACACTGTAGGGCATATATCAAAAATTTCACTTTAAATACTTCTATGATATTTTCTTACATATTATTATTGCTGTTCAGTGGTTCAGTTCACTTCAGTTCAGTCGCTCAGTCATGTCCAACTCTTTGTGACTCCATGACCCGCAGCACGCCAAGCTTCCCTGTCCTTCACCATCTCCCAGAGTTTGTTCAAACTCATGTTCATGAAGTTGGTGATGCCATCCAACCATCTCATCCTCTGTCATCCCCTTCTCCTCCTGTCTTCAATCTTTCCCAGCATCAGGGTCTTTTCTAATGAGTCAGTTCTTCGCATCAGGTGGCCAAAGTATCAGAACTTCAGCTTTAGCATCAGTTCTTCCAACGAATATTCAGGATTGATTTCCTTTAGGATTGACTAGCTTCATCTTGCAGTCCAAGGGACCCTCGAGAGTCTTCTCCAATACCACAGTTCAAAAGCATCAGTTCTTTGGTGCTCACACTTCTTTATGATCCAATTCTCACATTCATACATGACACTGGAAAAATGACATCTTTGACTAGATGGACCTTGGTCAGCAAAATAATGTCTCTACTTTTTAATATGCTGTCTAGGTTTGTCCTAGCTTTTCTTCCAAGGATTAAACATCTTTTAATGTCATGGCCACAGTCACCTCTGCAGTGATTTTGGAACCCCCCCAAAATAAAGTCTCTCACTGTTTCTATTGTTTCCTATCTATTTTCCATGAAATGATGGGACTGGATCCCATGATCTTAGTTTTCTGAATGTTGAGTTTTAAACCAACTTTTTCACTCTCTTCCTTCACTTTCATCAAGAGGCTCTTTAGTTCTTTGCTTTCTGCCATAAGGGTGATGTCATCTGCATATCTGAGGTTATTGATATTTCTCCCAGCAATCTTGTTTCCAGCTTATGCTTCATCCAGCCCAGCATTTTGCATGATGTACTCTGCATACAAGTTAAATAAACAGAGTGACAATATATAGCCTTGATGTACTCCTTTCTCAATTTTTAACCAAACCATTGTTCCATGTCTGGTTTTAATTGTTGCTTCTTGATCTGCATACAGGTTTCGCAGGAGGCAGGTAAGGTGGTCTGGTATTCCCATCTGTTTAAGAATTTTCCCCAGTTTGTTGTGATCACACAGTCAAAGGCTTCAGCATAGTCAATGAAGCAGAGTAGATATTTTTCTGGAATTCTCTTGCTTTATCTATGATCCAAAAGATATTGGCAATTTGATCTCTGGTTCCTTTGCCTTTTCTAAGTCTAGCTTGATTTCTTATATGGGTTCACTATATTGAATTTATTATTATTATTATTATTATTATTATTATTGGGCATTTAAATAGTTTCCAGGTTTTTCATTATAAATAGTGCTATTGTGAACTCTATTTTTTTAATCTCATTATTGCTAAGGAGACGTTGAGATTTTGAAATACTCAGGCAAAAGGACTGAATGTCTATAAAGCTTCTTGATGCATAGACCCCACGTGGCTCTCAACAGCTGTAGGTGACCTCCTCCCAGTGGCACAGTAGTCTCTGGTTACCCACACACTTGCCAACACTGGGTGCTTTCATATTTTTTTTTTAACGTATTTATCAGACACGTGGAAAAAAATGAATCTAATGTTAATTCAACTGAAAATTCTTTTATTAAAGAAGCTGAATATTTTAAATTAAGTTACAATCCATTTCTGTCACTTATTTAATGACTCTTCCACTCATTTTGTTTGTTTGTTTGTTTCATTTTTCTTTGGGAGTATTAAGTTTCACCTTTATTGATTGATAAATGAAATTTTTTTTTACCAAACATGTTTCCAGGTTTTAATTGAACATTATAAATATCTATTTCAGTGCTTTTTGGTCTTTAGACTTTGATTTTGGTCTTTCTGAGGTACTGAGTTTTACATTTTCAAGGAGTTAAATTTTTCTATTTTTCTTCATGTTTGTATGTGTGTGCTTAGTCGCTCAGTTGTGTCCAACTCTTTGCAACCCCATTGACTGTAGCCTGCCAGGTTCCTCTGTCCATGGGATTTTCCAGGCAAAAATACTGAAGCGGGCTGCCATTTCCTCCTCCAGGGGATTATCTTGACCCAGAGATGGAAACTACCTCTCTTGTGTCTCCTATATTGGCAGGTGTGCCAACCTGGGAATCCCCTAGTTTCTTTGTATTTCTTTTTTTCTTTACCACTGCACCATCTGGGAAGCCCCTAGTTTTCTTCATATTTTTCATGTTTAACATTTAGATGGTCTTTTTCATCAAACTTTTTAAACTGCTGGTCAAAAATAATCAATACAATAAATCAGTACCATGCTGATTTGTATCTCATGTAACAAGTATGACAAAAAAGAAATTCTCCTTTTAATACAAACAAGAAAGGAAGCGTACTTTTTTGGTTAGTAGTGGATACTTGCCAAGACTAACCCAAAATTTCTCTGATCAGGTTAGTATCTTCATGATATGTACCAATGGCATATCAATTTGAGTATGGCAACCAATTTGAGTAAACTAGACCAATTACGAAAAGTGAATTTCTTTGTAGAATTTCTCTTTTGAGAGTTTTTATAATAAAGAAAGCTAGGAACTTCCCTGGTGGTCCAGTGGCTAAGACTCTGTGTTCCCAATACAGGGGGCTTGGGTTCCATCCCTGGTCAGGGAGCTAGATCCCACATGCTGCAACTAAGATTCTGCATGCCATCGAAGATCCTGCATGTTGCAACTAAGACCCAGCACAGCCAAATAAATAAATATAAAAAAGAAACTAGTGACAAGTTTTTCTAATAATGCTAGGGATGAAGTTGATAAACATATGACTTAGATCATGAGTGAAAGAATGGTCTAGATTAAAAACAAAAGTCCACTTGTGCATATTACAGAATTACAGTACGTTTGTGGAATGAATGTTCACTGTAAAGTACTCTGAGGCTTAGCAAGAGCTCCGTGGTCAAAAAGACTGACTGACTGACTTGCAAAGTCTGTCCTGGGGGTATGAGGTAAGAGAGCCAGATGTGTGTAAAATGGACACCCCCTTTATTAGTTCCTCTGAGGGTCCATTCTATTTCTATAGCTTTATAAAGAAATTTGTTCTATTTTGTTTTCTTTCTAATGAACACATGCTTTAACAAATCCTAGCCTAAAAACAAACAAAAGTTTCTCGTTGAAGTACAGTCCTCTCCTACCAGCACTGGAGTACTCAAAATGTACTTTTTAGAAAGGAATACACTTCCCTAAAGCCTCCTTCTGCATCCTTTTCAGGTCTTATTAAAAATAGGGACTTCTTAAAGTGTTAACCTCTGTCAAACTGGCACATGGAGTTTCTCAATTGACTTCAGCGTTGTGAGATTATAGGTTACAGGTCAAAATGATGCCATTGTTAGTCTAGGGCACATGGACTTAAAAAAGCAGTTATGAACACATCCTTGGGTGAAAAGGAACCTGAAAGAAATAGATTGGTGTTGGAAGGAGCCTTGAAATCATCAAGTTCATTATCCAGATGCTGAGGCCAACTTTATAATTCTTCCACCAGGTAATGAGCTTACTGAAGCTTAAACACCACTGATTGCTGGGAGCTCTCCTGCTGTCAGAGAACTTGCATTTACTGAGCACCTGCCAAGTTTCAGGTATTACATTAGACTCTTTACACAGCAACCCTGAAAAAGTGATTTTTTTTTTTTTTTTTTTTACAGCTGGGAAAATCAGTGCAGAGTGGTTATACAGATGAGTCGGGATTTGAAAACAGATAAATGACTTTTTTCTATGATGTCATAATTCCTAGCCTTACCAAGAAACCCAACCTTGAAAAGTTATGAAAGAAATAATAGACCTCTATTTAAGTACTTTATTTAATAAGTCAAAATCAATTTCACTATTTTGAAGAAATTAAAGGGTAAATGGATAGTGTTTCATAAAATGTATCAAATTCCCCACTGCCACCCCTCCCCACCCAAGCTCAGGGTGAGCCTCTATTTTATTCTTCAGTATATGAATTTGATCTGTTTCTATTAGTGCCAAATTGAAGTCTTGATTGTCTTACTTTAAAGACTAAACTAGACTAATTGAACTCTACTGATTGTCTATATAAAAACAGCTAAAAGATTTGAAAAACATTTGGAACTTTTAAAGAAATGAAGTATTTTTAACTCCAATTCTATGTTTTTAATTAGGTCACGTGGAAAACTATACAGACACAGAAAAATTCAGTTTCCTACTGTTTTTCACAAACTAGAATTTGCATCTTTTTCATCCCTGGTTGGCTGACAAATTCATTCTCTTGGGTTGGCCAAAAAGTTCATTCTGGTTTTACCTGAATGAAATTTTAGACCAACCCAATATAACTTGCCCACATGGTTTGTACCTCTAACTCTTGTTTTCTGAAATATTACAATTTGACTCACAGCTCGCTATCAATACAAGCACAAGCAAAACGGGCAGTAAGGCGTGTAATTATAGTTTCAGTTTACACATGAAACTGCTTATTTGTAGTTAATAGATGATGATATCCTACAAGTGATTTAGGGCAGGATTGCCAAGGTCACAACCTAATCAAACTTTGTTGGTTTCACATTTTGAAGTAAACATTAGTCCTTGGGCTTATATATAGGTGTTGTTCTCTTCTACTATTGGCAGAATAGAACTTTCTGTTTCTAAGAAAACCAGTAATAAAAATCTTCTTGGACATCTAAATTGTTTTGCAAAACATCTTGATGAGTTAAGTATAAATGAAAAAGAAACATAAGGCTTACATTTCCCTTAAACACACCAGGGATTATAAATAAAGGGAGAATGTTCATGGAAACAAGTTTGGGAATATGCTCAAACTTTGAAAAATAGTTCGGGACATTGGATGAGCCCAAGTGCAGCTGGGTCTTTGCTCATCCATGACTTTTTTAAAAAAAAGTAATGGATTATAAATAAAAACATATATTAATAATTCACATAAGGGATGATAGCAATGGAAGAGAAAAATCCCTCTGCATTAGTCATCCAGCTGGAAAAGTTCTCCAAGACATACTTGAAAAAGTAAAACATGAGAAAACTGCGAAGTTTCCTCTCTCACATGACATAGTTGCTTTTCCTACAAAACACAACAGAATTACAAAATCCAGATGATCAAAATGTTGAGGATTAACAGAGCATCAGGTATGACTGTCAAATGGAATTGGTTCTATACTCAAGTGGTTCTAGCTGAGCACTGGATCTTTTCCCATTGAAATATGTGAGAGATCACACACACACACACACACACACACACACACACGCACACACACTGTACTAGATTTTACAACCTTTAGGGAACATACAATTTGAAAATCTCCACATATACCTGTGTCAATAAAAGAGCAATGAAGAGAACTGATGTTTGGACCTGATCCCAAATGTTCACCTACTTCTGTCAATGCAAGATGCATACTTTCATGTAACTAGAGACTAGGTACATTACAGTGAAAGCTCTGGTCATAAGATCACATTGGTATTTCCTAAATCAAGGTTTCGGGTTTGTGGATTGCACAGCTTTAGAGTAACCTGCACTTTGGGGAGATCCTGAAGGGAATGTAATGAATTAGCACTACCAGATAACATATGCAAAGGAAAGTTCAAGTTTTCTTCCACAAATAAAGCATAGCCTTACTAACTGGCACAATAATTTATTCACTCTTGTGTTCACTAATTTAATAATGATTGTACAGCTACTACTAGTACCATTGGTGTGCATGTGAGCTCAGTTGTGTCTGACTCTTTGTGACCCAATGGACTGTAGCCCACCAGGCTCCTCTTAAAACACAGTTTCCTGAAAGTTAGGAGTGTCTTCTGTTATTCGTAATGAGCCCCACTCTACCACACTAGAGTTTACAACTGACGAGGTAATGCACCAGTGGGCTCTTAGTTTCTACGGAGGGGCTGGTTGCCTAGAAATGATACCAAGCTTCTGATTGAATGGCATCATCAACTCAAAGGACAGACGTTTGAGCAAAGTCAGAGAGACAGTGAAGGACAGGGAAGCCTGGCAAGCTGCAGTCCATGGAGTTGCAAAGAGCCAGACATGACTGAGCGACTGAACAACAATCTGATTGGAAAGCCAAAACTTTCAGCCTCACTTTCTGATCTCTGGTGAGGGGAAAGGGGCTAGAGACTGCATTTAATCATGTGGCTGGTGATTTAATCAAGCAAGCCTTAGTAATGAATGTCCAGATAAAACTCTGAAAACAAAGACACTCTCAGAGTTTCTGGGGTGTAGGCACATCAGTGTGCTGGGAAGGTGGCATGCTTGGAGAAGGCAGGGAGGTTCTATACGTGGCTCCATCTTCCATTTGATTGCATTCTTTACAACATAACTATAACTGTATGTATAGTGCTTTCAGAGAATTCTGTGAGTGGTTCTAGAAAAACATCAGACCTAAAGATGGGTCATGAGATCCTCTGACCTTAGAGAAAAGACGGTTGGTCAGAATTACACGTGGACTGAGGACCTGGGACTTGTACTTAGCATTTCAAGTGGGCACAGTATCATGAGACTAAGCTCCTTAACCTGTGGGTTCTAACTCCAGTTGGTTATATATAATATATTATTATGCTAGAATTAAACTGACTTGTTGGACACCAAATTGGTGTCATAAAATTGCTGTTGGAATATACCCCCAAGAACCTCCAGTTTAGGTGAGGAGAGAGACACATTGCTAGATGAAATGAATTTTTTGTTTTGGAAATGAAAGATTGCCAAAACCGTCCTCAGCTGAGGCAAAAATTTTAAATAATCTCAATTATGAGAGATGAATAAGGAGGAGTAAAGAAGCATAAGCCCCAGAAGATTTCACAGGGAAATTCTATCTCAACTTTAAAGAATAGAAAATCCCCATTCTACTTAAAACTAATGTGGAGGATAGAGAAAAATGAAATAAAGACTTCTAAATTTATTGTATAAAATTAATAAAGAGCTTCCCTGGTGGCGCAGTGGTAGAGGACTGCCCTGCCAGTGCAAGAGACATGGGTTCAGTCCCTGATCTGAGAAGATCCCACATGCCATGGGGCAACTAAGCCCATGGACCTCAACTACTGAGCCAGTGCCCTAGGACTCAGGAGTCACAACTACTGAAGCCCACTGCCCCTAGAGTCTGCGCCCTGCAACAAGAAAGCTGCCACAATGAGAAACCCTCGCATCACAACTAAAGAGTAGCGCCCGCTCACTGCAACTAGAGAAAGGCAAGAAAGACCCAGAACGGCCAAAAGTAAATAAATCATAATAAATAACTTTTAAAAATTAATAGGACATTGATTCTAAAAACATGTCAAAGATTGCCCTGAAAAAGAAAACTACAAACCAATCTCATGTGTGTGGCGGTCCATGTAAAAATCTTAAAATATTAGCAAACTGTAACAAGAAGCACATCAAAAATAATACAGCACATTCAAGAACTGATCCCTTCAGGAAAGCAGGGATGATCTGAAATAAGGAAATCCATTAATGTAATATGGTATATTCATAGATATAAAGATCATATCTTAAATGGAGAAGAGGCTATTGACAAAATTCCATACTTCTTCATGTTAAAAAACATTCAAATATTCCAATATATATCGATGCAAAATGTATAATGATTATTCTTCCCACTGCTCTGCCAGATCTGTGGAAGGATCTTTCTCAGAACCTCAACATGAGAACAAGGTGTGGGTTCCTAGACTTACAGCCCACAACGATGAGGAATTTGACAATCACAAAATTACTATTTCAGGGTTCCTAGCAGTTAATAGCTCCAGTGGCTTCTGATCCAAACAAGCAGAACTCAATTGTTTCTCTTCAGATTGCCCTGTCTCTCCAGATTTCAGGGTGATTATTTGCCCAGGAACCTCAGTTTTCTCATGAGTCTTAAGAAAGTCATTGATCTTCAGTTTGTGCAGATGTTCTTGATGTAAGGATGGGAATGATGACTTCTGAACTCTTTACACATTAGGGCTAAAAACTAGACATCAGATTCATTTTTTATACTATGGGCTTTCCTGGTAGCTCAGATGGTAAAGAATCTGCCTGCAATGTGGGAGACCCGAGTTCGATCCCTGGGTGGGGAAGATTCCCTGGAGTATTACACAAGAATAAATTCAAAATGAAACAGAGACTTGTGTGTAGAAAAAAAAAATCAAGATTTTAAAAACAAATGATAGGCAAATTCCTTTATAACTTTGGAGTAGGAATAAATATTCCTAATGATGAATCAAAATCTAGAAACAGTAAGGATAAAGTATATACATTTAATTATAATTTTGCAGGCAGAATGGTTCTTCACAAAGTACAAATAAAAATGATAAAATGAGCAAAATGTTTAAAATTATAGTCAGAGGGTTAATATTCATAACATATAAGAAACCTCTGAAAATAGAAAAGGAAAAATTCTCACTGCCCTATGGGGTAAATTAGATAGAAAAACAGTTCAGACAAGGTAAAAAGAGATAAAAATGGCTCTTAATAATAGGAAAAGATGACTTTATAATATGAAAAGATAAAGATGACTTCATAATAAGATTTCATTCATAATAAGAAAAGTGCATATTAAAATTACCCTGTTCTACCATTTCTTACCAGATTGATTGGTAACAAAATATAAAAGTATGACAATATACTCTGTGAGGCTGTGGGAAAACAGGAACTTTCATACGCTGCTGGGATAAATGTTAAATGATACATTCCCAGTGAAAGGTGATAAGGCATATCTAGCAAAATTACATATATATTTATCAGTTAATTCATAAATCCATGTTTTAAAACCTCCCTTATATACAGGGGCAAAACTATAATATATGTATGAATAAAGATATTCATTGTAGGATGTTTTATAATAAAACTAGAATGAAAATAATTCAAATATTCTTTTTTTTTTCATTTATTTTTATTAGTTGGAGGCTAATTACTTTACATCATTACAGTAGTTTTTGTCATACATTGAAATGAATTAGCCATGGATTTACATGTATTCCCCATCCCGGTCCCCCCTCCCACCTCCCTCTCCACCCGATCCCTCTGGGTCTTCCCAGTGCACCAGGCCCGAGCACCTGTCTCATGCACCCAACCTGGGCTGGTGATCTGTTTCACCCTAGATAATATACATGTTTCAATGCTGTTCTCTTGAAACATCCCACTCTCGCCTTCTCCCAGAGTCCACAAGTCTGTTCTATACATCTGAGTCTCTTTTTCTGTTTTGCATATAGGGTTATCGTTACCATCTTTCTAAATTCCATATATATGTGTTAGTATACTGTAATGGTCTTTATCTTTCTGGCTTACTTCACTCTGTATAATGGGCTCCAGTTTTATCCATCTCATTAGAACTGATTCAAATGAATTCTTTTTAATGGCTGAGTAATATTCCATGGTGTATATGTACCACAGCTTCCTCATCCATTCATCTGCTGATGGGCATCTGGGTTGCTTCCATGTCCTGGCTATTATAAACAGTGCTGCGATGAACATTGGGGTGCACGTGTCTCTTTCAGATCTGGTTTCCTTGGTGTGTATGCCCAGAAGTGGGATTGCTGGGTCATATGGCAGTTCTATTTCCAGCTTTTTAAGAAATCTCCACACTGTTTTCCATAGTGGCTGTACTAATTTGCATTCCCATCAACAGTGTAAGAGGGTTCAAATATTCTTCTATATGGGGTATGGGGCAGATTAGAATAAACTATGGTACACAGTGGAGTAGAGCCTTAAATATGTGATATCTCTACATATCACTATGAAATTATTTCAAAGAAGTATTGTTGAATGAAAAAAAAAAAGGAAGATGGAAAAAAGCATGTATTGTGTCCTCTCTGTTAGAAATAGAGAAATTGGAAACAAATTTATATGTTAAGATAATGATTACAAGAGGAAGGAAATGTAGTGGAGAATACAAGGATAGATGGATTTTTTTATAAAATATAATATATGTTGCAGATTTAATTTTGGATTCAAGTAAACATTTTATATAATTATGAAACAAATTAGTTAAGAAAAAAGATCCAAGCATCACCATGGGTGGTTATTTGGCCCTGCTATTTTTTGTTGTTGTTTTCCTAGCAATGCACTCTGCTTTTCTGGCCTGAGTTTTGAGTTAGGCAAAGCTATCTTTTGTCGGTCCTTTAGAGAGCCCCTAGACCAGTGAGAATGGACATACACAATAATTTTCAAATAAGGTCAGTTCTGCTCGTTCCAAAACCGGGGTCCTACTCTGGGAACACCAGCTGCCACACCAGGAGAGGGATTCAGCCAGAAAAGCCAGTAAAAATGACACATTTTTTATGCGTCATGAATGACACAAATGAAAAATACCATTTTCAAGTTCCTTCTACCTTTATTCAGCATTCACTGGGTGATTATAAACCTCTGTTTTCCAGAGGTCTGACAAAGTTGCTTTGACAGCTTCTGCTTGTTTTTTGATCTGCCTGTGGGGGAATGAGAACATGGACCAGCATACTCTGCCATATTACTGAAATCACTCTAAAACTGTATTTGTATAGAGATTTCTTTTCAGCAGATTGTGAGCTACTGGAAGGCAGGAACTTGGTTGTTTGTTTTTTTTGTTTTGTTTTGTTTTTTGTATGTTGCCTCAGTGGCCTGTAACCTTGCTAGATGTGTTTACTGGTTCTTGTAGTTCTTAATTAAAATCCTAAGTAAGTTACTTCGGATTGTCCATATACACAGGCGTGTATATATTGTACTGTCTACAAGTAAAAAAAATTTTGAATTCTTTACTTCCAATTTTTTACGCTTTTAAAAGTATTTTTCTTGTCTTAGTGCACTGAGACCTCCAATACATGCTGAATAGATGACCCTAAAAAGAAAGCTTCATTTTTCTCAGTTTCTTAAAACTAGGCAGGTTTATTGTATAGACGCCCTTTTTTCATAGACATACTTTATCAGATTGAGGAAATTCCTTTCTATTCTTAGTTTGATAAGAGTGGCTTTTATCTTGACAATGTTTAATAAGAAACAAATGTTTTTGCTGCATTTATTGAAAGGATATAGTTTCTCATTTATTTCATTAGTGTGGTGAAATACCTCCTAGATTTACAATATTAAACCAACCTTGTTCCCTATGATAAACCCCAACAGAAATGATGAGCTATCCTTTTATATATTGAGGGATTTGATTAAAATTTTTCCAAGAATTTTCTTCATCTATGTTCACGAAGGCAATGGGCTATACATTTCTTTTCTTGCGGTATCCCTCTTTTATTTGGGGATCATGGTTATGTTGGCCTCAAGAGTTGGGATGTGATCTTTATTTTCAGAAATAGTTTGTTATGGGTTGAAGTATTAGTTGCTCAGTTGTGCCTGATTCTTTGAGACCCCGTGGACTGCAGCCCGCCAGGTTCCTCTGTCAGTGGGTCTTCCAAGGCAAAAATACTGGAGTGGGGAGCCATCCGTTCTCCAGGGGATCTTCCTCACCAAGAGATCGAACACCAGGTCTCCTGCACTGCAGGCAGATTCTTTACCATCTGAGCCACGAGGGAAGCCGAAATATATGTTGAAGTCATAATCCCCAATACCTGTGACCATGACCTTTTGGAAACTGGCCATTTGCAGATATTTGGAAATTGGCCATTTGCAGATATAATTAAGCTACATCTACTGTGGACATTAGGGTGGGCCTTAATTTAGTACGACTGATGTATTTGTTTAAGAAAACGGAAAGAGACACAGGTAGAGACACATAGGGAGAATGCCGTGTCCAACAGAGGTAGAATGGAGTGATGCTTCTACTCGCCAAGGAACACCCAGCGTCACTGGCAACACCAGAGGCTGAGAGAAAGGCGTAGACAGATTTCCCCAAGAGTCTGCAGGAACACAATCCTGCTGATACTTTAATTTCAGACTTCAGGCCTCCAGAGCTAAAGAAGAATAAATTTTTGTTGTTTTTAAACCATTGTGCCGTAATGTTTGTTCCCAACAGCACTAGGAAACTAACGGAGGTTTTATTTAAACTGACATTATTTTTTTCCTTAATTATGTAAAATATGTAAAATAATTCAGTGGTAAAATAATTTGGGCTTGGACTTTTCTCTGTAGGAAATTTTTAAACTACAAATTTAAATTTTAAAACAGATACACAGGTATTCTATTTATTAACCAGTGAGTTTCAATACTTTGTCTATTTTTCTAGGTTGCTGAATTTATTGGTCTAAAATTATTTATAATGCTTCTTTACTATTCTTTTAATATTTATAGGCTCTGTGGTGTGTTTCCTTCATTATTAGTAGTAGTAATTTGTGTTTTTTATTTATATTTCCTTGATCAGAGTTATTAAATGTTTACTAAATTTATTTTTGCAAAGAACACATTTTTGGCTTTCTTTCTTGACTGTTTATTTTATCTTTCTTTCTTTCAACTTACTCTGAGTTTAATTTGCTCCTCCTTTTCTAGCATAAGTTGGAAGTTTATCTCATTGATTTTGAAGCCTTTTTTCTTTTCAAACAAACACACTTACACCTATAAATTTCCTTCTAATTATTATTTTTGTGATATTTTCCAAATGTAGGCAAAATTTTATCATTCAACTCAAAATATTCTTTCAACGTCCTTAATTCACTGTCTAGTGGTCAAGGCAAAACTTTGAGGGAATTCACTTGTAGATCATCGGCTCCCTCACCTTTATGAATTCTTCTTGACAGAGATCTTCTTCCTCAGTTCTATATTCTGGAAGCTCCTAATTCCAGTCTCTGACTGGTTAGCCAGCAAGAATGTCACTTTCTTGTTGGTCTCTATCCCTCATACATAGCACAGGCTAGGAGTATGCTCATTGAGAAAGTGGTCAAACGTGGATCTCATCCTGAATGGCTTTTTCCCTTGGTGTTTTGCTTTCTTTAGTCATTCTTCCATACCCCTAAAGAATTATTTTTTATTCATTTCATTTTGTTTAGTCCAGAGTCGAAGATTTTTGTTATGAACACTGGTTTATTATAAGCTCTTATTCCAGAAATTGGAGATTCTCTTCTGATCTTGATTTTTATAGTGCCTTCTATAATGTTTGGTACATATAAGGTACTAATAAATGGACAAGTAAATGGAGAGAGCAATATGTACAAATTTTCAGAGGAATTTGTACATGAAATAGCATACAAGCTTTCTATATTTAACCAGTTGTTTTTCTGTTGAAGTAAGAAATGTACACTTTTTCTTAAAATACAGGATGAGTCATCTTCCCTTGTCATAGACATTACCCTCTCAGGTGAAAAAGGATGGCACCGACTCAAATTATTTTGGTTGCTTTTGCTTTCGGTTTAGATACTTCTTTTCTTTGAAAACCAAAGAAAATGGCTAGATGCTTATTATTCATTTGAAGAGTATGACAATTTCAAGTGGAATTAATTTGAACTTTAAATTGTAGTGTTTATGATTAATCTCCAAGTTGATGTAAAGTGATAAAAGTCAGTCTGCTTCATTAAGACTATGATAATCATATAGAATATATTCATGTAAAGTTTTAAGTCATTTTTAGCCTAAATTCATGTCACCTAAAAGAAAGGTTAATATTCTACTATGTTTAAATAATTCCAGCGAGACAACTTTTTGAACAAATTGAAAACTATACAGCCATAACCAAAAACAACATTAAAATTTTCTGATTATAATCATGGTCCATATAAAACATATCAATCTTTGCTTTTCCAGTTTAAGTGGAACATGAATTACTCATATGTTTAATCCAGGACTTACTATTACTTCTTTTATGTAGTAAATATGAAAGATTGCTGCCATGAAGTGTTGTTAATAATAGTAAACACAGATTAAGTGCTTGACTGGATTTTATTTGAAACATAATATATTTAACTCTTGAGGATTGTATTGACTTACTACAAGAGTTATATTAAATGGACAAAATAAATATTACTATAACTTATAAGTTACTATATCCATTTGACAGCTATTTTTGGCTTTGACCACTTTTGAGCATATGCAAACACTCATTGAACCATGTTATATTGAGAATTTGGGGAGAGAAACTGATGAACACATTTATACAGACTCTGCTATAGTTTCTTGTTTTAAAATGTTTCCCAAACTGTAATGGACTGTGGTGAAAGATATAATTTCTTTCAAAAAGGATTTCATCAGTTTGTAAAATTATAGGATGTCAGCAGCAACCTCAGTTTCTAAGTGATGTATCATTTAATTCACGTTTCAGTTATCTCTTTGTAGAATAGTTACAACCTATAAATAATTGTTAGAAGAGGCAATGCTTCTTATTTCTTGTAACTACAAGGAATATTTATTAGTATTGGAAGTCAATTGTTCTGATGTATATTTTCTTTTTATTTCTTTTCAATCACTTACTGATAATTTAGTCAACACAAAATAATTGCTGCTTATCTTTTCCATTTTGAAAATTTCTTCCTCTTGCTTGGTGAGAGGAAGAGAGAAAGGTAGAAAATTACGTGCCTGGAAACAACTGGTAAACAGAATACTATGTTAGGGAACTTCTTTGGGACATCGAAAACTTTCTAATATAGAGTTGATCTGCAATCTTAGATTTGTATAAGAGAGAATGGAATGGATCTTTCTGATGTCTGAATGGAAAAAACAAATTAAAATTGATAAGCTGGTGTACTAAAACAAACATGAAATAAAAACTGGAAGGCTTTTCAAAATGCTAATAAATCCTTGTTGTATACATCTGCAATTCTATTTGGACTAACCATTAATTTTTATTTTTCCCATTTTTTTGTTTTTACTTTTTTGGCTTCTCATTCTGTTTTTCTTTTTAGCTTCTTTCAGGCAAGGACATATCTGTCAACTCCTTTGTTGAACAGACAGAAAGGAAAACAGACTTTGGTGACCACAGGACAAGAAATACAGATTTTGCAAAAATAGCTTAAAAGAATATCTGAACGAATGTACTATAGCCTTCAACAACCAACTAAAACAGCAAACCCTAGGGAGAGGGGAGAATCTGACTACAGTTACCACAGTATAACATTTAAATGTCCAGATTCAAACAACAACCAAAAATTGACAAAGCATACAAATAAACAGAAAGTATACTGCAGTCAAATGAACAAAATAAATGAATAGGAACCATCCCTGAGGACACCGAGATATCAAAATAACTAGCCAAGTATTTTAATTGTTATTAAACATGCTCATAGGGCTAATGGAAGTCATGAGGAAAGAACTAACAGAAGTAAAGAAAATGATGTTTGATAAAAGAGTGAATATAAAAATACAGAAAGTGTAGAAAGGAACTAGATGTAAATTCTGGAGCTAAGATATACAATACTTGAAATTAAAAAAAAAACAAATTCACTAGGGGAATTTAAAAGAAGATTTGAACTGGCAGAAGGAAGAATCAGCAAACTTGAGTACAAGGCAATTGAAATGACTAAGTATGCACAGTAGAAAAAAATATGAATAAAAGTGAATTCTGCCTAAGAGATTTGGAGGATAGCATCAAGCAAGCCATCATACACTTTATGAGTCGCAGAAGAAGAAGAAAAAGAAAATTGTAGGAAGAATGTTTGAAGAAATAATTGCTAAAAATTTCTAAAACCTGATAAAAGACATAGTTCTATAAATATAAGAAACCAAATGAACTCCCAGTTGTATGAAAAGAAAGATGCCCCCTCTGAGACACATTATAATCAAACTCTTAAAAGCTAGAGAATATTGAAAGAAAGAAGAGAGAAATGACTCATCATTTATGAGGGGCTCTCAATAAAATTAACACTCATTTTCTCATCAGGAACCACAGAAGTAGAAAGGCAGCAGGATGTCATATTTTAAGTGCTGAGAGGGAAAAAAAATTTTTTTCAACCAAGATTGTAACAAAACTGTCCTTCAAAAAATGACAGCAATTAATCCCTTGTCACTGCATCATTTGCAATTTTTTTTCTCATTCTGTAGGTTGTCTTTTCATTTTGCTCATAGTTTCCTTTGCTATGCAAAAGTTTTAAGTTTAATTAGGTCTCATTTGCTTATTTCTGTTTTTATTTTCATTACACTAGTAGACAGATCCAGAAAGATAGTACTATAGTTTATGTCATGGTATTCTGCCTATGTTTTCCTCTAGGGATTTTATACTAGCAGTCTTATATTTAAGTATTTAATTCATTTTGAGTTTATTTTTGTGTGAGGTATTAGAGACTGCCCTGGAATGTAGCTGTCCAGTTTTCCCAGCACCTCTTATTGAATAGACTGTCTTTAATCTCCAAAATACACAACAATCTCATACAGCTCAATATTTTAAAAAAATAAAAACAAAAAAATGGGCAAAAGATCTAAATAGACATTTCTGCAAAGAAGACATACAGATGGCCAAGAGGCACATGAAAAAATGTTTAACATTGCTAATTATTAGAGAAATGTAAATCAAAACTACAATTAAGTATCACCTCACACAACATGCCCTGCGGAGAAGGCAATGGCAACCCATTCCAGTGTTCTTGCCTGGAGAATCCCAGGGATGGGGGAGCCTGGTGGGCTGCCGTCTATGGGGTCGCACAGAGTTGGACACGACTGAAGCGACTTCAGCAGCAGCACACCAGTTAGAATGACCATTACCAAAAAGTTTACAAATAATAAATGTTGGAGAAGGTATGGAGAATAAAGAACCCTCCTACACTGTTGGGAACATAAACTGGTGCGGCCACTAGGAAAAACAGTATGGAGAGTTCTAAAAAAAACTAAAAACAGAGCTACCATATGATCCTGCAATCTCACTCCTGGACATACATCCAGAGAAAACAATAATTCAAAAAGATGCAAGACATACGGATGGCAAAAAAACACATGAAAAGATGCTCAACATCACTCATTATCAGAGAAATGCAAATCAAAACCACAATGAGGTACCATTATACACCAGTCAGGATGGCTGCTATCCAAAAGTCTACAAGCAATAAATGCTGGAGAGGGTGTGGAGAAAAGGGAACCCTCTTACACTGTTGGTGGGAATGCAAATTAGTACAGCCACTATGGAAAACAGTGTGGAGATTCCTTAAAAAGCTGGAAATAGATCTGCCATATGACCCAGCAATACCACTTCTAGGCATACACACTGAGGAAACCAGATCCAAAAGAGACACGTGCACCCCAATGTTCATCGCAGCACTGTTTATAATAGCCAGGACATGGAAGCAACCTAGATGCCCATCACCAGACGAATGGATGAGGAAGCTGTGGTACATATACACCATGGAATATTACTCAGCCATCAAAAAGAATTCATTTGAATCAGTTCTAATGAGATGGGTGAAACTGGAACCCATTATACAGAGCAAAGTAAGCCAGAAAGATAAAGACCATTACAGTATACTAACACATATATATGGAATTTAGAAAGATGGTAACGATAACCTTATATGCAAAAAAAGAAAAAGAGACTCAGATGTATAGAACAGACTTGTGGACTCTGTGGGAGAAGGCGAGGGTGGGATGTTTCAAGAGAACAGCATCGAAACATGTATATCTAGGGTGAAACAGATCACCAGCCCAGGTTGGATGCATGAGACAAGTGCTCAGGCCTGGTGCACTGGGAAGACCCAGAGGGATGGGGTGGAGAGGGAGGTGGGAGGGGGGACCGGGATGGGGAATACATGTAAATCCATGGCTAATTCATTTCAATGTATGACAAAAACCACTGCAATGTTGTAAAGTAATTAGCCTCCAACAAATAAAAATAAATGGAAGAAAAAATAAATAAATAAACACTAAAAAAAAAAAAAAAAAGATGCATGAACCCCAATGTTCATAGTAGCACTATTTGCAATAGCCAAGACGTGGAAGCAATCTAAATGTCAAAAAAAAGTTGAATGGCTAAAGAAGATGTGGTATGTATGCTGTTTTTCAGTGGCCCAGTCGTGTCTGACTCTTTGCGATCCCATGGACTGCAGCATGCCAGGCCGCCCTGTCCCTCACTATTTCCTGGAGTTTGCCCAAGTTCATGCTTATTGCATCAGTGATGCCGCCCAGCCATTTTATCCTCTGATGCCCTCTTCTCCTCCTGCCCTCAATCGTTCCCAGCACCAGGGACTTTTCCAATGAGTCGTCTCTTCGTAGCAGATGACCAAAATACTGGAGCTTCAGCTTCAGCATCAGTCCTTCCAGTCAATATTCAGGGTTGATCTCCCTTAAGATTGACTGGTTTCATCTCCTTGCTGTCCAAGGGACTTTCAGGAGTCTTCTCCAGCACCACAGTTGGAAGGCATCAATTCTGTGGCATTCTGCCTTCTTTATGGTCTAGCTTTCACAACCATACATGACCACTGATATGCGGATGACACCACTCTAATGGCAGAAAGCAAAGAGGAACTAAAGAGCCTCTTGATGAGGGTGAAGGAGGGGAGTGAAACAGCTGGCTTAAGACTAAATATTAAAAAAACCAAGATCATGGCATTTGGCCCCATTACTGCATATAGAAGGGGAATAGGTGGAAGCAGTGACAGATTTCCTCTTCTTGGGCTCTAAAATCACTGCAGATGCTGACTGCAGCCATGAAATGAGATAACAACTGCTTCTTGGCAGGAAAGCAGAGACAAACCTAGACAGTGTATTGAAAAGCAGAGACATTACTCTGCCGACAAAAGTCCATATTGTCAAGATTACGATCTTCCCAGTGGTATGTATACAATGGGATGTTACTCACCCATTTAAAAGAATGAAATAACTCCATTTGCAGTCACATGGGACCACGTACAACATACTAAGTGAAGCTAGCCAGACAGAAAAAGAAATATCATATGATACTGCTTATATGTGAAATCTTTAAAAATTACACAAATGAAATTATATACAAAACAGAAACTGCTCCACAGAAACGGAAAACAAATTTATGGTTACCAACATGGAAACAGGGGGGAGAGGTGGTGGAAATTAGGAGTTTGGAATTAACATATATACACTACTATAAATAAAATGGCACCACACTCTAGTACTCCTGTCTGGAAAATCCCATGGACGGAGGAGCCTGGTAGGCTACAGTCCACGGGGTTACACAGAGTTGGACACGACTGAGCGACTTCACTTTCACTTTTCACTCTCATGCATTGGAGAAGGAAATGGCAACCCACTCCAGTGTTCTTGCCTGGAGAATCCCAGGGACAGAGGAGCCTGGTGGGCTGCTGTCTATGGGGTCACACAGGGTCGGACAAGACTGAAGCGACTTAGCAGCAGCAGCATACATAAAATATATAATCAACAAAGACCTACTGTATAACACAGGAAACTATACTCAATATTTTGGAGCAATCTATAATGGAAAAGAATCTGAAAGCAGTATATACACATATATATACACATGTATATATATATATATATATACACACACACACACACATATATATATAACTAAATCACTATGTTATACACCTGAAACTAAGACAATATTGCAAACTAACTATATTTCAATTTAAAAATGATAGGGAAGTTAACAAATTTCTAAATAAACAGCAGCTGAGGCAGTTTATTATTACTAGACCTCTCATAAAAGAAATCCTAAGAAGAATCTTTCAGACTGAAATAAAAAAACACCCGAAGTAACTGGGAGACATATAAAGAAATAAATATCCCCAGTAAAGTTTAAAAAAAAAGGGTAAATATAATAGCTAGTATTTTTGTACTTCTGGTTTATAATTTCACTTTCTGTTTCCTATATTATTTAAAAGATTCACATAGAATAAGTAATTATAAATTTATGTTTTGGGGAACATGTGTATAACGGTGTAATTTATGAAAACAGCAAAAAATGAGGACCACAGGTTTCATAAGCTATTGAAGTCAAATTGATATAAATTTGAATTAGATTATTATAACTTTAGAATTTTAAATGCAATCTTATGGAAAATAGAAAGAAAAAAATGTAGAAAATGCACAAAAGAAAACAGAAGTGAATCAAAACATTTCACTACAACAAAAAACAAACACAAATGGAATCAGTAATGGAGGAAATAAGAAAAACAACAACAAAAATACCAAGCATATATAGAAAGTGGCAAAATGGAAAATAAGTTCATCCTTAATCAGTAATTACTTTAAATGTAAATTAATTAAAATATCCAATCAAAAGACACAGATTGGCAGAATGTGTGGCAATATAAACATGGCAAAATAAACATGATCCAACTGTCTTATGTCTAAAAGAGACTTGCTATAGATCCAAGACAACAAATAGGTTGAAAATGAAAGGATAAAAATGTATTGTATGCAGTATTACCCAAAGAGGGCTGAGTAACTATATTAACATGCCAATGTGCTTAGTCGATCAGTTCAGTTCCATTCAGTAGCTCAGTCATGTCCAACTCCCGTGGACTGCAGCACACCAGTCCTCCCTGTCCATCACCAACTCCTGGAGTTTACTCAAACTCATGTCCATTGAGTTGGTGATGCCAACCAACTATCTCATCTTCTCCTGTCCCCTTCTCCTCCCACCTTCAATCTTTCCCAGCATTAGGTGGCCAAAGTACTGGAGTTTCGGATTCAGCATCAGCCCTTCCAATGAATATTCAGGACTGATTTCCTTTAGGATGGACTTGGATCTTCCTGCTGTCCAAGGGACTCTCAAGAGTCTTCTCCAAAACCACAGTTCAAAAGCATCAATTCTTCAGTGCTCAGTTTTCTTTATAGACCAACTAGCTCTCACATCCATACATGACTACTGGAAAAACCATAGCTTTGACTAGATGGAACTTTGTTGGCAAAATAATGTCTCTACTTTTTAATATGCTGTCTAGGTTGGTCATAACTTCTCTTCCAAGGAGTAAGCATCTTTTAATTTCATGACTGCAGTCACCATCTTCAGTGATTTTAGAGCCCCCCAAAATAAAGTCAACCACTGTTTCCACTGTTTCCCCATGTATTTGCCATAAAGCGATGCGACCGGATGCCATGATCTTAGTTTTATGAATGTTGAGTTTTAAACCAACTTTTTCACTCTCCTCTTTCACTTTCATCAAGAGGCTCTTTAGTTCTTTTTTGCTTTCCGCCATAAGGGTGGTGTCATCTGCATATCTGAAGTTATTAATATTTCTCCCGGGAATCTTGATTTCAGATTGTGCTTCATTCAACCTGGCATTATGCATGATGTACTCTGCATATAAGTTAAATAAGCAGGGTAACAACATACAGCCTTGACGTACTACTTTCCCGATTGGAAACCAGTCTGTCGTTTTATGTCCAGTTCTAACTGTTGCTTCCTGTCCTGCATACAGATTTCTCAAGAGGCAGGTCAGGTGGTCTGATATTTCCATCTCTTTAAGAATTTTCCACAGTTTGTTGTGATGCACAGAGTCAAAGGCTTTGGCATAGTCAATAAAGCAGAAATAGATGTTTTTCTGGAACTCTCTTGCTTTTTTGATGATCCAGCGGATGTTGGCAATTTGATCTCTGATTCCTCTGCCTTTTCTACAAGCTTGAACATCTTGAAGTTCACAGTTCATGTAAAGTCGATCAGTTGTGTCCAACTCTTTGTGACCTGTGGACTGTATTTCTCACACTCTTCTGTCCATGGGATTCTCCAGGCAAGAACACTGGAGTGGGTAGCCATTTCCTTCTCCAGGGAATCTTCCCAAAAAGGATTGAATCTGGGTCTCCTGCACTGCATGTGGATTCTTTACCATCTGAGCCACCAGGGAAGTCCCCAACTATATTAATACATCCATACATTTCTCTTACTCAACCTGACTATATCTGCAATGCTTGTTCAAATGCAATAAGACCTATTAAGTGAACACACCCAGAATTTCCTACTGTCTCTGTCTTTGTTTACTTTCTTTTCCTCATCTGTCTTTGCCCACCAAATGTAACATTTAATGAATGGAACTTTTTTTTCTGCCTTTCAAGACCTAATTCAAAGCTCAGCCCTATTGAAACCTTCCTGCAAATTCCAGTATCTTACCTCTCAATGCTCTCTTCTAATACTGGCTTATACTTTGATTATAGAACTTACTGAACTCTATCCAGATTCTTAAATTTGAATGTTTACCATATTCTGGTTTTTCCTTTTTAATTTATTTTTGGCCCATGCTGCACAGCTTGCAGGATCTTGGTTGTCCAATCAGATACTAAACCTGAGCACTGAGTCTTAACCACTGGACCACCAAGGAATTCCCTGTTCTGCCTTTTTATCTTGGATCTTCCACTTAACTATTCAAGCTTGGGCAAGTAGGTGAATATACTTGAATTTCAATGTCTTTATTTATAAAAGAGTATCTAATTCAGAGCACAGATGTGGAGGTACTACACGCCTACTCTAGAGTCTTCTTCCATATTAAATTAGCTCTGCCAAAAATGTCTTATACAAATGATTGCATGCCAGTAGGTAGGTCTAGTAGAATTTGGAACTGTCACTGCTTTAGATACAAAGTATGACACCTACTGAGAGAAAGCTTGGGCACCTACCAATGTAGGAATAGCTACTCTAACCACAGTCGAGTTTTTCACTTGAGCCTAGAGCCCTGACATGAGTTCCAGTCTGTGGTCCAAATCTCTTACTACTGTAAAGGGATACAAAAGTCTGGGACATTTTCTGGTCATAAGGATTTGAGAGGTCAGACATCTTTCTGGTCAACTTTAATAGGATTAGTGCTCCCACTTCTTAATTTCAAATTGAGTGGGAAGGCATGGAGATTTCCTATAATCTCCTTTTGCTGTCGTTCAGTCACTCAGTCATGTCCGACTCTTTGCGACCACATGGACTGCAGCATGCCAGACTTGCCTGTCTTTCATCATCTCCCAGATGATGTTCAAACTTAGTGATGCCATCCAACCATCTTGTCCTCTGTCATCCTCTTCTCCTCCTGCCTTCAATCTTTCCCATCATCAGGGTCTTTTTAATGAGTCAGTTTTTCACATCAGGTGGCTGAAGTATTGGAGCTTCAGCTTCAACATCAGTCCTTCTAACGAATATTCAGGATCGATTTCCTTTAGGATTGACCGGTTTGATTTCCTTGCAGTCCAAGGGACTCTCAAGAGTCTTCTCCAACACCACAGTTCAAAAGCATCAATTCTTTTGCTTTCAGCCTTCTTTATGGTCGAACTATCACAATCCATACATGACTACTGGAAAAACCATAGCTTTGACTCTATATAGACGGGCCTTTCTTGGCAAAGTGATGTCTCTGGTTTTTAACATGCTGTCTAGGTTTCTTATAGCCTTTCTTCCAAGAGCAACCATCTTGTAATTTCATGGCTGCCGTCACCAACTCTAATGATTTTGGAGCCCAGTAAAATCAAGTCTGACATGTTTCCGTTGTTTCCCCATCTATTTGCCATGAAGTGATGGGACTGGATGTGCCATGATCTTTGTTTTTGGATGTTGAGTTTTAAGCCAGCTTTTTCACTCTCCTCTTTCCCCTTCATCAAGAGATTCTTCAGTTCCCCTTCACTTTCTGCCATAAAGGTGGTGTCGTCTGCATATCTGAGGTTATTGATATGTCTTCCAGCAATCTTGATTCCAGCTTGTGCTTCATCCAGCCTGGCATTTCATATGATGTACTCTGCATATAAGTTAAATAAGCAGGGTGACAATATACAGCCTTGACATACTCCTTTTCCTATTTGGAACCAGTCTGTTGTTCCATGTCCGGTTCTAACTGTTGCTCTTGACCTACAACAGTTAAAGGCACACAAGGCACACAATTTGAATATAATATACCTCTGTGTGTGTGTGTGTGTGTATGTGCGTGTGCGTGTGTGTGTGTGCGTGCACTTAGTTGCTCAGTCATATACAACTCTTTGTGACTCTATGGACTGTAGCTGGCCAGGCTCTTCTGTCCATGGGGTTCTCCAGGCAAGAATACCGGAGTGGTTTCCCACGCCCTCCTCCAGGGGATCTTCCCAACCCAGGGATCAAAGTCAGCTCTCCCGCATTACAGGCAACTTCTTGACCATCTGAGCCACGAGGGAAGCATAATATGTCTAGGCATTGTATTTTTGGCGTTCATTTTGCTTGGTGTTCTCTGAGCTTCCCATATCTTCCGTTTGATCTATGACACTAATTTGGGGATATTCTCAGTTATTATTACTCCAAGTATTTTTTCTTCTTTCTCTACTTTGCTACTGATAGTCCCACTATGTGTATGATACATATTTTGGAGCTGTTCCAAATTTCTTAGATATTATGTTCCACTTTTTCTCTGTTTTTCAGTTCTGGAAGTTTCCAATGACATGTGTTCAGAGAGTCCACATTTGTGTCTTGTCTACAAGGGGATCATTTATTCTGTTCCACTTTTTCTCTGTTTTTCAGTTCTGGAAGTTTCCATTAACATATGTTCAGAGATTCCACATTTGTGTCTTGTCTACTAAGGAGATCATTTAAGGTATTCATTACTCTGACTGATGTTTTATATCTATACCACTTCTTTTTCATTCTTTCTTAAAATTTCTATCTATATTACCTATCTTGCATGTTGTCTACTTTTTCTATTAGAGTCCTTTTAGCATATCAATCATAGTTATTTTATATTTCTAGTCTAATACTTCCAACTGAGGTATACTGCCGTATCTGAGTGTTTCTGTTATTTGCTCTCTCTGTAATTAGCTCTCAGTTTTGGCAAGCCTACGCCGCTGAATTGTGAACTTCACCCTCCCTTAGGTGGGACAGAATGCCTGGAATAGGCTGGAACTCAGTATTTCTTATCTCCACATATGGAAGGCTAGAGGAACTGGAGTTAAATATTTCACTTCCCTAAGGTTGGCCAGGCTCTGAAAAAAAAAAAAAAATCCAGTATGTTAAACTTTGGTAAAATAATTTTTCTTGAACTCAGGCCTTGTGAAGAAGAACTAAATGCTCTTGAGTAATTCCAAATAGCAACGTTTCCCTTCCTCTGCTGTTGTCTACAGTGATTTGTTTATTGTAGCTTAGATTTTCCAGCACTGATTCATGGGGCAGTTTTTGCTCCAATCAGTCAGGGCTCTCTGTGTTCTCCTGTCTGTCTCTCCAAGTTTTAGGACAGCAGTTTGCCCTGTGACCCCACTTCTCTAAGTGATCTAAGAAGAATGGATGACTTTAAAGTTTGCTCAGTTTTTTCATTATTGTTAGGGCAGAATGGTGACTTCCAAGCTTCTTACATGTCAGACTGGAAATTAGAAGTAGTAATCCTTCATATAAGATGTTTCCCAGCATAGAGCAATTCTTTATTTTGTATATATTTCATAAATTAAGGCTCTTTCTATGCTCCCTGCCTTTTTCTCACTTTAAAAAATGTAATGCTAACATGTATTCCTATTTGAATTTTTGCTTTCTTCAAACTTATTTTACTTATGGAATTTTAGCCCCACTCCCACCTTAAGACTAAGGATGTGATATGCTCAAATTAATGTCTTCACAATTTTTCTCTAACAGGTGAGTCCTAAGAGAGAGGAAGTAGAGAGAAAGTAGTCTGATTAGCTGAAAAGATGGTACCTAAAAAAAAAAAAAATGCTGCCCAGTTTTCTGTTTAGTGTAGCTCTTAGGCTCACTGTGGAAAAATTATGCAAACTAAAGAACAAAATACAGAATATCATTCCAGACCCTCATAAGAACATAAATGAAGATTATTTATTGAAGAAAGAAGAAACCCTTTTTTTTTTAATGGTTTTAAAATAATGGTAATCCTATTTACCATTATCAATAGAATTCAAGAAAAAAAAATACCTTGAAAGAGGAGAAGAAATTCCATCAGGAGAAAATAAGATGCCAGCAGGAAGATTTTTAGAGAGGGAAAATTGTCCCCTTTAATGCTTGGCAACTGAAACTGTTCCTAGCAGAAGTGCATGAAAGGAGTATTCTGCCAAGCAAACATTTCTCTCAGATCCTAGAAGTAAATTGATGCTCAGTCCAAGTGTTTGAGGTTGAGGAATTTTCATATTTTTCACTGCCTGCATAAGTATTTTAATGGGAATTTGGGGGAGGCAGAGTTAGGGACTTCTAGCTAGTTGCCTGTATCCATAAACTTTCTCTTTTAGTCTTGAACAATATTTTCAGGTAAAAACAAATGTTTTTTATCCAATGAAGAACATGGATAAGGATCCAGAAGTTTCAGGGTCAGTGGTATTTGGACTCTGGCTTCCTACTTCACACTATTACTGTTTACTGAGGCTAGACTGAGGTACTGAATCTGTTAGGCCAGATGCTAAAATCAAATTATAAGAAGATACTCAGCCTATGAATTCTAAGTCCCAAATTATACAGTCTGGTAAACACATCAAAAATAAAT
The DNA here is from genome assembly GCF_023699985.2 of Odocoileus virginianus. Lineage (NCBI taxonomy): Eukaryota > Metazoa > Chordata > Mammalia > Artiodactyla > Cervidae > Odocoileus > Odocoileus virginianus. Next base: position 55,980,319 of record NC_069684.1, on the reverse strand, counting down.
GGGATGTCAGGAAACATTTTGCTTCTCAGAAGTCTAAGTAATACAAATATTCAAATTCTGATCACTGAATGAAAAAAAAAATGCATGCTGAGTAAACTGTGTCTTCTCATCAATAAGAAAAAATTAAATCCAAAGGAAGTCAATAAACAAACAACATATTTTTCTCTAGTATGGATTGTATTTTCCCATTGCTAAAATAATAAGTGACCATTTCTGGATCTGGTTTTGTTTGTGACTTTAATTATCACAAGACACGCCATGAGAGAAATGCAGCATAAGGACTATCAGACCAAGGCCGACAGCTTGAAAACCTACCTCTTGTATGATTGCCTTGGATGGAAAACAAATGCTGATATCAGTAAAAATGATATCTGATGTCTCTAAATAAAGTTTATAATTCTCACATCTTCATTTCACAATACATTTCTCTGATTTGGGTAACACTATTTCGGTTTCTTTCCATTTTTAATCTCTTATACTTATGCCTATGTGTTGACTCCAAACAGATATTTTTAAAGATATAAGTAAATTCAACTTTTCTTGTTGCCCTCAAAGAAACCAAGTGGTAACAATTCACAACACACACTCTCAAAAATCATTCCTTTATTAATTTTTCTGACATTTTCGGAAAACAGACTTAGCTATTAGGAATACTACCTATTATCAAAGTGGAAACCTCAGTTTCAAACATTTATTTCCACAACCACTTATTTTCCCATTACTTATTTAATAATCAAGCTAAACCTTTAGGCAAGGAGATACCAATTACTTCTGATTTAAGATTTTAAGGCTATAAGATGAGATCTTCTCAAGGTAACATAACACTTCACTGACAAAATACAACTCAGTTTTTGAGCATAAATCAGTGCCTTGTTCATAAGTAATCATTATATCCAAACTTAGGATGAGTTCAACATTCAACCATATAACTATAGTCTCCATCTTTTCTTTTTTTTTTTTTTTCTTCTGATATTCACCTTTAGAATTTGGTCAGAACATATAGACTACATCCCACAGTTTTCTCTTGAATGAGATTCTTTAATCTTTCTATTTATCTTGGTTTCATTTTTAAAGTAAGACGTCAAAATGTTTCATGCGGCAGAGTATGTTTAAGTCTTAACTGATTTTTCCTATGCACCAGGATTTACTTTTATAATCGAAGTTTTTAATTTTATTTTTGCTTTGTTCCTATTTGGAGGTGCTTGTGTGTTTTCTTTTAACCCTAATAGTGAAAAGAAAAAGAGGTGTGAGGTTAAAGTGCATGTTTATGAAGCCTTAGTTTACAGGAATATAGAGAAGGGGATTATTAACAGGGAGATCATATGCACCCATTTTTTGTAAAGAGGACTGTAGATTTTCATATTTTTAAAACTAAAGAATACATTTAATGTTACCTCTTTAGGAAGTGGTGGGGACATGATTAAGGTCTCAGGTGTCCTAAATGTCCATTGACAGATGAATGGATAAAGGAGGTGTGGTGTATGTATGTATGTGTGTGTGTGTGTGTGTGTGTGTGTGTATATATATACACACACATATATACATATATATATGCAATGGAACAGGGCTTCCCTGGCGGCTAAGTGGTAAAGAATCTCCCTACACTGCAGGAGACATGGGTTCAGTCTCTGGGTCATGAAAATCCAATGGAGAAGGAAATGGAAACCACTCCAGTATCCTAACCAGGTAAACTCCATGGAGAGAGGAACCTAGAAGATTACAGTCCATGGGGTCACAAAAGAGTCGGACATGATTTAGCCACTAAACAACAGTGAAATGGAATACTACTCAGCCACAAAAAGAATGAAATAATACCATTTGCACCAACATGGATGTTAATAGAGAGTATCATACTAAGTGAAGTCAGACAAAGACAAATACCATATAGTATCACTTCTATGTGGAGTCTAAAATATGACACAAATGAACTTATCTATGAAAGAGAAACAGACTCACATACATAGAAAACAAATCTATGGTTGCCAAGGGGGAGGGGAAGTGGAGGGATGGATTGAGATTTTGGGATTAGCAGATGCAAACTATTATATATAGAATGGATAAACAAGGTCCTACAATATAGCATGGGGAATTATATTCAATATCCTGTGATAAACCATAATGGAAAAGAATATGAGAAAGAATTGCTTTTCTATACACCAGAAACTAATGCATTATAAATCAACTATACTTCAATAAAACACATTAAAAAAAAAGTCTTTGTTGTCAAAATAGTTTAGAGTTAGGCTACCTATTACTTTGCTGTGCTACTACCAGTCTGGATGAGAGGGTTGAAGGCTACTGATTATTTTTTTTAATGAAATAAGCCCAATGATATGTTTGCCTCTTAGTCTGAGCTCAGATGTTTCAGGGTGTAAACCAGTTTCCTTCCTGGTTATGAGGTAAATATTTTCCTAAGTCTTTCCAAGCCTTTTCTATTGGAAATAAGGATCCCTAGACAGGGGTAAGTGTTAAGGTCAAACCAACGGGGTAATGATGAAACAAAATCATAGCTCCAGAGTTCAGGACATCAGAGACCTGTACAGGGACAAATAACACATATCAACAATGAAGCTATTAGGAATCTAATGTTGCCTGGATCTGTAAAATTATTGCAATGACGTCTATCTCAATGAAAAGGAAAATAAAACACCAAGCACTGAGTGGAAAAGCTGAAAAAATAAAATAAGCGGGTCTTCTGATTTGCTTACTTTATATTTTATCAAACCCACCCAGAAAATGACTACTATGACTAATAGAACCTGAAGACTTGTGAGTGGTGAGGGGGGTGTGCAAAAAAAAGTGAGAAGTGAACATTTTCTGCAAGAATAATCTATAGCAATTGAAGGAGGATATACAAGCAACATTTTTAAAAGTTCATAAATACAATAGGAACATATAGGGATCATACCTGGTGGTCTAGTGGCTAAGATTCTGTGCTTCCAATGCATGGGTTCCATCCCTGGTCAGGGAACTACAATCCCACATACTGCATAGCACAGCCCCTACCCCCCAAAAAAGAACATGTAAAGAATCTAGTGATCCTCTTACAATGTTGAGTATTTGAATAAATACACTTATTCATCATTTATTTGATGACAGCATAAGGTACTGTACAAAAAGAATTGAATGAAACTTCAATTTTCTACCTAAATCGGAAATTACACAGATAAACTATGAGAGAGCATGAAGATATACAATTATCTTGGGAAAATATAAACAAAATAATATTGAACATTAAAATGGCTAGTTCTTCTATTGTAACATCTTTTGGTGCAAAATCTGCCCATGGGCTCTTCTTCACGGTAATAAGGAACTGAAACCTCCATATATTTAAAAAAACAAATCCCTCTCTTGGTTTACAACTATTTCATTTCCAATTCACAAATAATTTTTTAGTGTTTGTGCCCAAATTAGAATAATCTTTATTATTCTTCCTATGATCTTATCATGCTAAAAACATATGCAGCAATCTTAGTGAAAAGATACTATACCTAAACAAAACCAGAATTCACTAATAGCCATGCAGTTTAATTTCATTTCCTCCCTGAACACCAAAAGTTATAGCTATAAAATTTAAAAAAGTTCTCTCACTGAATAAGTTTTCTTCCTAGTCACTGTTTACTTTGCACATAACCCGGAAAAGATTGTTGGCTGCAATTCTTGCAGTGTTACTAAAATATTTCTTTAACGTCCCAAGCTAATATAGTGTATATGAACAGATGACTAAGACAGAATCTGAATTCTCATATTGTGCTTTATCACATGCATACAGGGATTCAAAATTTGGCAGGTTTTAGTAAACAATATAACTGTGTGTGAGTTTTGGTTCTCTTTACTCCACCATTCACATTTCCCCCCCCTGTTTCACATTTAATTAAATTTCCTAATTCAAGTTCATGTTTGTTCCAAACCATAGAATTCCAGTTATAATTCACATATTTTGGTAAGAAAATAGAACACATGATCTACAAGCACATTTTCCATCAATTATATTTGTCAACAGCTGTTGAATAATACTTAAGTACTCACTTATCTGAATTTGAAAACTAACTCACTACTACTGAAGCTCTTAAAAACTGAAGTTCTAAGTAATTCATTTTCTGTCTCAGTTTAATCCTTTAAAAAGTTCCAAAATATTTCTGAAGCAGAAGAAAAACTTAGAAAATTCACATGGAAATTAGTTACTGGAGGCTTTTAACCATGTGAAGGTGCTACATTTAAGGGAATAAGATAAGTTTTGAATAAGTATCTATATTTTGCTTCTGAGCTCAAAGTAAATCTTGCAATAATTTTTCATCACCAGCTTTCAACTTAAAGCAAACCCATCTAACAGATAGAAAGGAACTCTAAGGAGCTTTAGAAAATGGAACTTGTTATAGGCAGAAGGAGGTGGGTAAAGGAAGTTCTAGCAAAGAATGATTATTTAAGGCAAGGTCACCTTCCTATGGGAGACAGAAGGATCTACTGGGTGGATTATCTCACTAATACTGGCCAAGTAATTCCAGGTAAATTTGGTATATTTACCTTCCTGGGAGAGCCTGAAATTAAAATTAGATTGTTAGAAATTAGATTAAGTTTTAAGTCTTGGTTTGCTGACCTGTGGTTTAGCAAAAGTGACTCCATTTTGGGCCTGTTGCTTCTTTTTTTAAGGATTAATTTCTTTGTTTTACAGTTTTTATTTTTTATTGGTCCTACACTTATATTGTATAAAGGATGAAATAGTTCTATTAGGTTTGCTAAAAATAAAAGCAGTGGCCCAAACCCACTAACCTTGCCCCATTTTTTTCTTTCCAGAAATAAACACTTCCACATCTTTTAGTTAATCCTTTGGCCATTTAGTTTTGATCTGAGTAGATAGAAGCTACACTAATGGGAACCAAAAAGCCACAAAAAAAATCAGTGAGCACTGATTGAGCATTTAAAAGCTATTAGGATAATTTCCACCTAATCCAAAGTTTCCCATGTTAGGATAACTTGGTTACAGGACAAGTTAGATGGACACATGTTACCTGCCAACCTCAAGAAAATTTCCATGCAATGAGATATATTGGGAAATTACAATTTCCCAACCCAGTAGCACAACCCTTTAAGATATTAATTTGGCACCAAGAAGTCCAAAGACTTAGCTAAAAAACTAATGGATAATAATTTTTAATAGTTTTAGTTTTAAATAATTAAGAAATTTTTAACAATAATTTTAATTTTAATAATTTTAAGCTCCATAGAGTCAAGCAAGGCACCTCCAACATATATGCCTATTTTACATCTAAGAATAATAGTTCTAGAAGTTACACATATCTTGTTGCTGTTCAGTCGCTCAGTCATGTCTCACTCTCTGTGATCCCATGGACTGCAGCACACCAGGCTTCCCTGTCCTGCACTGTCTCCCGGAGTTTGTTTACATTCATGTCCATTGAGTCTGTGATGCCCTCCAACCATCTCATCCTCTTTCACCCCCTTCTCCTCTTACCCTCAATTTTTTCCAGCATCAAAATGTTTTCCAAAGAGTTGACTCTTTGCATCAGGTGACCAAAGTATTGGAGCTTCAGCTTCAGTATCAGTCCTTTCAATGAATATTCAGGGTTGATTTCATTTAGGATGGACTGGTTTGCTGTCCTTGCAGTCCGAGGGACTTGAGAGTATTCTCCAACACCACATTTCGAGAGCATCAATTCTTAAGCAAGTGCTCAGCCTTCTTTACAGCCCAACTCTCACATCTGCACATGACTCCTGGAAAAACCAGGTGGCAAGTGCTGTCTCTGCTTTTTAATGCAATGTCAAGGTTTGTCATAGCTTTTCTTCCAAGGAGCAAGCATCTTTTAAATTCATGGCTGCAGTCACCAATGCAGTGATTTTGGAACCCAAGAAAAGAAAATACTACAGCTTCCTCCACTTTTTCCCCTTCTATTTGCCATGAAGTTTTTTCATGTTGAGTGTTAAGCCAGTTTTTTTACTCTCCTCTTCCACCCTCATCAAGAGGCTCTTTAGTATAAGAATGTAAACAAAAGTCCATCAAATCAGTGGACTTACAGGAATCTCCAGATCACCCTCGAAGGTGGGGAGTCCATATGGGTTTCTGCTAGAGTTGGTAGGACTCTGAGGGAGTTTTCATTTTCCCCTTAGTCAGCAAAAGGAAAACTGAAAATTCAAATCAATGACATCTTTCCAAATTCTGGTAGATATCAGAGCTATACTCTCTACTTTAAACTCCACTTAAAGCTTACAGATGGGAACCTGGGAAAATTGGCAAAAGCTGGAGAGTGATGAGAATTCTCAACATAGTCAGCTCTCAAGGATCTCAGTCCCTAGTTCTCAACAGAAAGAGGAAAATAAATGTCCTTTGTACCCTCTTTGGACATACTTCTTGAGTCTAAGGGATGATTTAATACTGCTGGAAATGTGTACTGTTTGTCCCAGCTGAAAACTGACCAGGTATTTAAAAGAATTTTTTTCTTTTTTTCAGTAGTTGGTCGAAATAAAGATCGATTTTCAGAGTCTAACAGAAAAATGTTTAGGCCTTCTTCCTCAAGCTAAAATAAAACTATGTACCCATAGGGAAAGAAAATCTTTCTAAAGTCTTTGTGGAAGGATTTATTAAAACATGTCAAAGACAAGCAGCTCTAAACCCAGAACATAGAAACCTGATTTCCATTTTAGTTGGAAATCTCCATGATATAAAAAAGCAAATTAAAGGTAATGGGACTGGAAGGGTGGATCAAGCTATGATGTCATTTAAGTTGCAAACCAATTATTTGAGGAATTAAAAGCAATTGTCCCTGTAGTACAAATCTTTGCAAAACCAGAAATGCAGTTCTAGAAACAATCAGAGTCCACCTACCTTTTTAAACAATTATCCTCACCTATTCATTCCCTGCTGTCTCAGAGGGTAAAGAGTCTGCATGCAGTGCTGGAAACCCAGATTTGATCCCTGGGTTGGGAAGATCCCCTGGAGAAGGAAATGGCAACCCACTCCAGTCTTCTTGCCTGGAAAATTCCATGGACAGAGGAACCTGGCAGGCTACAGTCCATGGTGTCCCAAAGAGTTGGACAGGACCCAACAACTTCACTTTCTTTCTTCTATTCATCTCAAAAGTCTTACAGGTATTGTAAAAATTCTAGTCATAGGAAACAAAAGTCCTTCTTAGAGGAACTAGCATTCTTTCCCTGTGCCTTTGAGATGTGAATGTCCTTCTTGATCTCTGCATGATCTCTTATCTAGGTCATCTCTTTAAAATACAAACTTCAGAGAGGTAATTCTTATTCTAAGGAAAAACAAAAGGAGGAAAGGTTATTTTAAAACCTAAACAAATTTAAAAAATCTTAAAGTGTCTTCTTTATAAGTATTAAAAAAACTTTAGCCAGTTGAGGTTGAGGGGGTAACCTTAAATTACTCCATACATCAAAAATGTAATTTGAATCCAACTTCCAACTAGTGAGTTTTGTATTATTGCACCTGATTCATGACTGCAATTTTCAAAAACAGCCTTAAGGATTCTGTCTATAAGTTTATGTGTGTCTACGTAGATGTGTGATATTTTCTACCTGTGAATGGTATTACTAAAATTAATTTGTTAAAGAGCTCTATTTTATTGGCTTAAAAGGATTTCTGTCTATAAGTTTATGTGTGTCTACGTAGATGTGTGATATTTTCTACCTGTGAATGGCATTACTAAAATTAATTTGTTAAAGAGCTCTATTTTATTGGCTTAAAGAAGATTAAGTGCTTATATGAATGAAGGATTCTTAAAACTCCCAGAAACATAATAGAAACTAATCCAAATGCTTTTCAAATTTACATGATCTGGAAATTTATTTGGGATTAAAGCTAGTTATGGGGGTTTAATTAAAACAGGCATGTTGTTAGAGTTTTCAGTATTAAATACAATATTTTATTCTACCTAGATTTAGGAGAGTTCAAACAAGTTCATGTTATCTCTTACAAAATTTGTCAGCAAGAAAAAGTTTAGAATGATAGCTAATTTTGCCTAATATCTTATTAAGTTTTTATGGCTAGTCTATGCGTAATCATTGGAAGCAGTGAATTAAACAGATCAAAGAGGAACAAAATTTAGAAGTCAACTTTTCAAGGATGTAGAGGTTTTAGAAAATGTTTACCTAAAATTAATTTCTAAAATATTTTGGTAACTTGGAAACTTAGGTTCCTCTCAGTTGTTTAATGATGGAAATTCAAAATATCGATCATTTCTAAATAAGATAAAATGGTAAAACACTAAAACATTAATTACTGAACTTTTATCCACTTTTGGCTTCCTTTTGAATCAGGAATCCAAGTTTTTGTTCACAGGGCCAAAGAATGAACTTTATGAACACACATACACTCATGGTAGCAAGAGAACAGGATTTATTAAAGAGAAAGAAAGTACAAAGCTCTCAGCATAGACACTGAGAAGGCGTAAAGAGTTCCCCAAAGGCTGGACTTTTTAAATCCTTAATCTGTGCATTTTTGGTTGGCTCCTGTCCTTAAAATACTTAATTTTAACCAATCAGTTCTCAAGATGCTTAACATCTTTATGGCTTCTCTTGATCTTCAGATCACCTTTTTCATGTCCCCTGGCCATTTTACAATGGACCAGATGTATGGGCTTAAGATTAATGATCACCAGTTATTTTTCCCTCAGGCATATGGAACAGAAGTTAATTACTGCCCTTCCCTGGATCTGAGTGCTGATAATTTATCAGACCAAGGACACATTCCAGGAATTTGGGACAAAGGGTATAGGTTTAGGCTAATGGAACAAGATGTTTATTGAAAACAAGACCAAAGTCTCAGAGTCCTACACTGACTGCCTAGCGATTTCTACCTCACTTTCACAGATAAACCAATTGCATTGTATTATTAGTAAATGATAGTAAATGATCTATTAGTAAATGTACTTGGTGCCACACCAAAAAATTTAGTATGGAAAGCATGAGGACACAATGCAAGGGCACCCAGAGTAACACTACCCATGTGGTTGACAGACTCTTAAGTTTTACTGGCCTCCGTGGCTATCATCTTTCAGCCCAGAGCCACAGACTCAAATGGGAATTACCAAGAGGACAAAGGTCCTTATCCTCAAAGCTGTGGTTTTCCCAGTAGTCATGTATGGATATAAGAGTTGGACAATAAGAAGGCTGAGTGCCCAAGAACCAATGCTTTCAAATTGTGGTGCTGAAGACTCTTGAGAGTCCCTTGGACTGCAAGGAGATCAAACCAGTACATCCTAAAGGAAATCAATACTGAATATTAATTGGAAGGACTGAGGCTGAAGCTGAAGCTTCAACACTCTGACCACCTGATGTGAAGATCTGACTCATTGGAAAAGATCCTGATGCTGGGAAAGATTGAAGGCAAAAGGAGAAGAGGGCAGCTGAGGATGTGATGGTTGGATGGCATCACCAACTCAATGGACATGAATTTGAGCAAATTCTGGGAGATAATGAAGGACACAGAAGTCTAGCATGCTGCAGCCCATGGTGTGACAAAGAGTCGGACACGACTTAGCAATTGAACAATAACAGCAATTCATGATTCAAAATTTGCTTCGTCACTGATCCCCCTGACTAGGAGTAAATGTAAATGAAGCTATGATGGGACCCTCTCCTTAATTCTGGAAAGTATTGCAGAATCTGCTGCTAAAGCAACAATTGCCCAGTAAAAATCCTCATATTCTCTGGCCAAAGTAGTTCCTGATGATAGGATGGCCTTTGATTATCATTTAGCTGAGCCAGGAGGTATCTGTGTTTGGCCAACACCACCTGCTACACCTTGATTAGCATTTCTGGGGAAGTTAAAACTCAGTTAGTTATCTAAGATCACTGAGAAAGACACTTGGCCTAAAATGATGACTCCGTCAATGGAGTCTTTCTTTGATCTACTTGATTTTTATTGGTTAGGATTTGGGGGACAATGGGTCTGAAGGGCTCTCTAAATATTGGGAATTATAATAATCATAGTGTTCTCCCCTATGCTCGGTATTCTCTTGAAAGCTTTAAATGCATGATCACAGCTGCTAACCACCAAGTAAATAATCTAAGACTGGAAGACCAAAAGTGAAACAGAGAATGACCAACTTAAAAAACATGAATCTAAATTTGTGGGCTGTGAAAACCACAAAAATCCAGCAAAAACATCATCACTTATGAATATCAAGCAGAGGATCCAGGAAAGCTGTGAGAATTACCAAGCAATATTTGGGAGTTAGCGCTCTTTAAATGTTGATCACATCTCTTATTTTTGAGTCTATCAAAAGTCTATTAAAGTCTATCAAAACTGGCAAACTGTTAAAAAAAAAAAAAAGAAAGACAAAGAGAGAGAAAAGAAAGAAAGAGAAACACCAGGCCCAAAATGGAGTTACTTGTGCTAAACCTCAGTGAGCAAACAAAGACTTAATACCTAGTCTAACTGCAATTTCAACCTCTCCCCAAAGTATGACCTCTAACCAGTCAGGAACTACCTGGTCAGTACTAGTAAGGTAAACTGTCCAATAGACCTCTCCTGACCCCACATAAGGTGACCTTGCCTGAAACAATCCACTCTCTGCCAGAAACCTCCTTTTCCCTCCCTCTTCAGCCTACAAAACCTTTCCATTTTGTACAGCTCCTTGGAGCTTTGTTCTATCTGCCAGACTGGATGCTACCCTATTCATGAATAATCAAATAAAGCCAATCAGACGTTCAAATTCACTCAATATTGTTTTTTTTAACACACACACACACACACACACACACACACACACAAACAGTAAGATATACACACATGATAGTAGTAATTACCATAACTAAAAATAAAACAAAATATCCCCTGAAAATTTTCCAGAATTAAATTAAAAAATGATTTGAGTCCTCATATTGAAAATCCAAACATCAAGGAGGTAGTTTTTGTTTTCTTAACTGTTTCCAGTGTTTTCTAAATGACTTCCCTCATTCAAGTGACCCATATTGATCTCCTTAAATCATATAGACAACTTAATTTTCTATATCCTCATATTTTCTTAACATCTTTTAGCTTATCAAAACCTTGGATCAAACTCTTCTCCATTCTATTATTTTGACCTCCTCATTTCTCCTTTTTCATTTTCTTTGTACTTTGTAGTTACCTGGAGAGCTTTGCACCATTGTATGCAACAGACCACATCACAGAAAGAACAACTGAATAAAGTAGAATTATTGAAAAGTAGTGATGGGAGCATGTGATGAATATTTCTCATAAATATCATCAATAACAACTAACTTTGGTTATTGATTATTACTGCACTATCTAGCTATGAAACAGAACTTTCAAGAGTATTATGAATACATCAGAAGAAATATGAAGTTCAGGTCTTCAGTTCACCCTAAAGTTTTCTCCATTTACATTAGCAACATTCTCTAATCCTTAATCCTGAAACATATATGCTCAGTAAAATCACAGAACCATGTATTGATTAAATCCAGCTGTATAATTACCCAAAGCACAGTTCTAACAGCATCCTGTTATCAGTCAAAAATATTTTAAAACCTTATCACAAAAGGTTACAAATTGATTATTCGTAATATCCTAAATCCCTTTATTGCATCTCTACAACTCCCACACTTTTTTAGCCCTCACTTCCTTACAAGCACTTAAAAAAAAAAAAATCCTACAAACACATTCATTATAGAGGAATCCTCAACCTTATTTTCTTCGATGATTTACATAAGCTCCTTTTTGCAATCCTCTTCTTTGCCAGGCCTTTCCTTAACCTTTCCTATGACACCCTTTTGCTCTAAGATCATTTGAAATGGAACTTTCACTGGAGAAGGGAGGAAGTGGAGCTTTAGCCCTTCCCTGACCTCTTGGGGACAGAATACACTGTACTGAAGGCTCTTCTCTTTCATTAGAACCTAATGATGCCATTGCCTATAATCCTAATTGCTTAGTTTGTCTGTAACAAAATTTTCTGAGATGTTTGTCTTTGGAAAGCCAAGATAAAAAGCTTCCTAGAGACAAGTACAGAGAACAGACAAATCCTGTCTTAGGGGACTTCTCTTCTAGGTTTGTGTTTCTGCCAGAGATCCCTTCCTTTTGTAACATAATCCAATCCAAGATAGAAGAGTGTTTCCCTCAGCCTGATGCCCTATGATCAATATAGGCTTGCACATTTCATAAATTTAGAACCAAGGTTTTAGTTGTAGGTGTTCCTTATAAAAATGCCTTTTAAAGAAAACTGGATCTGTTGACTTTCTGGGCATTACAGAGATTTTATAAGGTATGATGATGAATTAGCTATAAAAGCAGAAGGATTTACAGGTTCTAATTCCTGTTAAATGCATATCAGTTTAAAAAAGAGGAGATAACTGTGCTGTACAATATATATTCAAATTTTGCCAAATCTAGATGTTTGAAAACTGGTTTAAGGTGTTAGCCAAGCCAAAAATGCAGTTATAGTCACCCAATTCTGATTTATACCACGTATTTAAGCCCATTTCCCAGTGGGTTGCTTCCCAGAATGAGCACATCAGTTGACTGCTTTCAAATATAGACCAAGTTCAGCAAAACATTTCATAAACAAAGGAAATTATTCTGTTTCTCTGCATCAGACTGAAATGCAACCCAATTATGATTTATTGTCCATATGAGTAGCCTTGATTTTTAATGTAGGTCAAAAACAAGTGTCTTTTAAGAAAATGAACTTATGGATACCAAAGGGGATGCGGGGCAGGGCGAGGGGGTGTGGTGTAGAGATATACTGAAGGTTTGGGATTAATAGATACACACTGCTGCTAAGTTGCTTCAGTCATGTCTGACTCTGTGCAACCCCATAGACGGCAGCCCCACAGGCTCCTCCGCCCCTGGGATTCTCCAGGCAAGAACACTGGAGTGGGTTGCCATTTCTTTCTCCAATGCATGAAAGTGAAAAGTGAAAGTGAAGTCACTCAGTCGTGTCCGACTCCTAGCAACCCCATGGACTGCAGCCCACCAGGCTCCTCCGTCCATGGGATTTTCCAGGCAAGAGTACTGGAGTGGGGTGCCATTGCCTTCTCCATAGATACACACTACTACATATTAAATAAATAAACAATAAGGACTAACTGTATAGTAGAGGGAAATATAGTTAATATCTTATAATAGCCTAAAATGTGAAAAAATCTGAAAAGGAATATATATATATATATGTATATATATATATATCTGTGTGATGGCTCCAGTGGTAAAGAACTCACCTGCCAATGCAGGAGACATATAAGAGATGTGAAGTTTGATCCCTGGTTTGGGACGATCCCCTGGAGGAGGACATGGCAACCCACTCCAGTATTCTTGCCTGGAGGATCCCATGGACAGAGAAGCCTGGTGGTCTATAGTCCATAATGTCGCACAGAGTTGGACACAGCTAAAGCAACTTAGCATCCACATACACACAAATATATTTGAAGAATCACCTAAAACTATCACAATGTTGTAAATTAACTATACTTCAACTTAAAATATGGTTAAAAATATCTTTTAGGTATATAAATTGTGAGCCATCATTTTGTATTATAAACAAAACACTCATTGATGTGCACCTGAGACAGACTTATTCTCAATGTTGTGTTAATAGCTCTGATATTGCTTTCAAATTTCACTGGAATATTACTATAAAACTAAGATGTAAATATATAAACACGTTAGTCCATTAAACACTGGGCAAAAACAGATTACATGATTATTTAACTTCACCTCTAACCAATATAATGATAGCACAAAAATCTATGTATTTTCTCCATTTCCTCTTTATTATATACAGAAAATAGGAAAGGTCAGTAATTAAATATGTGGTGTGAATACCATTATGGTTAGTGTTCTCAAATGATTTAGTCTTTAGGAGATGAACTGTTGTAGATTGTATTCAGTGTGGTTAAAAAACCACCCCCAAAGTTCAGATAAGTATCTGAACTTTATCCGAACTATCCAAACTTCCTTTAGTTTGTGATTCAAGTCTGAAAATCTCATGAGAACAGATGCTCTTGTAGCTTGCTTTTACTTCCTGCTTCATTGTGAGAGCCAGATTTCCACAGAAATTCTTACACGCATAAGTCTGAATGCATGATGCTCATTGGAGACTTTTTCTCCCATGTAATTTAAGATCTGTTATTGCTTTTATCCAACTGAAATTTTAGTTCTTTTCTTTCTTATTATCTCCATGATTTTCTGAACATTTTGACCACTATTTTTAACTTGAAATTCTTTCTCCTTAATCCTCCATGGCGTGAATTTCTCTTGATGCTCTATCTGTATTTCTGGTCTTCTCTCAATTTTTACTCTGACCTTTGTATAATCTAAATACCCTTCATTGTTTGGGATTTCCTAGGCTTTTAATTCATAGAATTAATATATATTAAGTACTTCCGAGGTGCCTAACACTGTTGTAGGCACCCTGTTTATAGTAATAAACAAAGCAGGAACAAACAGAAGCCTGCCCTTATGGAATGCAACTTTTAGAAAGGGTAAATCATAGGTAAAAAACAAAAAGAAATAAAATATTTAATAGACTAGATACTTTAAAGTACTATCAAGGGGAAATAAAGAAGAGTCACAGAGGAAAGCTCCAGGAGAGTGTCCAGTAGAAACAGGATTGTCAAGGCATCTCACTGAGATACCATTTGAACAAAAGCCTGTAGGAGGTGAAGGTGGGGTCATGGGCTATCTGGAAGAGGGCCACTCCAGGCAAAGCGAACAGAGTCTGGAAAAGAGCCTGGAGACTGGTGTATGTCTGGTGTGCCTATTGTCTTCCTTTTCTTTTTACTCTATTCATTGTCTATTCCCATGGACTGAGTTATCAACAAAAATGCCTATAACACTCCCTCAAATCTGTATCTTTACGTTGAGTGCCAGACTCAACTGCCTGCCAGATACCTGATGTCTTAGGAGTATTTCAAACTCAAACCTAGTATGCTTTTTCCCCTTCTTGAAACATAAACCACCTTTGGCCTTTCTTTTATTATCACACAAATACCCACACAGAGATCAAGTAAGAAACCTAGGAATCCTTTCATGTTTCTCCTTTTTCCCCTATTTTCCACATCAAACTTGCTTTTCCATTTAACACTATTTATTAAGAAATTGCTTTGTGTTAGCCTTTGTGACATATGCTGTGATGAAAAGATTAATCAATATGTTGAGTACCTACTAAATGGTTTTTTTCCTCTATATTTGTCTACATCTCCATGGCGACAGCCTAAGCATGTCATCAGGCTATAGTAACACTCTCCCAACTGGTGTCCTATCTCAATGTGCTCACATTTTCACTCCTAGGATTTTTGCTCCCAAAGGTATCCTTTAAAGCTAAAAATTATAAACAAGGACAATAAAGAAATGAAATTCTTGTATTTTGACATCTAGGAAACAATTCCATTTTAACTTTTTTTTAAAAATGCCTTTTTTTTTTTCCTGGAAAAATCCGCAAACTACAGTGGACGCTGCTGTGAACAAGATCGAAGGAGCATTTTGAGCAGCATGTTGTCACACAGTAAATGGTCAAGAAGTGTTCCTCATTATTACTTAAGTACTGACAACTCATCATGCTCATGAATATGAGAGTAGCTGGACAGATAGCCCCAATAATGATGAATACACAGACACTTGCCTATCATTAAGATGAATTATATGCTTTCAAATATTCATGAGCAAATAATCTCACCTGTCTCCACCTAAATCCTTGCCTCTTCAAAATAAACAGATTAGACTAGATTGTAACTGGAGACACTTCTAATCCTTATTTTTAACAAAAGTCAGTGGAGAAACACTACTATAATAATACTGGTCTCAGAGGAAGAGATGGATTCTCTACCTCATAGCAGATAACACTATACATTTCCTAATCCAGAGATAATGATAAATCTTGCTGGTTTTTACCTTTAGACAAAGAAGGATATGACCTAAAGTTTGGTGTAAATTAGTCTGTAGAAAATAAAAAACTCCTACAGATGGTCCAGAAGGTTGCACAATACAAAATCATGGGAAGTTTAAAGAAATAATAGGAGGAGAAAAGGACAGACTAGAGGTGAAAACAAGAGTAGTACAGCAGCTGATTAAGACCTATGTAAACGAGGAAATCATATAAGATGACTCCACTTGATCAGGGGAATAGATAGATAAATGGACAATCAACCCTAAAATAAAGTACTCTCAACCCCAATATCACACTCACTTATCAAAGACATGCTAAGAAAAAAGAAAGTTGCTGAATGGTTAGGAAAACCCTGGGAAATTTTAAATCCCATTTCTCTTTCTAGCATTATTAAGGAATTTATTGAAGATTCATTGTAGTCATAAAAATACTTAGAAGATTTTTTTCTAACTTTCTATTGAAGATAAAAGAATTACAAATTCCATAATTTATATATCTACTCATACCCTCTTCCCTAAACTCCATTTCCACTCTGATGGGTACTAAGTATCTCAAAGTTAATATATCAAAAATAACTCCCGGTTTCCCTTGCCACGATACCACTCCTAGCAATCTGCCCCTTTCCCTGATTCCTCCATCTCAGTGAATGGCACCGTTGAGCACCAATTATTTCAGGCAAACAATCTAGGAGGCATCCTTCACTCTCCTTCCCTCACTTCCATGTGCAGAGCCAGAGAAAACCCACTTAGCTCTATCTGTAAATGTATACTGAATTTGAATTCATATCCTTCTCCATTGTCATCATCATAGTCACAACTGTGTTCATCTTTTCCCTTGACTATTACAATTTCCTAACTTGCCTCACTGTTGCTTCTGTCTCCCTGTAGTCTATCCTTCACATATGAGTAAATTTTTCATTAAAAAAAAAACAAAACAAAAACAAAACATAATTATGATAACAAGAATTTTCTCCTTAAAGTTTCCCTATAAGGATAAATCCTAAATCCCTTATCATTGTCTACAAAGTCCTACATGAGCTGGTCCCTTCCTATTTTTCTACCCTTGTGTTCACTCAACTGGAATTCCATCACCTCCACTAGCTTTGTAGTGATGCTTCCTAAGGCCCACTTGACATCACATTCCAGGATGTCTGGCTCTAGGTGAGTGATCACACCATCGTGATTATCTGGGTTGTAAAGATCTTTTTTGTGTAGTTCTTCTGTGTATTCTTGCCACCTCTTTTTAATATTTTGTGCTTCTGTTAGGCCCATACCATTTCTGTCCTTTATTGAGCCCATCTTTGCATGAAATGTTCCCTTGGTATCTCTAATTTTCTTGAAGCGATCTCTAGTCTTTCCATTTTACTGTTTTCTTCTCTTTCTTTGCACTGATGGCTGAGAAAGGCTTTTATCTCTCCTTGTTATTCTTTGGAACTATGCATTCAAATAGGTATATCTTTCTTTTTCTCCTTTGCTTTTTACTTCTCTTCTTTTCATAGCTATTTGTAAAGCCTCCTCAGACAGCCATTTTGCTTTTTTGCATTTCTTTTTCTTGGGGATGGTCTTGATCCCTGTCTCCTGTACAATGTCACGAACCTCTGTCCATAGTTCATCAGGCACTCTGTCTATCAGAGCTAATCCCTTAAATCCATTTCTCACTTCCACTGTATAATTGTAAGGGATTTGATTTAGGTCACACCTGACTGGTCTAGTGGTTTTCCCCACTTTCTTCAATTTAAGTCTGAATTTGGCAATAAGGAGTTCATGATCTGAGCCACAGTCAGCTCCTGGTCTTGTTTCAGCTGATTGTATACAGCTTCTCATCTTTGGCTGCAAAGAATATAATCAATCTGATTTCGGTGTTGACCATCTGGTAACGTCCATCAGATGGAAAAGGTCAGTGTTCATTCCAATCCCAAAGAAAGGCAATGCCAAAGAATGCTCAAACTACCACACAACTGCACACATCTCACACACTAGTAAAGTAATGCTCAACATTCTCCAAGCCAGGCTTCAACGATACGTGAACCATGAACTACCAAATGTTCAAGCTGGTTTTAGAAAGGGCAGAAGAACCAGAGATCAAATCGCCAACATCTGATGAATCATCAAAAAAGCAAGAGAGTTCCAGAAAAACATCCATTTCTGCTTTGTTAACTATGCCAAAGCCTTTGACTGTGTGGATCACAATAAACTGTGGAAAATTCTGAAAAAGATGGGAATACCAAACCACCTGACCTGCCTCTTGAGAAACCTGTATGCAGGTCAGGAAGCAACAGTTAGAACTGGACATGGAACAACAGAATGGTCCCAAATAGGAAAAGCAGTATGTCAAGGCTGTATATTGTCATCATGCTTATTTAACTTATATGCAGAGTACATCATGAGAAATGCTGGGCTGGAAGAAGCACAAGCTGGAATCAAGATTGCCGGGAGAAATATCAATAACCTCAGATATACAGATGACACCAGCCTTATGGCAGAAAGTGAAGAAGAACTAAAGAGGCTCTTGATAAAAGAGAAAGAGGAGAGTGAAAAAGTTGGCTTAAAACTCAACATTCAGAAAACTAAGATCATGGCATTTGGTCCCATCACTTCATGGGAAATAGATGGAGAAACAGTGGAAACAGTGGCAGGCTTTATTTACTTGGGCTCTAAAATCACTGCAGATAGTGACTGCAGCCATGAAATTAAAAGATGCTTACTCCTTGGAAGGAAAGTTATGACCAACCTAGACAGCATATTAAAAAGCAGAGACATTACTTTGCTAACAAAGGTCCATCTAGTCAAGGCTATGGTTTTTCCAGTGGTCATGTATGGATGTGAGAATTGGACTATAAAGAAAGCTAAGCACTGAAGAAATGATGCTTTTGAACTGTGGTGTTGGAGAAGACTCTTGAGAGCCCCTTGGACTGTAAGGAGATCCAACCAGGCCATCTTAAAGGAAATCAGTCCTGAATATTCATTGGAAGGACTGATGTTGAAGCTGAAACTCCAATACTTTGGCCACCTGATGCAAAGAACTGACTCACTTGAAAAGACCCTGAAGCTGGGAAAGATTGAAGGTGGGAAGAGAAGGGGATGGCAGAGGATGAGATGGTTGGATGACATCACTGACTCAATGGACATGTGTTTCAGTAAACTCCGCGAGTTGGTGATGGACAGGGAGGACTGGCATGCTGCAGTCCATGGAGTCACAAAGAGTCAGACACAACTGAGGAACTGAACTGAACTATGTTCACTCACTACTCTATACTATTCTACTACCTTTACTGTTAGAAATGGGTAGGAATGCTTTTAGTGTAGGTTTATAGAATATCTGACAAACAATGGCTTAAACCATAAGGACATTAATAATTTACATACCCCAAAACCCATAAATAGGTAAACTCAGAATTCAAAAAATCAATGTGATCAAGAATCCAGGTTAGTTTTTAAGTTTCTATTCTACCATGCTTAGTATGTTGGATTGTGGTCCTTAGCCTTATTGCCTCATCATTACAGTGTGGCTGCTGTCATGCCATCCTTCACATCTGCATTCTAGGTAGGAAGAGAAGGGAAGGGAGAGAAGCTGTAGCTAACTTTTTATTTGAAAAGTAAAAACTTTTGCTGTGCTCAGTCATGTCCAACACTTTGAAACCCCACAGACTGTAAGCCCGCTAAGCTCCTCTGTCCATGGGATTTTCCCAGCAAGATATAGTCAGTGGGTTGCCATTTCCTCTCCAGGGGATCTTCCCAACCCAGGGATTGAACCTGCATCTCCTACACTGCAGGCAGATTCTCTACCAGTGAGCTACTGGGGAAGTTTTCCCTTATGTCTCATTACCCACAAATAGACATTTCTCTAAGTCTCATTGCTTCAAAATAGGTTAACGATCAACCTTGGTAATGAGAGGTGCTGAGAAAGCTATTATCTAACTTTCAAATAGGTGAGAAAGAAATTGTCTACTCGATGAGTCAAATAATATTATCTGCCACACTGGCCTTTCTATTCCATAAAAGCACTAAGCTAGTGCTAGTTCCTCCGGGCCTTTTCATAAGCTATCCCCACTGTCAGGAATGTTTTTCCTTTATAACTTTTCATGTCTTCCTTCTTTTGGTCATCCAGGTCTTACTTTAAATGTCATACCCTCAAAGAGACTCTCACTGACTACCCTGTTTACAACTGTCCTCCCCAAACCTAAGTTACTCTTTATCCCATTACACTATTAAAGCACTTAGAATGAAGAGGATGGTAGAATAGAAGGGCAACTACTTCCCTACACTTCAAAGATGCAGAAGTAAAAAAAGAAAATTGCACATTAGCTGAGAAAAAAAAAAAAACATGAAAAAGTAAAATTGAGTTAGCTTCCCTTTTACCAAATATCCATGCTGTCATATCCACGATCCTCCCACCCCTCCACCCTCACTCCATGTTATCCACTTTCTACTCCAGAACTAGAAGTAACTGACCACTATGGGTGTGCTGAGCAGATGACATGGAGATTGCCTGAAAAGGAGGTGTTCTGTGCTGACCCACTGCCAGAGAGGAATTGTTTCAAAAGGACAGCTTGCTTCTGGCATTAAATACTAAAATTAAGACTTGACTTTTCAGCCTCCAAAGCCTAAACGTTTGGCATCAGAAGTAGAAATCTAGTATTTTCAATGTTCATATGTCCAAAAGCTGGAGAGCTGGAAAAAGCTAGCAGTCCCAAATTGGTGTCCACTTTGGAATATTTGGCCCAGGAAAATGTATATCCTCATGCTGCAGGAAGTTGGTTTGCAAAAGAAGGCTGATCTGGGGCCAAAAAGCAAGCACCATTTGCCAGAGTGTACATGAAATATGATAGTTTGCTGCACAACATTTCTTTTTGAAAGTTATTTGCAGCTGCCATGACACATCTTTTAAGCTGTAATAGGCAGAACTGTTATTTAGAAATTCCAGTGGAGGGAAACAAATCTCAGTTCTTTACATTTAAACGTGATGTAGTGAGTTACTAAGGGATAAATGTAAACATTATGGATCAGACAAAGCAAGGCATGTGATGCAGTGCTCAAATCACAGCAAAGACTTAACCGGTCCAGAGCAAAAGCAGAAATGTTCATCTCATAGAAAAGCTGTATTTACTATTATCCTACTTAAGCTTTATGATGCTGCACTGAGAGAAAATACATTGTCTTAGAAAGTTTAAAGTCAAAGAAATATGATGATGGAGCTCCACTGCTTTTTAAAAGAGTTTTAATTCTTCAGAAATAGTAGAAACCTCAATCACACTTTTTATTCCTTTCCATAAAAGAAGCATACTTATAGAAACTCATTATGTGAAATTTACTGGTTAACAGAAAGCATTCAGTGTTTGATTTGAAAAGTTAGGAACTATATGTCAGCAACACTGGAGTATTAAAATAGATTAAAATTTGGCAAGCAGATAGGAAACAGAGGATGTCTGCAGAAATGAGTTTAAAACAAAAAGAAAAAGATAAGGAGAGAAATGCAGAAGACAAAGGGGAGAGATTTTTAATATTATTTTTCAGTTTATTCTATTGAAGAATAACTGAGAGTATCAAGAAGCAATTTCTAATGAAATTTTGATTCTCTAGTGACATCAGCAGTAATTTAAGGTGCAAAGCACAGATGTAAACATCTAAGGAAATGGTTCATTCTAATAAAAAAAATTGTTTTGAGTTCCTTGTTAAATTTGTAACTGTAACTAATGGTAGAAAGAGCTTTAATATTCTTCATTCCCTATCTGGTCACCATCCATACACACCTACCTACTTGATCTGTTGCTATTTCTATGAGATGTTGTTAATTGCATAAATGCAATCTTCTAGTGAGTATAAAGAAACATACCTGGGCTGATTTTATTTTATTTTTTTCTTTTAGTGGCTTTATGTTGATCTTCACCTTAACACAAAAGCAAAGTTCCTAGGTCTGGAGCCCAACTTCCCAGATTCAAAAGTGGCTCTATCACTTATTTACCATGTGACCTGAGACTAGTCATTTACCATCTTTTGCCACAGTTTCCCCACTTGCACAATAGAGGTAATAATAATAATGCCTACCATAAAAGCACAGGTGAGTACTGCATGAGATAATGCAAGTATAGTGCTTAGAATGGTTTCCGGAATTTAGTTAAGTCCTCAGTAACTCAGAACCATTAAATGATTATCATATGCCATGTAGCTGATTGGGGAACAAATGTTAATAAACAAACTTTGATTGAATCTGTTTCTCCTATACCCATGTAAACAAGCACATTATCTAGTTCTCTAATTCCAGTTTATGATTGTAGCAGAGACATTTAGTCTTTAAAAAAGAGTCCATACAACAGACCAGAGGTAGTCCTTACATTTATTTGCCAGTCACCCTTGCTGTTGATTGAGACCACTTCCCAGGAGGCACTAGTGCTAAGAAACCTGCTTGCCAATGCAGTTAGAGCTCTGTGGGTTGGATCCCTGGGTTGGGAAGATCCCCTGGAGCAGCGCATGGCAATCCACTCCAGTATTCTTGCCTGGAGAATCCCACAGACAGAGGAGCCTGGTGGGCTATAGGCCACAGGGTTGCACAGAGTCAGACACGACTGAAATGACTGAGCTCTTGGCTGTTCATCGAGACCATACAGTAAGGTAGGTAAGTAAGGCCAGGTAAGTAAGGTAGGTAAGTAAGGCCAGCATACGGGAGAACATGGTGGATGTCTCTTCCAGGCCGATCCAGCTCTCTCTCCCACAGAAACAGCTCGAGATCATGAAATCGGTATAGTGAAGCTGCCAGATGAAGGACAGCATTCCATCACACACCAGAATTGTCATGAATGAGAAATACACCATTGTGGATTAAGCCACCCAGAATATAGTTTGTTCCTATAAAGTTGCCTAGTGTTATACTGACTACCACAGAGATCAAAATCATGCATAATTCCTTAGTAAAGGGGTTACAAAAACAAGACATTATTATTCCACTCCCTTAATAATGACCGGAGAATTCTGCTTTCTCAATTAAAGAAGATTCAATACCTCTTTCTCTTCTACATTTCTCACTGGTTCAGTGGCCAATCTGATACAAAATACTTCTATTTTATATCCAACTAGTGTTCTTTATTTCAAATCTGAGAGGTATATGGCCTCAACTCTCTAACCTGATTTTTGGAGCTAACCATTTAAATAGAAATACAATTAGTGAATTTCTGCTGACTCCACTCACGGGAGGGTGTGGAACACATCACCACCATTTGAAATATCAGCAACAGTTCACAAAAACTGGTGGTGCCAGCGTGTGCCACTTGCACCTTTCAGGGACTCAATCTTCACTCTTCATGTGGTCTCACTGGTTAACATTTATCTAAGAGTTTCTTCCCTTTATCATCTCTAGGCATGATATTACTCTATTTCATGTTTATTTGGGTCCCTAGTGGATTTACGCTTGGTGAAAAGATGGATGCAATGTGATGAAGCTCAATTGTTAAAACTTCATTTGATTATGGTTTTCTTTGTCTTCAGAGTTCTAAAAAGTAGTGATAAAAAAACAAGCAAAAATCTATCAAAAAGTCCAAAAATCTCTCTTGGCCTACCCAAAAGGCTTAGCACATACTTAAAAACAAAAACAAAACAAAACAGTAGACTGGGAAATGAGAAGTCAAGGACTAAAGCTATAATGATGACTTGAAGTTTGATTTGTATGTCCTGAGGTTTTTAAGGGCAGACATTGATAAATCAGGGGTTTGCCTTAGGGACCATGACAGTCCTATAATCTAAAGTACAGGAACTCGTTCAGGGAAAGAAAATACATAAAAGAAATTATCCTGAAAGTCACATAAAGTGTTCAAGACTAAATTTTTGAAAATGAGTTTCTGTTGCCTGGTCTGTTTTTATAACATTATTCAATTGAAATTTTAAAAGGCATATTTGCAAAGTTCTAATAGGACCTGGGCAGCTAAGAACACTGGCTTTTGATATTTCAGCGAAAAGCCCAAGGTACAGTCATCATTATTCATATAAAATGTGGATTTATAAACAGAAATAAAAAGGACAAAATATTGTTAAAAGTAATGCATTTTGAGTGATTTAAAAAAACACTGCTCTATGCTGTCTCTTTAAGCATTCATACTACTTAATAAATATAGGAAAATGAACCACTAGAAAAGTTCCAGCCTTTTCTACCTGAATAAAAATAGTCTTCTTATAATATGTACGAATAATTCCTTACTTGTCTGTTTTTAGCTTAAATATGCTTTGATTACATACCAATGAGAAAATATCTTAACAAAATGAAGTGAAGGAATTGAGTGGTTGTGCAGATAACTTTGTTTTTGTAACTGTTTTCACCTAAGATATTAAAATGATTTAATCTAAAATATTTTTTAAAACACCTCTGTAAAATGAATTGTAGAACTAAATTCAACAGTTACCTAGACAGGAGATATCTGTGTGGTGAGCTACCACAAAACATAGGAAAAGGAATTTTTATTGCTGATATAAATTATCTAGTTTTCCTGCTGACATAGCTTCTTTTCATTTTACCCCTGAGGATACAAGTTACAGGAAATTATGGCTCTTTGGGGATATTCTAAACACTATGACTTTCTCACGAGGTATACTTTATTCATAAGTTCTCTGTTTAGTTATTTCTTATTCTTGGTAATCCCCTGAACACTAGTCTATACCAGGACATTCATTGAAACATCAGTAAATCATTTCATATTTTATTTATCTTCTACATGTGAATCTGGAAAAGAAAATTATCCTGAAGTTTGTTTGGGTACTATGATGCCTAATTTCATGTATCAAATTTTCTGGGCCATGGGATGCCCACTGTTTAGTCAAACATCATTTTGAATGTTCCTGTGAGGGTGTCTTTTGAGGAGATTAATACATAAATAAGTGGACTTTGCTTAAAACAGACTGCCTTCCATACTGTAGGTAGACCTCATCCAGTCAAAGACTTCACTAGAACAAAAACACTGGCCTTCCCTGAGCAAGAGAGAATTCTACAGCATATTGCTTTCAGGTTGGAACTATAGCATCAGCTCTTGAGTCTCTAGCCTTTCACCAATCCTATAGATTTTGAACTTGAACTTGACAGCCTCCATAATTACATCAATTTTTGATAGTTTTTTTTTTGCATTTAATACATATATTATATATATATTAAGCTATATATAGATATAGTTAGATATAGATAGAATCCCTATTGGTTCCATTTCTCTGGAAAATCCCAACTGAAACAGTGCTAAGTACAGAAGTACATAAAGGTTACCTTCATCCAACTCTTGAGGGGAATATGTTAACAGGACAATTCAGATCAGTTCAAATCATGGCCAGCAGCTTCCCATGGCATGACTATAATTTTTATAAGAAAAGTCAAATAATCAAAACCATTTACAGTTTTTTGAATTTCATGTTCTTTTTCACTAGGTCACTTGGATTATTCTCTTCTCTAGCCATGGGGAACACTTCCTTGTTCTGCTTTAATCTCAACTACCTAGAAAAATGATAAGGAAAGATATCTCTATTCTAAAAATCTAATAAACCATCAGAGTATAAATTTCTAGAAGACCAATCTAACTCTGTTTAGCTCTCTTGGAAGTAAGCCCCACCCTAATCATCTGAGAGTTAATTTCATTTCTTTTTTAACTGAAGTATAGTTGATTTACAATGTGGTGTTGGTTTCTGATGCACAGCAAAGTGATTCAGTTACATATATATGATGTGTGTGTGTGTGTGTGTGTATGCATAATCTTCAGATTCTTTTCCATTATAGTTTATTATAAGATACTGAATACCGTTAGTTCCCTGTGCTATGCAGTAGAACTTTGTTGTTTATTTATTTTGTATATGTGCTGTGCTTCATCGCTCACTGTCCAACTCTTTGCAACCCCATGGACTGTAGCCCACCAGGCTCCTTTGTTCGTGGGGATTCTCCAGGCAAGAATACTGAAGTGAGTTGCCATGCCCTCCTCCAGGGGATCTTCCCAACCCAGGGATCGGACCCAGGTCTCCCACATTGCAGGAGGATTCTTTACTGTCTGAATCACAAGGGAAGACCATTTCGTGTATAGTGGTTTATACCTGCTAATCCCAAACTCCCAATTTATCCCTCCCTCACCTTTGGTAACCATCAATTTGTTTTGTATGTCTGTAAGTCTGACTGTGCTTTGCAAATAAAATCATTTATATCATTTTTTTAGATTGCCATATATAAGCGATGTCATCTGATATTTCTTTTCTGTCTGACTTACTTCACTTAGTATAACCATCTCTAGGTCCATTCATGCAAATGGCATTATTTCATTCTTTTTTATGGCTAAGAGAGTTGATTCTTCATAAATGCTCCTGAGGACACAAACTTGAGAGCACAAAACAAATCAACTAACTAAATGTTCATCGTCACAGCACACATTTTTCCTTCCATGAATTTCATTAATTTATAAAAGGCAGAGGATATAGGAGACAGAGTTAGAATGCGAGGCTCTGTAGTGCTTTTGAAGGAACAATGTAAAAATACTTGGAAAATCAAGGAATTATGACAGGCACTTGTTATTTTGTAAAGCTTCAGAATATCAACCAAAGGTATATTCCAAAGGTAGGATCCAAACAAATAAATAGGACATTAGATAGAATGGATGGGGAGGCAGAAAATGCTAGAAATGGGTGGAAAGGTTTAGAGTTAAAATGCGTATTTTTTAATTCAACAGACATTTATTGAAAAAGAAATGCAAAAAAAGCAAAATGGCTGTCTGAGGAGGCCTTACAAATATCTGTGAAAAGATGGGAAGCAAAAAGCAAAGGAGAAAAGGAAAGATATACCCATTTGAATGCAGAGTTCCAAAGAATAGCAAGGAGATAAGAAAGCCTTCCTCAATCATCAGTGCAAAGAAAGAGAAGAAAAAGACTAGAGATCTCTTCAAGAAAATCAGAGATACCAAGGGAAAATTTCATGCAAAGATGGGCTCAATAAAGGACAGAAATGGTATGGACCTAACAGAAGCAGAAGATATTAAGAAGAGGTGGCAGGAATACATGGAAGAACTGTACAAAAAAGATCTTCACGACCCAGATAATCACGATGGTGTGATCACTCACCAAGAGCCAGACATCCTGGAATGTGAAGTCAAGTGGGCCTTAGGAAGCATCACTACGAACAAAGTTAGTGGAGGTGATGGAATTGCAGTTGAGCTATTTCGAATCCTAAAAGATGATGTTGTGAAAGTGCTGCACTCATTATGCCAACAAATGTGGAAAACTCAGCAGTGGCCACAGGACTGGAAAAGGTCAGTTTTCATTCCAATCACAAAGAATGCTCAAACTACCGCACAATTGCACTCATCTCACATGCTAGTAAAGTAATGCTCAAAATTCTCCAAGCCAGGCTTCAGCAATATGTGAACCGTGAACTTCCAGATGTTCAAGATGGTTTTAGAAAAGGCAGAGGAACCAGAGATCAAATTGCCAACATCTGATGGATCATCAAAAAAGTAAGAGAGTTCGAGAAAAACATCTATTTCTGCTTTTTTGATGATGCCAAAGCCTTTGACTGTGTGGATCAAAATAAACTGTGGAAAATTCTGAAAGAGATGGGAATACCAGACCACCTGACCTGCCTCTTGAGAAACCTGTATGCAGGTCAGGAAGCAACAGTTAGAACTGGACGTGGAACAACAGACTGGTTCCAAACAGTAAAAGGGGTACGTCAAGGCTGTATATTGTCACCCTGCTTATTTAACTTATATGCAGAGTACATCATGAGAAATGCTGGGCTGGAAGAAGCACAAGCTGGAATCAAGATTGCCAGGAGAAATATCAATAACCTGAGATATGCAGATGACACCACCCTTATGGCAGAAAGTGAAGAAGAACTAAAGAGGCTCTTGATGAAAGTGAAAGAAGAGAGTGAAAAAGTTGGCTTAAAGCTCAACATTCAGAAAATTAAGATCATGGCATCTGGTCCCATCACTTCATAGCAGATAGATGGGGAAACAGTGGAAACAGTGGCTGACTTTATTTTCTGGGGTCCAAAATCACTGCAGATGGTGACTGCAGCCATGAAATTAAAAGACTTACTCCTTGGAAGGAAAGTTATGACCAACCTAGACAGCATATTAAAAAGCAGAGACATTACTTTGCCAAGAAAGGTCTGTCTAGTCAAGGCTATGGTTTTTCCAGGTCATGTGTGGATGTGAGAGTTGGACTATAAAGAAAGCTGAGCACCCAAAAATTGATACTTTTGAACTGTGATGTTGGAGAAGACTCTTGAGAGTCCCTTGGACTGCAAGAAGATCCAACCAGTCCAACCTAAAGGAGATCAGTCCTGGGTGTTCATTGGAAGGACTGATGCTGAAGCTGAAACTCCAATACTTTGGCCACCTGATGGGAAGAGCTGACTCATTTGAAAAGACCCTGATGCTGGGAAAGACTGGGATCAGGAGGAGAAGGGGACAACAGAGGATGAGATGGTTGGATGGCATCATCGACTCGATGGACACGGGTTTGGGTGGACTCCGGGAGTTGGTGATGGATAGGGAGGCCTGGGGTGCTGTGGTTCATAGGGTCGCAAAGAGTCGGACATGACTGAGCAACTGAACTGAACTGAACTGAACTGACTGTGTTAAGCGCTATGTTATTTGCTAAAGTACACCAGTTTTGACCTTGGATTGAAAGACCTGATACGAGGCAAACATAGATGCTGTTTTTCTCTTCATTTGCTACCGACAAATCCTCCAGTCTCCACTAGCGCTCAGCGTTAAAAAAGAAAGATGTTTAACTCAGACTCTCACACATAAGAATGAGATATGTGTTTTCAAAGTATTCCTCTCATCTAAATGCTTGTTTTTAAAGTAACTTAAGTCAAAGAAAAGATTTGAAAAGAATGATAAGTTTATTGAGGAAGGAAAAAGAAGACAGAGAAAAGGGAGAAATAGAAGAAACAAAATGGGGTAGAGAAAAACAATTAAGGGAACATATTTAAATCTTCTCATTCTCCTTAAACACATCCAGCACATATTTAGCCAGTCTACCCAAATAGGCCACAAGGCACAGGGAAAGGTATCCCAAATTCAATATGAAAGACTCATGTGAAAAATTGTTTTTTATTTTGTGTGTGTGTGTGTCTGCACATATGCATGCACATACACATATATTCATAGCAATTCAATTCTGATTTTATTTGCAAGTGCTAAGATTTAACTTTACAATGAAATATCTAGATAAATAACAAAGATGGGGCAATAATAAAATTCAAAGTGCTTTTATATTTAAAATTTTCTCCTAAAGAACTTTTACATCAAGGAAAAAACCAAAACATAACCGAAAATATTTGGAAAATGACAACAATAACAAACCAAAGAATGTAAGATAAACCAATGTTTTAATAAAATGAAAACTGATAGCCTTAAATATGTTTATTTCCCAGCAAGAAAATAAAAGTAAATTAATAATTTAAATGAGAAGTTAGAAAAACTACAAAGTGGGCATAAGGGAACAATACAAGGAACCTCACAGACAAAAACAGAAAAAAATTAACTATAAATGGAAACAGTAAAGATAAATCTAAATGCTAGTGCTTTAAAAGTTATTTACAAATCACATCAGGAAGAAAACCTAATTAAAAAAGTGATCAAAGGACATTCACACGTATATGAAAGATAAATTTTATCTCAATAATTAAAGAAGTACATATTAAAAAAATAAATTTTTTGCAATGAAAATTTTTAATAAATTATATCTGCTATTGATATAAGTGTGATTTTTTACAACACTTTAGGTAATCAGGCAGCAGCTATTAACATCCTATGCCTGTATATATTTTGGCCTAGTAGTCTTACTTCTAAAGAGTTTATCCTACAGGATAATGATGTACATGTGCACAAAGATATAGATCCAAGAATGCTCATCAAAATGTTTCTAATAATCAGAAATTGTAAATAACTTAAATATTTATTAATATGTGGATAAAATTGTAGTACATTCCTACAATGGACTATTACAATCTTTGAAAAGAATAGATTCAATGCAATCCCCATCAAGCTACCAACGGTACTTTTCACAGAACTAGAACAAATAATTTCACAGTTTGTATGGAAATACAAAAAACCTCGAATAGCCAAAGTAATCTTGAGAAAGAAGAATGGAACTGGAGGAATCAACCTGCCTGACTTCAGACTATACTACAAAGCCACAGTCATCAAGACAGTATGGTACTGGCACAAAGACAGAAATATAGATCAATGGAACAGAATAGAAAGCCCAGAGATAAATCCACGATCCTATGGTCACCTTATCTTTGACAAGGGAGGCAAGGATATACAATGGAAAAAAGACAACCTCTTTAACAAGTGGTGTTGGGAAAACTGGTCAACCACTTGTAAAAGAATGAAACTAGAACACTTTCTAACACCATACACAAAAATAAACTCAAAATGGATTAAAGATCTAAATGTAAGACCAGAAACTATAAAACTCCTAGAGGAGAACATAGGCAAAACACTCTCCGACATAAATCACAGCAGGATCCTCTATGACCCACATCCCAGAATTTCAGAAATAAAAGCAAAAATAAACAAATGGAACCTAATGAAACTTAAAAGCTTTTGCACAACAAAGGAAACTATAAGCAAGGTGAAAAGACAGCCCTCAGATTGGGAGAAAATAATAGCAAATGAAGCAACAGACAAAGGATTAATCTCAAAAATATACAAGCAGCTCCTCCAGCTCAACTCCAGAAAAATAAATGACCCAATCAAAAAATGGGCCAAAGAACTAAACAGACATTTCTCCAAGGAAGACATACAGATGGCTAACAAACACATGAAAGTATGCTCAACATCACTCATTATCAGAGAAATGCAAATCAAAACCACAATGAGGTACCATTACACGCCAGTCAGGATGGCTGCTATCCAAAAGTCTACAAGCAATAAATGCTGGAGAGGGTGTGGAGAAAAGGGAACCCTCTTACACTGTTGGTGGGAATAAAAACTAGTACAGCTGCTATGGAGAACAGTCTGGAGATTTCTTAAAAAGCTGGAAATAGAACTGCCATATGACCCAGCAATCCCACTTCTGGGCATACACACCAAGGAAACCAGATCTGAAAGAGACACGTGCACCCCAATGTTCATCGCGGCACTGTTTATCATAGCCAGGACATGGAAGCAACCTAGATGCCCATCAGCAGATGAATGGATAAGGAAGCTGTGGTATATATACACCATGGAATATTACTCAGTCATTAAAAAGAATTCATTTGAATCAGTTCTAATGAGATGGATGAAACTGGAGCCCATTATTCAGAGTGAAGTAAGCCAGAAAGATAAAGACCATTACAGTATACTAACACATATATATGGAATTTAGAAAGATGGTAACGATAACCCTATATGCAAAACAGAAAAAGAGACACAGATGTATAGAACAGACTTTTGGACTCTGTGGGAGAAGGCGACGGTGGGATGTTTCAAGAGAACAGCATCGAAACATGTATATTATCTAGGGTAAAACAGATCACCAGCCCAGGTTGGATGCATGAGACAAGTGCTCGGACCTGGTGCACTGGGAAGACCCAGAGGGATCGGGCGGAGAGGGACGTGGGAGGGGGGATCGGGATGGGGAACAGTGTAAATCCACGGCTGATTCATGTCAATGTATGACAAAACCCACTATAATATTGTAAAGTAATTAGCCTCCAACTAATTAAAAAAAAAGTTAAAAAAAAAGAATGAGGTAGATGTATTTGATTTAACAGAACATGTAAGAGAATTCAAGATATACTGTTAATTTTTCTTTTAAAGTAAGTTTAGTATATTATAGAAATAGTAATTCAATTTTTAAATAATAACTTTAGAATACAAAAATATTCATAGATATAAAGAAAAAAGTCAGAGGTATTTTTACCAAACTTAATAAGGATATTTCCAAAGGGCAACATTACTAGAGTTTTAAACTTTGTATTATTTATATTTCTGAACATTAAATTTGCATAACATTTTTAAAACTGCAAACAAAAAAAGAAAAGAAGAACAAAACTAAATTTTTGTAAAACTTCTTTGTATAAAAATAATCAGTTACCCTAATTACTTTAATCATTTACAGTCAAATGAAGATACCTGTTTGGCAATACCTGGACTGATCATTGTGATCAATCTAAATAAAAACTTAGATCATTGAAAGATCAAAAGAGTTCCAGAAAAAAATCTACTTCTGCTTTACTGACAATGCCAAAGCCTTTGACTGTGTGGATCACAGTAAACTGTGGAAAATTTTTAAAGAGACAAGAATACTAGACCATCTGACCTACCTCCTGATAAATCTGCATGCAGGTCATGAAGCAACAGTTAGAACTGGACATGGAACAACAGACTCGTTCCAAACTGGGAAAGGAGTACATATATTGTATAAGGCTGTATATTGTCACACTGCTTATTTAACTTATATGCAGAGTACATCATGTGAAATGCCAGGCTGGATGAAGCACAACCTGGAATTAAGATTGCTGGGATAATATCAGATATGCAGATATGGCACCACCCTTATGGCAGAAAATGAAGAAGAACTAAAGTGCCTCTTGATGAAAGTGAAAGAGGAGAGTGAAAAAGTTGGCTTAAAACTCAACATTCAGAAAACTAAGATTATGGCATCTGGTCCCATCACTTCATGGCAAATAGATGGGGTAACAATGGAAACTGTGACAGACTTTATTTACTTGGGTTCCAAAATCACTGAAGATGATGACTGCAGCCATGAAATTAAAACACTCTTGCTCCTTGGAAGAAAAGCTATGACCAACCTAGACAACATATTAAAAAGCAAAGCCATGATTTTACCAACAAAAGTCCGTGTAGTCAAAGCTATGGTTTTTCCAGTAGTCATGTACGGATATGAGAGTCGGACTATAAAGAAAGCTGAACACCGAAAAACTGATGCTTTTTAACTGTGGTGTTGGAAAAGACTCTTGAGAGTCCCTTGGACTGAAAAGAGATCTAACCAGTCAATCCAACCAGTCAACTGAACTGAAATCAGGCTTGATAGTCATTGGAAGGACAGATGCTGAAGCTGAAATTCCAATACTTTGGTCAACTGAAGCGAAGAACTGACTCATTGGAAAAGACCCTGATGCGGGAAAGATTGAAGGTGGGAGGAGAAGATGACAGAGGATGAGATGGTTGGGTGGCATCACTGCTGCGATGAACATGAGCTTGAGTAAGCTTTGGGAGTTGGTGATGGACAGGGAAGCCTGGTGCGCTGCAGTCCATGGGTCGCAAAGAGTCAGACCTGACTGAGTGACTGAACTGAACTGAATGTGCTTACAAATGTTTAATACAAAGGATCATAAGAGATTATTACAATTATATGCCAGTAAAATGGAAAACCTTAAAAAATGGACTGATTCCTAGAAACATACAACCTCCGAGACTGAGCCAGGAAGAAAGAGAAAATATGAACAAACAATTTATCAGTAATGAAACTGAATCAGTGATAAAAATAAGATTCCCAACCAACAAAAGTCCAAGACCAGGTAACTTCACAGGTAAATGCTACTAAACATTTAGAGAAAAGTTAACACCTATTCTTCTCAAACTGTCCCAAAAAAGTTTCAGAGGAGGGAATACTTCCAAACTCATTCTAGGAGGCCAGCATCACCCTGATACCACAATCAGACAAAGACATCACACAAAAAATAAAATTACAGTCCAATATCAATAACAACTATAGATACAAAAATCCTTAACAAAGTATTAGCAAACAGATCCAACGATACATTAAAAGAATCATACATCATGATTTATCCCAGGGATGCAAGGATGGTTCAATTTCTGCAAATCAATCATTGTGACACACCACACTCACAAACTGAAGAATAAAATCTGTAAATTTAATTTCTAATTATAGTTGTGTTTAATAGCCAGCTATCAAACTAAAAATCCATTCTCACAAACTAGTATGAGCTAACTCCAGTACACCACTGCTTAAACCTTTATCTTATAACTGCTAAGTGTCCAATTTGAGCTATATTCTCATACTGTTCACATCATCCTTTAATATGTTTCTGCACTGTACACCATAACACATCTCCTGTGAACCAACATTGTTGAAATCTGTGAAATACTGGAGAAATCTATGAAACATTTAAAGAATCAACACCACTCTTTTTCAAATTCTTCCAAAATATAGAAAGGAGGAGAATGTTCCCAAAATAATTTTATCAAGTCACATTGTCCTGATACCAAAGCTAGACAAAGATGGTATAAGAAAACCAAAAACAATATCCTTGATGAGCACAGATGCAAGAATTCTTAATAAAATATTACCAAATTGAATTCAATAGTACTTTAAAATGCTCATACACCATTACTAAGAGGGATTTACTTGGCGGATGCAAGGATGGGTCAACTTATGAAAGTAAATCAATATGATACACCACATTACAGAACAAAGGAAAAAATCACATAATCATCTCAATAGATACAGAGAAAGCATTTAACAATATTCAATATCCTTTCATGATAAAAATCACTAAATAAACTAGGAATAGAAGAAAATGATCTCAACAAAATAAAGGCCACATACAAAAACCCAAAGCCAACAACACATTCAGTGATGAACATGTGAAAGATCTTATACATAAAAATCCCTAAAGATTGCAAATGCAAAAATCTGTTAGGACCAATAGTCAAACTCAGTAAAGTTGTAGCAAATCAACATTTCTATAAACTATTAATGAACAATATAACAAGGAAATTAAGAAAACAGTCCATTTACAATAGCATCAAAAAGAATAAAATACAATTATACTGTACTATACACTTAAAATTTTGTTAATAAGGTGTTTTTATGATTATAATTATATAAAGTATGATCTGTGACCACAACAAAATTAAAACTAGAATAACATGAAGTTATTCCCCAAATCTGAAAATACATGAAAATAAAACAATGTTGTTGGTCAAAGAAGAAATTACAAGGGAAATTAGAAAATAGTTTGAACTGAAGTATAAAAACACAAGTGCATCAAGTCAGGTTCCAATCAGTATCTAGAAATCACAGCAACAGACAAAACTGAAGGTTAAGAATTTTTAACTAATAAAAGGCAATGAACTAGAGTATATACTATCAGCAAATGCCAGAAACCATCTACTATTTCTACAGCTAAAGAAGAACATATCAGGAAGGAACTCAGAAATGGGAAGAAATCCCCCTTACCCAACTAGTATAATTTTAAGATCTTATTGGAGAGAATATGACTGCTACAGGAAACGGCAACCTGCCTGTGACAAACAGGTTTGCCAGAGGCTTAAGCCAGTAAGAGGAGCCCACTGAATGTCTGAAAAACTCAACAGAGGGTCCAGGCAGCTATTCTATAGAAATGACATGCAGGTGGCCATAAAGTGACCATAAAGCAAGTTGAACAGTGCAGGCTAGCCAGAGCTGGTCCAAATAAACAGTCCTTTCACTGGTAGAGAAACGTACTGTAGAGTGCCAGCGGGTCAGACAGCTTCTCTGTAGGAGGCGGCCTCCATTGGATGCTGGTAGTCTGGAGCCGGGCCACCAGAAACAGTCCACTAGAGTGCTGAAAAAGTTCACTAGTGATTGAGAATTTAAAGCCTCCTTCACAGCACTGGCTGGTATGGGAGAACACTATATATCACATGAGAAGGCATGCTCTATGGCTTATGTCATTTAGTCTTCTAGAACCCACTGTTGATTAATGCTAACATCACATTAACTGGCTAATAGGAAATTTTTACAGGACTCATCTTCAGTTTCTCAAAGTAGAACAAAGAAAGGTAAACATGAAATGAGAAGCGACAAATTAGTAATCAGCATAAAAATTACCAAATTTCTAGACTATAGAAAAGCAAGGTTTAAAGAGATTTATAGCAAAAACAAAACATATATAGTATGAAAGAGAAGATCTCAAATCAGTGACATAATCTTCCACCTTAAAAAGAGGCAAATTAAACCAAAGTGAGAACAAGAAAGGAAAAACTAAAAATAAGCATGGAAATCAATGAAATAGAGAAAAGAAAAACAATGGGAAAAGTTGATGAAACCAAAAACTGGTTCTTTGAAAGGATCAATAAAATTGATGAGCAACCAGCCAGACGGACCACAAAAGAAAAACTATCTGGAAAAGAGGAAACATCATAGATCCTATAAAAATTAAAAGGCTAATGAGGAAATGCTATATCTATAAACCAGGAAATTAAATTTATGCTTTAAAAATTTTCAACCTAGAATTAAAACTCTAGGCTTGAATGCTTTCATTGGTGAATTTTTAAAATGTATATTATTTAAGTAGAAAATAGATACCAAGAATTCTGTACAAACTTCCAGAAAATAGATGAAGAAGGAACACTTCTCAATTCTTTCTTTCACAAGGTAAGCAGTAACCAGATATCCAAAAAATGACAAACACATTATAAAAAAAGAAAACCAAGAACAAATATTCCTAATGAACACAGGCATACTTGTTAAAGTTAAATTAACAAATATAAATAAAAATAATAAATTATGATCACTGGCTTTATCCCAGGAATGCAGCTAGTTTTACATTTGAAATTTACCTCACTGTTTTTAAGAATAAAGAAAAAAAGCCATATGATCATATCCATAGATATAGAGAAAAAACATGACAAATTGCAACACTCATTCATGATAAAAACTTTTAGCAAACTAAAAGTAGAAAAAACTTTCTCAAGCTAAGAAATTATATTTATAAATATATATAATATACATCTATATTTACCATAGTTAAATAATACTTACTAATGAAAAACTGAGAGCTTTCCCTTGAAGATCATTCCTATTCCTGATACAGTATCCACTCCTGATAAAAACTCTCAGCAAACCAAAAACTGAAAGGAACTTTCTCATTCTAAAAAGAACTTCACAAAAATTCTTTACTGTAGACATTATATTTAATTGTAAAACAATGAATGATCATGAAAAAGTCAAGAATGGCTGCCCTCACCAATACCTTTCAATGCTACACTGATGATTCTAGCCAGAACAAAAGATATGAGAAAGAAATAAAAGACATACAGACTGAAAGGGGAAGTAGAAATTTCTTTATTAACAGATGCCACAATCGTGTAAGCTGAAAACTTTTGAGAATATGTGAATTAGCAAGATCATAGGATATAACAGAAGTAGAAATATATATTTTGTTGTTGTTTAGTCGCTAAGTCATGTCCAACTCTTGCAACCCCATGGAGTGTAGCCCACCAGACCCCTCTGTCCATGGGACTTCCCAGGCAAGAATACTTGAGTGGGTTGCCATTTCCATCTCCAAGTAATATATATAATTTGTACTTTAAAATCAAATTATTTACAATACATAAAATATGAATTACAGATAAATTTAACCAAATATGTGTAACAGCTTTATACTGAAAACTACAGATAAATGTAGAGACAAATTAAAGGAGGCATAAATGGAGATATATGCCAAGTTTATTGACTGGAAAACATATTATTAAGATGTCTCCCCAAACTAATTCTCAAGTTAATTCCCTCAGTTGATCAATAGGGTTATTTATTAAAATTGCTAATCCCAATAAAAATTCTGGCAGACTTTCTTGTTGAAACTGACATATTGACTTTACATTTGTATGGAAATTCAAAGGATCCTTAATATTCAAAATGGTTTAGAAAAAGAAGAACAAATTTAGAGGACTAATACTATCTGATTTCAAGGCTTACTCTATTTACATAAAGATAGACATACAGATCCACGGGCCAGAATAAAGAGAATATAGACACATACATGGTAAATTGATTTTGAACAAAGATGTCAAGGTAATTCAGAAAGGAAAGGGTTCAGTTCAGTTCAGTCGCTCAGTCATGTCTGACTCTTGAGACCCCACGAACCACAACACACCAGGCCTCCCTGTCCATCACCAACTCCTGAAGTCTACCCAAAACCATGTCCATTCAGTCAGTGATGCCATCCAGCCATTGCATCCTCTGTCTTCCCCTTCTCCTCCTGTCCTCAATCTTTCCCATCATCAGGGTCTTCTCAAATGAGTCAGCTCGTCACATCAGGTGGCCAAAGTATTGGAGTTTCAGCTTCAGCATCAGTCCTTCCAATGAACACCCAGGACTGATCTTCTTTAGGATGAACTGCTTGGATCTCCATGCAGTCCAAGGGACTCTCAAGAGTCTTCTCCAACACCACAGTTCAAAAGCATCAATTCTTCAGCACTCAGCTTTCATTATAGTCCAACTCTCACATCCATACATGACCACTGGAAAAACCATAGCCTTAACTAGACGGACCTTTGTTGGCAAAGTAATGTCTCTGATTTTTAATATGCTGCCTGGGTTGGTCATAACGTTCCTTCCAAGGAGTAACCTAATTTCATGGCTGCAATCACCATCTGCAGTGATTTTGGAGCCCCAAAAATAAAGTCGGCCACTGTTTCCACTGTTTCCCCATCTATTTGCCATGAAGTGATGGGACCAGATGCCATGATCTTAGTTTCCTGAATGCTGAGCTTTAAGCCAACTTTTTCACTCTCCTCTTTCACTTTCATCAAGAGGCTCTTTAGTTCTTTACTTTCTGCCATAAGGGTGGTGTCATCTGCATATCTGAGGTTATTGATATTTCTCCTGGCAATCTGGATTCCAGTTTGTGCTTCATTCAGTCCAGCATTTTGCATGATGTACTCTGCATGTAACTCACAGTGATACACTGCATGATCTGTACGAGTACATTTGTGTGAAATGTATGAAATGATAGAGAGTAACATAAGGAGATGAATA
This sequence comes from Odocoileus virginianus, assembly GCF_023699985.2. Taxonomy (NCBI): domain Eukaryota; kingdom Metazoa; phylum Chordata; class Mammalia; order Artiodactyla; family Cervidae; genus Odocoileus; species Odocoileus virginianus. The sequence goes on along the minus strand of NC_069684.1, from coordinate 55,941,732 downwards.
TCTATTATTATGGGCTGGGGGTTTGAAGACTGACTCAAAGGATATGAGGGAAAATTGCGGAAGGATGGAAATTTTTATATCCTGAGGGTGGTAGTGGTTACATAACTGAATTTGTCAAAACTATTCAAATCATACTTCTATAAAGTTAGTAAATTTTTGTATGTTTATTTTACTTCAATGAAAGCTAATTAAGTGAAAAAATCAGAGTAAGCCCATAGCCTCAACATCTTCTATTTATTTTTAAATCCCAAGTGAGAGGAGTCCTCTTGCTTTTCCTCTTCTTGAGTAATGAAGTTTTATGTGTTCTGGAGCTAAGGTTAAATCTTAAAGTGTCTCTGATACTTTCAGAATTCACATTCTACCTTCAGAATCCAGTGGTCTTAGAAAAACAAGAGGAGCTGTTAGGGTACAAAGAAATTCAATAAATAATATGGCTATTATATCTAGAATAATGTTACAAATGAACATTCCTAGAAAATATTATGATTCTGTAGAGTAAAACTGTATCATCCTGAATAATGTTTAAAACTAATATCAATTTTTTGTTGATATATTTAATAATTGGTCACTGCTCTCCCCAAAAAAAGCATTCAATTTTCAAGTTATTTTCATTCTTTTTCACTCATGATCCTTGAAAATTTATTCTGTCAATTGACTCTGAGAAATCTAATCCCCACATCTATTGAAGCCTGGGATTTTTCATGCTAGAAAATCCTACACATTACAGATATTTTTACCCATCAGGCTTATTACAATTTATATTTAATCTGTTTTGTGATTGTATAAAATTTCAAATAACATACCATGCTGGTGTTTAGATTTTCTGTGACTTAAAAATAATTTATAATTAAATCACATTTTGGGTTTAAAAAAATGATCAGCAACACACTTAAGCTGTACAGGATTTAGTTTCATAAATATTGTGTAAAAATAAAAATCATACATGGAGTTCATAAAAAAATCTTTAGAATATACTACATCAGAATTTCTATTTCTTTCATTTTATTTTTCTAAGACAAAAAGAAGAGTAATTTTAAGAGTAACTGAAAATACATACTGAATGAAGACACCTATGAAATCAGGTATTTCCAATCAAAATTGCTACATCAATAATGGATATTTGTTTTTCATATGTATGTGTTATAATATTATAAATATCTTTGGGCTAAAATTTGCATTTTCATGAAGAAAAATAATGAGTTATAAGGAAGAATAAAATAGATATTATTACTCCATGGGTTTCCCGGTGGTAAAGAATCTCCCTGCATTGCAGGAGACCTGGGTTCACTCCTTGGTTCAGGAAGATCCCTGGAGAAGGGAATGGCAACCCACTCCAGTATTCTTGCCTAGGAGGTCCCATAGACTGAGGGGCCTGGTGGGCTACAGTCCATAGGGCTGCAAAGAGTCAGACAGGACTGAGCGACTATTACTCCTTGGTGTAGTGTTCAATGATGAGCTTATCTCTTTCTCTCAAGGATCCGATTGCATTTTGGTGTGGAGAGTTCTGTAGCAAGAGAATATCTGAGGCTCAAACTGTGTACACAGATGTGCACATTGGAACTCAGTTTTAAACCAATGTTTAGGGCCTTGTCCTCTTTCTTATTGCCAAACTAGTTTCCTGAAGTGTGGCCTTTTGGGTTGGATGGTGTATGCTCATCACATTTACAAACCCCTACCTGAAAAATATTTTGTTATTATACTCAGCCTGTTGGCATTACTTTGCCAAGAAAGGTATGTCTAGTCAAAGCTATGGTTTTTCCAGTAGTCACGTATGGATGTGAGAGTTGGATTATAAAGAAAGCTGAGCACCAAAGAATTGATGCTTTTGAACTGTGGTGCTGGAGAAGACTCTTGAGAGTCTTCCAACCAGTCCATCTTAAAGGAAATCAGTCCTGAATATTCATTGGAAGGACTGATGCTGAAACTCTAATACTTTGGCCACCTGATGCGAAGCACTGACTTATTGGAAAAGACCCTGATGCTGGGAAAGATTGAAGGCAGAAGGGGACAACAGAGGATGAGACGGTTCGATGGCATCATCGACTCAATGGACATGAGTTTGAGTAAACTCTGGGAATTGGTGATGGACAGGGAGGCCTGGCGTGCTGCAGTCCATGGGGTCGCAAAGAGTCGGACATGACTGAGTGACTGAACTAAGTATGGCACAAATGCCAGACCTCTCTTGTACCTTGGCCTGGCTTGGTTTGTGGGAGGCCTGAGGTCCTTGGAGGGAAGAGCAGTCATTGTTTGAATGGACCACCACAGACCACAGAGGAAAGGAGCTCAGTAAAGAAGCAGAACCGGCCCACTGCAGGAGTGGAGTTGTGAAGCAGTCCCAGAGACGGCGGGGCAGGGGAGCTATTTTGCAGTGGAAATAAAGCCAAATGGACTGACGGGGTTCATTCAAGAGCCAGTGGGAAGGTGTAGGTGAAGAGCCAGCAAGTGATGCCTAGGACTGAAGGTGTGGAATTGGGCTGAAGCTGCCCAAAACAACCGTGATGTTTACTTTATTTCTCCTGGAGAGGTAACAGGGTCAAGACTTACACATTCTATAAGAACAATTTTGCCATTTTAAACAAATCAACACTCACAAATCATATCCCTCCCTGCCCCGTGGTTCATCTGCCCCGTGTAATCCTTTGGTTATGGAAAGCACTGCAGAACAAAAAATGCAGGCTGGCTGTAAAGCTTCTTTCACCAAGGCCCAGCCTCGGGGCTAAAATGGAGAGTTCTGCCAGCCATCAAACTTAACAGCCTTTAAACATGTGCAACATTTCTCTAAGCAAATTGGTTCCTTAATATGGTAAAATGTGCGGCACCCAAGGGGAAATGCTGGTGATCTCATAGCCCAAAACTGATGGAGTCACAGCACTGTATTCCTGAAAAGCACTCATACTTTCCACTTTGATAAAAGCAGAAGCACAGAGGAGAGTCAGTAGGTTTTGACATCCATTGTTTATTCTCACTGAACTTTTCCTCTATACAGCACAGCACAGTGGTTTAATTCATGGCTTATGAGATTTTTTTTTTAATATAAACCATTCAAATTTTTTCTCTATTAATCAGTGGTTTCTAAAGATCCACAGGGATAAATAAACCCTGCAAGCTGGCAGGGGCTTTTCATGGCATAACCACTGGTAGTTATAAACAGTAAACAAAACATAGTAACCATTTTAAGCACAAGAGATTGCTGTATCACAGGGGGCATAAATCATTAGCTTAATAATTTCAGCAGCAGTGTCTCTAAAGCAAAATTAAGCCAACAGTTCCCCCTGTGGCAATAATGAAGTACTGTCATGTGAAAAGAGAAAAACAACCCAGAGAAGGCACGACCGTGCCTTGGCTATGACTGAAAATCCAAGTTCAACAAATAACTGTAGAACTCTTGTCTCCGTGCCGCTCTTTGGAGAGGCGGGAAGAGGGTTGCCTCCAAACCCCAAATCCATTCTTGTAGACATTTTGACAAGCACAAGCGTTCAAATGGGTTCAAGGCCCCCGTGGCTAGCATGTGCTGGAGTTAGGGCATGAAAGCGATGACATATTACAATTGAGAAGATGACAAATTTCTCTCAGCTGTATAGGCAGACATTATTCACAGATTTCAAGAAAGCCAAAAGAATGAGAGGCCCAGGACAGGACAGATGACAAAGCTCCCCTACTCAGGGGCTCGCAAGCTAAATGGTCAACAATCTGATAGAAAACACTACAATTTTCAGTCAGGCCATTGGACCCAGCCACAAGAGTAGAACTGACCTGTCTTTCCCATGAATTTCACCAAGCACCAAAGTTCAATTTTTTAAAAAAAGTGTTAATAGTTTGTTCATTCTGGTTAAGGGTCCTTGATAGTAGGACATTACCAGGCAGAAGGAGTTCAGGGAGACCATCTTGATCTCTCTGCTATGTTGAGTCAATATTACAGAATCTTCCTTTTTTCACCCTAATTTCTTCATCTCTTTTATAAAATCAATATAGTCTTGTCATTATCCCTACAAAAGAAAGCTCTGATTGGACACGATTTTTTTTCTCCCCTCAATAACACCACTTCTTTAATGGAGCATATTACCTACTAACAATAGTCCCTATGTTTTTAGAGTACCTATTATGGACAAAATTACCTCTTAAAGCAGGTCTTTGGTTTTAAAAGTATATGATTCAATCAAGCAGAAGCTGTATTATGGACACAAAGCTGACTTCCAGCTTGACTATCTTTTCCTTTATTGCCTATCTTCCTCTAGAATGTAAGCTTCAAGATATTGCTTTGGTTCACTGCTGTATCTGCATGACCGAAAACAGCAGAGTACCTGGCACAGAGCAAGGGAGGCACTGAAGAAATGTTAGACGAGAGAGAAAAAAAATAGTGTAAATTTTTTTCTCCATTAGACAATGGGGAAGAAAACTAACACTAGAGTTACGTAATACTTAAAGTCAAGAATGTCAAGTCGTCCCTTAAGCCCTGCCCTTTCTGATGGTGACTTGCCTGCAACCCTGTGAGTTCTGAGCACTTATGCATCCCTGGCCCTAACTGCTCCAAAGGTCAGAGTTTCTGTTCTACTCAAAAATCCCCTCAAGTGTTCTGAACCCAGTCTAAAATCCTAGTCCTTCTTCCCAACTGAACTATTTGCTTGAGAGTTTGACTTGAGAATCCAAGGTCTGACCTGGAAATAAATGCTGATTACTCGTGATCTTGTGGCCAAACCCAAAGGCCAAAGGTCTTTTCCCTTTCTACTACTGTGAATTCAAAATGGTATTTTGGCCAAACAAAACATTCTATTATGCACTATAAGGGGCATGTAAGTCAAAACCTCTGGCCTTAGAAATAAGTTAAACTGGTCATAGAGATCCTTGGAAAAAAAAAAAGCAAACAAAAAAAGCCTCTGCGGCCTCATTTCTGATGATATGCTTGTTTTGTCCTAAGTTTGATCTTGGAATTCCTTTTTAAATATCATGTTATGTAGGTCTATGTTGCATCATTCTGGTATTTTTGTTGCCATTATGTATTTAAACTTATTTAAATTTCCTCTCAGGGCTTCCCTGGTGGCTCAGAGGGTAAAGAACCTGCCTGTAATGTGGGAAATCATGTTTTGATCCCTGGGTTGGGAAGATCCCCTGGAGAAGGGAATGCCTATTCACCACTCCAGTATTCTTGCCTGGAGAATTCCATGGACAGAGGAGCCTGGCTCAGAAGGCAGGATTTAAAGAACTAGATAAAATTGATTTGAAAAATTAATTATGCAAACATTTCTAACATATAGTTTGGTCAGTAGAATCTAACCATTTGAATCCACTAAGGCAATGAGCGGTAACTGTTCCCCATCTTTTCACAAGCTCCCTATTAGTTGAAGGTGCAGAGCTCTTTTATGACTTATTTCTACTGAAACCTCTGTTTCAGTATGATTTCAACTGAATAAAATATCTAGGGGGAGTGTGGGAAGACTGATATTTGCCTTAACCCCACGTACCTCTTAGTGATGGCCCTGATGACAACACACATCTGGATGTTTTGAATCATCCCAATGATTGATTCGATTCTTCCACTCTTCACCTAGACTTTTGGCATTGCATAGACAGAGCTGTATCATTTTGGGCTTTAGTCTGTAACTTGCTTGCAGCTGCATGCTTTGCACTACACTCTGCTTCACCTTTCTTCTTGGCTACACTTAGCCCGGCCTCTGAATGTTTCCGCCCCCTCTCCCCTTCCATATGTCATCCCAGCCTAACTGAGCACCAAGCCTCTTCTGTTCCCTGTCCAAGACACACTTCTTTCCTGAATCCTTGAACCCAGTCATAAGTCACTGGGTGTCGAAGTATTCCTTTATAGCTTTACAGGAGATTTCAATGGGTAAGGTGTGATCAGAAATGCCCACTCCCCTAATCTAGCAATCAAAAGTGTTTATCGAGCACTTCCTTTATGTTTAACATAGATCCAGGTCCTGAATTCTGAGGGCCTAACTTATGAATTTCCACTCTCTAATCCTACCTCCTCTCCCAGTGTGAACTGCATGGAACAATTCAATTTCATTTAGCCAAAGCTGACTTCAATGCCTGTTTCTTGAAAGGCATACTGCAAAGATGCCTCAGGGGTTACAAAGATAAATTGCATATATCCACTGACCTCAGACCAATTTCGCAATACATATAAATGGGATTCAAAATTATGAAAAACTTGAAACTGTGGGATTAAAAAAAAGGATTGTGCCTAATTTGAACCAATGAGAAATTCAATTTACTTACTTCTTGAAAAACTGCCCAATTTGAAGACTGAGTTAATTGCAAACTGTGTTTCTGTGATTGCCATCACCTATGGCACTAGTGAAAAGAAACACAAGCCCTCCTTTGTCAGTATTATGAGAACTCTTAGTTACTTGTATTTGAATTTCTGAAAGTGAGCTTTGGTTTTATAACCTAAGCAAACACTGTTATTATCATTTCAAATCTCATTTTTTATAGCCTTTCACAGTGTTATCCAACTTCATTAAGTGGTGCTGCCAAAGCTAGTGCTGAAAACAAACCAAAAATCAATAACTTAGGAATAGAAGTAAGATGGGATAAACCACTAGAAGGAGAACAAACAATCACCAACATTAATTTTGGAAAAAGCCCTCAGCAAAATAATAAAGGAAATGTAAAAAACAACTTCAAAGCAAACATACACTAAAATAATTATGAATTTTTATAAGTTCGAAAATGCATGTTCCCTTTGGGAAAATTTGTTTTGAATTATTTGAGTTGTAAGTTATATAAAGTCTCCAGGAATAACATTTCTCTTATATGAAAAGCAAGTGCCCTGTACTTAAATTTTATTTCCCACTGCTCTCCCTTACAATCCCTACAGTTTAGTTAGCAAAGTCTCTTTATTATTCCACACATCCTCTGCCAAGGAAACCAGTATTATTCCTTTCACTATTTCTTTTATTATTTTTATGATGCTCCTCTTCCTGTTTTAAATATCTTCACTCTTCCTACCCACTAATCCAAATATATGGCCCTGCTTCAAAGGCCCAATCAAACCCCACCTCATAGGCAAAGTTCTACCTGACTTAGGAGAGTCATAGGATTTTATAGTTGGAATGGATCTTAGAGATTATCTAGTTCAAATATTTTCCAAATGTGCGAAAGGGAGACACTTAGGAACATTTCAAAAGAAAGTCAGGAATGGAAACAGCAGTTTAAGTGGGCAGCAGACCCTAGGGCCCTCACCCTCTTTCATCCAACACTGCTTTCATCATATCAATTGTTCCACCTTTCCAAGAAAGAAATTGTATGAACACTAAATTCTGGAGCTTTGGGGATGTTAAACCCATGGTCCAAAATGAGAGATAAATGAAGGCTGTCCACTGAATATCTTATCCTGGTTTACAAACAGTCTAGGACAAAACTAGGCTAAAATTCTAGGATCTTTGAACTTCCAGCCTAGCTACACTGATTTACTTTATCACTAGAATTTCCTACTAATGACTCGATGGGGCCTTTTGTTATTTACACATTTGGGGTTTGTCTGTCCAATAACACTGAGTGAGGCTGCCTCATGTCAAGGTGTAATTTTTATTCTTCTATTCTTCTCTTAGAAGAGCTCTAGGTACAGAAAATACATTTGCTCTATCTTTCCTTTCCAGAAGCATACACATTAATGTCACGATATTGACCAAAATGTCATTAGCTCCATCCTTTATAGAAATGTTTCTATTTCCAAACTTAATGCATTAAAGTTGGCATAAACAGTGTTCAGTAGAGCCTTTATTTCATTAAAAAAAAATAAAGGATATCTCTAGACTCAGATGTTTAACCTCTTGTGTTTACAAATCTAGGCTTAATCAGTTAAATGCCTTGTTCCAAATGCACTGTTTTTAACCTTTGAATGTCATATTGGTGACCTTTTACAATTGCAATATGACATATTAACAAGAAAAACTGACCTCTACTCTTATAATTTTATTTTTAATTTTGAAATAATTTAAATATTTCCTCTATTCTTGATCCATTGTAAGTTCCTTCTTCAGCTTGTCTCTTCTGATAACTCTTGAAAGGATGCTCTGCACATGCTATCTTTGCTTCCTCCGCAGCTCCATCTTCAGGTTCTATACTTGTTCAGTCATTAAGTCATGTCCGATTCTTTGTGACCTCATGGACTGTAGCATGCCAGGCTCCTCTGTTCTCCATTGTCTTCAAGTCTACTCAAATTCATGTCCATTGAGTCGGTGATACTATCTAACCATCTCATCCTCTGTTACCCCTTTCTTCTTTTGCCTTCAATCTTCGCTCGCAATAGGGTCTTTTCTAACATGTAGACTCTTCACATCAAGTGGCCAAAGTATTGGAGCTTCAGCTTCAGCATCAGTTCTTCCAATGAATATTCCAGAGTGATTTTCATTAGGATTTACTGGTTTGATCTCTGGGCAGTCCAAGGTACTCTCAAGAGTCTTCTCCAGCACCACAATTCAAAAGCATCAATTTCTCAGCTCAGTCAACTCTCACATTCATACACAACTACTGGAAAAACCATATCTTTGACTATACAAACCTTTGTCAGACAAGTAATGTCTCTGCTTTTTAATATGTTGTCTAGGTCTATCATAGCTTTTCATCCAAGGAGCAAGCATCTTTTAATTTCATGGCTGCAGTCACCATCCACAGTGATTCGGGAGCCCAAGAAAACAAAATCTGTCTTTTTCTTTTTTTTCACTTTTTCCCCTTCTATTTGCCATGAAGTGATGGGACCAGATGCCATGATCTTAGTTTTTTGAATTTTGCATTTCCAATCAGCTTTTTCACTCTCCTTTTTAACCTTCATCAAGGGACTTTTTAGTTCGATACTGTTTACCTCATAATTATAAGATCTATTGTTCATCTCTCTTGTTTCTCTGTACATTCTACTTCCTTCCCTTGAACATGTTAGACTCCCAAATCTGCTTTTCTAGGAATGCCTTCTCATCACTGCCTTTATATTAGAGAAAGCAGAGGCCTCTCCTGAAATTCAAGCTGTAGACACCTGTTCTGCCTTTCATGAGCCGAGCAGCCTGCAAGCCCAATAGACTGTGCTCATCTGGAGCCTACATCCTTCCATCCAAACCACACTTCGGTACCCAGGATTTCAGAGTTCTTACTTGAATCTCATTGAGTCTTTTCTTCTTGAATCTGAGTTATATTAATACTTCTGATGTGTAAAATGTATTCTGAGATCCTGGAGGTGGCCAAGGAGTGTGTGATGGTGAGAAGGGGCAATTGTAGGCAACAGGAATGTAGACAGGGCTTATGCCTGCAGGTTGGGGCTTCCCAGAAGTGCACTTGAGACCTGTTCCAGCATTGGAAGAAAAAGGGGAAGCTCTTTCTTAGCTAGTCTCCAACATTTTAGTACAGAACTCTAATTCAAACCTGGCCTTCAAGGTTGATATGAAGGCAATTTTGTCATGGTAGGAGGGTAGACTACATTTCATTTAGCAATTCTGACTTGATTTCTAGCTTTTAAATATTTGGCATATGTTCTGTGGTCTTCCATGTTTACTCTTACCTGAGGACCCACAAATCTTAGGGAAAGACATGAGTGTTTTTTATCTAAAGTCAACATGAATTTCTGACTTCATACTGGTCTTTTTTAAAGATGCACATGAAACTTAAAATATCAAAAGCTAAGTCAATATCTTCCTTCTCATCTTATACTTGCCTGTCCATGTTTGTGGATGGCTTCATCACTTTTCTTAGTTAATAGCTTCATCATCCACATAGTCACTAGCTAAAGGTCTTAGAGTCATTTTCAACCTTTCTCTTACCTAACCTTCAGGATTCAATCAGAGATAAGATTATATCCCATGCCAAATATCTGACTTCATCTTTCTCCAAGTCTGTGAGCTAATTCATTTTACTGGCCACTTAACTGCTCTAGTTCTGTCCTTCCCTCTTTAATCCACTAATCACATTTCCACCGGAATCAGCATGTTCACTTCATCACCTTGGCCCCCACCCCTACCCCATTTTCTACAGAAAACAAATTCATTTTCAGTTTTGAGATCTTCACAGTCTGACCCCTGCCTACCCTTCCAACCTTACTGACTTTCAACAATCATTCTTGTCTCTTAGCCTTCATATTCTCTATACAGGCATACACATATGCTTTATAATCTAGTCAGTCAGACTACTGACTAATCCCAGATGATTTGCTCATTTATAAATCTGTCATAAACATGTACATTTCACATACATGTACATTTACTTAAACTACTTCTGTCTTCACTGCTTCCTTCCTCCTTCGACTTCTGTAAACATCCAATTAATTATTCCATTGCCATTCACTCTATGAAGTTTCTACAACAACTCTACCAAAATTGCTGCCTTTTATGCTCACTTAACATTATTTATACCACAATTACAATGCTTCCATGTTTTGCAAGTTATGAATGGGCACCTTTCTGTTCCTTAAATACAAATTCCATTTATACAGGGAACAGTCAGCACTCATTTCTGTATATTCTTCATTCCTTGCGTATTATCTTCATGCCTTGCATACTATGTCTCCTACATAGTAAGTGCTTTGTAAATATTTGTTTAATTTCTAAGCCAGACTTAAACAGAGATTGATTTTAACAGAAGTGAAAAGTACACCATACATCAGATTCAGGGAAAGAGGACTATCAGGATGCCTTTGTTCTATTCCAATCTACTGTGCAACCTTCAAACATTGACTTTGTCACAAGATTCTAAGATTTCACTCTCCAGAAGGGGTTTCACATCTCCTCTAAGAGCTGAAGTGCTGTGTCTGCAAAGCTTGTTGGGGAGCTCTGATGAAAGGCATCATGGGGCCACAAGCATTATTACAGACAGGCAGTGTTCAATCCAGCACCAGCCACCTGTGGAGCCCCGGGTTTCCAAAGATAACTCACACACTTCAGCCACAGATTCCCCCAAATCACTTACGACTCTGCACATGAAGCTCCATGCCCGAAGGCCATCTGGATATGCAGAGTTTTCCATCCCAAATGCCTCTAATTTTTCAGTCACCTGCTCTGGCATAAATCTGGTTGCATTTTGTGTTTATAGCATTTCTCCTGGGCAGTTTATGAATCTGTTTCTGGCACTTTCCCCCAAATCATCTTGGGAATCACAGAATGAAGATAGGCAGTCAAAAATTCAAGTCAGGTTGTTTAATTTTCTGCCTGGGGATTTCCATATCCTTTTGGTTGGTAGAACTGTGACAGTAAGATGCTGTCATTTTACGCAACCAATATGCAAATGAAAACCACTTGAGTCTATCAAGTATCTAGATAATGGGGACACACCACGTGATAGTTTCAAAGTGACTTTCATGTGTATTATCTAATTTAATTCTCATTAGTCCTGTGAGGTATGTGCCCTGTTTCACAGATCAGAAACAATGGTTCACAGAGGTTTTTTTAGTTACAGAGCTGTTTAAGTGGTTCAGCTAAGAGTCCCGATGAACCTATTTGCAGGAAAGGAATGGTGATACAAATGTAGAGAACGGACTTGTGAACACAGCAGTGGAAGGACAGGATGGGATAAATTGAGAAAGTAACCTTGGCATACATACACTGTTGTTGTTCAGTCGGTAAGTTGTGTCCAACTCTCTGGGGACCCCATGGACTATAGCCCACCAGGCTCCTCTGTCCATGGGATTTCTCAGGTAATACTGTAATGGGTTGCCATTTCCTCCTCCAGGGCATCTTCCTGTGGGATTGAACCCACATCTCCTACATTGGCAGGTGGATTCTTTACCACTGAGCCACCTGGGAAAAGTCCACACACACACTGAAAGTGAAAGTCCATGGAATTCTCCAGGCCAGAATTCTGGAGTGGGTAGCCTTTCCCTTCTCCAAGGGATCTTCCCAACCCAGGTATCAAACCCAGGTCTCCCACAATGCAGGCAGAGTCTTTACCAGCTGAGCTATGAGGGAAACAAGATAGCGAGTGGGAAGCTGCCGCATAGCACGGGGCGCTCAGCCAGGTGCTCTGTGAGACCTAACGGGTGGGATGCGGGAGGTGGGAGGGAGGCTCCAGAGGGAGGGGAGATACACACACACACACACACACACACACACACACACACTTATACATGTGTATATATTTATATAATTATGATTGGTTCCATGTGTTGTATCGCAAAGACCAACACAACATTGTAAAGCAAACATTCCCCAATTAAAAAAAAAAGTCTACTGAACCTAAATCCCATGAAGTTTAGTACAATGTTACATAAGGAAAATAGCCAAATAATTAAAAAATATGCCAGCTATCTTACAGATAAAGTAATTCTTTATTTGCAGAACTAAGCTATTTACAGCATAGTAAGTTCTCACTCACATATCACAAACTGTGCTTATGAAAAAGCACAGCTCAATGACAAAGTCTACATTACACTATACTAAGGGAGTGCTGCAGCCCGTGAGGTCATAAAGAGTCGGACACGACTGAGCAACTGAACTGAACTGAAAGGCAGTTTTGTATATTAAGGCATTACACTATTTTAAGCACCAAAGAATTGATGCTTTTGAACTGCGGTGTTGGAGAAGACTCTCGAGAGTCCCTTGGACTGCAAGGAGATCCAAGGTCAATCATTAAGGAAATCATCCCTGAATATTCATTGGAGGACTGATGCTGAAGTTGAAAATCCAGTACTTCGACCACCTGATGCAAAGAGCTGACTCATTGGAAAAGACTGTGATGCTGGGAAAGACTGAAGGCAGGAGGAGAAGGGGATGACAGAGGATGAGATGGTTGGATGGTATCACCAACTTGATGGACATGAGTTTTAGCAAGTTCCAGGAGTTGGTGATAGACAGGGAAGCCTGGCATGCTGCAGTCCATGGGGTCGCAAAGAGTTGGACACGACTGAGTGACTGAACTGATACTGATGCTAAAGGCAGTTTTATGACTGATCAGCATGGTTTGTATGATAAACTGAAAAGTACATGAATAATAAGTAAAAGAGAAACAGTAATTTTCACCAGGCCATTATTTCTTTACAATTACCAAAGTTAACATTATAATTATTCAAACTATTTTATATATTCTATGTAAGAGTTGTCATAGATTTTGATAATGCTAAAAAACGTTCATTATAGGATATGTTGTGTTCTGTGTCCCACAATATGATGTTTGGTTTTTCTCAATAATTATTTATACTTTCAAACATTGTTCATTATAAGGCATTAAAGAATCTGAATTTTAAATACCTATTTAGCAATATGAAGGCCAGTTTAATTTAGAGACTGGGGTAATTCAATGGGATTGACAGTGGTAATACCTATTTCTGGTATTACCTTCTTAACTTGGGGTAATAATCTAGTCTTTTTGTGCCTCTTTTTCGGCCATGTGAGTATCAGCAAGACAGTGTGATCTCATTTTTCCCTGTCTGTGATAAACAAAAGGTAGAACTGGAGAATACGCATGGTCCATTTGCATGTTCTGTGCTAAGATAATTTCTTAAATTATTTGAGGGTCTACTGATGTCAGTTATCTAATCAAGTGAAGTTATTTCACCTTCCTTCTACTTCATAAGAATTTACTGTTTAAATTTTTGTTGTTTAGAAATCAGTCCTGACTATTCATTGGAAGGACTGATGCTGAAGCTGAAACTCCAATACTTTGGCCACCTGATGCAAAGAATTAACGCATTGAAAAAGACCCTGATGCTGGGAAAGATTGAGGACAGGAAAAGAAGGGGATGACAGAGGTTGAGACAGTTGGATAGCATCACCAACTCAGTGGACATGATTTTGAGCAAGGTCCGGGGATTGGTGGACAGGGAAGTCTGGTATACTGCAGTCCATAGGGTCGCAAAGAGTCGGACGTGACTGAGTGACTGAACTGAACTGATACTTAAAATTAATCAGCCTCTTCTCTATATACTTTTCTTGCTAATATTAATACCTAAGAATATAAACCAATACATTGTGTTAGCAGTATTTTCACAAGTTTTGATATGTAGTGTTTTCATTGACATTCAGTATTAAATACTGAGTGATTGCCATTATGATTTATTTCACCTATAAATTATTTAGACTCATGTCTTCTGATGTTTAAACATGGGGAAGGAAATAAAGCTATATATTTTTATTGATTTCTATTTTTATTTCAGTGTGATCAGTGAACATCATCTACCTAGACAATAGCTGGTATTTTGGAGACTTCCCTTGTGTTCTAATAGAGGTTTAGGTTCTATATATTTTAAAAACAAATCAGGAGTTTGGGAATTAACATACACACACTACTATATACAATATAGATAAAAAAAACAAGGGCCTACTGTATAGCACAAGGAACTTTACTTAATATTCTGAGATAACCTATATGAGAAAAGCATCTGAAAAAGAAAAAAATATATGTATATGTACAACTGAATTACTTTGTCATACACCTGAAACTAACACATCATTATAAATAAACTATAATCCAATACAAATTTTAAAAATAGAAGCATGGGAATGCTTTTAAAAACTGTGTATTGCCACATTATACGTGGTTCTAAACATGTACATTAGATTGGACTTGTTAAGTATATTGTTCAAATCTCTTCCAACTTCACTAATTTTTATTTGCTTGATCTATCAGTTTCTGAGAGAGTTAAGTTAAAATCTTCTACTATCATTCCTTTTAATGGCCTTTACTATTATTTATTTATATTTTGAGCCTATTTTCTAGGTTGTGGACATTTAAAATTATTCTATGTTCTTAGTGAAACATTGCTTTTCTCACATATGAAAGCATTTGTAAGAATGCTCTAAGTCTTAAAAACTATCACTCTGTCCATCAACAACTCCCAGAGCTTGCTCAAACTCATGTCCATTGAGTCAGTGATGCCATCCAATCATCTCATCCTCTGTCATCCCCTTCTCCTCCTGGCTTCAATCTTTCCCAGCATCAGGGTCTTTTCTAATGAGTGAGCTCTTCACATCAGGTAGCCAAAGTATTGGAGTTTCAGCTTCAGCATCAGTCTTTCTAATGAATATGCAGGATTGATTTCCTTTAGGATTGACTGGTTTGATCTCCTTGCAGTCCAAGGGACTCTCAAGACTCTTGTCCAATACCACAGTTCAAAAGCATCAATTCTTTGCCACTCAGCTTTCTTTATAATCCAACTGTCACATCCATACATGACTACTGAGAAAACCATAGCTTTGACTAGAAGGGCCTTTGTTGGCAAAGTAATGTCTCTGCTTTTTAACATGCTGTCTAGTTTGGTAATAGCTTTTCTTCCAAGGAGCAAGCTTTTTCTTTTAATTTCATGGCTGCAGTCACCATCTGCAGTGATTCTGAAGCCCAGGAAAATAAAGTCTGTCACTGTTTCCATTGTTTCCCCATCTATCTGCCATGAAGTGATGGGACCCTCAGCCCTAGGAAACCACTAATCTAATTTCTGTTTCTATAGATTTGCCTACTCTGCACATTTCATATAAATGAAATCCTACAATATGTGATCATTTGCATCTTTCACTTCAACATGACTTTTCAAGATTTTTTCAGGTTGTAGCATGTATTAGAATTTCATTTCTCTTTTTTTTTGCTGAATAATATTGCATTGTATGGATATATCCTATTTTATTTATCATTCACCAGTTGATGGACACTTAGGTCATTTATCCCTTGGTTAGTATGAAAAATGTTATTATGAAGGTTTGTGTACATATTTTGGCACTGACATAGGTTTTCATTTCTTTTAGGTATAAATCTAGATAGAACGGAATTACTCGGTCACATGTACCTGTATGGTTAGCTTTTAAAGGAACGGAGACAATTTTCAAAATAGAAATGCCATTTGACATTTCTGCCAACAGTTTTTCATTCTTACCACATCCTCTCTAACACTTAAGCTGTCTTTTTTTTTCATTTATTTTTATTAGTTGAAGGCTAATTACTTTACAATATTGTAGTGATTTTTGCCATACACTGAATTGAATCAGTCATGGATTTACATGTGTTCCCCATCCTGAACCCCCCTCCCACCTCCCTCCCCATCCCATCCCTCTGGGTCTTCCCAGTGCACCAGCCCTGAGCACTTGTCTCATGCATCCAGCCTGGGCTAGTGATCTGTTTCACCCTTGATAATACACATGTTTCGATGCTGTTCTCTCGAAACATCCCACCCTCGCCTTCTCCCATAGAGTCAAAAAGTCTGTTCTATACATCTGCGTCTCTTTTTCTGTCTTGCATATAGGGTTATCATTACCATCTTTCTAAATTCCATATATATGTGTTAGTATGCTGTATTGGTGTTTATCTTTCTGGTTTACTTCACTCTGTATAATGGGCTCCAGTTTCATCCATCTCAATAGAACTGATTCAAATGAATTATTTTTAATGGCTGAGTAATATTCCATTGTGTATATGTACCACAGCTTTCTTATCCATTCGTCTGCTGATGGACATCTAGGTTGCTTCCATGTCCTGGCTGTTATAAACAGTGCTGCGATGAACATTGGGGTGCACGTGTCTCTTTCAGATCTGGTTTCCTCGGTATGTATGCCCAGAAGAGGGATTGCTGGGTCATATAGCAGTTCTATTTCCAGTTTTTTAAGGAATCTCCACACTGCTCTCCATAGTGGCTGTACTAGTTTGCATTCCCACCAACAGTGTAAGAGGGTTCCCTTTTCTCCACACCCTCTCCAGCATTTATTGCTTTAGACTTTTGAATAGCAGCCATCCTGACTGGCATGTAATGGTCATTGTGGTTTTGATTTGCATTTCTCTGATAATGAGTGATCTGTCTTTTTGATTATAGCCTTCATAATGGGTGTTAAGTAGCCTTTCATTTTTTAGTTTAATTTGCATTTCCCAAATAACTAATGATTTTGAGCATCTTTTCATGTACTAATCACTTGTAGGTCTTCTTCAAAGAAATCTCTCTTCAGATCCTTTGCCCATTTTTAATTGGACTATTTTTCTTTCTATAATTGAGTTGTAAGAACTCTGTAAATTCTAGTTACACATCCTTTGGGGATGAGATGACAGCATGGGATGCCTTACCATTTGCTTGTTCCTTAATTTAGCAATGTTGAATAGTTTTTCAAATGTGTTTTACAGTTCTTTTGTTAATTTTATTCCTATGTCATGGTTTTTGATCCTATTACAAATGAGACTTTCTTATTAATTTCATTTTTGGTTTGTTCATTGCTACTGTATAGAAATATAATTGATTTTTGCATCCTGATCTTATATCTGACGGGCTTCCCAGGTAGCTCAAGTGGTGAAGGACTTACTTGCCAATGCAAGAGATGTGGGTTCAATCTGTGGGTCAGGAAGATCCCTTGGAGGAGGAAATGACATCCCACTCCAGTATTCTTGCCTGGGAAATCCCATGGACAGAGTAGCCCAGTGGGCTCAGTCTATGGGGTCACAAAGAGTTGGACACAATTAAGCATGCACACACGCCCATGTTTGTATCTGACAGCCTCACTGAACTTCTTTATTAGTGTTTTTTTATATACAAGAAAATGTCATCTGCAAATACAAACATTTTTTCTTCTTCCTTTCCTATCTGGATGCCTCCTTTTCTTTCCTAATTTCCATGTGTAGAAACTTCAATACAGTGCAGAATAAAAGTGGTGAGAGTGGACATCCCTGTCGTATTCCTAATCTCTGGAGAAAGCTTTCAGAGTCTCAACACTAACAATAATGTTAGTTGTGGGTTTTATTGTTGATGCATTTATTAGGTTGAGGAAGTTCATTTCTGGTCCTTTGTTTTTTGAGCAGGTTTTTTTTTTTTTTAATCACTAAAAGGTGTGGGATTTTCTCTATTGCTTTTCTAATCTGTTTTAAAATCCTCTCAAATAAACACTATAATTCTAAGTGGTTTACTGTCAAGAATATTTATATTCACTGTCTTGTTTAAAAATTTTCAAACGTAGCCACTGCTTTTGTATTACATACTTTCTCTTTGGGTTTAATCTTGCTGATCCAAATACATAAGATATTTCAATGAAGTTTATGAACACAAGCCTGCTCATTCCTTGAGAATTTTTAAAGTCTTTTTTCACCTTTCATTCTTAAATAATTGTTTAATTTGATGTAGAGCTATAGATTAACATTTCATTGCCCTCATAATTTTAAAGATATCAATCCACGGTCTTCTTATCCCTCTTGTTGCTCATGAGAAGTAAGTTGCTATCATTCTATATCAGTAACTTTATTTTTATTTTTATTATTTTCAAGATCTTTCTTTTTGAAGTTGGCATATGACACCAAATTCAACTGTGCTATGGCTTTATGTAGATTTGTTTTGCTTGTCCTACTTGGTAAATAATTTGCTTCTGCAATCTGAAAAGTCAAGTCTTCCTTCAACTCTAAATAATTCTTTGTCTATATTTCTTGAATATTGTCCATCAATTCTATTAATTCTTTCTTCATTTATATTCAACTTTACACATCCATGGAGGGTTTTGTTTTTGCAAAGGCTGTATTTTTATTTCTAGTAGTTCATTTTGTTCTTTCTCAAAAAGCTTTATTAATATTTATAACCTATCATTACATTAGATTACTATTTCTTCTTCAACTATTTAATAATTTTATATTTAGCAGAAGAACTATAAACATACTTATTAATTATTATCACTGTTTCTTAGTTCAGTTCAGTTTAGTCACTCAGTCGTGTCCGACTCTTTGTGACCCCATGAACCACAGCACGCCAGGCCTCCCTGTCCATCACCAACTCCTGGAGTTTACGCAAACCCATGTCCATCGAGTCAGTGATGCCATCCAACCATCTCATCCTCTGTTGTCCCCTTCTCCTCCTGCCCTCAATCTTTCCCAGCGTCAAGGTCTTTTCAAACGAGTCAGCTCTTTGCATCAGGTGGCCAAAGTATTGGAGCTTCAGCTTCAGCATCAGTCCTTCCAATGAACATTCAGGACTGATCTCCTTTAGGCTGGACTGGTTGAATCTCCTTGCAGTCCAAGGGACTCTCAAGAGTCTTCTCCAACACCACAGTTCAAAAGCATCAATTCTTCATACCTTATAGTTATGCTTGTCTCTCCCTTAAAATACTTTGTACCCCAAAATGTACATATATATAAACATATTTTAAATATCATCTTCAGTGGGAGATTGCTTGTTGCCTCTGTTAACTCACAGCAAAGATTGTGTCTTTGTAAAAAATAACTTACATGATAATATATAATACAAATAGGTATATGTAATATAAATATATATGTATATATATGTAATATATACAAATAGGGTACGCATCAATAGATTATCCTCAGTGGGTAATTTATTTTTTCTTTTGTGTATCCCATGGATCCAGGGGCACAGAATTATCCTTAGAATAATTTTTTTTTCTTTCTTGTTTCCTTAAGCATCAGTCCCAAAAGATTCTTTCGGTCTCTGACAAATTTTTCTATTTAATTTCAAAACTTGTTATTTCTGCTTCATGTAGTTACTATAAGTTTTGACCACACACTAGCTTTTGATGGAGACTTGGGTCCTCGATTTTTCTCTCATGATATTACCTATACTTCTGTCTAGGACCTGGCAATTCAGCAACACATCTTTGCACTTGCCTGGGTCTCTCTATGGGGATTTCTCTTCTAATGCCCTATCCTAAAGAGAGTCAAGGCTGTACCTGATAGTCCTTTGGGCATCACTTCAGGTTCATTTTGGATTTGAGTTATATTAATTTCTCATATTTAGACTTAGGGGTTTCCTTTTCTATGTGTTTGGCTATGTGTTTTCTTAGTTAGTTTACATGATACTGTATCTAGTGCTGCTTCATGCTTACAGATGAAGAGTGATCACAAAAACAGACTCATGAAAAATAAATTCTGTTTGTGCTTAGTAGAAATATTGACTATTAAATGAGAAGAATGGCTTGGAAAACTATTTCGCTCTCTGATTTTATACTTTCAAGTACATTTTCTAGAGCTTATAACTTACTATGGTAGCAAAACATACAGAGATAATGTAGATTTTGTTCAGTCTTCTTGCTGTTGTTGTTCAGTTAACTAAGTTGTGTCTGACTCTTTGTGACCCCATGAACTGCAGCACGCCAGGCCTCCCTGTCCTTCACTATCTCCCTGAGTTTGCCCAGACTCATGTCCATTGAGTTAGTGATGCCATCCAACCATCTCATCCTCTGTCGCCCCCTCTCCTCTTTCCCTCAGTCTTTCCCAGCATCAGGGTCTTTTCCAAAGAGTTGACTCTTCCCATCAGGTGGCCAAAGTTTGGAGCTTCAGCGTCAGCACCAATCTTTCTAAAGAATATTCATGGTTGATTTCCTTTAGGACTGACTGGTTTGATCTTCTTGCTGTCCAAGTGACTAAGTCCACATTCATGCCTCATTTTTGAACCAATAACTGATAGTTCAAAATGATTTTTCACATGCACAGTGAAAAATCTGCAAGAGGTATCTAAATAAGGGGAAAAAAAAAACTTCACTTCAATATTGTGTCCAAAACTTTTGGTTTTGCTTTTTCACATGCACAAAAGAGGTGCAGACCACAAATAGTAATTTCTTTAACTGAAGGAAAAATGCTTTACAATGTTGTGTTAGTCTATGCTGTACAACAACGTAAATCGGCCATAATTATGCATATATTCCCTTCCTCTTGAGAGCCTCTCACTTCCCCCTCATCCCACTCCTTTAGGTCATCACAAGAGCACAGAACTTAGCTCCCTGTGTAATACAGCAGCTTCCCCCTAGCTATTTTACACACGGTAGTGACTTCACTTTCACTTTTCACTTTCATGCATTGGAGAAGGAAATGGCACCCCACTCCAGTGTTCTTGCTTGGAGAATCCCAGGGACAGAGGAGCCTGGTGGGCTGCCGTCTATGGGGTCACACAGAGTCAGACACGACTGAAGTGACTTAGCAGCAGCAGCAGTGTGTATATGGGCTTCCCTGGCGGTTCAGACAGTAAAGAATCTGTCTGCAATGTAGGAGACCCAATTTTAATCCCTGGCTGGGGAAGATTCCCCAGGAGAAAGGAATGACTACCCACTCCAATATTCTTACCTGGAGAATCCCCTGGACAAAGGGGCCTGGCGGGCTACAGTTCACGGAATCGCAAAAGACGTGGACTTGACTAAGTGACTAAAACTTACACTTAGTGTATATATGTCAGTGTTACTTTCTCAGTTCATCCAACTCTCTCCTCCCCCTGCTGTGTCCACAAGTCCGTTCAACCCACTCCAGTATTCCTGCCTGGAGAATCCCAAGGACAGAGGAGCCTGGTGGGCTACAGTCCTTAGCGTCACAAAGAGTGGAACACAACTGAAGCGACTTAGCACGTAGTCTCTCAAAACGAATTAACAATTTCACTACTTTCCTCTCCACTGTAGCCAGCCAGCAAGCCTGTCTTAAAATTTAAATCAGATCATGTCTTTCTCACTGGTTTCCTATCTCATCAAACATAGAACCTTGCCCTCCCTATGAACCTGAAAGGGCCTGAAAATCTAGCCCCTTAATACTTCTCCTCATCTCTTACTACTATTGTAGCTCACGTCACTGCAGCTTTATTAGCCTGCTTATGTTTCCTCAACATGCTATGCAAACCCTATCTCAGGGACTTCACTCCTTCAGTCCCATTACTTTGAATGGGCTGAATGGGCCATTCATTCTCTAACTTTCCTTAGTCCTCTAATCAGAAGTTCCTTTCCATGGCAGTCCAACATAAAGTAGAAATCAACACACACACACTCCATCCCCCAACTCCATTTTATTTTTTCCTTTCACAGCACTTGTTAGCATCTGACACAGTATCCATATACTTGGTTATTTGATTATTGTTTGCCTGCTTCCCATAGAATATACAATCCAGAATGACAGATTTGGGTTTTTGGATCCGTTTTCTTTCTCTTAGGCTTTAATCCCCAGGGCCCAAAAAATTGCTTAGCACATAAAAAGGTTTAATCTGAGAGTTAATAAAGGAATACTATAATATATACTTTTGAAAAACAAAAAGATGCATGTAAACAAAATTTGTTTATTAAGACTACTAGATATACATATATAATTATATTAAAATTTAATGTATGTTTCAATATATTATTTCATTTTATATTTAATATATTTATATATAAAATACACACACAAACACATATGTTCATTATGTGATCCAAAAGTATGGGTTTATGAATTTAACTGATTAGAAATCCTTAAGTTAAATAATAATGGAGGAAAAGTGCTCTTTTTTGCAATAATTTCTTCAAAGAACTTTTCATCTTCATCTCATACAGGTGAGAAACACAAACAACCTCAAAAACATCTTATTATCTAAGCCATTGCTAGCACCCTCTCAGAATACAGAAGAGAATGCTCTAGGAAAATGATCTCAGTGTAACCCCAGGAAGGAAAATCTACAGAAAGCAAGTGTTACTGCTGTGAATACTCAGAAACTCTTCCATGCCATCTGTGAGTCAGAATAAGGATTAAAATGAATACTAGGTGTGAAATATTCTTAAGTTTTTAGGTAAAGTGATGATGGTTGAGGAAAATAGGCATTCCCACGCCTTAATACATCTCTCAGCTATGAGTTATTATTAAGTATTAGGGAAAATGCTATTGAAATATTAGCTTCCTGTCAAAGCATTAAAACTTAAATAACAATAAATAGCAGCAGATGGAAGGAGAAAATAAGTGTAGAAATAAAGTAATTTTTAAATCCCTGATTAGCTAAGAGCTCATAATTTTATTTAGCATTAATTAGAAAATAGTACTTTTAAATAAATGGTAGGTTTTTTTTCAGATTTTTTTTATATGAACCATTTTTTAAAGTCCTTATTGAATTTCTTACAGTATTGCTTCCGCTCTGTGTTTTGGTTTTTTGGCCACAAGGCATGTGGAATTTTAGTTCCCCAACCAGAGATCAAAACCTCATACCTTGTGTTGGAAGATGAAGTCTTAACCACCAGACCACCAGGGAAGTCTCAAAGGTTGGTTTTTGAATGAGAAAAAATTTTTAAACGATGAAAGAAGGGGCATCTTTTGACAATCAACATCCCCAACTCAGGTGGATTATCAGTGGCATGTGATGGAAAAACATGGAACTTGGAGAGGTAGGTCCATCCCTTGCTAGAGCAGAGACTTTAGTTACGAATGTATCATATAATGTATCAGGTCAACATATCAAGCTGGAACTTGATAAGAAAAATCAGTGGATAACTGCACCTTTCCTTTTTTATTCAGTTAGTTGCATATAAATACATCAGCAATCTTTGCCACTCTTCCCTCACTTAATCAATTTGGTTGTTGACATGAGCCAGAGAACAACCAATCTATTATTTAATTTGTCTTCAAAACACAGAGTCTAAGCCAGAGTGAAACAATGAACAAGAAATCAGATTGCCTCCAGAGGCCATTTTTTAAGGAAAAATAAATAAATTCTTGCAGCTCCCTCTTTGCCCTTATCTACTTTACTTCCTACACATTTAGGATATATAAGCTATACTTATCTATAGCTTATCTATAGACAAATCCAGGGAGCAATCTCTTCTGTCTCCGAGGGAATAACAGTCGGAATGAGGAATTCTTGGTTTTCATTTCAAAATACATTTCCCTAGATCACTCCTGAGATATTTCTCCCTTTGTTTATACAGATTTATACTTCGTGTGCCTAATTTTCATGGCTCTTTATGTCATGGGGCAAACACCAGTATTTTTGCCAAGATAATTCAACTGGTACATGGCAGCTGAAATTAGCACTTCTCCCTTGACTTTCTATTGTCATTGTGCTTTCCAAAAATGAATCCCTGTCGACACAGAAGAGTTTAATTTGATTTTGGCACCTGGCTAACACTTGTGGGACCCTCGTTGTTCTTCTGATAGAGCTTGAATTGCTGTGACTTGGTCAATGTCTCCACTGATAGGAAGAGAGAAGAATACAAATAACTAACACTTACTTAAATTGCTTCTTGTCAAAATGTTCTTGTCAGAATGTCCTCACTGCTTTATTTCACTTAAATCTGAATCGACCACTTAAAGCGCTGAAGTATTCTACTGTGGGAAAAGCCAAGAAATAACTAAAAATGCCAGTACTGTGTAATTCAACAACAAACATATTAAAAATGAGGTAAATATACATATATTATATATATATGCATTATTGGTAGGGTAAACTTTTTACATCAACAAGAGTATAGATTTTTTTCCACTGCAAATTAATAGATTATAAAATGAGTAGGCTTTTCATGAAAGCAATTAAGAAAAATGGAGGCAGAAACAACTTCAATCTTTTAAGAATATTTTGTCTTTAAAATAACTTTCTGTAAAATCACCTAAACTGAAATATAAGTTAACTCTGATTCCATGAGTTCAGTGGAGTCAAATTAAACTTGAAAACATCTTTCATTTCTATAGCTACTTTATTATATTTACACAAGACTACAAAAAATTAATTGGGTGATTTAAGTGAGTCAACTGTCACATATATTATGAGGTCTGCATGTGTGTGTTATGAAGCAATACTGACTGACTATGAGTTCAGTCTTTTGCCAATTTATTTAGCCAAGATTGCTAGAAGTTACTTAATGAGCATGAACACACAAACTCTCAGTAAACCTACAGGAAGAAAAGTGGTCCATGACCTAAAAGGACCCCTCTGTTAGGCCGGGGAGATGATGAAGGATGTTATGTCACTGGTCCCTGTGTGTGATGCTTGTTTATGTTGCCAAGGCACGTGTGGCAAATTTGCAGAGTTGGGGCGGGGGTAGGGTAGATGGCTAGGAGAAAACCAGTGTTTAAAAAGTTTCTTTTTTATTTAAAGAAATACCATGTATTTCTTAAAAGCCTAGGAGAAGTACTTTTCCCCAATTAAAATTTAAGAATGTATGAATATTTGTAGGATCTAGTTTCTGACCTCCCAGTACCTTTACCTATTCTTTGGCTATCTGTATTGATTCTTTCAGTTTATAGGCTATTACAGTCAGGGTGAAAAAGCTTAAAAATTATCTGTTGATTACATATAATGGTTAAGAGGAGCTGTTCAAAAAGCTGGCTTGCATCCTGGTTCCACCATTAACAAGCTCTGTGGCTTTAGGACATAACCTTTAAACTCTTTAAGGCCCAGTGTCTTTATCTGTTAAATGAGGAAAATAAATAATGCCTACTGAAGAAGGAGTTGTAAGATTAAGTAAACTAAAAATAGAAATTAATATACTGTCATTCCCTCAGAAGTATTAACTTTTTACACTTCTCAGGATTTTCAGTTTTAAGTAAGTAGAAACTGACTTTGGCTAAATTAAATAGAAAAGAAAATTATTCAACAAGATACCAATAACTTAGAAAACCAACTGAAAGAGTAGAGAGCAAGGCTCTGGCAGAAAACCAAGGGAAGCAGTTTATACATCATCATAGTTTGTTTAGGACACAGAAACTGATTCTATTGCTACTAGATCCTTAATGCCACACCACTAGCCTCTCAACAACTCATGTTGGCTAGGAAAAGCCTCTAACTGATCCTACTCCTGCATTATTCAAAGCCACAGGCAAGGGAATCTAATTAGTTAAGCCAGAGACATGTACCCATATCTACAGAATAAAGAGTTAATACAGACTCCTTGTATTTCTAGAGTGGAAGGTGGGTCTGTCTCCCATCTTATAACTCCTCCAAATAGGAATAGAATGGAATACGGGGCACACCAATGGCGTGTAAAACAAGACTCAAAACATTTCAAGGCATTAATATCAGATGGAATGCATTCTGTGATCACAATTCCAATTCTATTAAATTAGAACTCAGGAAAAAAAAGATATTTTTAAAATCCCAGGTATCTGTAATTTTTGATGTGCATTTAAAAATAATTCTTTCAAAACAGAATTCATAAAGAAATTATGAAATATTTAGAAATGAGCAAGAAGGTAAATATCAAAACATGAGATGCAATAAAATGGGCACTTTGAGGGAACTTTATAGCCTTTAAAATGCTTATTTTAGAAATAAAGTCAAAAAGTAGTGGCTTAACTATCCAACAAGAAAAAGAACTAGGATAAACTAAAATATGGTTACTTGAAATAATAAAGTAGACTTCTGATACTAAGGAAAGAAAACTCACACAATTTTTAGGCATGAAAACATGGATATGTCACAAAATAATAGGGATTTTAAAAACAAGAAAACAAAATCAATACTGTAAAGCTGATAAATTTAAAATTTTAGATAAAAGAAATTCATTCCTAAAAATTAATACCTTACCAAATGGATTCAAGAAATGAATCTAGAGTCGATAAAGTTCAGTGCATATTAAAGTAACTGAATCAGGCTGAAATCCCTCCTACAAAGAAAAATACCAAATTCAGATGATTTAACTGACTTCTAAGAAGCAGGTCCCTGTACTGAGTCCAGAATCTCCTTGGTACCCAAAGCACAGCAAACATAATAGACAAGACAATTATGATTTTTTCTCACTCACAAAGAGATTTAAACTTCTGGGGAAAAAAAAAAAAACTACCAAACTGAATTCAGCAGAATACATAGACAATCACCTGTAACCAAGCTGAGTTTTATTGCAAACTTGCAAAATAGTTTGTATCAGAAATCAATACATGCCATTCATCAAATAAAAAATTGAAATATGATATATTATATCTTCAATGAAGATATATCTTCTACATAGAAGATATGTCATATCATATATTCTATGAGCTTGCCTGGTGCCTTAGATGGTAAAACATTTGCTTGCAATGCAGGAGATCCAGGTTCGATCCTGGGTCAGGAAGATCCCCCTGGAGAAATGAATGGCTACCCATTCCAGTATTCTTGCCTCGAAAATCCCATGGATAGGGGAATCTGGCAGGCTACAGTCAACCAGGTTGCAAAGAGTCAGGTATGACTGAGCAATTAACACATTATTTCATGAAGAAAACTTATAAAAAGTTATTTATAAAAACCCATATTCATTATAATGCCTCTTACCAAACAAGAATGGAAAATGACTCCTTCATCTTAGAAAATGTGTCTCCCCAAAACAAGAGATCATTCAGTGTGAGAAAGCATTGGGAAAATTTCCTTTTTCCCGTATCACAACTTTTATTCAACATTTTCCTGGAAGTCCTACCAGCACATGATAAAAAAACAAAATTAAAAGAAATGCATAATGATTAACAAGAAAAAAAAAATCATGATTTTTAAATGATATAACTGTAATCTTTCAATATCTCAAAGAACCACAAACAAATTATTAGAAATCTTGAGAACTTAGGAAGAGAGCTAAGAAGGAAATCAATAAGCAAAAAAATCAATTTTATTTGTACATATTCTCAAGAGTTAGGAAGTATAATTTGAAAAGGTGACAGTTTTCATAATAGCAGTGAAAACCATATGACACCTGAGAATAACCTAATAAAAGATATGTAAGACCTGTATGGAGAAAATGATAGAAATCTATTAAAAACATATTTTAAAGATGTTGGAGAAACACCAGTTTGGGGATAAAAAGATTTAAAACTATAAAAGTATTCATTCTTGCCAAATATATACTGGAGTCAAGTGAAATTTGACAAGCTAATTCTAAGGTTTATGTGGTAGAATAACCAAGATGTTCTGAAATAAAAGACGAAAGTAAGCAAATTTCTGCATTAGATATTTAGAAATAGTTCTGTAAAATTGTGAAGTAGGACACATGGGCAGAGAGGGATAAATCTGCCAATAAAAAACAGAAAGATGGAACCTCAATATTTAGGCAACATTGATATATGAGAGATACATATATAGCAGGTCAACAGAGAAAGGTGGGGCTTTCCAATAAATGGAACTACGACAAATCATCATCCATAAAGAAAAAAAATGAAAAACAACTCTAGGTAGGTGAAAAGTTTAATGTAAAAAGCAAAGCATTTGGTTGAAAATATAGGATAATATTTTTATGATTTAGTTAAGGAAGCCTGTTAACCTACAATACAAATTCACTAATCTTAAAAGTAATATAATAAAATTACCTACATTAAAACAATGAACACATGTTTATCAAAAGATATCACAGAATAACAAAAAAAAAAGTCACAAACTGAAAGAAAATATTTGCAACACATACTCTTTTCTCAACAAAGAATTGGAATCCAAAATCCATAAAGAACTCCTACAAATTAGTAATAAAAATAAAGAACTAGAAAGTCAAAAGAAAAACTGATATGAACATACGTTTCACAGATGAGAAATGGCTAAATATATGTAAAGATGCTTAACCTCATTAAGGATCAGGGAAATAACTACTGACACCAGAATCAGAAATCTTTGGTGACTCAGACAGTAAAAAATCTGCTTGCAATGTGGGAGACCTAGGTTCGATCCCTGAGTTGGGAAGATCCCCTGGAGGAGGACTTGGCAACCCACTCCACTGTTCTTGCCTGGAGAATCCCCATGAACAGAGGAGCCTAGTGGGCTACAGTCAATGCGGTCACAAAGAGTCGGACACAACTGAGCAATTAAGCGCACGCACACACACACATATCCAATAAATGTGTACAGATTAGTAAGTGTGATCATACCAAGCGTTGGAGAGTATTCATATAAACTGCTCTGGGTATTGTAAGTCAGTAACTCGTTTAGCATCATCTTCCAAAGTTGAGCACTGCATACTCCACAACACAAGGACTCTACTCTTAGACTTATATCCTAGAGTCTCCTGCTCTTTTTCAGGTGACTAAAAACATGTTTATAGAAGCACTCTTTGTAATATCAGAAAACGGAAAA
Source organism: Odocoileus virginianus (assembly GCF_023699985.2). Lineage (NCBI taxonomy): Eukaryota > Metazoa > Chordata > Mammalia > Artiodactyla > Cervidae > Odocoileus > Odocoileus virginianus. Next base: position 55,913,111 of record NC_069684.1, on the reverse strand, counting down.
CCATCTAGTGTTCAGAAGAAAAATAGATATAAAATTATGATGTAGTCACATATTTGAACATCACATAACAATGAACATGGAAAAAGTATGTGTGCTCAGTCTCTCAATCATTTTCGACTCTTTGAGATCCCGTAGACTATAGCCCTCCAGGCTCCTCTGTCCATGAGATTTCCCAGGCAAGAATACTAAAGTGGGTTGCCATTTCCTTCTTCAGGAGATCTTCCCGAGAGGGATCAAACCCACGTCTCCTGCATCTCAGGTGGATTCTCTACCACTGATCAACCTGGGAAGCCTAGGAAAGAAGTATTACTACATGTAATAAACATAGATGAATTAAAGTAGAATAATATTGGAGACAAAAACAAGGCCCAGAACACCGCATACAAGATAGTATCACTTGTAAACTGTAAAACAGGCTAAAGTATCAGTCAGTTCAATTCAGTCGCTCAGTTTTGTGTGGTTCTTTGTAACCCCATGGACTGCAGCACGCCAGGCCTCCCTGTCTATCACCAACTCCCAGAGTTTACTCAAACTCATCTCCATTGAGTCAGTGATGCCATCCAACCATCTCATCCTCTGTCATCCCCTTCTCCCACCTTCAATCTATCCCAACATCAGGGTCTTTTCCAATGAGTCCGCTCTTCACATCAGGTGGCCAAAGTATTGAAGTTTCAGCTTCAGCATCAGTCCTTCCAATGAATATTCAGGACTCATTTCCTTTAGCATGGACTGGTTGGGTCTCCTTGCAGTCCAAGGGACTCTCAAGAGTCTTCTCCAACACCACAGTTCAAAAGCATCACTTCCTCAGTGCTCAGCTTTCTTTATAGTCCAACTCTCACATCCATTGGCTTCCTGGTGGCTCAGACAGTAAAGCATCTGCTTGCAATGCAGGAGACCAGGGTTCAATCCCTGGGTCAGGAAGATCCCCTGGAGAAGGAATGGCACCATTCTAGTATTCTTGCCTGAAAAATCCCATGGACAGAGGAGCCTGGTAGGTTATGGTCCATGGGGTCTCAGAGTCAGACACGACTGAGCGACTTCACTTTCCTTTCCTTTCCTCACATGACTCCTGGAAAAACCATAGCCTTAACTAGACAGACCTGTGCTGGCAAAGTCATGTCTCTGCTTTTTAATATGCTGTCTAGGTTGGTCATAACTTTTCCTCTAAGGAGTAAGCGTCTTTTAATCTCATGGCTGCAATCACCATGTGCAGTGATTTTGGAGTCCCAAAAAATAAAGTCTGCCACTGTTTCCACTGTTTATATATACATGAGTGAAAGAGAAAGTCACTCAGTCGTGTCCAACTCTTTGTGACTCCATGGACTATACAGTCCATGGAATTCTCCAGGCCAGAATACTGGAGTGGGTATTTCCTTTCTCCAGGGGATCTTCCCAACTCAGGAATTCAACCAGGGTCTCCTACATTGCAGACAGATTCTTCACCAGCTGAGCTACCAGGGATGGCCATATATGTGTGTGTGTCTCTGTATTTTAAAAATATAGTTTAGGCATACATGCTAACACAATAAAACTTTTTAAAAGAAAGAATAAACACAAAATTCACAGAGAATGTGGGGAAAGAACAGAAGCTATGAAAGAGACTCAGATATATTCAAGGTATTATTTCAAAGCTCTTGTCATGATTTCTCCAAGTGAAACTGCCTTATCCATTAAACCTGTTTTATAATCAAGCAGATGGAGCAATTCCTCACATTTATATTAACTGCTTTGCCCTTAAAAACAGTACCTTCTTAGTACTGGACATTGAAGACCATTAAGTGCTGGGAACAGAGAGAAATAAGATCCAGTCCGTATCCCCAGATAGTTCATTCAGGTCCATTCATTCATTCACTCATTCTTCTACCCATCAAATTTTTTTCAAGTGCCTATTATATGCAGGATCAGAAGAGGCACAGGGCTAGATAGTATACAGTCTCTGCCTTCCTGAGTTACATTTGGTTTTCTACTAGGAAAAGCAGGTGGCGCAGTGGTGGAAGAATCTGCTTGCAGTGCAGGAGACTCAGGAGAACTGGGTTCAGTCCCTGGGTCAAGAAGATCCCCTGAAGGAGGAAATGGCAACCCACTCCGGTATTCTTGCCTGGAAAATTCCATGAACAGAGGACCCCATGCATCCTGGGGGGTCTCAAAGAGTCTGAGCGACTTAACACAAAGGAGAAGCAAACTCTGAACTATTCATCCAACAATTACTAAATTATATTTCTTATAAATTGTCATATCGGATAAGTTCAATCGCTGAGGAGACAAAAACACAGTCACAATTTAAAGTGTTAAACACTGAGGGTATTAAACATAGGGCATTGAGGCAGCAGCAGAGAAGAGTCACCAGATCCAACCTTTGTAAGACTGGGGAGATGGAGTGATTGGCAGGAGGGCAGGCTGGAGTCAGGGAAGAAATTTCACAGAAGCAATCCATTTTAAACAAGTTACTGCAATGAAGAAGGAAGGGGATCGTGGCTTCCATTTTTCTCTCCCCATATAGGCTGCAGGGAGAATTATTTTAAAAATAATTATTTTCTACCCCAAATTATTTTGTTTTCCTGCATATAGGATTGTCCCAATTTTTATGATCCATCCTTCTCCATATGAATTTGGAAGGGTGTGCAGCTAAAATGTGCACTGTGTACCACCCTTGCACCATCTGCTTCTAATTAGGTAATTCTGGCTGATCCTGGGTGAATGACTTAGCATGACTCTGCAGCCTAATATTTTTTAAAGGAGCCTGATTATTTTATGACACAAACAAGTTATACTAAACAAAGCTAACCCATACTCTGTTGAAGAAAACATATACTTCCTAGCCATGAACAGTGAGGTTAAATGACTTCTATGTGAAGTGCATGTACCGACAGTTGGATTCTAAATTTTTTAATTTATCTTTAAACTAAGAGCATGTACTTTGATAAGTCCAGTCTGAGCTTGCATTTTCGGAGGGTTCTTCCTGTAGGATGACTTCTTTCAGCAGCCTCCCCTGTTCATTTTTGAGTTAAATCCAAGTTGCAAATAAATGGATCTGTCATCATTTCTCAGAATGTGTTGTTTTCAACATGACCTGCTGATTTTCCCAAGTGCTCACTGTTACTGCGGAGTCATGGTAGCATGGCCCATCAACCCCTTCTGCTTGCTTTTTGGCCACTGAACCTCTTGCCTTTCCTTTGACCTCCACCCAAGTATATAGCCTTGCATCACTCGCTTTTCCAGATGTCTCTGCTTTTTATTTGATTCAAGTCCAAAGTATTTTAACTTGAATTTCTTGACTTATCCTAAGACTAACAATGCTGCTGGACAAAAGCCCAATCTTGCACAGTGAAATCTAGGTAGCAGCACTCCCTCATGTGCACAGCGGCTTCCCCGTCGTATTTCTGAAAACAGCCCCTCCGATGTTCTTTCACTCCCCATGGTGTTGTTAACAAAGTCAAATGAGATCCAGTATGTGAAACTGCTTTGTACATTGTAAAGGCATTTGGATGGATAACTTTCTTATAGCTTTAATCTTTAGTTGATTTAGCTTGGTTAATCTGGTAAACAATAAATTCAATGAATGGCTTATCTTGCTAGATCTGTGATATGGATTGATATAAATTGTGACATTTGCTTTATATACTTGTCTCCAGGAGCCTACTGTGAACCTTGATTCTCAACTGAGCTGCACATTAGAACCCACAGGGAGATTTAAAAAATCCTGATGGCCAGGCCACACATCTCAGAGTAACACATCAGACATTCTGGAAGTAGGATTCAGGCATCAGGTATGTTTTCTTTTTAAGCATCCCAAGTGATTCCAGTGTGTGGTCAAGCATGAGTCATTAGTCTCTGCTCCTGAACATTATACGCAGACCTCGTCACAGCCCTTAGCACACTGCATCAAATCTGTGTGTCCTTGTGTCTACCTGCCCTCCTCGACAATAGCTTCCTCCTTTACTTTATTTACTTCACCTCTTTTCATATCTAGAACTTAGAACCATGACTTTTACACACCAAGTGCTCAATAAATGTTAAATTAAATGGAAGAGAATTATAAATTGGTCTAGATCCCTTTGGATGATTTTTGACCAGGAAAAGGCTCACAGAGAGGTTAGGGAAAGATGACTGAGTAAAAGCTGAACTTTTGTTTGTTTTAAACATTTTTTTAAGCTATTGGCTGTGACTTTTAAAAGATAGTTGGAAAAGCTATTACAATTTCATCTCTGAGAGAAGAACAACATCTTTTTGATATGCAGCATTTAACTTTAAGAGTGAAAGTTACTGAACTGAAAACCAGGTGGTGAATTTATTAATAAATTTTAACCATTTTAATTAATGAAGATTTATTAGAGTTCTCTAACAGGAATTTTCTCTCAATGTTCTAAAACATTGGTCCCAATACCTTAGTATACTTAAGAAGGAACTTGCAACTTTGTTAAGAGTTCAAAGTCCTTGGCATTAATCTCAGAATATCAGATTTAGGAGGTCTAGGATGGAACAAAATATTTGTTTGGGTTGTTTTGGTTTTCTATGAAGCCTGAAGAATATTTTATTCTCTACACAAATTTATACTATCTCAGGCTTTAATCAATACGTTAAAGAGGCAGTATCAATCAGAAATTACCATCTCAAAAAATAATACACTGCTATCAAAATTCTAATGCTAGAATATCCCTACAGTAAAAGATTTCCAAGATCAGTATTCTAAACCACATTAGGGGCCTTATTTTGTATGAAATTAATTAAAAGCATCATCATTCATCCTCAGATAATACTGTTGGTCATATAAGATTAAATTAATACAGTCAAAACTAGCTAGCTCAGTCTCCTTTAAAAATGTGTCCCTTCATGCCTATGCTCTTGTTATTATATAATTTGGTTTGCTCCCAGTTGAAACTGGCTGCCAGTGTTGTCAATCCTACAAGAGCAATTATCAGATACACTAATATTCTTAGTTGTGATAACAGAATCCACTCTACTTACTTGAAGCAGAAAGGGTTTTATTACGAGCTTTGGGTGGCTCACAGAATCATCGGGAGGCCAAGGAAACAGACTTTAGGCGAAGTTCCAGGAATGACTCCCAGAATCACACTCCCAACCGGCCCACCCAGGAAGCTGATGAGTCTGCCAAACTAAGGGAGCTGGAGACACAGGAGGCTGCTAGTAACCGCTCTGCCACAGCCCACTCTGAGAAATGCAGGCATCACACTCACTGGCTCTCAGGTCCAAACCAAAATCTTCCCTAGGTGCCTTTGATCTCTAGAAACCAAGTTCCATGTTTGTTCCCAGCAGGAAGGGATTCTCCCTCGGAAAGTGGGATTTATACACACATGTAGACATGGTGTTCCAAAGCTTTGGGGTAGCTGATGCCCCTGTACCAGACAGGCCATTACCATGATTAACTTTTTGCATCCCCAAACACTCTGAAGTGCTTTTTTGCTTTTTGTTGCATATCTTGATAAAAATCCCGAGGTGCTCCTCTAAGCATCCTGGCTGCTTCAAATCAGTGACTGGAACATTTTTAGTTTCACTTGGACTATTTGTTTCATCCGTAGGGATGGGTTTCTTTTTTAAAATTTTTTATTGGAGGTTAATTGCTTTACAATATTGAGCTGGTTTCTGCCAGACATAAACAAGAATCAGTCACAGGTATACACATGTCCCCTCCCTGTGGAACCTCCCTCCCATCTTCCACCCCATCCCACCCCTCTAGGTTGTCACAGAGCCACTGGGTTGAGCTCCCTGTGGTGGGACAAATTGAGAGAGTAGCATTTTCTGGTTTTATATGGGCAATGAAATGAATTTTGATAGAAATGGTTGAGTCAGAGCTTCCATGTAGATACAGTTTAGGCTGACACTTCACCTTTGAAAGTATACAGATTTTTTTTTTCTTATTTTGAGAGTACACTAAATTTTTTAATTCTTGGGAGGAAGGAGAAGAGGCTAGAAATAGAATAGCCAATGTTAAAATTAAGAATGTGTATCTATGGCAAAAAGGGGAAAAAAGATGTCAAAAGTGACAAGATCACCAATATTATCCTATATTAACCAGCATACAAGTATGATCCATAAGTAAAAATATAGAAGGAAAGGGGAGGAAGGGGGGAAAGAAGAGAGAGAAGGAGGGATGGAGGGAGAAAGAAAGAAAACAAAGAAAAGGCTATTTACATTAGTTTAGATAAAGCCACCTGACATGTGGGATGGATGCCAATTAAAGAAGTAGACAAAATCCAGTTGAATCTGAAAATTCTATAAAGCAGCATGAGTTTCCTTTAAACAAAAAGGGAGGTGGCTTGAAATTAATACTGGGCTTAGCTCACTGCGGCTCTCTCGTGTGAATTATCTAGTACAAATACAATGCATGTGAAGAGCTTCTAGGAGTCCATTATCACTTGCTATTGGAATCTCTGCATGTGTACTTAATGAAAACTTTCCAAATCATCTCATGAAACCCAGTTTTCTTACACTTCACTCCTAGTGAAAAATTTTTTTTTCCCTTATTGTACCACTTGGTTAAGACTTTGAAGTAGTCAAAAATCTTTATTCTCAGTAATCTTAGTCTCCCCATCTGGGAGCATAACTAGCCTCTTTGCTGTTACCCAGGGAACAAGGATCTTTATACAGTTACCTACCTTATTCCTCATTCCAAATACATTATCTGATTTAATTCAAGCTATGAAAAAAAAAAAAGGACTGATAGCTTAAGGTTCAATATTGTATCAGGAAATATCTAAGCCAAGTGTTGCATTCAAAAGCAACAACAAAAAGGACACTAATGGTAGTCTAGTGTATCACACAATAAACAGAAGGTTTAATGAGTGTTAAGAGAAAGATAGATACACATATAAGAAATACATCTCTTCATTTACACCTGAAACTGAAGGTATCTATAAAGGAATACATATGAATATGATTGCCTTTCCAAAAAGTCCTAAGCCACATTTTTAAAGAACAAATAATTCATAAGAAACCCCCTATTTCTACCCCGCACCACCACTAACTCAATCCCAACCATTACTGCATAACTTATAGTAAGACAGAAAAGCCTCCAGCTGGGACTCCAAGTTTCCAGGCCTTCCATATCACCACCAGAGTCATCTTCCAAAAATAAATATTATGTTTGGTCACCTCTCAAAATTCTTTAAAGATTCCCAGTTACCCAAAGGATAAAGCCCAGATTTCTTATGATGAAATAGCAGACTCTAATTAATATAGCAGCAGTCTATTCAGGCCCTATTCAGCCATAGGTCCTAAGATACAGCAAAGATAGAGCCCTGCTTGGGTTTAGAACTGATCCTGCATGAGCCAGTTATCCTTTTGGGAGGATTGGACTGTTCGGATCTGGAACTTGTCCTGCTGCCCTAAGACTGGGGTTCTGCTGTGTTCTCTCCAATAGGTCAGATTCTCTAGTGTGTTGGTTCTAACTCAGATAGCACCAACTGAGCCTTGTGGAGACAGCAGTAAGGGTAATTTCCTAAACCCTAGCTGCTCCTGCTGCAGGATTACACCAACTTTATTAGTTTGTAAATAAGAGAGCCTAATATGCTTTTGGCATACTCCACATCAGTGATAGTCCGACAGCCTAGCTGCTGATTCTCTAATGCACTACCATGCTCTTTTGTACATAAGCCCTGGCCCATGTTATACACCCTTCTTCGGCTTTCCTTACCTTTGTCCAATCATCCAACCTCTGCCAACCTTTCAAATGCCACCCCTATGAAGTCTTCATTAAAACCCTACAACATGCTCCCACTTGGCAGATGCTTTGATTATAGAACTTCCCAGGTTGTGCTGTAATTTTTTGATCTCACATATGTTTACCCCAAGAAGACTGAGATCTCCTCAAGGACTAGCTTAGCCCTTAATAGCTCCTTCCTCACTCACAGCTGAGACCATATGTGCCCTATAAAAATGTCCCTGGGGCGCCTCCAACATTCAATGGACGATGTCCAGGATCTACTCCCACTCTTTGGTCCAAATCCCTCATCCTAGTCTAGTACTCACTTGCCTCATATCTAAGTGCCTTATTCTTGGTTAAACTGGTGGGTTCTGCCCCTCTGATTTGCCTCCTAAGGTTGAGCCCTTAAACTATCTTCCTGGCTTTTAGTTTTGGTTCCATCCTTGAAGCTACTTGAGTAACTTGCTCTTGTACCCCTACTGGCCACAAACACACAAACCAGTGTCCAGTGCAGCCTCTAGGGACTCTAACTTAGGTTCTGCCTGTGCAAGTAGAGAGTTTGAGGTTTATGAAGTTCCTAATGAAAGAGAACAAAAGCTGCTTCTTCACAAGGAGCAATTACTGATTTATGCCTTGAAAAGAGGGTTGGAGAGATACCTGCACCACAGTCCATGAGTTTAAGTCAAGCCAAGGGCTCTAGAGGTTCCACAGATGAAACCCAAAGTGACATGAGGCAAAAAACAAAGACCATTTTGGCTATTGATTTATTCAGTGAAAACGATGACTACAATAAGAACCAGTCATGGAAATACTTTATCACTGCATCCTTCACACCTCTCACCCCATCACAGTGACTTTTCTAAGTTCCTCAAGCATATCATGGTTTTCTCATGCTGTTGAGCCACCTATACACACTACCTCAGAGGGTCTTGCTTCTACATCTTTTTTTTTTTCCTCTCTGATCATCATTTTCAACTTTCAGATTTTAAATAAACATCATCTCCTCTTGGAATCCTTTTTTGGCTTCACCATTGCACACAGTACTCCTCTCATTAAAAGACATTTCTTTGTTTGCAACTCCCACTAGACTTTAAAACTCGGGACAGAGATTGCGAGTCTAGATATCACAGGATCTAATACAAGTTGTACATTTAACTTACGTTCAATAAGTATTCACTGAGTGAATTAATAGATGATTGCCCTTACTATCTATACATGATATGGCTGGTCACAGGAGGCAAGAAGGCATGTGAACAGCTGGAGCCGAAAGAGACTAGAGGAACAATGCGAAGGTGGGGGAGAACAAAGGCCATTGATCTGGTGACATCACTAAGCAGAGACTGATGTGTGATGGAACATCAGGACCAGAAGAAACTGTTGATATCAAAAGATATAGCTGAGAGAACAGAAGACATTGGTCGATGGGAACACAGTAATAAGAAACCCTGGATCAGGAAATGTTCACAAGTGTTAACTTTAGAGGTATCTTTGGGAAAGCAACAAGTTCATGTTAACAAGAACAGAGTCAGGACACTTTAATGATCCTATTGGGAGCCCACAGATGTAATACAGAAAGACTGGGAAATTGCACACATCAGCAGAGTTTGTGTACAGGCATGGGAAGGAGAAAGGCAAATATCCAGTTTTAATAACCGTGTCATAAGACAGTAATTTTGTGTCAAGAGAAGTTAAGAGGTCCAGTCATTAGTGCTATACAGAGGCAATACCACAGAAACTCATCTTCCTGCTTTTCTTCTTTCCCTTAGTATATGCTGGACACAGAAGTCTGAGTTATCCCTTTAATATGTATATCAGACAGATCCCATTACTTTCCTGCCTAGATGCCTATATTGGCTTCCCATCATACCTACAACAAAGTCCAAAAACTTATTATGGCCTACAAGACAATACATGACCTAGCTCCTGCCAGATTCTCTGACTTCATTTTGTAATATATTTCTTCTTACAATCTCAGGTCCAATCATCCTTATGCTCCTCCCTTCCTCAAATACATCAAGTTTGGTCCTGCCTCAGGGTCTTTACACATGCTGTCTTTTCTAAAATTCTTTTCCCTACAAATATTTGCACGACTTGCTTACTTACTTTCTTCAAGACTTTAGAGAAAAGTCCTCTCCTCAGAGATAGTCTTGCTAAACTAAATATCATGCCACTGCCTACCCTTTATCCCCTATAGTGCTATTATTTTTATAGTCCTTAACATTGTTTAACATCACACTGTGTATTTATTTTGTAACCATTCTCCCAGTAGAATGTAAGCTAATGAGAGCACAGACCTTGCCTGTTTAGCTAATTAGTCTAGCTTCAGCGCCTAATACATTGCAAGTACCCAGTCAATATTTATTAAGCAATGACATAAGTTTTCCTACATCTTCCATGGCCAGTTTGGTTGTTTTCCTTTTCTTCCAACACGGCAGTTGGTATGGGGTAATCAAAATTTATCAAAAACTCATTTCTCACTTTAAAGAGATTTCACAGGATAATGGCAGCATCCTAAATCCAAATCTTCGCACAAACTCTCCTCAAAATCCATAAGATCAAAATAAGGAGCACAAATAAAACCATACATGAATCGTGCTTTCAGCCATATCAGGAAATGATAAAGACCATGAATTTTAAATCCTTGTAAATGGGAGAAATAAAACTGAATTTTCAACAAAACTCCCCCTGGAATGCCCACCATGGCTGCCAGCCTGTGGATGCAAATATTGGCAGCAGGGAGTTTTAAGAGGCTGTAGAAAAGACGAGAGGAAGCAGTTGCTAACAAAGGTAAAGCATAGAAAAAAAATAATTTCTATAAAAAGAAAGACGATCACTATGCCTTAAACTACAGATCTGGTTTGACAGTTTATAGCAAGAGCTATAGGAAGCCTTCTTGAAAGTGAGCAAGGCCCAGAGAGGGCAGTACCGGAGGTGGAGGGCTTGTAGAGGATAAAGAGGTAAAAACAGAAGGATACCTTCATACAAGTAGCTGTAAGAGGAAAAGCGGGAAATAAGAGGAGTATTACAGGGCTTCCCTGGTGGCTCAAATGGTAAAGAATCTACCTGCAATGCAGGCGACCTGGGTTCAATCCCTGGGTTGGGAAGATCCCCTGGAGAAGGAAATGGCAACCCTCTCCAGTACTCTTGCCTGGACTGAATTCCATAGACAGAGAAGCCTGGTGGGCTACAGTCTATGGGGTCACAAAGAGTTGGACACGACTGTGCTACTAACTTTCAGTTTTCAAGGAGCCTATAGAAACAAAAAAAGAATCACAAAACATGCCAATCTCTACCCATTCCTACCACCAACAATGTCATCCATTAAAGAAATTATGCTTCACTATTCTGGGACAAAGGTTGCTACTGAACTAGGATGTCAATCTATAACATTGCTGAGTACAAAAAAAGCAGTCAAATTGCATACAAAGCTACTGTTGAAATAACTCAGAAAATTTGAATCAAATTATTTTACTGGATAAAATTTCCTAAAGCAAGCACCAAACATGGAGCATTGTATCATCTCTCTCCAAGCTGAGTTAAATAAACTCGAATAACCATTTAGAGACTTAAGTCAGAAATAGAAAAAGTAATGGAAAAATCAACAAAAACATGAAAAATGTAATGTTAGTTGCTTGGTTTCCTAGACTATATTAAGGTAAAAGATAAAATGATTTCAGAAACTGAGAATAAATTGCAAGGTACCAAAAGGATATCTGAATGGAATTTGAAGGAAGATGTAATAAGGAGCACTAAAGAAAAACAAAATGAAAAAGTACAAGAGAATGAAGATAAAACAAAGAAAACATAAAAAACACAAATCCATGGATCATACCAACATTTAATATAATAATGCAAAAAAAACCCCAAAGACTTTCTACAAATAAGAGAAAACCTGTATCTAGCTACTGAAAGTGTTTGTCTCCTACAATGCAACCTACTGTGTTGGCAGGCATCCATCTGGGTCCACCAGCATTGCCCTGTGGGACTTAAATGTGACTGATGGAAAAATGAAACTCTAGCTTCTGCTTTTACCAGTTAAGACCTTTGTCTCTGACCCAGGAATCTCATGTCTTCTACTAATATCCACAAGACAATAGCAAGCTAATAACTTGTTAGCTTAAAAATATGGCAAAATTCAGACATATAATTGTTGACAGCCAGAGAGTCTCAATACTATATAAATTATTTCAAAGCATGGAAAATAAAACTTCTGAATTATTTTTATGAAATAAATGTAATGCCAATAGCTAAACCTAATAAACAATGCAAAAATGAAAATCACAGACCAATACACTTATTAATATCAAAGCAAAAATAATAAATGAAAATTTTACCAAATCCAACACCATATTAAGAAAACAATCCACCACAACCAACTTACGGTATTTGTATCAGAAGTGTTAAAACTGTTCAACATTAAGAAATAAAATAATTAAATTTACCAAATTAATAGATCTAAGGAGAAAAACATATTGTTTTTCTTCATAACAGCCTTTAATAATATTCAATATCCGTTCCTAGTAAAACAGGATTGGTTGGCTATTTCCTTAGCATGAAAGAACGTACATGCCTCTTTCCTAAACCCAACATACTGCTTAAAAGGAAAAGCAAAAAAAGAAAAAAGAAAAAACTACAAGTATTGCTATCACAGAGAAGAGAAAGGTAAGGGTACCCACTATCTCTACACTATTCAACAATGGTACATGAGGTATTAGCTAATGCAATTAGATAAGAGAAAACAACGAGAGACATAAAAATTGGGGGAAATGATTGAATAGTAACCTGAGTGTATCTGGAAAATGGATGATAAAACTAACTAAAACAATAAAAGAATTAGTCACATAACAATATAAAATAAACATGCAGACAGCAAAATTCTACTTATACACAGATAACTAGATAAAGGATATAATGGAAAAGTTCCACTTAAAATACTCACATAAAAATGAATGAAATACTCAAAAATGAACTTACAAGTTATATGTAAAACTGATATGAGGAAAATGATAAAATACTCCGAAAGGACCAAAAACAGACATGAACAAATGCAAGGCTCTCCTTTGTTCTTAAACAGTACATCTCACTATCATCAATTGTATCAAGTTCTTCCAAAGTTAATTTATAAATTAAATGTTATCCTAAAATAATATCCCTGGGCTTTTTACTTAAGCTAGGCAAGATGACAATAAAATTCACATGAAAAAAGGCACATAAAAATAGCCAGGAAAAGATTTAAAAGGAGAAGAGATGAGCAAGAACTAGCCATACCAAATGTTAGAACACACTACAAAGCTTCTTTAACAACAGCTGTCCAGCAGAATTTCCTGTGATGATGGAAATTTTCTGTGTCTGCACTGCCCAACACAGTAGCCACTAGTTGTTTATGGCTAAATGAACACTTGAAAATGTAGCTAGTGCAACTCAAGGACTGGATTTTTAAATTTATTTAATTACAGTAAATTTAAAAATAAATGCAACATGTGGCTAATAACTACTGAATTAAATAAAATAGCTTTAGAATCAGTTGAGTATGGTACTGGTGCATGAATAACAATCAATCAAGTAGACGATAATATCTAGAAATAGATTCTCTCTTGCTCTTTTTATTGTATACGTATGAAAATTTGTTATGTGAAGGGTACTAGGTCCAATCAATGGAGCAAAGGTGACCTTTTAAAAAACTGTGCTGGAATGAGTGGACAGTCATTTAGAAAAAGTAAAGCTACATTTAGTCCTCATACCATAATCAAGAATAAACTCCAAATCAATGATTTAAATGTAATAAATAAAACCATAAATGTTCAAGAAGAAAACATGGGTGAATTCTGCATCATTAACCTTGGTATAGAGGAAAACTTTATATGACACAAAGTCCAGATGGAATAAAAGATTGATAAACTTGACCATACAATTTTTTTTAAATTGTGAATAGGAAAAAAATCTTAAGTAAAATCAAAGACAAATGAAAATAGGAAAAAAACTGCAACAAATATCAGAAAAATGCCAATACTGTCCATATATAAAAGGCTCTGAAAATTGAGGGGAAAATATTATATAAATGCCATGGAAAAGGGCAAAAACATAAAAATATGATAAACCAAAAAGTGGCCCTTAAGTGTATGATAGCTGTTTCATTTTATTCATAGGAAGAGACATGCACATTAAAACTGAGTGAGATAACTTTCCTCATCTACTGCATTGGCATAACTTCAAAAGCTTATTATACACTGTCAGTAAGATCCGCCCAGAAGTTGCTGATGGGAAGACAAAATGTCACAACACTTCTGAAGGGGTATGGATTTGGCAATATTTAACAAAACCGTGTATGTATTTGCCTTCTGATGCAGTATTCCCACTTCCTGGTATTTTCCCTGAACAACATGAAGATATATGCAAGAGATTATTCATTGCCTCATTATTTATAATTGCAAAATATTGGAAACAACCTCAAACTTCAAACATAGGAGACTGGTTGAATATACTGTTACAAGCACACAATGCAGTAACATAGGAATGTATAGCTGCAAAAAGAGAATCCAGGAAACATCAGTGAAGCAACAGGAGATTAAATCCCAGAACATATGAAGTGAAAAGAGCAAAGCGTAGGAGTATACATCAGTTTTACATTTCCTAAATCTGATTATTTTAATGTGGCTATATGAGAAATATCTTTGTTCTTAGGAAACACACAGAGTGCTAAAGAGTACAAGGCCATGATATATCAATCTACTTACAAGTGGTTGGATGGTATCTCCAACTCAATGGATATTAGTTTGAGCAAAGTCCAGGAGATAGTGAAGGACAGGGAAGCCTGCTGCACTGCATGGGGTGGCAAAGGTCAGACAAGAGGTAGCAACTGAATGAATGCAAGTGGTTCAGAAAAAGCAACGAGAGAGAGAGAGGAGGAGGAAAGCAAATGTGACACAATTTAAAAGTGGTGAACCTGGATAAAGCTAACAAGAGCTATCAGGCAGAATCGGGACATCTCTTAAGCATTCCCAGAACAATCTGTTAGTTTCCATCTTTGTTCATCATGGATTGCAAGTTGCTGAATTCTTACTCACCTTTGTCTCCCTATCACTTCCAGCAGGATCTGATGTAAGGGAAGCTCTCAGAGGTCATGTGGATTGGCTTCTCCAGAGAAGGGGTCTCAGAGAAGGTTAAAATTAAAAATTCATTTTAAAAATTGCTAAGGCTGGGGGAAGAGGAGGAACAGAGGGTGAATATGGGCAAGGGGGAACAACTTCCCCTGCAGAAGTGAACTGGGTAGAGCTGGAGACAGAATTGAGGTCTTGGAATGGAATTAGTATCAAATAAGTTTGGAGAACTGATGAAGAGAATCAGCCTACAGAGCCTGCCAGTGGAGGCAGGAAGTTTGGGGAGGCCTGAGAAATTCCTCTTGGGTTCCCAGGTAACAAACAACCCAATATCCAAAATACACAGCTCCTCCTGTTGATCTGTTCACAGTGGGGGAAAGGAACAGACCAATGATGAGGACTCTGACTGTTTCCCTTTTCAGGGCTGGTCCCTGATGAAGCAAGCTTCCGAGTTGTTCAGAGCCTCCTTTTGAATTCTAATACAGGAATCCAGACAGATGGCAGCTTGGTTTGACTTTGCCATTACACAGCCACAGGAAAATGTTGCCGTTTTCTAGATTTTGCTGTGTGTGTGTTTTTGTTTTTTTTTAAAATCCGCTGCCCTAACCACATTGTTTCATGATCTGCACGTTTTGCTTTGATGAAACAATGTGAAAAAAGGAAAGATAATCTTAAATAGGTTTTGGCTTTAAAGGGCAGAAAGTAAGAATTTCAGTTCCTATCATTAACTAAAGTGACAAAGCTTCACTTGAAAGATGTTAAATGTTTCAAGCTGTGCAAGCACGTGTTTCTTCAGATGGGCAGAAGTGAAGATCATGAACACAGGCAAAGCTTTAATTGAGGAGTGTACACAGTTGCCTCAGTTACATACATAGGTGTTACCAGGTCTACAAATTATATTCATTCATTTTAATTTTCCTGTAAAAATCAGCATTAATCCACGTCTATGGATTTCGTCTGTGATACATGTCTATAAGAGATTCAAGATATGAGAATATAACTATAAAATACAGACAATAATCACATTGACTTCAGATCGGGGAATCATTTAAAACTAAGAGAACAAACTGCTCTTCTTTACTCTTGCAGGCCCAGGCAGGGGAGAAAAAAAAAAAATGAGTTGAAATTCAGAAAAAGATCATTTATACGTAGAATCTAAAATATGATCCAAATGAACATATCTACAAAACAGAAATAGACTCACAGACATAGAGAAAAGACTTGTAGTTGCCAAGGAGAAAGGGGAGGGGAGGGAAGGATTGGGAGTTTGGGATTAGCAGATGCAAACTAGTATATACGGTGTGAATAAACAACAAGGTCCTACTGTATGGTACAGGGACTATATTCAATATCCTGTGATAAACCATGGTGAAGAAGAATATAAAAAAGAATACATATATATACACATACATAAAACACTGAGTCACTCTGCCTGCACAGAAGAAATTAACACAAGACAGTAAATCAATTGTACTTCAATAAAATTTTTAAAAAAGACACAGCCATTCATTCTTTCATTTGATGGTTTGCTATTAGATTAAGAAGGTGATTATTTCTCAGCATGTCTAGAAAAATATATCCTCAAAAATAGCAATAAACACCTCAAAAAATTCCCATATCCTCAGCTGTCTACATGCTGATGCATTTGTAAATTGATTATATAATTGCTCATTCAACAAATATTTAGTAAGTACTTAGGAAGTGTCAAACACTTTTCTGTGCACCAGGGATATGGTTGGGAGAAAACTGATGAAGACAGGATTCCTGCCCTCCAAAACTTATATTCTAGTAGTGACAGATAAGACACTGAACAACATAACTAAGTAAAAAATACAATGTATTGCTGATGTTAAAGAAAAGGGAAGGACAGGAAGACAGAAATATGTTGAAGAGGTGGCAAATGTAATTAGGGTTTTGGGGGAAGTCTCTCTGAAAATGTATTTGAGGAAGGACATAAAGGATGTGAGGGGATGAGCCACGGGGCCAGCTGAGACAGGAGTCGGGAAAGGGAAGCAGGGAGCACCCAGGACCCTCCTGGTGCATCCTCAGAGGGCAGGAGGGCGGTGTACCTGGACCAGAAGGTTCAACTTAGAAGTCAGCGAGGAGCCTGATCAGAGCTGTGGGCATTTCAGATAAGGATGTCGGCTTTTATTCTGAATAAAATGAGGAGCCAAGAAAGAATCTAAGTAAAAGAATGACCACTCAATGAGAAAATCACTCTGGTGGTTGCAAAAAGAACAATCACAGGGAAACAAAAACAGGAGCAGAGAGACCAGTCAGAAGGCTGCTGAAATAGCCCACAAAGATGATGCTGTCTGCAAAAAAGGATGTGCAGTGAAGTGGATGTACTTTGAAAGTATACTGAGTTTTTAAAAATCAGTTTGCTTTCCTCTTAGATAAAATATTTACACTGAGGCAAGAGCTGTTTTTATGAAGTAGCAGAAAAGAAGAAATGATCTAAGCAATGTACTTCAGGAAAAGGATGGGTTTGGATGGGCTAAAGTTAGGAGGAAATGTGGAAATAGGGCAAAATAAAATCTCACACTACCTAGAAAACCTACAATGAGGTATCCTAGAAGGGGAAGGACATGAAGAGGTGGCAGCGCTTCAGAGATAAATTGGCCCCTGTATAGTTTTTCCTAGAGCCTGTGTGTAAGTCATACCTGTTAGGCCACTGGATTTTTCCAGTCTTTGAATGTCAGTCCAGGTGGCTCAGTGGTAAAGAATCTGCCTGCCAATGCAGGAGACATGGGAGACCTGAGTTTGATCCCTGGGTCGGGAAGATCCCTTGGAGTAGGAAATGGCAACCCACTCCATCATTCTTGCCTGGAAAATTCCATGGACAGAGGAGCCTGGAGGGCTACAAGCCCATGGGGTCGCAAAGTCAGACACAATTGAGTATGTACACACACACACCACAACTCAGCCCCAACTTACAGCTTCTGGGCAACCATAACTAGGTTCATAGGAGCTGTAGTAAATCAGGGAAACAGAGAGAAGTACAGAGAAAAGAAAAAGAAGAGAGAGAAAGGATGTGCAAGAAAAAAAAGCGGGGGGGAGTATAGAAAATGATTGAATAGGTTACAAGTCATTGCCCTAGCCACTGTTCTGTAACACTCATGGTCCCATCAGCAGACCAGATCAAGGGCATGCCAGAAAACGACTGAGCGAGGAGGAAAGATTTCTTTCTAGATGGATCTGATGAACTTTGTGCATGTAGGGTCAGCTCAGGTGGTGCAGTGTGTGAAGGATCCACCTGCCAATGCAGGAGAAGGAGGAGACTCAGGTTTGATCTCTGGGTCAGGAAGATCCCTTGGAGGAAGAAATGGCAACCCACTATAATAGTCTTGCCTGGAGAATTCCATGGACAGAGGAGTCTGGCAGGCTACAGTCCATGCGGTGGCAAGAGTCAGACACTAGTGAGCATGCACACTCACAGGCACGCACATGTATGTAGAGGAGAGGATGTCTGGTATATTTCAAATATAATCACAGATTCTTATTGAGATCATTACACAAAGATAAAGATACTTTATATTATCACTAAATCGTCTCAGAGTGTTTTAATTGCCTTTGATTGTACAGTTATTTTCAACTCAAGATGGAGAAAATAATTGGCTGTAAAAATCAGGACTGGATGATATACCCACAAAAATTTCATTGGACTGGATTTATCTGATCAAGTTAGACAGCTCAAATAGAACATTCAAGCCTCTGAGTGGATTTTTTGGATCAAGTAATCATACAAAAATGAGTAATCCAGTGTGGCTGTCTGAATTGATCAAGCCAACCAGGTAATTGTAACATTTCTCTCTTATTTTTGCTGTGTAGATACGGTTCAATTGCAGAAAGACAGCTTTAAAAAATTTCTAAGGGGATCATGTTGGCCATGGAGTTTTCCATGTCTTAATTCTCAGCATCTTCTAACGACTTATTTGAACAGAAATGTGGTTTGTGATCCAGGATTGAGGACAAATGGTGCTGGACTGTTTATTATTATTTTGTGGGCTCTTTCAGCTTTTTTTATCACAGTTCATGTCCCTGTCATGATCCTAACATCAGGTTGCTGGATCATTACTTTCCTTCCTCCTCTTCCTGTCACACATCTGGAAACTCACCAGCCTTTTTCCTATCCAACCGCTGACCAGGCCTATTTAGAAAGTCAGCACCAAGCAGCAATTGTGAGGAACCGCCTTTCTCCCTGTTCTTGAATTTCTCCCTTTCCCTGGCCCCAGCACATGCTGTGCCATCCTCCTCATGGCAGCAATCTGGGTTAACACCAGTCCTCACCATTAAGGCCATGCAAAATGCCACCGGGAACCATGATACGTCTACACATCTGCATTGCCCTCTTCATAGGGGGCTTACCTCCTAAATCCCATTTCATTGCTCTTCTCCATTATATAAATAGTTGCCTTAAGGTAATAACGATAACAGCCAACACACCAGTGCCTAATAAGTGCCAGGCACTCTTTTAGCCACTGTGAGTGTATAAACAAAGTGGCTACACACACACACACACACACACACACACACACACACACACATATATATATACTGGCTCTTTTGCTCTTCATTCAAGCACTGTGCAATAGACACTTACTGGCCACCTTTTACAGATGAAGGAACAGAAATACCATTAAGCAACTTACCTGGTGTCACACAGTTCATGTAGGAACTCAAGGCCAGGCAGTCCCCAGGCTCATAAGGGCCTTCCCCCAACCTGCCTCTCAGCAGAGCCTGCTATAGCAATGCACACATCTCCTGGACTGCCAGCAGTTGAGGGGTTTCCTCTGCTGGTTTTCCTTTAATGATAGATGAGCTCTCATCCGCTGCATGGAGGAAATGTGGTGGTTTCCTCTCTTCCCAAGACCTGGAGGGGGGCAAGGTCACAAGTATTGTGCCCCTTGGAGCTGTGACTGCAGAATTAGAACCAGCATTGATACTGCTGAGCCCCTACTTCCCCCAAGTTCCTCTCTCCCTCTGTTTTCAAATACTGTGAAAGCATCAGAGGAACTGGAAGAGCAGTTGTAAGTTGTTAAATTGCCATTCTGGTGGCCAAAAAGTTACTGGCTGATGTGTGGTGCAGATCCAGAGGTCTAGCTAAAGGAGGCTCTCAGGGCTGCTGGGTTCATTCACAGCACTGACTAATGTGCCAGGTACTAGACTGGCTGCTGGTGTTCAGCAGGCTTGTACGTTTCCTTCCATGACAACCTTTAGTTCTTTTTCATTCCTCTTATGTGATTGATTCAATAATTCATTTGACTGTCATTAAACACATATTGGATAGCATCAGGTAAGTTTCTTAAGTTGGAAGATATGAAGTTGAAATATAAACTCTAGGCTGCAGTTCCTCATGTCAACTGAGGAATCATTGCATGATGACTCTCACCGTACTCAATATCCCTTTTTTATGGTAATGTATGTGTCTTTGTTCATACAGCCTCAAAAAAAAAAAAGTGACTTCCTGAATACCAAAGCTTTGAACATTAAGAAGCCCCTTTAATACTAAACTATAGCCAAGGCTTGTATGATTTATCACTTTGGCGCTTTCATCTCTCTGACATTTTGCAGAACTCTCCATTTAAACGTATTGAACATATTTGCAGGGCAGCAATGGAGATGCAGGCATAAAGCACAGACCTGTAGACACAGGTGGGGAAGGAGAGGGTGGGATGGACTGAGAGTGGAACTGAAACACATGCATTACCACACGTAAAATAGAGAGCTGGAGGTAATGTGCTGTATGATGCAGGGAGCTCAAATCTGGTGCTCTGAGACAACCCAGAGGGGTGGGATGGGGTGGGAGATGGGATGGAGGTTCAGGAGGCAGGGGACATGTATATACCTATGGCCAATTCATGTTGATAGATGACAGAACCCAACCAACACAATACTGTAAAGCAACTATACTCAAATTAAAAATAAATTTTAAAAATAAAATAATTTTATTGTTACTGAAGCAAAACAGAGAAGAAAGAGCATCTGTGTATACACACACATATATATATATATATATGTTTTAATGGCTTATCCCAAACCAGTATCTCGCTAAATTAGTTTGAGAAACTAACCTTTCAAGCCACAATTTCCTCATTTGAAAAATGATATAATGATGTCTAATTTGAAGACTGTAGTGAAGTTTAAATGGAATAATGTGCATCAGGGGCTATATGGAATAGATACTGAAAAGGCAGTGGGAGAGGAGGAGAGAAAGGAGGAAGGAAGCAAAGTTTATGCATGTGATTTTTGTAGGAGTTAAGTAATAGTAGAGAGTAAGCTCTTTGAAAAATACAGTACCAGGATGATGACTTTCTTAAAGAAACAAAGTTTTTTGCCCTTGTTTTATTTGTTTTTGCTTTGCTTACATCAGAGATCTTTTTAATGAAGTACAAGCATCTTTATTACATTGTTAAGTTCTTTAGCTAAACTCTTCCTTGGCTTTCTATTTCCTTTTAGCCTAAATCTGATGCCCCTCCCTACTATCTGGGAAATTTTCTGTAGTCATTGTGTAAAGGGAAAGGGGCAGGGCCCAACTTTTGAAAGAATGACACAGCCCAGGGACAGAACGAAAACAGCTTAGAATCAAATGGAGCCAAGATGGCGGACAAGACTAGACCCTGATCTTCAGTCAGCAAGTGAAATGAGACACCCAGAGATGCCATGCAGTTCCAAGGCACTGTCAAAAGACCACGGAGTGGGTGGTGGCCCAAGTTCTAGAAATCTCCACCCCTTCCCAAAAATAGTTACTACCAATAAAGCTAGTGGAGGTGATGGAATTCCAGTTGTGCTATTTCAAATTCTAAAAGATGATGCTGTGAAAGTGCTACACTCCATATGCCAGCAAATTAGGAAAACTCAGCAGTGGCCATAGGACTGGAAAAGGTCAGTTTTCATTCCAATCCCTAAGAAAGGCAATGCCAAAGAATGCTCAAACTACTGCACAATTGCACTCATCTCACGTGCTATTAAAGTAATGCTCAAAATTCTCCAAGCCAGGCTTCAACAATACATGAGCTGCGAACTTCCAGATGTTCAAGTGGTTTTAGAAAAGGCAGAGGAATCAGAATTAAATTGCCAACATCCGCTGGATCATCAAAAAAGCAAGAGAGTTCCAGAAAAACATCTATTTCTGCTTTATTGACTATGCCAAAACCTTTGTGTGGATCACAATAAACTGTGGAAAATTCTGAAACAGATGGGCATACCAGACCACCTGACCTGCCTCTTGAGAAACCTATATGCAGGTCAGGAAGCAACAATTAGAGCTGGACGTGGAACAACAGACTGTTTCCAGATAGGAAAAGGAGTACATCAAGACTGTATATTATCACCCTGCTTATTTAACTTATATGCAGAGTACATCATGAGAAATGCTGGGTTGGATGAAGCAAAAGCTGGAATCAAGATTGCCGGGAGAAATACCAATAACCTCAGATATGCAGATGACACCACCCTTATGGCAGAAAGTGAAGAACTATACAGCCTCTTGATGCAAGTGAAAGAAGAGGGTGAAAAATTTGGCTTAAAGCTCAGCAGTCAGAAAACTAAGATCATGGCATCTGGTCCCATCACTTCATGGGAAATAGATGGGGAAACAATGGAAGCAGTGACAGACTTTATTTTTGGGGGCTCCAAAATCACTGCAGATGTTGACTGCAGCTATGAAATAAAAAGACACATACTCCTTGGAAGAAAAGGTATGACCAACCTAGATAGCATATTAAAAAGCAGAGACATTACTTTGCCAACAAAGGTCCATCTAGTCAAGGCTATGGTTTTTCCAGTAGTCATGTATGGGTGTGAGAATTGGACTATAAAGAAAGTTGGGCGCCGAAGAATTGATGCTTTTGAACTGTGGTGTTGGAGAAGACTCTTCAGAGTCCCTTGGACTGCAAGGAGATCCAACCAGTCCATCCTAAAGGAGATTAGTCCTGAATGTTCATTGGAAGGACTGATGTTGAAGCTGAAACTCCAATACTTTGGCCACCTGATGTGAAGAGCTGACTCATTTGAAAAGACCCTGATGCTGGGAAAGATTGAAGGTGGAAGGAGAAAGGGACAACAGAGGATGAGATGATTGGATGGCATCACCGACTCAATGCACATGAGTTTGAGTAAACTCTAGGAGCTGGTGATGGACAGGGAGGCCTGGCATGCTGCAGTCCATGGGGTTGCAAAGAGTCGGACAGGACTAGGCAACTGAACTGAACTGAATCCTCTCGCTCATTAGCATATTAAATTACCCAGCCTATAAAAACTAACCACAGCACATTTTGAGACCACACTCACCCTCTGTGATGGCCCACATTCTGTCTGTGGAGTGCACTTCTCTCTGAATCTGGATAAATCCATTTCTTACCTATCACTTTGTCTTTGACTGAATTCTTTCTGTGATGAAACATAAAGAACCTGAGCTTCATTAGGCCCTGAAACCAGGTACTGTGGGTTTTGGCTGGGTTCGAATCCCAAATTGGGTTTCAGCTTGGTCTGAGTTCCAGCACGTGGGTTCAAGTCCCAATCTGAGGTAAATGGTTTCAATTGGCCTCTCAATTCCCTCACAGGAATATAGCACTTACTTTTAGCATGTAATAATTATTTTCTTTTTTCATTTTAAAGTATCCCTGGGTAAGAGATCAGTTCAGTTCAGTTCAGCCACTCAGTCGTGTCTAACTCTTTGTGACCCCATGGACTGCAGCACGCCAGGCTTCCCTGTCTAGCACCAATGCCCAGAGCTTACTCAAACTCATGATGAGCCCACATATTTCTGCTCACTAGCAAAAGCATTTCAAAAAGCCATGGTAACAGCTAGATTGAGAAAATGCAAGCTTCAGAGGCCCAATTTTACATTATGTTAAAAAGTATTTGAGGTCAAGAAACCACAAAGAAAGAGAAACATAAATATATTTTACCCAACTTTTAGGAAAATATATATAAGATAACTAAGTATGTGTCCAATAGCCAGTTCCAAATATGTTGGGAATATTTAGAGAACTGTCTTTTAAAGAAAGACAGAAGACCCCGATCTGGTTTTCTGAGGGTTCCTGGAAAGCTTACTATATAAAGATGAAATACATTTAAGAAACTGTTAAAGATTCAGCATTAGAAAATGTTTCAAGCTAAACCTAGCCAGAGTAAGAATAATACAGGCCACTACAGTAAAGTGGGGAAAGGGATATAAAATTTTTATATGCAGAAAGCCTTCAAAAAATGTATAGAAAGCTAGTACAAGGGTTTGGAGGTGCCATATGTAAAAATAAGTAGAAGCAAGGCAAAAGATTTTAGCTTTAGCAATGAGTGAAAGGACTCTATGCCAAACCACAGGAAAATATTTCAGTGAAAAATAATTGGCTCTTGAAATAAATTTTCAGAATAAAGGAGCAAAGGTAAAAGCTGTTTTCCTGACAAAATATTAATGAGAAATTAGAGACGGGAGAAAAAAATAACATGAATACCAACTCCAGTGATTGTTACTTCCTTAAAGAGGAGGATCAAGAAAAAAGGGAGTTGGCCAGCACTGGGAACCCATTTCCTGGAATAACTGGAAAAATGTTTTAAAGTGAGATGATGGAAATTAAAACAGCAGTGAAAAGGCTAGAAACAGATAAGGCAAAATAGACACCAGGTCTTAATACGATACCCTTATTATTACTAGATCAATAGCACACTGTTCTACTATGTCAACATCTTCTGGAGAAAAGGGGTCATATAAAAGGATCAATAAAACAACCCTTTAAAACAATAAAGTAAACATATTCCACATGTTTTAGAGGAAATGAAGAAAAAATTAGTTTAGATGTAAGCTTGTTTAGGTATCTTATGCCAGGTTAGATTAGTAAAAATTCAAACCAGAAGTAAACACTATTTTTCTAAAGGTTGAGAATCTAAAATCAAAGGAGGCACCCAAGCAGTGTGTACCAAAGATCTGGTAATTTTCTGGTTAATTTGTTTAATATGGATAGCCTCCAAGTCCTTTTTTTAAAAAAACTTGTACTATTAAAATTATCTTTCTATGGTATTAACTGTGTAATACCAGGTTCCCTTTTTGTGCTTTCTGAATATAGCACAAGAAGTACAGGTATTTGATTAAGACTTTTCAGCAATATTTATATACCAATAAGTTATGAAATCAACTGTACAAATATATGTATTAAATTCATACAATGATGAATCTGAGAAAATACATACACATCTACATCCTTTATATATATATATATATATATATATATATATATATATATATTGACTCAGTTATTCCTTACAAAAAGCCTATAAGTAGATTAAGTATCATCCCCATCTTATAAGTTGAAAACACAAAGGCTCCAAGATTTGAGTGACTTGCCAAAGATCACAGAGCCAGTCACTCTGATTTGAATTTAGGCTACCTGCGGCCATGGTCTCTCAGCCACTATTTTATGTAGCGATCAAATAAACAGGGAGGTACATAGCCTTATGAAGTTGAGCTGTTAAAAGTATGAAAAACATGCTGTGAGAGGAAAGGGAAGCGTCTCTAACTCTGGTGGGAAGCAGGTTTAGGAAATTCCTTGAAAGGTAAGCAGGAATTCAATTAGGTAGTATTGATAAATTGGAGGCCACCTCTTACAGAGATGTAAATATATGGTATGAGAAAACATTCATCTGAGGAAGGGTGAGATAACTAACAGTTAAATGTCAGTGGCACACAAAACAGAAGCATGTACATTCACTAACTCTTATTAATTTCTTTTTGCAACTTCACTGCAAAGTAAGTCTTCATATGCTAAATGTATCTTCCTTAATCTGAAGCCAAAAATTTGTTTCCTTATGGAAGTAAAGTAAACTTCCATATTAACTTCAGGAGATAACTAAGCAATTGTTTGGTGCACTGGAGGTAGATTTCATTTCATCAGGATGGCTTAAGTGACTGGCCAATCGTTAAAAATTCCAAGTATTGTGACTTTACTGAACAAAAGTCACAGCAAAATAGATAAAATATTTGATTCAGTTGTTGGCAAGGCTAAACTTTATGGAGACAGAGAATTCAATAAAATCATTTTTTACACCCTTTTCCTTAGAACTATTTCTTCTTCCTACAGAACATAGCTCTCCTTGCTTCCATTAGCATTAACTGGTTCTACCATCCCTGTTTTTAAGTTACTTGAGAAATTTTTTAAATGCCACACTATGGTCTGTCTTCTCACAGAATCTTTAGTGAAATGAGTAAGAATACTAATATAGACAATGTTATAATGAAGCAGCTTCATCTATTATAAAGACAAACTAGCCTGTTACCAATTTAAACATCTTTCTGCTAGTCCCTCCCATCCTTAAAATCATTGGGGTCTCTTTTATTGTATTCTCAATGAAATATTAATAGGTTTCTTAAAATGCTTTAGAATTTTCTCTGAGTTAATGTTTAACATTTTATTGGGTAATTCACATCTTAAATAAACAGAATTAGACAATTTTGAGACTGACCAAATTTCACGTTCACTTCTTACTACTATCTCAATACTCTGTTCCTATATGAATTCCTTGCCATTTTCTTGGAATGAAATTAGACCTTAATTTTCAAACTATGTTTGGGCCGCTTCATTCCCATCACTATTTCTACCACTCCCCTAATCCTGCAACACCACAACTCTTTTGCTTTCAATGATTCACACAGTTCTTCCTAATTGATAACACCCAGCTGTGCACTTCTGCTGAAACCCAAAGCTCCTTGAAGATTCGCCTCCTGTACTTACTCATACCTACTGCTGAGATCTTCGCCTACTGATGCCAGACAAGCCAGAATCAGAGTTAGTCATGTTCTTTAAAGAGCCCACAGTTCCTGCTACACAGATCATTCCCCACAACTGCCCCTAAACATCATTCTCAGAAGTCCTGCAAATGACACACCTCGCAGCTAAAAACATACTAATCATGAAAAACACCCAACATCCTGTCTGATTCCCTCCACAGACTGGGAGCTCTGGTACCCCCCTCCTCTCTCTTCTGGTCTACTCACAGCGGTGAAGTTGCTCCCTAACTTCCCGGCACACACATGCTCCCAGATGCCAGCCATAACAACGAGATTCCCCTGAGACGTCCATCTCTCCAATGGGATTGAACTCAACCAGAACATCTATTTCAGGGACCCTAACTACCTAGACACTGCCTACTGACAGGGACCCTAAATTACCACAGCTCCAGAATACGTCCAGATGGAGGGAGTTGCCTGTAACAAGGACAATGTGCAATGGGGAAGAACAAATCTAACTCCATATTAGATCTGTTCATTTTGCTTTAATCTTTCTGCTCTGTTGCCCGAGCTTATCCATGCTGGCTCTGTACCTTTTGTAAAACAATGTTGCCTATAGCCTGAAATATACAGGATAGTCTGTTCTCAGGACTCTGAGCTTTAAAAGTCCATTCTGTAGAGATGAAAAGTTGCAGAACAAAGAATATTTGTCTTGTTGAAGGTTTACAGGAACATTGTGAGCTGACCTACAAGGACAAAGCAAGAACGAAGGATTCCTACACCAAGAAGTTTGCAACAACTCACCACGCCCCTCCTTCACCTTGCTTTTAAAAATGCTTGTGGGGTTTTAGAAATGAGTGTGGGGTTCTGGGGGCATGAGCCACCTGTTTCCTTGCATGGCCCTGCTTAAACAAACCTTTCTCAGCTACAAACTCTGATGTTTTGGTTAATTTGGCCTCAAATGTATGGGGCACACAAATTTGTGTTCAGTAACACACTTACTGATGGATATTGTCAGCCTAAGCTGTTGCCTTTTCAAAAAAAAAAAAAAAAATGAGGTAAGAAGGACAATGGTCTCTCCAAGGAATCTGGAAAGTCTGAAAATGATGAACACCATGACAACTGTACTTTTACGTGGAGCTAAGTCCCTCAGTTGCAGATGCTTACTCCTTGGAAGAAAAGCTATGACCAACCTAGACAGCATATTAAAAAGCAGAGACATTACTTTGTCAACAAAGGTCTGTCTAGTCAAGGCTATGGTTTTTCCAGTGGTCATATATGGATGTGAGAGTTGGACTATAAAGAAAGTTGAGCGCTGAAGAATTGATGCTTTTGAACTGTGATGTTGGAGAAGACTCTTGAGAGTCCCTTGGACTGCAAGGAGATCCAACCAGTTCATCCTGAAGGAGATCAGTCCTGGGTGTTCATTGGAAGGACTGATGCTGAAACTGAAACTCCAATAATTTGGCCACCTCATGCTAAGAGCTGGCTCACTGGAAAAGACCCTGATGCTGGGAAAGATTGAGGGCAGGAGGAGAAGGGGACAACAGAGGATGAGATGGCTGGATGGTATCACCGACTCAATGGACATGGGTTGGGTAGACTCTGGGAGTTGGTGATGGACAGGGAGGCCTGGCGTGCTGTGGTTCACGGGGTTGCAAAGAGTCGGACACGACTGAGCGACTGAACTGAACTGAAGTCCTTCAGTGGATACACCTACACAAAATTCAAATAAAAAATATAGCTTGATGAAATTTTTTTTAGGATTATCTTGTATTAATTTCTGATACCTAAAGTGCAGATTTCCTTTTCTTTTTATGGTTTGGATGCAACATGGTTCTGAGTGATTTTACATTAGTATTAGAAAATAGATAAGAAGTTAAGTTTCCCTCTCCTCATCATGTATTCATTTCTGCATAATATGCTTTAGTGGAATTAGAGACTTTCATTAAGGATTACTCTAAAATGTCAGTGAGAAAAATAAAATGTAACTGATCCAATCTTTCCTTTCACTCAGATGACTATTACTTAAAAATCCAGACCATCTTTAAGAATTTTATATAGAGGATAATTTCCACTTATGTTTAAAATGAGAAAAGATACCTTCTAGAATATGCTAAGTTACAAAGATATTAATTATATGAAAGTTTGTCACTTCTGCACAAACTTCTTCTGGATAAGATTCTTCCTCACTTTAGAAGAATCACTTTACAAAGAAATCCTACAATATTGCTTTAGCTGTGTAGTAGGAATACCATATACAGCACAGACTAAGTCTTGTATATTCCTTGAGAGCATGATCCATGTCTGATTTATTTACTTTTTAAAATTTGCCTGGTCCCAAAATACCTAGGGAGAGTGCCTTAAACACTACTAAATATTGATGCTGAATTAAAATAGTAGAGGTACTTGAAATGATTTAAGTTCAATATATTATATTACTCTGACTTTACCATTTCACAATGTAGCCTCTTTGCAATTGACCCAAATTCCCCAGAGTTTTCAATATACTTGAATTATGTCCAACTACCACATCATTAGCTGAGATAAATTTCATTACATGGGATTAATATAAGGAAGTAGATGGGTAAATTCACTGTAAGATATTTATTTACAGATTTATCACATCACATGAAAATGTGAGTTTAAGGCAATTGAGAAAATCCACTATTAAAGAAGAAGAATAAACTGGAACAGACTCACCAGAAAATGTTAAACTATTTTGGTGGATTTTGGTTTTGTCAAATTCTTAAATATGTTTGGCCTAACACATTTCCCTTTAATTCCCTTAATATACCCTGTGGATTTCCACAGAAATGTGAACCGTATGTTTCTGATTCATTTATACTTAACTCATCAACATGTTTAGTAAGAATGATTTGAAGCACAAAGCCTCATGCACAGTTTCTGTGGGTTCTTTCACTTTACTTAGTAAACAATGAGAACCTGAACCCAGAAATCTTGGGGCCTTATTTAATACTCAGATTCCATAAAGAATGAGAGAGTTCTTAACTGGATCAGGCACACTTTGCCTTTGACGGCACCTCGCTCCAAATCTTGCAGCTGGGAGGAATTATTTTGATAGCTGGCTCTATTTTTTGTCACTTTTATTTTAGAGACTATAAGCCTTTGATGGTGCAAAAGTTGTTGGCGTTGAGACCAGCTGACACCCAATCAGCTCTGTTTGTTTACGCAGGATGAGGCTCCAACTGCCAGGGAAGTCTGTTCATCCACAGAGTCTGAAAAAAAGGCTTTCCTCTACCAGTAGTAAATTAAAAGGATCAAGCAGTATGATCTTATAATCTCTCATGACCCAACCACTACAGTTATTACAGTTTGCTTATCTATATAGAGAGAGACAAATTTTTACCTGACTCTCTACAGGATGTGTGTGAACAAGGACAAAATTATCTATTTAATGACTTCATCAAGCAGATAATTCCTTGGTTTTACTCACCTAATCCCAGTATATTATGTAAAGTATGGGGACATATGCATTTCCTTTCCTTACCAACTTGGAAAAACATACACTAAAGGTCTATGTCTGAGTATTTAATGAGAGATATTTTGCTCCCCCATTGGCTAGTATGTCTCTTAGCCTACCATCACATGGGATTTTACTTTCTCATTAAAATGGCTGACATTTGGGTTTAGGAAATTAGCAGTCATACCTCCTGTTCCTCCTCCTCCTTCACGGGCATTCCTCCAACAGCTTGTCAGGTCCCAGTTTCCCTGTGGTTTGTGTTTATAAAAACCCTTAAGACTCTGTAATACATTAGAGATAATCTGCTTATACTGATATCTACTTCTCCCTCCACCCACCCCTGCTCTGTCCTTCTTCACCAAACTCCACTTTTTTCCCTGTTCCATCTAAGGACTCTTTGGAGACAAAATCTTGGTCTAGAGGCATTCCTTTCTTCTGCTCCTCATTGAAAAACAGAAATAAGAGTCCTCTGGCTATGAGATACATGTAATTTCTGTAGAAGAAACTTAAAAACAAAGGATTAGCATACTGAAATAAGAATAATCTGAAGGAAATTCCTAGGGAGAAAAACAGCTCTCTTTCATCAACTTTCTCTGGAATTAGAGAGAGATGAAAGAGATATGCGTGGTATTTGCAGGAGGAAAAAAGTGTTTTTTTTAGTACAGAGCATAAAATGTACCTCCTGAGTTTCATAAATGAAGGTCCTGAGCTTTTCTTTTATCAAATGAAAGAGTGGGAAAAAATTTTATCAGGAAAAAAATACAGTGAAAGAAAATCGTGCAGAATGGGTCCTAAGCCATTCGTTTAATAAAACATTCCTGGATCAAGGTGTTGGGGAAAATAAGGCACTAGGGATGGAAGTGTGTTACCCTTCATTTATAATCATTAAAAACTTTTTATTTCACCATTTACATAAATCATCCTGCCTTATTAAGATAAAAGTCTGCCTTATTAAGATCAAAGTCTAAAGTAGGGAGAAGAAGAAATTCCTAGAACTTCTATATATTTTATTTTTTAACCTCCTTTAAATGTTCTTTTAAAAATATAGTGTATAATGTGAATATACAAGTTGAATAGTACAAGTATACATTTCACAGATACACTAGTATTAAAAGAAGAGGCTCCAAATGCCCTTTGTTTTGTTTTACTAATAGAGATGCAAAATCAAAAATAGGTTTCGGGTCCATCGACTTATGAAAATAAATCCTGTCTGACATAGAAAAATAAATACTGTAAGATATCACTTATATATGGAATCTTAAAAATACAACAAACTAGTGAATATAACAAAAAAGAAGCAGAGTCACAAACTCAAGGTTACCAGTGAGAAGAAGGAAGGGGGAGGGGCAAGTGAGGAGAGGAGTGAAAGGTACAAAGTATTAGGTATAATAAACTACAAGGATATGTTAAACAGCATGGGGAATATAGTCAATACTTTATAATAACTATAAATGCAGGATAGCCTATAAAAATTGTGACACTATATTGTACACCTGTGACTTTGATATTATTGTACAGCAAATATACATCAGCCTATCAATCAATCAATCAAATCAAATACCGGGCTGGTAATTCTGGACCTGAGGCACAGTTTCTGACCTGTGACTATTCAGCTGCTTTCCCTTGGACAACTCACGTGAGTCTCTGAATTTTCACTTGAAGGTCCAAAATTAAATTAGGTACTGCCTGTGGTCCCTATTTGACAAAATGCCAACTGTACACTGAACACATTAGAACCAGGAACTTGAAATTCACAGTGACTTGCCACTGAACAGGTGAATAAGACTGTCATCAAAGAGCTGGGAGTCTAAGAGCAGAAGAACATTTTAAAGCTTCATAAATTTTCCGATTCTGTTATAATCTTTATAATGAGGGTACCAAAACAGCTTGTCCTCCTTCCTAGACAGTGACATGTCAGTGTCTCCTTCTCAGGAGAAGCTTCTGAGTTTAAAGACACAGTTTATGGGCACAGTTGAATAAAGTGGCTTCAAAATGAGAGCAAATAAAGGCTCAAGGTCACAACTGAAAAAAGAAAGAAAATAATTAACAATTTAGAGTCAGCTTTTGTAAGTATTCATCTAAACCTTCCATAGTTATATCTTCATATTTCTGACATAGAGAACTTCCTAGGTTGTATGGTTTATTCAAGACCCATTTTCTTAATACATTATGATTCATAGTCTTAAATTAAGATTCTTGGATGTGTCCTTTTGGTGTTTAGAGAGTCAGTTCTTATGTTCACCCAACTAACAAGTTCAACCCACTAATTACACTGCTCAGCTGGAAACAAAATGGAGTATTTTTATTTATTAATATTTCCTTTCAAAATTAAAATATCTTTATGGGACATAGCTTCCTTAGTATATTTTTGGTTTCTTGAAAAAACAGAAGTAGTTTTTAATTCATCTTGGATCCCCCAGAGCACCAAGCAGGATTTTTTTTTTCACAGAGCAAGTGCTCAAAACATACACTGAATGAATAAAGGTACATGAGAGAAAGGTGGTAATAACTTACCAAAATCAAGAAGAGTTTTCCAAAATGCAATTGGTAGACTGTTCACATCATTCACTCTTTTGAGACTTTGTTTTAACACACTGTATTGGGCTCCACTTCAAACCTATTGAATCTCTCATACTTTCATAAGCTCACCAAGAAATTCTGGGCATGCAAAGTTTGAGAACCACTGCCTAAGAGGAACATCAGTTCCTCACCCTTTTCAATATCTGGTAACTATCAGGGGCATAAAGGATAGTTTCTATTTTGAAATTTCTTGAGACCTAACCTTTCCTTTTGCTTCTCAGTTTGTTTTGTTTAGAATCCATTGAATCCCAAGAGTGCATATTTGTCATAATTGGACTTAGGGATCTTACTGTAGAGGTAGCAGGGAGGGGGACCACGACTAGTGACTACAATGTATTGAGTACTTGCAAAATACCAGGTTTTGTTTTAAGCATGTTTTATATAGATTTCTTTATTTAATATTCTTATTAGTTCCTATTTATTAGGTATCTTATTAGGTCCATTTTACAGATAAGAAAACTGATACACCTAAACAAGTAATTTCCCTATGGTCACACAATTAGTAAATGGTAGAGGTTGGGTTCAAACCCAGGCAACATGGTTCTAAAGTCTGCACACTGAGCCACTAGGCTAAACTGCTTGACAAGAACAAGTGATAAAGAACAAAGTTCTAAGGAGTTCAAAGAAAGAGATGATTGTATTGCCATAAAAAGAAGACTTCTGAGAAAATATGAATGCTGTGTGTCTCTGACTCTCAGTTATTAAAGCCATTGTGAAGATATAATTTGATATTCTTTTCCTGAACAATAGTAGCTTAGCTATAAGCTTCCCTGGTGGCACAATGGGTAAAGAATTTGCCTACAATGCAGGAGACCTGGGTTGGGACGATCCCTTAGAGAAGGAAACTGCAATCCACTCCAGTGTGCTTGCCTGGGAAATCCCATGGACAGAGGAGCCTGGCAAGCTATAGTCCATGGAGTCACAAGTGTCAGACACAACTCAGTGACTGAACAACAACAACAGAAGCTTAGCTGCTCTCAAACCCACTACACCCCAGCCACAGATGTCATTCTTGGAGCTGGCGGCTCTGGTTGATCTTAGTATGTGCTGTCACCCAGGAGACTTGTGTCCTCAGTGTGGGGGAAGTCTCAGAGTTATAGGGAAGTTAAGATAATGCAGTAGATATCCAAGTGGAACTGAAGATTCCATATAGGGCTTAGGTAAAAATATAAATTTAAGGGAGCAGAAATGAACATATTCTTTGTGGACACACTAGAAACTAGAATCAAGGAATTTCTTACATGCCTTGATGCCAGCCCAGGATATATGAGACTTCTCAGAATCAAATGAACACGGAAGTATAGCCTCCAGACCAAGTCATTCTCACCAGCCTGAAGTCACTGTCTTAGAGAATTCGGTTTCCTTGGGGTTGGGAAAAGTCACTCCCTTAGGTTTAGAATAATTGTACAGTCAGAGTAGGTGATGACAGGCACCTCACATTTGTGTGTGTTAGTCACTCAGTCTTGTCTGACTCTTTGCGACCCCATGGACCATAGCCTGCCAGGCTTCTCTGTCCATGGGTTTCTCCGGGAAAGAATACTGGAGTGAACTGCCATTCCCTTCTTCAGAGGATCTTCCTGAATCAGGGGTTGAACCCAGGTTTCCTGTACTGCAGGCAGATTCTTTACCATTTGAGCTACAGGGAAGTCCTGCTTTACAGTTCAGTCCTTTCGAAAGAGGAGGAACGAGGTCCATTCACTTTCTTTGCAGATTAAGACAAGACAGAGCTAGTTGTGACACCAAGTAGTCATCAACAAGAGGAACATGTTCGATATGTCTTTCTGAGACAGCTTCCTAATGCTCTGCTTGTTCCCAAAAAGACATAAGGAAAATGAGGAGGAGGAGTAGTCAGGGGAACAGGTTAGTTTAAAAGGAAACTAAGACCCAGAACTATCTGTGTTAGTGAGATGGACACACACTTCAAGTGTTTATCAAGCAAATTCTGAATGCTCACTACATGTTGGGCATAATGCTCGTCTCTCATGGGAGAATTTCCTGCAGGTCATATGGAAGGGTATGTCATACGGCCAAGAGTCACGGGAAAAAAACAGATCCTAGTCACTAGATCTGGTGAACAAACTCAGGAAAAAAACAAAGTATATCATTCTTCTGAGCAAACACCTTGAACATTGATTAAAATCCCATGATAAGGTTAAGAAAAGAAAAAAAGGATTTTTCTCTCCCTTTCAAAGCAAATCCTAAACATAAAATTGATAAAAAGTAAAAGATCTCTAAAAAATATGCACCAAAACTAGCTTTCAGCAGGAATATCATCACATATATAAAATGAAATGTGAGTTATTCACTATCAAGAAAGTTCAAAGCCCTTCAGGTGAATTTGTTTGAAGTGTTTAACAGCAAAATAAATATGTTGGGTGGTCTGGTTCAGGCACCTGCCGAAGTCCAATTGCATTACATTTTCATAGTACCAATATTTAAAAACCCGTTCCTTGTTGCATCAACAGCAGTGCATGGGATCATCTCCAGAATGCATGGCAACCAACGTGTTATACAAACACATTTGCTTCATGAGCTAGACTCTGTCATTTTCCAGAAAATACAAACTAAGCAAATAAAAAAAGGGATTTGCCTGTTGCAACTCAAAGCTCTACTACTTGAAATACATTACATGGACTTGAGGGGTGAGAATTTATCTCATGAATAGTCAGGATACTTTGCAAAAGATTGAACATCATTTTCAGGCTCAAATGGCAGAGAAGAGGCTAAAATGCAAGCTTTCTGACTTTTAAACCAGTATATTTTCCATTCCACAGGACGCCTCTCAGTTCAATTCTCCAAATCACTGAAGCCTGGAATAGAGTTACTGAATATCCACCAAAGTTTTCCCCCTCTTTTTAATATTTAAGGTGTGGCCAATAGGTCATATAGATTTGAGTGCACACCTCTGCCATTAACTTGCTGTACTAAACAAGTCACCTAACTTCACACAAGTCCATAACTACTGACTAAATTGAAGGGGTTTTGAAAGAATTGGAAGAAGATTCTACCAAGATATAAGTATCATGTAAGTATGTTTGTATTAATACCAATAATCTCCCTGAAGTTGAGGATTATATAAACACTTGTTCAATTTAAGTACCTTGCATAGAGTAGTAAGAATAATTGAACATTATCAAACACTTGCTATGTGTCAGGCACTGTTCTAAATACTTGTATAAACTGATGGAATCTTTACCACAAGCCTATGAAGGAGTTCTTTTTCTTCTCATTCTGCATGTATAATATCTGAGGCTCAGAGAGGTAAATGGAGGAACTGAGATTCCAGGCCCAGAATCTCTATTTCATGACCACTAATGCATAACATGTTTGATACAATAAACAGCATTGGACCAGTGACTGGCAAACCTGCACTGTTCTACTTTAGGGACATTCTAGCCAGAGCCTAGACCCAAACACATGCTTAATAAAACACCTCCTGAACTCACTTGCGCAACATGTTCTTTCACAAGTCTGTGAATCCTGCTTCAGCCACCCACCTCACTGACCTGTGTGAGTCTCAAAGAGAAAACACATTTCATGCAAGTGTTAAGAGGCTACCTGACGGCTCAGCAGGTAAAGAATCTGCCTGCAATGCAGGAGACACAGCAGATGCAGGTTTGATCCCTGGGTCAGGAAGACCCCCTGGGGGAGGCAGTGGCAACCCAGTCCAGTATTCTTGCCTGAAAAATTCCATGAACAGAGGAGCCTGGTGGACTACAATCCAAAGAATAGCAAAGAGTTGGACACAATTAATCAACTATGCACGCAAGAAGCTACTAGCAATATTTGTTAAGAAAGAAATGATAGCCTTGCCTAGACAGCTAGACTGGTCTGCCCTATTCTTATTTTCTCCTTCTTGGTCTAACGTAGTATGTTGTGAATTAGGTTTAGACATCATAGCAGAAGCTGCTGACTATGTGCCCACGTATGGAAGAGTCAGGAGGTCTTGGAAGACTTTCGCAAGGCCAAGGATCTTGCTGCAGCCCATCCAAATTCCATCATGGAACGTGCAAGGCCCAAGGGATGGTTCCACTGCCATATTACTTCCCGAGCTATATCCTGAGGCCTCCACATTTTTGGCCACTCATCCTGACAGGCCCTCCCCCCCACAGGTGGTCTGGCTGACCACTTTTAAGATGTGAAATAATGCATGCCTGAGACAAGACTGTTAACACTTACTGTGGATTGAATATTATCCCCCCAAATTAATGTCTATTCAAAACTTCAGAATATTAGTTTATTTGGAAAAAGGGTCTTACAGATATAACTAGTTAAGGATCTTGAGATAAAATCCTAGATTTTGGAATCCAATGACTGAGGTCCTTATAAAAGAAAGGAAAGGGAGATTCAGACCCAGAGACAAAAAAACAGAAATGAAGGCCATGACTCACCAAGGACAGTAGGAGCTACCAGATGCTGGAAGAATCAAGAAAGAATGACTCCCTAGAGTCTTAGGAGTGAGGATGACCCTACCGACACTTCAATATCAGACTTCAGGCCTTCAGAACTGTGAGGGAATAAACTTAAATCTTTTCATGCAATTCAGTTTGTGATAATTTCTTGGAACAGCCCTAGAGAACTAATCCACACTCTTACTGCTTATTCCATAAAGAATTAGAAAAGGTGTTTCAATGGGTTTAGAATTTACTGAAGAATCAGATTCTAAATCTAGAACTAAATTAAAAATTTTATAAATTGCACTCTACAGGGGGAGAAAATTCTACTAATCACATTCCACATGGAAAAAGCAGAAGTCATTACCGGGCAACATTTATTTTCACTCTTGATGGTTCAATAATGAGAACAAAATCTACTTAAGTGTTGAGGGACTTTTTTCCCTTGTGTAGCATACTTCCATGTAATTATAAAACAGCATGCTATTAAAAGACACAGTCTATTAAAAAAAAAAAGAACTTAAAGGAAATATATTGTAAAAAATGAATTTCAAAAATATAATAAAATACTGTCATATTTCTGCCATCAAACAACCATTTCCAGAAATATTTTCATTACTCTCGGTTACTACTGATCTATCTAGCCCAGTTTTGCACCTATTACATGGTAAAGTTTATTTAAAATATTCATTAATCCACATTTTTCCACAACCTAAATAACTAGGGACCATCAAAGATGATATTTTAAAACATATTTTTAACTGGCCTCATTCATGCATTTTTGACTATGTTGTCCTAGATTATTACCCAAAGTGTAACACAGAAGAGACCCTCAAATTTTAACTTAGTAGGAAAAAAAAACCTGTAAAGATTTTATGCTTTTCAATCAAAGGTAGTGCTCCCAGCATGGTGCTCACTATCCGTGTGCAGCTGTGACTGAAAAAACTCAAGGTGTGATTAAACAGTCTTTTTCATATAATCCTCCCTTAAAGGTTTTTTAATTGGAACACAGCCATCATTAACAGAGCCTGTTCACCAGAAGTCTTTGCTCCAAGTGACGAAAGGAGCCACCCAACTTCTGACTCCTTCATGCCAGGCTGATGCCTGCTACTGCCACCTCTCAACAGGGCACGGCTCCATCACACGTCAGTTTTAATAAAGCAAATAACATGATGATAACTATGTTTATGAGCCTTTGACATCCAGTGGCTTCAGAAGAACCTTATTTTTTCACAGCACAAACAAGAAGCACTGGGGCAGGGCTTCCTGGATGGAAAACTCTATGTACACATGCCCCCCTCTCTGCATCTCCACGCCACCCTCCTTTCCAGTCTCCTGATATCCCTCAGCTGTAGGGTTATTTTCTGGTGTCCTGGCCCAGGAACTTGAGGACCACTTGAACTCTTTCTTCCATATGTTCCCTGCCTCTAGTTTGTCACCAAATCCTTTCACTTCTTGATTGAAGCAGCCTCCTTTCATGTCATGGTTCCAGCTTCTGTCGCCTGATCCTGCTCACGGACCCCCTTGGGCACGCACACCTCCCCTCTGAGATCCCTTCCACAGTCTCCGTCCAGGCAAATGTGCCTAAAACATCACTCGCTTCACGGCATTTCTTTGCTTAATATTTTGTTATGGTTCCCAATTGTCCACTAGATCAAAGTGCTAATCCCATAATGGGTTTTCAAACTCTTCTATAACATAATTCAATGTATCTCTCAGTCTGGCTTGTTCTTGTAAACTCCAGGATAGCAGTGCTGCCTTTCTAGCTGGGGGAAGCATGATGACTCTGTCAGCCTGCCCCCAGTTCTTCTTGGATTTTGAGCATAGAATGTCCTCCCTCTTCCCCACTGTTGTGTCAAACAAACAAACAAACAAACAAAACTCTACTCATTCTTAAAGATCCTGCTCAGTCTTACTTCCTCAGGGAATCTTCTCACACTACTTTACTCCACACAATAATATTTCACCTCTGAAATAATTAACTCTCAAAGTCCTTAATTATATGTAACTGCTTGTCCTTCCATCTTTCTCGGTCCCTCATTCTCACGATATTGGCTCAGACACTTTGTTGGGATCTGTGGGCTTTATTCTCTCGTTATCTTCCCAGTCTACCTGTCCGTTCTCAGCTTGATGCTCTCCCTACTTACCTTACACAGTATGACAGTCTCATCAGTTCAACTGATAGTCCCATCTCCCCTTGACCCTCTGCCTTGCCAACTCCAACACAAGATTAATAAATTGTGCCATTTCTTCGGTCTCTTTTCAGTAGCTACGGGTACAAATTTGGTGACAATGTATATCAGTGTCTTTAAATTTTCTATATGCATGATATATATATGATTACTTAGTAATTCTTCCCCATTCTTATGCAGCTGCCTTTTCCTTTCCTTCACAGATTTTCTTAAGTCCTACCCTTTTCATTCTTAGAAAATGGTCATCATAAGGTACAGTCATGCTCGGTTTCATGATCCCCACATTCCAATGTGCCTATGCTCCTTTCCAGGCTTACAGGGAAGAGCATTCCTACTCTGTAAGGCTCTGGTTCCCTT
The DNA here is from genome assembly GCF_023699985.2 of Odocoileus virginianus. Taxonomy (NCBI): domain Eukaryota; kingdom Metazoa; phylum Chordata; class Mammalia; order Artiodactyla; family Cervidae; genus Odocoileus; species Odocoileus virginianus. Next base: position 55,873,625 of record NC_069684.1, on the reverse strand, counting down.
CCTCTTCCATCTTCTTTGAGTTCTTGTCCAAGCCATTGTTCTCTCTCTCCTGGCATCTCTTGTCAACTTGTATAATATGCTAAAACCAATTCCATATTTTTAAATACCCCTTTTTAAACCTTTGTCTCCTTCTGGATTTGACAAGTCAACTTTTTAAAGACTACACTGGCTGTGCTCACTTTTCCAGTCCAGATTCCCAACCTGAGAAACCTGATGGCTAGATTCACTGCTTCATGGAAAATGTTCCCCAAAATGTATAAGTGTACATTAGAACACTATTCAGCCACTAAAAGGAAGGAGAGCCTGCCACTTGTGACAATATGGATAGACCCTCAAGACATGATACTAAGTGAAATTAGTCAGACAGAGAAAGACAGACACTGTATTATCTCACTTATGTGTGGAATCTGAAAACAAACACACACACGGAAAAAGAGATTAGACTTGTGGTTACCAGAGTTATGAGCAGTGAGGGAATTGAGTGAAGGTGGTCAAAAAGTTACCAACTTTGAGTTATAAATAAGTCCTGGGGATGTAACATACAACATGATGACTATAGTTAACACTGCTGTGGAGTATATCTAAAAGTTAATAAGAGAGTAAATCATAAAAGTTCTTACCATCAGGGAAAAACATTTTGTATCTATATGAGACGATGTATGTTAACTAAACTTATTGTGGCAATTATTTTACAATACATGTAAGTCAGGTCATTATGCTGTATACCCTAAACTTATATGGTGCTATATGTCAACTATATCTCAATTCAGTTCAGTTCAGTTCAGTCACTCAGTTGTGTCTGACTCTTTGTGACCCCATGAACTGCAGCACGCCAGGCCTCCTTGTCCATCACCAACTCCTGGAGTCTATCCAAACCCATATCCATGGAATCAATGATGCCATCCAGCCATCTCATCCTCTGTCGTCCCCTTCTCCTCCTGCCTTCAATCCTTCCCAGCATCAGGGTCTTCTCAAATGAGTCAGCTCTTCACATGAGGTGGCCAAAGTATTGGAGTTTCAGCTTCAGCATCAGTCCTTCCAATGAACACCCAGGACTGATCTCCTTTAGGATGGACTGGTTGGATCTCCTTGCAGTCCAAGGGACTCTCGAGAGTCTTCTCCAACACCGCAGTTCAAAAGCATCAATTCTTCGGCGCTCAGCTTTCTTTATAGTCCAACTCTCACATCCATACATGACCACTGGAAAAACCATAAAACTGGGGGAAAAAAAAAAAAGGAAACATTCCTGGTTGTCTCCCTCCTACCTACTAAATCCAATGGCCTCATTTTCATTCTATAGCACCCACGGGTGTTTACCTAAATAACTGTCTCAAAATAATTGTCTTCCTTGCTCTCATGACGTTCCTCCATATTTCCTTCTACCTTCATAATCAGTTTTTCACTGATTCCCCTTCCCTGGCCTAGTCTTTTAATATGGGTCTTTAAAAATGTTTTTTTCCTAGTTTCTCTTCCTTCCTACTACCAAATTTCTCTAACAGTAATTTCTTCAACTCCCATGGCTTTATCTGATTCCCCAATATTGATGACACCCAACATTTACTTCCACCTTCAGTCTAAGCTTTAGACACGTATTTCCAACAGTCACCAACTTGTGTTGACACCTCAAATAACCTGGGCAAAGCTGGACTCATTATCTTTACTCTCGCTCCTTCTTCTATATTCTTTGTGCTTGTTATTGCTGTGTTTAATTGATCAGTTGTGTCCAACTCTCTGTAGCCCCATGGACTGTATGTAGCCCACCAGGCTCCTCTGTCCATGGAATTTTCTGGGCAAGAATACTGGAGCAGGTTGCCATTTCCTTCTCCAGGGGATCTTGCCAACCCAGAGATTGAACATGTGTTTTTTGTGTCTTCTGCATGGGCAGGTGGATTCTTTATCACTAGCACCACCTGGGAATAATTTCACCAGAACACTGGCAGGCAGTCATTTTTAGATTATTTCTTATACCTTATCTCCAATTCCGGTGGGTAACCCAGTTCTAATCCATTATGATTTCCCAATCTGCCCTCACCTCCATCCTGAAAATCACTACCTAAATTCAGGTAATCTTTGTCTCTCCCTAGTCCATTAAAAAGGACCTAATGAGTCTCTCCATATAGCCTCTTTCAATCTACCCATTTAGTGTCTTTAAGTTATTTCTATGTTGCCAGAGCTAGTTGTTACATATATGACCATGTCACTCCTCTATTTAAAAAGAAGTATCAACTCTGATCTGTTTCAAAAGTTAGCTTGTCCTTTTTGTCTTCCCAAGTTAAAATATGGTCTACCTATAAAGGCTGGTTGGGATGACCAGTGTATAACTTTTGGCCATGTGGCTTTTACTTGAAAGATTGTTCTTATTTTCTTCTGTTGTTCAAAGTTCCAATGACATATGTAAAACCATTTCTTCCTCTTTCCAGATGCAGTTCCCTCTGCTCCAAAACAGGTTTCTCCATGTAACTGGTTGCATCCTAGACTCATTTGCCTGTTGTTGCAGTTTCCTTGTACCTCAAGGAAGCCATGTCAAATGATGGAATTTGGGTTTCAGTGAGTTCTCTTAAAGATACCTCATTTACTTCTATAGGATAATCTTTTCACTTGGCATAAAAGTTAATGTCACTTTTATAAATGACTTGCTGAAACTGAAATGTCCAGTATGCTGGCTTTCCATCTGGAATAAAATTAGGATTAGGATTAAAAGGACTCACTACATAGAAGAAGACCCTGGATTTTTGAAATTATTTTAGAAGATTTCCTATTGTTATTTTGCATTAAACATGTGCAAACTAAGCTATGAAGCCAATTAAAGTTGCTTCTGGTTTACCCTCGCTGCACATAAACATTCTTATTCACTATAAGTGCCAGCTTGAGCATTATCCAAGTCTTAATGCATGGATCTCCCCACTCCAGTCACCACCAATCACAGCTGGGAGAATTTGATCATATTTTTCAAGCCTTATATAGGATTTGTAAAGGCTCTTCTACTCTACCTCTCAGTGTAAAGTATTATTTCATAGAAGACTGAAAGCTTGATTTTGTGTTGATTTTTAAGCCTTTCACACAACATAAATATAAAAAGCTTTATCTGAGTTTACTTGTACTGTCTCACTCAAGATGGATCTTAAAAATGCTTTAAGACTCGTCCCCTTGTTCGTCACAAGTGAGGGTGTGTGTGAGAGCAGGAAAGAAAAAGCCAAGGATTAAGTTTGTTTATCTTAAAATTTTTAGCTTGTCGTCAATCATTTCATTTTAATATGCTACATCATGCTACAGTAATTGTTTTAACCCATTTTCTGCTGACCACACCAAACCTTCTGTGAAATCAATTTAAAGTTGTTCCTTTTGAAATTTCTCTCCAAAAAACAAGGAAAATATAGATTTGAAGTGATTATAGGAATAAATACAGTAAAATCCAACTATTTAAGTAGAGTTTGAACTTATATTTTTCTCTACTGGCTCACAATTTCTAGCATATTTGTCATGCAAGGCACTAGGCTATATATATATTTTGCAGGATATAAAAACACCCAGATTAAATGGGTCAATCAGTTCATTAACTAGTTAACTAACTTCCTGTTTCACATTTTCTCTATTTACATAGCTGTTTATATTTGTTTAGGGGAGCCAAACATGACATCCTGAAACTCATTCTCATAAGCTATTTACTCCACATAATAGAAGTTTCGTGATACAAAATCACACAATTATAATGTTCTTTTAAAAAAACACACACAACCCTTCCCCCATCTAAAAGAAAAGTTATAAATTTAGGCAAATATAAACTTGTCAGAGTTCTCGCTCTCAATTTCACACCAGGGTGTGGTGCTACACAGCTGGGGAGCTGAGCTAATAAGTGTTGAAAAATGAAAAATGCTGCTTTATGGCATCACATAAACTGGCAAAAAGAATACTTTTACCTCCACCCCATTTTTGACAAACAAATGGCAAAATGTAGATGCTGTAAGAATGAAATTTTATGGTATTAGACTCCTGGGACAAACAGAACAGTCTTGTGGGATTTTCTTTTTATTGAATACTATATGTAATAAGAAGTGGCATAACATTTATAAAATCTAATCACTTTTGTTCCTTTTTTGAACCCCAAAGGGGTCATTTCTAGGAAAGCTGTTGGAAACACTGAATAATGATCTATTTATCCAATAGTGAAACAGGATTATCCCTTTTACAAGGAGACTGAGTTTTCCCTAACAATGTAAACGCTATAATATGAATGCACACACATTGAGATTTTTGAGGAACCCCATACACAAGAAACATTTATCAAACACCTATAACAGCATTCAGAAAGTAAGGCTGAGTCCTCTTAGGTAACTTACATTCAATACTGAAAACAGGACACAGCTGATCTCCTTGGGTTGGTTTCTTTCCTATCTGATGGCCATTCACTCATTCTCATTCATCGGCCATTCCTTCAGCCCACAATCTGCAAACATCTAGTGGAGGCTTACCATGTCCAAGTGCATAAACGTACTAGACTGTCTAAAGTCACAAGAGTGACACCATTAAAGCAAGATGACCCACCTTTGTCATGAAGAGAAATCCCTTTATGCAGGGGCTAGGAACCCACCTGACAGAGCCAGAACAAGGTAAGCAAACACAGAGGCAAGAGCATACACAGTCACGGGACATTCCACCCCCAAAGGGGACACTGGACCTCACTGAAGGGAGGTGGCAGAGCAACTCAGGACCCTCTTCTAAGGCTTCTCCATGTTGCTGGGAATTCTCAACTACGTTCACATAACTATGGTTATCTATTTTATGTATACCTTACCTGATTCTCCATAGCTAGAAATATAATGTCTCTCCTCTAAACTTGTTAAAACTGTATCTGAAACCTAATTAAAGAAGTTACGAGTATTTACCTTACATTATAGACATGTACACCTCTTGTCTCCCTATAAAATGTAAACTCCTAAGGGTAAGACTAAAGTTTGATATATCCTTTACTCACCCACAGTACTTAGCAGAGTACATTCTGAATATTCTATCATTTGGTTGAATGAGTATCTTCAGTGGAGTCAATGCATACATAATCTAATACAGCATCAGATAATACTATGGTAGCAAATAAAGACAAAAATATAAAAACTAATTGAGAAAACTAAAAAGCATGACTACTATTGGGGAAGTACCAAGCAGACAGTCTAAATCATGTGCCAACTAATAACTAATAGGAAAAATGAGGGAACTCTGGCTACAGATTTTAAATTGTGGAATTACATGAATAAGTCACTGAAAAGCGACTTTCCCAAACTCCCCAAAGATTTCGAATATACTTTATAGGACACAACCAAAGACTACAGTTACATGTGCAGCCATATTATCATTTTTATGTTTCACAATTTAATAAAATGCATCACTGGACTATTTCCTCACAAACAAATGCAAATTGTGCAAATGCAGATTATTTACAAGAATGAACCCATTTCCCCATAACTGTTATTAATCTCAGTGTTACTACTGCAAATTATTACTCAGTCTACAATCACATACACTGAAATGGTAAAAACAAGAAGGATTTTGGTGATTGTAGTTCAGTTCAGTTCAGTTCAGTTACTCAGTCATGTCCGACTCTTTGTGACCCCATGAATCACAGCACACCAGGCCTCCCTGTCCATCACCAACTCCCAGAGTTTACACAAACTCATGTCCATTGAGTCAGTGATGCCATATAACCATCTCATCCTCTGTCATCCCCTTCTCCTCCTGCCTTCAATCTTTCCCAGCATCAGGGTCTTTTCCAACGAGTCAGTTCTTCGCATCAGGTGGTCAAAATATTGGAGTTTCAGCATTAACATCAGTCCTTCCAGTGAATATTCAGGACTGATTTCCTTTAGGATAGACTGGTTGAATCTTCTTGCAGTCCAAGGGACTCTTAAGTGTCTTCTCCAACACCACAGTTCAAAAGCATCAATTGTTCAGAGCTCAGCTTTCTTTATAGTCCAGCTCTCACATCCATACATGACCACTGGAAAAATCATAGCCTTGACTAGATGGACCTTTGTTGACAAACTAATGTCCTTGCTTTTTAATATGCTGTCTAGGTTGGTCCTAACTTTCCTTTCAAGGAGTAAGCATCTTTTAATTTCATGGCTGCAGTCACCATCTGCAGTGATTTTGGAGCCAAGAAGATAAAGTCTGCCATTGTTTCCACTGTTTCCCCATCTATTTGCCATGAAGTGATGGGACCAGATGCCATGATCTTAGTTTTCTGAATGTTAAGCTTTAAGCCAACTTTTTCACTCTCCTCTTTCACTTTCATCAAGAGGCTCTTTAGTTCTTCACTTTCTGCCATAAGGCTGGTGTCATCTGTATATCTGAGGTTATTGATATTTCTCCCAGCAATCTTGATTCCAGCTTGTGCTTCTTCCAGCCCAGCATTTTTCATGATGTACTCTGCATATAAGTGAAATAAGCAGGGTGAAAATATAGATCCTTGACGTACTCCTTTTCCTATTTGGAACCAGTCTGTTATTCCATGTCCAGTTTTAACTGTTGCTTCCTGACCTGCATACACGTTTCTCAAGAGGCAGGTCAGGTGGTCTGGTATTCCCGTCTCTTTCAGAATTTTCCAGTTTATTGTGATCCACACAGTCAAAGACTTTGGCAGAGTCAATAAAGCAGAAACAGATATTTTTCTGGAACTCTCTTGCTTTTTCAATGATCCAGTGGATATTGGCAATTTCATCTCTGGTTCCTCTGCCTTTTCTAAAACCAGCTTGAACATCTGGAAGTTCACATATTGCTGAAGCCTGGCTTGGAGAATTTTGAGCATTACTTTACTAGCATGTGAGATGAGTGCAATTGTGCAGTAGTTTGAGCATTCTTTGGCACGGTCTTTCTTAGGGATTGGAATGAAAACTGACCTTTTCCAGTCCTGTGGCCACTGATGAGTTTTCCAAATTTGCTGACATATTGAGTGCAGCATTTTCACAGCATCATCTTTTAGGATTTGAAATAGCTCAACTGGAATTCCATCACCTCCACTAACTTTGTTTGTATTGATACTTCCTAAGGCCCACTTGACTTCACATTCCAGGATATCTGGCTCTAGGTGAGTAATCACACCATCGTGATTATCTGGGTCATGAAGATCTTTTTTGTATAGTTCTTCTGTGTATTCTTGCTACCTCTTCTTATTATCTTCTGCTTCTATTAGGTCCATACCATTTCTGTCCTTTATTGAGCCCATCTTTGCATGAAATGTTCCCTTGGTATCTCTAATTTTCTTTTTTTTTTTTTAAGAAAATTAAAAAAAAATTACTTTTATTAGTTGGAGGCTAATTACTTTACAATATTGTAGTGGTTTTTGCCATACATTGACATGAATCAGCCATGAGTTTACATGTGTTCCCCATACTGAACCCCCCTCCCACCTCCCTCCCCATCCCATCCCTCTGAGTCATCCCAGTGCACCAGCCCTGAGCACTTGTCTTATGCATCCAACCTGGACTGGTGATCTGTTTCACACTTGATAATATACATGTTTTGATGCTGTTCTCTCAGATCATCACACCCTCGCCTTCTCCCACAGAGTCCAAAAGTCTGTTCTATACATCTGTGTCTCTTTTTCTGTCTTGCATATAGGGTTATCATTACCATCTTTCTAAATTCCATATATATGTGTTAGTATGCTGTATTGGTGTTTTTCTTTCTGGTTTACTTCACTCTGTATAATGGGCTCCAGTTTCATCCACCTCATAATTTTCTTGAAGAGATCTCTAGTCTTTCCTATCCTATTGTTTCCCTCTATTTCTTTACATGGATCACTGAGGAAGGCTTTCTTATCTCTCCTGGCTATTCTTTGGAACTCTGCATTCAAATGGGTATATCTTTCCTTTTCTCCTTTGCTTTTCACTTCTCTTCTTTTCACAGCTATTTGTAAGGCCTCCTGAAACAACCATTTTGCTTTTTTGCATTTCTTTTTCTTGGGGATAGTTTTGATCCCTGTCTCCTGTACAATGTCACAAACCTCCGTCCATAGTTCATCAGGCTCTCTATCAGATCTAGTCCCTTAAATCTATTTCTCACTTTCACTGTAAAATCATAAGGGATTTGATATAGGTTATACCTGAATGGTCTAGTGGGTTTCCCCACTTCCTTCAATTTAAGTCTGAATTTGGCAATAAGGAGTTCATGATCTGAGCCACAGTCAGCTTCCAGTCTTGTTTTTGCTGACTGTATAGAGCTTCTCCATCTCTGGTTGCAAAGAATATAATCAGTCTGATTTCTGTGTTGACCATCTGGTGATGCCCACGTGTAGTCTTCTCTTGCATTGTTGGAACAGGGTGTTTGCTATGACCAGTGTGTTCTCTTGGCAAAACTCTATTAGCCTTTGCCCTGCTTCATTCTGTACTCCAAGGCCAAATTTGCCTGTTACTCCAGGTATTTCTTGACTTCCTACTTTTGTATTCCAGTCCCCTATAATTGTAGTAGGTTCTAACTATTAAGTGGGTGGCATTGAAATGTATTTTTTTCTCATCACCCTGTTTTATATTCCAAGCTATAGAGAGGAACCATAAGTTCTTTAAGAATATAGACTTGTCAGTTATCTTTGTTTTAGTGCTCAGAACATAGCTCGTAACCTACCAGTGCTATTGACATTTTGCCTTCCCTGGTGGCTCAGCTGTAAAGAATCTGCCTGTGGTCCAGGAGATGTTGGTTCGATCCCTGCACTGCACTGGGAAGATCCCCTGGAGAAGGAAATGGCAACTGACCCAAGTATTTTTGCCTGGAAAATCTCAAGGACAGTGAAGCCTGGCAGGCTGCACTCTGTGGGGACACAAGAGTCAGACAAAACGTAGCGACTAAACCACCACCATCTAACTTGGCTAAACTTTGGAAGAGTAGATTTTATATATATGAAGAGATTAAAGTGTGTGTGTATATATATATGTATATACATATATACATTTAAAAGACTCTGACTTCATTTTGAGAAGTGGTGAATACCAGAGAGTTTTAAACTGATGAGATTTTGTATCACTTAGTATGAGATTTTTTTTCCTCTACTTGAGTTCAAATGACGGCCATCACAATACAACTTCATTGAACTAGGCACAAAAAACCAAAAGGCTTAAGTGAGCTTAAGCCAGTCAACAGCAAAACAGTCAGGCCTGAAAAAAAAACCCTCCTAGGGATAAAATAAAGCATTCTTTTTTTCAAACAATATAGGAGGTAGTCAAGACAGCCGAGCAGAGCAGCCTGGACTGTAGCCATGTGGCATGTGGTGACATCTTTTGAGGACTGGATTTAGTCAACCACAGGTTAAGAAAGAAAATAATTATAAACAATGACAGCCTTGGAGAACAACAGCCATAGCCACAAATTAAAGTTCTCTCTTCAAAGGACTTCATTTTAAGGTTCAGATCCCCAAATTATTGGCATGATTAGCATAACCCTTGAATATAAAGGAAAATCTTTTCTAACTTGTGACATGGACCTCAATAGAAAAGGGGAAAAAAATACGTTTCTTTACAGTATTTGTCTTTTTCTTTCTTTCTTTCTTCTTTAGATCATGTGAATCTTTGAAATGAAATCCCTAGAGGCTTCTTGAATTGATCCTATTGAAAACGCCTTGGAGATCAGTGGGACGCAGTAAGAACTGGCTGCCATTAGGTCCAAAGAGTCTGGCTGAAGTTTTAATACCACACTTCCTGGTTTTCTTCTTTTCCTTACTCAGGAACGAACAAGCCCCTGAACGATGTGATGAGGGAAACTTGGTGCTTTGCACAATGCACAGCTTGTAAGAAAAACTGCATGTACCTTGTGTTTATGACCAGGGCCGTGGGTCGAAATGAAAAATCATGACCTGTGCGAACTGAAATAATCAAGACATTTCATTTGCTGCATGTTACTATGTTTTCTGGAAGTTTGTTTTAAGACAAGGAATATATTTATTGATAGTTCAATCTTTTCTCTGGTCTAAGGAATGGCTTAAAGACAATGATGAGATTTGAGTCTGTGTGTGTGTTGAAGGAAACACAGAATTTACTCTCTCTAGCCCCATTCTACCAAGTTTTCCCTGAATAAGCAACAAATTGGTGGTAGCTATTACCCCAAGTGGTTTCCAGATGTTAGCCATGTGACTGAGCAGAAATATTCTCTGACTAGAGAGGTAAGTGATGGGAATTGTTAGTATATGTGATGATTTTCATAACCATGAAGCACACTTTTTTGTCTATCAACTCCACCTGCATGATATAAAAAACCTCCATAAATGGGATACTTTTCATGGAGAAGAGGAAGATTTAAATCTATATAGCATATGTGAATCTTTCTTTTTTTAAAACAGGAAATAAACTAACAATGAAAGCTGGTTATTCCTTATCTTTTAAACTTTTTTAGATTTAAAATTTTATGTTTGTGCTCTATAGAAAGGGATATACATTCTTACAGCCTATGTTATGACAAGTCTTTTTGATGTCTTACATAGTCTAGTTATAATTTGCTGCTAAATTGTTTTCAGCTAACGTTGAACACTGATGTGCTTTATATTTTTTTGTTAAGAAAAATAAATAATTCACACTTTTGCAAGTGGAAGGTATGTACTTTTTCTGGCTTTCATGAAATTATATTATTATTAGAAGCAAGTGCCAGCTAACTTAATGGGTGGCATTTCTCACAGAGAAGGAAGACATGAATCAATATTTTTATTAGAGTCAACCCACTTGTGTTCATAAACAAAATATTATTAATGTTTTTCCATTTAGACTTCCATGCTAGTAAGAAGAATATACAAATTGTTAGAAGAAAGAAATAAACTACCCGGACAAACAGCGTTTCAAAGACCATCACTGTTGCAAATTGAAGCAAGAAGTTGTGCTTTTTGCCAGTGAAAGTTCCAAAAGCTAGTGTTCAGTGTTTTTAAAAATGGAAATTATTAAGTAGATTGCTTATTTCTCTCTTGTGCTTTTCCTAATGACTCAGCTGTAGTGAATGATATTTGTGAACGTCCTTTGTCTATTACACATTCTATAATAATTGCGTAAATATAAACTAATGGGGAGAATGGGAGAAAAACTTAAACAACAATTCTATCTCCACATGGGCAGGTGTGTGTGCACATGCCCACACACACACACACACACACACACACACAAATACACAACTTCAGCCTGCCTTCAAGTAAGAGAATCATTGCATAGGTTTTAGCACAGTGGCAACATTAAATGGAAGCTCTTTATTTTTTGACTTAAAAATTACAGCCGTTTATTAAGTCAGAAGTCTAGGCACAGCATGGCTCAGCTGGCTGTTTGCTCTATGATTCAAAAATCAAGTTTTTCTCAAGGTTCTGAGGATAAACCTGCTGTGAAGCTCATTCAGGCTGTGGGGCAGAGTTCAGTTCCCTGTGGTTGTAGGACTGAGTTTCCCATTTTCTTGTCAGCTATTTTCATATTCTGGAGGCTGCCTGCATTCTTTGGCTTATAGTCCGCTGCCTCCAGCTTGAAAGCCAGCAACGGGGAGTCAAGTCACTCTCAAGGTTTGCATCACCCTTTCTGCATCATCCTTCCACCAGGTCTTTTGCCTTCCTCGTCTGCTTTCAAAGTCTCCTGTGATCATACAGCAACCAGGCTAGACAAGATCTTTATTTTTACTGGTATTTTAGGGCCATTGTGGGGGAGTGGGAAGTGGGAGACAGGAAAGTAAATAGTCAAATGTGCAAATGCGGGGTTTGTGGTGGCCTGTGTACACCAGAGGAGCAGGTAGGTGGGGCATCTGGGCTCCATAAAGATTGGACAAAGGAAGAGAAGATAGATTTGAGATTTGAAGAACGAATGAGCAAGTGAAGGAGGGGAGAGATATCCCTGGCTGAGAGATCAGAAGGGGAAAGGGGGAAGGGGAAAGGGGCCCAGAGGGGACACAGCACATCGGGAGAACTCTTGCTGTTCAACACGATGAAAAGAGTAGAACAGACTGGTTGTCTCCAAGAATATACAGGAAAATAAATAGAGGGTGTTCCTGAAGAGTGTTTTGAAAACTGCTTTTGTAAAAGCAAACTTTATATTAGATATAAAAGCACTTTTGAAAGAAAGAACTGTGAGGAATCTTTTACTATCGAGGCACTGGGAATAGAAAGATGGAAAAAATCCAATGTGTCTTCCAAAAGGTCAAAGAAATAGACACTCATTGGAATACAAATTATACCATATTTAATTTGTCTGATATATATAGACTTGGAGGTGTATATCATGCATTCCTAAAATGAAGCATTCCCATAAAAATGACCTCATTTCCTTGTTCTTCCATGCTCAGATATGCAAGTATCATCTTCCAGAAAACAGTTTTCTAAATAGGGTAACTTGATCTTAAGAATTTACAGGATAGTCCTTTAGATTGCAGAAAGAAGATATTAAAACTTGTTTATATCTTATTTTTATCCCAAGCTTTCAGATTTCTACTTTTACTTATGCTGCATGCGCATATAATGAATTACTAAATAATACATTATATAACATAAATAAATATAAGAGATACGCTAAAACCTTTTTAGTGACAAAGTCTATAATGAAAAAATTCTGGAGACAATCTCTATAGAAGTTAATCATGTTTCTCCTACCAACTAAGCTGGATGATATGATAGCTAGTGCCAGGAGGAGAGTGCTAAGGTTTAGCTGAGAATTTAAGTAGAGGCTTCTCATAAGCCCTGTTTGCTGTCAACATTAATTGTTAAACACCAAAGAGCATGGAGCGCCGGAGGTCGACCCTTTTCTAGGGAGTCATTTGGTGGATTCAGAAAACCCCCAAAGTGCGCTGGGGGGTGTGTGTGTCCCTTTCACTTGAGGTGGCCCATAACTTTAAGCTGAATCTCTCTTAAAGGAGACCATGACCATCCCCTCTCCAATATGACCATCAATTCAACAGCCTTGTCACAGGACAACATCCTATCTGCTCCAATCATATATGCCACATTTTAAGCAACCATCCTTCCTGGATTATGGCTCATTCTTTTCCTTGTCCTTACAACCTGGTTCTTCTTTTCACTCAGGTTCATATCCTAGGTTTGCTGTATTCCCACTGCACAATTTCTTGACAAGGCATTTTGTGATTTTCAAAAAGTTCTGCTTTCCAAGTGAAGTTGGAAACCAGTCTTAATGTTGTCATCCTGGCTTTGGCCTTGTCTGGTTGTCCACATTTCTGGCTCTTCCCAGCTACTGCCAACACTGACCAACGTCAGGTATATTTGTATTGGGTTGTAGAGTTTCACCCTTCTTTCACACTTTTTCTTCAAAATATAACTCAATTAAAAGTATAATTTAACTCCAACAAGTAATATTCAGGATTCCATTCTAGGCATCTCAGGAAGATGAGTAAAATAGCTCTTGCAGGTAAAATAGGTCTTGCATCTTAGGAAATTACAGTTTAGTAGGTAACAGGGCTGACAGGAAAAGTATTTAAATTTAGGTTTTGTACCTCAAAGCAAAGACACCTTCCACCACACAACACTGACAATTCAGTCTAAATTAGTTTGAAATTGTCTGTGGGTTTGTAGATCTTCAACATTGTTTAATAAAAATTTATCTTTTCACATGTATCCTTATATTCTCTCAAGCCCTGTGAAAGCAAATGAAACAAAATGCATACAAATGAAACTATGTAATGTTTCATGTACTATGTAATGCCAAACTATGTAATGCCAAATTAACTTTCTGAATAATCACTGCCTTAAACTCCTGTTTTGTCCCTTGCATGTATTTACCTAAATAATGACAGTAGCACATAACATAAAATTTACCATCTTAACCATTTCTAAGTGTCCAGTTCAGAAGCGCTAAGTATAGTCACATTGCTGTGAAATAAATCTCCAGAGCTTTCCCATCTTCTAAATGTGAAACTCTAAACACATTAAGGATTCCCAGCTGGCGCAAGTGGTAAAGAGCCTGCCTGCCAATGCAGGAGACATAAGAACTGCAGGTTCCAGCCCTGGGTTGGGAAAATCCCCTGGAGAAGGAAATGGCACCCCACTCTAGTAATATTGCTTGGAGAAGTCCATGGTCAGAGTAGCCTGGCGGGCTACTGTCCATGGGGTCACAAAGAGCTGGACACGACTGAAGCGACTTAGCAAGCACACACACACACACACATTAAACAGCAACACTTCTTTTCTCACTTGCCCTGGCCCCTGGGAACCAGCATTCTAATTTCTGTTTCTATGAATTTGACCACTCTATGTGAAATCATAAGAGTATGTGTCCCCTTGTAACTGGCTTATTTCACTCACCATAATGTCCCCAAGGTTCTCTCAAGGTGTAGCATGTAACAGGATTTCTTTCCTTTTTAAGGCTGAATAATATTCCATTGTATTATACACGTTACCGTGTCCTCACTCATCTCTAGATAGACATTTGGGCTGCTTCCATCTCTTGACCATTTTGAATAGTACTACTATAAACATAGGAGTACAAATATCTCTTCAAGACCCTGCTTTCAGTTATTTTTAATATATTTACTTGTATCCATTTTTAACCTATACAAAGAAAATTTTTCCCTTAAAGGCTTACATTTTGCCAGAATTTTGTTTAAAAAACTCTCTGAAAATATAATTAGACAAAGGAATGGTATTTGCCTTTACAATATGAATTGAAGAGGATTTTACAGTTTCTGTATATTCTAATAAAATATAGATATGACAATAGAAAATCCATTGTCATACCTTTACATAAATATTTCCTATTGATCAATGATAGGGATAGATAGATAACTAGAAAGTAGTTCACTTCAGAATAAATTGTAGTTACTTTATAAATTGCAAAGATGGATTCATATGATCTGATTGTTTTTTTAAAAGATCCTTTAAACTCTCTTTTTCCTGGTTTTTAGAAACCATCAGGAAGAAAGTAGAGACTAAAGGTACTAAAATCAGCCACCCAAGGAAGAAGGAAAATTATATTTGCTGATATTTCTGATACTACTAAACAAAAGTTTGTGCAGTATAATAAAGAGTTTTGAGCCATAATATTAAAAGCATAATTAAATATATTTATAAAAGTGGCATGTGTCATAAATTTAAATTCTTTCATGATCATAGAATCACAGAACTTGAGAGCTTACCAAGCCCTACTCCTTGATTTCACAGTTGGAAAAACCGGTCCAAAGAGACTAAATGGCCTGTATAATGTTATACAGCTTGTTACTCCTGAAGTTGGAATATCACTTCAATACTCTGCTCATTGCATGCTATTATGATTACATTTATATTTCATCTGTTCTTAAATGGATGTGGCAGCACATAAATGTTCAAACTGTATTAATAGGGAAACTTCTCTTTTTACTTTCCTTTTTTCAAAAAATATACATGTAAGGCAAGCATCATCTTCCCCGCAGCCCATGGGACAGTCTGAAGACTGAGCCTTCCGTGCCTTCAAGGGAGTGGGATCTGGTTAGGCACTGCTAATAACTCTTGCTCTGAAATTGAAGAGCCATCAAGATCTGTCATGCAAGAGTCAAGAATGGATGGGAGAGTCCACAGACATTACGAAGATCAATAGAGGGATTCCCAAGAGGATTATAAGGACTTAGAGAAAGCTGACTAGGAGGTGTCTCCAGAAAGTAGCTTAGGAATATGGGAACTCATCATGCAAAGTGGTCAAAAGGGAGATGATCCCTTTCCTAAAGAAGAGTCATATGACGATGCTGAGAACATTGCTCCAGTGTCCAGTCACATATACTGACACCCAGCCTGTGTTTGAGGCAGAAACTTCCACTGTCCTCACCCAAGGCCTGTACACTGCTTTGATGTGAATCACTCTGTTAATAATACAACAGGAGTGATAAGTGCCCATGTGCTAGGACTGTATTTGGTCCACATTTGAGTAAGTCATGTATCATCCCCACCATGCTGCCTCAGCCTAGCACACAATGCCCCAGGTGACCTCCTGGTCTGCAAAGACCCCATGTGTGTATGTCATGTATATCTAGTAGGAATAGTGGGGTAAAGTAGGAGGACTCTTCACATCTTTATCCAGAAGCATTGAACTGAAAAAAATTTAAGGTCCCTAGAATTGAGAAAATGACCATACTAAAGTTTATAATCTCATATAGCCATTCATTTCTAAAAAGTTCAGTTTTATTGTTTAATAAGAATTCAGGACCTTTAAGTGTTTTCTAGTTTTTCTTTCATAAAATGTAAGGAGAAAGTATAAAGGAATTTACTTTGCTAACTTGCAAAATTTACAAAGTTACCTAATGCTGAGACATTCTGTCCACTATGTATCATTTATAAATGTGTATGTGTGTGTGTGTGTGTGTGTGTGTATTTTTCTCTGTCCATTGGAATAATGCAACAGATAAAAACCAACCAATGGAGAGGGTAAGATTTGATGCTCTAGAATGACAAAAGAAAATATAAAAACTGTCTTGTCTTCATGACTAAAGTGATTCCATTTAACTGTGATCATTTGAAAGTACCAAATATACTACTCTAAATGGCTAATCTTTCAAGCTTTTTTAAAAAACTAATAAACATGCCCTTAAGGATTTCTAAATATATAGCAGCAAACTAAATACCAACACTACCATTTATATCTTTAGATCCAAATGGGGCTTAAAAAAGGGAGGGCTGGTTACTGGTTTTTTATTTTTATTTTGTTTTTGCTTTTATTTGCCTGTTGTTCTGAGTTTAAACAATGAAATTACCAAAGGGAGTGCATCAGTAAAAGGCACATAGATTAGCTGAAAGGAAATGAGTAACAACAACAACAACAACAAGAGATACAAAAGAGTAAAAGAGTGTGTGAGCAAGAATCTCCCAAGGATGACTCTTCCCCCAAGTTCAAAAGGGCAAAAGATCCACCATAAAAAGAAGCAAACAACCAGCCTGAAACTTAATTACATTTCAAAGCAATGGATGAAAAGACCATGAAAGTTACAAAACAAAGTTACATGAAAGGAACAAAACAGTTTTTTCAATAGTTGCCTACCAGATGGCATTTCTAAATACAGTAATCTTAAACCTTCTGTTTGTTCTATAAATAAAGATGAAAGGAATAGCAACAATAGCTAAGCATTGAAATCACTGGAAACAAAGGGGTATTTTGATTAGGTTTGGAAAAATCTGGCTTATTCCAATAATGATCCTAAATCTGGGAAGGCTCAAATTTTAGGTGAAACTCAGAATCCCAGCATTCAGGTACCTGCTTAAACTAATGCTCCTTCAAGGTGAACTGGTGCTTATTCAAGGTGTAGGAGCAAATCAGGAATTAAAACCAGGAGACTTGGGGATATCTGAAGAAACACAGGAACTCCTAATCGATAAGACTCTGAAGAGCTATAGTTTAAATCCCAGAAGCACTTTTCTTTTTTTTTTCCCTAAAATAAAATAGTTGGAACATACACTAATTTTTGTAAACTCATGTATAAAATGTATGTAACAGTTAAGGTCCTGGACTTTGGAGTCAGATAGAACCAATATATGAATCCAGGTTCTACAAATGACTAGCAGTTATGACCGTTGAGCCAAGTTCTTCAGCCCTTTGAGCCTCACTGGCCAAAACAGAGTAATAGTATGCAGCTTTGTTACAGATCAGGTTTTATGGCCACCTTAATCAATAGGAATTGATAAGAGGCTGGACAAAAAATTCAAAGGCTTTATTGGAGGCCCTGCTGCAGCAGACTGGGGGGAAGAACAAGCAAGAGGTTTCCTTGCTCCCCTGCTCACCCAGGCAGGGCGGTGGGGGGCGGGGGTTGGGGGAGGATGGTGGTAATGAACTAGCTCTTTCCATATGGAGAGGGTAGGGGTGTGCCCAGATGTTGGACTGGAGGAGTGGCTTAACTGGTTTGCCTACTGCTTTGATGGTGTTATGTGCATGAAGCATGTGCAGTCCCCTGCTTTAGCTCCTAGCTCTTCATTAAGTGGCAGCTGGTCTTTCTGTATCTTGTTCTCCATAATTTTCCCCAACTGCACATGCACACAGTTATTTTTAGTCCCTTATAGTTTCCTTGTATTAATATTTTGCTGCTGGAGGAGACATCTATCCAGGTGCAAGCACTGCAGCAAAAGGTCCCAGAGCCCAGGTTCCAGCTTGTCTGTTTCACAGGAATTTACTTATGACAGCGCTTCACACTTAGTAAGTCCCCCAATGAATTTCAGGAGTTTATTATTATTATTAGCAACAATAATCATCATAATTATGCTTCTGATTTTTCTTGTCATTTCAAACACAGGGGGGTGGGGCACAGCAAAGTTTTCCAGGCAGTAAATGGAGTTCTAAGAGTAATCAAAGCCTTACCTGGCATACATCCAGTGGTCTCTCCTAAGCACCACCCTCTTCTCACCTGGCTCTCGAAAGTTATTCAGAATTCAAGTGGGGAAGGTGGTTCTAGACACCGAAGCAATTTCTGAGAATTGGCTATCAGAGCTCTGTCCATCCCAGCCTTTCCTCCTTAATTACTTTGTTCTCAGTATTCTCTGCGGAAGGTCTAGAGACTTGAGAAATGACTCAGCTTTTTTTGATCTGCTTAAGTAATGGCATTTAGGGCCATTCCTGTGGACAGCATTGGTATAACACTGTGATAGCATACAGCTTATCTTGGCATCTGATTCATGAAGATAAGCAGTTTAGTCAATTGGGAGTAACAAAATTACCATGAGCAAATAAAAGTGGCAACTGCTTAAATATGGTGCAGTCTACAATGAATGGGAGGTTAGTGTTTAAGGGCACTTAAAAGTTCTGCAGTTTCTTGTTGAATTTTACAGGAGGCAGGAGCCACCTGCCAGAGCTGCATGCAAGCCTGCTCAATCATGTTTGACTGTGTTCGTCCTGGACCATAGCCCGCCAGGATCCTCTGTCCACGGGATATCCCAGGCAAGAATACTGGAGTGGGTTGCCATTTCCTACTTCAGGGGATCTTCCCATCCCAGGGACTGAACTCACGTCTCTTGAGTCTCCTGCATTGCAGGCAGATTCCTTATCCCTGGCACCTCCTGGGAAGCCCCTTCTGGGGCTGAAGCCATCAGTATTAAAAGATCTCTACTGTTAGGGCTTGATATAGAAAACTGTTAAGCTATTTTTTTTTTTTTTTTTTTGTATTTTAAAAACTGTGATAAAATCTACGCAGCAAAATATTTACCATTTATAAGTGACAAGTTTCAGTGGCATGAAATACAATACATTCACCATGTAGTATAATCATCACCACTATTTCTAGAAAATTTTCATCATTCCAAACAAAAACTCTGTACCCATTGAACAATATCTTCTCATTCCCTGCTCCCCTGAGCCCTTGGTAACCACTACTTTCTCTTGATGAATCTGCCTATTTCAGATACTTACATGGGGCTTCCCAAGTGGCCCAGTGGTAAATCATAACACCTATATGTCTCCAAATGAAAAAGCAATCTTGAATTTTAGGACTGCAGTTGAAAATCCTACAGCAAATAAGTAGATCCATTAACCTTACCAAAGGGGTCACCTGTATGACACCAGTCCTAGCAAATGCAAACCCTCAGTACAGCCTAATCGGACTCAGACTTCGCCGAGAGGCCGGGCTGCGCAACCCCGCTGCGCAAGCGCGTCTCCAGGCGCGCCCCGTGCGCGCCTACGTGCGCGGGCCCGCAGGACGGCGTAGGGGCGGGGCCCGCGCAGCTCTAGTTCAGGCCGCAGTCATGGCCGCCACGTCGGGCTCAGCACGCCTGCATCGCTGCATGGTTTCGCCGGCTGGGAGTCACAGCGCCTCGCTGATCTTCCTGCATGGCTCAGGTGGATTACAGCTTTCCGTCCAGGTTACTGAAGCATGGGAGACGCCCCCGTCTTCGGTTCCCCCAGTGTTGCCCTCGTGGAGGCACGGGTGACCTTGCCTCCTTGTTAACCCCCGCGGATGTGGACACGGGAGCTGGTAACCGGTCCACAGCCGTATCCCCTTGCCTTCCTTTTTTTTGTCTTGCGGCCACTGCCCCGCGTCCTCGCTTCTGGCCTTTGTGCCCCGTCACTTGGTCAGCCCTCTGTTCACATTCTCCATTGCAGCCCTTGGCCACACACATCCCTCCCCCGCCCCGTCGCTTCCTCCAAGTTTAAACAGAGCAAGTTAGATACGTTTTCTGCTAGAGACAGATACATTATGTAGTACTTTAAATACTCAGTTATTAGTGATTTGAGTTTTAGCCACAGTGGATTATTACTCCTTTCTGTGAGACACTGTGCCAGGGCTAAAGTGCCCCCCGCCCCGCATTTCTCCTTCCTCTTCTCTTTGCCCCTCTTGTCGTTCAGCCCCCAAAATAAAGCGGAGCCCCAGGGGCAGGTTCTTCTTCCACTGCCTGCCTTTCATAAAGGTACTCAGTTCTGAATAGCGTTTCTTACACTCACCTGTAGTTACTCCTGTCTTCCCCGCTTCCCTTCTTTCTCTTTCTCAAGAGGTTCAAACTCTTGTTTGAATTTTTGCATTCCTAGTGCAACCTGGGGTAAATTCTTGGGAAATGTTTTTTAAAGAAATGAAACGCAGCCTGTGTCCTTAGGGGGCCCACCGAAAGGTAAAGGCAGTTCATTTAGTTTTACTCAGCAGTGGTCAGAGCCCACGATGGCATGATTTACTGCCAAATGAATTTTAAGAGGGGGAAAAAAATGGTTAGGCGTTATCAACGCTTTTGGAAGATGAAGGGCTTGTTAGGTTTGACAGAGGAAGTGGTCTTTGAGCCAAGACTTGTGTAAGCTTAAAGAGGACAGTGATTGGATGATGGAGGGGATTGCAAAGGTACAGGGTGGAAACCTGGAAATGCCCTCATTTTTAAAATGAGTCTTGGTAGATTGAATAGTTTGTCTGAGGTTACTTGGCTATTGCAATCAGTGGTGGTAGAATTGGAATTTGAACCCAGATCTCTGACTCCAAAATCACTGCTCTGGAGAGGTGAAGTGAAAAAAATTGTGATCTAGTGTTTATCATTTTGGAAATAGAGAAAAAAAGGGCCAAAGATATTTAAAGGGAAATACTTGGCTGATGAAATATACTTAGAAGATGAGAGGCCTAAGATGACAGCAATGCTTATAACTCAGAGACTAATACTAATACTATTTGGGGCTGCAAACAGCAGCCAGAAATAAACACCGAGAAATTCCCCAGTGCTACAGTCCTTTTAATAAATAAATTATTCCACAATATCTTTAGGAAATACTGTGAGACTTTTCTTCATTTTCACCTGGACCACTGTGCTTAAAGTTACTATCCTTACTCCTTTCAGTTTCAAATTACTGACATTTTAAAATTTGTGACTGTGTGTATCTGAAACCCAGACTTGTACCTGCAATTTTTTTTCCCCTTTGTACTTTCAACAAAGTTTATCCAAAGAATTCTGCCACTTATGCAAGTATAATGCAATTCCTATGTATTTTGTGCTCCAACTTACTGGGAATATGATTTTACACTAGACAATGATATATGTGGTTGTGGTATAGTATATGCTTGACTTCTGATTGATAGAAATGTGGCAAACCAGTTTTAACAATTTCTATACTCTTAGAATCAGGTGCTGGCTTTTTAAGGATTGGCCTTTGTGAATGTATGGATCCATGCTCTTTTGTAACATTTAGTTTTGCTTTTCAAGGTAAAAAAGTGTTTAGAGGCAGATTTTGTTTTTTTTTTTTTTTTAATCTTGAGAACTTGAGGTTCTCTTATAGAATACAACAACCTAGAACATCATGTGTGAATGAATGTGTTATATATAATCAACTTAATTTTAGCATTTCCAGTTACTACAATACCAATATCTTCTTTCAGGATGATGAAAGCATGATAGCTTAATTAGCTTTATTTACTTCTCAGGTTAGATTAATTCACACTGTTATATGCTTCACCTAATTTAATGTCTATTTCACACTGAGCTCTAAGATTCACATAGAGCCAAACCCTATATGACTTGCTTTCTCCCCATATAGTAGGTCTTAGTGAATTGACTGAGTCGGCTCTTACTGAAGTCACCAGTAACCTCTGTGTTGCTAAATATAATGGACATTTTTCAGTCATCCTTTTATTTGAACTGTCAGCAGCATTCAGCTTTCTTCTGGAAACCCTCCTGGTTCTTTCTGCTGCTGTTTGCTCTGTGGCTTATTTTGCACGTTCATTTCCCTCTCCCTGGCCATAATATTGATTTCCTCAGAATTCATACCTCGCTCCTCTTCTCTTATTCCCTCTACATTTTTCTCCCCAGGCTAAATTCCATGCAAGCCCACAGATTCTATTTTTATCTCCATTCATGTGAAACAAATATGCGTCTTCATTTTAGATCTCCTTTGAGCGCTAGACCTGTTTATCCAATTGCCTAATAGTCATGCATGCATGAATTCATTCACTGAAGAAATACCTATTATGTGGTCACTGTGCAAAGCACTGTTCCTGACTCTGGGCATACAACAATGAACAAAACAACAGAAAGCCTTGCTCTCAAGGGCCTTTCTTTCTACTGGAGGAAGTATTAATGGTAAAAGAGAGTACATTCCTTGGAAAGAAAGAAGCCAAGATTAGGAAAATGAGATGTATGATGGGATTACAGTTTTAAATAAGGTGATCAGAATAGATTTCATATAGACGATATTTTAGCTGCTAGACTTGAGTGAATCATGTGAATATTGGGTTAGACTGTACAGACAAGAGGAAGACCAGGAACATTCAAGGAATGGCAGTAAGGCTAGGATGCCTAGAGTGATAGGAGCAGGAAAAGACACCTGAGGAGGATTCTGGCAGCAGATAGTGTGGGGCGGTGGTCAGCAGACTTATGTAAAGAGTCAGGTAGTGACCATTTTAGGTTTTGTGTGTCGCATCAATTCTCCTTCACATATTTTTCTTTTTCTCTTCTGTTTTCTCCTTTTTCTTTCTTTCTTTCTTTTTTTTTTTTTTAATTCTTTAAAAAGCCTCTCTTAGCTCTCAGCCCTCAGGGAGCTGGATTTTGTCCTCCAGCTGGCTGTAGTTGGCTCAGCCCTTTGTACCTCATACTTGGTGTCTGCAGACCTGCTGCTTCCTGTGTTTCCTCTCTGGCCAAACACTTTTGCTGTCAGCCTTGAAACCTGTCATGACTGACCGCTGGTAACTAATGTGTTTCCAGTTTCTGTTAATTTCATCGACTTCCCTGGTGGCTCAGTGGTCAAATCCACCTGCCAATGCAGGAGATGTTAATTTCATCTCCTTATTTTGTCTAGTATCTATTTCTGTTTACTCCATAGTCTAAGCAACTGTCATCTGAACAGCAACCACCTGACTGATTCTTCCACATCTCTGTCCTCCTTCAGGCCTGTCTTCACACAGCTTCCAGAATAAGGATTCCAGAATAATCCTTAGAAGTGTGCCCCCTTTCTGCAAAAAATGACCGTCTCGGCTTCTCCATGTTCTCACTGCTCTTCCTCTCGTTTTCTGCCTTTCAGTTCTCGATGCCATGCTGCTCCTTCCTTTGCGGGGTTTTAGCATCTGCCTTGTGCTGTCTGAGCTGCTTTTCCTTCTGTACTTGACTCTTCACCATCCCATAGATCTCAGTTTAAACCATTCCACAACTATCTACTGGATGCCTAGTTTGTGTCAGTCCTGTTTTAGGCATCTGATGAACAAATAACTCAGTGGCTAAACACAAAATGAACCATCCTTGTGGAGCTTATATTCTAATGAAGTTATCTCTGAATCTTGTTGGGGGTAATTCCAAATATAAGAAATCCTTGAAGCACCTAGTATCTTTCTTTTGCAGTGGTTACATTTGCAGCCACTTTCTTTCACATTTCTGTATATGGATATTTGACTGATGTCTGTTTCTCACAATAAGCTATATACTCCATGAGTGCAGGAATTCTTTCTCTCCATCACCTTTCTGTCCCTGCCTCTCTAGCAGTAAGAATAATGTCTCACACATTAATAGGTATTCAGTAGATACTTTTAAAATTGCTATCTTAATGAATTGATTGATTACAAACTAAGAGTTGTTAACTTGAAATTTTTCTCTTTAAGACTACCTAAAGTGAACCTAGTTTAATTTTTTTATGGAAATACATGTATATCAATTCTTGCATGAGGCTTGGTTATTTTTCAGCCATGGGATGTATGATCATTATTTTAGATTATGTAAACATATTGTCAAAATTAATTTTTCATTTTTTCAAGTTCAAAAATAAAAGTATGCTAAATACATCTTTTGAAGGAATTTGTTGTTTTAACCAAGAAAATTGTTTTAGGTTGTTCCAATTGCAAAGGTTTATAAGCACTTTAGGAATTTACTATTTTTAAGAATAAAATAAGAAATGACAGTGTTTGAAATCATATATGGGATTTTTTTTAGAAAAATCAATTTATTTATTTATACCTATTATATCATGTAAGCAGATGGGGAAATTTAAAAAATAAAGCTTAAAGAGGGCTTTAAAGTGATCAGTGGGTGGAGTCAGGAGTAAAATAATCAGAATTATTTCTAACTATTGATGCTTGATCAGTTAGTCCACATTGATAAGTTGGTTTCTATACAGTTTATTTATGAAGAGTTTTTATTTCTTGTTCCAGCCTATGTGACCTGAAAGTTATAAACTGCTTTTAAATACACTGTTCTGTCAAAACACTGTGCTGGCAAAATGTTTTAACTTAATCTAGACTTTGTGATTCATCAGGTGATTCTGGACAAGGATTGAGAACGTGGATCAAGCAAGTTTTAAACCAAGATTTAGCATTCCAGCACATAAAAGTTATCTATCCAACAGCTCCTCCCAGGTATGTGGTCATTAAAATCATTACTCAGTATAACTCTGTGGCATAAAATATGTATATATATATATACATATATACATGTATATATATGTATATGTATATATATGTATGTATGTATATATGTATATACACACAGCACTGGATGGTTTTGCAGCTTAATTCTGTATTTAAAATATTTTAAATTGAGGTCCTTTTTTTCCAGAACAATTTTTTAATTCATTGTTTATCTGAAATTAAAATGTAACTGGTATCCTATGTTTTATCTACAATTCCACCTACTTGTTACCCCCCGAGTTTGACTCAGTTTGGGATGTAGCCACAGCAGAAAGATTTTTTTATATTTTAAAAGCTTCATTCTAGCATGAGTTTTAGTACACATCCAAAAGTGAGATCTGATAGTCTAACCATCATGAAAGCCTGATCCAGGACATTTGTGAAAATGTAAGACTTGCAGTCAATTCGGTGTAGATATATAGAGCAGATACTGGGAGAAACTGAAAATTAGGGGGGATGGGAAGGCAGTAATATTGAGATAGGAAACCTAAAAGAAGATGGTACATTCAGTGATTGATTATGCAGTGTTTTATATGAGGCATTTTTAATTTAGCACACTGGCAGGGTGTTCCTAAAATAGCATCAATTAGAAGGACTTTACAGAATTTGATATAATTAAGGATACTGCTCTAGGAATGTGTAACTATGGATATTTATATCAATACTGATATTTTCACTGTGTAATGACTTAACTACTGACATGCATTTTTTAAAAGTATGTTTTTTTGCAGTAAATGACATAAGAAGTGTAGCTCCTAAGAGTTTGCAGTTATTTGTTCTAGGACCTAACCAGTAGTAGGATTAATCTAGAGTGAGCATGAGGTCACTTGCTGTCTGTAAAGCTTCATGGACCACTTTTCACCAGCAAGTCCCACATCGAGGAAGCCTGCAGTGCCACTCAGTTTGTAGTTTTTAGTTTGGATTCCAAACCTTGGAAGACTGTTTGACTGTATGTTATTAGAAGAATCTGACATTTACAGTGTACTCTGCTGTTTCAAGTTCTCTGACTGATACTCCAAACAGTCTGCTCTGTTTAGGCAAGGAGTTTGGGCACAGATTTATTGACCTTGCTTTTGTAGCATAATGTGGCTTCATTTGGTAGCACCAAGTAGCTGCTGCTTCACATCTCTTGTAACACTTCTCTTGTGCTGCCCATAGAAAGTCTTGTGTCATCTCCTTTGTTTACTATCTTTTAAATAGCATCAGGAGGCAGTGGTGGATGCATGCCTTTCTTAACTCTCACTTTGTACTTGATAAAAGTGAATTTTAATAAACTTTAAAACTGCAGCAAATTTTCATGCTTTGACATTTTCCTTCACACTTTCTGACATTGTCCAAATCTTATGGTGTTTATTTTCTCTCCTGTTTTTCCTTCCATCACCTGCAAGCCTGTAAGTTTTTCTCTACTGTAGTATTTTGTTGACTAAGTTATTCCTACCAGAGTATGCTGAAAATATGATCTGGCTTTTTAAATCTTTCCATTGATGCCACCTAATTGGTATGCAGGGTTAAATGACCTGTTCACCACAGTTTTGTCCTAGAATGGATCTAGTCTCCCATCTTTGAAATGATGCTTCCTGTTATGTAACTTCACCCAAGCTAGATATTTATGGAAATGAGTAAGAATGAAATGTTGAAGCAGGTTTAGCTGTGTTGGCTCTGGTTTGGAATGCCAAACATATTTCCACAGAGGTTAGAGCAGTTTACACTGTTACCAGCAATGCTTGACAGTTCCATTCATTTCACATCCACATAAACAATTTCCACTGTCAGTCTTTTTAACTGTAGCCAATCTGGTAGCTGTGTAGTAGTGTCCTCTGCTTTTCATTTGTAGTTCTCTAATGCTAATGATGCTGAGTATTATTTCTTATATTTGTTGAGCATTTGTATATCCTCAAAAGAAACATCCACTCATGTTGTTTGCCCATGTTTTTATATGTCTTTTACTTATTAATTTATTAAAGCATTTATCTTTTTTAAAACAGATTCAAACATCTTGTCCCTGTCTGGTTTGCATTTTCACTCCCGTAATGACATCTTATGACCAGAAGTCCTAGTATGTTTCCTTACAAGTAAAATTTACAGTGAAATGCAAATGCCTTAAGCATACAGGTCAGTCTGTTTTCATGAATATATGTTCTTGTTTAATTGCTTCAATTACAAGAATGTTTCCATCACCCGAGAAAGTTTTCTTATGCCTCCTTCCAGTTCGTTCCTACCATGCATAGATTACCATTGTTCTGATTTCTATCACTGGAGCATAGTTTGCCAGTTGTTGAATTTCAACTGAATGGGATAATTTAACCTTCTGTGTCTGTCTTCTTTCACTCAGCATAGTGTTTATGTGCCTATCAGTAGTTCATTTAAAAATTTTTGAGTAGATGTTATGTGTGAATATACCACACATTTATTTATGCACTCTACTGTTGATAGACATTTGGATTATTTCCAGTTTTTAAAAACAATGATTATCATTGCTGAAAGCTCTTTTGTGTAAGTCTTTTTGTGAACATATTTTAATGACTTCTTATCTAGAGTGTTCTATTTCATTGGTCTGTCTAGTTTTATGCCAATACAAAAATGGTTGATTAATACAGCTTTATAGCAAATGTTGAAATCAAGTGATATAAGTTCATTTTCAGCATTTTTCATTCTAGGTTCTTTGCATTTGTATGTAAATTTTAGAATCCACTTACCAATTTGACAGAACACCTGTTTGGATTTTGATTAGAATTGCATGTAATCCATAGCAGGTTTATTTACAGGAAGTTAACATGGTATGTCCCCATTTTAGATCTTTGTTCATTTCTTTCAGCAGGGATATAGAATTTTCAGTAGAGAGGTCTTTTGCTAAATTTAGTCACAAATATTTCATGTTTTTTCATTGTATTGTAAAGAGAATTTTTTAAAAGTTTAGACTTCTAACTTGATTGTTACAAGTCCATAGAAACACTTTTAAATTTTCTTTTATTAAAGCGTAGTTGATTTGCAGTGCTGGGACAGTCTCTGCTACAGCATGGTGACTCAGTTATGTACATAAACACATTCTTTTTCTATGATTTTTTCCATTATGGTTTATCACATGATATCAAATATAGTTCCCTGTACCCTATATAAGAAACACATTTGGATCTTACTCTTATATCTTGCTGTCTTCCTAAATTCACTTATTTCTAGTAATTATCTAGTAGATCCTTTATGTTTTTTGTGTAAATGATCATATTGCCTATAAATAAAGGCAGTGTTCCTTTTTCCTTCCCAATCTTCTTTTTACTATATTGTCTTGCATCATTGTGCTTATTTGAATGTCTGATAAAAGTGTTTAGTAGAATCAACGAATGCCTTCTTGTATAATCTTAGAGGGGAAGAATTCAGTATTTCACCATTAAGTATGATATTGTAACAGGTTTTTCTCTGTGCACCTTTTATTAGGGAAATTTATTTCTTTGCCTAATTAGCTGAGTTTTTTTTCTGAATTGGTTAAATCATTTTTCTGTACTTTTTGAGATAATCGTGGTTTTTATCTTTTATTTTGTTACATTGGTGGACATTCAAATGTTAAACCACCCTTTCATTCTTGACTTAAACCCCACTTGGTTATAATGTATTATTTGTTTTATGTGTAGCTGAATTTGATTTGCTAGGATTTTGTTGAGAATTTTAATCTGCATTCATGAGGGATATTGATCTGTAGTTTTCTCTTATAAAGTTTTGTTATCTAGATTATACTGTCTCTTTTTATTTTATTTTACTTTTTGGCCATGCCATGTAACTTGCAGGATCTTAACCGGAGATTGAACCCAAGCCCTCAATAGGGAAAACACTGAGTCCTAACCACTGGACAGCCAGGGAATTCCCAAGATCTCTTAAAATGTGTTAGAAAATGTTACCTTCCTGTTTTCTGAGTTTGTATTATTTTTTCCTTCAGTGTTCAGTAAAATTCACTAGTGAAATTATTTGTACCTTAAGTTTTCTTCTGTGAAGTTTTGATAATAAATTCAGTTTCTTTCATATAATGAGACTATTCAGATTTTCTGTTTCTTTCTGTATCAGTTTTGATCATTTGTGTTTCTCATAGAATTTGTATCTTTAATTTACCAAATTTATTGATATAAAGTTGTTCATATTCTTTTTTAATGATGTTAGGATTTGTGCTGATATTTTTTATTTCATTACCAATATTAATAATTTATATCTTTTTTTCTTTATCTTGTCAAAGGGTTATTAATTTTGTTAATCTTTTCATAGAGTTTTGGCTTGGTTATTTTGTGCTCTTTTTCTGTTGTTTATATTTGCTTTTACATTTGTTATTTCCTTCCTTCTATTTATATTAAAGCTCTAAATTTCTCTCTTATTACTGCCTTAGGTAATTCCCAGTAATTTTCTCTCTTGTATTTTTAATATATTGAAATCTTTTCTATGTGCTCACGAGAGTGAAAGTGTTAGTTGCTCAATGGTGTCTGACTCTGCATCCCCATGGTCTGTAGCCCGACAGGTTCCTCTGTCTATGGAACTCTCTAGGCAAGAATACTAGAGTGGGTTGCCATTTCCTTCTCTGAAAGAATACTGGAGTCAGTTGCCATGCCCTCCTCCAGGGGATCTTAAAGCACCCCAAACAACAGTTGTTGTGTGGTCATCCATCCATGGGTTAGAAATTCAGAAAAGGCACAGTGCTAATGTCTTGATTCTGTTCTGTGAAAACTGGGGCCTCTGTTGGGAAGACTTGAAGTCTGGGCATGACTAGAATCATCTGAAGATTCGCTCGTATCTGGCACTTAGTACTCGATAATATCTGGGATCTTCCTTTGGTCTTTTGCTCTTGTTACCGTAACAACTACATGAGTTTTTAACTGTCTGATGTCTTGGACATCCTGGCAGCATGGAAGCTGATGTCCAAGAGCAGATACACTAAGGAGAACCAGAAGGAATCTGTGTTGCCTTTTAAGACCTAGTCTTAGAAGAAGTTGCATAGTGCTATGTCCTCTCTAGTCAGAGGACCACTCAGAGTCAAGGAGAGAGACATTGACTCTACCTCTTGATGGGAGCATCTGAGTCACATTGTAAGAAGAACATGTGGGATGAAAGATACTTTTCTGGCCAGATATGGAAAACAAGAGTTCTGCAAGCTTCTTTAACCCATAAATTATTTAGAAACATGTTGTTAGCGTCCCAGCATTTGGGGTCTTTCTAGGTGTTCTACTGCTATTGATTCCTGATTTTGTTTCTGTTGCTGCCGGTATTCTGTACAGTTTCATTCTTTTGATGCTCACTGGCACTTGTATCACGATGGGCATGTGGTCTCTCTTGGTGACTCATTGTGTATAGGGTTCGATAGATGTCAGTAGTTCAAGGTGATTATACTAAATTTTATATTTTTATTTTAAATCTTTATGTTTTCTTAGTGATTCCAAGTCATTTTATTAGTTACCACAGAATGGGTGCTGTTATCTCCAACTGTGATTTTAGATTGTTCTGTTTCTCCCTTTGGTTCTGCCAGTTTTTCTCTCATGGTTTTTAAGCTATATGAGGTACATTTCCAGGCAGGTTTACTGTCTTCCTTATTAAGAGCTACTTTTATCTTATAAAATGCTCATTTTTAAATCTCTGGTAATGCTTTGAACTGTACTTTGTTTAATAATCATATAGGATTTATCAGCTTTTCTATGTTTACTGTTTGTATAGTGTATATTTTTTTAATCTTTTTACTTTTAACATCTATGCCATTATTTTTAAGATTTATTTCTTATATATAACATAATTTGGGCTTTGTTTTTTCCTTAATCAATCTAGCAGTTTCTGTCCTTTAAGTGATTTATTTAGACCATTTGCATTTATTGTAACTATTGCTATATGTGCATTTAAATTTATTGCTTTTTATTTCTCTTTTTCCCTTTTCCATCTTTTTTGGATTTAAGAAAATTAATACTTTGTTACCATTTATAGTTTTTTTTTTCCTGATTGTTCTAAAGACTATAGGATATATATCACACCTTTTACCTACTTAGAGTTAGTTTTTTACCACTTTTCACAAAATGTAGAAGCCTTATAACCATATAGCTTCCTTTATCTTCCCCTCCTTAATGTATACATGCTGCTTGTTATATGTGTTTTATCAGCATACGTTGAAAACTCTGTCAAACAAGGTTATAGCTTTCGCTTCTAGCAGTCAGACATGCGTTAAAGAACTTAAGAGAACAGTGGTCTATTCTGCTCACACCCTGTTGTGGCCTCTTACAGCAGATCAGTGTGTTTCGATTAAACTGTGAGTTGCCACTCTGGCTATAAGGTATTCCTTTTCTCAACCCTATTTAATAGATGTTTTTAATCAGCTGAGTTAGGGCATACTCAGTAAAAGTCAGCATTTAGCTGCTGTGTTGATTTAAATGGAAAATGTTGCTTCATTGTTTTATTATGTTAATTTAGACTATATTTAATTGAAGTGCTCAATAAAGATTTTTATTTCTGTGACATACTTTAGCTGTATTTGTAATTAGAGGTTCTTGTTGGTTTGAGTTTACTAGTAGAATTTCCATTTTAAAAATAATTTTTAATAAGCTATTAATAATTTATATGATACAGTTTCTTAGTGTTTTGAAAAATTCTAAAAGTAGCAAGATTCAGTCAGTCGTGCCTCTACTATTTTTCCACGTGAAGTGCATGTTTATATTTTTCAGTAAACTTATATTCTGGAACAAGGTTAGGCACTTTTGATTGAGGTTTAGCAGTAATGGCTCGTCTTCACTCCATCACTTAGGATTCATACCTGAAGCCTGATATTAGGAGATCTGTCTCCTGATAACAGTGGATCTGTACTGCAGGTACACTTCACTGGCAAGGAACTGTCCTAAAAGAATGCTATTTGGAAGAAGTAGTTTACTTCTCTGTAAGTATTTTAAGTATTAAGTATCTATTAGTGTGTTATTGGGCTTCCCCCATAGCTCAGATGGTAAAGAATCTGCCTGCAATGCAGGAGACCTGGGTTCGATTCCTGGGTTGGGAAGATCCCCTGGAGAAGGAAATGGCAACCCATTCCGGTATTCTTGCCTGGAGAATGCCATGGACAGAGGAACCTGGCAGGCTACAGTCCATGGGATTGTAAGAGTTAGACACGTGTTCTAAGTATGTTATTCCTTAGAAATACGTCCTTTTAAAAAAAATCAACAAAAGAAAAATTTGACCCTTTTCTAGAAATCACAGAATGGGTTTTTACAAGAATTAGAAGATATGCAGAGCAAAGCTCAATAATTTTAGGTATCTTTATTATTTCTCACTGACAAAAATTAATTGACATGCATCGTTCAACAAATACCTGTTCTTGGCAGTGGGGGTAATCACGGTGGAAAGGGGCATTCCGGGGAGAGGAAATGTCAGGTGCTAAGTCCTTGGGTCAGCAGTGAGGCGGTTCTGAGGCGAGCCGAGGCAAGTGTGACTGCAACCTAGGGAGTGGGGGGAGAGCAGTGAGATGAGGGCAGAGAGGGAGCCTCGGGCCTAGAGACAGCGTCTGGGAGGTTGCGAGTGGCCTTGCGATCTTATGACTCTCAGGGAACAAAGCTTGGTGACAAGCTGAGCGGCAACTTCTTTTCTTCTCATAGGCCTTGAACATCTATTCCAGCTTAATATTTTACCAGTGTGTAGTGGTTTGATTGATCGATTGATTGAGAAGCCACACATACGTTCTTTGCCAAATATACTTATTTATGGTAATAATGTCTGAGCTGTCTCATGCCAGCTAATGAAGTGATTTATTTGAGGAAGAAGGCGAATGAGTATACCATATGTGCCAGTTTGTTTAGCTGCTTTAAAAAACAATCTTACTTTCATGCTTTACTGAAAGACTTCTCTACCATCTTAGGAGAATTATGCATTCTTGATTGTTTTCTTAACAAAAAGATCTAAATTATTCTTTGTCTCATCACATTTTCCTTATTATCTCCCTTTGGACAGAATTAGTTTTGTTAGAGAACTGAGAGAACAAAAAGCTGCTAAATTGGTAAAACTTACATTCTGTGGAGCATATATCTCTAATTAAGGCACTGTCAAAGACAAAAAGTTAAGTGTCATTTTTTTCTATTAATGGCTGAGTTCCCAGAATGATTCATATTTTAGCCTATGATATCATCCTTATTTAAGTGCTTAGACAGACAAGTAAACACTTAAGAGAAATAGAATAAGATGAAAAAGGAAGTAGAAATAAGTCACAATCCAATTCAGGCTTTAGCCCGAGTGTTGTATTTTGTTTTCATTCAGAAGATCATTGCGGTTTTAGTGGCAATTTTATTGGTTTGGGATTTAATTTTGTCTAACGGTGGTATTAATGCTATATGGAAAGCACCTGCTTTCATTTTCTGAGTCCTGTTAAGAAAGTTAATCCTGAGAAGGGGGTTCTGGGAGGAGGGGTGGACGGAATGCTTTCTCTCCTTCTGATTCCAATTTATCTCCCTGTCTTGAGCCAAGCAGCTTCTGAAGTCAGAAGACCTACAGGAATGAGGGAGAATTAGGCTCTGCAGGAGGAGTCCCCATACAGAGCTGAGGCGGGATTTTATCTCGCCCACTGAGAGCCTAGGGGTTGATGCAGGAGAAGCCTTAGGTAAGGCCCAGAATGTGGCAGATCCTGGAAAGATCCTGCAAAAATCTTCATTCCTCCCAGATTCAGGTCATAAAATGTTAATTCCAAGGCAATAATGCAATATTAGTTAAAATCTCACAAAGGGCTTTTAAGGGGGATTGTTTGAAATAATTTTAAAATTTACTAAATATTGGATTACTATTTTTAAGAGAAAGAAGATGAGATACCTAAGAATAGGCAGGACAAGTCTGAGAGACACGTGGTGGTGATGGTAGGGAGGGGGGACCGCCTGACTCACCCTCAGAACTTACTCTAAAACCATCGTGGTGTCTCAGTGTGGTCCCAGCACAGGAGTAGATCAATAAATCAGTGGAACAAAATAGAGCCTTTCTCAACCAGAGTTCTTCCAGTGAGTGACAAAACAGAAGATGACTCGTCATTTTCTTGATTTTTGCCAAGGATAGAACTAGTACCGTTCTAGATGCTTTGGAGAGAAGTCCATTCATTATATGTAGTAAATGTATTAGACATCACGGTTTAGTTCTCTTATAGAACCTATGGCGAGAGAGACTAGATTCTTCAGAACTACAATATGGCAGAGGTAAATTCTCATAAAGGTGAATTTCACCTTTATGAGAAAAGGTGTTTTGTTTTTGTAGCAGTGCAGGCACAATTGGCACATAGGAGAGAAAATGAATTTCAACCCTTGGGTCATATCATGCAGGAAATAAATTCCAGAAAAATTCAAACCTTAGATGTAAAAATGAAAACAAAAATCTTAGAAGATAATCTTGGATTCTACATGTAATAGTGTATGAATTGCTCATACCTTAAATAAATCAGAATACCCAAAATTTTAGTTTAATTTAATTCAGTTTAATTTAAAATTATACCTCTCAGAGTATATCAACTGTGAAGTCTTTGATTTGGCTTAATAAAAGATACTTTATATACCTATGTCAATATGCAGAAATCTATTTGGAAAAAATACTTGAAATACAAATGAATAATATTTAGGTGAATAATATACAGATACACTTTGAAACTAGTGAGAAAAAATCAAAATTCCAATAGGAAAAAATAACCAATGATATGAATAAGTAATTCCTTCACATAGAGTTCTGAAAAGGCATCACTAATCTATAGTGGCTGCATTGGAAGTGAATAGGGTTTGCTTGCAAGTGGACAGGATGGAATTTTCTGAAGTAAAGAAAATATTCTGTGTATGATGGAAATACTTTGTCAGAAGTCTTTGAACTGTGTATTTAAAAGGTGTACATTTATATATGTAAATTATATCTCAGTAAAGTTGATTTTAAAGGTGTAGTTACTACCTTTCAGTGGTAATGTTTTAAAGTATGTTAACTATCGTAATTAGAGCCGTTGGGCAAAAACATGTTCTCTGACTTTTCTTGTAGAAAGGTGAATTTTTAGAACCTTCATGGAAGCAACTCTGAAACCTCTATTAAGATAAAATTATCAAATTATACCTCTCAGTCCAGTAGGCCTATTCCACAAACTCTGTTCCATAGAATAAAAATGTAAGTACGTAAAAACATGTACACAAATATGTTTAATGCAGAACTGTTTTTAGTGGCTAAAACTTGGGTACCAAGTAAATGCCCATTTGTAAGTGAGTAGCCAATTAAATTATGGAGCATCTTAATTATAAGATACTATATAGCTATTTAAAAAGATGGGTAAGAACTACATCACATGAAAGGGTTTCCATGAGGTGTTGTTAAAGGAGAAAAGTATAATGCACATAAGAAAACCAGATAGGCTTATTTCATTTTTGAAAAGCATATAGCACTGTTAAAAAACAAATTAATATAAAGAAACAACTTTTAATATATGTGCGGGAAAAACACTGAGGGATATATTCGAGAAGGTTGACATAGTTTACCTAGCGTGAAGGGCAAGATATGTGAGGGGGTGGGAGAGGAGAAGAGGAATAGAGAGATAAGCAACAAAAAAGCAGGACAGTCAGCATCAGAGCAGAACACATGCAGACGAAGTATCCCATGTTTGCACCATTTCATACATGTGCATAAATGAGGCCCCGATGGCTCAGTGGGTGAGGAGTCCACCTGCAATGCCGGAGACACAGGAGGTGCGGGTTGGATCCCTGGGAAGGAAATGGCAACCCACTCCTGTATTCTTGCCTGAAAAATGCCATGGGCAGGAGAGCCTGGTGGGCTACAGTCCATGGGGCTGCAGAGAGTCGGACACCACTTAAGTGAGTGAGCACAGCACAGCATAAACTAGGAAAGAATGTTAGGGTTTTATGTGCTGGCATATAGATACTGGTAATATACATTCACAGTGCAGAAAGTATGTTACAGAGTGAAGTTTATAACACAGTTATATTTTCGTAAATGAAAGAATCTCTTCAGATGAGTTCTTGTCAAGTCTGAGTCTGAGCAACTCTCTTGTTTCTAGATTTCTTTCACTTTCTCCGAGAAAGTTTCCAGAATATTTCTCTTGACTTTTAGGTTCCTCAAGTGGATATCCATTAATTTTGGAGAGTTAAGACTAAAACAGAGCAACAGTTGTATGGTTCTCCCATTCCCTTCTGCACCACACCATTGATAGTATTAATTGGATGTTCCCCACAGTCAGATTTGCATAGACTGTGGAGTTCTTTTGCTACCGTGGACGACAGAATGAAAATTGAATAGCTCTAGCTGCTTGGGTTTGCAGTTGATTCCACTTCGTTTTTCACTAAAGAATATGCAAGGAAGCACAATCAGGTCTCAGCTGGTGTCTTTTAGCCCTCCATTTTTTTGTTCTGGCTATACATTTTATGCTTTTATTTCACTGACTCTGGATGGTGAGAATATATAGCTAATTTGAGATGGGGCAAAGCAATAGAAGTGTTGATCTAGAAGAAACCCTGCATCTGTGGTCAGCATTGCTTTAGATTTCTTTCAAATTATAGTGTATACTTCTGTCACTGTTTGAATTTTCTGTGGCCTTCTTACTTAGAACATAAACCCATTTTTCGCTGTCTCATAAATAGAAAGCAAGATTTGCTAAGTGAAGAGCTGTGTTTTTCGTTCAACTATCCTGTTCCTCATCTTTGAGAAACCATTGGTTCTCCATGTGTGTCATACATATTTATATCTATATCTCCCCATAAACTTCTCTGTGTTTGCTACAGGAAACTGAAAGAGTGTTTCAGTTCCCTTAATTACATTTACCGACATAAGACTTGTCACCAGACCCCTTAACCCCATTGTAATTGATTAAAACAGAGTATTTGGAATACCTTGGGATACACATGCATGTGCATGCACGCACATGCACGCGTGCACACACACACATATACTTAAAAGAATCCAAAGCAAGATTCACTAATACTGTAGCCATCCTACCTGATATTTAAGTGTAAAGCTTCTTAAAATATCAATCTTGTTCAACAAGACATCCAGCTCTGGGTATCTTAGCACATAGAATGTTTTGTAAGTCCAGCAAAGCACTCAGTTTGAGACCCAAATTGAGTGTTGCAGACAGTGTTGGAATATCTGTATGAAGAGCACTGCCAGTGGATATTTGTATCCCATTAAATTCTTTCAAGGTTTCTGAGAAGGTTTAAAAATAAAATATCTCCAACTCCTGATTGAAAAAAAAACCTGAAGACCCCTATTCTAAAGATAATCTGCCTGGATGTGATCAAGAAACCTTTAAATTATTAACTCAGCCTTCAAACTTCTGTGCTACAAACTAACCATCATTCAAAAGCATTTTGGTGAATCATATTTTCTGCTCTTGAGGCCTGACTTTTTGCATGGACAGCCATTATTTATTTAGCTGTGAATACTTAAATATTGATCCTTACACTTAAAGATTAAAGTATATCAAGGCAGAAACTTAAAGAAGTCATAGACCCGATTAATTAATCATTTAAGTTGAGTGGAAAAAATAACATGCACACACACTATGCAAAATATAATTACTCTTTTTTCATTGGGAATTTCTGGTGAGTATGAAACTCAAAAGTTGGAGAGACTATGATGAACTGGCATTACTCAATGTTAATAGAACCAATGTAAGTATAGGAGAGTTAAGACGAGCATGGGAATGTCTTTAATATGAATTCTTTAACTTTTAAAACATGAAAGAAATGGTAATTAATTCAAAGCACTAATATTTTAGAAATTAAAAAGTTTTAATTTTTTTTTCTTTTTTCTCTTTTGGTTTTAAACAGGCCATATACTCCTTTGAAAGGAGGAATCTCCAATGTATGGTTTGACAGACTTAAAATATCAAATGACTGCCCAGAGCACCTTGAATCAATTGATGTAATGTGTCAGGTGCTTACAGATTTGATTGATGATGAAGTAAAAACTGGCATCAAGAAGAACAGAATTTTAGTAGGTAAGATTTTTAGATGTTAGCAATTTAAATATTTTGATCCACTTGTTTAATTCTATACTTTGGATTTTACTTGGAATGTTATTTGGAAGCACTTTGTATATCATATGAGACCTATTCATAGTTTCCCAGGTAGCGCAGTGGTTAAGAATCTACCTGCCAATGCAGGAGATGCAAAAGATGTGGGTTTCATTCCTAGTTGGGGAAGGTCCCCCGAAGGAGGAAATGGCAACCCACTCCAGTATTCTTCCCTGGGAAATTCCGTGAAAAGGGCTATAGTCTGGGCTTGCAAGAGTCGGACATGACTTAGTGACTAAACCACCACCATTGTGTTGTAAAGAAGTTTAGAATGCACTTTGAAATCCTGTACAGACAGGATTTGAGCAAACTAATAAACTGCCTTTGTGTTTATTGAAGTACTAAGCTATTCATTGAGTTAAGAAGCAGTGTGATATAATGGATGGAATCCATTCTTGTCTGTCTTGGCTTCAGTATTCACTTTCGTGAGTTAAAAGCAACTGGCCCTCCAGCCCAGTAACATCAGCCTGCTGGGCCTTTGTTTCCTCGTCGGTGTTAACTGTGTTTCTGTGTTTCACACCATGTCACAGATATGGATGTAGAATATTATAGGAGTGTTGTGAAGAACCCACTAAAGGGGTTCCAGTGCAATCTAAGGCATCATGAAACAGTTACAAGATAGAACTCAAGATATATGAGTGTATAACAGTCT
The DNA here is from genome assembly GCF_023699985.2 of Odocoileus virginianus. Taxonomy (NCBI): domain Eukaryota; kingdom Metazoa; phylum Chordata; class Mammalia; order Artiodactyla; family Cervidae; genus Odocoileus; species Odocoileus virginianus. The sequence goes on along the minus strand of NC_069684.1, from coordinate 55,835,217 downwards.
GTCATTCGATCATTTAGCAAACATTTTCTAAGTACTGTGTGTCAGGCAATAAGTCGAATGCTCAAAGAGAAACAGGTAAATACAACAGGATCTATGTGCCCCAATTGCTTATAACCTAGAAGAGCCCATGAGGTACTTGTAATAACTGTCCTGCCAGCTAGCCTCGACAAGTTGTCCTAAAGCTATATAACTGGCTGCTCTTCAAAGGGAATGATCATGTATATTTATTTTTATTTCTCAGCACCCATTGCAATGCCTGGCACAGAACTGAACATTTATAATCAGTGGCATGATCTGATCAGTAAACTGATGATTTAAGTAATTGGAATTTAGATGAAGTCTATTAGGAGACAATTTAAGAAAGAAGTGCCAAAGACATCTGAGATTTTAAGATGTGCAAATAAAATTTTAACTATTGTAGTATGGATATCTAGATATAAAGAGTGATATGAATGGCAAATAAAACTAGAAAAAGTAGTGCTTGTTGTTGTCTGACTGGATGTTAGATTATTTTAGCAGAAAGTTTATTGTGTGACTGAAAATGCCTATTGATCTCATAGTTCGACTAACAGCTAGAAGAGCATGATGGCATAGTGACAAAAATGGTTCAAATCTGAAGTCCACCATTGCCCAGCTGGTTCATCACTTAATAACCTGCACTGATTTTCTGCTGCCTCATCTGTAAATTGGGAATAATGATACAGTATCTATTTTACTGGGAGACTGAGTGAGTGAGTGAAGTTAGTCAGTGGTGTCTGACTCTTTGTGACCCTATGGACTGTAGCCTACCAGGCTCCTCCATCCATGGGATTTTCCAGGCAAGAATACTGGAGTGGGTTGCCATTTGCTTCTCCAGGAGTTCTTCCCAACCCAGGAATTGAACCCGGGTCTCCTGCATTGCAGGCAGACTCCTTACCATCTGAACCATCAGGGAACTCCCTTACTAGAAGATGATGTCTGTCAAATACTTGGCTCATTTTACAATCTCAATAAATTCTTTCTGATTCCCCTTTTATCCTTTATTCTATAGGTAATTGAGGAGCAATGACTTAAGTATGTCTTTGAGTCATATAGTTAATCAGAACTATGCTTTAGGAAAATTAATCCTCAGAAGGGCTAAGAGAGGAGATAAAAAGTTGGGTATGGAAGAACAAGTTCCTGAATTTATGTTTATAGGATAGTAAGATCCTGAAGTAGTGTGATGACAGTGTGAATAAGTAGAAAATACACTTAGTACTCTTAATGTGCATGTGTTAAAGCATGTATCACATTGAATTGTAACTATTGATACTTACTGCTTGTCTCTTCTCCCATCCCTACTCCTTGCCCTTCCCCATATCCATCAGTTATTTCATCTTATTCATTTTTGAAAAGAGGCTATGTATGGATTGTTATAGGGTCAGAGAGTGGATAAGAATTGTGAATCTAGGTTTACTTCATTTTAAAGCCCATGATTCTTCTGTTTAACTGAACATTTGTATGAATATTTGTAAAACTCTTAATACATGCTGTCAAATTCCTTTGATGAAAACACTGCACCTGTTGATTCTTCTCCCACCTTTATTAGAATATCCATCTTATTATACCTTGCTGAATGATACTGTCTTGAAAAATCTTTGCTAAAAATAAGTCAGCTCTGTTCAGTCTCTCAGTCGTGTCCGACTGTTTGCAGACCCATGAATTGCAGCACGCCAGGCCTCCCAGTCCATCACCAACTCCTGGAGTTTACCCAAACTCATGTCCATCGAGTCGGTGATGCCACCCAGCCATCTCATCCTCTGTCTTCCCCTTCCCCTCCTGCCCCCAATCCCTCCCAGCATCAGGGTCTTTTCCAATGAGTCAGCTCTTCACATGAGGTGGCCAAAGTATAAAAATAAGTAAAAATTGGCAATTAATTTACACTTAATTTACTTTCCTTTTATTTCTGTTTGTTATGTTCTGACATGAGAAAGCTGTTTTTAGTTGTCTGTTTTTTTCCAAATAACTTCTCAGATTAAGAAGTTATTCTTCTAGAATTTGAGTAAATATTCAAATAGATTTTCTACTGACTTTTCCATAATGTTTTTTTAAATTTGTAATTCTTTGGTTCATCTAGAATTTATTTTAGTTTCTTTCTACTGTATCATGAAAGGTTTTAATTATTTTCTGAAGTACCAAGAAAACCTTGTTAAAAGATGATCTTATTTATTAAGCAGTCAGTAATGAGATCGCTATTTTATCATAGCTCCATTGAATTTTTAACAACAAATTTCATCTTAGAAGAGTTATAAACTACTAAATCATAAAATTTGCAATTTATTACAAAAATATATGTAATAGGAAATTTGTATGCACTTATATGAATATAAAATAATGGGGAAAGAGAAAAATTTATTTAGAATTTGTGAGGTGAGCCTATCAACTCCTGTAAAGCCTCTTTCATAGCTTGAGATGTGAAAGAGACACAGAAGTGTAGATTCAAGGTTGTTTGTCTTTGTTACCTATACTGTTAGTTACTTAACCATTCAATGAAAATAAATCTTTGAAGCATTTCTATACAGTTAAACATGTATATCAAAATATATGTGATTCTTGACCTTTATTAAAACACCTGTTATACTGCCTCCTTTTCATATGCTGGATTCTTCACATGGTTGGCTATTGATGCTTAGAGAAATGGCATTCTAGTCCTATCAGATTTTCTCTTGTAGTTATTATTATTTTTCTTTTTGTCTTTTATCTGACTGAACTCTCAATTCATTTGAAAATGCGGTACATGAGGCAATATCATTATGTATTTGAATGTTTGTACATGCATTTCCCAAGTTATAAATATCATAATTGCAAACACACTAATGCAGCTGACAGCAGTTTAACATGGTTAAGAACTTGGGCTGTGCACTCAAATTGCAAGTTTCTAATCCTAGATCCAGTGCCTATTTTTGTGGGTGTGTGAGTGTCCTTAACCTCTGGGCTTGGGTGATAATAAATAGTACTCATAGAGTTGTGATAATTCAATTAATTAATTCATGTGAAATGCTTGGAAACATGCCATGTGTGTGATGATGATGCTGTTGTTAGACACTCTCCCTGCCACCTCCCTGTCGTCTCTCCACACAGCAGGAAGGCTCTGCTGGACCCCGCTGCCCTTGGGAGACTCGCAAGGAGCTCAGTGTCCGTTCCCCACCAGCTGTTCTCTTTCCCTAATGGTATACATGCTGATTTTCATTGCTCATAGATTGTTTAAGATTTAAATGCTATTTTTAACATTTTAATCAAGGAGGTATTCAATGAGAAGTCAAAGAAAAGTGCATTTGAGATGCTGAGTCATTTTTATTAAAAGAACAATGCATTTGAGATGCAGGAAATACATATATGAACAACACAGGTTAGGTTGTATTTTTTAATGAATTCTAAGAGAAAAAACTTGAAAATTAAAGGATTAAAAAGGAAAACATGGAGATAATAAGTACAAAATTATTATCCATATTAATTTTGTTTAGTATGTGATAAAATTTCAGATTTAATATCACACTGTATCCTCATGGAACCCTTGTCTCTGAGATTGTGGTTTTAACCAGTATAGTTTTGTAAACAAAACTATTCTCTATATTTGAATAAATGGCAGCCCATTCTTTTTTTCTGGTTTTATTTTGATTAGTGATATTTTATTATATTAAACTTAGTTTAAAAACAATGTTTTCATGGTATATGATATACCCCTTTTCCAGTAGTTTACACAGCTTAGTCAGGTCAAAAATGATGCTTCTCATACTAAATTTAATTTCCAAATCATTCATAAAACTTTTAAGTGCTGGAGTACCAAAAAAGAAAAAAAAAATACTATCAAAAGCTTTACATTATAATGAGGGAGATAACAAAAGTAAAGTGTTTTATACAATCCAAGTATTATTGTAAAAGGATTTACGAGGTATATAGTGTGAACAGTGAGTAATGAACACATAAATTTGGAGGGGGAGCTGAGAACTGCTTAGAAGAGATCATTTCCAATTGAGTTTTAAAGAATGAATGAGAGTATGCCTGGTAAACAAGAAGGGAAACACATTCATGAAAGAAAACAAGCGACACCTTAAAATGTCTCAGGAGCTACTAGTTTTGTGTGCACTTCAGCTGCTGGGATTATTGAGTTGCATACAGAGAATGACTCAGTTGGATGAGCATTTTAAAAGGAGTACATTGCTTCGTTTGCTATTATTTTCTCCCATTCTGAGGGCTGTCTTTTCACCTTGCTTATAGTTTCCTTTGTTGTGCAAAAGCTTTTAGGTTTCATTAGGTCCCATTTGTTTATTTTTGCTTTTATTTCCAATATTCTGGGAGGTGGGTCATAGAGGATCCTGCTGTGATTTATGTCGGAGAGTGTTTTGCCTATGTTCTCCTCTAGGAGTTTTATAATTTCTGGTCTTATATTTAGGTCCTTAATCCATTTTGAGTTTATTTTTGTGTATGGTGTTAAAATGTGTTCTAGTTTCATTCTTTTACAAGTGGTTGCCCACCAGTTCCTTTATCCATGGGATTTCCCAAGCAAGAATGCTGGAGTGGATTGCCACTTCCTTTTCCAGGGGATCTTCCTAACTCAGGAATTGAACCCATGTCTCCTGCATTGGCAGGTGTGTTCTTTACCACTGAGCTTGGGGAAACTCAGTGATTTCTTTGTTTTGCCAAAAATTTACATGATTGCTTCAATATTTAAATACATATTTTTGTCAACATTATTTTTTAAATTTAGTGACTTGATTTAATACAAGTAGATTTAGTCCATCTTTTAAAATAATATAGAAGAGTCAGATTACATCAATAATATACATTGTTTCTCATTCTCAGTGACTATTCATAGAGTATTTACAATTTTCACTTATTCAAATCAATTTACTATTATTATAAAACGACTGTCAAAGTTGGCAGACCAATTTTGTTTCATACTAGCAATGAATGAGAGTTACTATTTACTCACTCATAATAACGTGTTTGTTGCAAGTTTTGTGGATGTAAATTTAATTAATTACATTTTATGGTGCTTTTTACTAGTGAAATTGAGCATCTATTATTGGCCATTTGAATTTCTTCCCCATGAATTCAAAACCTTTGCTTGTTTCTCATATTGGTTGTTTAAAGTTATTCTTACTTGATTTCTATAAGTTATTTATGCTTGCTGGCTGCTAATCCTTTGTATTAAATAGTTTACATGTATTCAAAATAATTTTATCAAAAAAAATAAAAGGAGTATGCTGACAGCACAGTGGAGGCGGAAGGCCAGGGGAAGAGGCAGTGGAGCCAGTAGAATGAGAGGCCAGTACATTGAGTGTCCAAGGCTGTAAGGTTACACTTGAGGACCCCGCGCTCAACTGCAGGTTTTAGCTGCAAAAATAAATTCTCCCTTTGCTTATTTTCATCAGTGGGAATATATTTCTTTCTTAATGGAAAGAATAAACTTCAATTCGATAGGAGGAGGATCTGGGCCAAATCTTTAAATGTGTTCCTTGGAGACACTCATGAATCCTCACCCTGTACATTAAGAATATCAGATATAAGAAAGAGTATTTTTATATATTTATACCACACATAATTCTTCAGAGTGTGTGGTAAAAATTAGGTGAAGCACAAGCAATAATTAGTGACTTTTAAATTGCTTTCTGAATTTGGCCTCATAGGTATTATTAAAACCTGGATTCAGATCCTGCATTCTGAGAAAATTTATTAAAAGTATAGTTTAACACTAAAAAGTATCTAAATTATACACATTTTCATACAGTATCTTTCTTGACCCTTCTGATAGGTAAATATAAAATGATTATTCACCCTTCAGATAAGAAAAAAGTAAAATTCAAAGAGATTACTGGCTAAAATGGAGTTGGGACTAGAACCCAGATCTATTGACTTAAGTCAGAAACTTTGTACCATGATGAGATTCCTTTTTTAGCCACTAGGTGGTGATAATTTGTTGTTAAGAGAAAATTGACATAATTTAGGTTTAATTTTGATCTAGGATGTATAGAATCTGACAAATGATAATGACCAGATTATAAGAATTTTGATAATATAAGTGTATTAGCAGAATTGAAGCATGGATAATCATGTGCTTCTGGAATTACACCTAAATATTTTACTTGGATGCTCTCAATACCCATTATGAGGAAAGCGGTTAAGGGCATAATGGTCAGTTAATGCAACTGAATGTTATGTAACCAGTATATACTATATATACACATTTAGAACGCACTTGGTATATTTAGTGTGTGCTCAATGAATTAAAAAAATAAGTATAGAATGTCATAACTCTGTTTAAAGACATTCAAATCAGTATTACAAGAAAGTAAGATATAAAATTGTACATATAGAGTGAGTTTAACTACTAAAATAAAATTTTAAAACATGTCAGAATTGTATATGAGTCGTGAGATTTTGAGTAACCCATTTTCTTTATGTTTGTATGATGGAAATACTTTACTCAGTGGGCATATATTAGCATATTAATTTTAAGAAAGATTTAAAATTAAAATGAAGAGATGGTTGCAGTTACCAAGATGAAACCTAGCTCCACAATTTGCAGGCTTACTTTCCTGACATTACATATGTTTCTTCTGAAGATTTTAGAGTAAAACTGGAAAGTGATAGCATCTTTCTACCTTCTTTCAACATATATATGTCTTAAATAACTTGAGTTTCTTTAACAACAATTATCAAAACTTTTAAGACTTGGGATTGCTGTTTTAATAGCTTTCCATAGAACATGATTAATATTTTATTTATCCTATAAACTTTATACAAGAGAAAATATACAAATATGGTTGGCATAATTTATATGTTCCCAAATTTTTTAAACTTTATCACAGTTCAGTCTGAAGAATAATTATATATAAATCAAATGGAAAAATTGTTGAAATTTGAATGTAGGGTGGATTTTATTGCATTTTAAAAATCCTATTCAACTGATGATAAACTTGAATTGTAAGTTCCTCACCCTTTTTCCCCCAACTTTCTTTTCAGATAGATTAGCTTGGTTTTCCCAGTGTAGTTTTTATACATTGTTACTGTTTTATTTCATTTAAAGAGTTCATAAAAGCTAGGTTTATTATTTTTTTAACATGTTTTATTCAGCCTGTTAATCTTAAATGTATGTTGAAATGTTAACTCCTGACATTTTAATACTTTGCCAGCAACTATAAATATACATTGTAAGTATTACCTACAATGAGTTTACTATTTGGTATTTACTCATTGAACAGTATATTTTATATTGCATTTTAGACACTTACATGGAAATTGAATTCAAATAACTAGTCCTTTGTGTTAAATTTTCTTCTATTAGAAGAAAAAAATACATAAAGTCCCTTTTCACACTGATGTCCACAATGTTAAAGGTGACTGTATCGTCAGAGGTCACGGTGAGGAATTGCAGACTACCTCACAGGATTATAAATGGATAAGGGACTTAGATTGAATCTTAAAATAATAATTTTCAGTGAGTACATCTTTCTTCATTATAAATTACGAGAATTGAACTTGAGGTTAAATGTCTTCTGGATTCCTTTGTTCATAATGACATTTCATATGTGGGAAAGTGTTTTCTTTTTAGTTTTTGTTGTTCCTGTTAGATTGGACCCATCAAGGAACTCTGAATCACATGAAGTGATTAGATTGCCCTAGTCAATAAAAATGAAGTGATGGGCTGGGTGCATTTAATGTGTAAAATTTTCTCAGTAGTGTGCTTTTATTATAGTTTTTAAATATATTTTTGCTTACCAACCTATTTTTGTTCGCATTTTGTCTTTGTATGATTTTTTTAAGATCTTTACCACATTAGAGGTAAATCACAATATCTCCAGTTCAGTTCAGTCGCTCAGTAGTGTCTGACTCTTTGCGACCCCATGAATCGCAGCATGCCAGGCCTCCTGTCCATCACCAACTCCCAGAGTTTATTCAGACTCATGCCCATCGAGTCGGTGATGCCATCTAGACATCTCATCCTCTGGTGTCCCCTTCTCCTCCTGCCCCCAACCCCTCCCAGCATCAGGGTCTTTCCAGTGAGTCAACTCTTTGCATGAGGTAGCCAAAGCACTGGGGTTTCAGCTTCAGCATCAGTCCTTCCAATGAACACCCAGGACTGATCTCCTTTAGGATGGACTGGCTGGATCTCCTTGCAGTCCAAGGGACTCTCAAGAGTCTTCTCCAACACCACAGTTCAAAAGCATCAATTTTTCGGCTCTCAGCTTTCTTCACAGTCCAACTCTCACATCTATACATGACCACTGGAAAAACCATAGCCTTGACCAGAGAGACCGTTGTTGGCAAAGTAATGTCTCTGCTTTTTAATATGCTATCTAGGTTGGTCATAACTTTCCTTCCAAGGAGTAAGCGTCTTTTAATTTCATGGCTGCAATCACCATCTGCAGTGACTTTGGAGCCCCCAAAAATAAAGTCTGACACTGTTTCCACTGTCTCCCCATCTATTTCCCATGAGGTGATGGGACCAGATGCCATGATCTTAGTTTTCTGAATGTTGAGCTTTAAGCCAACTTTTTCACTCTCCTCTTTCACTTTCATCAAGAGGCTTTTTAGTTCCTCTTCACTTTCTGCCATAAGGGTGGTGTCATCTGCATATCTGAGGTTATTGATATCTCTCCCGGCAATCTTGATTCCAGCTTGTGCTTCTTCCAGCCCAGCATTTCTCATGATGTACTCTGCATATAAGTTAAATAAGCAGGGTGAAAATATAGATCCTTGACGTACTCCTTTTCCTATTTGGAACCAGTCTGTTATTCCATGTCCAGTTCTAACTGTTGCTTCCTGACCTGCATCCAAGTTTCTCAAGAGGCAGGTCAGGTGGTCTGGTATTCCCATCTCTTTCAGAATTTTCCACAGTTTATTGTGATCCACACAGTCGAAGGCTTTGGCATAGTCAATAAAGCAGAAATAGATGTTTTTCTGGAACCCTCTTGCTTTTTCGATGATCCAGCGGATATTGCAATTTGATATTTGGTTCCTCTGCCTATTCTAAAACCAGCTTGAACATCTGGAAGTTCACGGTTCATGTATTGCTGAAGCCTGGCTTGGAGAATTTTGAGCATTACTTTACTAGCATGTGAGATGAGTGCAATTGTGCAGTAGTTTGAGCATTCTTTGGGATTGCCTTTCTTAGGGATTGGAATGAAAACTGACCTTTTCCAGTCCTGTGGCCACTGATGAGTTTTCCTAATTTGCTGGCATATTGAGTGCAGCACTTTCACAGCAGCATCTTTCAGGTTTTGAACTAGCTCAACTGGAATTCCATCACATCCACTAGCTTTGTTTGTAGTGATGCTTTCTAAGGCCCACTTGACTTCACATTCAAGGATGTCTGGCTCTAGGTGAATGATCACACCATTGTGATTATCTGGGTCATGAAGATCTTTTTTGTACAGTTCTTCTGTGTATTCTTGCCACCTCTTCTTGATATCTTCTGCTTCTGTTATATCCATACCATTTCTGTCCTTTATTGAACCTGTCTTTGCATGAAATGTTCCCTTTGTTCCCTTGGTATCTCTAATTTTCTTGAAGAGATCTCTAGTCTTTCCCATTCTGTTGTTTTCCTCTATTTCTTTGCATTGATCACTGAGGAAGGCTTTCTTATCTCTCCTGACTGTTCTTTGCAATTCTGCATACAGATGGAAATATCTTTCCTTCTCTACTTTGCTTTTCGCTTCTCTTCTTTTCACAGCTATTTGTAGGTCTCCTCAGACAACCATTTTGCCTTTTTGCATTTCTTTTCCATGGGGATGGTCTTGATCCCTGTCTCCTGTACAGTGTCACCAACCTCCATCCATAGTTCATCAGGCTCTCTGTCTATCAGATCTAGTCCCTTAAATTGATTTCTCACTTCCACTATATAGTCATAAGGGATTTGATTTAGGTCATACCTGAATGGTCTAGTGGTTTTCCTTACTTTCTTCAGTTTACGTCTGAATTTGGCAATAAGGAGTTCATGATCTGAGTCACAGTCAGCTCCTGGTCTTGTTTTTGCTGACTGTATAGAGCTTCTCCATCTTTGGCTGCAAAGAATATAATCAATCTGATTTCGGTTGGCCATCTGGTAATGTTCGTGTATAGAGTCTCTGTTGGTTGTTGGAAGAGGGTGTTTGCTCTGACTTGGCAAAACTCTATTAGCCTTTACCCTGCTTCATTCTGTACTCCAAGGCCAAATTTGCCTGTTACTCCAGGTGTTTCTTGACTTCCTACTTTTGCATTCCAGTCCCCTGTAATAAAAAGGACATCTTTTTTGGGTGTTAGTTCTAAAAGGTCTTGTAGGTCTTCATAGAATCATTCAACTTCAGCTTCTTCAATGTTACCGGTTGGGGCATAGGCTTGGATTACCGTGATATTGAATGGTTTGCCTTGGAAACAGAGATCATTCTGTTGTTTTTTAGATTGCATCCAAGTACTGCACTTCGGACTCTTGTTGACCATGATGGCTACTCCATTTCTTCTAAGGGATTCCTACCCACAGTAGTAGATTTAATGATCATCTGAGTTAAATTCACCCATTCCAGTCCATTTTAGTTCACTGATTCCTGGAATGTCGACATTCACTCTTGTCATCTCCTATTTGACCACTTCCGATTTGCCTTGATCCATAGACCTATCATTACAGGTTCCTATGCAATATTGCTCTTTACAGCATCGGACCTTGCTTCTATCACCAGTCACATCCACAACTGGGTATTGTTTTTGCTTTGGCTCCATCCCTTCATTCTTTCTGGAGTTATTTCTCCACTGAGCTCCAGTAGGATATTGGGCACCTACTGACCTGGGGAGTTCATCCTTCAGTGTCCTATCATTTTGCCTTCTCATACTGTTCATGGGGTTCTCCAGGCAAGAATACTGAAGTGGTTTGCCATTCCCTTCTCCAGTGGCCCACATTCTGTCAGACCTCTCCACCATGACCTGACCATCTTGGGTGGCCCCACACGGCATGGCTTAGTCTCATTGAGTTAGACAAGACTGTGGTCCTGTGATCAGATTGGCTAGTTTTCTGTGACTGGTTTTAGTGTGCCTGCCCTCTGATGCCCTCTCACAACACCTACCGTCTTATTGGGTTTCTCTTACCTTGGACGAGGGGTATCTCTTCACGGCTGCTCCAGCACAGTGCAGCCGCTGCTCCTTACCTTGGACGAGGGTATCTTCTCACGGCCGCCCCTCCTGACCTTGAACGTGGAGTAGCTCCTCTCAGCCCTCCTGCGCCCCGCAGCAGCTGCTCCTTGGAGGTGGGGTAGCTCCACTCAGCCGCTGCCCCTGACCTCAGGTGTGTCTTAATTATCTCAGCTACCTTATTTTCTTAATAAAACATTAATTTCATTTTTGCTCAATTTGTGAATTTTTGAAGCTTTTTTTCCAGTCATTGGTATGCAGCTTAGTTTATCTAGAACTTCATTGTCCTCTCGGATAGCCCCTAGCCACGTGAGTATTTAAACTCAAAATTTAACTAGGTAAAATTAAATTAACATTTAGTTCCTCAGTCACACTAGTCACATTCAATATTTTGCTTAGGTACTTTTGGCAAAAGTATTGTTTACACTTTTTAATTTCTCCAAAAATAAAAACTGTGTTCTTTCAGGCTTGCTCTCTATAACATGCGGATTTCTTTTAAATCATGAGATGTGTCTTTTAATTCTCAGTCAAGCTGGGGAATAACACACCACATCTCTTAAGTTAGGCCACCCTCTCTGCTGTGTCGTGACGTGTCCCCATCTCCACATTTTGTGATGTGTCTCTTTTCTCCTCGAACAGAAGGATCCATGTATTTTAATTTGCATATCTCCAGTGACTAGTGTCACTCCAGTGACAGTGATTGGCTCATAAAAGACAATAAAATTTTGTTCAGTGAATTTTTTCCAAGCTTTTTTAAAAGTACATATAAGTATATATGTTTTAATTATACCATCACAAGTTAGTTTCCAAAATAATATGATAATATAAAGATGTTTTAATTAGCTCACCAAATTTTTGATCATCCTTCCTAATTCAAAGATCACTAAGCATCTGTTATATGAAAAACTCTAGCTTATAGTTTGGCAACTAAGACAAAAAGGTGCATGTTATTAATTGTAGTATGAGTACTTCTATAAGTATAAACAAAATATAAGTAGACATTACACGTTTAAGTAAATAACACTTGTGTTATGACTCATATATTTTGAATTATGATAAATATTTTTACTTGATGACCAAGCTTTATTTCTTAGTACAATTCTAGTTCCTTTTATAGCAAATTATTTTACTAGTGATGATGTAGTTGGAATAGTATTATTTACTCGTGGCAGGTCTTTTTCCATAAGATCTAAAGTAGACTAAATTTTTCTTTTGCATTGTATCACTTTTAGGTCTCCAGATATTTATGGAAGATTGGCATAGCTATATCTTGTTCCAAATTTTCATTATTCTGATTTTACTGATAAGTGAATTTTTGCTTCTTTTAGGAGGATTTTCTATGGGAGGGTGCATGGCAATGCATTTAGCATATAGAAATCATCAAGATGTGGCAGGAGTATTTGCTCTTTCCAGTTTTCTGAATAAAGCATCTGCTGTTTACCAGGTAAGTTTCAGATTTAAAAAGCAAAACAGAAGGAAAAAAATGAGACATACACACATTGAAAGTAAAATGACATTGATAATTACACAATAACGGTTGCTTCACAGAGCATTCCTGGGAATTCATGGGCAAATTAGCTATATTGATTAATTCCAGCTGGTCATTCTTGTTTAGGAAATGCCTTGTACAAACAATATTGTTAATCAAAGTCTCAAAGGGGAAAGGATAAAAAATACGTATATAATGTATATGAGTCCTGTCTACATATTAAAAACATAGATAATTATAGCTCGGTTTGCTAATTATGACTTAATCAAACCAAAGAATAAGTTACATAGCTGACACCTATTTCGCAGCATTATTCCTAATTTATGAATGGAATATAACAGTGATTCAGCCTCATTACCAGGAATAGAACCAGCAGGTACAGAAATGAGAACAAGAATGCCATTTTTCCCTTGTTTTCCTCCCTCTCTCCACTCTTTGCGAAAAGGGTTGTCTTCCCAAGACACAGGGTTTCTTCAGGAAGTGCTCTGACTGTTTTGAAACAGCCCTCTATGGAGTGAGTGCAGGTCCCACACAACTGCAGCTCCTGTAGTGCCATCAGCCAGCTAGGCTCCTGAGCCTAGGCCATCAGTATTTACCTTGGGCATCGCCGCCACTACCACTTTTTCCCCTTTAGATATTGAAGCTTTGCTTAAACTGAGATGTTTCTGCCCTCCCTGACTTCCAAGAGTATATACTGTTCTTAAATGAATTTCTTAAACTTCTCCATGTTTATATCCTCTTCTCTAGGCTCTTCAGAAAAGTGACGGTGTTCTTCCTGAATTATTTCAGTGTCATGGTACTGCAGATGAGTTAGTTCTTCATTCTTGGGGTGAAGAGACAAATTCAATGTTAAAATCTCTGGGAGTGAGCACGAAGTTTCATAGTTTTCCAGGTGTTTACCATGAGTTAAGTAAAGTGGAACTAGAGAAACTAAAGTCATGGATTCTTACAAAGCTACCGGACTAAGTCAAGATTGATGAGTTAATATACAAGTAGTGTCTTTATCAACAGTTTATTGACTTACTTTTTTTTAACATACTGAGCACCGTGGGGAGTAGTGTGATCTTACTAATGGTAAACATTAATTTAGGCAAACATTGGTGTATTGTCAAATTCTTTTTAAATATTTGGAGGCCTTGTAAATAATTGAATATTGAAATTTTACAATAATTAAACTAGCTTAACAGCAATGAGAAATCATTAAACGATTTTAGCATGGTATTATTTTCATTATCATTTTCTTTAAATTGCCTTTTTAAAGTTTATGTATTCACATTTATTTTATTTTTGAAAGAATAAAATTAGTGCGTGTATGCTCAGTCGATCAGTTGTGTCCAGCTTTTGTCATGCTTATGGGATTCTCCAAGCAAGAATACTGGAGCAAGTTGCCATTTCTTCCTCCAGGGGATCTTCCCAACCCAGGGATCAAACCCATAGCTCCTGCGTTGGCAGGCAGATTTTTTTACCACTGAGCCAACAGGGAAGCCCAAATAACATTGGACCCCATGTTTACAAAGTGGTTTCCCATTATCTCACCTGATCATCACTAGAGCTTGATGAAGTTAGCAGAACCAGTTGTTACTGGTATTTGATAATAGTGATAGAAGGAATACAGACTTTCCCAGAGCCTCAAGAGTGAAGACTAAAATCCAGGCTTTCTGGTCCCAGCAGAGCTCCTGTTCTCTGAACCCAGACTGCTGCTCTGCTCCAACCCTAGGGTTCCAGTTGCTCTCCGGACCCTAGTCAGTACTCCGTATGGTCTGTCTTTTAAAAAAATTTTGTCCATTCTAGTGGGTATATCGTCTAACACTTTGTGTTTTTAATTTGCTTTTTCTTAAAATAATTTTTATATGCTCATTTGCAATCTATATAAAGTCTTTGATGATATCTTTATTCATATCTTTCGTGTGTATTTTATTAGGCTGTTTTTCTTATTGTATTGTAAGAGCTGTTTATATATGCTGGATAAAAATCCTTTGATAAATAGATGTTTTACCAATATTTTCTTAATCCATGGCTTGCCTTATTTTCTTTAGAGTGTAATTCAAAGAACAGAAGTTTTTAATTTGATGAAGTCCAGTTTATTCATTTTTTTAAATTTATAATCTGTGCTTTTGAAGTCCTATTTAGCCAATCTTAAGAAAGCCAAGGTCACTAAAATTTTCTCATATTTTCTTCAACTAAAATACTCCTTTAGTGCTATAAATCTTCCAAGTTTTATATTAGAAGCATCCCACGATTTTTATATTTTGTGTTTTCACTTTCAGGTCAAATCTTTCTAAATTCCCTTTTGATTTCTTCTTTAACCTTTGGGTTGTTTAAAATTGTGTTATTTTGTTTCAATATACTGGCAATTTTCTAAAGATCTTTGCTGTTGATTTCTAATGTATGGTTAAGAAGTATTCTTTTCATGAATTGAAACCTTTTAAATTTATTGTGACTTTTTTTATAGCCCAGAATATGTTTCACCCTAGATAATATACATGTTTCAATGCTGTTCGGACCTGGTGCACTGGGAAGACCCAGAGAGATCCGGTGGAGAAGGAGGTGGGAGGGGGGATCGGGATGGGGAATACATGTATATCCATGGCTGATTCATGTCAATGTAAGACAAAAACCACTACAATATTGTAAAGTAATTAGCCTCCAACTAATAAAAAATTTAAAAAAAAAAAGACTTTGCAGCAGAATATGGTCTGTCTTGGTGTTTTGTGTACCCCTGAAAACAGTACATGCTGCTCATGTTAGGTGGCATACATATCAGTCAGGGCAAGTTGGTTGATATTTTTGTTCAAATATACTGTACCCTTACCTATTTTCTGCCTCTTTATTTTATAAATTATTGTGAGAGGAGGATTGAAAGTTCGAACTGTAACTGTGAATTTGTTTCACTTGGCAATTCCTTCAGGTTTTGCTTTATGTATTTTGAGACTGTGTTATTAAATGCATAAACATGTAAGACGATTATGTTCCTCTGATGAATTGGCCTCTTTTTCTTTATGAAATGATAATCTTTATCCCTGATAGATTTTTTGGGGGGGAGGGGGCTCTGAAATACTCACTGTGTGGTATTGTTATAGCCCCTCTAGCTTCCTTTAGACCCGCGCTGATACTGGATTGTGAGGTTGCACACACTGACTGGTGGGAACTCAGACCTTTCCAGCCCTCTCTGAGCCTCAGCGATGTTCCTTTTAGGTGGCTCTTATTTTCTTACACATATCTGGTGGTGAACACTCTGCTAAAGATTTGAGAGGGCCTTCTGCAGAACCCTGGCACTCTTGCAACTCTCTAATCCTCTGTTCTGTAACTCTAAGCCTCTCGATCTTCTGGACTCCCTCAGCTCCCTCTGAGTCTCCTCTCCACGCTGTGGCCTAAAAAACTCTTCACACAATAAGCTGGGCACTTAAACCTTCCTAAAAGGTGACCATCCTGTAATACCAGTGCCCAGTATCTGAAAATACAGATGTGGCCCAGCTTAGTTGTTTCAGGCCAAAAACTAAACCTGGTCCCTCTTGTTCCATCTTGGCTATCTTAAGCAGAAGTCCCTTATTCTCCTTTTATTTGAAGCTATAAACTATAAATTTGAAGAGGGAGGGATTGAGGAAGAAACAGAAGGAGAGAAGAAGAGAGACTGAGACTTAAAAGTCCATAATGCCCTCAGAGAAGACTCTGCAGTGTTTTAATTATCTTAAGCTTTTAATGAACTTCAATTTCTTGAAATTTTAAATGGTCTGACTTGAATATACATGGTATCATTCCTGTTCTCATGTTGAAAGCCCTTTTGGCTGCACTTTGCCCTAAGAGTAGCATATGTACATATCATAGATAAGGGTGTCAGGCTTATATATGTTGAGTATATACATACCAAATAGAGTATAAGAGAAAGGAATCTAGATTTAATTGGTGAATGTTTGTCCTAGAACTTAATTATGTGCGTGTGTACTAAGTTGCTTCAGTGTGTTCGACTCTTTGCAACCCTATGAACTGTAGCCCGCCAGTTTCTTCTATCCAAGGGATTCTCCAGGCAAGAATACTGGAGTATGTTGCTGTGCCGTCCTGCAGGGGATCTTCCCGACCCAGGGATTGAACCCACATCTCTTTACGTCTCCTGCGTTGGCAGGTCTGCGTTGGCAGGTGGGTTCTTTACCTCTAGTACCACCTGGGAAGCCCTTAATAATTAGGTATGCTGGAATAAATCTCAGTCTCTGCCACAGATTACTCCTTTGTAAAAGTGTTTGAGGATCAAGTTTTATAGCACATGTAAAAACCTTTAAAATAAAGTTACAGAAATCAAAGGTATTGCTAGACTTGTTTTACCAGAGGTAGCAGGATGTGTGCATGTAATGGTTATAAATCTGTCTTCACAGTTTGGTCTACACGTAGAAGATATATCTAAATATTTTATATAGATAATCTTCCATCCAGTTCTAGTCCCCTACCCATTAGGCTGATAGGATATTCAGCCTTAGTTATCTTTTACTGTTTTACCTCATTCCAAATTATGCCAGTCTGGGGCCCCCTTGCATAGAGCAGTATCTTCAGGGGAGTCCCTCCAATACCCAGTGCTCACTCACCTTGAGATAAGTATTATCCGTACGGTGGTCTCTTAAAGCCAAGTGGTCTCTGAAAACCACTCAGCCATTTTCTTCCTGTTCTGTTGCTTCACCCACATAAACATTTCCTAAGGCAAGAGAGTTGGAACAGTCTTGAGACTTTTTTACCTGGGAGAGGAAGAATGGCAACAAGAGGAAAACATAAATCAGTATTACAATAAATTATACGTGCTTATCTGTTGGAGAGATTGGAATTTTGCAAAAGAGGAGAGAGAAAACTAGCATGTAAGTGAAAGAAGACATTCACTTTTTACTCTATATTTCTAATGTTTGGATTTTTATAATGGGCTTTACTGGTTTTGTAATCCTTAAAGTGAAGTGAAATGTTTATTAATGGCATTTTTCCTCAACTAAAGACTGAACAGGAAGGCTCACCCTCTGGTTAGAAAATTAAATGTTTTCTTTATAGGAAGTTAATTACTTCAGCTAAAATATGGCAAGATGTACTCAGAACAAAATATGAAGCATACTAGCCATTTGGTTGTTGACAATTCATTGTACTTTGATATGTAAAATAAAATATCCAGATATCACTCAGCCAGAATATGCTTAAACCATAAGTCTTTATCATATAAAAGGAATTTCTTAATACACAATAAGAGAACAGAATTACCAAAGCCATCCAGACATTTCAAGAAAACTCAGTTTATATAATACACAAAGACAGCTGCTTCACAAAACTTTGTGTATAATTTTAACACGAGAAAAGCTAGAATTATATTTACAGAGAACAAATGTACTGTTGTATAAATTTTGATTCTACTTTATAATTTACCCTTTAGAAATAGTTTCTGTGGGTATGTATACACGGGTGTAGTCTTCTGAAGGGAGGTGTAGTCTCAGCCTATTCCTACACTGAGGATAAGATGCACACCCCCACATGTGTTATCTGTGTCACATTTGTTAAATTCTGCCATTTAGCTGCAACCCGATCAGCTCAGTGAGTTTCATACAGCATTGCATTAAGGCTACTGTGAACAGGATTCCAAATGCCAGAATGCAGTCAACCTGTAGCACTGCCCTCAGCTGTGGATCCCAGGGCTGGGGTCCAGTCCAGCCAGACAAATCCTGTGACCTAGTTAGGATGTGCCAGGAGGCCAGCTGTCCCTATGTTTCTGCATTAACCTTCCTACTCAGACTGAAGCATTCACCCAGGCACTGCGGGAGCAATTGCACAGACTCCACCTTGGCCTGTGAGGCCACAATCTCGGACAGTGTAGCCTCCACAACAGCCACAGCCATGAATTTAAGTGGACCTGAACACTTCCAGGAATGAAATAGTATCATTGATCATTTTAACTCAAGATAGGCACAAATTTCATACCAGTTTTTCAAAGTGGATGGTTTCCATTGTAAGATCACATCCTTTAGGCTGTACTTAAATAACAAATTGGTTATCATCTCTCTAGTAAGCTCACCCAAATAATCAAGGTAGCTTCATCTTGGAAGGATCTCCAATCATCCTAGACCTGCATGAGCTGTTTGTGGTTATTTCCTAACACACTTGAAAGCCTATTATGGCAGGTGAAAGTCACTCTGTTTTCCAGCGATACAAGTTAATACCTACATAACAATTGTCAGGCCCTTCAAATGGGACCTGCGTCAGCCAAGGCCACAGATAACTGTCTCCAGCATGACCTGACCAGCTGAGAAGCCCAAGTTCTCAGTTCAGTTTAACAATCGAGTTTAGTCCTTGTTTTTGCAGAAAATGCCCCAAGGGAAGTCACCCCGGCCTGTGCTCTTTATCCACACCACCTGGTGTGTGGCATTTGTCCATACCACAGAATGAAAAAGGGACAGTTATGAGAAGGGGTGTAGGAGAGAGAATTCAAAGGGTGGGGTATGCTGACAGGTGTTTTTTGTTAGGGAAGGGTTTCTTCAGGAGCTGGGGGCCATCCCAGCTGTTTCCACAGACTTAGTAAGGTTAAGAAGTTGTTATTCAGTTGCTGAGTCATGTCCAGCTCTTTGTGACCCCATGGACTGCAGCATGCCAGGCTCCTCTCTCCTTCACTGTCTCCCAGAGTTTGCTCAGATTCATGACTATTGAGTCGGTGATGCTATCTAACCATCTAATCCTCTGCTGCCCCTTTCTCCTTTTGCCTTCAGTCTTACCCAGTATCAGGGTCTTTTTCAATGAATTGGTTTTTTGCATCAGGTGCCGAAAGTATTGGAGTTCCAACATCAGTCCTTCCAGTGAATATTCAGGGTTGATTTCCTTTTGGATTGACTAGTAAAGAAGACTGGTAAGCAAGTCTTGAATCTTCTGTGAGGTTCAAGAAGGTGGCAGGAGGTAGAGAGGTGGCAGGCCCAGCAGTCAATTAAATTTAAGATGCTTGTAACAGTTTGGGAAACTCACCAGGGTGTTTTTAAGCTTGAGGAAAGCTCCAGGGGTAGTCCTGAAGACAACAATCAATGTCCCTCTCATTCCTGTAAGTTCCTGGAGTTAAACACGTTCTTTCCTTTTGCTTTCTCTCCATTTATTCCCAATATATGTCCTATTCCAGCAGCTGTAACTTCATCTTTTCTCTACTTGACCATTACTTGCACCCAGACCTTTCATCCAGGCAGGTTGGGTACAAGCAGGACAAAGGTATTTTTATAAAACCTGCAGAGACCCATCATGCCCCACACTTTGGCTCCCCACTACAGAGGGACTCAGCAAACACTGTGCTCAGCCAATTAGTCATCTTATTTATCTAAGATCATGTCATTGAAATAAATCTGTATTTGTAAATCAGAGTAATTTGAATTCCCTGTCTGCTTTTACATGTAGCCTCCAGAAGGTTTACCAACCAGACTTGCCTGATTGCCAATGGGGAAAAGAGGAAGCATCACACTCTGTGGTCAAGAAGAACTTCAGAATCTCAAAAGAGCTTTATATAATCTCCCAACACTTTTGTTCTGACCATTTTTTATTTACTCAGAAAACAGTTGAGAGGAGATGGTCCCTTTTTGAGGACAGCTGTGTTCTTTGACCAGACTGCCTTACCAAGGTGTGTGGACCGGAAGAAAGTGAAGGAGGCAGAGCCAGACATCTTTTGAGTCCATTTTTGACAAGAAAGAATCCCTGAATTCTCAACAATACCAAATCCCAGTGAACTGCAGGGAGTGTTCAAAGCCTGCCGAATACCTGACTACCAGCTCATTGTTGAATTGTTTTGCAACAAAAGGCACACCATTGCCAGACTGAAAGTCGTCCAGAAATATAAGCCAAAAATATTAGATTAGTTTCATGACCCACTGAAACGGCAACACATAGGCTAAACAAGTATTAATAAGCAGTGAGACACCACTGCTAACCCCAAGAAGAGGTCAAAGGTCAGCTGTAATCAATGTGTCAGGACCAAGTATGGGCGATGCCCCTGCCATGTACTTGCCTTTGCTGTCAGACAACTAGGTCAGCTTTAGTCAGGACTCAAAAGTTTGGCATGCAAGGGTAGCCTGTGGATCAAAAACATAAGTTCTTTTACTTTGTTTACAACATAATGGTTGATGTGTCACCTGTCTAGTCTAATGATGGTTCAAGTAAGCAACACTGACAGTCTGGCACCACAGGCTCAACCAGCAGCTTGATTCCAGTCCGTTTCAGCAGCAAATGGGTCCCCCTACGTGCATGACTCAGACGGTTCAATCAGCAGGCACTATTTGTTTCCTATGTTAGCAGTGCCAAAGGGGGTTGTCTTGAATCTTCCAGTCTGTGGTTTTTCCAAGTGACCGTCCAAATAATCAGGCCATGGCCACAACCCAAGAATCAGTAAAAATATAATGAGATTTATCAAGTGTCATATTTGCCAGAGCTATAATAATGACCTTGAGTTTCTTGAGCAGAATGACCCTGTCCACTTTGAATTCTGAATACGCTGGCCCTGAGCCTGACTGTTTGCAGCTGCCCAGTGGACATCACCAGATGTCAGCTTAGCCAAACCATCAGTGAAGCAGGCCCAGACATTATGGGGAACCTCTGTGAATCAAGGGTGCCGTTGAGCCAGCAACTTTGCTACAGGTGGGGAGTGGAATAGCTGCCATTTTTTCATGTAGCGCCAAGATGCTTCTGGGGCCAGGCTGGCCGCATGTTCGAAGGTACCATTTCCATTACTGGATCCTTTTCACTTTGTTAGTCACTGAGTCTGTCAGTCTATCCCAAAATGGAAATACCAGGACAGAGAATCACAGTTCCTCCAGGGGTCAGGCACTTAGTTTCAATAAGAGTTCAATAGTAAGCTGAGAGTTGCTTTCAGAAGAGATAAAACTGGTAGTTGTGTCGACGAGTCAATGAGTCTAAACCCTAAAGGGCATCTCCAAGTGGAAGCCACTTCCCTTTGCTGGAAGCTCCTGTTAGCAACATCATCAGTCACAGAGACTTGTAGCTCAAAGGGATCACTGAAGATGTAGGGCCCCAGAAGTATCAGCACCTCTCTACATGCAGCTCTTCCCAAACAGGAAGATCCTTTTGGATCTTATTGGCATTTACAATATAAGCATGTAAAACAGATTACACATTCAGCACTGGAAGCCAGAACAATAATACATTGAATCAGCACAGAGGACTCCACTCTGTGGGTCATATTAACTTCCCTTTGTTACTGTGAACTCTGTCCAAACCCCAGCAGCTGAATTTGGCCATAAACTCACTAATGGGACCCAGTTGGATGGTAACATAGTTGCCAGTATGCACTAGAGCCACAGAAATTTGAATTGCTTCTCTTCCTGACATTCCCTAACCTATTTGGTGGATTGTGACTTCTCATCCCTTTTGGGAACACTGTTACCTAGCCCTAACCATCTTGCTCCTTAAACCAGCTGAGGTCAGTGAAAGGAGACAGGAGAGTCACAGGGGCGTCTTGAGGGAGAGTAACTCCATGCAGTAGCAATCAAGAAGTCACATTTGTTTTGGGAGGCATTCAATAATTTATTTAGATTGTTGAAGTCAGTTTCTCTGTCTTCAGGGGATCAACCTCATCAGCATTGTCAACCAAGTGTAGGACAAGGAAAGCCTCAGTGGCAGTCAATGACCTATCTGTGGTTTCCCATGGGAAATTGTCTCAGAGAAATTTTCCCAGAGGGCCAAAGCTCCCTGAAAGCAGGCAGGATCCACTGCAAAAAAGTAAAACAAAGCTCCAAGGCGGTTTACTCCTTTCTTCAAATAGATATACGTTTGGGATAAGAGACTGGAAGAGGGTCTGAGCCATAAGCCAGCCCAGCTGTTCCGTTCCTCCCTGGGGAGCATTTGTGCAAGATCCTCCCCATCTACTCGATGAATTGGAGAACATTCTGAAGACTTGCCTGAAATTGCCTCAAACAAGTTGTGAATTTCACTCCTTCATATTCAAGGCAGGTACTTGTCTCTGTAACTATTGTCTGAAAGAGAGAAGATCCTTCTGCTCCTACAGAATGAATGTTAGTATCAGTTATTCTAAAGGGGTGGGCCCACGGTTGAGATTGACCAAGGTCATTCCACTGGAGAAGAATTAGCAATGAACAGAGTACCAACTGGATAGTTGTCTGGATCTCCCATTCGTTAGCCCACAACGGCCTCCCTACTTGTTACTGGATACAAGTTTGTATGCCTGATGCACAGTGAGGCCAAACAAAATGAAAACTCAGAGTCTGGAGCAGAGAAAGGTTTATTGCAGAGCCATGCAAGAAGACAGGTGGCTCGTGGCCAAAGAACTCCGAACTCCTTGAAGGGTTTCAGCAAAACACTTTTAAAGGCAAGGTGAAGGAGGGGTGTGGTTAGTTGTGGCAAACTTCTGGGTGTAGGAATCCTCTGTTCTTGCAGCTGCCCATGCAGGTCAGGTCAATATGTTCCTATAAATCTCCAACAAGACAACTGTTATCCTCTGCTCTGCCACTTTTTTATCTCTATGTAAATGGAGGTCAGAGCCCCGAGCATGGACTATCCTCTATAGTTCAGGTTATGGGCCACAGTGGTGCAGAGCCAGTATGACTTGGCACAGGAGGGAGACTAGCTCTAATATGGAGTCAGGTTTGTCCCTCTCTGTTATATAATTTCTCCTTGTTAAGAGCAACTAAACTGGAAGACCATTTGACCATACAATTTCTTCAATGTGTTTGTTGCCATTTCCCTTGGACTTCCCTCAAATTCTGCTCACCACCCTGCAAAGCTTCATTCTTTCCTTTCTAGAAAATGAGTGTGAAATTTAACTTGAAATATTGGGTGGATATTTTACTAAAATGTAAAATATTCTTTTAAAATACACTTTCTTTGTGCTATCCTCAAGTTATTATATACATTACCTTTGTGATATTATTTCGACCTTTTAGTCTTGGATTGGTTGCAAAAGCCATATGTGATTTTTATATTGGGAATAGAATTAATGGGTCTATGATGAATAGTGGACATCCTGTTTTGAAGAAATCATATTTTGGGCAAAATGCCCATAAGAGACGTGTTTTTGCCAATAGTTTAGTTCAGAGCCTCTGGGATCTTTCTTTCCTTCTTTTTTTTCTTTAAGAAATGATGAGAAAGTTTGATGCTTTTTTATTCTATTTTGAATTCATTTTAGAGCTGATTTCAAAACAGCTTGTTATTTCAGTTTTTGTTTTTATAAAAGATTCATACTTATTTGTTTGTTTTATTTTGGCATTTCACTACCTACTCTTAAGGCCATAGTATTATTTTAAGTAAAAAATCACTCTGTTTTCATTTTCTGTTTCTTTCTTCCCACCTCAATTTTTTCTAGTCAGTTAATGGTTTGTCCAATAGAAATTAGAGAAACATTTGACATATTAGTTACTTGACATATTAATTTTGGCCTCTTCTGGTATGCTTTCTTTTGCCAATAAAATTATTTAAAAATTGGGTGGGGGTGTTCCTGAGCAACGGAAGTCTTTCCCATTGGGCATGAAGTATTAAGCCATTTTCTCTATCATATAGCAAGAGAGAAGTTTTAAAACCTAAGTCCACAGCATGCAATTGGCAGAAGCAAATAAATGGTTCTCTTTAAAAATTTCACCTCAACATCAATAAATCTCTAGTTAAATTTCGAACCAGAATTTTTAAATGGCAAATGAAAAAATATACTGATTTCAAATAGTAGCTAAATTTTTTTTTAACATTTCTTAATTATCCTGTGAAACATCAAGTGTGTATTAAGGCGTCCAGTTAACACTGTCTTAGTTCTGCCATAGAATCAAAGAATTTTTATTGCTGGAGAGAATTCAGGGATGATGGTTTTACACATACTGAAACTGAGATCCAGAGACAGTTGGTGATGTATGCATAGTCCTGAATAAAGAGGACTGAAACTTTCATTATGCCACATTATATCCAGAAGATATAGCTAAATATTCACATAAATTTCAAACATTTTAGGTTCAGAGCCATTTCCCTTCCTTTGTAGACATTTTCTATTCAGGCTCCTTTTGGCCCCATTTCTACCATTTTGCTAAATGAATGTAGTGGTCTCTGCCTCAGTGTAATAGCAGACCCAGCCTCATTTTTAAGTACTGGCACAGATTTAAGACTTTGTAATGACTTCCGCCTTTACATCAGAACCATTTCTATCAGAGTTCTAACTTCTGAATCCCATAACCTACTCCAGTCTTTATCTTACTTGATATCTTTATAGAACTCGACACTGATTAACCCCTGATTCTGGTGACTCAAGTCTTCCACCCTGAAGACTGTATTCTCTCTCTGGGGTGATCTTCTACTTTTATGGCTTTGAAAAGCTGGCTCCATAGCTATATCTCTGGTCCCAGGCTCTCACTGTCACTCCACATCTGTGTTTTACACTTCCTGCTGGAGTTTCCCACCTAGTTGTCAGATAGCCAAGATACATCTTGTACTTTCAAAACATTGCAAAATGTTCACACTTTCCAAATGTGATTTGGATTAAATTATCTCTCCAACTTTCTGTTCCCTCACCTGTAAATGGATTTGTTAGGAGATTGTATATAAAGAGCCCAGCACAGCAAGTGGAGAATGATTACTTTGTTGTCCACTCCAGAACCTACTTCTGCTGTGATCTGCTTTCCATGACCTTCCTTTTGCATACTAATATCTTTGTGTCATACCCTACAGTTCCCCCTCTCTCATCTTTTCATCAAGTCAGTTAACAAAGCCTTCCGATGTTATATCAATGAAAGATGTTTCTGTTTTGGCCTCTAAACCAACCTCATCATCTCTGCCTTAGTTCTGGTGATCAGTCTGCCTCTGGCCTCTTTTGTCTTCATTCTCCAGCATGCCATCAGAGTTAACGGCCACCTCTTCTACCTAACAACCCCACTGTTTGGGCAGGCTTCCCATTGTCGTTAGAGAAAAATTAAAGTTTTT
Organism: Odocoileus virginianus; assembly: GCF_023699985.2. NCBI lineage: Eukaryota > Metazoa > Chordata > Mammalia > Artiodactyla > Cervidae > Odocoileus > Odocoileus virginianus. Next base: position 55,809,695 of record NC_069684.1, on the reverse strand, counting down.
TTTTTTTGCTAAGCAGTAAATCCCTTTACAACACAGTACCTAGCTACTATTTTAGTGTTATCTCCTGCCCTTTCTTTCTCCCAAGTCACAGTGCATGTGAATACACATAGACGCACACACACACACGATATTTCTGCCACAGCAAAATTCCTTAAACACACCAAACATTTTCACCACTTTCATTTCAGTTCAGTTCAGTCACTCAGTTGTGTTCGACTCTTTGTGACCCCATGGAATGCAGCATGCCAGGCCTCCCTGTCTATCACCAACTCCCGGAATCTACTCAAACTCCTGTCCTTTGAGTCGGCAATGCCATCCAACCATCTCATCCTCTGTCATTCCCTTCTCCTCCTGCCTTCAATCTTTCTCAGCATCAGGGTCTTTTCAAATGAGTCAGTTCTTCACATCAGGCGGCCAAAGTATTGGAGCTTCAGCTTCAGCATCAGTCCTTCCAATGAATATTCAGGACTGATTTCCTTTAGGATGGACTGGTTGGATCTCCTTACTGTACAAAGGACTCTCAAGAGTCTTCTTCAACACCACAGTTCAACTTTACCTTTACCTATTACCTTTGGCACAATTTTACCTTTAACATATTCTTACCTCCACTTGGAATAGTCTCTCCTCCTCCTTCAACTGACAAACTCTAAACACGTAAGACACAGATTTTGAGTGACCCAATCCTTGCCCAATTGTCTTTTGACAGAAGAAGGTGTTGTGTTCTCCATGTTTCTGTATTTATTTGTTATATGTTGGTCCCATCAACTGTGAATTTTGAACTCAAAGGCAAGGGGTATTTATTTTTTCCTCTTCAGTACTTCCCTGGTGGCGCAGATAGTAAAGAATCTGCCTACAAATGCAGTAGACCTAAGTTTGATCCCTAGGTCAGGAAGAGCCCCTGGAGAAGGAAATGGCAACCCATTCCAGTATTCTTGCCTGGGAAATCCCATGGACAGAGGAGCCTGGCAGGTTGCAGTCCATGGGGTCACAAAGAGTCAGACACAACTGAGTGACTTTCACACCTAGTAAAGTGACTGGCATTAGAAAAAGAATAGGCAACAGAAAAGCAATGAATGGCTGATAACATAATTACCATTTCCTGCTGGCTTCTTTAACTGTTAGATTTCTTTGGCTGTCCTTTTCCATTTATTTATAAGAATTTAGTGGGAATTCTCTGCCAGTCCTGTGGTTAGGACTCCCTACTCTCACTGCCGAGAACCTAGGTTTGATTCCTCATCCAGAACTAAGACCCCACAAAGTGCACAGCGTGGCCGAAAAAATTAAGAATTCAGGGATATGGTCCTTTCTTTAACGTTAGTTTCCCATGAGGTTAGATTTAATTTTTAGGAAGACAACATTTTACAGTCAAAATGTTGGTAAATATACTACTTGCATTCTACTCTCCACCCAACCCCAGCAGACATGGATCATCAGGCAAGGCATTTTTCCCTGAGAAACTACCTGGCCCAGGTAGTTTCTTCATCCTTCTGGACACAGCACTCCGAGTAGCCACTGTATCCTGAATCATGTTGGCAGCTGATATGGAGCCTATTTGGGATAATAGGTAGTTAAAAAATACAGGGTAAATTGAATACAGGTTGAACTGAAATCCTGGTCCAGCTTCATTGCTAACAACTCCAAAATGCATGTGATGTATTTTGTGTGGTATCTTGCATGACATAGATATTCAACATGTATCCTTCTTTTAGTGACTATTCATTACCAAACTGTTTCCCCCTCATTTTCTCTATTCACACATCAAGTAGGCAATTTCCAAACTACTTTGGATGGTTGACATAAGAAAAAAAATATCAGGAATTGAGGAAAAAAATTTAATAAATAAGGAAGAGTTTTGTTCAGTTAAAATTTTGTATACAATGAAATAGTTAACTTGGAAAACTAATTTATTGTTTTCTTATTGCGTTATAACAATTAGGAAGGTAGGACAGATCAGTGTATATTTTAAAACAATTTTAAATGTATATAAAAAACAGTTGCAAGTACCATACAAAGAACTTTTTTCCTGAACTATTTGAGAGTGAGCTGCCAGCAAGATGCCCTATTATTTCCAATACTTTGGTGTATATTTTCTATAAACAAGAACATTCTGCAGATCTGTAATAATCAAGAATTTCATATAACCATAATAATTGAGAAGTTCAAAATAATACATTACTTCTATTTAATTCTCATTAGATTGGGTACCCACTCAAGTTTCATTAAGTGTTCAATTATATCCTTTATAGTAAAAAAAAAAAATCCATACCAGATAACTCATTACATTTAGTCACTATGTCTGTTTAATTGCCTTTGTCCTGGAGGAGTTCCTACGACTTCTTTGACTTATGCCACTTTGATACTCTTGAAGCTTTTGGTTGGTCTTGGTCTTCAGCCCTGTTCCTGGCTGGTTTAGTCACTAAGTCTGACTCTTGCAACCCCGTGGACTGTAGCCTGCCAGTCTCTTCTGTCCATGGGATTTCCCAGGACAGAGTGGGTTGCCATAGGCCAGTTATTCTTGTAAACTGAGATATTCTGATGTTTCCTCACAATTACATTTGGGCTAATTGCTCTTATGCAGAAATATACAATTGACAATGTTTACTCCTCATTGTATCTTATCAAATGGCTCATGGTTTCAATATAGCCCATATTTAGATATGTTTATTTTGATCATTTTATCAGTATGGTGACTTAAGAATTATTCACTATAAGGTTACTTCTGTCCATTTTGCAATTAATAAGTATTTTTGTGGAAGAGGTGATATGAAATCATGGCAATGTATTATTCTTCATCAAAGTTTTAATTTGTTTATTTGCTTATATCAAAATCAACTCATGGCTTCCTACATTATTCAATGGGTTGTAATATGATGCAGTCATTTCCTTTGGATACTGAAAATTTTCCCACAATTGGCCAGTGAGTGCCTTTTTGAGATGGCTTCAATGTTCTTTTCACAGGTTCCTTTCCCTCTTTGAACATTGTGTTATTTTACAGCTCACAAAAGATGTATCAGGTACATCTTGTATTTTTCTTGTCCAAGCCACCAAATCAATTATTTCTCCAAAGACTCCTGGTTCTGATTTACTATAATATAAAATTCAGAAACCAAGATCTGGACACTGAGTAAACTCATTCTTTAGGATATTTGTTTCCAGGACCTAGTGGAAAGAACTGGGGATGAATTTATATTTATACATACACACATTAATGACTGTATTTAGGTATATGTATATATACTTATGTATATTCTAGATTATCTATATATACATATGTGTATTATACAATATATTAATATATACATTTGCTTGTATTTACATTATATAAATACATATATTACATATATGCATATATGAGATGAGTTCATACATGTACCTCTAATTCCAATACAAGTGATTATTCTACTCCTGAGTTGTTTTAGAGCCAAATTTTACTATCTCCCAATTGTGAATTTTACAGAAATTTTACAAGCTGATAGCTTGACATTGGTGATGGTTAGAGTCTTTACACCATGGAAACTGTCAAACAGTCCCCTCTATGTGTCTGATTTATAATTTGCAACTGAAACACCCATCTTGCTTCTGAACAACAGACCAAAATTTCCTTGCCAGATATCTATCTGCTCATTAACTTCATCTTGTGAGCATTAACTCCAGGGTTAAAAGTCTAATCATCCTTTCCCCCCAATTCTGCTTCTACTCCTGATGTTCGCCTTATAACTAAGAAGACAGCTTTCTCCCAGCCCCATAAACAAGAAACAATGGAATCATTTTTATTCGCTTCTTAATCTAAACTTTCTTAAATCTAGTCCTCAAGTTCTATTGAGTCCATCTCTGAAACGTTTCTTATATGTCCCTCTTTATTAGCCCCTGTCATCATAAACACAGCCTTATTTTTGTCTTTGCTTTTTTCTTGCATGGTCAACTGAATTCATAAACTTGTTACCTTGAATGAGAGATAATGTATGATAATGGAATACATTCTTTTTCTGAAATGTGTTAAAGTTTAGAATTATCAGTACAGAGTGACTTTGGCTGTAGAAACCCTGATCAACTGTGACTTAAACAGGTAAAACAGTCATAAATCTCACAAAGAAAAGTTGGAAAAGTGCTCGCTGGGTTGGTATAGCTGTCCAAGGCTGTTACTAAGGATCTAGCCTTCTCTATTTGTTCACTCTGTCATTCCTAGCATGGTGGCCTTTTTCCTGACCCTTTCACCCTGTGGTCACAAGATGGCTGCCAGAGAACAAGACAGTTCTTCCTCACACCACAGCGGTAATTGCAAGAAGAAAGAGAAGGCACAGCACAAGAAAGACTTCATCATTTGTCTTTTTACAATCAATGTAATCTCTCCCGGAAATCTCCCAACTGTCTCCTCCTTCCATAGGAGTTTTCAGAACTATGCTCTGTTGCCCCAGCTCCCTTAGAAATAAAGTCATACTTAGTTAAATTTCTCTGACTTTGTTAACAATATACATACTTTTAATTTGAAGTTTACAGCAACTCTTTCTCTTGGGTAAATATGTAGAGAAAATCACATCTGTTCTTTCTAAACTTATTGACACCCTTATGCAAGGGTCCAATTCCACCAAGATGACAGAATATGTATTTATTAGTTCAAAGAACATTCATTGGATATTATTGTAAATGCTAGGATATGGTGGTTAACATTACAGACAAAAATTCCTGCCCTGAAGGAGCTTGCATTCTAGTGACCAATCTGTGCTTCATTAGAGGAAATCTAAACCCAGATGAGAGTAGATCAGAAGATTTCTCAGAATTTCCTTTACTTACTTCCTATCACTCAGCTTACTCTTTCAAAACCAGGAGTCAGCTCTGACCTAAATTTGTAGATTTGACTCTGACCTAAATTATATTTTTCCTGGCTAATATTTCTAAGTTTGTGAAGTAAATTTGGGCTTCTTCCTACTTTTAAGTACTAACATTTGCAATGTTATTTTTGCATCTTTTTCCTCCTTTTGGTCATTTAGGGTGTTGAGAATTGTGTAGTCTTACACTTTGAACAGCCACCCTTCCTTAAATTTAGTATGTCCCACTGGGGACGAAACTTATACTTTAAATGGAAACTTTGGCTGTATGATATGGCTTTGGAAAATCGCCACAGGAATGTTTTTTGATTGTATAGGACTTGGCAATGAAAATAATTGGTTAAAGAAGGACATTAAAAAATAATCCTTGGATTTTGACACCTTGGAGAAGAAAAAGAGGGAATGTTATTATATCACTCTTTCTCTATGATATGCTTTTCTTACAAAAGGACAGTGTATATTTAACTAAATAATAACTTACTGCTTGATGTCTATTTTAAGAGGACATTTTATCAGTTTAGATGCTTTGGAACTGCATGTAATAGAAAACACTGACTCTGTCTTTGTCCATTTGGGCTGTTATAACAAAACACCACAGGCTGGGTGGCTTATAAAGAACAGAAATTTATTTTGCATGGTTCTAAAGCCTAGAAGTCCAAGATCAAGGGGCCAGCCTGGTTGCCGTTTTGTGGAGGTCCTCTTCTGGGTTGTGATGACTTTTCACTATGTCCTCAGATGGCAGAAAGGTCAAGGGAGCGCTCTAGGGCCTTTTATAAGGTCATCATTCCCATTCACGAAGGTTCCTCCGTTATGACCTAACCACCGCCAATGGCCCGGCCTCCTAATAGCATCACGTATGGCATTAGGATTTCCAAATATACGTTTGTTTGTGGCTGGGGGTGGGGTTAGTGCAAACATTTAGCCTGATGTATATAGACTTTTTTAAAAAGATTATTTTAAAGTTTTCTTTCAGTGGCTATTGAGTCTTAGTTGCAGTACATGGGATCTTTGCTGCATCATGCAGTCTTTCAATAAGGTGCAAGAACTCTTAAGTTGCAGGGCTGTGACTTAGTTGCCCTGCGGCATATGGGATCTTAGTTCCCCATCCAGAGATTGAACACAAGTCCCTTGCATTGCAAGGTGGATTCTTAACCACTTGACCACCAGAGAAGCCCCCATACAGACTTATAAACTGAGTAAATAAATACATGTATTATCTCACATAATAAGAAGTCCAGAGGTTGCACTGGCTCCTCCACCACACAGCTAAGCTGTTAGGGACTCAGGCTAATTCCAACCCGTGGCCTTACCACCCTAAAAGGGCTGACTGTGCTCTCAGACCAACTCCACTCTGACTGGGTGACAGCTTTAGAAGTGCCAGGCATTCCATTCAGACACAACATCATCAAGTGGAATAAGAAAAACCATCTTTTTTTCTTGAGTGAGAAACCTTCTTAAAGGTCCTCCCCTCCCCCCATGTCGGAAGGCTCTCCTTCATGTGTTGCTGACTAGATTTGGGTCACGTGCCCATTTCTAAACAAGTTGCTGGCGAGAGAAGAGAAGTGGGGTTGTCAGGATTTGCTTAAATTAAGGTCCATTTCGTAGAGCTGAGGATAGGAGCACTTTCTCATGATACGCTATGTGGAAAGCAGATATCTGAACTCAATTGGATTCTGCTAGGAGAGAAGAAGCTGGAAAGAGAGGAAATGGATGCTGAAGAAGAAACCACTAAATAACTGCCAAGTAGGTTCTTAAGGGCTTCCCTGGCGGCTCAGCAGTAGAGAACCTGCCTGCATTGAAGGGGCCGCAGGAAATGTGGGTTTCGTCCCTGGATCAGAAAGATCCCATGCAGGAGGGCATGGCAATCTGTTCCAGTATTCTTGCCTGGAGAATCTCATGGACAGAGAAGCCTGGTGGCCTACAGTCCATGAGGCCACAAAGAGTTGAATTTGACTGAACGTGCACTCACAAGTAGATTTTTGCTATTTGCCCGGTTTAGCAATATCAATTCATTGGTCAAAAAAAAATTAGTCTAACTAAGATTTTATTGTCCTGACTAGATGTTTTCAGCAGTGTCTAAAAGCAACATACAAATGAAATATGTATGAAGTTAATCTCATATCATTAAAAATCTTAGGTGCAATTGTAATTAAAGTTTAGCAGACAACCTCTAATCCCCAAATGTAACACTCTGTCTCCATCTGTGTCTCCTTTCACCTTTTTCTATTACATCCGTTGGTTTTTAATGCCTGAGTGTTATCTAAATGTTCAGCTGACATCCACTTTTGTTCAGTTTAAATCCCCCCTAATTGGTGCAAAGAAGCTTTCTAGGGTGCTGGGGGGAAGTTGTTTTCACTCAGGCGGCTCTAGAGGAAAAGTTTAATTCTGTGGGCAAATTGTGCCAGGGCAAGTCTCAGTCCAATCTTCATGGCAGAGTCACAGAACCCCACTTGGCCACCCACCCAAACAGACATTGTTCTGATTCAGAAGTCGCTTTAGAGGCCCCTTAAAAAAAATTTACTTGTCAAAATTTACTTATATAAATCCCTGAAAATAGCTCATAAAACTACTAACAATGACAGCTAACTTGTAGAAAGGCATTTTAAAAGAAATATAATTCTACTTTTAAATTAGTCCCTCTTGCCAGTATATTGAACTGCTTGGAATTTTAAGTAAATCATCCTTAAGTTCCCTTAACAATTTTGTACAGATGGAGGGCCACGTGGGTGAATATCTTGCATGCATGGGGATGAGATCCAGATGACGAGAATGTAGAAAGGGTTGTTTAAAACATTTTAGGGGAGAACACTGAAAACATCAAACAGTGAGATTATAAGCATTGGAAATAACTGTCCTAATGCTGTCTGAAACAATGCAAGAATACAAAGATATCAAAAACTGTGGTGTCTTCATTCAGTCTCTCCCTGGTCAAAAATATTTGTGTTTTCTTTCAAGAGGAGGTTAAGCTTGAATATATAAAGTATATCAGACAAACATGTATGTCAATACACATGAAATTTTATGCAATGTGTTGCATATATTACATACATCATATATGTGTATGGGTATATATGATTGTATGTATTCATATGTATGTAGGTTTTTAGAGGACAAATGGCACTGGTAATTGATGGAAAATGTTCATTATCAAACTTTATTTTCTTATTTTCTTAACAACACCATCAAAGTGAGAAAAAATAAAATTAAAAAGTATCTTCATTTTTTAAACAGATGGGAAAAACACTCTCTGGGGAAGTACAGCCAGACTGATGTTTTGTCTGCATCAACTTCTCTGCAGACTATCTGGCATTCCTTGACAAGCTTGGCACACTTCCCTTACTTGTTGAACATCAATATCTATGGGCAACTGCATATATACTCTCATAAGGGTAAAGGCTATGTCAAACAATCACCAATAAATATGTGTATGTAATTATTTCTATGTGCTGTATACCAGCTGCCTTATTTTCACTAAATAATAAGCTGTCTCAGAAATACAGATTCTTTTGATACATAGAGAATACTTAGTATGGACTTTTCATGGCACTGTAGAATTTGTGCATATACGTAATTGAAATTCTATATGTTTCTACCACAGTTATTTTCATAAAACTGGCTGTCAGCTTTCAGGAGACAAGTTTTCTCCTGAAATTCTAAATCTTCATTTCTTCTGTGATGATACCTTTTTATTCAGAAATGAAGCTTTCCCTTTTAGATATATCACCTAAAATCTGTGTGAGGTTTTTAAGGAAAGGTTTTTAAGGTTTTTAAGGAAATATTTATTACATTGATTTGGAATAGAGTGGTATTTTTTACTTCAGATAAGTTAGAGAATAGCTAACTTACAGGGATGCCCAGGCTCAGATAGCCTGATTACAATTCATTTACACATACACACACACAAACACTTAAAAAAAAAAGTATAGTATGAAGTTGAAGTTTTATCTTATGTCATATACAAAAATTAACTCAAAATGAATCAAAGAGCTGAACTATAAAATTCTCAGAAGGAAACATGGAGGAAAGCTTCATGACATTTCATGTGGCAGTGATTTCTTGAATATGACACCAAAGGCAGAGGAAAAAAGTAAATTTAGAAAACTGGACTGTATCAAAATTAAAATCTTCTGTACACTAAGGGACACAATCAACAGAGTGAAAATGCAATGTATAGAATGGGAGAAAATATTTGCAAATTGTATATCTGATAAGGGGTTAATATTCAGATTATATATAAAAAACAACAACTCAACAACAACAATAAAAAGATTTAATAATGGATAAAGAACTTACTTAAGTAGAGATTTTTAGACATTTCTTCAGGGAAGATATAGAAATGTCCAACAAGCATATGAAAGATGCTCAGCGTTGCCAGTAATTAGGAAAATGCAAATCAAAACCATAATGAAAGATCACCTCACACCCATTAGAATGGCTACTATCACAGACTCAAACACAAAAGGAAGACAAGTGTTGGCAAGGATGTGAAGAAACTGGAACCTTTGTGTACTCTTGGTGCAAATGTAAAATGGTGCAGCTGCTATGGAAAACAGTATGACAGTTCCTCAGAAAATTAAAAATAGAATTACTTTATGATCCAGCAATTTCCCTTCTGGGTATATAGCCAAAAGAACTGAAAGCAGAGTCTCAAAGAGGTATTTGTGTATTCATGTTCATAGCAGCATTATTCACAATAGCTAAAAAGGTGAAGCAATCAATTGTCCACTGATAGATGAATAAAATATGGTATATATATGTACAATGGAATATTATTCAGCATTGGAAAGGAAGGAAATTCCAACATATGCTATAACATGAATGAACCTTGAAGACATTATACTAAGGAAACATCAGTCACAAAGCAGTAAATACTGTAGGATTCCTCTTAAGTGAAGAATCTAGGGTAGTCAAACTCCTAGAAACTGAAAACAGGATGGTGGTTTAACCAAGAATGAGAGAGAGGGGATGGAGGAGTTGTTGTTTAAAGGATATATATTTTCACTTTTGCAAGATGAAGATTTAGAGATGGGTTTCACAGCAATGTGAATATAGTTAACTCTACTGAAGTATTAAAAGGATTAAAATGGTAGCCGTTATTTTACCATCATCTTAAAAAAAAAATAACAAAACACAATCAGATATAACAATGCAAAATGCTTTTCAAGTCAGTATAACCTCTGCCTATAATCACGGCCATATAGAAAGGGGCCAGGCCGTACTAGGCATTTTGAAGAAGAGATATGACATGTTTGTGGGGAAAGACGGTCACATCTAAGGTCAGTCAGACTAGAGTTTGACCATGTTAAGTATTGTTATGTTGGGCCAAGGTCGTTAAGTGTTCTGGTCCTGAAATGTCTTATATGTATATGACAAATATAACAAGCTTTATATGATTTTTTGAAGATTAGTTGATATATGTGTGTTTGTTCCAGTCTGGAACAAAGAAAATACTAATATATTGTTGTTTTACTATCATTATCACTGTTCTTCAAATAGAAATGCTTTTGCTTCAAGTCAAAATTGTTTTGAACTTTGGAAAATAGCTAACATGCTAGAGCTTATATTCAATAGGTAGAATTTTAAGCCTAAGTTATTAAACTGATAAATTACTAATGAGTCTCAAATGGTCTAAAGTATTAGATAACTTCCTTAAATAAGAGTTTCTTTCCCTATAATCAAATCAACAAGACTTGTAGAATTCAAAATGTAAAAAGTTTCACATTTAGTTATGCACAAAAAATTAACTAAAGATAATTTGAAATGTTATAAGTTTAAAACTAAAGTGTATTTTAAGTTATAAAAATGATAATGCTAATCTACACATTGAATAAGAAAAAAGTTGCTTTCATGTTAGCAAATGTTCATAACTCCATGGGCTTTCTTTCCTACCTACTGCTATAAAACAACTGGGAACAGCAGTCATCCTCTACCTGTAGAATTCTCAGTAATTTTTGGAATATCTTTTATTTGGTTCTTTTATAAAACATAGTATTTGATTACTGCAGCCATGAAATTAAAAGACGCTTACTCCTTGGAAGGAAAGTTATGACCAACCTAGATAGCATATTAAAAAACGGAGACATTACTTTGCCAACAAAGGTCCGTCTGGTCAAGGCTATGGTTTTTCCAGTGGTCATGTATGGATGTGAGAGTTGGACTGTGAAGAAAGCTGAGAACCGAAGAATTGATGCTTTTGAACTGTGGTGTTGGAGAAGACTTTTGAGAGTCCCTTGGACTGCAAGGAGATCCAACCAGTCCATCCTAAAGGAGATCAATCCTGGGTGTTCATTGGACGGATTGATGCTGAAGCTGAAACTCCAATACTTTGGCCACCTGATGGGAAGAGTTGACTCATCGGAAAAGACCCTGATGCTGGGAGGGATTGGGGGCAGGAGGAGAAGGGGACGACGGAGGATGAAATGGCATCAATGACTCGATGGGCATGAGTTTGAGTAAACTCCGGGAGTTTGTGATGGACAGGGAGGCCTGGTGTGCTGCGATTCATGGGGTTGCAAAGAGTCAGACACGACTCAGCAACTGAACTGAACTGAACTGAACTGATGTGGTATTTTTATCACTTAGAGATATTTATTGGGTCTACACTGTGGAGTCCCTAAGACAATTTATATCTGCAAACAGATAATGGGTAATGTACATGCATCCTCCAGGTTGGAAGTAGGATAAGGGTTATATCTTTCCTTTAAATGTCAAAGATTACTCATTTCTTTATCCTTCTAACTGATGAAAATAAGAATGTGCAAAATATCAAAATCACTCAAAATGATATAAAAGCAATACTTTTTAAAAATATCACTTTTTCCACCCTAATTTCTATGTAGTTCTTATATAAGATCTCTCCTCTGTGTACATCATAATTCACTTTGACCAAGATGCCTTAAGCAAAAAAAAAAAAATATTAATTTAATTAACATGTTATTTGGCTTTAGATGGCTGACAAGACGACAAGACACTTTACAGAGGTTGAAACAGCCGCACCTTTAAATCACAGGGTAACTGGTGTACTTGCTCACGGCCACATCTGTAAGCAAAAATGTAAACATCTGAAACATAAAGGTGACATTCTTGAAACAGAAAACTTCTTTCACAGAGAACATACACTTTCTAAAGTTAATACTGAGGCATCTTTGATTACTACCAGACCATGCTGCAGGAGAAAGTGAGGTTGTCAAGCCAAGCCTTTGTTTACAGAGCATAATCTAATTACCTAAGGATCAGGGTGGGAAAATAGGCCAGAAACTGACTTGACATCAATGCTCTTTTAGTATTTCAGACAATCTATTTTACATTCAGCCTTGAAGTGTGTGACTTGACCAAAAATATTTTTGCAGAGTAGCACAGAAATCAAGCTTGCCCCTTCTACAAAGTATGTGTACACATACAGAGTGTATTCAAAAATAAAATTGCTTACTTCCTACATGATTTTTAAGACATAGTCATTATGTATGTGAGCCTCTGAATTCTAGCATAGTCTTGGCATCAGGAAGATTTCTCAAAGCCAGGATGAAGATTAAGTACACCGTGCTTGTTTTATATGGATTGTATACAAACTGCCATCATTTCATAAAGTTCTTGTCTACTTTGTGCACATTTGTGTAGGGAACCAAGAGAATACGTTGACATTGTGAAGTTCCATTTTCAGAGAAAAGACCAAGGACATGGCTTTAAGATTTGGCATTTGTTCAGAGTTCCAACAATATTGTTTTCATTATAGTGAGCTTAAATAAGTATTAGCGGTCTTTCTATCAAAGAAATTAGTCCTCATGTGAATGGCCTATAAATAAAATTGTTATACAGTGGAATAATAGGAGCATGTAATAAAATGTGATTTCCAGCCAAACAAACATATGGACATTAAAAATTTAAAAAAGGAAAATGTGCACGATATGAGTCCCATGTGGGGTGATTGAAGTCATCCACTAACATGTCTGGATTCCATCCATTTAGGAGCATAAGATCCTTTCGGGCAGGGGACAGCTCTTACTGTCTGGGGTATTACACATGAGAAGATGCGGTTTCCTGTGGGGAACAAAAAGGGTAGGGCAAAGTTTTCAGCAGTTATCACAATTTTGTTTAACACGTTTTATTGGATAATGGCATACTAAGATTCATGGAATAGACAGTGTTAGCAATGTAGCATTCAGTTATCACAAAGAAAGTAATTGCACCTCTGTTACGTATGAAGTTATCATACAAAAACCTTCATGGTTTTAGTTGTCTGCATCAGACTTCATGTTCATTTCATACATTCACTTATAGTTTCATTCATTCATCTAAAACCTATATCAAACACCTGTCAATGAAAGTCTGCTAATAAACAAAAATGTATCACTTTATGTATCTCTATTAAAACAATCCATTCTTTCATATAATCCTAGTGAAGATCCTTTTTTCTGTACCCCAGAGCATCCCTAATCTTCTGTGAAAGTGTAAAGTACTAAAATAATAAACTTTATTTCAGTCAAATAATCCATTTGAACTTTTTACGAATTTTCAGATCAGTTAAATGTCAGTTGAATGTAAGAGAAAAAAAATTTTAACACCTTAAGACTGTATGGATTCAGAGAAAATGCCAACAAGAAACTAAAGCTGTTAACTAAGTATTTTGATAATCAAGGAAATTAAAGGCTAGAACAACATAAAAAGTCAGATCAGCACAAATGAATATGCACACTTGTTGAAAATCCCTACTGCATACTGAGGTTGACAAATCTTTGAGTAAACTATTGCACTAACCCAATCATCAGCAGAATAAAATATGGATTCCATATACTTCAAATCTCAGTTTAAATGTTTTCTACTTTCTTTTCAGTACAACAGAAAATTATCTCTTTTTTTCAAGTAATATTATTTTCTGGATCATATTGACCAAACTGGGTTTCCCCGGTGGCTCAGGCAGTGAAGAATCCACCTGCAAAGCAGGAGACCAGGGTTCGATCTCTGGTTGGGAAGATCCCCTGGAGAAGGAAATGGCAACCACTCCAGTATTCTTGCCTGGAGAATTCCATGGACAGAGGAGCCTGGCAGGCTACAATCCATGGGGTCGCAAAGAGTCAGACATGACTAAGCGACTAAAATTTTCATTTTTCACTTTCACATTGACTAAACAATGGCCCTTAACAAAGGTTCAGAACCTCTGTGTGGGAGGATAAAAGTGGCAGGGAGAAGTTTCCAATGGTTAACAAAGATTTTGTCAACATATTTTACTGGGTAATATGATATTAAGCTTCATGACAAAGGCAGTATTAGTAATTACAACATGTGGCATTATGTCAGAGCAACAAAGATGTCTTCATTTTGAATAAAGAGTTACATTAGTTATCTTACTGCTGGGTCAAGTTTGATCATCCTTTCTACTATTCTTATCTCTGTTTTCTCTCTTCTCTTTGTCTGGTTTTCATCTGTTCTTTTCTTCAGTTTTCAGTTTAGACTTCTCTTTCTCCAGGAAGCTTTCTGGGAGCATCAAGGCTGCGTTGGACCTCCCCTGGTTTTTCTCATGACTCTCTATATTACGGGTCTTTTGTTTCCCCTATATTATAATTCCTTGTATAATAGTCTGCCCACCTGCTTGGCCACTCCCTTCCCAGTGTATGCTCTACTTGGGCAGAACTGTCTCATTTCCCACCTTATCCTCAGCGTCTGTGCTTCCCCTGCGGCTTGGTGGTGAAGCATCTCTCTGCAATGCGAGGAATGGCCACCCACTCTAGTACTGTTGCCTGGAGAAGTCCATGGACAGAGGAGCCTGGTGGGCTACAGTCCACAGGGTCGCAAAGAGTCGGATACAACTGAGCGACTATGTATGTGCGCGTGCCCCAGCATCTAGCAGAGTCCCTGGCAAATAACAATTGTCCAACATTTATGTACTGGATAAAGGAAATAACGAGTGAATGAAAAATCAATGGATAAATAGGTGAATAATAATTTGAAGACCTGGCTTCTGAACTTGCCATTAACTGTATGGTTTTTGGCAGAGCGCTCGCATCTCTCTGCCTTAGTTTCCACAAGGTCAGAATGAGAGATGTAGGTGTGGGCAAGATGATTTCTAAAAACTTTATGAATCTCAGTGTATACGGTTCTATGATGAACCCTTCATAATAATCATTTCCTCAGAGTATCATTTCATTTGCCTGAGGAAAACCCCAAAATACTTCATAAGCCATGTTGAGAAAATATTGCTTCCATGAACAAATTTGTAACTGATAACCTAAATATAGAGCATTTGTTTAGCCTCTGAGGCAAAGTCTTGAATTGTCACAGACTTTGTACATACCATCTGTTGTATAGTGTTCAGACTATCACAGAAAATCAAATGGGAGACCATAATGTAAAATAAGGTCTTATTTTACCTATATCAGCACAAAGAACAATATAAACCTTATATTCTTTAAATTTTTCATTTAGCCATTTAAACAATAAGCTTAGTATGAAATAAGGCAAAGTATGAAAATAGACATATAATCTTGCTACCACTATTTAGATAAATGTTTTGACCATTATCTATATGAATTCAAGCAGAAATTAACCAGAGAAGAGAAAGAAGAGAAGAATATGGCAGACATTATCTAGGATAGAGTGAAAGACCTGGAGAATATGTTCAAATCTCTGTAGATGATATATTGACAAGGATCATCCCAGGAAATCTGTACATCAAGAGAAATTTCTTTAATGGTCTTTTTTATTTTCCTGTCTTAACTTCTCTGGCCTTGGCCCAGCCAAAGAGACTATCAGATAATAATAGCTAGCACTTATTCAGAGTTTGCTATGTGTAGGCACTGTGATAGTGCACAAGCTAGGTCCAGGTAAGAGATTAGGTAAAAATGTTTACAGATTAAGTAATTAGAAAACAAATGAGAGTACTGAGATTTGAATATGGGCTATATGAATGAAGACCAAGCATGTTGTTACTATGTGTTGTCTCTGCTACCTGCTTGGTCTGCTGATGTTTCTAGCATAGAACCTACTTCCTGGCACATAGTAAGTGCTCAGTTAATGTTTGCTGAATTAATAAGTGAATAAAAGATTGAATAGATAGGGTTCCAGAAGTAGTTGGGGAGATCTGAAAGGTGAAGCTAACTTGGGGAGTTGGTCGCGATGAAGGTGGAATTCGCTTTATTAAAGGAACACTGGGGCTTCCCTGGAGGTCCAATAGTTAAGACTCTGTGCTTTACACCAGGGGGCATGGGTGTGATCCATGATCAGGGAAGGTCCACGTGCCCTGAGGTATGCCAAAAAAAAAAAAAAAAGAAATAAAAGAAAAGCACTATCCTGGGATACAGAGAAAGAAATTTGTCACAGAAATATATGTGTGATTCACAATATGTGTGTGTGTATGTGGGTGTGTGTTTACTTTTGTTAGCATATAAAATACTTTTAAAATGATAAGGTCTAAACTTAAAAGTGAGATTTAGGTATTATATTCCAATTTATAACCATACTATAATGTGACAGAATATAAACTCCTGACAAGGAAGGATTATAATGGAAATCTTGGCAGTTCCTCAAGTATGCCTCTAGAATGCATCATAATATTTTAACTCTTCATATTTAGGCCTGGAATGAAGTTAAGTTACAGCATTTTCTCTACAGGCATTTAATCCAATCTTTATCATTGAGTCTGTTTATTTGCTCACTTTGAAGTGGAATTTTCCCTACTCGTCAGATGCTGATCGATGGATTTGAAAATAACCCATTAACTGGGACATAAAAAGGACCTCAACATTTCCACTATTATTAGATATTTGTTAAACAATGACTCCAAATGGGAAAAGACAATTGATGTAGTCTGAAATATGGAGGTCCTAGTTAAGAAACATGGAAAAATAAAAACTAGCTTCTATAGCATACTGCACTGACAGTTGTATGTGTGGTTTTCATAATGCAGTTGTGAAAGAACCACTGCTGGAAGACACTTACACACACATGTATATCTTATATGTCTTTCTGGACCTTAAGATCAGCAGCATGAGTAAATGAATGAATTGTACTTTGGAAATAGACTAAATAATAGAACTTCATTTCATTCATTCATTCACATAGATTCAGATGTTTAGAGAGAGCTCATGTTCAATATCACATTACAGTTGCAGAATTACAGCATAAAAAGAACAGATCAAGTCACAACTTGGAAGCACTTGAAAACATCCGGTAGGGAAAATCAGCATCTCCGGATAGACTGCTCAACTTCTGGAATCCTAAAGGAACTTCATCCATCTGAGTCACAGTTGTTGAAGGACTCACAGCTCTAATGAGGCATGGAGTAGGCAACGATAAACTGGGGAGGATGGTTTTCAGATTTTGATGACTGTGAACTCATAGTTTACTGCATTTTAACTCAGAACAAGGGAATTTTTACCTTAATTATTCACTGAATTTGGCAATGGTTTTAATTAAATTGGAGGCATCTCTATGATGACTCACTACTTATAACTGGAGTATCTGGATTGTGCCTTTGTTCTGGTAAGCTATGTTGAGCTTCCTGTGTCAATGTGAAATCAGAAAAAGAGTGAGGAGAGAATTTGTATCCTAGGATAGAACCAGGCTTGGAATTGATTTGATTAGTATAAAATTTGACCCATTTCAGCACCTTATCATGACAGAATCTAAACTGCACACTCTGGACTGAGGTAGATAAACAAAAGAGGAATTAGGGCTTGATGAGGTTAGAAACTGAACTACCATGAGAGACTCTCCTGTGTGCGTGCACAGTGGGGAGTTCCAGGCAGCTGGGGGTGAGGGTGAGCAGCAAGCTATATCCCTGGTTTATTTTAGGTTTAATGGGTAAGAAGGGAAGCTGCTGGAGAATGTTAATAGAAAACTGTTTTTCACCCTGCATTCTTGTTCTTTAGGCTCCCCCAGGTGGTGCAGAGGTAAAGAATCAACTTGCTGTTGCAGGAGATGCAAGAGACTTGAGTTTGATCCCTGGGTTGGGAAGATGCCCTGGAGGACGGAACGGCAACCCACTCCAGTATTCTTACCTGGGAAATCCCATGGACAGAGGAGCCTGATGGGCTATAGTCCATGGGGTGGCAAAGAGTTAGACACAGCTGATCACCAGCACTCCATTCTCTAAAAAGCTTCCACTAAAATAGCAGACCTGGCTGCTTGCCTTATCTCTTACTTATTCTTGAGAGAGAATTGGCGGATAGAGCCCGTGGTCCCTACTCTCAACTGAGGAGAACTATCCAAAGGCTGCAAGGAGAGGTGAATGAGAGGCAGAAATCCTATTCTCTAGATCCAAATGTTCCTGCAGGCTGGCCCAAGGTTCAGACTTGAAATGAATAAGGAAGACCCTTTCATCAATTGACCTAAAGTCATGTTATTCAACTGTCTTTATCAGCAATACAGCTGACCTTTTCATCTCCATCTGGGTCTGATTTCTCAAATGTATCTGAACAAGAAAAGGGAGGCAAAGGATATTATTTATTGCTTCCTGAACATCAACACTTCTCCCCATGCATCCTCCGTTGTTACACCAGTTTGGAGAGATCTTTCTTCAGATGCTATTTTGTTCACACTGTTTGCTCATGAGGTTACTGAAAGTGAAGCTGGGGGAGAGATCTGATCAGCCATTAATTACTTATTCTTCACTTCTATTTCATTGATAAAGTAATCTAAGGAAAGAATCAGCAGGTTAGGCAAGGCATTGTGTGATCCAAAGATTTGAAAGGTGTGAACTGGAGGTACAATATAACTTTGCTAAAGTGACAAGAACAAAAGGAGTCTCCTGCAAAGAACTCTTTACACCAATGCATCCTGTGTTGCCACAGCTTGGATTGCCAGACACTAGAACTCCCTCCCTTTATGACAAACAAATTCCTAACTTATGAATAGATTTAATTTTTATTGTCCAAAAAATAAAGGATTAGTGTTTAGGGTTAATAGAAAATCCAGAAACTTAAGTTTAGAACCCTAGGTCCATCATGACCTGAATGTCAGCACAGGATATCATTTTCTCTGAACCTGCTTTCTCTCTGGCAGGACTACCCTGTGTATTAAATGAGACATATTAAAAAAAAACACCTAATACTATGTCAAGTATAAGAGTTATTCAATAATAGATTGTTTTTGCTAATATTGGTAATGGCTTGTTAAGGAAAAACAGATTTTTGAGATGACATGTCACATGATGGTCAGTGAATATTTTTATTAAAATACAGTTACTGTACATTATATAAGTGATGGTTGTATGATATGGACTTCCCTGGTGGCTAGTGGTAAAGAATCTGCCTGCAATGCAGGAGACCTGAATTCAATCCCTGGGTTGAGAAGATCCCCTGGAGGAGGACAAGGCAACCCACTCTAGTATTCTTGCCTAGACAATCCCATGGACAGAGGAGCCTGGTGGGCTGCAGTTCACAGGGTCACACAGAGTCGAGCACAACCGAAGTGGCCAAGCAGCAGCAGGTGTAAGATACAGTGATTCACAATTTTTAAAGGTTATATTCCATTTATGTTGTTTTAGTTGCTAAGTTGTGTCTGCTTCTTTGTGACCCCATGGACAGTAGCCTGCCAGGCCCCTCTGTCCATGAGTTTCCCAGGAAGAAAACTAGAGTGTGTTGCCATTTCCTTCTCCAGGGGATCTTCCCAACTCAGGGATTGAACCTGGGTCTCCTGCACTGACAGGCAGATTCTTTGCTACTGAGCCACCTGGACAGCCCATATTCTTTTTATAGTTACTATAAAATAGTGGCTGTGTTCCCCGTGTTGTGCAACATATCCTTGGAGCTTATTTTATACCTAATAGTGCCGATGACAAATCGACACTTGCCATCTACCTCTATAAGGATTAACTCATGTGCTGCTGCAGCTGCTGACCTTCAACACCCCCTGAAAGAAGTTCAGGATGGAGATCAAGAATGAGGCACCCTGTATTCTGGGAAAAACGGGCAGTGCAGGTTTTTAAGTAGTTAGATATTTTCAGGAGAAGACTTTATGAGCCCAATTTTTGTATCTCTTCACATCTCAAAAAGCACTAAAATGCTTCATGGACATGTGCTCCTCGTGACTGGCAGAAAGCTTCACGAGATTAGCAGAGACCTTTGCAAAAAATATGTGCTAGATTTCATGTACTCCCCCTTCACCAAAATCACATATATATTGACCAACCCTCCATCTCCATCTGAGATAGTTCTCAGAGCTATCTGAAATGCTGCCCTCATTTGCCCCCAGTAAAACTTAACTCACATTGTGCTTATTTTTCAGCGGACAGTTGTGTGTGCCTCTTACTGCCCTACATTGCTCTGCCCTCTTCCCTCTCCTCACTGGTAACTTCTAGTCTGTTCTCTGTATCTGTGAATCTGCTTCTTTTTTGTTATATTCACTGGTTTGTCGTACTTCTTAGATTCTACCTGTAAGTGATATCTTACAGTATCTGTCTTCTTCTGTCTGGGTGGTTAGTATTAATTCCTTTTAGTTCAGGCTTTGCCCCTGAAGAATGAGAAATAGAATCCAAACTAAAGAAGTTTTGGTTTATTTTTACATAGAAAAGTGCAATGTAAAAATCTTATAAAGAAACATCTGTCAAGTGAAATTCATAAGTCCCTTTACTAGGGAAAGTTCTCATTTGTGCTCTGTTATTTATGGTGCAGGTTTAAGATCATGATGGGTGGCCCAGCGGTTCCTCCTGTGCGTTAGGAATGCTAGGCTCTGCCTGCTTCTTAAATCCAAAAGCAATAGCCCTGTCCCTTATGATCCAGTTCAGAGATGTTGTTAGAGTCGGCTGGACCAGAAGTTGAGTAGGGCCATAAACCAAAGCTAGGCTTTGCTTCTCCCAGTTTGCGTGCTTTCTATGGTTTAATATCATGATTGGTTACCAGGAAAATGCAATATAACCAGCTCATGGCATCTGGGTTAAAATGTATGCAAAAGTATAAACGCTGGCAGGAGTCTCAGCTGAGGAGAGGCACCGTGTTTATTCAAGAATCGGGCATGATAGTAATCCAGCTCCTGGCATATGATTTATTTCTTAAGGCCAAAAATCAAGTGACCCATGTTAGAAGTCTTTTATGAAAGCCTCAGGCATGTAGCGCTTATTTGATTTTTAGGAGAAATCACAAGAAATGTTAGTGAGTCAAGGGGAAAGGGTTGAGAGGGTTAAAAAAAAACTTGTTAACATGAAATCAATTTCAGAGATTTTTTTTAATCTTTAAAAAAGTGATATTACTGGACCAAATGATAGTCTGTCTATAAAGAAAACACTCTACCACTTCTCAAAGTATTTCTTAATATGCATCTAAAGTTTCATTGTTAAAGAGTCAAATTTTCCAAATCAGAGAAAAGTATTACTTCATGGTTCCCAAGTTTCCAATCACTTAACATATGAAACACTGAAGTTTAAGAGTCAAATGCTCCAAGCGAAAAGCATCTGTTTGATGTCGGCGAGGTCTCTGACAAATTCAGTGTTAAAAGACTCTTTGAGCTGCTCTTTGAAAATATATCACTTTATAATAAATCTCTGGGTTCTGACACACACAGTGATGAGGTTTGCTTTATAGACTTAGGCAGGAGGATCTGTTTCCCACACCTGGCTCTCCGTGAGATGAGAGTGGCAGGTTTAAAATCAAAATGAGCATATAGCTTTGGGTTTAGGTGCTGACCTAAGTACCTTTTCTTAACATTCAGAAAATTCATTCTCTGAAGAAGACACCGAACTGTAAAAGATGCAAGGAACTAAGTCTGCTGAAATATTAATTATGAACAGCTGCTGAGGCTGTGTCTTCATGGCTCATGGATTTCGAGATGGTTGGTACCATTATTTCAGCCACCGTGGGGACTGGTTGATTTGCACAGACATTTCATTCCATGTAGAATGTTCTCTTTCGCTGTTACTTCAGAGCATGAATGCTTTAGTAAAAATGGATATCTTTCTCGACATATAGGAGTGTTGTCATGACAAATTAAACACCTAAAATTTGTTGTTGTTTAGTTGCTAAAGTTGTGTCTGATTCTTTTGTGACCCCCATGGACTGTAGCCCCACCAGGCTCCTCTGTCCATGGGATTTCCCAGGCAAGAATGCTGGAATGGGTTGCTATTTCCTTCTCCAGGGGATCTTCCCAACCCAGGGATTGAACACATGTCTCCTGCATTGCAAGTGAATTCTTTACCGCTGAGCCACCAGGAAAGTCCCCATCTAAAAATAGCACACATGTTTTCAAAAGTTGCATTATATGTTCACTCTACAACCTTTATATACCACAGATAAACATAAAGGAAATGAATTCCACCATCTAGAAATAACCACTTTTGGTGTATGCTGATTTCTCTTATACATGCAGATTCATAAAGACAAAAAAATATATATTGATACATGTATGCCTTTAAATAAATAGTATGAAGTCTTTCACATATTGCTCAAGACTGTTTTTTTTCACACAGTATATTAGAACCATCATTCAATCAATCAACCTCTCTTTCTCTCTCTTCCTCTCCCACTTTCTGTGATGTATTTGTTTATATTCATTTTAATGATTACATAATGTCCCGTTATATAGATGGGTACCATCTCTTTTTATAAGAAAGGCCAGACCTGTCTTCTGTGCACTGCTTTCAGCAACTAAAACATAATAAACTACAGTAGAAATTAACACAGTATTGTAAATCAACTTCACTTTACTAAAATAATATATTTTTAAAAACCTAATAAGTCAGCAACTCATGACACAGTGCATGAGCCAGACTGGGCTAGAAGCTGGTGCTGGACATTTTACTTCTGAATGTTAAATAGAAACAATTAAATTTAAAAAATGAAACCATCACCCAGTCAAATGACTGGATGATTACCAACACTTTTGTAGACACTCAAGCTTCTCATCTACTTCGTTTGCTTGCTCTCCCACGAGAAGAAACCACTATGAAGTTTCTGGGTTTCTGTCTATCTTCTCTTCCTTTTTAAGAACAAACCACAAGGAATTCCCTGGCAGTGCTCTGGTTAGGACTCTGCATGTCCACTGCAGAGAGCACAGGTTCAGTTTCTGGTTGGGGGTCCTGTGTGTCACTGGGAGTGGCCAAAAATTAAAAAAACAAACAAACAAACAAACTACATATACACATGCACACACACACCTGTGCACATGTGGGTACAGTATGTGGTCTATTTTCTCTGCTATTCGGCCTTTGTAAAAATAGGATCATCTTGTTTGTAGCTTTCTTTATCACTTAGCTTTATGAATGTTTTTAGGCTTCATCCATATTATTGAATATAATTCATTCCTTGGGTAATATTCCACAGTGTTAAAATATGCCTATTTAACCTTTCTAATGTTGATGGGCATTTGTGTTAGGAATGTGTGTGTATGTGTTGCTCTTAGAAACACCACTGACATGAATATTCTTGTGCGTGTGTCCTGTCACGGGAGCACAAAGTATCCAGGAATGAAAACACTGGATCATAGATTATGCTAATATTTGGCTGTAGAATAACATGTCAAATTATTTTCCAAAGTGGATTATGCCAATTATGCTCTCACCCAGAGTACACAAAAGTGCAAGAAAGTACTAATTGTTCCATATTCTTACCTATACTGGATCCTTTCTAGTTTTTTCCTTTCAGCTACTCTTGTGGGAGCAGAGAGGCATGGTGCTGTGTTTAAATCAGCATTCATCCCATGACTGGTGGAGGTGAGCACCTAGTCATGTGTTGATTAGACATCTGTAATTTTTCTTTTGTAAAGTACATGCTTATATGTTTCATTCATTTTCCACTGGCTTTTTTCTTTGTTTCATTTAACTGCAGGAATTTTAAATAGCACATTCTGAGTTTGTTGTTGAGTTAGTGAGTGGCTAATACTTTCTTCCATTCTCTGTCCTGCCATTTCACCGCGTGATGCTTCTTAGGGCTTCCCTGGCGACTCAGTGAAGAAACTGCCTGCAATGCGGGAGATGTGGGTTTGATCCCTAGGTGGTGAGGATCTCTGGAGAAGGGAATGGCTACCCACTCCAGTATTCTTGTCTGGAGAATTCCACGGACAGAGGAGCCTAGTGGGCTATAGTTCATGGGGTCGCAAGCCTTATGAAGAATGGAAACTTTGACTTTAAGTTAGTCCATTTTTTACACTTTCCCTTATGCTAACACCTTTTATGTAGTATCAATTGTGTCTAAAAAATATTTTTGCTTACTCCAAAGTCATAAATATATTTTCCTATATTTATGT
Organism: Odocoileus virginianus; assembly: GCF_023699985.2. Taxonomy (NCBI): domain Eukaryota; kingdom Metazoa; phylum Chordata; class Mammalia; order Artiodactyla; family Cervidae; genus Odocoileus; species Odocoileus virginianus. The sequence continues at coordinate 55,785,702 of NC_069684.1, read as the reverse complement.
CTAGAAGTATACCATAGTTAGATCTGTGTTTTATTTAAAATTGATTTTTTTGTATGTTATGGTAGGATTCGAGATTCACTTTTTTTCCATACAGATATTCATTTGACATAACACCATCAAGTGACATAACACTTCTTTCCTACCACACTGCCATGTCATCTTTGTTATACTCTGATGATCATACATGTGTGAGTCTGTTTCTTTCCCTCTGTTACACTGGCCTCTTCTTACATCAGTGCCTCAAAGTACTTTTTTAAAGCTTTTTTTTTTTTTTTTTTTTGGTGTGTGTATGTGTGTGTGTAGACCATTTTTAAAGTCTTTATTGAATTTATTATGGTATTGCTTTTGTTTTATGTTTTGGTTTTTTGGCTGTGAGCCATGTAGGATCCTAGCTTCCAGACCAGGGATTGAACCCATATCCCCTGCATTGGAAGGCAAAGTCTTAACCACTGGACCACCAGGGAAGTCCTGCCTCAAAGTGTTAATTATTATCATTTTATAATAGGACTTGAGATCTGATAGCATAAGTCTTCCAACGTTTTATTTATTAAAGAAGAACTTGACTATTACAGGCCCTCTGGATTTCCTTATACATTTTAGAATCAGGTTGTCAATATATGCACAAAAAAATGCTAACATTTTAATTGAAATTTTATTGAACTATAAATCAATTTGGGAAGAAATGATATTACAATGACTTTTACTATTTGTGAACATGTCACATATTATTTCATTTATGTAGCATTATTTTTGTTTCTCTCAATAACGTTTTTGGTTTGTTTAATTGTTTTTGGTTTTTAATGTAGAGGTAGTATACTTCTTTTATTATGTTTATTACATATGCTGTTTTTTTGATGCTGTTGTAAATGTCACTTTAAATTCACTTTTCTATTTGATAACTCAGATGATAAAGAATCTACCTGCAATGTGGCAGACCCAGATTCAATCCCTGGGTGAGGAAGATTCTCTGGAAAAGGAAATGGCAACCCATTCCAGTATTCTTGCCTGGGAAATCCCATGGATAGAGGAACCTAATGGGCTACAGTCCATGGGGTCGCAAAGAGGCAGACACAACTGAATGACTAACACTTTCACTTCTATTTGTTAATTCCACTGTATACCATTTGCTTTTATCAAGCTGGTATACAGCAAACTTGCTAAATTCACTTACTAATTCTAACAGTTCGGCTATAAATCATTTGGGTTTTCTGTATTTAAAATCATTTTGTTGTTGCTCGGTCATTCCTGACTCTTTGTGACCCCGTGGACTGCAGCACGCCAGGCCTCCCTGTCCTCAACCATCTCTCAGAGTTTGCTCAAACTCATGTCCATTGAGTTGGTGATGCCATCCAAACATCTCACCTTCTGTTGTCCCCTTCTCCTCCCACCTTCAGTCTTTCCCAGCATCAGGGTCTTTTCCAATAAGTCAGTTCTTCGCATCAGGTGGCCAAAGTATCAGAGCTTCAGCTTCAGCATCAGTCCTTCCAATGAATATTCAGGATTGATTTCCTTTAGGACTGACTGGTTTGATCTCCTTGCAGTCCAAGAGACTCTCAAGAGTCTTTTCCAACACCGCAATTGAAAAGCATCAATTCCTCGGCACTCAGCCTTCTTAAGGTCCAACTCTCACATCCATACATAACTACTGGAACTAAAATCATTTTAGCTCCAAAAAAGTGCAATTGTGTTTCTTCCTAATCCTCACACCTTCCATTTCCTTTTCTTGCCTGTTGTACAGAGTAGGACCTCTATCCCAAAGTTGAGTAAAAGTAACAAGAGTGGACAACCTTGTTTCCATTCCCTTTGTCAGGAATCTTTCAACAAATTACAATTAAATATAATATAGATATTTTGTAGATAACTTTCATCAGATTAAGGAAGCTTCCTTCTAAGATTCTGAGTGTTTATCATGAATGGATATTGAATTTTATTTTTCTTTAACTATAAAGATGATAAAAATACAAGAAAATCACATGATTTTCTCCCCTTTTCTCTTCACATGATGTTATAGATCATATTGACTGAGTTTTGAATTTTGAACCCCACTTGATTATGATTCCTTTTATGTATTGTTGGATTTGTTTTGTTATTATTTTGCTTAGAAATTTTTCATCTGTGTTCCTAAAATAAATAAATTTGCCTGTAATTTTCCTTTTTGTAATGTTCTTATCAGGTTTTTCTATCAAAGTTTAATTGCATCATAAAATAAGTTAGGAAGTGTTCCTTTATTCCTAGTCTCAAGAGTTTTTATAATATTGGTTTTATTGCTTCCTTAAATGTTTGGGAGAATTCAGAAGTGAAGCCATCTGGACTTAAGAGTTTTCTTTTGGGGGAGGTTATTTAATAATTGATTTAATTCCTTAATAGGAAAAGAACTATTTTGATATTCCAATTATTCTTAAATTAGTATTCTTAAATTAGTTTTTCAATAAATGTATGCATTTTATTTAAAAATTATTGATGATTTTACATTATTTAAAATTTTCAGATTTACTATCTTATAGTCATTTATACTTGTCTCTTATTATAATGTGACTATCTGTACAAAACATAGTGAGGACTCCTTTTCCAGAGGCTAATTGGGCCCCTCCCTCCTCTATCCATACTTTCCCTTTCTCTATGTTAATTAACAGCCTAATCAGTCCTGCTAATTTTCCTTGTAAAATAACCAACCTCTGGCTTTGTTGATACTTCTGATCACACATTTGTTTTCATATCTCATTAATTTTTGTTTCTCTAACATTTATTATTTTCCATTCTCTTCTTTGGATTTAACTTGCTGTAATTTGTCTCTTTGTTTAAGGTAGACGTTCAGTTGTCGATTTGAACCTTTCTTCCTTTCAGTTGTATGTATTTAAGACTACATGCTTCACTCTATACAAGGGGTTAGGCACATTCAATAGGTTGTTATATTTTAATCACCATTTACTTAAAATTGTCTTTCAGTTTCATTGTGGTTATTTTTGATCCATGAGTTAGGTAAAAGTATATTACTTATTTTCCAAAAATAAGGGAATTTTCTCCCTATCTTTTCATTTTTTTTTTACCTAAATTCCATAATAGGGAATATACTGAATGATTTAAGCTTTTAGCTTAGACATTTTTAGCATATTGTTGATTTTAGTAAATGTTCTATGAGTACTTAAAAAAAATGTTTATTTTGTTATTAATCCAGTTTGTCCATTAGATAAGGTTTCTTAATTGCTTTTTCAGATGCTCTATACCTTTGCCAATTTTTAATTTAATCTGCTTGTTCTATTTGATCTTTTTTAAAGATTATATTAAAGCATTTCAAGATGAACTGTTCTTAAAATTCCATTTTTTCTATTAGCTTATAAATTATATATTATTTTGCTATTCTTTTAATGATTCATCTAGAAAATGCAGTATATATCAATACTTTTGCCATTTCCCAGACAATGCAAAAGCTTCAGGGCACATTACATTTACCCCTCTAACAACATTTTGGCTATTTTAAAAATGTATTTCCATTCTATATACATTTTAAGTGCTACAAGGTATTATTATTATCATTATTTAATAAGCCAGTATTTATTAAGATTTACATTTTACCTTTTTAATTGCTGTTTATCTTTTCCTGAATTTTCATGTGTAAATCAGAAAAAGTTTTCTTCTAACTAAATACCTCTTTAAATTGCTTGCTTTTAGAGACACGTGCACCCCAATGTTCATCTCAGCACTGTTTATAATAGCCAGGACATGGAAGCAACCTAGATGCTCATCAGCAGATGAATGGATAAGGAAGTTGTGGTACCTATACACCATGGAATATTACTCAGCCATTAAAAAGAATTCATTTGAATCAGTTCTACTGAGATGGATGAAACTGGAGCCCATTATACAGAGTGAAGTAAGTCAGAAAGATAAAGGCCAGTACAGCATACTAACGCATATATATGGAATTTAGAAAGATGGTAACGATAACCCTATATGTAAAACAGATAGAGACACAGATGTACAGAACAGACTTTTGGACTCTGTGGGAGAAGGCAAGGGTGGGATGTTTCGAGAGAGCAGTATCGAAACATGTATATTATCAAGGGTGAAACAGATCACCAGCCGAGGTTGGATGTATGAAACAAGTGCTGGGGGCTGGTGCACTGGGAAGATCCAGAGGGGTTGGGTGGAGAGGGAGGTGGGAGGGGTGATCGCGATGGAGAATACATGTAAATCCATGGCTGATTCATGTCAATGTATGGCAAAAACCACTACATATTGTAAAGTAATTAGCCTCCAACTAATAAAAATAAGTGGGAAAAAAAAAAACCACAAAGACATCAATAATGTTGAAGGTTGCAACAGTCAACAGACTATACAATATATCCATACCCATCAAATTTGTTTTTAATAATTAATAAATGTATTTATTAAACTAAAAAAAAAACAAAACAAATAAATACCCGTCACAACCTTAAAAAAAAATGTTTGCTTTCAAATTAATCAACTGATGACAATTCCTTTAATTTTCTTTTTTGGGGGAGGACAGTATGGTAGATAGTTTGAAAATACCTTTATTTTCCTTTATGTTTAAGAATACATAAACTGCATATAGAATTCTAGATTGTCAATTCTAGAATTCTAGGTTCATTTTCTTTCAGCACTTTGAAGATGTAATCCCATTATCAACTTTTATATTCTCTTATTTCTGTTGAGAAGTCAATTTTAATTTTATTGTTGTTTCTTTAAGAATAATGTGCACTTTCTCCTTTAAGTTGTTAGATTTTTCTCTTCTTATTTGGTTTTCAACAGTTTTGATATGATGTCATTAGTTATGAATTTCTCCCATCCACAAAGTAGTGCTTCTTGAATTTGTGTTTTGATGTCTTTCTCAGTTCTCCTCTCTTCAACTCTTATTTCTGTCCCATTTTCTCATTTTTTTTTTTCTGGAACTCCATTTTTACATAGGTTAATATTTTTCACTGTGTGTCATACATCTTTCCTTCTTTTCTGTGTTATTATTACTTTTGTCCCTAAGATTCAGTGTAGATATTTCCTACTGACCATCTTCCAGCTTACCAACACTTCTTCAGCTGCATTGATTCTTCTGTTAAACCCATTTATCAAATTCTCAATTTAGGGTATTTATTTTTTTCCACTTTTGGGAGTTAAATTTTATACACACACACACATTTGGGCTTCCTATGTGGCACTAGTGGTAAAAAACCTGCCTGCCAATGCAGGAGACATAAAAGATGCAGGTTTGATCCCTGGGTTGGGAAGATCCCCTGGAGGAGGGCATGGAAACCCACTCCAGTATTCTTGCCTGGAGAATCCCATGGACAGAGGCATCTGACAGCCTGCAGTCACAGACAGTAGGACACGACTGACATGACTCAGCTCAGCTCATAGCAGTTCTCTGCTCGTTTTCTTGATCTTGTAATTACAACTAGTTTAACAGTGATATCTGAAAACTCTTTTTTTTTCTTGTGCCTCTGTCTCTATTTTCTATCTTTTCTCTTGATTTTCATTTGTTTGGTGTTGTCTCTTGGAATACCTTATATTTCAAGGAAAAATTTGAGAAATAATTTGAAGTTTTGGAAGATATCTTTCTACAGAGGGTTAATTTTATTCTACTGGGGAGTTAGACTAGGAAAAGATTATCATACTTAAATCATATATTCAGGATATTTAATCACATCAAATAATAAATATTAAAGTTTTCAGTCTCTCTGAGGCTTTATCTACATACAGTTGAATCCCAACACTAGCGTGGATCCCTTAAAACCTACTTCCACGGTAGTTTCTAAACTAAAAGTTTTATTCCCAAACCTAGTGAGATTGAAAGAAGCTTTGTTCACCTTAGTGGTTCGTCATTCATGTCTTTCAAATTAGCAAATCTCTTGAGGATTCCTGTGGAGATAAATGTTGCAGTCACTTCTCTGTCCCTCCCTTCTATATTGCGTCTTGGCTTCTCAAGTTCATCTACCTTGGTAGTTCCCCAGTGTTTTAGAACTAACATTAAATTAACCCAGTGTTTCTAGTTGTTCTGACAGATGGTTGTGCTGCCATAACTATTAATACATTTAAAAATATTAATGAATTAATGAAATACTTCAAAGCATAGAACATAATATAAAAAATATTATAAGATTTAACATGAAAAATTTGGAGAAGCGAAAGCCTAGGGTGAGAATTTGTTTAGAGGAATCAATAAAACCCAAGATAGAGAGAAAACAACTTAACATGGGAAATTCATAAAGGAAAAAATGACTTTCTCTATACTGAAGAAAGAGCTGACTCAAAGCTTAGACACTCTCATTGTGTTCCAGGATGGCATGAGACAAGGCATATCTTGTCCTATATGGAACAGAATTTCTGAACTCAAAGGCTATAAAGAAAAAGTTTACAATCTTTCAAGTGAAAGGAACTTACTTGCCATCAAAGAATATAAATTAAAACCACAAAGAGATGCCACATTCTTTGATCATAAACATTAAAATAATTGAAAAGTGAATTTTTTCCTCTGCAAATTATTGATCATTAAGATTGCAAGCCCTGCAACTTGAAAATTAAGAAACATCCCCTTCAAGATTCCTTGGATCACAAAGAAAAGATTAAAAAAAAAAAGACTATAAAACAATATGGAAAGCAATGAAAAGGAGAATACATTATATCAAAATCTATGGAGCACAGTAATAACTGTATTCAGAGGATAAGGAATTGCTTTAAATGCCTTCCTTATTAGAGAAAAAAAAAGATAAAAAATTAAGAAGCTAGTTATCATCAACCTCCACCATAACATGATAAGTAAAGTTCAAAACGTTAAATAGAATATTTGCATAATTATTTAAATAACCTGCATGAACCTATACATTAGTTACAGTCCAGCCATAAAATCCAGGTTTCTCATCATTCTGTTTATGATCACTACTCAGTAGTGATTATCTCAGCTCAGTTCAGTTCAGTCTCTCAGTCGTGTCTGACTCTTTGCGGCACCATGAACCGCACGCCAGGCCGTAAATATCAACGGGGAGAACTGTTGACTGTGTTGCAGGTCAGGAGCAGCAATTTGAGAAACGTTATAGGTAGTTGGCTTCATTTCTGGAGTTGATACAGGGGAAATATGCTAAGAAATTACTATGATGTGTGTGTGTGTGTGTTGTCATGTCTGACTCTTTGCAACCCCGTGGACTATAGCCCACCAGACTCCTCTGTGCATGGAATTTTCCAGGCAAGAATACTGGAGCAGGCTGCCATTTCCTACCCCGGAAGATCTTCCCAACCCAGGTATTGAACCCGCTTCTCTTGCATCTCCTGCATTAGCAGGCAGATTCTTCACCACTGTGCCACCTGGGAAACTAACAACTAACTCAGGAAGAAAAAACTAAGGGTAGTGGTGGGGACATGGTAGTGGGACCATTTCTGAGATTTAAGTTAGAGTAAACTTTAACACTCTTTAAAAGTTATAAGGCACTGATTCAATTAATCAAACTAGTTTTCATATATTTCAATTTTTAAGTGTAAATGATGGTTTATGTATTATATCATACATGTACTTTATACTTTGCTTCATTGAGTTGTCTTTAAAATTTTACTTTCCTTTTAACCACTGCTCTCTACATATTCCCAGAGCCAGAATCTTTCAAGAGCCAGCCTATAACCAGATCTCCATCACATGTTATTAATGAAAGGGTCAACTCTAACAGAAGAACATTTCTTATTAGCAATTGAAGAGAAATTGGATTTTCAGACAACCAGTTGGGTGGAGAAAGATTTAAATGCATCACCATGTTTTATTTCTAGGTACATCTGACAGAGTTTCTGATCAGCTGAAAATGTGTCTTTTCTTGAAAAGTTCTCTAAAAGTAGCTAGAAAAAATTTTGGTTAGTTCTTTTTATTTAACTTAGATTTGCATCGCAAAGACAAATATTAAGTATATTTACCAACTTCAGCAAAGTCAGTTCATAGACTCTTCAAAGTAGAATTCATCCTCATGTGCTAGTTTTATACCTATGACTCCAGGCTGACTCCATTGTATTTGGGTCTGTCTCCATAGTTATATGAGTGACTTAACTTTCACTTTTCACTTTCATGTATTGGAGAAGGAAATGGCAACCCACTCCAGCATTCTTGCCTGGAGAATCTCAGGGACAGAGGGGCCTGGTGGGCTGCCATCTATGGGGTCGCACAGATTCGGACACGACTGAAGCAACTTAGCGGCAGCAGCCATAATTATATTAGATATAAATGTTTGCTTGGGTTGGAGTATGGGTAGTCTGGAATAGTGTGGGTGGGATTCTGAACTAGCCTGGGCTTTTAGAAGTTCTTTTCTCCTATTCAGTTTTTTAAAGGTCAGTGTGTGAATCACTTCAATGCCTCTCACTGTTTAGCTTGCATTTTACAATGCCTATGTGAACTCCAGGAGGGAGCATGTTTATTGTGCATGCCATTCAATTTAACTTCTACTAGAGCAAATGATTACAGAGGAAAAAAACTGGAAAATAAGTCCCTGATGTAAAACTGGTCATGGGGCCAAAACAGTAGTGCCAATTATGATTTCAGTGCCTTACCCCTGTTACTTTGCCGGCAGCATTTTCAAAAATATATAATTTATTGTTGGCTTGGGCAGGCATATTAAATAATACTTTTTCTTAAGCAGCCAGTTGTCTTTGTATTAAAAGTTACTATTGAAAATAATATAGCAAATTCACTTTTGCTAATTTTATGTGTTTTGTTCTTAAATAAAGAGTGTTAATGGTAATAAATTAGGCAAAGGGGTGCCGCAGGTTGACCCAGCATGGGTGTGGCCCTGGGGTACACACAGCACTTTCTATGATTTTCTAGTTAATGTTCCTTTCCTTGATTACATGGATTAAACCAGCAAGCCAATCATTCAAATAATAGAGGCTTATTACTCTTCTTATGCTGAAGTTTGGGATGCAGATCTCAGGAAAGCCTGGAAATGAAGAACATGATACCTCTTGCTATATCCAGGAGTTTTTGAAGAGATAAATCTTAAACCAATAAATGATAAGTTATAGTAAAATAGATAAATAATTGACAATTGTAAAATAAGAAAAAATATTTTTTTGCAAGTCTGTAAGTCTGTGCCTAATCATCAAATAAGCTGCATTTGCAAGTAGTAGGATAAAATGGAAAGTGTGTAGAAGATATTTCTATGAAAACAGTCTCTATTATTGGCTGTGTCAAAGAATCAAATTAAATTTATGGATGAATTATTTAATGCTGGAAAATACCACCCCAGTTACTCTTTGAAAATAAACTTCAAAGTTGCAGAAAAGCTATTTTTTTCTGAAGTTACCTATGAGCATTCATAAACCTTGGCAATCTTCATAAACCAGTGTATGAATTCTTTTTTATATTTCCCAAACTCGGAGAGGAATATTCTGGGGTGACACAGTCTCAATAAAGAGAATACAGTATCATTTCAAACACAGATATTTAAGACCCCAGCAAGATACCACTTACTTATTGATATCAAATGTACCCATCTCATAAACTTAGGACATTTTCCAAAGAGCTAATGACATAGTAGTTCTGGCCAAAGTCAATAACAACAACAAACTAACCTGCCAGCCTGAGTCAACTCTTATCTACTCAAGTACAGAGAATAAACAGTTCACACTTGGATGAAGCCCCAGCAAGTTTAGCCTTTGCCAAACTGAGAAGGCTGAAAAGTGGACAGGATATGTGCTTGTTTACTTGTTAAAAGTAACTATGCTTAGTGGGAACTAGGAAATTAACATCGCTTAAACGGTTCTCATTAAAGTCTATCTTCTTTTCTTGTGGTATGTTGTTTATGAAGTATCCTTTAGAGGGCCTCTCATCCATTCATTCAATTATTCATTCACTAAATACTTGCTTCTAGTTTACTGATGAGGAAACAGGCTCCTAGAGAATAAGCTTTACCAAGTCAATTGTCTGAGATCACCCAGTCAGTTAATAAAATTGTAAAGAAGAGATTTGAAGCTAGATGAATATGACACCAACTCATGTTCTTTCCGCCATTCAAGGTCTCTGAAACATGGGCTCCATCAGAATCATCTGGATCCCTATATGTGGGTGTGTGTATGTTTGTATGTGTGTGTGTGTCTGTGTTTTAGTCATTCAGTCATGTCCAACTCTTTGAGACTCCATGGACTGCAGCCTGCCAGGTTCCTCTGTCCATGGGATTTTCCAGGCAAGAATACTGGAGTGGGTAGCCATTTTATTTGGGTCCCCATATATATTTCTGAATCCCATTCTGGATTATTTAAACAGAATTTTTTGTGGTGGGGCTCTGGAATCTATTTTAACAAGGGTTCCATCTGATGTTTGATACGTACGCAGGTTTAGAAACACCTAAAACACAGCATGCTAGTTTTCCAACTCCTAATACAGTAACTGATCCAAAACACTTAATAAATACTCATCTGACAAATATTTACTGAGCATCCAGTATGTCACCATGTCTCTGGCATTGTTATAGGAATGGCAGTTGCACAAATTCTAGCTCTCACGAAGCTTACATTCTAGTGTAAGGATGAAGGCAGGTCACAGAAGATGACAAAAACAAGATACATAAGCAAATGACATGTGTTAGGAGATGGTAGGTGCTAAGGGAAAATAATAGTGTAAGGAGATTAGCAGGGGTAGGTACTAAATAGGGTGGTCAGGGTTGCTTTTCATGTCAAGGCGACATTTAAAGGAGGTGACCGGATGACCCATGTGCATCTCTGTGAAGAACAACCAGGCAGGTGACACAGCTAGCACAGAAGCCCTCAGGCAAGTATGTGCCTGGGGCATCCAAGAAATACCAAAGAGAGGGACTTTCCTGGTGGTCCAGTGGTTAAGACTCTGTGCTCCCAATGCAGGGGCCCAGGTTTGATCCCTGGTTAACTTGATCCCATATGACGCAACTAAAAATTTTGCGTGCCACAACTAAGACCCACTGCAGCCAAATAAGTGAATAAATAAAAATAAATATTTAAAAAGTACCAAAGAGACCAGAGGAAAAGAGTGAGAAAAAGGAGAAAAAATTGAAGTCCAAGAGGTAAAGAGGGGAAGGACCAGGTGAACCCATCTTGGGTCATACAGGCCATTGTAAGTGCTTTTACTCTAAATAGAGCAGAAAAGAACTGTCAAGTTTTGAGGAGGGGGGAAAGTTAGATGAACTGATAAATAAAAAAACAAAGAATTCGGTTTGCAAAGGCCTGGAAAATTTTGAAAAGTTCTCTAGTCCAGATTCCATCGAAAAGTCAGGCTTTTTTTTTTTTTATTATTCCAGAAAAAGTTACAATTTCACAAGCAAGGAGGCTTCAATATTCTTTTATTCTTCCTTTATTTTATTTGCTGAAGTATAGTTGGCTTACAGTGTTGTGTTAGTTTCAGGTATACAGCCAAGTGATTTAGTATACACACACACACACACACACACACACACACACACAAGACAGGGCTGCCCCAGTGGCTCAGCTGTAAAGAATCTGCCTGCAATGCAAGAGACACAGGAGACCCAGTTTTGTTCCCTGGGTCAGGAAGATTCCCCTGGAGGAAGAAATGGCAACACAGTCCTGTATTCTTGCTGGGAAAATCTCATGGACAGAGGAGCCCGTGGGGTCACAAAGAGTCAGACTGGGTGACTGAACACACACACATATGTATACACATATACATGTATGTATTCCTTTTCAGTTTCTTTCCCTTTATAAGTTATTGCTAAATATCGAGTATAGTTCCCTGTGAGGTTTCATTATTCTTTAGTCACCTAGCCGCTTCATTCAACCATTCATTAACGACAGATTTATTAAATCCATAGCCTACCCTGGGTGAGGTGCTATGCTGAGTGCAGAGGGCTTTATTGGATTTATGCTCATGGGCCTCAGTAGCAGTGTATGTGGTCCAAGCTGCCTGTGAAGCAATTGTTTATTCCCAACCTAATTACTTCCATTGCAATTAAACCCCTTTTCCTTTGGCTGATTGTCAGTAGGTGACATAATCAGTCTAAATGGTCACCAGTTTGGCATCTGTGACAAGCTGTGGCTGGCAGTCTTTCCCAAAGTTTTATAGGGAAGAAAAGGTGTTGTATGCACAGGTTTGTCTTAATGGGAAGACAAGATTACTGGCAGAGAAGACAGAATATCAGAAATCGAAGGGCAAAGGCAAAAGAAGCTGAGAAATTTCTCGTTTCTTGGAGTTGAGAGCAGAAGAGATGGGAAAGGTGTTGGTCATGTCTTTTGGGGATTAGAAATGAAGCATCAGTCAAACTAGTCACTTTAAGTATATAGCATATATCTTAAACTTGTTTTTATCACCATTGAATGGGAAAATGCTTTAGAGGAATAGCAAAACATGAAATGAAGACATGCCAAAGAAAAAAATCTGAACCTGGTGACTAATTCTTTTCAAATGATTCAGCTTGCAGACTTCACAGATAGTGGAAATAGCGTGGTAATGCACAAACACAGCTTTGTTACTCAGAAGGGGAAAACGGACAGGAATTTTATCTGATTAATATCTTAACTCTGCTTTAATACAAAGACATTTTAATGGCCACGTTTAAAAGATCTTTCTTAGTGTTCTACCTCCAGGCCAATTCTATGCTAAGCTAACTTGCTGGCATAATTATTTGTTTCATAAATATGTCAGCCCAAGGGATGATCAGAGTACATCCTATCTCCCTCATTCAATTTTTTATTCCTGAAGATTTAAGCTGATAAATAGAATTTTTACTTTTTATAAGACATCTTAATATAAATATACCATAAATCATAATTATAAACATATCATACTATGAAGAAGCAGAAAATCTCTGATAAGAGAAGCCATCATTTTCTAGATGTGTTCTTGCCATTTTATCTTCAAGAAGAAAGGGAAAACAGAGATGCAACTAAAAATAATAAAGGTAAAGTGACAAAGGTTACATGATTTTTTAAAAAATGACTTAGATTCCTGTCTCATAATGTGAGGTTGAGGGTTTAAGTCCAGTAAATCATAAATCTCAAGCTTAGATATTGCTGATGGAAAATGGAACACAAAAGCTAAATTTAGACCTCCCTCAAGTCACCAGCATGGCCCAGGTGGAGGAACAGCAGCAGAGAACTGAAATCTACACTTTGCTTAGCTAGAGATGGTCAACAGTTGCACAATAGGAAAAACCAAGCAAAAAGGCAAATTCTCACCCTATCTTGATATACTTGGAATTACTCTTTGTTCACACATCATGCACTTTTAAATGACATTGTATAAAGATTCTGTTGACTTTTCAAAAAACAGTGGGACCTTGAGGACTTTTCTCTTGAGAACTAACATGTGCTAGTCCCCACAGCATTAGTGGGGTTGAATTTAGGTTCACTGATTCATGCTTGTTCAAGTGTTTCTTTCCTGAAGACATATTTCCTTAGGCATTTTCTATATTCCTAACTAGGAAGCCAGACCCATGAGATTAAAAGATTAATCTTTCTCATTGACTTTCTGACTGTGCATTAAAAAGCAGTTGAAAAATATTGTCAATTAAGAAACCATACAGGTAATTTAGGAATATGGAATTGATCAGCCAATATTTGTCTTTAACACATTATAAAACTGTAATGCTAGGCCCGTTCTTCCCTTACTAGACTCATGTTAAGATGATACTGACCTAACTTGACCATTTGCCCCTGTGTAGTCTTGGATGGCCACCTGCCAAGAAATGATGCCCACTGCCACAAGTAAACCAATGATAAGGCTTTAATATCTCTTAAGAAGAGAATGATTCTCATGTCAAGAATGAGGTTGAACTTCAGATGTGGAGGAATGAAGAGATGAACAAACCCTCTCTCCCTAAAACAACTCTGAAAGCGAAGCAAAGCTGACCAAAACAATCACTAAATCTCCCAAAGCAGTCTGTGAAAACCAGCAGCTTTACTGGTGGAGGGGCAGCCTTGGATTTAGAGTAGAAGAAGGAAAATCCATATCCAGCAGCAAATGAGAAAAGCGTGCATTCTTCTAATCTGAGGTTGAAGCCCTTGTTGGGATGTGTGTGAATATCAGAGGACTAGACAGGAGATTCTGGAAATTACATAGCCTTGGAGGACCTTGATAGGCAATCCACACACCTCTGACTTGAAGCCCATGTACTTATGAAGTGGGGACCTGAGAGGGCTCTGCAGAAAGTAAGAACTTGACAAACTTGAAAACTGCCCATATTTGGAGTGCATTCCCCAAATCAAACACCGATCCTCTAACAGGCAGTAGAAGCCTTTTAGACTAGATGTGTCTGGGCAGTTTGTCAACAGCCACTGACTGGCCACAAAGCTGTGAGATACCAGGGTTACTTCTAGGAAAACAGTCTGAGAATAGAATTGAACACTAAAAAAATATGAGCAGAAACAGATCACAACCCCACATGACAGGGATGATAGTTTCTGCTGGGTAAATCCATGCTAGTTAAGAAAATGTTCATTTAATTTAAAAGGAAGTAAAAATTAAAAACCCTACACGAAAAAATGTAGTCATGTATGGAGGTGAGAGTTGGACTATAAAGAAAGTTGAGCACTGAGGAATTGATGCTTTTGAACTGTGATGCTGGAGAAGATTCTTGAGAGTCTCATGGACTGCAAGGAGATCCAACCAGTCAATCGTAAAGGAAATCAGTCCTGAATATTCATTGGAAAGAGTGATGCCGAAACTCCAGTACATTGGCCACCTGAGGAGAAGACTGGCTCATTGGAAAGGACCCTGATGCTTGGAAAGATTGAAACCAGGAGGAGAAGGGGACAACAGAGGATGAGATAGTTGGATGGCATCAATGACTCAATGGACATGAGTTTGAGTAAGCTCTAGGAGTTGGTGATGGAGAGGGAAGCATGGTGTGCTGCAGTCCATGGGGTCACAAAGAGTCAGACAAGATTGAGTGACTGAACTGAACTTAAGAAACTCTTTGCATCCCAAATAAGGTAAACATAAAGAGATCCTCACCTACATATAATATGGTCCATATGTTGAAAGTCAAAGAAAAAGAGAACATCTTCAAATCATCAAGAGAAAAACAACTCTAGTATCAGGAACTTAGATCCCTATCAAATGCATTATTGATCAAGAAGGTTCAATTGGATGTCATACCTTGAAATTGTTTACCCAGATTCCCAGACCTCACATTAAGTGAAGATTTGAGAGTCCTAGCTTTCATTCCAGTGCTTTGGTGGATATCTTTGAGTAAGTCTATTTACATCCTTAGATATATTTGAAAAATGGGTTAATGATAAAAGCCCATATCCAACTTGATCTAGCAGTCTGGTCAATACCAACAATACTGATTACCTTTGTAATGTTCTGCTGTCCAGTCACTCATTTGTCTCTGACTCTTTGGGACCTCATGCACTGCAGCACACCAGGTTTCCCTGACCTTCACTATCACCCTGAGCTTGCTCAAACTCATGCCCACTGAGTCGGTGATGCCATCCAACCATCTCATCCTCTATTGTCTCCTCCTCCTGCCTGCTACTTTTCCCACCATCACGGTCTTTTCCAGTGAGTTGATTCTTCTTATCAGGTGACCAAAGCATTGGAACTTCAGCAGCAGTCCTTCCAGTGAATATTCAGAACTGATTTCCATTAGGATTGACTGGCTTGATCTCCTTCCGTCCAAGGGACTCTCAAGAGTCTTTTCCAACACCACAATTCAAAAGCATCAATTCTTTGGCACTCAGCCTCCTTTATTGTCCAACTCTCACAGCCATACTTGGCTACTGGAAAACCATAGCTTTGACTAGATGAACATTTGTCAGCAAAGTAATGTCTCTGCTCTTTAATATGCTATCTAGCTTTTCTTCCAAGGAACAAGTGTCACTTAAAATTTCATCACTTTAGTCACTGTTTGAAGTTATTTCGGAGCCCAAGAAAGTAAAGTCTTGCACTGTTTCCATTGTTTCTCCATCTATTTGCCATGAAGTAATGGCACCGGATGCCATGATCTTAGGCTTTTGAATGTTGAGTTTTAAGCCAGCTTTTTCACTCTCCTCTTTTACCTTCATCATGAGGCTCTTTAGTTCCTCTTCAATTTCTGCCATATGGGTGGTATCATCTGTGTGTCTGAGGATATTGATATTTCTCCCAGCAATCTTGATTCCAGCTTGTGCTTCATCCAGCCCAGCATTTTGTATGATGTACTCTGCATATAAGTTAAGTAAGCAGAGAGACAATATATAGCCTAGATGTACTAATTTCCCAATCATTCCATGTCCAGTTATAACTGTAGCTTCTTGACCTGCATTCAGGTTTCTCAGGAGGCATGTAATGTGGTCTGGAAATCCAATCTCTTTAAGAATTTTCCACAGTTTTTTGTGATACACACAGTCAAAGGCTTTAGCATTGTCAATGAAGCAGATGTTTTTCTGGAATTCTCTAGCTTTTTCTATGATCCAACAGATGTTGGCAATTTGATCTCTGGTTCCTCTGCCTTTTCTAAATCCAGCTTGTACATCTGGAAGTTTTTGGTTTGCATACTTTTGAAGCCTAGCTTGGAGGACTTTGAGCATGACCTTGTTAGCATGTGAGATGAGTGCAATTGTGTGGTAGCTTGAACATTTTTGACATTGCCCTTCTTTGGGATTGGAATGAAAACCAACCTTTTCCAGTCATGTGGCTATGCTAAGTTTTCCAAATTTGCTGACATATTGAGTGCAGCACTTTAATAGCATCATCTTCAAAGATTTGAAATTGCTCATCTAGAGTTCCATCACCTCTACTAGCTTTGTTTGTAGTGTTGCTTCCTAAGGCCCACTTGACTTCACACTCTAGGATATCTGGCTCTAGGTGAGTGATCACAGCATCATGGTTATCTGGTTCATTAAGCTCTTTTTTGTATAGGTCTTCTGTGTGTTATTGCCACCTCTTCTTAATATCTTCTGCTTCTGTTTGGTATCTCTAATTTTCTTGAGGATACCTCTAGTCTTTCCCATTCTATTGTTTTCCTCTATTCCTTTGCATTGTTCACTTAGCAAGGCTTTTTTTTTTTTTTAATCTCTCCTTACTATTCTTTGGAACTCTGCATTCAGATGGGTATACCTTTCCTTTTCTCCTTTGCCTTTCACTTCTTTTTTCTCAGCTATTTATAAGGCCTCCTCAACCTTTTTGCCTTTTTGCATTTCTTTTTCTTGGGGATGGTTTTGATCATTGCCTCCTGTACAATGTTAGTAATATTCTAAAGAGTGAAAATTCTACCAAGAGCTGTATTAGAATCCTAGGAAGGATGCCTGGGTAAACTATTGGTATCCCATTCTCCCACAAATGACAATAATAATTAAAAATAAATTCTGGATGGTCTAAACAGGTGAGAAGAGTATAGCTACTCCTTTCCCTATGTTGCTAGAGTTTACCCTGACAATTGAAAACCTGCATCTAAATGGGTGAATAGATTATAAGAGCAAACTGTATAGCTTGTTTCAAATAAAGAGAAGCTTTGTAATTAACAAAATGCTCAGGGTCATGTCTTTACCTCCTTAAGCAATGTTAAGCAAACAAAGAGCAAAGTTCTCTGATTTTTAATACCATGTGTTCAGATTATTTAGTATATTTTGCTCTCCACATGAGCTCACTTTCTGGATAATTGAAAAGTTAAGTAATTGCCTAGAAAAGGTAAACATTTGTTAAAGTCCATAAGAGGCTTAACTTATTTGATACAACTGCAATAAAATAGTAGTTTGCATCAACATAAAATCCTTCTTGTATCTATCATATGATGTCATGTGGAACTGCCAACACACACTTTTTGATGTAAGACTTTTTCAATATACTTCATTCATAATCAGAACCCACGTTGTGATATCATTTTTCCCTTAAACTCTGAATAAATAAATAAAAATGTGTTAACTTTGATTTATTTGTGTTTTTCTTAGGCACCTGATGACGACAGTTTAGGAAGATTCAATTTACTGGTGTGATAGAATTAAATGACTTAATGATTGAGGAGGTGGGGCATTTGCAATTCTAAACTAACAAATCTAATTCTTTTAGTATTTATGCTCTTACTTGGGGCTCATGGTGTGCCTTTGAACATGCATTCCAAAGTATTGCTCCCATTGTATGTTCTTTCTTCTCAAAGAGGATTGTTTCTCTGTAAGGGAGTTCATTCTCCAACTCCCCACCACTGACCTCCCTGCTACTTTCAGTACTTTTTGTTTTGTTTTGTTTTCTTTTATGTGACTTTGGTTTCTTTTTTTTTTTTTCCATTTATTTTTATTAGTTGGAGGCTAATTACTATACAACATTGCAGTGGTTTTTTGTCATACATTGAAATGAATTAGCCATGGATTTACATGTATTCCCCATCCCGGTCCCCCCTCCCACCTCCCTCTCCACCCGATCCCTCTGGGTCTTCCCAGTGCACCAGGCCCGAGCACTTGTCTCATGCATCCAGCCTGGGCTGGTGATCTGTTTCACCCTAGATAATATACATGTTTCGATGCTGTTCTCTTGAAACATCCCACCCTCGCCTTCTCCCACAGAGTCCACAAGTCTGTAAGTACCGCTGACTTACTTGCCGAAAGAGACAGGGAGGAACTTGGGTGTAGAATTTGAGCTAGATCTAGAAAGTGGAACGATTTTGAGCAAAAATGAAATGAAGTGGAGTGAAGGAGTCAATGATTTCAGGCACTGAAAACAGCATGCCCAAATGCACATAGGAAGAAAAGCATATAGGTTACCTGGGAGACCAGTGGCTGAACTAATCCATTGGAGAGTGAAGTATATGAAGAGACCCCAAAATCATAAAACAGAAAATGTGGTAACATTTTCATCTATTACCTGAAGAAAATTTAAAGCACAAAAGACTTAGCTTTGTATTTTTTGAGACCCAAGTGGAATTAATCAGCATGTTTCAGGAGGTGAGTTGTATTTCCTATGTCACTTTCCAGGATTTCATAACCTTCCAGAGAAGGCAAAAGGACGGATTTTCCCCAACATTATCATGTGAGATAATCCATAAGGACTCTCTAAAAGTTCTCACACTCTCCTCCTATACCAGGCTTTAAAAATTGATTTTCATTATTATGAGTTTTATATAGTATTCTATAAGGGTAACTCTCCTTTCATTGGTGGTATCCCATCAATAAGTTGTTTTTCCTAAATCACTCCTATTGCCCCCTCAGTCTCATGAAAAGCTTTCCATAAATCTAAAGACAAATATGGGGATTTTCAGAAATGATTTTCAGTATAGTTTCTCTATTTCGGACTCCAATGCCCTTCCCTACCTCCAACCACTCTTCTCTTCTTCATTTCTGTTAAATTGTTTAGGAAAGAGATTGCCAGGCTTTCCTTGCTGCTGTTGCACACAGCAAACATTCCCTAATTACAAAAGTCCTGGACTCCAATGTCGGTATCTCTATTGTACTGGCTTTCCTTGTGGGCTCCTGGTAATTATTCTCCCAATGCTTCCAGGACTTCCCTTTAGTCTCTCTGTTGTGCCCAAGTTCCTCATGAGCGAGGACTGTGTCCTCCACTTCTTACGTGTATCCAGTATAATCTCACATGGTTTGGACATGATTATTAACCAAACGTGCCAACAAGGGAAAATAGAAGTAGTGACGGTGTTACTCACTCAGCCATGGCTGACTGTTTCAGACTCTCTGGACTGGAACCTGCCAGGCTGCCCTGCGCGTGGAGTTCTCCAAGCTGCAGTACTGGTGTGGGTGGGCACTCTCTTCTCCAGGGAATTTTCCTGACCCAGGGATTGAACCCAGGTCTCCTTCATTGCAGGCAGATTCCTTACCATCTGAGCCGGCAGGGAAGCCCAACAAGGGAAGAGTATCCATAATTTTCTATATATTCAGAAACATGGACTATATTATCATAGCTTTTATCTTTATTCTTTTCATAAGATTTAAGTAGATTTTCCTGTTATTCAATGAAAGCAGCAAAGTCAATTTCAGAGAATACTTTCTTCTAAAAGCAGATTATTAATCTATGATAAAGCTTATAGATATTTCCATAGAGTAGGCCAAGAATATACCATCTACTAAGGTAAGCTCTAAGTAAAAAAAAGGTATGTACTTCTTCTCAAGTTATTAACCGTCATGAATATTCACATTAAATATAATGTGTAAATACATTGAATATAAAGTAAAAATAATTTGAAAAATATTAAACTCATCTTAGAGTTAAGGATTCCAGAATCTAACTTAACTCTTTGCCCCCAAGACACTACTCCAACTACAACAGAATTTTGCATGTTTGAAATTTATCTTTCTCCTGCTACTTTTTATAAAGTGAAATTGGGTGTTTTCCATGAGAGAATTGGAGAAAGCAAAATCAAAGATATCACCTATGATCTTTCATCTTGACTAGTAGGAAAGAATGATCCTCATGTAATCTTTGAAACATTTACGATATAGAATATACAAAACAACGTTTACTGCAGCGCCCTTCTTCCCCGCTTTGGAACTGAGTATTTTCCTACCCAATTTGCTTCTCACTTGGTCAATTCATCTTTCAGCTGGCTGTCTTGAAGAAACAAAACATTAATTGGACTTGCCAGTGTGTCTTGGACTATTCTGGTGACAATTTTCTGTGACAGGGAAAAAGAGTTGCTATTTCATTACTTCAGGAAATGAAGGCCTAATAGCCTTACATCTGGTAAATTATGTCCTTCCTGCTCCTTCAGGCAACAGCAGTACACGCAGCATTATTTGGAATTAAGAAGAAGCAGTGAAGGAAATCAATTTTTACATTTGCACCGGACTTAAAAAAAAAAAAAAGATTTAAAAGCCAAGAACATTTTCTCTATAAAAGCGTCCATTGTCTAAGACATAGAATTGAGTCAGCCAGAGGATAAATTGAACAAAAACCCTTCCACTATCTTAATGAAAACTGAGAATTTACTGTAGACTTAGAGCACGTGATATAGCTTCTTGCCCTGGGGGTGGGGCTATGTGTCAATTACCGTATTTGCACAAATGTACTGATACGGTCTTCAAGGCCTCGGAGGGAAATGACAGAGATTGGTTTTGTTCTGGGTGGGGATCATGTTGCATATTGGAAGGGAAACTCAGTTCAGCTTTGCGCTTGCATAACACACAGATCAACTTGCCAAAGAAGTGAAGAAGGGAGGAATATGGAAGGCAGTATCCAAGAGAACATATCCAGGATATGGCAACCTTCGCTATAAAGAATTATAAGAGCTCAGCTATAGAAGCTGAGATGTTGCTTCCCAGTTAGTGTCCTGATGGTGAGGTTGGTGGTGAATGGCTTTTATCTCATCAAAACCAAGTCGCACTGTACATGGACTTGTGAAATCACTGTCATGTTTGTTCCTGTCCAGTTTCCAAGGGAAAATGAATTCTGATAACCAGGCAAATTGGAGGACTTCAATGGCATATATAAAAGGTCCAGTGAAAATAAATCTAACATTTATTTAGATTTTAGAGAAGGGCATTGGTCTTTGGGGGCAGAGGCTCTTTCCACCCTGGCAGAACAGGGACAGCACAGCTCAGCATAAGACTCCCTCCCGCCTAATGCCCTGTAATCCCCAATTAGAACAATTAATTTTACAAGGGGTCATGCTCCTTTTCTCTGGGATTTCTACTGAGAGCTTGATGAGGTGGACATGTGTCCATTATGATGCTTTTTGACAGCTCCTTTCACCTGGAATTGAAAATATCCTTTGATTTTGGTCAGTACATTTTGATGTTGTAAAGTGTAGCTGCAGTGTTCCCCTGATCACAGAGCACAGAAAATCGCATGTGCTTAGGTAGAGAGAGAGAACAGAAGAGGGAGGCTGTGGGTTTAGGAATCATTCCGCTTGTCTAAACCTGGGACTTGTTCCATACAGTCGACACAAACAGGAAGTGAGGCGAGAAACGCAGTGGATTCAAGTCAGGATGTCACACTAGTGATCAGCAACTTCAGCCAGAACTAAGAGATTTAGGGGAAGCATAGTGTTTTAAACTCAGAAACTGGAAAACAAAAGAACACAGTCCCACACACGTGCTGAATCTGATGTGATTCTCCAGTTGGTTGTCACTCTCTAAATGACCCATGTTCAGATGCCTGTGAGCCTGAAGGCATTCAACAAATTGGTTTCGGTAATCAATGTATTTTATCCACCAGCTTATTTTCAAACCAGAATATTATCATTGTAATTTTAAACAATATTTTAGCAAAACTTTGGAGATTAATTCAATTCACTGGCCTATATCCAGGAATAAATTGAAGGTCTTTGAATAAAGTCTTCCATTTGTACTATTTTGAAGAAAACAAATAATATTTTTTTACGTTTTGGAGGAGATGTGAGAATGCAGAAAGATTCAATATATACACCATGAAATATTATTCCCCCAAAGTTTAAATCTGTGACAACAATTTTTTAAATCGGTTTCACATTTACTATTTCATTTTATCTTCCCAGTGACTTTCTGATTTGGCAGGTACCAACACCCTCATTTTGAACAAAAGGAAATAGAGGTCTGAGTTGCATGAGCCATTTTGCCAAGACTGCTAAGGAAGTCAGAACTAGAATATAACCCAGCCCAGGATCTGTCACATGAACTACATTTCTGCCAGATCTCACCTATTTGTAGGGGAACCAGTCTCTTTTTGTCTGAGGACACACTCCTAATGTGTCCATATCATCTGAAGTAGTAGGAAAAGAGGGGAAAAGTGGCAGGCCTATTCAAAGCACTTTTATGTGTAACAATTCATTTAATCATCAAAACAAGCTTATAATAGATGTATCATTGCTTGTGGTATTTTACAAATGAGAAAAGATGCTCAAAGTGATCATGGAATTTGCCCAGGTTCACACAGCTCCTAAGTGACAGAGCTGAAGTTTGAACTCAGGGTCTCTGGCACCTGAGTTGGTGCTCTTAACCACCATACTTTATTCACTTTCCCAACTCAGTCCAATTCCTTTTTATCTCCTTTAATAGTGAGCACAATCTTTACCACATGAAAAGCACTTAATAATTTGTCTATGGATGGAGAAAGAAGGGGTGATATCCTTTTGTCTACTTGCCGCTGGGCTTGGGGCTGGGCTTTCCAGCCTCTCCAATGTTGGCATTGGGGGCTTTCTGTGCCCTGGAGGAGGTTTAGCAGCATCACTGGCCTCTACTCACTAGATGTCAGTGGTTTGCCCTGATTGTGATGATTAAAAATGTCTGTTGTTTTGTTTTTGCATTTGAGTGTGAGCTCAGTTGTGTCTGACTCTTTGCGACCCCATGGACCACAGCCTGCCAGGCTCCTCTGTCCATGGGATTTTCCATGGAAATGGGTTGCCATTTCCTCCTCCAGGGGAATCTTCCTGATCTGGGGGTCAAATCCACATCTCTTGCGTCTCCTGCATTGGCAGTGGATTCTTTACCATTGCATCACCTGGGAAAACCCCCAAATGCATCCAGTTCAGTTCAGTCCAGTTCAGTCGCTCAGTCGCGTCTGACTCTTTGCGACCCCATGAATCGCAGCACCCCAGGCCTCCCTGTCCATCACCAACTCCTGGAGTTTACTCAGACTCATGTCCATCAAGTCGGTGATGCCATCCAGCCATCTCATCCTCTGTCATCCCCTTCTCCTCCTGCCCCCAAATCCCTCCCAGCATCAGGGTATTTTCCAATGAGTCAATTCTTCTTATGAGGTGGCCAAAGTGTTGGAGTTTCAAATGCATCCAGATATTGCCAAATATCCAAGTGGGGGTAGGGGTGATGGGAAAATCAACCCTAGATTGAGACATTTTGGCCAAGGGCATAAAAAGGAAGTACAATCTTTAAGGAGAATATAGCAGGTGGGGCCTCTTCAGAAAGTTCATTTCAAGAATGCTCTCGCTTGACTACCTTGCCTCAGTACAACCTTGGAAAGAGAATGGAGAGCCTTTTTCATCTCTGCCTCCTCTCCCAACAGCTGGGAGACAGTGCTTGCTGGGATGACATCTTTGAGTCTAGGCAATATTCTACCTGTACTAGGGAGAGGATGGTGGGTGGCTGGGGGAACGCTGATGGAGAGAGGATTTCTTGACAGTGCAAATGCTCCTATCTGGCCACATGCCAGTACCTGCCGCATCTTCCTGAAAAGAAAGGAATGAAGCTCACTGTGCAGTAATGGAGCAGATGCCCGGGTGAACCGAGAGGTTGGTAAAGACCCCTCACTCGGTTAGGAGTTGACCGAGATGATGTTGCTTTGATGTACGGCTACAAGGGGCATTGGATGGAGAAAATTCAGAACCAGCTTATCTTTCGGCATGGGAGAGATTTGTGTGTTTTCTGAGTCATCTGACGCACAGAGTGTGGGGCTTTCCTGGTGGATAAGGAAACCTGATGTACTCACTTACAATAACAATGAGGTCACTGGAAGACCCATAAAACTGAAGTTTGCTATCCAAGTTCAAATCTAGTTTGTTATTCAAATAATGGTTCCAAGATTATTTAACAAGCCAGTTTTGACAAGTTGAGTTTCTTTATAGGATGTTTAATTGTAGCACAGTCATCCTATCATAAACAGTATATTCAACTGTGCAGAGAAAACCAAAGTCAGGAGGATTTTTCACAGTGAGATTTATAGTTCTTTTGAATGAAGACTTTTTAAATCAAATTTTCTTCAGAGATGTCAGAAAAGACTCCCAAATCCCCATAGACATTTATAAAAATCACATCAGATAAAGTAAAATAAATAAGAGAGAAGAAATTACAGATAAGCTTGCACCTTTAAGAGAGCTCAAGATATTTGAAAATATGATTACAAATGTACCAAACATCTTGACTTTTTTCCCTGAGATGAGGTAGCAGAAAAGAATAAAAAATATTGAGACAGATGATTCCCAAGGGAAGTCAATGATTTTTAAAAGTTTATAAATGGATGTTATTTTCATTACTCACTACTGCAATATGGAATATGTGGGCTTCAGAGATGTTCAGACAGTTGTCCAAATACCTCTGTCCCATCCCTGAGCCTCATAACTTCCCTGAGTCTCATTTCTATATGTAAACATATGGTTAATAACTATTACATAAAGCTTTTTGATGCTTCAAAAAAGATACTTTTAAAACTTAACAAAATACTTGAACCGGTCACTCAACACCTAGATGTTATTATAATATTATTATTCCTAATATCCCAATGACAGTCATTTAGACAGGTGCATATCTGCTTTACAATGCATTCTGCCAAGAGAATGCATTGCTGTTAGCAAATACCCCTTTTCAACAATAAAAGAGATGACTTTACACATGGACATCATCAAATGGTCAATACTGAAATCAAATTGATTATACTTTCTGTAGCCAAAAATGGAGAAGCTGTAAACAGCCAGCAAAAATAAAACCTGGAGCTGACTATGGCTCAGATCATCAGCTTCCCATAGCAAAATTCAGACTTAAACTAAAGAAAGCAGGGAAAACCACTAGGCCAGCCAGGTATAACTTAAATCAAATCCCCTATGAATATGCAGTGGAGGTAATGAATAGATTTAAGGGATTAGAACTTGTAAACAGTATGCCTGAAGAACTATGGACAGAGATTTGTAATATTGTACAGGAGGCAGTGAACAAAACCACCCCAAAGAAAATGAAAAGCAAGAAGGCAAAGTGGCTATCTTAGGAGGCATTACAAACAGCTAACCAAAGAAGAGAAGTGAAAAGCAAGGGAGAAAGGGAAAGGTACATCCAACTAAATGCAGATTTCCAAAGAACAGCACAGAGAGACGAGAAGGCCTGTTTCAATGAACAGTGTATTAAACTAGAAGAAAACAACAAAAGGCCAAAGACTAGAAATGTCTTCAGGAAAACTGGAGTTATCAAGGGAACAATTTGCCCAAAGATGGGCACAATAAAGGACATAAATGGTAGAGGCCTAGTAGACACTGAAGAGATCAAGGAATGGAAAGAATACATGGAAGAACTGTACAAAAAAGATCCAAATGAACCAGATGGCTATAGTGATGTGGTCAGCCACCCAGAGCCAGACATCCTGGAGAGCGAAGTCAAGTGAGCCTTAGGAAACACTGCTGTTAATAAAGGTAGTGGATGCAACAGAATTCCAGTAGAACTATTCAAAACCCTAAAGGATGATTCCATCAAGGTGTTGCATTCAATATGTCAGCAAATCTGGAAGACCCAGCAGTGGCCACAGGACCGGAAAAGATCAACCCTCATCCCAGTTCCCAAGAAGGGTAGTACCAAAGAATGTGCTAACCATCAGACAATTGCCCTCCTCTCCTATGCTAGTAAGGTCATGCTAAAATCTTGCATGCTAGGCTTCAGCATTATGCAAACCAAGAACTTCCAGATGTTCAAGCTGGGCTTAGAAAAGGAAGAGGAGCTAGAGATCAAATTGCCAACATTTGCTGGATCAGAGAGAAAGCTAGGGAATTCCAGAAAGACATCTACTTCTGTTTCATCCACTACTCCAAAGCCTTTGATTATGTGGATCATAATAAATTGTGGAAAGCTCTTAGAGAGATGGGAACACCAGACCATCTTACCTGTCTCCTGAGAAACTGTCAAGAAGCAACAGTCAGAGCCCTGTATGGAACAACTGATTGGGTCAATATTGAGAAAGAAGTACGACAGGGCTGTCTGCTGTCACCGTGCTTGTTTAATCTATACCCTGAGCACACTGTGAGAAATGGCGGGCTGGATGAGTTACAAGCTGGAATCAAGATAGATGAGAGAAACATTAACAACTTCGGATATGTGGATGATACCATTCTAATGGCAGAAAGTGAAAAGGAACTAAAGAGCCTCTTGATGAGGGTGAAAGAGGAGAAAGAGTTGGCTTAAAACTAAATGTTAAAACAATGAAGATCATGGCATCTGGTCCCATTACTTCACAGCAAATACAGAGGTGAAAGGTGGAAATAATGACAGATTTTCTCTTCTTGGGCTTTAAAATCACTGTGGATGGTGACTTCAGCCATGAAGTCAGAAGATGTTTGCTTCTTGGCAGGAAAGCTATAACAAACCTAGGCAGTGTGCTGAAAAACAGAGACATCACTCTGCCAATGAAGGTCTGTACAGTCAAGGCTATGGTCGTGCCAGAGGTCATGTACGGTTTTGAGAGCTGAACTGTAAAGAAGGCAGAGTGCAAAGAATTGATGCCTTCAAACGGCAGTGCTGGAGAAGAGTCCTGAGAGCCCCTTGGGCAGCAAGGAGATGAAACCAGTCAATCTTAAGGGAGATCAACCCTGAACACTCACTGGAAGGACTGATGCTGAAGCTGAAACAGATGGCTTTGGTCATCTGTTGCAAACAGCTGACTCACTGGAAAAGACCCTGGGAAAGATTGAGGGCAGAAGAAGAGAGCATCAGAGGTTGAGATGGCTGGATGGCATTACTGATGCAATAGACATGAACGTGGGCAAACTTCAGGAGATGTTGAGGGACAGAGAGGCCTGGCATGCTGCAGTCCATGGGTCTGCAAAGAGTTGGACAGGATTGGGGAGCTGAACAACAACAATATCTGCTTTTCCAGGATGTGAAGCTGTATTTTTATTCTTCCTACAACTTTACCTATTTTCCTGAGAGGTATACACATGGAGGAAAGAAGATGAAGGGAAGATGACTATTTAATTTTTTCATAGTTATTGGAATCACGTTACTGGAAAAATCACAGGGCATGCATATTATTTAAGCACATTGAGTTAAAGGCAGAGGAGAAACAGATCTATTGAAGGTATTGACTTGAGTAGGACTCAGATGTCGGAAGAGATGGAAAGTGAAAAAAATCCATTTTTATCACCAGCTTTCCAGTGCTGTTTGAATTTTAAATTCTACACCTTTTATTCTAGTTAAAACAAAAGTAATTGTACAACAGTTTCAAACCAAAGCACAACTTTAAAAAAATAATTTTTGTAGCAATTGACAATTACCTTTCTGGCCTTTGGGCAGAAGAAAGGCAAAAATGTTTGTTAGGAGCTGTAGTAATTTGTTAAATTTGTAATTTGTCAAATTACCTTGTATATTCTTGTACATTTTCAACTACACGTTTATACTGTCTCATTTGTGTTCTGTGGGTGGTGCCTAACTCATTGAGTAACAGGAGTCATTGTCAATTTTATCTCGTTTATGATATCAGAAGAGTGGGAATACAGTGGAAAACATACAGGCTCTGAGCCTGGGCAATAGTCAGGTGACGGGAACTCAGGATCAAACTGCTCTCCTGGTTATGGGAACCACAGAGATTAGATGACCCCAAAGGACCACTCTGCCTCTGTCATCCTATTCACAAGAATAAATGAAAAAAGCAAAAAATTTGCATTTACTAAGTACATGTCCAGAGCTGTTCTTAATGCTATTTATATAGTCATTAATTTAATTTTACAATACCCCCATAAGGTAGGGACTACATACATTACCTCCATTTCACAGATGAGGAAACTAACATCAAAGAGACATTGAAGACCTTGCCTTGGCCCCTAGCTGATGCATAAGGGAATGTGTGCTGAAATTCAGACAGTTTGATCTGGATTGGAAATCAGACAGCATAGTTGCTGGATTTATTCAGCAAGAAAAAGGAACAAAGTACTCAGATCTGCTGTAACATGAATAAATCTCGAAAACATCATACTAAGTAAAAGGAGTCAAGACACAAAAAGCCAAATCTCATAGTATTCCACTTATGTGATATATTGAGAATAGGCAACTTTTCATTAATAATATTGAATATTATTCATAGTAATACTTAATATTTTACTTAGTAAAATATTTATTTATTAATACTTAGTAATTACTTAGTATTCATTAGTAATACTTCATAGGGACAGAAGGTAGATTAGTGGTTTCCAGGGACTGGGAAGAGAGAGGAATGCTACTTATGGTGCAGGGGGTTGCTTTTGGGATGAGAAATTGTTTTGGAGCTAGGGCTGGTGGGATACAACATTGTGAATGAAAATACTAAATAGCATTAAATTGCACACTTCAAATGTATATATATATAAATATATATATATGTACACACACACATAAATGCATTTATTTATTTATTTGACTGCATCATGTCTTAGTTTTGGCATGTGGGATCTTCATTGTGGCACTTAGGTTTAGTTGCCCCATGGTACATGGGGTCTTAGTTCTCTTACCAGGAGTTGAACCCACATCCTCCACACTGGAAGGTGGATTCTTAACCACTGAATCACCAGGGAAGTACCTCAAATTTAAACCACACTTTAAATGGTCAATTTTGTGTTATGTAAATTTCATCCCTTTCTCTCGAGATAAAGATAAGTAGATAAATAGATAGACAGATTTTAGATAGACACATCCATCTAGTCAAAGCTATGCTTTTTCCAGTAGTCATGTATGGATGTGATAGTTGGACTATAAAGAAAGCTGAGTGCTGAAGAATTGATGCTTTTGAACTGTGATGTTGGAGAAGACTCTTGGGAGTCCCCTGGACTGCAAGGAGATCCAACCAGTCCATCCTAAAGGAAATCAGTCCTGATTGTTCATCGGCAGGACTCACACTGAAGCCGATACTGACTCATTGGAAAAGACCAGTGAGTCTGATGCTGGGAAAGATTGAAGGCAGGAGGAGAAAGGGATGACAGAGGATGAGATGATTGGATGGTATCAACCACTCAATGAACATGAGTCTGAGCGAGCTCTGGGAGTTGGTGAGGGAAGCCTGGTGTGCTGCAGTCCATGGGGTCACAAAGAGTTGGACATGACTGAGCGACTGAACTGAGATAGACACACCCATACAACCAACCAGCACAGTGCACGTGGAAAGCTACAGTTCCCACAAATAGGCAGGGAGCTTAAGCTAACGGGTTCCCTGGGTTTTTGCTCACCAGGGTGTCTATCCTGAAGCTAAAGGTGCTGTTTCCTGCACTGGGGAGCCAAGAAAAAGGGCTGGTAGAGAAGAGCTGCACTAGACTGTCTAGTGGCCTTCCCTGAAGTAACAAACTGGGGATCCTGGGACCTGAAGATCATTAAAAGAGCTGGAGGAAGGAGCTGTGTAGCAATGGGCAATGAAATAGTTTAATATTTTCATGACAAGCATAACACTAGTTGAATTTCAGCTCTGATTAGAACCAAAATCAGTTTATACTTTTTAACCAAGCAACATATCCTCCTTGCTCATTTGATAGGTCAGCAATCACAATTTCATAACAACGGCTAGCCTTGATTTATTAGGGTCACTCAAGATCCCTAGAGAAAAGAAAATTGAAGGTAGTTTTGTTTTGAAACTCCTTTCTGAAGTTCGCAGCTTCCTTCTGCACAATGCACTGTACCTAACTGAGAAATCCCTCTTCCCTGAGTACAGAGGATGCCAGGCCTCTTCCAGCTCACCCTGGACCCTGAGGCCTCTGCTGCATGCTATTGGTCAGAACAAGTCACGTGACACCTCTCCCATCAGGAAGTCGAGCTCAATTGTGAATCCTGTAAAACATGCTTTACTTTCTTTGCTCTGTGAGCTTCTAACTCCAAGAAAACAGCGTATATTTTGCTCCATAACACTTTGCCTGCCCTTCTCTGTGTGGTAACAGTTCTGGCTACCCCTCTAGATTTTCATGGCCTTTGCTTTAGACATTTACCAGTAGTGGTCTTCTTCCACTAGCCTACTTTATTGAAATAATCTGCAAAAGAATTAAATTAGGAGACAGTGAGGAAGGACACAACATGAGGCAAAACACAGGGTGTCACCTTTTCAGATGCATGGCAGGATGCAACAGCAATACATAGCCACAGTGTATTTGCTCAGCAAGGTTAGTGCATCATTTTGTTCTTTGAGGTATGAGGTTTGGATCTGTGACCTTGGAATTTCTATAGAGACGCTGGTTGTTGGCCTCACCTTTTGTCTTGTGAACACCACAACAATCCTCTTTTCCTAGTGGATTCAGGGATAGAAATGAGAAAGAATGATAAAGACTTGCTTTCAAGTCTCCCCTGGATGTAAATGATTTAACTATTTTAACAGAGCGTTAACCAAGCCACAGGATATTTTTTTAAAGATGATATCCGTTACTACCCTATTCTACACAGATGGCTGTGCAGTTGTTCCCAGGAAAGATTTTTAAAATCACATTTATTATTTTTTTTAAGATAAGGGGGATATATTTCTTATGACTATAGGTAAAACTTTTTGGTAAAGGGAGATTGATTCTGGAGTACATTTGGATTTTTTAGAAAGCTTTTTATTTTGTATTGGGGTACATGCGTGCTAAATTGCTTCAGTCGTGTCCAACTCTTTGCGACCCTACAGACTGTAGCCTGTCAGGTTCCTCTGTCCATGGGATTCTCCAGGCAAGAATACTGGAGCCACGCCTTCCTCCAGACATCCTGACCTAGGGATTGAACCCATGTCTCCTGCATCTCCTGCATTGCAGGTGGATTCTTACCTCTGGGTCACTGGGGATTGGGGTATAGCTGATTAGCAAACAATGCTGTGTTAGTTTCAGGCGAACAGGGAGATAAATACATTATCCATTCTCCCTCAAACTCCCCATCTATCTAGGCTGCCACGTATCACTGAGGAGAGTTCCATGTGCTATACAGTAGGTCCTTGTTGGTTTGGTAAAAATTTTGGTAGAATTAAATTAACCAACTTATGCTTTTCAAATACTGCATTTGTTGTTCAATGCCGTGTTCTCACTTAAATCACTTTGCTTGAACTAGGTCAGAATATGTTAATGTATTAACGAATCTGGATGATAAACTTAGGCTGCTTTCCTTTGAGGGAAGGAGTACAGAGACTGTGCTGAACGTGTTATCTTTTGGTTTTCTTTGGCTGCTTGAACCCTCTTTTGGAGGTACAGGACCCGAGGGTGTGTAATTGAGATACATTTCTGAGGGCATAAGGTTAGAGAGAAGAAGGAGGTGGCAAAGAAAAATTTGATAAGTATCAGAGTACATGCTTCACGCTGAAACCTGATCATTACTTAGTCTGACCACTGCCCAATCACAGTGATCTGAGAACCAAGAAAGCCCATGAGAGGTGTGCTGAGATCGTATGAGGAGATGCATAAGAAATTATTTAGTAAATTGCAAAGCATATTACATAGTGCTGTAAATTGTCAAGTGCCATATATTTGTATTCTTAACATACATCGCAGGCTTTGTTGAGAGGTACTACGGGAAGAGAAACAAAATATTTGTACAAATGATGTTGCCAAATAAAAGTCCATGTGCTTGACCCAAAGTGAGGCCAAACAATATCGAAATGTCGGGAGTCTGAAACACAAAAATGTTTATTGCAGGGCCCTGCAGGGAGACAGGTGGCTCACACTCCAACTTCCCTGAGGGTTTCTGCAGTGCGATTTTAAAGGCAGAGTGACAGAGGAGTATGGTTAGTTGTTGCAAACTCTTGGTGCAGGAATCCTTTGTTCCTGCAACTGTCCATGTTGGTCGGGTCGCAATGTTTCTGTAAATCTCCAATGAGACAAATATTATTCTCCGTTCTGCAACTTTTTATCTCCATATGAATGGACTTTTAAAAGAAAAATCTTGAGAACAGGCTATCCTGTATGTTTCAGTCTATAGGCAACATTCTTTTCCACAAGGTGCAGAGCCAGCATGACTAAGCACAGGCAACAACAGTTAGACAACAGTTAAAGCAAAAGGAACAGATCTAATAGGAGTCAGATGTATTCTTCCCCATCACAATAACATGGGACAGACATGCTTAACTGTTGTTGGCTCAGATGGTAAAGAATATGCCTGTAATACAGGAGACCCGGGTTCAACCCCTGGGTGGGGAAGATCCCCTGGAGGAGGAAATGGCAACCCACTCTATATTCTTGCCTGGAGAATTCCATGGACGGTAGAGTCTGCTGGGCTACAGTCCATGGGATCACAAAGCGTCAGACATGACTGAGCCATTAATACTTACTTATTTTGGGGGGCATGATTACCAAAACACTACACTTGAGCATTCCAGTGAGTTTAAGCAAGAAAGTCAGGGTGACCTGTCATTTCCTGTAGATTCATGGTGGCTCAGCTGGTAAAGAATCTGCCTGCAATGTGGGAAGATCTCCTGGAGAAGGGAACAGTTACCCACTCCAGTATTCTGGCCTGGAGAATTCCATGGACTGTATAGTCCATGGAGTTGCAGAGAGTTGGACACAACTGACTTTCATTTCACTTCAGTCATCTCTCAGACATCTGGCATTAGCAAGGCAAAGCCAAGTTCATTTGCAGCACTCACTAAACCAAACGATTATCTGGACATGGAAGAGTTTGGGTGACTGGGATCAGTCACAAGATACTACTTCTTATTTGATTAAATAACAGTTGATGAATAGACATGTTTCTCTAAAGTGAAATAAGGTGGCCAAGTGGCTCCAGGATCAGAGAGACTTTCTTGGCTTTTAATCCAAGTTTGATCACTTAATGGTGTCATCTTGGGAATGTTTATTTAACTTCTCTGAACTGCAGTTTCTTCATTTGTAAAATGAGGATGACATGAGTTATTGTGAACATTAAGGAAAACAATGCACTTGAAAGCTCTTGACAATAACAGGAACTCAAAAAAGAAAAAGAAAGAAAACCAGCTGAACAAATGTGGACCCAGAACTGAGAGTGATTTTTTTTTACTGGAACCAAAGACTGTTCATTCAACACAATACTTCTTTCTGACCATTCCTACAGTCTATGCACCATTTTTTATTTACATGATATATTATTTTCTTGAACAAGCTTTTTTGCCATGTT
Source organism: Odocoileus virginianus (assembly GCF_023699985.2). Classification (NCBI taxonomy): domain Eukaryota; kingdom Metazoa; phylum Chordata; class Mammalia; order Artiodactyla; family Cervidae; genus Odocoileus; species Odocoileus virginianus. The sequence goes on along the minus strand of NC_069684.1, from coordinate 55,752,132 downwards.
TTCTATGCTGTTAATTTGTCAGACCGTTAAGCACAAGGGCTGTGAATTCTATTTCTTTAGTTTTCTCTTCCCATAGTGATTTTAGAACTTACGTTTTTCCTGGAACCATCCCTGCATGAGTAGTCTTTGTATTTGCCATAGAACCTTGCCAGTGGGAGATACTCATAAGACTCTGTTGGATTTGCTCTACTCACAGAGCAGTGTAATGTAGAAGCTAAGCACATAGTCTAAGGTAGCAGAAAGCCTGGCATCAAACCCCACACCTGCTACTTACTGGCTGTAAAACCTTAATTGACTTGCTTAATAGCCTTTGCTTCGGTTCTTCATCTGTGATACAGGGAATTACTTCATATAGTTTCCCACTAAGTAAATCTGTATGAAGTTTTTAAAGTAGTACTTGGTATGTGGTAAGTGCTAGATACTTTTACTTTATATATTATTTAATATGATGTTGTTGATATCAGAAAAAAACAATAAGTTAGAAAAGGAAAATACCCCAATAATTTTTGCATATTTAATAAATTCTCAGTACCTCATATAGTACAAGACCAAATGATCTCTTAACCAGAGGGTGTCATTTTGTGTTTCAGTGTTCTGGGCTGTATTAGATGTGGAGGAAAATATTTATTTTTGCTTATTTGTGTGGATGATTTGGATGTACAAGAGATAAATAGTACACAGATATATAAAAATAAGTGCCAGTTCTCAATCTTCTTTATATCCCCTGTCTTTTGTTCTGTTGGGAACATTTATCTTTTGACTTCCCAAATGATTCTTTTCCCAGAATAATAATAATATTTACCATGTTTCATAGGTGAAACATCAATACATCTTTTCGCTACTGTTCCGGTTTCTCTGGGTCTCCTGACCTTTGGTGGGAATGGAGGTGGTGATAATTAAGTTATACGTCATGAATTTATCTTGTGTTATTGGTAGTTGCTCAGTCATGTTCAACTCTTTGACTGTAGCCCACCAAGGTCCTCTGTCCATGGAATTCTCCAGGCAAGAATACCAGAGTGGGTAGCTATTCCCTTCTCCAGGGGGTCTTCCCATCCCAGGGACTGAACCCAGGTCTCCAGCATTGCAGGCAGATTCTTTACTAGCTGATCCACCAGGGAGGCCGATGAATTCATCTTACTTCTAATCAAAGATAAGATCTTTCCTCCAGCCCTTGCTTCTGTATCTACTTTCCAAGTTAAGCAAGTCTCTTTTATTTAAATTTACTTCGGTATAAATGATAAAATGATCTGTTGCAGGATTACAAATTCCTCACACACCATTCTTGTGTGGAGAGAAATTGTAGTTTTTTTGTTTTATGGCAAAATGCTCTCATTGTTAGGGCTTCCAAGATGGCATGCCGGTAAAGAGTCCGCCTGCCAATGCAAGAGAGGCTGGTTCGATCCCCTGGAGCAGGAAATGGCAACCTACTCCAGTGTTCTTGCCTGGGAAATTCCATGGACAGAGGAGCCTGGCAGTCTGCAAACCATGGGGTCACAGAGAGCCAGACAGGATTGAGCACACATACATCCTTTCACTGTCATCAAAAGGTTCTACCCACTGGTAACAGGGTTGGAGAGTAAAGCCAATAAAAAAAGTGTCCTTTTTTCCCCATCACTGCTTATATTAATAACTGAAACAATCTGCATATGCCAGGCAGTTTTGAGTACATTTCTTCCCATCCTCCTTGCTCTTTACTAGAAGCTTCCTTGGTCTATGGCGGAGGCCCAGGTGGGCTCAGAAACTGTCCTTTTCCTCCTTTGGCCCTGCAGCAATGCCCTTCTCCTGATACATCTGTGCTGCTGCTCTCTGCTCTGCGAGTCTGAATTAATTGGAGCCCAGAGGACTCCTGCTGCTGATGTCCACGTCTCTCCTGAGAGTGCGGACCCCCTGAGGTCTCAAGGTGATTCCAGTTTGGTCCCAGACCAGAGGGTCTATCCAGATGCCTTCCACCACCAAATGCTTTCCACCCACAATTGTAAATCTTTTCTGGTAATTTCAGACTTTCAGCAATGTCACATCCCCTAGTGAGAATGAGTTGGAATTGCTGAGTCCTACTCACTTTAAGGGGCTTCCCAGGGCTTCCCTTGTGGCTCAGCTAGTTAAGAATCCACCTGCAATGTGGGAGACCTGGGTTCAATCCCTGGGTTGGGAAGATCCCCTGGAGAAGGAAAAGGCTACCCATTCCAGTATGCTGGCCTGGAGAATTCCATGGACTGTATAGTCCATGGGGTCACAAACAGTCGGCCACGACTAAGAGACTTTCACTCACTCATTCACAGGTGGCTCAGACATTAAAGAATCTGCCTGCAATGCAGGATACCTGGGTTCGATCCCTGGGTCGGGAAGATCCCCTGGAAGAGGGTATGACAACCCACTCCAGTATTCTTGCCTGGAGAATCCCCATGGACAGAGGAGCCTCATGGGCTACAGTCCATGGGCTCGCAAAGAGCCTGGCATGACTAAGTGACTAAGCACAGCACATCACTGACCTTAAGAGGCCTCCCAAGTGTGCCTGCCAATGCAGGAGATGCAGGTTTGATTCCTGGGCTAGGAAGATCCCCTGGAGGAGGAAATGGCAACTGGCTCCAGTATTCTTGCCTGGGAAATCTGATAGATAAAGGAGCCTGGGGGTGCTATAGTCCATGGAGTCACAAAGAATCAGACAGGACTGAGCACGCACCCACCTTAACTTGGGAGCCAATCAAGTTTTGGAAAAAAGCTAACATCCTCTCCGTCTATCTGAGCAACCTCTTAGGCACTGATGCTCCCTCACCAGCTGGTACCCTGTTAGCCTGCAGGGATCTTGCCTCTCAGAGTCCTATGCCTGAAATTGAGACAGAGAACCTCTGCACCTTTCCTTTTCCTGGCACAGCTTGTCTTTTAGGCCTTCTCAACTCTCTTCCAGCTGTATCCAGCTGAGTTCAGAACTGACTGCCTCCTTCAAATATTTACTGAGCACTTTAGATGTGCTGCATACTCTTCCAGGCACTGTGGTCACGATTTTAAACATGAGACATCTTCCACTCCACATCTACTGCGGAGGGGGCACTTAAGGGGATTATTATAAAAATGTGTGCTTTATAGTTAGTGTGTTGAGAAAGAGGAAAGGGTTCCTGGGCACTTGTAAAAAGACAATTGACCTAGGCTGGCAGATGGGGTTTCAGAGGACATTTCCTGGAGGAAGAGCAATCATTAGTCTTCTCTGACTCCACCCCAAAGCCTTGGGTTGTTAATGTCTTGTTTATATCCTATTGAACCCACTGCATTGAGACCTCCTGAGAGTTTTCGCCATCTTGGAACTTTGGTTCCAAATAATTTCCATATGATAGCTAAGGGAGAATTTAAGTCCATTGCCTCTCTTTCTTTCTCAGAGAATAAAAAAATCAGTCTCCTGGTTTACATCTGGAATGGGACAGCTCATGGAAGGCATGTGCCTTTAGGACATTCTGAACATTTCCTCAACAGAGGAGCCAACAAAGAGAACAGCTGTCCTCCACAGAGTTTTGACACTTCTGGTCTGAGCAACTTTGTAAAAGTTGCTCAGAAAAAGAAAAGCAGAGAAGCAAGGAGAAGGAGTAAAAATGAAAAGATACAGCATATTTTCCCCAAGTAATGGATTCATTATGACATTACAGAGAAGAGATTCAAATAAGACAATTCTGTTATCCAAACTTGAAATTTTAATTATTACACCTCTGGTTCACAGTTGAAAATATTAGTCTTTCTTTCCCCATCTCTCTTCACTCCCCTCAATTCTGCAATTTAATGTAATCATATCATTGGGGTCATTGCTTTCCTCATCTGTCACACTTTTTGTTATTTTATTTAAATTTGGAATTAGGAAATTCACATTGAAATAAAACATCTTGTTTCCTATGGCTGAAAGCCAGAAAGAACTTGTCTTGGGAAGGCTGATTACAAAACACAAATAGTGTTTGGGTATGTCTTTCCTACTTGATTTCACCAAATGATTAGTAACTAATTATGACCAGGTCACTAGACCTGTGCATACACAGGAACTCATATCATGGGTATCTTAATCGATAACATATCCATAATAAAACTGGTATTTATTAGGGAAGTTCACATTTCAAATATGGCAGCTGAGGTTAATAAGAACCCAAGGTTCGAGGGTGAATAAAATTGCCCTTGGATAAAAGATGAACACGTGCCTTGTGTCACAGAAGTTACAGCCTCTGTGTGCCTACACCGTCTGTGTCACGGGCCCAGGACAGGGCAGTGATACGAAACTGGTCCTTGGGAAAAGACTCAAACGGCAGGCTATCCCCAAAGAAGCTTAACTACTTCCTGATTACCATCTTCTTGAGGCCAACATCCAAAACGGCGAACTTACTGGAGAGGGTTAGTCAAGGGATATTTCATAAAAGAAGGAAATTTCCACAAAGTATTTGATAAGAGCTGCTGCTGCTGCTTGGTCACTAAGTCGTGTCTGACTCTTTGCGACCCCGTGAACTGTAGCCCGCCAGGTTCCTCTGTCCATGAATTTCCCAAGCAAGAATACTGCAGTAGGTTGCCATTCCCTTCTCCAGGGAATCTTTTCAACCCAGGAATCAAACCTGGGTCTCCTGCATTGCAGGCAAATTCTTTACTGTCTGAGCCACCAAGGAAGCCCAATATGATAAGAGGGAGTTATCCTCAGATTCAACTGTTTATGTGCATAGTAACTCTCCATGAAGATATCCCAAGGAGGGTAAGCAGGTCACATCTCTCTGGAAGGACACTTGTTCTTCTCCCATCACCCAGGTTGAAGATTTCAAGTCTCCATGCCTCTTACTTTTCCCTGGCTTCCCTTGTCCAATTAGTCAACAATTCTTGTGGATTATTTTTAGCACAAAAGGTCACTGATGTTTGGCACTCCTGTTCTAGTCCATCCTCTCCACAGATACCTGATTGATTTTTCTAAAATATTGTTTAAATCTTATCAATCTTCTGCCATTTTCAAGAAGAGAGCAAGAAAGAAGCTCCTGACCCTGGCATCCAATATGCAGCCTGAACAAAACCCTCATCACTCACCTCTAATAACCAGTTGAACCTCCTGTCCCTGTCAGATGCATCTTGTCCTCAGTCCCCAAATATACTTCAATTTCCTGCCATTACTCCTTGAAGCATCTAATCTTTGTGTTTCAAAATCTACCCTTTCTTCACACTTGTCTCAAATTATCTGTGATGACTCTTCTATTGCCCAGCTTGGTAGCTAAACACACAGTCTTTAGAGTCAAGCCTTCTTACAGCTCATATTCCTGGGTCACTAAGAGAATTATTGCAGGCTCTCTTGTGGTCAATATCTTTGGAGGAGGGAAAGAAGTAATACTGTGCAGAGGGAGAAGTTGAATTGTGACACCATTGCTACAGAGACTTCAGCCAATCCTGGGAGCTCTGGGGGTGGGATGATCCCCCCAGTTTTCCAACTGAGACCAATTTATACCCTTCTCCCACCACCAGACTAAACCGTAGGCATGGCAGCTTCTTTCAGCCAATGACAATTCTTGGAGAGACCAAGAATCATGAGCAATCAACACTCCTTTCCTGCTCTTGGAGGATGAGTGTCTTTCTTGGTCCCAAAAGAAGTCTGGGCAGCACACAACAGCATCCACTACAGACCTGTTGAGTACCCACTGGCCCTCCCGCTTCTAGCTATATGATTGCAGATAAGTGTCTTAACTTTTCTATGCCTCTGTGGCTTATTTCAAAAGAGAGACGGAAATGATAGTTTCCTTTTTCTCTAAGGATAGGATGAACTAATCCATGCAATACAAAGCTCAAATAAAGAGCTCAAAAATTCTATTATAACATTTATCATCACTGTTACTAGACACTTACATATGCTGCCTTGTATTGTCATTTTAAAATTTTCATTATGGCTCAGTTCACAATTGTTCACAACACATAACCATTGGGAACCATTGAACTAGTCTCTAAAATCTCTAAGGGCAGAGACGGTATCTTTTTAAATCTTTGTACCACCCCCACCTCCTACACAAGGACATTCATTGTGCACGTGCTTGAATTGATATTTTAGTTTAGCTCTGAAGTCACGCATTAGTAAAGAGAGAAACACATTCAGTATTTAAGAGGGATTTCCAAACCCTAGTTTTGAAAATTGTTTTAGTTTTAAGCTACATTCACTACCAGAAAACATGTCTGTTCCAAAAGAGGACTGTTGTGAGACCATATTAATTTTAGCCAAATTCCTTAATTTGTCCCATTCTCTTCCACTTCTCTTCTTCACTGACATTAATTCAGAGCTTCCACACTGCCAGAGCCTTTGTACTAGCGTCTTTGCTGTTGGTCAGTCCCTAACTCTGGCTGTTCTCCAAACTGCAGCTAATACTATCATTCCACATCACAAATTTCATGTGCTTCCTTTAGTTCTCTTTTGATTTACAAAAGCATTTGGAAGATCTTTCCAGTGGGTCCTCTCAGAGCTTCTCCCCATTTCCCCAGCTTTCTGGTCCCCAGTTAATACCCTTTTTCTCAAATGAATAAATGCCAAGTTCTAGCCACATTGACTTGTTCATATTCTGCAGTATATCATATAGCCTTTCTTGCTTTTTCTTGTCTTCTTCCTTTCCCTCATTTCTCCAATTGGTACAGAGTTGGTACTAAATTGATAGTTTATTAATATATTAATACCTATATTTCCGGCATACACATGTTGGAAATTTCCTAAATTCTAAAGTAGTTCTGTGTCTATTGGATCTAAGGAAGGCAGCATCTGACATTCTGAAAAATATATGAATAAATAAATAAATCAATTGTAAAGAAAGAATAGCTTCTAAGAATCCACTCTATACAGACAGCTATTTACAGGTCAACTGAGCTTCTTCAGGTTGGGCTAAAAAGATAATTGTGCAGGTTGGGTTAGGAAGAGAATTGTGCAGGTTGGGCTAGGAAGAGAATTGTGCAGGTTGGGTTAGGAAGAGAATTGTGCAGGTTGGGCTAGGAAGAGAATTGTCATGGTGAGGAGACATGTAGGCTTCTGGTTCATGTCTCAGTCATGATTCTGCATAGGGCTCCTGGGAGTGTGCACCTGGGTCAGTGGTTAAGTCTTTAATCTTGTCGCAATTGAGCATCCAGTTGGCAGAGGTGACTGAAGTAAAGGAAGGTAAGTATCTTTGGTGCACAGTGGTTGGTTTGTTCAGGCTCTTGACCAGAGGGAGATTTGGAGACATCTGCAGAGGGGACTATCCATCAACCATGCACATAAGTGAAAGGGACAAGCCCAAGAAAGAAAAACATCACTCTGAAGATGGGTAGCCTGGAGGAGGTGAGGGAAGCAAACCAAACACCCTTCCTTTATGAGTCATTTTTTAAGGTCTTGCTTAAATTTTTTGTTTTAAAAAATTATGATTTAAAAGGTTCAAACAGCCTAGGGAAGTAAATCCATGCATACTTCCCACATTAGTTAACATTTACTAAGAAATCATAGGTTACAACAAATTAAACTTTTTGGCTCTCTTACTGAGGTTTTTTGGCCAACCGTGTTAGTGACTGTTCCTACAGATAGTTTATAATTCTATTTTTTGCCCCTCCAGAGCAACTAAAGTGCAACAAGTCAGGAGGACTCTGGATTCATGTGGTTCTTAAATCAGGACCTTAAGAAAATGGATTGGAGGTGGGGAAATGGATCAATGTGAGCAGGCAGAGACACTAGATATACCCACTCACTCACTGGGAAAAGTGAGTTAGATGTCTCCTTGTTTGAGGTGGAATTCCTTCCTATAAACCTGGGCACCCTCAGTGAGAAATGCTTTACAGTCCAAACTGATGTTTATTTTGGACTCTGTTTCTCTTTCAGCTTTCAGTTCTGACCTTAGGAATGAGCTCACAATTGGAAGCGAATCTGTCTTCTGTTTCTACTGTTAAAGAATTACCTACCCACTGAAAAGCCACATAGTATTAACAATGGCCATGTCCCAAATATAAGCTTCTTGGAATTGTACAAATTGTATTTATGATGCTAGCAGATTTCGGTTTAGCTGCTGAAATATTTCAGTAAGAGGGACTGAATTCTTAGTAAATGAAATGCTTCCTCTGTTCAGTTTTGGTCTGTTGAATGCTGGAAGTTTGGTGAGTCTGATCCATTCATTACATATATCTGGGATGAAAGAAAAGGCCAGCCATTTGGTTTTGATACCATTTTTTTAAATGTATCTCAGACTGAAATCATATAAATAAAAAAAAAAATGGTCCTTCAAAGTTATTCTTAATCTCCTAGGTGTGTTTCTAGTCTTGAGAAATCGGTGGGGCTTCTGAATACCTGATCGGGTTGTACAGATCTTGATTTATCATATCTCTTGTGGATTGTAACTGATACTGATTCAAAAATGTCTGGTGGCTTCACTTTTCAGCATCACCACAGAGAGTGCTAGTGCGTCATTGATTGGATCCTTAAAAAAACAAGTTATCCACACTGGAGTAATACCTCACATTTTCTGGAGAGGGTAGAGAGAAAAACAAATATTTATTGACCCATTTGTCTTTCCAGCAAGCTTTTATTTGGCACTAACCAAATACTGAGCTGAGTGGTTTACATATAACATATAGCTGACTCCTAACAATTCTATGAAACCCATTTTATAGATATGGAAACTGAGACACTGAGGGCTTCAGCAACTTGTAAATGAGGAGCTGAGGTTTAAATTTAGATAGGTCATTAAAAATAACCAAGGCTTTTCCATTAAGTGTTCTCCCTCATAAATAGCTCATGCATATGAAAATACAAACATAGCTAGAGGGACAAAGAATCTGATTTGGGAAGGACCAATTTTCTTAGCCACTAAGGGAATGAGAATATATTGCTGTAGGAAAAACACCTTCCTCTTCTTGATCTGGAGGCTGAACCCATATTTCCTTCTTCTGTCCTCCTTTTCCCACCACCCAAGACGTGTCATGAACTCCCACAGCAGGCAAACTAGGAAACATCATTTTGGGTGTCCTCCTCAGGCATGCCTCTGACATCCTCCCACTTTGAATAGCCTTAAAACATTAAAAAAAAAAAAAAAAGGATTAAAAAGGGAGTTTTTAAAAAAAGCAGACCTGAAGTTGCACAGAGGCAGCAAAGACATCTTTGAGGTCATTCTCTCGTTTTTTTTTCCTCTACACTGATGTATTCTCTCCAGAGTGATAATAATCTTTTTTGAAATGCAGGTCTAAGACGGAAGGAATTTTTATCTGGAAGAGTAATATAAATTAGCTTTGACTGCCAGTTTCCACTGATTATTACTTTCCAGGCGGAATTCCTACAAATTCTTGAGGCATGACCTCCAATGAAAAAATAAAACCCCTTTAAAATCTTGTTGAGAAATTCCAGATAACTTTCACAAGAGATTTAATTTTAGAGCATTAACACAATCTTGGTTGGAAAGATAAAACTACAATGCAGTTATTTGGTAAAAGTCATTACTTCACAATGAAGTCATTGGAGATTATTTTACTGTGCTTATCTGTCCCTTCTTCTTCTTTTTTTTTTTTCTTTTAAACTTGGTTCCTTTCTCCCAAAACTAATTTTATTATGCATTACTCAGTGCACTCTGGATTCACCCTTATGAAAGGATAAAGTGTTTCAACAGATAACCAGTTGGAGGCCGCCAATTTGAGATTCCACCTACCAGGATGAGCAAATGCTGTTACAGGGTATTACATCTTAGTCATATGAACTATGTGCTATTGCACATGTGTGGTTTCAGAAACCATAGTGGAAGGTTTAACAGGGGGAAAAAAAAAAGAAGAAGGCATCATTGTGAAGTAATGGATTCAAAGAGATTTCTGTATATCTTGAAATAAGATTTAAGTGTCGGGAAGTAAGAGCAGGCCTACCAGTGTTTACAGAGGAGTTAATACGTGAGAGGTTTGAAGGTGTGTCGGAGGGGGTGAGTGGGAATCACCCCATTGGACTGATGGCCAGAGTGCTAGAAAGGTAAAGTGATTTGTTTAAGCACTCATGACCTCAAAATAGTGGGAGAGAGCAATTCGAGTCTGAGAATATCTGACTGTGAAGTTGATTCTCCTCCTAGGCCAATGTGTTGCTCCTTCTTGAGCTGGCCTGAATGGAGGTGAGAAAAAATGAAGACCAACACCACATGGTCTATCAACATTTCAGAATAGTCAAAGGGAAAAAGTTGTCATTTCCCACCACCTTTTGTAAAATCTTCACTTACTTCAATTTAATATTTAGTTTTTAATTTAAATTAATAAAATTTATTAATATTTAATAAATTTAAATATTTAATATTTCATATGATAATTATTATTGTGTGTGCAGTCACGTCTGACTCTTTGTGACCCCATGGACTGTAACCCACCAGGATCCTCTGTCCATGGAACTTTCCAGGCATGAATACTGGAGCAGATCTTCCTACTCCAAGGGATCTTCCTGACCCAGGGATCGAACCCAGGTCTCCTGAATTGACAGGTGGATTCTTTACCACTTGGCCACCTGGAAAGCCTCGGTCAGAAACTAAGATCCCATATGCCCTGGGGCAACTAAGCCACAACTAGAGATCCCCATGCCAATATAGCCAAATAAGGAAATAATTATTATATGTAACCAAAGTAAGTTGGCTTAAAGTAAAAATTGAAATAGATGTATAACATATAGCTATATATGAGATATAATCTTTATTCTCGAAAGTGAAAATCTTTCAGTCATGTCCGACTCTTTGCGACAGTCCATGAAATTCTCCAGGCCAGAATACTGGAATGGGTAGCTGTTCCCTTCTCCAGGGGATCAGGGATTGAACCCAGGTCTCCAGCACTGCAGGTGGACTCTTTACCAACTGATATCAGGGAAGCCCATTATCCTTTAACATGTATGTAAATATAATCACAAGGAAAAATGTGAATAATTCTCATTTTCAGGGTATTTATGTGAAGCGGTAAGATTATTCTATGAATATAGTGATTATTTTTAACATAAAATTCCCCTTTTCATTTCCTATTTAAACATTTATTTTTAATTATAACCCACAAACAGGTGGAAAAAATGATTTATGTAATAAGAAAGAAAAGAAACTTGAAACTATGAGATTCTTTAATTCTACTTTCCCTGAGAATAAATCAGTGGTGGAAATTATCTTTTAGGTATTGAGATATTTGTTTCCTCTTTTCAAGAATATTCGTATTTTACTGACTTTTATACAAGAAATCAAATAGTTTTTTTTCCAAGAGTAATTCAATAGTATTAATTCTTATGCTATGAAATGTCATAGCATGATTTGTATCATATGAATCTTTTCATTCAATAATCCCACTTATTAAGCATCTCATTTACTCAAGGCACCAAGGATGCAAAAATAAACACATCATCTTCCTCAAGACACTCACAGGTAGAAAATCATATAATTATGGTACAAAATAGTGAGGATTATGTGCGATATATATACATGTGAGTGAGCATAACCGTGGACTGCCCAGGCGGCGCTAGTGGTAAGAAACCACCTGCCAAAGCAAGTAGACGTGACACACGATTCCCTCCCTGGGCTGGGAAGATTCCCTGGAGGAGGGCACAGCATCCCACCCCGGTATTCCTGCCTGGAGAGTCCCATGAGCATAACCGGGCTTTCTAAATTCTCAGATATCCAGAAATAAGAACTATGCTGTTGTTGTTTCATTACTGGGTCATATCTGACTCTTTGCAATCCATGGACTGTAGCCCATCAGGCTCCTCTGTCCATAGAATTTCCCAGGCAAGAACACTGGGGTGGGTAGCCATTCCCTTCTCCAGGGGATCTTTCTTTCTGACCCAGGGATCTATCAAACCCATGTCTCCTGCACTGGGAGGCAGATTCTTTACCACTGAGCCACCTCGGAACTCCATTAAGAACTATACTGAATAAAAATGATTTTAGAATATATAGGGAAATTGTGATGATAGAAAGCAAGACATAATACGTTTATTTTTATTACATTTAGAATTTGCTCCTTTCTTTTAAGATATATTTCAATAAATGTTTCTCAAAAAATATAAAACAATTTCAAATGCATCATGTTTATCATTAATCTTGTAGGGTTTCAGAGATGCAGAAAGAGGCAAGTACTTTTATTATTTCTCATTTATAGAAATAACTCATAACTTCAGCTACTTTCCAGGCAAGAGACCATAATCATTGTTTAGTAAAAGTTCTTAAAATTTACAGCTCTCCAAAATATATCATTTGTACTCTTCTGTTCATAATCTCTTTTTTTTCCATTTATTTTTATTAGTTGGAGGCTAATTACTTTACATCACTACAGTAGTTTTTGTCATACATTGAAATGAATTAGCCATGGATTTACATGTATTCCCCATCCCGGTCCCCCCTCCTACCTCCCTCTCCACCTGATCCCTCTGGGTCTTCCCAGTGCACCAGGCCCGAGCACTTGTCTCATGTACCCAACATGGGCTGGTGATCTGTTTCACCCTAGATAATATACATGTTTCAATGCTGTTCTCTTGAAACATCCCACCATAATATACATGTTTCAATGCTGTTCTCTTGAAACATCCCACCCTCGCCTTCTCCCAGAGTCCACAAGTCTGTTCTATACATCTGAGTCTCTTTTTCTGTTTTGCATATAGGGTTATCATTACCATCTTTCTAAATTCCATATAAATGTGTTTGAGGTACCATTATATGCCAGTCAGGATGGCTGCTATCCAAAAGTCTACAAGCAATAAATGCTGGAGAGGGTGTGGAGAAAAGGGAACCCTCTTACACTGTTGGTGGGAATGCAAATTAGTACAGCTACTATGGAAAACAGTGTGGAGATTTCTTAAAAAGCTGGAAATAGAACTGCCATATGACCCAGCAATCCTACTTCTGGGCATACACACCAAGGAAACCAGATCTGAAAGAGACACGTGCACCCCAATGTTCATCGCAGCACTGTTTATAATAGCCAGGACATGGAAGCAACCCAGATGCCCATCAGCAGACGAATGGATAAGGAAGCTGTGGTACATATACACCATGGAATACTACTCAGCCATTAAAAAGAATTCATTTGAATCAGTTCTAATGAGATGGATGAAACTGGAGCCCATTATACAGAGCGAAGTAAGCCAGAAAGATAAAGACCATTACAGTATAATCTAACTCTTTATTTCTCTAATATACCGTTTAACTCTCCTTTTCCATTCTTGGTATATATTAGCATGTAATTGGAGGATAACTACTTTGCAACATTGTGATGGGTTTTGCCACATGAACGTGAATCAGCTATAAGCACACATACGTCTTCTCCCTCCTGAACCCCGCTCCCACCTCTCTCCCCACCCCATCACTCCAGTTGTCACAGAGCACCGGCTTTGGATGCCCCGTGTCACACATCAAACTCCCGCTGGCTATCTAGTTTACACATGGCAATGTGTATGTTTCAGTGCTATTTCCTTTTTATTCCCTGATAATCCATATTTGTTTTGGATAAAAGACTACAAAATAGAGATTAAAAAAAGCAAAGAAAAAACTATGATTGTGACTCTGTGTGTGTCTTGAGGATAGAGATTCTAACCAGAAGAAGGTATGACAGGTGTGACAGAGGGAAGGTGAGCATGGCAGAAAAGAATGGTCAGAAGCACTAAGGGTGTGTATTCTTTCTGACTTAGTCCCCATGGTGACTCAGGAGTTCTCTCCCCCTTAAAGGCAGGCTCACCAAGGTTCCTATTCCCTGCTACTTCACTGACATTCACCTCAGCTCAATGATGCTACAATAACCATGAACAGACCTCCTTGTTTCCATCCCTGAGGTTCAATCCATTCAAATGAAATTTCCTAAATTAGCACTTCCAAAGAGTCACCCCCATGGGTAAGAACTACTTCAGTTACAGTTACAGTACAGAATTTCATTCAAGGACCTTCATATATTCCAACAACAAATTAATTTCAGCTTTATTTTTTCTCTGTCTCCCTAGTGGGGAAAACACACAATTCAAAGGTAAACAAATGAATAATCTGAGTCATGAACACTGCGAGAGAAATAGAATAGAGTGACAGGAGACCTGATGATAGAGAGCAGGACAGGGCCCGGGGTCTTGGAGTTCCCAGGGCTTTTTGGCCATGGGACAGCGGATCTGCCACTGGCAGATGGCTGCTTTCTGTCACCCGATGGTATGGTAGCTCCTCTCCTGTGCTGTGTGCAGAGCATAGAACGTGCAAACGGGAAGAGGACTCGGCAGTTTTACAGCCCAGTGATTATCAAATGCTCTGTTATTGCCATATAACATCATATAACACATAACTGGCTTGTGCAAGTGAAATCTCACAAGGTCTAAACCTCTGGATATGTTCATAGTTCCATTGAAAATCTTCGATCTGGTTTATGTTGTTTCATTTTACAGTTGAGGAAATGGAAGTACAGATGGGTGTAGAGATGAATGGTCAAAAATTAGATGCCAGGCAGGTGTGACCCATATTACAGGCAGCTTTTGATATGTGATTGGTTCATTTGGCCATCAATTTCTTCTGTCTGAAGGTGGAATTGCCTTCAAAATCATTTAACGTGGAGACATTGACATACTGCTCCAAATGGTATTATCTAATGTATTCATCTAATTTACTCCTAGACCTAGTTTTAGGCAGCTTTTAGTTTTGCTTCCCAAGACCAACCCAACTATAGGATAAGGATTTATAGCCACTGGCATCGCACAGTACCTTGCAGGCTCAGCTCTGAATCACCTCTTCTCTTTGTGGCCCTTATCATCCTTTGTACCTCACAATGGTACATGACACATTTTGCTTGTATCATCACTATTTAAACCTTTGTCTTTTCTTCTACATAAGATGGTAAATGTCCAGGCACAGGAATTGTGTCTTAATAATCTTCGAGATACCCACTGAAAACAGTGCTCTACATCATACTGTGTGCTCAGATCAAGTATTAAAAGGCATCACAGATTTTGACACATACTCAAACAGAGAGAAGTATTGAAAAATTATGTTGAGCATTGATAAAATCATTGGCATATGTGGATAGCCTCCTCAGGTGGGTAGTCTTGCCAAGGAAAGCATTCATTTGAAAGTGTAAGATCTGGGATGTCATCAAGTAGATGTCCAGTGAAGGCCTGCTGTATAGGACAGGGAATTTAAAAAATATGAAGGTACAATCTGTTTGTAGGACATATATTAGGTTAACCTTAAAATTGCATTCCAATATACATTAAGTGCAGACAAATATTGTTCGATTCCACTTATACAAGATACCTAGAAGAGTTGAATTCATAATCAGAAAGTATATTGGTAGGTTCCAGGGGTTGGAGGTGGGGAAGGGGGATGGGCATTTAGAGTTTAATGGAAACAGAGTTTCAGTTTAGGAAGGTAAAAAGTTCAGGAGATGGGTAATGGTGAGAGTTAATGTGAATACACTCAGAGCCATTGAACTGAATAGTTAAATACAGTTAAAATAGCATGTTTTATATTATGTGATTTTTACCACATAAAAAAGTCTATAAGCATGATTTCATCATCATGGCACCTATTTAGTGAGTGACCATTAGGTTATTCAGACAGGATACTAGGTTTTTTAAGTAGGATTCAGGAGAAGCACAAAATACAGCCCATACCTTAACAAATCAGCAGTTTAGACTAAGAAGCAAGAGTTCAAAAATATAAAATCACGCATGTGTGTGTGTTAGTCGCTCAGTCGTGCCCAACTCTTTGCGATCCCATGTCTCATAGCCCACGAGGCTTCTATGTCCATGGAATTCTCCAGGCAAGAACACTGGAGTGGGTTGCCATTTCCTTCTACAGGAGATCTTCCCCACCAGGGATTGAACCCGGGTCTGCTGTGTTGCAGGCAAATTCTTTCTGAACCACCTGGAAAGTCACATATAATTAATTTCTAAGTCATGCAATGGGTGTAAGTCAGACAGGAATTGAAGGACTCATCACTAAGGGATGGCTGTGGAGGAGCGAAGGGTCCAGGCCCTGGATTTGCCACGAAAGCAACGAGTGCTGCACTGAGGCGCCAAATCATCCACGCAGACCTCAAAGGGAGCTAAAGGCTGGTCTACGCAAGGTCAAAACTCACGAGTCAGGCAAAAGAAAGAACAAAATGGACTTTCATTTTCCTCTCAGAGAAGAGGCTTGGCAACACAGTTCAGCAGGTTTCAGAAATTCCAGTGTCAGATGCTGTTCCTAGAGGGAAAACATTCCGAGAACTTATGAGGATGCAAAATTGTCCTCGACCAGGAAGAAATCAGTCAACAAGTTCCCAGACATTTCTCACTAGTTTGACATATCCTGCAATATACAAAGCTGACTTGGGCCATGTCGTCAAGGAGATGTGGTCTATTCTTACATGAATTCTGGCTCAATAAATTAGTAATGGGAAGGGGGCAGAACTTCTGATATAAATATGTGATGTGTATGGCTTATAGGGCTTCCCTGGTGGCTCAGCAGTAAAAAATCCGCCTGCCAATGCAGGATATGAGGGTTCAATCCCTGGGTCAGGAAGACCCACTGGCCCAAGTCAGCTTTGTATATTCCAAATAGGAAAAGGGAGTACGTCAAGGCTGTATATTGTTACCCTGCTTATTTAACTTATATGCAGAGTACATCATGAGAAACGTTGGGCTGGAGGAAGCACAAGCTGGAATCAAGATTGCTGGGAGAAATATCATTAGCCTTAGATACGCAGATGACCCACCCTTATGGCAGAAAGTGAAGAAGAACTAAAGAGCCTCTTGATGAAAGTGAAAGAGGACAGTGAAAAAGTTGGCTTAAAGCTCAACATTCAGAAAAGTAAGATCATGGCACCCAGTCCCATCACTTCATGGGAAATAGATGGGGAAACAGTGGAAACAGTGGCTGACTTTATTTTGGGGGGCTCCAAAATCACTGCAGATGGTGATTGCAGCCATGAAATTAAAAGACGCTTATTCCTTGGAAGGAAAGTTATGACCAACCTAGATAGCATATTAAAAAGCAGAGACATTACTTTGTCAACAAAGGTTCAGTTAGTCAAGGCTATGGTTTTTCCAGTGGTCATGTATGGATGTGAGAGTTGGACTGTGAAGAAAGCTGAGCGCTGAAGAATTGATGCTTTTGAGCTGTGGTGTTGGAGAAGACTCTTGAGAGTCCCTTGAAATGCAAGGAGATCCAACCAGTCCAGCCTAAAGGAGATCAGTCCTGAGTGTTCATTGGAAGGACTGATGTTGAAGCTGAAACTCCAGTACTTTGGCCACCTCATGCGAAGAGCTGACTCATTCGAAAAGACCCTGACACTGGGAGGGATTGGGGGCAGGAGGAGAAGGGGATGACAGAGGATGAGATGGTTGGATGGCATCACCGACACAATGGACATGGGTTTGGGTAAACTCCGGGAATTTGTGATGGACAGGGAGGCCTGGCGTGCTGCGGTTCATGGGGTTGCAAAGAGTTGGACACGACTGAGCAACTGAACTGAACTGAACTGCATGTGAGTGTGTGTGCACCACATCTTCTTTATCCTTTCATCTGTCCATAAACATTCAGGTTCTTCCCATGCTTCAGCTGTTGGAAACAGTACTTAACTGTGCGTGTCTAAACTGATGGACACAACTTGATACTGCCGAATGTGGTGTTCAGTGCTTAGGTATTTGTTGAAAAACCTAAGATTTACACACAAAAGTTTACTGGCCACTCACTATGCTTTGAGCTCTATACCAGTTGCTTTCAGAACATGAAAGACATGCAAGGCTGATTCCTCAGCTGAGAGGAAACTACAACTGGGGTAGAAAGAAACATCAACATATTATTGATAATGATAACCTCTCACCTTCAACACCATCACCATCACCAGCACTGCCATCATGGTGCCATCATAATTTCACCTGATTTATACAGTATTTTGTGATTTAACCTAGGGTTGTTGATGGTTATCTTTCTCTCATTTCCAGATTAGAGATATTGCATTGGGTCAGGTTGTTTTTGTACATGAGGAAAAATCTAATCTGAGAGTTTTCTAGAACTCTAGTGTTCTAGAATTCTAGTGTTTTCTAGAACACAATGTGCTCTATACATGTAGCTAAATTCTTAGCAGCCACACCAAACATATAAGTTCATATATGTGAACGTTATAGTTTTCAGTATAGACCTTAAGAGTCCAAAGTCAAAAAAAGTCTTGGAAAAACTCTTTGGAAATTGATTTCAGCAAGTTCATTGCATCTTTTGAATTTATTTGTTCTATAAAATATTTATCTTGTTAAAAATATAAACTTCAGGGATTTCCCTGGTGACCCAGTGGCTAACACTATGCACTTTCACTGTAGGGAGCATGGGTTCAATCTCTGCTCAGGGAACTAAGATCCCAGAAAAAAACAATCAAAATTATCACCTACTTTAAAATAGATAAATATATTTTATATATGTAGCTAAAAGTTTTTTGGAGTCTTACCAGTAATTTTAACTGTCAATTTGATTAGGCTACAAGGTGCTCAGATATTTGGTCAAATATTATTCTGACTGTGTCTGTAAAGGTATTTCTGGATGAGATTAACTTTTGAGTGAGTAGACAGAATAAATCAGATAGTGTGCTCTAATATGGGCGAGCCTTGTCTGATCAGTTGAAGGCCTAAACAAAACAAAAAGATTCAATAAAAGAGATTCCTTCTGCTTGACTGCCAAGCTGGGACATGATTTTTTTTTTTCCCCCTTTGGACTTTAATAGAAACATCAGCTTTTCCTTCATCTCGAGTCTGTTGGGCATGGGCTGGAATGGCAATATCAGTTCTCCCAGTTCTCACACCTCTGTGCTTGGACTGAAATTATACCACGGACTCTGCTTGGGCTCTAGCTTTCAGCTTACCAACTGCAGGTCTGGGACTTGTAAGCCTCCTTAATTCCAGGAGCCAATTCCTTATAATAAATCTCACTCCTTCCCCTCTCATTTACACATACACATATATCATACACACATGCATCATACACACACACTCTCTATATATCTTGTATAAACTTCTTACATATGTATATGTATATAGATGGGATATAGGAGATAGCTAAACTGATAGATCTATCTGTTCGGTTCTCCTGGGGAACTCTTGTTAATATGAAAGCCAAACTCAAAGAACACATTAGTTGATAAGCTGGAAATGAAAGTTTGGTCACACATACCTCAAAAGATAGGTAGACAGATATATGGAGATGTTTCATCCCTTATTTGTCTTAAAGGATCAAAAAATAGCCTTGAAAATAATTTTAAAATGGGAATTCCAAGTTGATCTTGAATACTGGAGGTATTTGGCTAACTGATCACCAAATCCACTCATTCTTCTTCCTGGGGGTATATCTTGACTGCTTTTCCCAGTCTCCCTGTGGGTGACTGAGTCCTGATGTATCTACCCCTTTCACTTATGGCCCATAAATGCCTCCCACAGAAAAGTATTCGTGTTCTTCTCTGCTCAGTGGAATTTAGTCATATATTGAAGACAGTGCAACATGAAACAGAAGAAACCTGTGTCCCTCCTCTCAACTGGAGGAGACCTGCCCTGGAGAACTCCTTTTGGATTTTACATGAATGAAAAATAAACTTATGTTTATGGAGCTAATGAAATGTTGGGAGTGCACCAGTAGCTGGTATTACTAAGTGATGAACAGCATTGTCAGGATAAGAGCAGAGGTGTTACTGTTGGAGAATGAGGTCATGTGAATTTATAACTTCTGGGATGTCTGCTTAAAATATCCATCTCTGGGACTTCCCTGGTGGTCCAGTGGTTAAGACTCTGAGCTCCCAATGCAAGGGATGTGGATTCAATCCTTGGTTGGGGAATTAAGATCCCACATATATGTGATTCATCCAAGAAAATTTAAAAAAAAATTCTATCTCAAAATCTAGGAATTCCACCTTCACTTATTAGAATCTAGTTACTTGCCTTTGTTGCTTGACATGTAGATATATAATTTGTTGTCGTTGTTTAGCTGCTAAGTCATGATGGACTCTTTGTAACCCCATGGACTGTAGCCCACCAGACTCCTCTGGCCATGGAATCTCCCAGGCAAGATACTGGAATGGGTTGCCATTTCCTTCTCCAAGGGATCTTCCTGACCCAGGGATTGAACCCGTGTCTCCTGCATTGCAAATGGATGGATTCTTTACTGATGAGCCATCCAGGAAACCCCAGACAGTTAATTAGGAGTCAAAAAAAAAGAAAAGGAGAGATGATTTGGTTTGAAAACCTAGTCTTAGATCCAGTCTACTTAAGTCACCTTATTACACTAAACCAATTTCATTGCTTATTTGATTCAAACAAATTTGAATTTTTAAACCATAGTTACAGTGGGCTGTACAGGAAAGAATATTGCATGGGATTGTAACACCTGAACTGGCATCCTAGATTTACTATTTATGGGTAAAGTAAACTCTTCCCTGGTGGCTCAGAGGGTAAAGCGTCTGCCTGCAATGCGAGAGATCTGGGTTCAATTCCTGGGTTGGGAAGATAACCTGGAGAAGGAAATGACAACCCATTCCCATTACTCTTGCCTGGAAAATCCCATGGACGGAAGAGCTGAGTAGGCTACAGTCCACGGGGTCGCAAAGAGTCGGACACGACTGAGCGACTTCACTTTCTTTCAAACACTTCAAGTCTGTTATCTCACTTTTAAATATAAGTGGGATTATAGGAACTTCCCAGGTGGTCCAGCAGTTAGAACTTCACCTTCCAATGCAAGGGGGTGCAGGTTTGATCCTTGTCAGATACCTAAGATTCCACATGCCTTATGGCCAAAAAACAAAAACATAAAACAGAAGCAGTATTGTAACAAATTCAGTAGCAATTTTAATAATCACCCACATCAGGAAAAAAAAAAACCTTTCAAAAATAATAAAAAAAAATGGAATCATAATATTCCTCACTACATTGTTGAGAAGATCAAGGTGCTACACTTTCAAAGTGAGAAAATATTTCTGTCCGTTTTCCAGGTGACAGAAATATCAGCCCTGTTTAGGGGAATGCTGAATAGCAAACTCAGCAGGTTTCACTTCGCTCATGTCCACACGCAGAGCTAAGTTGCTCTGTGCCTGGATCCCCTGGCCTTCCAAGAACCTGGGACTCTCAACTTGTAAGGGCCCAAATAGATGCCTGTGGGTCTCAGTGACATATTTCAGTTGGAAGGCTTGTTGCAAGCAAGCACTTGAGTACCCTGGAAGGGTAAGACCAGAAGGCTGAGACCTGTGAATAAATTAAATGAGAAGGGAATGCTTGAATGAGTGAAGCAGGCTGGTGGTGCCTCCCTTATCTTGCTCTCTACAAGCCTGGACTTCAGAGCGCACTGTGACTCACATCAGTGAAATAACTAAAAGCAAAGGTCAAGTTGTGAATTACAGAGTGGAGAGAAAAAGAAACAATGGCAAAATCTGGAGAAAAAAAATGAAGTGAAAGAAACCATCTTCTCGTGCTTTTCATCCTTGGATGAGTGTACATTCCTTGCCCCCACTGGAAAAAAACATGATGATGATATAGGAAAGTGATCTAGAGAATGGAGTTTGGGGTCAGAAAATGCTGAGTTAGCACTCAGTTTGACCACCTCTTCTCTGTGTTACTTTAGAAAACCTCCTTAACTCTAAGTAGCCTCCATTTTCTCATCTTATGTCTAAGGACTGCTGAGAAGTAAAAAATATTTTGATGCAGGTAAACATTTCAGCACAGTCCCTGGCACAGGGTGAGAATATTATATGTTAGCTTTTGCTGATTTGAGCTTCACCTTGAATATCATTTTGGTTTATGCATTACAGGCTACCCACCCTGTCATCTTCTCCATCAGATCAAATCATTGCATGGAAGTCTCCTCACTCAGCTTCTATCCCAAATTGTTTCTTCCTCCATGGGCTTGGGTGTTGAGTTTCTATGTAGGCTTTGGGCTTAACTACAATCTTTGTCAGTCACAGACTGGACGAGATGGAGTGGAAGAGCCATCTGTCTCCCAGAATTTAAAAAATTGTGAAAGGCAACAATGGCACCTGAAAAAAATGATGAAGTATGAGCACATGTTCTGTGTTTGATGCTATAATCCTTATGGAATAACATTTATCAGCAGTTCTGATGTTGTAGTTTGGAACCTGGAGTCTGGTCCATTCCAAATCCACCACAATCTCACAGTTCTTGTCCTCAGCCCCACACCAATCCTCATCTTTGTTATCATTTATACATGAGTCTCCCTTTAACGGAGAAGGCAATGGCACCCCACTCCAGTACTCTTGCCTGGGAAATCCCATGGACGGAGGAGCCTGGTAGGCTACAGTTCCTGGGGTCGTGAAGAGTCGGACACGACTGAGCGACTTCACTTTCACTTTTCACTTTCATGCATTGGAGAAGGAAATTGACAATCCACTCCAGTGTTCTTGCTTGGAGAATCCCAGGGATGGAAGCCTGGTGGGCTGCCATCTATGGGGTCGCACAGAGTCGGACACGACTGACGTGACTTAGCACTCCCTTTAAAGGTTGGTACCATGTCTTTTGATACTTACTATCAGTCTCCTTCACTCAGTACCTAGTGTGATGTTGTGGCTACCATAGACACTTAGTACAAGTTGTAAATAGGATAAAAGGCTTAAATAATTTTGAACTGATTCATAGCTCAAGAGATATATCATTATTATCCAGGCCATTGGATATTCATGATGAGAGCTTGAATAAACACATTTTCACATTTTCTTAGTACCTACTTTCTGCCTGTACTGTATATTTTTCCTTTCCCATATTTCACCTATCCTTCAACTAGACATAGAATTGATTAAACATATGTTTAATAGTATCCATTTTTTCTGCTCAAAAAATACTTCCTCCAACAATATTTTAAATTATATACAATAATAATATATATTTTGTGAACCAGGAAGACCTTTTGGAAAGTTATAGAAGAATCATCAGTTGTTCTTACTTAAGGGCAGATAGTTTAATCATTTTGCTTTCTGAACATTTGCTGAGGCGCTCTGAAAGGAAGAGGTTTGTGATGAGAGAGAAAAGAGGAAGAATTAGTGGTAGTGCATTGGAAAGTGCAGGAAAATTGGAGTAGGAATTTGAGGAGAACACTGCATGGTTCAGGGGTAAGAGGATACTGGACTTCTGGGGGTCTGTTGAGAGGTAGAGAGTCAGAGGGTGCAGGAAAACAAGAGTGCATTCAGCATGGACAAACTTCATTTTGACATTTTGCCAGGGCCCCTAGGATTCCTTTCTTTACTTCTTTTGCACCCCTTACCCTAGACTGTCTCTGCCTCTCCTCAAAGCAAACCCCAAACTAAAGCAATGATCATACCACTTCTGGAAGCAGTGGCGAAGTCTCAGTGAGACCGTACTCAGGGAGCCCCTGCCTGGTTTTATAGGCAGACCCCCGAGGGAGGCCACCCCCAGGCAGGCTTCGGGCTGTTACCTTCTGTTCTTCAGGACGTGGCTCGGAGAAGGGGGTTCTGGGGCACATTTTCTGGGCACACCTTCGAAGACAACTATCATGAAGGATAAACAACAAGGGGCTCTCTGCCTCTTTATTCTAAAGCATTTTTGCTGGAAACGTCTCCATTTTTCCCCCACACTCCTGAGCAGACAAAATGCCTACCTTCAGCTGGACTTGGGTTGAATTTAGACCTGAAGGGAATTTATTGGGTTCTTCCTGTGGTTTACTTGAACACCTGCGGGAGATCAAGAAAGAAGCTGTTAAGTGACAACATCCTAAGCTGAAATCTTATCACCATGACTACGACTGCTGCTGCTGCTCTTTCAGATGATTTTTATTCATCATAATAATACACTGGTCTCTTTCTCTTCTCTAATCTTTCTCTTGTTTCTCTCTTCCAGCATCTCTTCTTCCATTTAGCATTTCAAGTAATTTTGGCCTCGCTTCATCCTGCCTGCCTGTCTGTAAATTTTTGGAAAGTAAAGCTCATCATCCTGTCTCCTCCATGTTTATAGCCCTTTAGACTACCGAGTGTAAGATCTTGCACTCTGACCCTTGGGAAATGAGTGGCACACCAAAAAATCATAGGTAAAAGAGTGTGTGCTTGGATCAAGGGAAAGGACTCACTTTCTACCTCTACAAGAAAGTTGTGGGTCACCGGGGACAAACTACCTAACCTCAGAGTACTAGTTAGGTTTGTGTTGGGCTTTGCTTCAAACAAATACATGGTTTTATTCTTCTCACATAACAAAGACCTCCTGAAATGATGGCATCTGTCCTCATCTGGGCTGCTGTGCAATCACAGGACGGGTGTTTCACTTCCAGGTTCAAGAAGGAAAGGGAAAGGCTAAATGGAAAAGGCTAGGACTAAAGAGAAGCGCCTTTTCTTCTCAGCTCTCCCAGAAGCCCTACTCAGGGTCTCCTTGTGTGTGTGTGGCAAGTCACTTCAGTTGTGTTCAACTCTTTGTGACCCCATGGACTGTAGCCCACTAAGCTCCTCTGTTCATGGGATTCTCCAGGCAAGAATGCTGGAGTGGGTTGCCAGGCCTTCCTCCAAGGGATCCTCCTAACCCAGGGATCGAACCTGCATCTCTGACATCTCCAGCATTGGCAGAAGGATTCTTTACCACTTTGCCACCTGGGAAGCCCCTGTAATGATCAGATAAGTTTAAATGGGATGGTAAGTCTGTATGAAGCCTACTATATAGCAAGTGCTCAGTAACATTTATTTCCTTTCTTTCCTTGTATATAGTTGATACTCAATAAATGTTAGTTAAAAGAATACATTTCTATATCATCTTACAGTTTTCAGAGATTTTGCACATGCATTATTTCATGTATTGATATACTGTCAGCCTTGACCTAACTTATCTTTATTGATCCATTAAAGCAGAGATTTTTGACTTGCAGGTTTGGAAAGAGCTTCTGACTCTTCATTATTTTTTTTGTAAATTAATTAATTAATTTTAATTGGAGGCTAGCTTACAGTGTTGTAGTGGCTTTTGCCGCACACTGACATGAATCAGCTGTAGGTGTCCATGTGTCCCCCAATATGAAGCCCCCTCCACCTCCCTCCCCACCCCATCCCTCAGAGTTGTCCCAGTGCACTGGCCCTGAGTGCTCTGTCTCATGCATTGAACCTGGACTGGCGATCTATTTCGCATATGGTAATAGACATATTTTTATTTTATTTATTTTTGGTTGTGCTGGGCTTTTGTTGCTGTGCTCTGGCTTTCTCTAGTTGCAGCTAATGGGGGCTACTCTCTAGTAGTGGTGCATAGGGTTTTCTTTGCAGTGGCCTCCCTTGTTTTGGAGCACAGTCTCTAGGGCACACAGGCTCAGAGGTGGTGGAGCAGGGGTGGTGCAGGGTGAGCTGCTCCACAGCTTGTGAAATTCTCGCAGACCACAGATTGAACCCATGTCTCCTGCATTGGCAGGCAGATTCTTAACCACTGAGCCACCAGAAAAGTCCTGGCTTTTCATGTTTAACAAATATTCTAGATAATTCTGATACAAGCAACTCACTGAAAGCTGTGTAAAAAACAGTGGCTCAAGAGAAGTATCTGAATACCAGAAGGAATACTTACTATATTTTTGATAACATGTGCTTTTTTTTTTTTTAAAGAAGGGTGGATCCTATAAGGTTTATAAGTGGTAACATTTGTTTCCTTTCTTCCCTTGTATATAGTCGATACTCAATATGCCAAAGCCTCTGACTATGTGAAAGCCTTTGACCGTGTGGATCACAACAAACAGTAGAAAATTCTTAAAGAGATGGGAATACCAGACCACCTGACATGCCTCCTGAGAAATCTGTATGCAGGTCAAGAAGCAACAGTTAGAACTGGACATGGAACAACAGACTGGTTCCAAATCGGGAAAGGAGTACATCAAGGAGTACATTGTCACCCTGCTTATTTAACTTATATGCAGAGTACATCATGTGAAATGTCAGGCTGGATGAAGCACAGGCTGGAATCAAGATTCCAGAAAAAATATCAATAGCCTCAGATATGCAGATAACACCACTCATGGCAGAAAGCAAAGAAGAACTAAAGAGCCTCTTGAGGAAAGTTAAAGAGGAGAATGAAAAAGTTGGCTTAATTAAAGCTCAACATTCAGAAAACTAAGATCATGGCATCTGGTCCCATCACTTCATGGCAAATAGATGGGGAAATAATGGAAACAGAGAGACTTTATATTTGGGGGTTCCAAAACCACTGCAGATGGTGACTGCAGCCATGAAATTAAGACACTTGCTCCTTGGAAGGAAAGTTGTGACCAACCTAAACAGCATATTAAAAAGCAGACATTACTTTGCCAACAAATGTCTGTCTAGTCAAAGCTATGGTTTTTCCAGTGGTCATGTATGGATATGAGAGTTGGACTAAAAAGAAAGCTGAGCACCAAAGAATTGATGCTTTTCAACTGTGGTGTTGGAGAAGACTCTTGAGAGTCCCTTGGACTGCAAAGAGATCCAATGAGTCAATCATAAAGGAAATCAATCCTGAATATTCATTGAAAGTACTGATGCTGAAGGGGAGACTGCAATACTTTGGCCACCTGATCAGAAGAACTGACTTACTTGAAAAGATCCTGATGCTGGGAAAGATTGAAGGCAAGAGGAGAAGGGGATGACAGAGGATGAGATGGTTGGATGGCATCACCGACTCAATGGACATGAGTTTGAGTAAGCTTCAGGAATTGGTGATTCCAATTGCAGCACAGGGAAGCCTGGCATGCTGCAGTCCATGGGGTCGCAAAGAGTTGGACATGACTGAGCAACTGAAATGAACTGAACTGAGTGGTAACATAAGCAAATCTTAGCAGAAATGAGAAATATGAAAATTTGGATATTACTGGTACTCTCAAATTTAATTTAAAACTAAGAATGACTTTTTATGTTAAAAGTAAAACAATATTATTATAGAAATTAGTACCTGGCAAGAATAGTTAAGATGATATGAAATAGCAAAGGAAAAAATATTAATGTTAACATCACCAGGATTCACAAAATTTTGACAAATAAAATTTCTGCATGAAATTCAGGTCTTTTGGCTGATTAAGCAATTTACAGTTGGCAAAAGGTACACTTGAGTCAATCTTCACCTAGCAAATTTGACTTCCTGTTTCTAAAAAAAATTTTTCTCTTAAAAAAAAATCTCATAAAATAACTCCCAAGGCTTTTTGCACATCAAATAGCTCTTACAGAACCAAATTTTGATGAGGTAAGTGTAAGGAATTTAGTAACATATGGATTAAATTTCCCTTAAAATAGACATCATTTTAAAATTGAGGTGGAAATAAAGTTCTTGGTAAAATATGAAAATATGTTTTGGTTTTCCTTGAACCCCAAACACGATTTGAAAAATAGTTCCAGATGTTCACCAAACCCCCAATACAGCTGGTTTCACCCATCTCTAGTTCCAAGATATGAACTATTGGGAGTTCTGGTAATTACAAATATTACAAAAGTATTAGCAGATATTGGCAAAATGTCAGAAAGAAATGAGGAAAGAGCACAAATTTAGAAATAAACAAGTACAAACTTAGGGTTTCTGTCTTCAAAAGATAAGGATGAACTATCTGATCCTTAGCAGCTAATGAAATCATTTAACTGCCTTCTTATATTTTGAAACAATATATTTAATAACAAATATAGGTAGACACATATTTTAAGAAAAATTCCGATTAAAAAAACTCCTTTATGGGACAATTTGGTGATAAGCTACTTTCCATGTGCTCATAAAGAGAAGGCTAGCTCAAACAATCATTCTTTAGGGGTAAGTGAAAGTGAAAGTGAAGTTGCTTAGTTGTGTCCAACTCTTTGCAACCCTATGGACTATAGCCCTGTAACCCACCAGGCTCCTCCATCCACAGGGTTTTCCAGGCAAGAATACTGGAGTGGGTTTCCATTTTCTTCTCCAGGGGATCTTCCCGACCCAGGGATCAAACTCAGGTCTTCCACATTGCAGGCAGACTCTTTACCCTCTGAGTCATGAGGGAATCCCTTTAGGGGAAAATGCCTCTACGAATTTTGACCCTAATGAGTTGATGAAGACTTGTACTAACAAAATTAAAGTCATGATACAATTTCTTGTTAAATCTTTACAAGTTTGCCTTCCTCAGTCAGTCCTCCACACTAGTGCAAGAGCAGCTGTCTAAAATTCAAATACTTCATGCCACTTAAATCCTTCATGAACTATCTACTTCCTTCAGAAGTAAGCTCAAACTCTTCAGCATGGCACCAAGTTCCTTCCTGTGTACCTGTCTCATGTTTTACTATCCCCCAAACCATTATTTTCTATTCCTACAAACTATTTTCAGTCCTAATGCTTCTGTAGTCTTACTGAATATTTAATCTGGATTTTTTTCATTTTTGCTGTTCTGAAAGTGATTGTAGGAGGTCCCTTTGATCCTCTTCAGAAGAGTAAGGAATCTTCAGAGACAGGATGTAGAACTTTTGATTCAAAGAGGGGATGGTATAGAAAGAGCTATATATACTCACATTCTGGAGAAACATGAGGTGGCCACGAGGAAGTAGGAAGCTATTCTAATTGTCCAGGGAAGAGTGGGTCAAAAGCATTTATCTGTTTCCAGGATTGTAAAAGAAAATCTATCTGACCTCTGGTGATATCAGTCCGTAGGGAAGAAAGAAATCAGAAATTCTAGACCTGCAGGGAACAAATACTTGATTCCATCCTGACAGCACACTCCTGCTGAAGCAGGAAATCATCTCAGAAAATGATTCTGTATGGAAGCTAAAGACCAAAGATTAAGAGCTTTGCTTCCAGGCCCCCCCTTGCTCTGCTGAGGCTGATTCTGAGAGGTGGATCCTCCAACCTCCAAGGTCCATACCAGCAGGTCTCTGACACGTCAGCCTCTCTGTGGGCTGTAAGTCCAGTTGTCAACAGTGTCACCAAGTGGCAGCAAGAAGCAAAAGCAATAACAGACTGACCAGACCCTGGGCACATCACTCTTGGGTCATTAGACAGAGTGATGACCTCCTGTTGGAATGTGTAAGTTTTTGGAGTATTAGAAAACTCAGAAAAATGAGGAATTGCAAGGCAGAGATGAAGAATGTTTGGCTAATCTGATGTGTATGAACTTGAGCTAATTTTCTTTTGAGTTTAAAAAAAAATAGATTCCTCCTTTTCCTTTGCCCAGTTTTGCAGAACAATTAATACTTGTCCTACTTCTCTGACTTCCCACCACCTAGAGGGTTCCTCGTTCCCTTCGTCTTACTATCAGCTCAAGTTCTCTTCACTAGGAAGTTCTCCCTACCTCACTGAGTCTAAACCATCTTCTTACCAACTCACACAGAAATCAGGGTTACTTCTTTTAATTGCAGCCAGAACTAAGTTAAAACACCCAATTTGCTCATTTTTTGCCCATTCTAATCCCTCCCCCACTCAGCTCTAAGCTGATCTAAAAATAATGTGAATAATCCCATTATTCACTGATGTGACTAGCATATACTTAGTAAATACTTGCTAATAGTAAGAGAACCGCAGATCTTTGGTCAAAAAAAAAGAGAAATGCTCATGCCAAATTCTGGGCTCAAAGATTACAACCCACAATAATAGCTCTAGCTTTGCTTACTAGCCCTTGAGTTGAATGAATAAAATAGAATAAAATTTGACCAAGGTCATCAGGGAATTGTGTGCCTTAGACAAAAGCAAAGCTAATGAAGGAAGTCCTAGGATTGCTCATTCCCTAATGAGATCACCTTGTCCTCACACACTCTCCAAGAGGAAGTGGAGAAACCCCAGTGAGTCTCTGGGAAAATGAACAGGGAAATATTCTCAGAGGATGGATAAAGGCTGACAGGTGGGTTGACCAAGGAATTCAGCCCACTGCCAGTGTAGGGGGTCCTGGTTTCCTTTCCATGGGAATATGGCATATGATTTGGACAAGTGACCCCTCGAGGTTGCTTCCTAGTCTGTCCTTATTCAAGTGAAAGTAGGCAGACTTTCAAGTAGTTAGATTTGAAAAGATTTTCAACTACTTTTTCAAGTAGTTCTCTTTTTTTCCAGGCAAGATCCAGTTGAGAAAACAGAATCCATATTTCAACAGAGATAATATAATACAGAGAATTGGTTAAACAGGTATTGGAGAACTAAAAAGCAAATGAGGAAGGTGGAGATAACCCAGAGACAGGTGCTGCAGGAAGCAGGGCCTGGGGAAACAAAGAGGTTAGAAGTTTGAACCTTCTAACTTCAGAGGAGATCTAAGAGGGGCTGGACTCAGGCCTCAGGACTTGTGTTGACTGACCGACAGGACTCAGAGGAAAGACCTTGGAAAGTTGGGACCCAGGTCTCTGAAGAGGGATCTTCCCAGACTACGGATCAAATCCTTATCTCCTGCATTGGCAGGAGGATTCTTTACTACTGAGCCACCAAGGAAGCCTAGACAGTCCTTATTTTCATAATCCAGTCTCAGACTCAGCAGAACATTCTGTAACCTAAACGCTAAACTTTAAAATGAGCTGACAAATAAATAATCCTTACATAATATAATAGGAAAAAAAAGGGAAGAAAATTACCAGTGCATATGCCACACAACACAATAAACAAGGAAGTAAATATGCATGCTTGCTATAGTTCTTATTTTGCCAGTAGTCATGAGGCCATAGCAGATACTTCCTCATTTCTTCCCTCCGCTCTCTACTCCATGTTTTCTTATCCTTCAGCTCCTCAGCAAATTTGGTTCCTTACCTGCTAAAGTGAAACAAACCTCCATTCCTAACCGGTGTTGCCATTTTTGCATTGCCATCATTTTCCATTCATTTTTGCTGTGGGTCGTGGAACGTGAAAAGATGCCCTGAGAATCCTCCGGAAGCCAGACATAGTCCTTCCTGTCCCCACCAAACAGAGTCATCTGATTTCCCCTGGGTCATCAGGATCGATCACATGAGCAAACAGGAAGCTCCTTTTTTTTTTTTTTTTTTGGCATGTTGGTTCGATAGCATGCGGACCCCAAAGTGGTTAGTGGTAGCATCACATTGCCGAAGTAGTGACAGCATGAACCAGGCTCATTCAGCAGGTTTTCGAGACTGGTTTTGGGGCTCCTCCTAGGAGTTCGCCAGAGGTAAAAGGTTAGGCTTCATTCAAAGAGACAAGGAAAAGGGAGAGTAAAAGAGAGAACCATCATGTGAAGTGGGAATGATGGCTTTATGCATTGTGGTTGAACACTAGCATACCCCAGACAAAAGCAGTGCTTCCCCAAGATCGGAAACTAGAAGTCACCATTTCTTGCCAAATTGGAGCTCCAATGCCTTGCATGAAATTGAACAGAATATGAAAGTTAAGAGAAACATAGTTGGTTCTGTTTAGCACATCTAAGTTGTATTTTGTGGAATAATGAGAACTGGCCTAGAAATATTCATGTAGAAACTATCTTCCCAAGCCCCTCACTTCCCCTTAGAGTCTTAGAACTCTCCTCACTCTAGAGTTTGACTCCCTTTGGTACCATTTTGGCCAGGTTTACCCTCACTGGGAAACCTCCTAAAGTCCCAAGATTACAGACTTTGACTATAATATATCAGTGACTTAAACACATCTGTATAAAACCCAATCTCTCAGCTCTCTCATCAGCTCAGTTGATAAATTTATCCAGGCTGACTTTAAAAAGAGTGCTACAGTACTGGGATGGATATACTGGTTTCATAAAAGTCAAAAGCAAAGTCATTCTTTAAAGACAATGAGGTGTAAAAACCCACATGCAATGATTTTGGAATCAGATAACATTAGGATATACATAATGGAATGCATTGTCCCTTTCTGGCAAAATATCGTTCTGTCATACTTTTAAGCATTCTTCCAAAAATCAAGCAAACCAAGGAAAAATTGTTTACTTGAAACTCCCGAGAAATAAAGAAGGCAATAGTTTACAGAGGTTTTCTCCAACTTTAAATTGTATTATATCTGAGAAGAAAACAAATCAGGAGCCTTAGGGTTCCTGTGTATTATTTTTCTCTTCCTCACTGAGCTTATATTCCGTCGCAATTATTCAGAACTCTATTGTTTCTGATCTTTTATGAGCCTAGATACATGTTCAAATTAAAAATCAAACACATAAACATTGCAGCAAGGGAAAAATAGAAAATCTGAAGCTAACCTCAGTTTTAAATTTTAATGCTATATTCTAAATGCCAGTTTGTTTAAGTAATGCTCTTATTCTTTGATCTTAGGTGTTAAAATAGGAAAGTTCTGTGTGAAATTGGCTCCTGGTGTGAAATGTAAGACTTGAAGTTCAAAGATACTAGTGAAATCCAGACCTTGTTTTATTCATTAACTCCTATAAGCAAGTAAAACTATTTAGCTAAACAATCCAAGACCTGGCCTGACTGTTGAATGTATACACAGAAGGCCTATTGTCCTCTCCTGAAACACAGAGACGTCTGGGGAAAAGTCGCAAAGTGCACTGTGAAAAGCTGCAGGTGAAAACATATGGATCAAGGTTTAGTCAGTCACGGGGTTGGACGAGTGGTGAAAAAAATCTAAGATAAAATATCTTGTGGGGAGGAAAGAAAACAGGAGAGAGGTAAATGGAACTTAGACCCTTGTACTGCCTGCCTGCCAATAGTCCTACTCTCTGGAGAAGCCTTATTCTCTTCCAGCAAATAGTTGGCTTTGGGAAAGATAAAGGGTAAAGGCGCTGAGGCAAACAGCAAGAAGTGAAGCACCCCAGCCCATTTTTCTGTGCCCCATGAGACTGGCAATCGCTGAAATGGCCCGAGTGCCCCCAACCTGCGCCGTGTGGCATAGTGAAATCTCTGCCCACTTTTCTCGTGAGTATGCTACCTGCACTCTGGGCTTTGTTACCACTGCTTCAAGCAAAACAGATACCACAGTGACCCATGGACTGAAAACTGTGGTTCCCATGGGGCTGGCGCTCATTCAACAATGTGTAATAACAGAGGCGATTTAGAAAGGATGAGAGCAAAGGCAAAAACAATCCACAAGAGCCCTAGAGGAAAGGCCCAGGAGATTGATGCCGTGGCGTTCACCTCTCCCGTATAACAGTACTGATGGGAATGATGCTTTCAACTTGGGGGAAGAAATATACCCATGCCTGTGTACACACAGTCACACACCTACATACATTCACACAGCTTTTTAGATGAATTTTTTTGAAGTAGAGTCGCTTTACAATGCTGCATTAGTTTCTGATGTACAGCAAAGTGAATCAGCTACATACAAACATGTGTCTCCTCTTCCTTGGTTTCCTGTCCCTTTAGGTCACCACAGAGCATCGAGAAGAGTTCCCTGTGCCATATAGTAGGTTCTCATTCAGCTCAGTTCAGTTCAGTCGCTCAGTCGTGTCTGACTGTTTGTGACCCCATGAATTGCAGCACGCCAGGCCTCCCTGTCCATCACCGACTCCCGGAGTTTACTCAAACTCACGTCCATCAAGTCGGTGATGCCATCCAGCCATCTTATCCTCTGTCGTCCCCTTCTCCTCCTGCCCCCAATCCCTCCCAGCATCAGGGTCTTTTTCAATGAGTCAACTCTTCTCATGAGGTTCTCGTTAGTCACCTATTTTATACATAGCAGGGTATGTATGTCAATCCCAACCTCCCAATTCATCCCATCCTGTCTTCCTCCCTCGGTATCCATGGAAAAACAAATGTCATATAACATCACATATATGTGGAATCTAGAAAAATGATACAGATGAACGTATTTGCAAAGCAGAAATAGAGACACAGGTGTAGACAACAAACTCATGTATATCAAACAATAATTTTTTAAAGACTGTGATGTAAGTCTCCTCTGTCAAGTTTGGACCAATCAGCAGTTTCCAGGAACACAGTTAACTGGTCAATGAGGAGTGTTGTCTTTACCACCAACTCTAATATTTTATTTTATTGTTGTTGTGCCATATATATAATTTTTTTTTTTACCACCAGCTCTAAATGAGTGTTTCTCCAGGAACACACATTCATGGCTTTACCCTGCAAAAGAACAGTGGCCGTAGAGTTGTGACTAGGAAATAATTAACCTGTAAGGGAAATGCATGCCAGTTTATAATACTTAATCCTCACCCTGTGACTCATGGGTTTAGGGCCCTGAATTCTAAGTGTCTTTCTCTGGTAGAGATGAGTGTTAACACGGTTTCTCCTTCCCTGAGACAGGTATATTGCTCTTTGGTAGAATGTTCCGAGATTCCTGGAAGAACTGGGCCAGCTCACCAAACAGAACCTACTATGGTTTCATTCTGCAGAAGACCTACCTACCGTAACAATTCCACATCTACCCAAAGAAAAAGAACAAAAGGTAGAGACTCAGTCCCTTTCTGTCCCCCCAGCCCCCTCCCCACTCCTGTTTCCTGCATTTAATAAAAGCAGCAGCTAAAATTTAACAGCATTTGGAAAACCATGAAGCCATCTCCTGGAGTTACATGGCATGTTTTATATTATAGAGCTGGGAT
Organism: Odocoileus virginianus; assembly: GCF_023699985.2. Classification (NCBI taxonomy): domain Eukaryota; kingdom Metazoa; phylum Chordata; class Mammalia; order Artiodactyla; family Cervidae; genus Odocoileus; species Odocoileus virginianus. Next base: position 55,717,834 of record NC_069684.1, on the reverse strand, counting down.
TAAGAATGGAGGGAGGCTAGATTCTGTTCTCGCTCCAAAAACTGGTTTCTTGACATCAGGCTGATATTGACGGTGACTGAACATAGAATAAGGCCAAAAAGTGTGTGTGTGTGTGTGAGTGTGTGTGTGAGTATGTGTGTGTGTGTTTGCATGTTTGGGGCAAGTTGAAGAGTGGAAAAGCTAAAGACTCAGTCAATGTGATTTTCATTATCATGGCAAAATGATTGGTTTAACTGACGTTTCTCTGAATTATCACGAGGAACACATAGTAACCTTCTTAAATATGAGAATTTATTTCAGTAAAAGTGCTTATAGCAAAACTCATTGGCTTTTTTCAAATGAGGTGTGTTCCAGCTGACATGTTGTTCATCAGGTTTGTGGGTGCACACGAGGGGTCTGTTCATGAATACACCAACCTTATTAACCATTGCCGGACTCAGCCTATTTCCTCTGGGAAATACAAATTTTTTTGTTTTCAATAAAACATATGGGCCAAATTAGAAAGTAAATAAATGAATACTTCTCAAGAATCCATGATAACACTTGCCGAGCAGTGGGTCAGGCCAGATTTAATCTAAAATATTTCTGCTGTGTGTAAATGATTATGTCATAGCATTTGTCTTTAATTACTCACCTCTTTCCAAAGGTTTGACTCATAATGTGTTTCTCGGTTAACCACAAACACTTGTACTACAAGATTTGTCATATAGATTCATTCGCCCCCATCCCACCCCTCCATTTTTTTGCTCTTTGTAACAACATTGTTAAGTCACAGCTCCTGAAAAAAAGAAATTCTGAGACGTTATCTAAACCACCCTTTCCTTGATATTTTGAAGATTGCCATGCTAAGAAAAACAACACCATCTCCCCCAACTCATGAAGACCATTATAGCAGGCTTAATGGGAATGGAAATAACAATAGTGTATCATCATGGTTTTGTACTTATATGGTGTTATTCCTTTGAGAAATTTGAAGAGTTCAAGAACATATGAAAAGAATAAAAGCAATAGGTTGTAGCTTATAAATGAGTACAAGTCAATTAAGCAACCACATACATATTTTTTTTTTCCTTCATCACTTCGCTTCTCACCTCACCTTCCCCTCGGAGAAAGAGAATGAATTCTGACTTAATTCTGCATGAATTATATCAGGCTTCTCCTTGGTTCACTGAAATCGTATTGTTAATCCACACAGTTTTAACAGAGGTGTTGGCTCCCAGTGGTGATTGTTGCCATCTCTTCAGACTAATCCTGTGTGAAGTTTGGGATTATAGATTTGGGGGAAAATGTGGGAAGTGATGTAATCCTAAAGGTATGTCCATCTAGGATTTTTTTTGTAGGTAAAGTAAGAAGTACCTAAATGATGTAATTTGGGAGCTTTAAAGGGTTTCTGATTCCCAAATCTCAATCTTACTAACCTGAAATCCCTGCTTTATTTATTTATTTTTTGGTTAAATAAAAGGTCTTTGTTAAGGACAGAAATAAGCACATGCACTTTTCTTTGGGTTAAAGTGACAATTTCCCAGTTATTATAGACTTCCAGTACTGGCCAGGGATAATAATGTATTAGCCATGCTCCCAGAGATGACTGGGACCCCAAAATACAAGTACTCTTTGAGTTACCCGTCATAACCCAAGTAATGCTTATTACTATACAATATGGTCTCCAACTCCTTTCTGGGGTCCTTTTTTTTTTAAGAAAAAAAGAAGTATAGTGAGAATCCCAGGGACAGAGGAGCCTGGCGGGCTACAGTCTACAGCGTTGCAAAGAATTGGACACAGTTGAGTGACTAAGACATAGTTGACGTACCATATTGTATCAGTTGTAGGTGTACCAAATCGTGATTCACAATTTTTAAAGGTTATACTCCATTTATACATATTATAAAATATTTGCTATATTCCCCATGTCATATGATACACCCTTGTAGCATAGTTTATATCTAATCATTTATACCTTTTACTCCCCTATCCTTACCTTGCCCCTCCCTGCTTCCCTCTCCCCACTGATAATCACCAGGTTGTTCTCTATACCTATGAGTCTGCTTCTTTTTTGTTACATTCACTGCTGCTGCTAAGTCACTTCAGTCGTGTCCGACTCTGTGCGACCCCATAGACGGCAGCCCACCAGGCTCCCCCATCCCTGGGATTCTCCAGGCAAGAACACTGGAGTGGGTTGCCATTTCCTTCTCCAGTGTATGAAAGTGAAAAGTGAAAGTGAATTTGCTCAGTTGTCTCTGACTCTTCACGACCCCATGGACTGCAGCCCACCAGGCTCCTCCGTCCATGGGATTCTCCAGGCAAGAACAGTGGAGTGGGTGCCATTGCCTTCTCCACTAGCTTGTTGTACATTTTAGACTCCACATATAAGTGATATACAATATTTGCCTTTCTCTGTCTGACTTATTTCACCCTTTCTGGGATTCTTGACTCACGTCAGTGGCCTAAACCCCTGTGTGAGTTGGAGAATTCTTTACACCTGTTAGATTCAAGCAGCTTAGGAGCTCCCACAGAGAGATTTTTCTTACTGTACATTGTTAACAATCTCGGCGTACATTTTGTTTTTTTCTATTCTTATTGTTAAGAACTTTGCCCTTTCACTTTACTTTAGCTTCTCTTTGGTATATCCAAATTAGCAGCATTACCACTCCTGCACTTTGGGGCCATTATTAATGTAAAATAAATGTTATCTGAACCCAAGCACTGAGATACTGAGACATTTGATGTGATAACCAAGGGCTGCTAATTGACTGATGGGCGAAATACCCTGGATGAAGGGACAATTCACCTCCAGGGTAGCAGCATGGAGCAAGAATGGTGAGATTTCATCATATTGCTTGGAATGGCATGCAATTTAAAACTTATGAATTGTTTATTTCTGGAACTTTTCATTTTATATTTTTGGACCATAGTTGACCATGGGTAACTGAAAACATGGGTAGGGAATGCTGATACTCTGTTGTTGATAATATCCATCCTCCCAGGCATAGGGAAAATCAGTTTTTAATCTAGAGAGCACACTTTCAAGACTAATACCTTTATTCTTCCTCTAGTCTGTATTTGTCTATAGAGGCATTTCATTTTATTTTTTCCATGTTTTAATTGCTTTTATTTATTTTTTAATTGGAGGATAATTGCTTTACAATGTTGTGTTGGTTTCTACTATACAATAATGAGAATCAGTCCTAATTATATATATCCCCTCTCTCTTGAGCCTCCATCCCCCTTTCTCATCCCACCTCTCTAGGTGGGGGCATCAGGCAGGTGTTATATAGCAGCTTCCCACTAGTTCGCAGAGAACCGACTTGTGGACACAGTAGGGGATCCGAGGGTAGGACAAATTGAGAAAGGAGCGTATATACACTGTCATATATAGATAGGTATTTTAAAGATCTTACTCATGCATGACATGTTTTGCCCTATATGCTTGCCTTCACACTCCATACAAGCCTGAGCTCTTGCTGTATATTTCTTTGCTTCTTTCTAATTTCCATTCTGGTTCCTGACATCTGTAGTGGCAATACTCCTTTGATGTCTCTCTGACCCAGCCAGTCTTTTGTAGATACATTTTGACTCCCCAGAAAAATTTCCCTAAGCTGTTTTCTTCATTGTTGAGCCTTTCTCACTGATCTACACCTGATGAAAGATTTTCTTGCTAGCCAATAGTAGTCTTTCAATCTGGATCTGTTCTTTCTACTTTCTTAGCTTCAATGGCATCCTTTTTCTGTATGCCTGCCACTGTCCTATTCCTTTGACTATGTGCTAGAAGAATTGTCATTTTCTCCTCATAAACACTCTTGGCTTTTTTTCCCCCTCTTGTCTAATAGAGTCATCATTCAGAACAAACTGACAGCTCAAAAATCCTCTTTTATATTTGATAAGGAAATAAGTCATGATGCAACATACAAACCCTTATAAGTGGAACTGGCCTTAACTTGGGGGAGGTTTCCTATGGAAATCAAGTCATATTAAGAAACCTCAAAGAAAATGGCCCACCACATGGGCTCCTGGTGCCAATGTTATTATTTGCCAACACTGGAAGTATTTTTTGTTATTTCCCTTCTTTCCACCATACCAAGTTTGGGTATTTGGGATTGACTGGAATTTCAAAACCATTTCTATGCTGTATGGGTTTTTATTCATCAACAAACATTTTCTTTTCTATCTTATTTACAATTGTTTTCTCTTACTACTAATTTCTATGCTGCATTTTTTAATTCATCAATAAGTATTTTCTTTTCTAGCTTATTTACCATTGTTTTCTCTTACTACTACTAAGTTAATTTTATTTCTTTATCATTTTTATGTATGTTTTTAGATGTTACACTAAATCCCTTTTGGAACAGGCAGAAGTTATTTGTAAGCTTAGCAAGGTAAACACTCATTCTCCTTTGTTCTTTTCCTTTTCTCTTTCCATGGTTCAGCACTTCCTTTGCAGTCTTGATTTTCCATCTTACCATCACCATCATCTAAAACAGGAATAAACAAATCTTGGTAGTGGCCCCAGTTCCACACTTAGCACTGTTATCCCCAAAAGTTTCTTAACTATACTTACTTAAACTAGAACTGGTCTGGGACTTCCCTTGTGGTCATATGGTTAAGACTCTGTGCTTCCACCACAGGGTTATATGTTTGATCCCTGCTCAGGGAACTAAGATCCCACATGCTGCATGGGCAAAATGTAAAATAAACAAATAAATAAGTAAATAAAAGTCTGACTCAATCAATCGTTTATACACACACACACACACATTTATGAACTGTTCTTACAACAAGGACAATGTGACAAATAGATAAAATCATGAATATGAAAGGTCTTAGCATAATTTGTCATCCATACCATATCCTCAATAACTACTACTTGATTCATGTGTTATAAAATATGATTGTCACCATCAAAACCTAATTTTTCTCTAGCATGAAGCAATGCCAATGCATATCTTTTGAGTAGTATTTCTGAGAAACCTATCCTTTCTGGTTTAAAGATATCCCCCCCCAAGTCCCAATTGTGAAGCCATTAATTGAATATGTAAGTAAACATTTTTAGATGGGGACAATGACGCTTTAATTAAAATCCTTTTCTTCTTGAATGAATGAAGCACTCTCAAGAGCCACCTCTATTTTGTCTTTTTGTTGTATATTTCCCCGAGGGCATTACTTGATTCTCTCAGAAATGTGCAGTCCAGCCTTCATGGTGAGCGTGCCACCCGTTTTTGCCTAACCAACTCTGATAATGCTTAATGGAAGTGGGAGGAAGGGATTGATGTCAAAAGGAAATTCAATGTCCAAGTTTCTCCCTCTCAGACAGCTATAGAGCACACAATGAGAACTTGAGCTTCAAAGGTTTTGTCTACCACAGGAAACTATAGAACCTGTGGTATTCAAGCAGGCTTACTATCTCCCCCCAAAGCATTCCTGGTAATCTCCTTTTCACCCTCACCCCCTCTGATTTATTACTGTATCTTTTGACCTTCTTTCTCTCTTCATGAAAAGCATTAAGTTGCCATTATATAGCATAGGCCAGCAGATAAATGCTAAAATTTACTGGAGGTTTCCCCTTGGGAGTGGACTTACAGATCTCTCGGGCACAAAATGCCATGAAGGCATGTGGGTTTTGATATCTTTCATTTGTGTGAGGAGAAATAATAAAGGGACTAAGTCCTAAGAGGAAAATTAAACTTTCCATAGACAGAGCATAGCTGCATTTTAAGTAACCACTTTAAAGACACGACTGCTGTTTTGGCAAAAGCTAGTAAGCCACACAAAATTAATTTCATGTTTCACTGACATTACTTTCAGGAATTTCATGTTGACATAACCTATGGAGTAAGGGTGAGATACTGCAGACAATATATTTAATGCTGCTACACCAACACAAAATATTTTAAATCTGAACAGAGACCCAACTTTGTAAAATATTCATGTTCTATGGAAAAAATGAAACTGTATTTTTTACATCAATTGTCTAAAAGCTAATTGTTTCTAGTGCAAAAGTTTAAATTGTGAACTCTTTCCATCACTCTCATGTTGGACATAATATATATCTCAACCTATTTCTAAATTTATCTTCCATATAGGCTTTTACCCAATTGATATGTTAGAAATATCAATTAAAGTGATTTAGTGGTATGCTAAGTTAACAAGAAGTCCCAATGAACACATGCTTCTAAATATATTCAGTGAAATAGTTGCTTTTCTACAAGAAAAAAGGTTTTTGCCTACTCAACAGTGGAGGGGAAGGGGGGCTGCTGACTTTGGCTACCGATTTGTATTTTCCCCAACATCTGTGTGTCCCCATTTTTTACATTAGCATCTGCCACCATGGACACATGATCCAAGTGCTGAGAAGACCATGGCATGACCAAAGCTCTCTTTGGCTCTGAGGCAACAGGCATTGTTTTTATAACGCAGTTTCTGTTTCTACCTCTTGGCTTCCAAAGCTTCTCAAAGTCACATATTAGCAACTGGCAAGAGTCAGGCCAACATTACTGCTATTGTAACAGCTTCTCAGTTAGTTTCCATCATCTAAAGGTATGCATCAGCACATCCGTTAAGAGTTATTTTCATTCTCTTGGCTTGTAATCTGTACCCTTTCAAGTATACCAGAAAGCCAGGAATTCATTTAGTCTGGCAAAATCTGGAGATCACTTAGTGATATAGGAGTCTCAGCATTGGCTAGGTGGTTGGAGTTCTTTGATTTTATGATTTCCAAATTTCATAGTGAAAACTGATGCTTGAAGTCACGGGAAGATTTTCCTCTTGTGATTTAAGCTTGCCATGCATATTCACCAATTGTTGCTGAAATAATGCACCATAATAAGCCACCCCAAACTCAGTGTCTTTACACAATAATGATCATTCTCGCTCACACATCTGCTGGTCAGCTAGGGGTTAGCTGGTCTAAATTGGTCTCCATTGGGCACAACTCCAATTTCCAGGTTGGATCTGGGTCTGTTCCATATGTTTATCATCATATGACTGGCAGAGTAGCCAGGATATGTTAATCTGATGACGATGGCAGAGACATAAAGATGGACAAGGGGAAACACACAGAGCCATATTCAAGGCGTTAATGGTGGTGCCTTTGAGAGGTACAACCACCTCAGCAACAGAGGCCATGCAACAGCTTTCACTTGAACTTGACCTTTAGCTTGCTCTCATTCCAGAGTTTCACAGCCTCCGAGAACTTACTGAAGCACCTCAAGACAGATCTCTAATTCTTGGGTAGTTAATGCAAGGTTACATAGACTATGGACTTCAGTGGTATCTCTCACCTTACATTGGCTAATATAGAAAAGAGACTTTGTAGAGATTTGTACATTTCTTGAGGGGAAAAGTTGATGCTGTGTTAGTTTGGAAAACTCTGCCAGTAAGAAAATTGGCAGCCTCTGCTCCTTTTTTCTTGGAGCCTAGTTGCCACTCAAGCAGTCAGGGTCTACCACTGCTGGAGGTACCCCAGGGAAAGACTAAGTTTGAGGTGGCAGTCAAAGGGTGGGGATGGTGTTGCAAGGATAAAGGAAAGGCTACATAGAGAATAGTATCCAGCCAACAGCAAGAGCCTGGACTCAGACAATCAGTCCAGTGGATTTGTCTCAGCCAGCTCCCATCTGCTCCAACTACTCTAGCTGAACTGTCATATATAGTAAGTACTCTCCTTATGAACCTTCAAGTTGAGAACTTTCAAATATTTGAATGTGCATCTGATTCCAGCAAGGAACAAGAACCTGTGCCATCAGTGTCAGGCATGAGTAAAACTGCATGCAGCTTGCCCCCTGTCTCCTATTGCTGACGATCCTTCAGCTCTACCATCTCCACTCCTTTCCCTCCTCTAGTCATAACTCTCTTTGCCTGTTCACTCAATGCCAGGCCCTGCAAGCCAACTGTTATACTGTACTACTGTACTTTTATTTTTTTTTATTTTTTTTTCCATTTATCTTTATTAGTTGGAGGCTAATTACTTTACAACATTGCAGTGGTTTTTGTCATACATTGAAATGAATTAGCCATGGATTTACATGTATTCCCCATCCCGATCCCTCCTCCCACCTCCCTCTCTACCCGATCCCTCTGGGTCTTCCCAGTGCACCAGGCCCGAGCACTTGTCTCATGCATCCAACCTGGGCTGGTGATCTGTTTCACCCTAGATAATATACATGTTTCGATGCTGTGGGAGAAGGCGAGGGTGGGATGTTTCAAGAGAACAGCATCGAAACTACTGTACTTTTAAAGGGACTATACTGTAAGATAAAACTTTATTAAGCTTTCTTTATTTTCTGTGTTTGTTTTTAATGTATTATTTGTGTAAAAAGTATTACAAACCTCTTACAGCTCAGTATTGTATAGCTGATTGTGTTAGTTGGTATGACTTAAGCTAATTTTGTTGGACTTAACAACCAGATTGGAATGGAGCTCTCAGAACGGAGCCCATTTTATGTAAGTGACTTACTGCACATGAGTGAAGAGATCACCTTAGGAAGTGGGACACAGTAGGGCTGGAGGATCGTCAGCAACAGGAGACAGAGGGCAAGCTGCAGTTTTACTCATGCCTGACTTTGATGGCACGGGTTCTCGTTCCTTGCTGGAATCAGATGCACATTCAAATCGTTGAAAGTTCACAACTTGAAGGTTCATAAGGAGGGTACTTACTGTGTATGACAGTGAAGAGATCACCAGCAAATATTGTGTGAAGCAAAGAGAAGTCATTCTTGTTGTGCCTGATCTGAATTCCTAATCCACAGAGTTGTGAGAAATGACAAATGTGTTTTTGCTTTGAGCCACTAAGTTTTGAGATAGTTTGTTAAAAAGCAAAAGATAATTGAAACAAACCTTCATGAGAATTTATCCAAAAGACTAAATTATTATTTGACCCTTATCACTTCACTATTTTGGACATTCTTTCTAAGGAACATGGCATTTTTATCACAGAGAATATCAGTGACAGTAAAAAAAAAGACTCAAGTTTCTCATTATTGGTTGAGTTTGGAGAGGGAAAAGCTAGTACTAGTTTCTTTAATTTTGAATTCTAAAACCTACAGCTAGACTACTTAAAGGAAGAGTTTCAATAAATTAATATATTAGTTGGTTTTCTGCCAGAAAATTAAGCCAAGTCAAAGGATCAGCACTTATTGGAGGCTCTAGAGTAGAATTCATTTCGTGCTCATTTGAGGTGTTGGTAGAATTAAGTATGCTAGGGTGTAGGATTGAGAATCAGATTTTCTTGCTGGCAGTAAACTAAGAGCTACTCCCAACTTCTAAAGGAAATTTGAATTCCTTGGTTTCTTGCCCCCATCCTCCAGCAATGGCAGGTCATGTCTCTCTCACACTTCAAATCTCTCCTTCTACTTCTGTCTCATTTTCTGAGCCACTTCCTGCCTCCCTCTTCTGCTTTTAGGAGCTCAGATGATTAGATTGGGCCTAACTGGATAATTTAATTTCCATATATTAAGGTCAACTGATTAGTAACCTTAATTCAGTCTACAACTTTCACTTCCCTTTGCTATATAACATAATACAGTTTCTGAGAATGAGGACATAGATGTATTTAGGAGCCCATTATTCTGTCTACTATAGCAAAACTTCTGCCTCCGTTAATTGCAAGTATCTCCTTTCACATCATGGTCTATGTAAATGGCACTCTCAGGAATTGTGTAATGTGCAGCCAGTATAGCCATATGCTTCAGCTCTTAGAAGCATAATAGAGAAGAGATGAAGATTACATATCCGGGGCTCCATGTCTGCAGATGCTCCCAATCTCAAACTGTTAAGTCACTACCTTCCTCTCATTCCAAAGAAGCATGTCTCTTTTTATCTCCCCTCTCTATTAACCCAAGAGGAAGATATTCCCTTAGACATAAACAAGGGAACTTTTTAAAAGAAATATTTGTAACAGGAATAAAATTTATTTTTCATTGTAGAAAGAAAAACTGTAGGATAAATCAGCAAGAAAATAACAGGTACTTGCAGATTGTTCAGCTCATTCTCAAGCATAGCTATTCTTCTCGTGGATCCTGAGCACATTTTAGCTCTGCTCACAAAGTTGTCTCTGGCTGTCCAGCTGAGTCAGCCTTTCTCATGGGTCACCAGCTGTTACCTCGCCCAGGAGACAGCTGCCATCTTGTCCTCTTCCAGTTATGATAACATTACTCACGACTATTCATTACCTCACAAGCTCATTATGAAGCCATGAGTTTGACTTGAGGAAGATTGATATAGTGCAATATCTCTCAACTTTATTTATGTAGTGGAAAATGGTTTTCAAAGATAAATAATGTAAGAAGTCCAATTATTTTAAAAGCACAAATGGAGCTTTCATGATTGTTAATTCAGATTCCCCTTCGCCTGTCTTTGTAACTCCTGAAACCCCATCATAGAATCCTAAAGTTTGTTTGAACTCAGTTTTGAAAATATTAATATTTGGACAGATTATTGGAATTGGAGACAGAATATATTTCTGTTTTATTTAGGTTGGTTCAAAAGTAATTACAGTTTTGGATGTGAATGTTGAATCATTATAATTAGACTCAAACACATCTTTATTAACCAAAATAGGAACCATTACAATCAACACATTTTTGCCAATGAGAAATAAATTTGTTTATTCCTGTAGCATAAAGATCCATACTTTGGGATTCAATGAACTCTTGGAAAGCATTTTCCACCTCCTGCTGGCTGTGGAAGCATTTACCCTCCAAAAAGTTTTCAAGATGCTTGAAGAAGTGGTAGTAGGTTGGCAAGAGGTTAGGTGAATATGGTGGATGAGGCAAAACTTCACAGCCCAATTTGTTCAACCTTTGAAGTGTTGGTTGTGCAATGTGTGGTTGGGTATTATTGTGGAGAAGAATTGGGCCCATTCTGTTGATCAATGCTAGCTGCAGGCCTTGCAATTTTCAGTGCATCTCATCAATTTGCTGAGCATACTTCTCAGCTGCAACAGTTTTGCTGGGATTCAGAAAGCTGTAGTGGATCAGACTGGCAGCAGATCACCAGACAGTAACTGTGACCTCTTTTTGGTGCAAGTTTGGCTTTGGAAAGTGCTTTATAGATTTTTCTCAGTCTAATGACTGAGCTGGCCATCACTGGTTGTCATGTGAAATCCACTTTTCATTGCACATCACAATCCAATCTAGAAATGGTTTGTTGTTGTTGCATACAATGAGAGAAGATGACACTTCAAAACGATGATTTTTTTTATTTGCAGTCAGTTCATGAGGAACCCACTCATTGAGCTTTTTCACCTTTCCAATTTGCTTCAAATGCTGTGTGATCACAGAATGGCATACTGTTGAGTTCTTCAGCAACTTCTTGTGTAGTTGTAAGAGGATCAGCTTCGATAATTGCTCTCAGTTAGTCGTTGTCAATTTCCAATGGCCATCTTCAACACTCTCATCTACTTTGTAAAACTTCTTAAACCACCACTATACAGCATGGTCATTAGCAGTTCTTGGACCAAATGTGTTCTTGAGTTGTCTCCACTGCTTTATGACACATTTTGAACTCAAATAAGAAAACCACTCAAATTTGCTTTTTTGTCTAACATCATTTCCATAGTCTAAAATAAATATAAAATACACAGGAAGTAATGTAATTAGCAAAAAAATATATAAAGCAAGAAATGCACATTAAAATGATGTATAACATAACCATATTTATTTGAGAATGGATAAACAGCAAAGTTCAACAATGCTAAAATCGCAATTACTTTTGCACCAACTTAAATATCAGCCTTGTAAAGTTGAGTGATGCTTTCAACTCTTGAGTTTCTCTTCTCATCTAAGTGAGAATAAGATCTTTTCTTACCAGTTCATAGGACTGTTATGAGCATCACTCTCATCTCCTGCTGCATTTCTGTTCTCCATTTTCTACCTTGATATTCAAATGATGTAGGATTGCCAACAAAGGTCTGTCTAGTTAAGGCTATGGTTTTTCCAGTAGTCATGTATGGATTTGAGAGTTGGACTATAAAGAAAGCTAACTGCCAAAGAATTGATGCTTTTGAACTGTGGTATTAGATAAAACTTTTGAGAGTCTTTTGGACTGCAAGGAGACCCAACCAGTCCATCCTAAAGGAAATCAGTCCTGAATATTCATTGGAAGGACTGATGTTGAAGCTGAAACTCCAATACTTTGGCCACCTGATGGGAAGAACTGATTCACCTGAAAAGACCCTGATGCTGGGAAAGATTGAAGGCAGGAGGACAAGGGGATGACAGAGGATGAGGTGGTTGGATGGCCTCACCGACACAATGGACATGGGTTTGAGTAAGCTCCAGAAGCTGGTGATGGACAGGGAAGCCTGGCGTACTGCAATCCATGGGGTCGCAAAGAATCGGACAGGACTGAGTGACTGAACTGAACTGATACTGTTTTTCATAGTGGCTGTACCAATTTACATTCCCACCAACAGTGTAGGAAAGTTCCCCTCACTCCACTTCTTCACTAACATTTGTTATTTGTGGCCTTTTTGACAACAGGAGAGGAAAAGGGCTAAGAGCCAGGTATGAGCAAGGGATTGAGAGGTACAGACTACCATGTATAAAATAAATAAAGCTACAAGGACATATAGTAGAGCATAGGGAATATGGGCATTATTTTATAATAACTTTAAATGGAGTATAATCTATAAAAATTTTGAATCACTATGTTGTACACCTAAAACAAACATAATTTTGTAAATCAACTTTATTTCAATGAAAAACAGGACAACTTCACAAATAGAGTGATGTTTGATTAATACCTTGACAGATGCCTGGAGTTTTCCTAGGCGGACCAACAAGGATATTCTTAGTAGAGGGATCAAGGTTAACAAAGGAATGTAAGCTCTCAGCACAAGTGTCAGATGAATAAAGTGTGCCTTTGATGTCCCGTGGTATTCTCTTTCATTAAGGATTCAATGACCCTCAGCTATGTCTGCTAATTTTAGAGGCATAGGAATGCTAGCTTCATGGTCAAAGTATTGTAAAATGTTTGGATTTTATTAATAAACATACAAAGACTTAACTCTATTGCTACTACTTATAAACATAATTTATTGGACAAATAATGAACTTTACCAAAGGTTCACCATCTCAGTCTTTTCAGGAAGCTATAACAGAATGCCATTAGGGGAGTGGCCTATAGTAGAAACTTATTTCTCACAGTTCTGGGACCCAGGAAGTCCAAGATAAAAGCAGTGATAGATTTGGTGTCTAGTGAGAACCACTTTCTGGTTTATAGTTGGCCGTCTTCTGGCTGTGTCCTCACATGGAGAAAGAGACAAGAGAGTTCTCCAGGTTCTGTTATAAAGATATTAATCCTGCTCATGAGAGCTCTCTGGGGGTTCAGATGGTAAAGCGTCTGCCTGCAATGTGGGGGACCTGGGTTTGATTCCCGGGTCAGGAAGATCCCCTGGAGAAGGAAATGGCAACCCACTCCAGTACTCTTGCCTGGAGAATCCCATGGACAGAGGAGCCTGGTAGGTCCTTGGGGTCGCAGAGAGTCAGACATGACTGAGTGACTTCACTTCCTTCCTGAGCGCTCCACCCTCATAACCTACCTCGTCACTTCCCAAGGGGCTCACCTTCTACTACTGTCATATTAAAGGTTAGGATTTCAGTTTACATTCTTTCTCTTTTATCGTTCACAAAAAGAAGGTAATGATGCTTAGTTCACTGTGTTACATGAGGACTAAAACAGGTAATACATAGAAATGTTTGGGACAGTATTTAGCAGTGACATTTACTAAAAAAGACTGATTAATTTTGTTACTAGTACTGATTGATACCAATACCAATACTATAACTGTTGCTGATACTACAACTACTGAAAATAATAATTGCTATTTTTTAAAACTCTTGCAGAGCAACAACAATACTAACTTTTTTACATGAATTAGCTAATTTACTTGTTTTTTCTACTATTATTATTCCTACAACTACTCTTTCCATGAAATCATTATAATGTCAAAATGCCCATGTACGTTATTTCTCATCACAAGACACAACCTAGGTATGGCATATCAATATTGGGTATTGGGAACTGTGTTCTTGCTTTTTCTTACTTGTTTGTATGTTTACTACTGAATCCAGTAGAGGAGAAAACTACCAAAATAATCTTAACTTTCTTAGGTATAGAATTGTATTTGTTTCCTTTTGAATTGTTTGTTTAGGCACTAAGTCGTGTCTGACTCTTTGTGACCCCATGAACTATAGCCCATTAGGCTCCCCTGTCCATGGAATTTTCTAGGCAAGAATACTTGAGTAGGTTGCCACTTTCTTCTCCAGGGGATCTTCCCAACCCAGGGATCAAGCCTGCATCTCCTGCATTGGCAGGCAGATTCTTTACCACTGAGTCACCAGGGAAGTCCATTTGTTTCCTTGTTGTTGTCGTTCAGTCACTAAGTCATGTCCAGCTTTTTGTAATCCCATGAACTTCATCATGCCAGGCTTCCTGTCCTTCACTATCTCCCAGAGTTTGCTTAAACTCTTGTCCATTGAGTTGGTGATGCCATCCAACCATCTCATCCCCTATCATCCCCTTCTCCTCTTGCCCTCCATCTTTCTCAGCATCAGTGTCTTTTCCAATGAGTTGGCTCTATGCATCATGTGGCCAAAGTATTAGAGCTTCAGCTTCAGCATCAGTTCTTCCAAAGAATATTCAAGGTTGATTTCTTTAGAATTGACTGATTTGATCTCCTTGCTATACATGGGACTCTCATGAGTCTTCTCCAGCACCACAATTTGAAAGTATCACTTCTTCAGCACTCAGCTTTCTTTATGGTCCAACCCTCACAACCATACTCGACTACCAGATAAACCATAGCTTTGTCAGCAAAGTGATGTCTCTGTTTTTTAATACACTGTCCAGGTTTGTCATAGCTTTTTCTTAGGGACGCCATAACAAGTTACAAAAAACTTAGTGACTTAAATCAATGAGAATTTATTAGCTGACATTTTTGAATGTTAGAAGTTCAAAATAAGTTTCCTGGGGTAGAATCAAATTGTCAGCAGGGTGGTTTCTTCTGGAGGTTCCAGGGCAGAACCCCTTCCTCACCACTCTCACCTTCCAGAGGTTGCTAGCATTCCTTGGCTTGGGGCTGCATCACTCCACTCTCTGTTTCCAACATCCCACTCCCTTCTCCACTCTTTACCTGTAACTATTCCAGATGTCTCTTAGAAGTGCATTTGTGTTTCCATTGGGACCACACAGATGACCCAGGATAATCTCCCCTTTTAAGACTTCTTAAAATCACATTTGCAAAGTCCATTTTATCATGTAAAGTAACACATTTGGAGGCTCTGAGGATTAGGACATGAACATATTCGGGAGTCCACTATTCTATCTGCCACAAAGATTGGCAGAAAAGAAGTTAATTTATTCAGAGAATAAGAGTGTCAGAAGAAAACTGATTTTTCGTAGAAAACATCTCATAGTGTAGCATATTGTCTAACCCACAAACACTGAATGCTTCTGTTTCTTGTATCTCTTTTGGTTAGAGCAAAAGCCAATGGGGGATTTTCTAAGAGGATTATAAGAATATGGGGGTCTCACCTTGACTGTCCATTAGCTTTGTGGCTGGTGCACATTTTTCTGGTCAATATTTTTCACCTATTCACATCACAGAGGCTGTTCTATTCTGTTCTGTATGTGGGGAGTATAGCTGGTCTGGATCATGAATAGTGGGGTGCAGGTATCAGCAAACTATACTACATGATCGAATCTGGTCCTTCACTTCTTTCTGTAAATTTTATGAACACAGCCATGTTCACCTGTTTCTCCATTGTCTTGTACAACAATAGCCAACTTTAGTAGTTCCATCACATACTCTATGACTTGCAAACCTGAAATATTTATGAATTTGCTGTTTATTAAAAAAAAATTACTAACTCTTGGATTAAAGAATGGACATTGGGATTAAAAAGACTCTGTCACACTCCAGCTGTTTGATTCGGGGCATGCTCTTAACAGTGGACATTTGTATAGGGTTGGGCAATTAGTTTGTTTGGTTTTTTCCATAAGATGTAGTGGGAAAATCTGAAGGAAATTTTTGGCCAGGTGGTTCAGAGATAAAGAATCCACCTGCATTGCAGAGACACAGGTTCAATCCCCAAGTTGGGAAGATTCCCTGGAGGAGGAAATGACAACCCACTCCAGTGTTCCTGCCTGGAGAATCCTGTGGACAGAGTCTGATGGGCTACAGTCCAGGGGATCACAAACAGTTGGACATAACTAAGTGACTGAGCACACAATATTTATTTGTGTTCCTAGAATCTTCTTGCCCTCATTGTTATTGTGGTGAACTTCCCTCAGATTTTCTTCAGGGACTCTCCTTTTTCATTTTCATTCTATATAACTTTAACAGAACTTGCCTTACCTTTAATTTCAAGGGTAAGCATGAAACTCAGGCTTAAACCAGAAAGATCATTTGGAAATTAGTTCAGGGAAGAACATGTGATCTGAACAACCAATATCGGCCCCTGAAAAGCGCATACTATTAAAGCAAGAAAAGATATAGAGCTGTTGGTTATCACCTTGCTTCCATGTGGGAGCTGAGAGTGAGATCAACAATAGGAAAAAGAAGGAATAAGAAACAGAAAAATCTGATGTCTGGTGATATTATTTGTGACCTAAAATGAAACCACACATGAAGCCAGGCTGGCCCATGGAGTTTTCAGTTACATAGGTCAGGACATTCTGTTTCTGTTTAAGTCAGTTTAGTTTGGTCATCCATCACTTGCCCCAAATAGATTTGTAACTGATAAAATAACTACCTTTGCTGAATCTGTTTCTTTATCTTTAAAAATAAGAGTAAAAGTATTTATCTCAATATTTTTGAGAGAAGTGATTGAGATCATGTACATGGCAGATGGTAAAAACCCAGTCAGTGGTTATTACCATTTTCATCATCTTCATCATCAACATCATCACTAACATTGAAGATAAGCCTAAAGTTGCTTCATCTCAGTAGGAATAGCTTCTAGATAATGTAACCCAGCTGAACTCTGCTCTTTATATGGAAAACTCAATACTTTCATACCTTAAAAGATTCGATCATGTACTATAGTTTCCTGATACCTGCACCCCACTATTCATGATCCAGACCAGCTATACTCCCCACATACAGAACAGAATAGAACAGCCTCTGTAATATGAATAGGTGAAAAAGAAACAAACAATTATTGATCTTTCAGTGTTTTGAGAATCAAATATCTCAGACACAATCATTGTTAACATCACCAAGTGTCATATTAATCTTTGTGATAAACTTTTGTAATAATATTTGCAATAAATACATGAATAACCGATTAGACTAAATTTGACAAAACTGGAATTAGAGGAAATTTATAGGCATGTGTGGCTTCCCTTGTGGCTCAGAAACTGCCTACAATGCAGGAGACCTGGGTTTGATTCCTGGGTTGGGAAGAGCCCCTAGAGAAGGAAATGGCAACACACCGCAGTATTCTTGCCTAGAAAATCCCATGGACAGAGGAGACTGGTGGGCTACAGTCCATAAGGTCAATAGAGTCAGACACAACTTAACGAATAAACCACCACCATAGGTATGTGTGAATACCTGTAAGTTAATTTTACTCAGCTGTCATTGAGAGGCTGCCTGACCCCACATCCAAATCCCAGGTATCTTAGAAAAAAAAGGCTTGTTCTTTGGCTCTGAAATTAACAAAACCCTTGTGCCACTAAGTTTTACACCCTGGGTTCCCCTGAGGCAGGATATTGTCTCACCCTGTGAGGGTCACAGAGAGACATAGACAACACTATCTGTTCAAACAAGCAGTCATTTAGAGCCAGAGGACTGGGTTACAGACCATCTTCTGCCACATCATCCCTGTGTGATAGGGGGAAGCTTCCTTAATTTCTCTGGGCTTCAATTCCCTCATCTATACAGTGAGAATGATAACTACCTTGTCTACTTCATGAGATTCTGATGAGAAGCAAAGTGAAAGTGAAGTCACTGAGTCGTGTCTGACTCTTTGTGACCCCATGGACTGTAGCCCACCATTCTCCTCCATCCATGGGATTCTCCAGGCCAGAATACTGGACTGGGTTGCCATTTCCTTCTCCAAGGGATCTTCCCAACCCAGGGATCAAACCCGGGTCTGCTGTTTTGTAGGCAGACGTTTTTACTGTCTGGGCCACCAGAGAAGTCTGGGAAGCAAGGGTAAGAATAAATAAAATTTTAGGAAAAAGTGAAACACAGTGTTGTTCTATTTGTTATTATTATGTTATTTGCTTGTTTTTTGTTATTTATTTGTTCTATTTGTTATTCCCTGATGGCTCAGTGGTCAAGAATACACCTGCAGTGCAGGAGACTTACAGGAGAGCCGGGTTCAATCCCTGGGTCAGGAAGATCCCCTGGAGAAGGAAACGGCAACCCCTCCAGCATTCTTGCTGGAGAGTTCCATGGATAGAGGAGCCTAGTGGGTTATAGTCCTTGGGGGCACAAAGAATTGGACACAACTGAGCAGATAAACAACAACAATAACAACATTAGTTATTATTATGAATTGAATTTTTTTCCATAGATTTTTAGAAAACAAGCCTTTGTGCATCCACAATTTATATAAATAACACCTAATTGTTGTTTCACTGTTTGAGTCAGCAACTGAATGTGTCTATAGTTTGTCAAGTTTAAAAATAGATGTTAGTCTTTTCCTTAACACTGAGTTCAGGAAAATTTAGGTTTGGCAATGGGCATCATGTGTGTTTATCCCCTTTTCTAGTTTAGAGGCCTTCTTAAGATTGTTTAGAAAATCTTAGGCAGAGAATAGTCTTACAAAACAGCATTTGATGAGTTGGAGTAAATGAATTAGAAACATATGGATCAAATTTCCCTGAAAACACATCAGGATTGAAAAATTAAGGGGAAAAATATTTGATTTTATGTAAATCTGTAAAGGATGGCTTGGGAACCTTGACCAACCCAAAACCCCACTGCATTTTTGCATCATTACTTGGCAGGGTTGTGGGCTTCCTCTCCATTGACTTTTTGTATTGTTAACCAATATTTCTCTTTCCAATGCAGGAATTTACAACTGTAACATTTCTTTCTCCAAATTTCTTAGAACCTTCATCCAAGATTCTGAAAAGTGTATATATGAGAAATCTAACACACTCATCATGAATATTTTGTATTTAAAAAATATACAGCATGTAACTATCTTACAATAAAAATTAACACAGACTTTCCTGGTGCCTCTGATGGTAAAGAATCTGCCTGCAATGCAGGAGACCCAGATATTCAGTCCCTGGGTCAGGAAGACTCCCTGGAGAAGGGAATGGCTACCCACTCCAGTATACTTGCCAGGAGAATCCCATGGACAGAGGAGTCTGGAGGGCTACAGTCCATGGGGTCGCAAAGAGTCGGACACGACTGAGTGACTAACAAAAATTAACACAATTCAGTGAACAGAATACACAGCTTACAGCAACTGGCAGAGAGCTATTCTGTAACTAATAACTGCAGTTTTGGGTATCCACAAAATGATGGAAAATAGTTACAGTGTTTACTTCATTTAAGTCTCTCTGTGATAGCTTTAGTAGTTGACTATTTATTTGAATGTGCTAGAAGCAAATCAATTCAGTATTCCAGGGCTAGTCTCTCCCAAATTTAACCTAAGAATCAAACCTCTTTAAGCTACCATAGCTTGCCCTTCTGTTACACAACAATCAGGGATTTCCCCAATAAGTATGGTGAACATAACCAACCAATTAAGAGGGTGGGATACTAACGGGTGTGTGTTGGAGGGTAGGTGACATTAACCTATTTTCAGTTCCTTCTTCCTATTTTCCTCATTAAAGTCCACAATTTCTACCTTTCACCTGGATTCTTCTTGCTCCTGGTGTTGAGTCAATGGGCATTTTAAAAAGCTATTCCTTTCAGTAACTTCAACGAGTTTCCCACTTACACGAAGAGTCGCTTCATGATACTGGGAAGATGAAGCTGGGATGAGGTCATAATGAGAATCACTGTTGGATATGGGTCTGAAAAACCATCAGTGAAACTACAAGAGAATTCCTGTCTTTCTGGGATCATCTTCACTAATATAAACTAGAGATTTCTGCTTTCTTTTTTCTTTTTTTTAATAGAACAGGATGGGGGTAAGAGTTCTTCAGCTAAACTTCTACCTGTTTAAAATTTTCTACCCTCCAGATCCCCAAGGCTTCACTTGAACTGCATTGTCAGAGCTCAGCATTGTATCAATCTGGAGGGTGCTACTCACTAATGTTCCTCGTGCATGTGGCTGCCTGATCTACCTGTCCGAATTTATATTCCAAAGATAGGAATTGTGTACATATCACAAAATCTACAAACAATACCTGTGGCGTACATTTAAGATACAGCTTTATTATTACTCCTTTGGTTTTTGTCTTGTTAATAAGAGCCAGTATGTTTGGTATATTTTCATCAAAAAACTCAAATACTTCAGAGAGGGAACAAAAGTTAATTTGAATACACATTACCATATTCTACTACTTTTAACAACATAATATATAAGCTAGATCTAGAATACACATACTTGGAGGTATGCTCACAGTCAGAATTTCCTTCAACTTTGAACTCATACGAGTTTTGTTCCTCCTTATATTGTATTAATGTGGTGTATCCCATAAGCAGCATGACTCTCTTTTCAGAAAATGACCAATTTTATTTCATTTTTTTCTCAAAGTAGAGTTTATTATTTTGGGTCAACTTGATAAATCATCAGATTCAGTATTAGACAGTTTGGTAATGTATGTTTTATTTGTTTTAATGTGCTGCATTTATTATACCACTCTATCCTGAACCAACTGGTCTTTTTATTATTAAAAACCTTATGAAAACAAAGTTCACAAAGAACCATTGTTAAAGAATACACTTATCATTTCTTTTTTTCCCTACTAGGTGAACTTACAAGAGCCTGTTTTTATAGGTCTAAGCATGAATGACAAGCTGTTTGCTTTAGATTTATGTAGAATTTATAATAAAAATGAATCTAATTTATTTTAAAACAAAATCTGAATTAGGTAGATTCATAAAGCCATTGCAATAAAAAGTTGATTGAAATCTGAACCTTGACAATTTCTCTGTTTGGAATGTTTGACATCTTTTAGTAGATTTGTTTTACTGGAGCAAAGTTTTAAATTAAAGTCAGACAGAGGGAAAAATAGCAGGAGTGTTTAAAAAAATTCTTTTTAGAAAATGTTTTATACCTACATCATATTTGTTTCAATTTATTTTTTAATCTATTCTTGGCTGCCCTGGGTCTTCATTGCTGCGAGAAGGTTTTCTCTAGTTGCAGTGAGTGGAGTCTTCTTTATTGTGGTGTGTGGGCTTCTCATTGTGATGCCTTCTCTTGTTGCAGAGCATGGGCTTCAGTAGTTGAGGTATGAGGATTCAGTAGTTGCAATTTCCAGGCTTCAGAGCACAGGCTCAATAGCTGTGGGGCACGGGCTTAGCTGCTTTGCTCTGCATATGGGATCTTCCCAGATCAGGGATCGAACCTGCATCTCCTGCTTTGGCAGGGGACTCTACCACTGAGCCACGAGGGAAACCCTTGTTCCAATTTTTTTCAAAGAATTTTTTTTTCCCTTAAACCAATCAACAGTCACAGGTGTTATAGAAGCCCCTTCTTTTTGTTGGCAAATCTGAAGATGTTTACACGGTCCCACTCTTTAAGTCAGGATACAGTAAGTCCCCTACATATGAACGGGTTCCATTCCAAAAGTGTGTTCTTAAGTCCGATTTGTTTGTTAAGTCTGACAGAGTTAGCCTAGGTACCCAACTAACACAATCGACTATGTAGTACTGTGCTGTAATAGGTTTATAATACTTATCACCCAAATAATACATAAAAAGCTGACACAAAAAGTAAGAAAACATTTTCATCTTACAATAGGGTACCTTGAAAAGTACAGTAGTCCCAGCTGCATCCTCCTACTTTTACCCTTGCTTCCCAACTTCCTGGGCTTGAAATAGAGACTGGACTACTGTGCCCTATGCAGGACTGTACACCAAAGCACACAGAAGCACAACCATGTGTAGAGGATGCCTGCATGTGACAATGCGTGCCAGACACATGAACCAACTTACGTGATTGGACAGGGAACGCACATTCACATCTTTTAACGTTCGCCACTTGGAAGTTCATGTGTAGGGGACTTCCTGTATCAATCACAAATAACCTTAACCTTTTACTTCACTTCTAGGGAGAGTTCCCACATCTTTCTCTGATCTTTGCCTCAATATAACTGCCCATCACTTAGCCATCTTCCCCTTCCTTCCCCCTCTGATTCTTCTAAAGCTGGTTTCTCCACAGCTTGATATTATTTCCATTCATAGTTGTCTTTCTATACTTTTTCTTTATCAGTGATTCCCTCATTAATTTGTAACATCTTACAGTCTCTCTTCCAGTGGAAAGTTTCTCTTCTATCTAAGATTCGCTCAGGTCACTTCTGAGCAAAAACAAATAGCCTTTCTAAAATCTGATACCTCCTGGAAATACACATCCATCTGTTTCCTCCTAATTTTCATGTTTCTAAAAGAATTTTCAGCCTTGTCGCTGCACTCATGAGATAATCCGTCTTTGCTGGTTTTCTTTCTACCACTTTCCTAAAGCTGTTTACTCTAAGGGAACCAGCGGATCCTTAGGGCTTTTCTGCATCCACAACCAGTTTTACCCCTTTATGGTAGGTAAAACAGTGAGCTGTCTCCCTGCCTAAAATTAGCTCCTCCTTTGACTTCTGTGAAATGACACTCTTGTCCCTCTTCTCTACTCACCCTTTTCACTCTCTTGCTTTACCAGCTGTGTGTCCTCTTCCCATTCACTAAATGGGAGTCTTTCCCTAGGGTTTCTCCTTTTGTGCTTTACATCAAATGTTAATGTGTTACTGCTATGGCTTTAAATCAGTCCATTGCACAGATGGTTCCTAGCTTTGTTCATAACCAGAATGACTTCTTGGCATCAGTTTCAAATCTCCATCATCTCCAGACTATTACAGCTTTCAAGCCATGTCCAACTCTTTGTGATCCTATGAACGGTGGCCAACCAGGCTCCTCTGCCCATGGGATTCTCCAGGCAAGAGTATTAGAGTAGGTTGCCATGACCTCCTCCAGGGTATCTTCCCTACCCAGGGATCGAACCAGCATCTCCTTTGTTTCCTGCATTGCAAGCAGATTCTTTATCCACTGTGCCACCTGGGAAGCCCACACACAGCTACATGAGAGATGAATAAGAAATGATGAGGCTGATGTCAGAGGAAAACCCCTCAGTAGATCCCAATGCTCCCAGGAGACCCTATGAGCCTAGGGAAAACCTGTAAAAGCAGGCAGTGGGGGCCACTCAGAGTTTAATGTAGATGTGACCAAGTTTGTAAACCTAGGCTGGCAGTCACATAAATAGAAATTCAGACAAGTTATAAACTGGGAAATAAAGGGTGAGGAGAAGCTGGAGACCCAGAGTATCAAACTCAAAATGTCTGATCAGAAAGGAAACAGAGCAACTCGGGTAAGACCAGGGCAGAGAGCTTCCCTCTGGGAAAGACTGTTGGAAACATCTTTTGACAAACACCAGGGTCCCTATTTTGTCTCTTTTATTGGGACTTTGACAAACATTGTTTATTGTAGATAAAATGCATCCTTAAATCACAAAAACACCTCCAACAAGACTTTAATTTTGCTTGTTAATCATTTTCCCTCTTTCATCCTTGTTATATCTCTATGTATCTTTGTATTTTTCACACTTCTTTAAAAGAAGTGTCAGTTTAAAACTGACACCATCACTTTCATTCTTATTAATTATGACTTCTCAAAAACCTTTCTTACTATTTGACCTTCTTACTACTTTTTCCTTCCTGTAGTCCTATTTTTGGAAGGAGTGTCTATGCGCAGACTTTTAATCCATTCACTTTATTCACATTCTTAAAAGCAAAATAAAATTCAGCACACATATCATTTAAGTCAGAATCCTTGACCTTGCACTGGGTCATTGACATCTGCAAAGAAGTGAAGATATATCCTGATGCTTTCACAATTACTAGGATTCAACCTTTGCTCCCCATCAGAGCTGACATAAATATCCATCTCCCAGAATTCTACCAGTTTTTGTTTTCCCTTTTATTCACAGCAAAAAAAAAAAAAAGGTCTGGCTGCCAATAGATGTTGTGATCCACAAAGTATTTGCACATCATAATTGATTTTTTCTAAACAAGAGGTGTGGCTGGGATGATTCAAAGAATCCATTACCCTGTCCCCTCAGATGTCCCCACCAAGACCTTAACAGATTCAACTCTACCCTTGAAGCCTAGTTCACTGGAGGAGACAGGTCAATTCAGTGCATGAAGCATATTTCCCCACTTTTATTTCACTAAAGTGTTCAGCTCCCCCTTGATGCATAGTTTTTTAAAAAAATCACCAGGCTCTTGAACTTCTACCCCTGGGAACAGCTAAAAGCAAAGCCTAAACTATGTCCTTTGGCAGGGAGTCACTCTTATTCCCATGGAAAAAAATAAAATAAGAAATCTGTATTATTGCTCATCTGAGGGCCACGTGGGTCTCCAAGGAGACTTGTAGCAAATATGTGCTTCCTGTGATCCAGGGATAACCACTACTCAACTGGCAAGTTAGACAAGAGGGGGAAGTGAAATTCTCATGGGCGTCCTGTCCCCAAAACAAACTGGCTCTGGACCCCTTGTGTGTGTGACTCCACAAGCTGGGGCACACCTCACCTCCGTGGTGCCAGCCACTCCCACCAGGCCAAGGGCCAGGGGTCAATAAATTTCCAGCTGCAGAGCCAGGGATGGAGGGGTGGGCAGGATGGGTCTGGAAGGAGCTGCTCCAGTGAATGAAGTGAGAAGATTGGCCAAAGTGGGGGAAAGCAGCAAGCCAAGGCTTGGTTGGGGTCAATTCCTGTGGGTCTGTAAATCTCCTTCCTGGATCATTAGTGCTGACAGGAGTCTCTGGAGGTCATTCAGTACATCCTTCTGCTTCCCCTGGGTCACTTCAACTCATGGTTTCCTTCCAGGTCTGATAGATTTTTTTTTTTTTTTTTTTTCAAGAAAGAACATGCCTTTCACCTTCTTTTTTTTTAAAAAAAAAAACCTCCTACATTCTCCATTTACTTCTTATCAGCCAGTCAGGTCAATTAAGTATACCTTATGCTTTTTTAAGGTATAAAATCATTGTTTGGTGACTGTATAGTCCCAGTACTGTGTTAAATACCCATCTAGCTGTCTTATGAATGTTCAGAAGAACCAGAATATATTAAGCTGTACAGTCTGCCACCACTCTTGGGAAAGAAACCTGTGTTCATGTATTTATTCAACAAATATTGACTGAGGTCTTGCTATATACCAGACACTTCCTAGGCACTGTCTTTAACAGTTGGAAATAAGAAAAAGATAAAAATCCTCACTTCATGGAATTTGCATGTCCTGGTGATGAAGTGAAAATATCATCTCTAAAAATAAGGGCAAAGATGCTCACTGTCTCAGCTATCATAGTCTCTCAGTTGTGTCTGACTCTTTGTGACCCCATAGACTGTAGCCTGCCAGGCTCCTCTGTCGGCCTTCTCCAGCCAAGAATACTGGAGTGAATAGCCATTCCCTTCTCTAGGAGATCTTCCTAATCCAGGTATCGAACCCAGGTCTCCTGCATTGCAGGCAGATTCTTTACCATCTGAGTTACCAGGAAGCTCAGTACTTTTTGTGAATAATTCGTTTCATTCTCATAACAATCTATTTGGTAGGTAACATCATTATTTCACCTTTATAAATAAGAAAACTGAGATTTTAAGAGGTTATGGCTATACAAAGATGAAAAGAGGTCTGTCTGACTCACCACTAGACTGAATTTTGACCTTGAGAAAAAAATCATTGACCTAGAGAGTCCCCTGGTTTTGATCCTGAGTTCTCTTGAAAGTGTTCCCAGAGAAATCCTTCTTAAATATAATAGCTTATTCAGTTCAGTATTTACTGAACCTTCCTATGTGTTAAGAGTTACACAAGGAGTTGATAAGATGGTAACATATGGTCCCAAGCTTCACAAAACTTTTGAGACAGGGTAGAGAGAGATGTAGGCAATATGATGGGGTAAATGCTACAAGAGAGTTGTAAACAGAAGCTTAAAGAAGCACAAAATAGGAGCAGCTTGGAGAAGGAAACGGCAACCCACTCCAATATTCTTGCCTGAAAATCCCGTGGACTGAGGATCCTGGTAGGCTACAGTCCGTGGGGTCGCAAAGAGTCAGACATGACTGAGCGACTTCACTTCACTTCACTTCTAAGCCCTTGCTGTGGTAGTCAGAAAGAGTTCCTCAAAAATGAGAGCATTGAGGACAACATGTGTGTGTGCGGGGGTGGGGGTGGAAGAGAAACAGCATAGCTGCAAAGTGGGAGAAATGGGGAACATGTCAGGAGGAGCAGACAGTCCTGGGATAACATGGTGTATTTGGGGAACTTCATTCTTGGTCTTACTCTTCTCATTGTTTTTATTCAAGCCTCTCACTGTGGAGGTGGCATTGCTTTCATCTCTAAAATAACATGGTGAGAGGGGGAATGGTAACATGATATCAGGTCTTAGAAACACCTTTACCTCCATTCCAGCCAGAGAATGATTAGATTTTCTTTGGAAAAAAAAAAAAAATTAGGTCAGTCATTACGTTACCAAGTGGTGACTCCCAAGACTAGAGTTAGAGTGAGGCTCCACTGCCTTTCAAAACCAAATCGTTGTCTTCTGTGGAATTTTTACATGTGAGCTGACCATCCTTCAGACTAATTTATGTGGATAGAAACAGCTTCTGCATGCTGGCAGAGAGTAATGAAAAGAGGTGTCTATTTTTTAAGTGACTTTTTTCAGCACCAGATGCTGGTGTTTCTGCTCACATCTATGGAGTCATGGGCTAAGATCCACATGTACACCCTGCCGCATGATATATGTTTTCAATCAGTGCTACAAGGTTGTTATTTTTTTCAATGTCAAAACTTAACCCACACATGGTCTCAGGAGGCACAGAGATGCCGAAGCCACAATGCTGGGTTGTAGGACCTAATATCCATGTAATGATGGGATTGGCTACAGGGCACATTTGGAAATAATCTTCAGCCTTTGGGATTGAGACGGAGGGCAGGAAATAATAAAACTGTGTGAAGATACACTGCCTCCTCCTTCTACTCCCAACACTCTGTACTTTGGGTAGAGGAGAGGAACATTCCACTGGACTCAAGGAAATGTTGAGAATGACAAAATATAAAGTGTAGAGGTAAGCAGAGCCAGCGAGCACCTGGGAGAATGAAGGAAAGTCAAGCAAAGGGCATTTGGCAAAAGAGGAACAAGGGAAGACAGGCTGAAACTGAAATGTAGATGTTGGAGATCTCCAAACATCCTATCAAACAAACAGACAACGGGAAATTCTTTTCTAAGTAGCATGCACATCACCCAGGGAACTCGATGACACATGATTTTTATTGAGCCAAGGAACTCTGTACTTTGGTCAAAGGGCTGGACACTGGGATGAATATGAATAACATCTGTAGCTCAGCTAGCTGGGGTGAAAGCGATGAGCCTGACCCCATCTTCTGGCACTGGCTACAGAAATGGACTCCTGGTTGGGCTTCTCCAAGACGGTGAGGAGCCCAGTGGGTCAGTGGCCATTTTATGAAATATTTGTTCATCTTGTTCTGAAACATCACAACAAACTATAAGTAGAAAAGAAAGTGATCAACAGCCTCTTTCAATCTCTACTGTGTCCACCTTAGACCCTTGAGATCTCCCTACTATATCTGTTAATGGAGCCAAGGATACAAATACTGAAATGTATTGATTTTCAGCAGTTACCAAATACCTCTGGTCATACTTTCAGAAAGAATATCTTAGACAGTTATTAGATTAGAAAACACAAATGTAATAGACATACGCACTTTCAGGACTTTACATATGCAGATCTCCAACTGCTAAAAGAGCCTATCAGCTGCTAATTGTTGGGATGAGAGGTCCATTGTGATCCAGTAGCACAAGTGGTATAGAAGAAAGGGAAGGGAATCATAAGGAAGAGCAAAAGAGTAACTGAGCGTACATAAAAAGAAATCCTTCTATGCAGTGTCACTAAGTCACTCCGGTGAGGATCAATCTAATAACCCATCTAGTGTTACAAAACAAAGGTCAATGTCATAAATTTACTGGTTGGTGTCTGATAATAATCAATTGCTTCACAGAGAATGTCCATGTTGCTTTGTTTATCCCCAGCCCATCCATTCCATAGATGGTTAATGTTCTTGTAAAGGAATAAAAGCCCATCAAAAAGTTGTTGCTAACTCTGGTAAATCAGCAAATCATGCTTTTATTTTCTCTTTTATTCCTAAAGTCATTCTGAGACTTTTGAAACAAAACAGAAGATGGTTTTGATGTACTAAGAACCCTTATTAAAAGCAGAGATCATCATAATAATTAAGCAGTTAATTAGAGAATTAAATAAGCAAATCTTGATGCATTATTTATGAATCTTCTGTTGGCAATGAGACATTTTCTGGTAATTGGAGTTAGGTCATAATATCTATAATGAATCAATCTGTCATATAGATGGTAAAAAAATCACTTCCAAATTCCACTTGGGTGAAGCTTTGTAGCAGATTTCAGGAATTTGTAATTTCTAATTCTATTTGCATAGAACATTTTAGATTTCAATAAATTATAATTCTAACATTGCAAATTTTAATATAATATTTAATTTTAAGAGCTATTTCTGTTTCATTTTATAGAGGAATCATGACTGAGGAAAGATCTTCACGTCCATAGACAACTGGATGTGAATCTCTATCATTCCTAGCTGATTTGAATTAATTCCCCTTCTTAATGTCTCTGAGCCCTAGTCTCTTCACCTTCAAGTTAAGCATTACAGTACCCAATGGTTGCTTTGAATAGATAAGATGAAATATGAAAAACATTTCAAACACAGTGTGGGTGCCCGGTAAACTTTACTACTTGTTAATACTCTCTATTCTTTCAGGTGTTAAAATGTTCAGAAACATTTTAACAGGTGTTTGTATCTCCCCAGCCTAACCCCTGCTGAACAGTAACACTAGAGACAAAGTTTCCTAACTGTACCAACATGTTCATTGTCATCACCACTAGCCCAGATTAGTCTCTATTCATCCTACATCTGACTTACCACTCCCTTGATGGTTTTCCTTATCCTACTTTTTCCACCATATAATGCATCTGTCTTTCTCAATATTGATCACTCTCAAATACAACGCTTTTAATGCTTCTGTTTTTCTCAAAACATTCAACTGTTCTTTATTTCAATAAGTGTTAACTTCAGATCTCAACCATGGTGGAGTAATTGACACCAATTAGCCTGCCTGCCCTAAGCAACTAGAAAACATGACCATATATATGAAACAATAGTTTTAATACATTGAAAAGCTGTCAACACAAGAATATATTGTCTAAGAGAAGTGAAACAAAGGCTATGAGTCTTTCTATTACTCCAGACTTTTGCCTGGAGGCATTTACTAGATCACTGTAGTCTCCCTGAGGGACAGAGACAGAGATTAAATTCAGAGAAGCTGAAGCCACTGGAATTTATGGTGCAGTGTACCAATCAGTACAGTGATGCACTTGCTCTGCATATTTAACTTAAATGTATATGGCATAAAGCAAAGAGGAATTAAAGAGTATCTTGATGAAGGTGAAAGAGGAGAGTGAAAAAGCTGACTTAAAACTCAACATTCAAAAAACAAAGATCAAGGCATCCCATCTCATCACTTCATGGCAAACAGATGGCGAAACAATGGAAACAGTGAGACTTTATTTTCTTGGGCTCCAAAATCACTGTGGACAGTGTTTGCAGCCATGAAATTAAAAGAGCTTGCTCCTTGGAAGAAAAGCAATGAAAAACCTAGGCAGTATATTAAAAAGCAGAGACATTACTTTGTCTACAAAGGTCTCTATAGTCAAGTTATGGTTTTTACAGTAGTCATGTATGGATGTGATGTGAGAGTTGAACAATAAAAAAGGTTGAGCACTGAAGAATTGATGCCTTCAAACTGTTGTGCTTGAGAAGACTCTTGAGAGTCCCTTGGACTGCAAGGAGATCAAACCAGTCAATTCTAAAGGAAATTGGTTCTGAATATTCATTGGAAGGACTGATGCTGAAGCTGAAACTCCAATACTTTGGCCACCTGATGGGAAGAGCTGACTCATTGGAAAAGACCCTGATGCTGGTAAAGATTGAAGGCGGGATGAGAAAGAGATGACAGAGGATGAGATGGTTGGATATCCTCACCAACTCAATGGAGATGAGTTTGAGCAAACTCTGGGAGATGGTGAAGGACAGAGAAGACTGGTGAGCTGCAATCCATGGGGTCACAAAGAGTTGGACAAGACTGAATGATTGAACAATAAAATCAGTCAGGAAGTAGCAACTCAGCTAGAACCCCAGAAATCTGCATAGGGTTCCTTAAGTGTTTGTTTGAATACCAACTTTGAATGTCATGCACAAGGTGGGAATTCATAAATCTTTGGAAAGAACAACTGCTAAAGAAAGGTAAACTGTTGGAAAGTCAAAAAAGTTCTAAAAGTGACACAACGTTGGGAAACATTTGTATTCTAACTGAAGTAGAGATACTTTGCTGAACAGTGAAGGCACTTGGCAGGAACCTCAGAAAGATACCGTCTCAAAGTGAGCTAAAATAGCTCCAGAGTAAATGCTGTACTGGACAAACCCAGACCAACCTTAAAAATAAACATCCAAAGGATAAACTGGCCTCCCCCATGTGACTTAATTGCCTGCCAAAATAAAATTCAACATTCTTTAAAGGAAGAAAGCAAATTCCAGACTCTCAACAACACAAAAATCACTTTATCTAGCATCTAATTAAATATTACTAGGCATATGAAGAAACAGGAAAATATGGTCCATAAATAGAAAAAACATCACCCAAGAGTAGACCAAGATATGACAGAGAAAATTATTGTATTAGCACACAAAAAAGTTAAAAAAATAGTATTATAAATTTGTTAAGGGTTAAAAGGAAAACATGAATATAATAGAGAGAAAAATGCAAGTAAAAAGTATCTCATGAGTTAAAATAAACTTTACTTGAAATAAAAATGTTCACATTATGAGCATAATAGCAAATTAGTCATTGAAGAAGAGAAGACGAGTGAATTTGTAGATAGAGCAGTAGAAACAGCCCAAAACTAAAGTACAGACAAAAAAAAAAAGATTGAAAATAAATTAATTGAGCCACATATGGCCAATGAACTATGCACCTGAGCCACAGGTATAGGCACTAGATATCACAACCTACAGTAACTGCTAAAAACAAAACAACACAATACAAAAAATATACAATACATGTCAATGTATGACAAAAACCACTACAATATTGTAAAGTAATTAGCCTCCAACTAATAAAAATAAATGAAAAAAAAAAAGAAAAAAAATATACAATACAAACAAAACAATAAAATCCAAAACAAAAACAAAATAATACAAAGATCTATTAGTTAGCTAATTAAGGGCATAAAAGGGGATACCAAAAATAATCAAGTAGTCCCAAAGAAGAAGAAAAAAGAATAAAATGGGAACAGCAAACAGATGGAATAAGTAGAAAACAAATCAACAAATCATGTTGACAATTATTTAAATGTAAATGGATTAAACACTCCATTAAAAGGCAGAGATTATCAGACTGTTAAAAAAAAATCAAGACCCTAATGAATTGCCTGCATTACTCTAGAAAAAGTAGGCATCAGAGCAAGGAGTAGTAGTACTAGAGACATAGAAGAACATTAAAAAATAATAAAAGGGTCAATCAAGAAGATGTATAGAACACTATACACAAAACTGGAGAATGTAGCTTCTTACAAGAACACACAGGACATTCACCAAGATAGACCATATGGTGGGCCATAAAATATGTCTCAATAAATTTAAAAGGATTGAAACCAGAGAATGCTTTTTGACCACAATGGCATTAAATTAGAAATTAAAAACAGAAAGATTTCTGGAAAACTCCTAGATATTTGGAAGTTAAACTGCATACTTCTAAATAATCGTAAGGCAAAGAAGAAATCAGAAAGAAAATTAGAAAATATGTTGAACTAAATATAAATGAAAATTCAAATATATCAAGATTTATGGAAAGATGCTAGCTTTTAGAGCAATGATTCTTAAACTTTTTCATCTCAAAGCCCTTTACTCTTTTAAAAATTATTGACAACTGTAAGGGTTTTATTTATGCACGTATCTATCAAAGATTACTTTCTAAGAAATTAAAGCTGAAGATTTAAAAAATATTTAGTGACAATAAAATAGAATAATAAACCCATTGCCTATTAACATGACTAAGCTGTTTTTATCAGGTTAACTATACCTTCCAAAAAATTAGAAAAAATGACGTTTTAGTTTTCACAAATCTCTTTAATGTCTTGCTCATGAGAACACAGCACAATTCTTAAATCTGCTTCTGCAGTCAAGCTTTTACCAGATTGTTTAACTGAACTATATAAGGAAGTCTAGCCTCACAAAGACTTGTAGTTAGAAAATGGGGGAGTATTTTAATGACCTTTATAGGTTATTGTGGATATTTTTATTTGACAGTATGCCAGAACTTGATAAGAAGTGGTTTTTTTAAAGATGAGTTGAAATACAAAATCTGAAGCCACATCAATGATTTTTTTTTGTACTGTAATTACATTAAACTCTATGAACCTGTTTTGCACGTTGAATGAATCTTCTATCCATACACAGTTTTGTTCAGCTATGCATTGGTTACTTGGAAAATATTGGTTCATTGAATTTTAAGCAGTTCTTCAGAATATTGATTCATTATATGCTCTCAAAACTTTCATTTGTTAATATAACTACCGATGTCATAAGAAAGAAATTTTTAAGCCCACTTGGTAGAGTTTTCCAAAATTCTAATTTTCACTTGAAAGTTCAAATAGTATCACTAGCAACAAAAATATCAGTTGATTTCTTGAAGTTATATGTCTTCTTCATTAATATTTGACACAATGACTTACAATCATGCAAATTTTTATTAGTCATTTTTCCCAAGCAAAACTGATATTCTCTGGAAACAAACATATGAACCCAAACCCAGCTTGTTCAGCTTGCAACTGAAACAATCACACAAGTGCTTAGCCCTGAGATAATTACTGTATTTTAATACACAGCAACAGTGTTTTATACATTTTTCATTTCCCAACAAAGAGTTTTAGAAAGACAAAAACTCAACAATAAGAAAACAAGCAACCCAATTTTAAAAAGGACAAAAGAACTGACATCTCACTAAAGAAGATATACAAATGGCAAATCAGTCTATTAAAATGTTCACTATCTATGATGTCATTATAGAAATGCAAATTAAAATATTATAGGATACAACTACCCACTATTAGAAAGGCTGATTGCCAATTGTTGACAAAGATACGGAGTAACAGAAACCACATGTATAATTCATTACTGATGGGAGTGAAAAATGTTATAGCCACTTTGGAAAACAGTTTTATGTTTCCTTACAAAACTGAACATAGTTTTACCATACAATCCAGCAATCACACTCCTAGTTACTTCCCCAACTGACTTGAAAACTTATGTCTACATGAAAACCTGCATGCAAATATTTAGAACAACTTTATTTATAATCACCAAAAACTGGATGCAATCAGGATGTCCTTTAATAAGTGAATGAATAAACAAACTTTGGTACCTCCATACAATGGAATACTATTCATTGCTAAAAGAAATGTGCTATTAGGCCAAGGAAAGACGTGGATAAATCTTAAATGCACAGTGCCAAGTGTGCTAAGTCATTGTGTAAAGGCTACAGACTGCGCATTCCTCTTTATTTGGAATTCGGGTAGAGACAGACTACAGACATAGTGAGCAGATCAGTAGTTGCCAGGGGTCTGGAGAGAAGGGTTAAACATGTGAAGCAGGGGCATTTCTAAGGTGGTGGAACTATTCTGGACCACATTATAATGGTGGATACATGACACTGTGCTTTTGTCAAAATTCATGGAAATTTATAGCACCAAGAGTGACTTCAATGTATGAAAATTTAAAAAAAAATCATTTAGGAGATTGGGGAATCCCAGGATGAAATGCAGAATATGACAATATTATTTAACTGTATTGCAAATACATGAAACAGCCTCACTGGAGAGGGTAGAGGACAAAGGTTGTGATGAGTCAGAAGAAGTATATGCAAGCACTGTGCATAGTTTCCCATGGGAATACAGGTTAATATTTAGGAAACTACTATACACATATACTCTTTGGGGAAACAATAATAATTATTAGTGTATTACATATAATATATGGTATATAAGCTATTATACATACAGTTTATATATTATATATCATTATATATAATTATATTGTGTATAATAATATTGAATATATAGTATAATATGTAATATATATAACTATAATTACCATATGCCATAAGGTAATAATAGTAATAGCAGAGTATAATATATCTGAGAACTCTCTGTTCTATTTTTGTCATTTTTTCCAGTAAACCTAAAAGTATTCAAAAATAAAAAGTTTACATAAAACAGACAAGCACTCGAAGACTGGCATTTAATAAAGTTAATAATAGTTACCACTTCATCAATGGCATCTTTAAGTAAAACTGGCATATTTTTACAGTGAATGCATAGCTGTAAAGACTATATAACATCAACTCTTATAGCTTATACTCTAAATCACACTAAGGTGCCCATACTTTTATATACCATTGCTTTCATATCATCAGGGTAAATGTCAATATAGTAAGAGTCAGTTTTTCAATATGGTCATGAAAATTGTTTAAGGTTTTTTCAGGTCCCCAAAAGGGATATAGTTACTCCAGGGGTCTGTGAATCACATCTGAGAATTATTAATTAGAGGGAAATGTATAACTTTAAGTAATTATATTTAAAAATAAAAAGGTCAAAATTAATTACTCAAATCTCCACCTTCAGAAACTAGGAAAATACTAAATTAAATATAAAATAAGCAAAAGTATCTATAAAAGAGATCAGTGAACTAGAAAGCACAAAATAGTAGAGAAAGTCAATTAAACAATTAAAATCAATAAAATTGGTTAACTTTAGCTAGACCAATTAAGAAAAACAGAGAAAAACAACTTACCAATAATATTGATGAAAGACAGAATAAAACTACAGAAATTGTAAGCATTTAAAGCTTGAAAAGAAAAACATAATGAAAAATTTTAATGCCAAGAGATTAAGCAGTTTAGATGGAATGGACACATTCCTTACCAAAGTGACCCAAGGAGGGACAGAAAATTTTAAAAACCCTTTACCTAATAAAAATTAATCCTTATTAATAATATTTCCACAAAGAAAGCTTCAGGCCCTGGTGTTCACTGGCAGGTCTATCAGAAATTTAAGAAATAAATAATGCCAATCCTATATAAATTTTTTCAGAATGAAGGTGGCATAACCAGACACAATGAAAGAGTGGAAAATGACATCACAGGAAAGCTAGAGATCAATAGCCCTCATGAATACAGGTTCATTCAAAACTCCATGCTGCAACTAAAGATATCATATGTCACAATGAAGACTGAAGACCCTGTCTGTGGCAGCTATGACATGGTGCAGCCAAATAAATTTTAAAAAGCAAAAAAAAAAAAAAAAAAAAAACTAAACAGGTGAGGAGTAAGAGAAGTGACACCATTTCTTAAAAAAAATCCACAGGATTACAAATATTAACAAGCAGGATATAACAACATATAAAAATTACAATGCATCACGACCAATCAGGTTCAAAATTACATGACCCCAAAATTCAAAGTAGGTTTAACATTTGAAAATTAATCCATGCAATTCACCTTATAAACATAATTAAGAAAACCCACAGGATCATCTCAAAAGATACAGGAAAAAAAAAAGTATGAGACAAAATACAAATTCCTGTTAAAAACCTTTCAGCAAATTAGAAATAGAATTTAAAAAATAACTATAGCTACCCTCATATTTAAAAGTAGAAAACTGAATGTTTCCACCTAAGATGAAGAGCAAGTCATGGATATCTGCTCTTACCACCTTCTGCTCAGCATTGTAAGTCCTAGACAATGTACTAGTGCAATTAAAGAAGTAAAAATAATCCATATTGAAAAAGAATAAGTGAAACTGTATCTGCAAGAGGCATGCATATGCACATACAAAATCCCAAGCACTCCCCCCAAAAGCTAATATAACTAATGAGTAAATTTACCCAGATCACAGATGGGAGATGAATATACAAAAATCCATGGTGATTCATAAAACAGCAGCAACCAATTAGAAAAAAAATTGCTGAGTGAAAAAATCCAGACACAATAGATTATATACTGTATAATTTCATTCAAAAGAAGTTACAGTCCTGGCAAAATTAATCTATAGGGACGAGAAATAAGGTTCATTGTCAAAGTTCATGAGACTGAAAGAAAGTCTATATATCTTGAATGATGACTGCATGGCTCCATATATTTGTCAAAACTCATTGAACCGTTCAGTCAAAATGGGAACATCTGAATGTATGTGGAATGTATTTCAATGCAGTTGTAAAGAGAATAATAGATAAGAACTGTATCTTGGCCAAGATTCTCTTCTTGCCTTCTTCTACCCCATCTCACCTAGATGATCTTATTTCTGCTAAATTCATCCTTCTCTTGGGCCATTTTATTAAATGCTACTAACTAGCCAAGCTTATCACCGCCTTTGTCCATTCATTCATGTTGCTCACCCAAAGATTTAATATTTCCCTAAATTCTCCCTTCTTGTTTCTAACTCCCAAATTCCCCATTTTCCAAATTAGCTGTGAAGCATTTCCTGGTGTGTGCAGTGTCTTCTGAGAATTCCTGTCCTCAGTTTTGAACTCCTACAATATGTAGAGTCTACATGAGCCATACAAAAACCACTCATTGTGTCGTCATGGGTGCTACCATTCTCTGCAGGGGCTTGTAGGGGCGTACCATCCACATCCCTCCTCTGGTACTGAAACCCTCGCTCCCCTAGCACTGCTGGCTGACTGCTCCTAGCTGATTGCCTCTCTGGACTTCTTAGGCTGAGGAAGCTTACCTTGCCCAAGGTAAAGCCTCGCTGTAGAGACAGCTTGCCTCTAGGGACTGGTTCTATTACAGGCAGTAAGTCTTTTCACTCCCGCCCTCAGTATGGGGAAACCTTGTTGGCTATGCCAGCTCTGGACTTCCCCAGTAATTAATGGGCTGAGACCTGTTTACCCTCTCCCTCTGCCCGATCCTCATCCTGCTTTCCTTTGCAGATTGATGTTCTCCAGGGCTCTCCCTGAAAAACTTTCTGCCTGCATCTCAGATTCTGCTTCCCAGGGAGTCCAAATACAGATTGTAAACCAGGTGAGGGCAGAGAATCATAATTATGTCCCTCCCAGACCCCTTCAAATTTATGTTAACTCCCAATGAAAGCTTGCTATTATTACTGTCTTGAGCAGAGAGTGTGTGGGCTGGGTGTCCCCTGGGTCAGGAATTTTGTCAAGAGCAATGCTTAAGGAGACGCCCCAGGACTCTGTGCCCACTCTGGTCTAGGACCCAGCCATGAACCTGCTGCCCTAAACAAATTCATACACTGCATCTCTGACTGAACTGTCCCTCAACTGAGTATATTTTTATGGGTTGTTGTTGATATTGCTTAGTCATTGAGTCATGTCTGACACTTTGCAACCCCTAGGACTGCAGCCAACTCTGTCCATGGGATTTCCCAGGCAAGAAAACTAGAGTGGGTTGCCATTCCTACTCTAGGCGATGTTTCTAACTCAGGGATCAAATCTGCTTCTCCTACATTGAAAAGTCGGTTCTTTACCATTAAGCCACCTGGAAAGCCCTTTTATGGGTTACACCATCCCTTTGTGTAGTTGCTAAGTCGTGTCCGACTCTTTGTAACCTCCATGGACTGTAGCCTGCCAGGCTCCTCTGTCCATGGGATTCTCCAGGCAGGAATACTGGAGTGGGTTGCCATTTCCTCCTCCAGGAATACATCCCTTTAGAACCACTAAAAGGAAAGGGTGGATGAGGATGATCAAAAGTTTTTAGCAGCAACTTTAGAGTGTTTCTACCAGGAACTTCCCTGGTGGCTCAGAGGTTAAAGCATCTGCCTGCAATGCGGGAGGCCTGGGTTTGATCCCTGGGTCAGGAAGATCCCTGGAGAAGGAAATGGCAACCCACTCCAGTACTCTTGCCTGGAAAATCCCATGGATGGAGGAGCCTGGTAGGCTACAGTCCATGGGGTTGCAGAGAGTCAGATATGACTAAGCGACTTCACTTATGGAGTGTTTTACTTCATTCTCCCTAGCTCAATTTTTTCTCTCCCACT
Organism: Odocoileus virginianus; assembly: GCF_023699985.2. NCBI lineage: Eukaryota > Metazoa > Chordata > Mammalia > Artiodactyla > Cervidae > Odocoileus > Odocoileus virginianus. The sequence continues at coordinate 55,679,517 of NC_069684.1, read as the reverse complement.
GCAGTATTAAACCAGCTTGTTTTATTCATATTTTTATCATAGTTACATGTCTTTCACTTTACAAGGACTCTGTGGCATTAAATAGATTATAATATTTTAGCATTCTTTTATACACACATGTACACAGTATAAGTTTCCAACACAGAGGACACTTCCTAGACTCCATATTTCAATCTGTATTTATTTAACAAGGTGGCAGCTGAAGCATGAATGCCATGGGGGTGTGGAGATGCTTGAGGGCCTTTTAGGAAGGAACCTCACTCAACATAATTAGAGAGATAAGTTTGTTTCCTCTCTGGGAGCAGCGTCTTATTTCCCTTCCCTTGTGCATCTGCTGAAAATTGGAACTGTGGATTCCCAAAACAAATATTAATCATCTGCTTATTTTCCCAAAGAAGAGCCTATTCCTAAAAACAAGAAGCAATTGTCCTGGAACTGGCGAGATCAGAGAATACAATTTTTATCGTTGTATTTGACTAATTATGGTAGTTTTAATTTTTTAAAAGGCCATCTACCAATTCCACTTGTGTATGTGGGCAGGCAGGAAATCAATCTATCAGATGAAGGTGAAATGCATCCCAATAAATCTTTATTGTGAAGCAGCAGCTATCACAGAGCATATTTCATTTGCTTAAGAGAAGACAACATGATCATTAGTAACCAGATTCCCCATGTTCTGTGAAGAGATGGAGCTGGTCATCTGGTCATCCTACTTCAGGCTCTGGCTGACAGAAGGAGGTCACTTATGGGCACAGCAATAGGGTTCCACAGCTGTGCCAGGAGGGACCAAGCCAGGCTCTCCCATAGTCACAAAATGAGGATTTGACTGAAAAAAGCAATTCCTCCGTGGCATGAAATTAAGGTAAGAAACAAAAGCCAAAGCTCAGACAGCATTATAAACTTCATGTAAGTCAGCAAATGAGGGATTTTCCAGTTGGAGAAATCTTACATCATACTTAAGAAGGCAAAAAAGCAAAACAAATTCCTGGCAATTAAACTCACTTTTAATATAATAAAGAGATGTGCTGAGCTACCATTACATTTCTGACTAATTACAAATCATGCTGTGGGTGTCACAAGACCATTGTAAAGCTTTGCGCTTACCTCAGCAGTGGAGCAAATACCTCCATACCTCCGAGCATCTCCGTGGTCTTAAACTCTTAAAGGATAGACAAAGCGAACTGTGTTTTCTTACATCAGGGATTTATCCCCTTTTTACTCCCAGCGTTACATCAGCCTCATTATTTGGGGGCTTGAGTTCTTTAGAGACTAAAACAACCCCACTTTGGAGATCAGACAGGAAGTTTTTTGGTGAACAATGGAAGGAACAGAAGCAGATAGTGCAAAATTCACCCAGTAGAGTCCTTCACAAAGCCTTCCTTTCTTCTGAAAACTAACAGCCCTCACCTCATTTTATACTTGAAGGTCATTTGCTGAAGCATGGGACGTGGGTTTAATGATCCAGTTTCTTAAAATAAACATGGAGCGCATAACAAATAACATCCATGTACTTATTCAGAGGGAAAAAAAAAATCTATAAACAGACACACACAAGTAATGAAAATGTCACTGAAGGGATATAAACTGATTGTAAAGAAAAAATGCAAGTCCGAAATTTGCTATTACTTGACACACCTGGAATCAAAACCATCATTTCTGGGGCATGGTGGTCAAAGGCGGCTTTATTTCAAACTTTACACATAACACATAAAAAGGCCTGGTTATGAAAAGGCCACAAGTCTGAAACTAGGCATGACATCCAGTTATATAAAGTGCAAGTGTGTGGGTATCTACTCAGAGCAGCTGCATCAAAATTACCTCCCTCTGAGAATCAGCCATCTCTGTTTGCCCAAAGTCTTAACACGCTCTTCCCAGGTGGCGCTAGTGGTAAAGAATCTCCCGTCCAGTACAGAAGACACAGTACTTGTGAGTTTGATCCTTGGGTCATGAAGATCCCCTGGAGAAGAAAATAGCAACCCACTCCAGTATTCTTGCATGGAAGATTTCATGGACAGAGGAGCCTGGCAGGCTACAGTCCATGGGGTTGCAAAGAGGCGGTCTCAAATAGAACTTTCATGGCATCTTCCCAGAATTCAAATCCATAACTTTGGAAAACTCAGTCAGGATTGTCACCTGTCTCTCCACATGTGAGAAACTCCCCTCAAAGCATTGCTGATGACAGAATGGAACCAGCAAGAGCTAACATAGTGCCAGGCGAACTGCAACCCATTCAAGTTTAGAATCGTAAAAGCTAATCTAAAGCTTTTTCAAAGTGAGGGAGCTCTTAGAATGGAGCTGGAAAGCCTGCACCATGAGATTTTCTTGGTGACAAATTTTAGTTATGCTTGCTTCTTCTTCGTGCAGAACTGATTGATGGGACCATCTCTTCTTAGAGTTTGCCATTTTCCTCTGCAGATTCATAGCACTTGAAGACTTGCTTTCAAAACATTTATGGCAGTTTCTGCTCACAAACATCAGTGTAGTCATTTGACAAATATCTGCCCCTGTATGAAAATGTAAGTTCCATGAGTGACAAAATCATAATCAAAACCCAGCAAAGTCCCAGGTGAAGAGTAAAGTTGCAAGCATATTTATATAAATCAGTGAAAGTAGAAAATAAAGGATTCATGTAGGCATGTTCATTCTTGTGTACATTCATATACACACCATGTATTTCCCTTGTAAAAGGAAATATAAGAGGACATTTTCTGCATGTATCCATACCACTTTAAGTGAATCCAGACCCATGTATCCCTTACCTTCACATAGAAGAAACATATCTTTGCACAATAAACCTGTTTTTAAGTGCATGCTCCATGATGGCCAGAGGAGAGGGCTCTTGTAGAGAAGAAAAGAAAGCACCATTATCAGGTCTGGGTAGGCTTCTCTACTGGGGAATGAACTTTCTCTTCCCTTGTTTTTTTTTTTTTTTTTTTTTCTGCCAGGCACACAGAAAAGATGCAAAGATGATTAGAATACAAAATGAGAATTTATGATAAAAGAGAAGATGATGTCCTAATAAGACTCAAAGATTTAAAAATCACAATTTTTTTTTCTTTTTTCTGCACAGGGAACAAAACACTCAAAAGAAGCGGGGGGGCGGGGGGCATGTTCTCTCATAACAGCTTAACTTGACTATGTGCAGAATGCATGTGTATGCATGCATGCAAATTATGAGTCCTAATTCTCTGATACAGATAAAAACAAAGGGTCCACTTGGTACAGGTTTACAGCCATCAGCCCTCTGATCTCTCAATTAAAAAACAGGCTCATTGTTTTCCACAAGGACTGCCTCCTGCTTTCAGACTTCTTCTGGGTCGCTTGCAGTTTGATTTATCTGTTAGATGTTTCCCCTTTCGCCATGACAGTCTATCTGGGGAGAAACTTTAAAGCTGACCTTTCTTTCAAACCACCTATTAGAGTAGATTTATTTGTTAGGGAGAGTGTGCATCTTCACATTTCCAGTTAGTTCCACATCCGAAGCTATTTCTCGGTGTTGAGAGCTTGGAGAATGCAGGAATGTGCTTTACCCTGCACTTTTGCCTCAGCTTCTAAATCCAGGCTTTGGGGTCCTTCACACTCAATTTAGCAACATGCTTGTAAAATATATGCTCAGCAAAGCTGGGTTTGATGTCCAAGAAGTCCAAAGTCTTCAGAAAGTCTTACTTCTTGGAAATTGGAAAAGTCGCTTTTCCAATAGCAGCATGCAATAGCTCCAGAGAAAGGTGTTATTAAGGGAAGATCAGTATTCACATTATTTACGACAACAGCGAGGGGGAAAGGGAACTTGAATCTTAGTGGGATTGAGTTTGGCGAGTATCTTTGATTTTAAAACCGTTTTATTTTGGCAAAGGCAGTTTTTCAGTGTCAATTTTTCTGTTTCTCAGAAGTAAATCATACCTTCCTAAAACAGTTAATCTCTCTTTCATTTAGAGAGATAAGCATGCATGCTTTGTCCCTCTCTTTTGGCCAGCAAACCAGTAACATACTGAGGAATACCCAAGTGAAATGCTAATCCACTTGAAACTTCTCTTTCTTCTCTGTTTTGAAAGATTAGTAGAAACTTGAAAATCCTCCTTCTGACACCCAGAGATGTAAAGCAACTTGTCCCAGGTCACACAGCAGGAAAATAGCATGTGAGTGTAAAAGTATTAGTCAGTCATGCCCAACTATTGTGACCCCATGGACTGTAGCCCACCAGGCTGCTCTATCCATGGAATTCTCGAGACAAGAATACTGGAGTGGGTTGCCATTCCCTTCTCCAGGGGATCTTCCCAACCCAGGGATTGAACCCAGGTCCCCTGCATTGCAGATGGATTTCTTACCTTCTGACCCACCAGAGAAGTACAAGAATAGTTATAATCCTAGTTCCTTGCGCAAGTCACCACACACACACACGCACTTCCAACGCAACTCACTTAATAGCCAATTGCTATGGAAGATATTAAACTAGACATATAGACAGCCAAAATAAAGCTTTTAAAGGATTGGGTGTGCAAAGGGAAAACTTTCAGTAACTTAGAAGATTAACTTACATGAATAATTGATTTCCCAATAGCACTGGATAAATCTTATTGTAAAATCTTTGTTGTGCATATTTCACATGTGAATTAGGTATGTTTGTTACTCTGTGCTGCCTTTAGCTTTTCTAAAAATGTGTTTTGCTGAATTATAGCTGATTTGCAGTGTTGTGTTAATTTCTTCTGTACACCAAAGTGAATCAGTTACATGTATATATATTTTCTCTTTTTAATATTATTTTCCATTGTGGTTTATCACAGGATACTGAGTATAGTTTTCTATAGGACCTTGTTGTTTTATCTGTTCTTTACATAATCATTTGCATCTGCTAGCCCCAAACTCTCAATCCATCCCTCCTCCACCCCCTCCCCCTTGGGAACCACAAGTCTGTTTTCTGTGTCTGTGAATCTGTTTCTGTTTTGTAGATATGTTCATTTGTGCCATATTTTAGATTCTACATATAAATGATATCATATTGTATTCGTCTTTCTCTTCCTGACTTACCTCACCATTATGATAATCTCTAGGTCCATCTTCATTGCTGCAAGTGACATTGTTTAAATTTTTTAGGCCTGAGTAGTATTCCATTATATGTATGTGCCACATCTATTTGTAAATAAATGAAAAACTTGGAGCTATATAGACAGAATCAGAGTCTTACAAAGTTTGCACAAAGGAATAAAAAAAACAATGTAATAAATCTGTGTGATGTTTGCACTCAATTCTCTATCCCATTCCTTTACTGTCTCATGCCTGGACAATCACAATAGCATTTTGATTAGTTCTCCTAGCCTAATATTTCCTTTCTTTAATCTCTCCTAAGCAGAACTGAAAAATATCACATTGGTGACACTCCTCTGATTAAAATAGAACAAAGCTTTTTATGGTTTGTCCAATTAGATTTAACTTTTTAGCTAAGATTCCAAATATTCTATGCCGTATCCTTTTTCACCCATATCTTTAATTGCTCCTTTTAGTTAGTGTTCATTTGGGTCAAATTTAACTACTTGCCACTTTTTACATGTGCCTTGAGATTTACTGCTTCCATAACTTCTTCTGTCATCCTTCCTGTATTGAATCTACTCATCCTTCAAGTCTCTGCTTAAAAGTGACTTTCCATGATTACTACCTGCAGAAAAACTCTCTGTCTTCTCTGAGGTCTTATAGGAGTCCACTTGTACCACATTTATATGTTTTAAAGAACTAAATCTGTTCTAAGAACTTTGGTAAGTGTTTCCTTGAATTGCCTCATCCCATTCTCTCATCTGCAGGACAGGAGTATGATATTATTAGTATGTGACAAAGGAACTTTCAGAAGTTATTTTTTCTAAATTACACAGCTAGTAAAGGGCAGAAATCATAGCAAACATAACTGACTTTATATCCCCAAGATAAGCATGTATATCCCAAAGTTACTAACTTCATGTTCACTGATGCCACCATAGTCCAAGACATCACCATCTCTTCCTAGGACTAGTGTCAGAATAATCTCTCTCTGCTTCCTCTCCTGTCTCTCCATAATTTATTGTCTTTACTTGTTCTGTCCAATATAATAGTGACTGTTCACATACAACTATCAAGCATAGGAAGTGTGTCTTCCCTGGTGGCTTAGAGGTAAAGAATCTACCTGCAATTCAGGAGACCTGGGTTTGATCCCTGGGTTGGGAAGATCCCCTGGAAAAGGAAATGACAACCCACTCCAGTATTGCTGCCTGGGAAATCCCACGGACAGAGGAGATTGGTGGGCTACAGTACTTGAGGTCGAAAAAGAGTTGGACGCAATTTTGTGACTAAACAACAGCAAAAGTGTAGCTTTTGAAGCTACACTACACTACACAAAATACACTAGATTTTGAAGACTCAATATCAAAAAAGACAAAAAGTATGCAAAATAGTTCATTGATCATTTTTTCTGCATAGTTTTTTTTTTCAGCTTTATTGAGGTATAATTGACAAGTAAAATTGTCAGATATTTAAAGCGTATGTCATGATGATTTGATCTATGTACACTTTACAAAAGGATTCCCACCATCTAATTAATACATCCACCATCTCACAGATTCATTATTTTTATTGCTATTAATCATTTGGGTGATAACGCTTAAGTTCTACTTGAGCAAAGTTCATAACACAGCAGCTACAGTCATTACGCTTTTTTAAATTAAATTTTATTGGAGTGTGGTTGCTTTACAACTCTTTGGTAGTTTGCACTGTGCAGCAAAGGGAATCAGCTATATGTGTACACACCCATGTGTGCTAAGTCCCTTCAGTTGTGTCCAACTCTGCAATCCTACGGACTGTAGCCCTCCAGGCTCCTCTGTCCATGGGATTCTCCAGCAAGAATACTGGAGTGGGTTGCCATGTTCTCCTCCAGGGGATCTTTCTGACCCAGGGATCAAACCCGTGTCTCTTATGTCTCCTGCATTGGCAGGTGGGTTCTTTACCACTCGTGCCCACCTGGGAAGCCATAGGTATACACATATCCCCTCCTTTTGGGATTTCCTTCCCATTTAGGACACTACAGAGCATTAAGTAGAGTTCCCTGCCCTATATAATAGGTTCTCATTAGTTATCTATTTTATACATAGTACCAATATTAGTCACTATGTTTTACATTAAAGCCTCAGATCTTATTCATCTTAGAGCTGAAAGTTCATGTCCTTTACTAACCTGTCTAATTTCCCCCATGCCCAAGGATCTGGCAATCACCTTTCTACTGTGTTTCTGAGAGTCTGACCTTTTTTATATTTTCCATATATAAGTGATACCATGCCTTATTTGTCTATCTCTGTCTAGCTTATTTCACTTAGCATAATGCCCTCAAATTCTATCCATGTTGTCAAAAATGGTAATATTTCCAATTGGTAATTTTTTATATTGATTACATGTTGATTTCATAATATATGGGAGATAGAGGTTAAATAAAACATATTATGCTTGCCCTTTTCTTTACCTTTGTTAAACCAAATACCTGTATAATTTAACTCTATCTTTTTAAGTTTGATAATAAATGTGCATGCGGGCTCAGCTGCGTCTGACTCATTGCAACCCTATGTACTGTAGCATGCCAGGCTCCTCTGTCGATGGGATTCTCAAGAATACCTGTGTGGGTTGCCATTTCTTCCTCCAGGAGATCTTCTCAAACCAGGGATCATACCCACGTTTCTTGTATCTCCTGCTTTGACAGGTGGATTCTTTACCACTGTACCACCTGGGAAGCCCAATTAAAAATAAAGATGTAGTATTTAAATCTGTTTGAAGTGAGTATAATTACTCACAGCTAAAAACATCTTACCTCCTAAAATCCGCTTATTTTCCATTTCCCAGCACAGTGTTCCATGTTTTGATCTTTGCACTCTAGCCTCTGATCTAGTCTTGCCATAGCTAGCTCCTTACAATCATCCCAGGACCAACTGAAGTGATTTCATCAGACTATACCTCCTTAATCAACCTCTAGAGTAGCCAGAAATTGCCAGTCATTCTTCATCTCATCCTGCTGTTTGTATTGTCTTCAGAGACCTTATCACCATCTGATCTTGATTTTGTGATTACTTCTTTGTTTTCCCTTAATAAAATGTAAACCCCATACTATGCCAGACACAGAAGAGAGATTCAATAACTATTTGCTGAACAAACAAAAGTATAGAAACTTAAATAAGAGAAAGCAAACATATTACTTTAACAGAAAAATCACTCCTTTTCCATGGACAGATAGTCTCTATTTGGACTTATTCATATATGAATTTATATTGAGTCACAGGAGGTACATTGAATCTTTAATTATAGCCTTCTGAGCTAATCAGGGTATCATTTTTATGAATTTTTATCAAGATTCAGCTTGCTCATTTCCGTTGCTGCATTCATGCTAAGTCACTTCAGTCATGTTTGACTCTTCGTGATGCTATGGTCTGTAGCCCGCCAGGCTCCTCTGTCCTTGGGGTTCTCCAGGCAAGAACACTGGCGGGTGTTGCCATGATCCTCCAGGGTTTCTTCCTGACCCAGAGACTGAACCCACGTCTCATATCTCCTGCACAGGTAGGTGGATTCTTTACCACTAGTGCCACCTGGGACGCGTTCCTCCTACTACAACCAACTGACAGTTAAGGTAAAAATTGAGTTAAACTTAAGTTAAACTGTGTGCTTCTGTATTCAAAAATTCTTTAAACAATTTGGATCGTTTCCATGTGACTGATGAAAAATTTAATAGCTGCATCAGATATCTGATTTATTTTTATTTTGGCTCAGTGTTGATACAGCCCATGTTTCAAAACAAGGCAACACAGCACAATGGTGCTGCAAAGAAGGATGAAGGTGTGTACACGGTCAGAGATAGTCTGAAACAAGGATACATTAACTGATGAAGAGTTTAAAAGGAGTCACAGAAAGATTCTGGAATCTTAAAGGACCAGTTAGTGACCATCAGCTGAACTAGATGGAAGGAAATTAATTGGCTTTCTGTTTGAGTGGCTTTCAGCCAAGTCTTAATGATCAGCACACATTCATGCATGAAATTAACTTATAATTTTCAAATCTCAATGATTCATCATCCTCCATGCTAACTTACTGTTTGAGCTGGTTCACAAAGTCAAGCATACACTTTCTGCTTTTCTGGTAGATATTAATAGAGAGCAAAGTGACACAAGGAAAGGTTTCATGCAAAAGGAGGAGGAGAACCTGAGTTCCTGCGACTTGAATAAACAGCCTTGGATCACCAGGAGTTGACCTGTGCCATTTGACTGTCAATGTCAATTAATAACAGCTCTTCCCTAGATACCTCCACAAAGTTTAGGCCTGGGAATGTTGCCAGAACAGACCCCGTCTTCTCTTTTCTTGACAGTATTCCACAAAACTAAAATTCCTTTCAAGTTTAGTCATAAAAGGACTATCAAACAAGTCAGAAGCACAGATGTAACCATAATAAATGTGAGTCAGGGCCAGCACCTCCCAGGACAGTGGTGAAATTTTGACTTAAAAATTTCTCCCTGCTTTTAGAAAATTGTTATCGTTGTCTTGATGGCTTCCCTGGGAGCCTCAGCTCCGATGTAGTGAAACTATAAACTTTCAGCATTATGGTTAAGACTCTCCATGATGATAACTTTAAAATTCAGTGCCTTGAAGTTGAGTGTGTTGACAGTAAAAAATATCAAGATGATTGACTACATTTTCAATTGTATTCCAGATTTTTGATTTTGTGCTTATAAACTTATATCAGTTCAGGTTAGCTAATCCTTCAACTAAAAAGACCTCATCTAGTCATTTTGGCTGCAGGCTTAGTCTGCAAAATGTTGCTATAGTGGGAGTGATCTATCTCACCATACAGCCAATTTCTCACTAACGTATATCTTGTCTAATAATAGCTGCAAAACTCAGCTTCCAGGAAGAAGAAAGAAAAGCTTACAAAAATATTGCAAATGATAATAAATGCTTAAATGCCTATTAGGTGCTGCTGCTTGAGAAACAATAAATCTGATATTTAAAAAGTTAGAAATATGGAAAATGTTGCAGGGTAACAGAAACAAAGGATCCCTAAGGAGAAATCAGAAAAATTCTCCATAAATACCAACCTGCCTTGATCACTTTTCACTAAATTATGCTTGGAAATAAACAACCGCAAAATGTAAGTGACTTAAAACCTACAAAGATGTATTTCTTCCTCACACATTCTGTCACCTGTAGACCAGTTTCTGTTCCATGGATCTCCACTGCTCTGGGATCCAGGCTAAAGGAGTGACTCCTCTCTGGTACAACACATTGTCATGACAAAAAGAAAAAAAAAAATGGTGGAACCACAATACCTGCTGTGAAGCTTCAGCTGGGAAGTGGCACGTGTCATTTCTGCTCATATTCCATTGGCCAAATCAGGTCATGCAGCCAAGCTTGACATCATTGGGGCAGCAAGTATAATCTTACCACCGAGAACATACCAGAGAAGGAACCTATTAGGAGGGGTCCCATGAATGGTTGAGGAGAGCTAGCATACACCTGGGACCATAACACACTATCGCACAGCTTCTTCAGTGAAAGTGGAGGGTGGTGTTCTTGTTGTGAATGTCTTTACTTTCCGAAGATTGGAAAAGAATATAACAGTTTCTAATCACTTGGTGATGACTTTGGTAGCATGTGTATAGGATAACAACTTTATTCAGGTAGGTTTATTTTTGAAGTTAACTTTATAATAATATTTGAAAAAGATGATTGACTGACTTTTTGCCTTTTTAGACCTTGACCAAGTTGACACTGGGCTTGAGTCTGTAAGTCATGCTCATTCTGAACACTTAAGTTCATGAAAAAGAATGCGAAGTGTCATATTTAAGTATGCATCTTTCTAGAGTTCTTAACCTGGGGAACTTTTAAAATATACTTCTTTTCTTTTATGAACCTATGTATTTTACTTTATTCACCTAGAAGTATTTGTCTGACAAGGAAACCATAGATTTCATGAGACTGACAAAGTGAAAGTGTTCAGATGGGCAAAAACTGTTAATATTCTCTACTTGATTTATGGTTTTATTAATAAAAATATTGCACTATTATTCTTTTTATTCTTTTTTTCTTCAGTCATTTCCTATGTGGATTTATTCTTTCTGACTAAATTATAAGCTGAGATAATAACTATATCTTTCTACTTCTTCTATATTATTCTTTCACTAGATCAGTATCTTTGGCAGCAAATAATAAAAAATAAAAGCTTATCTCACCTGTTTTATATCATGAAGTATATTTTTCATGTCACCTAGAATTAAATGCTGAGGTAGAGTTACCCTAGAACTGCATCATTTGGAGCTCAAATATCAAGGATGTAATTTCTTTCCACATTTTTGTTGTATCATCCTCAGCATGTCAACTTTATTCTTTGGCTGTTCCGAACTTTAAAACTAGGCATCACGATGTATACAGATATTTTCTCCCTATTATCATTTTTATTTTAACTTAAGAGTGGAGGGAATCTTACAAAGTACCCTCCAGAAGACTATCCCCTGTCTTCTTTTCCAGAATTACATCTCAGACCCAGGTTGAAGTCAATTATTATTGGCATATTCAATTTAGATGTACTCCTGGACCTTGAGATAGTCACTCTTTCTAAGTCACATGAGCAGTGGATTCCCAAGTGAAAACAGAGGGCTGGAAGGCTTTGTCAGCAAGGAAAAAAATGGGGTTAAGGTAGTTGGCTAGGCCACCAACAGTCTTTGCTGTGATTCCAGAGAAGAGGTTTTCAATCATCCCAAATGAAGAGTAGAATTGAAGCAATCATGTGTGTAATTCAAACTGCAACAATCTTGAATTATCTACAACATTTAAGCAAAAGCAGAGTTTGTATAGCAAAAACTATAATAACATGGTGAATCACTTTGTTTTACTATCACAAACCTGGCACTACACAAATATTTTTTTCAACAAGAACATAGAGAGTATATTTCTTCCTTATTTATATTCCACTTAAACCCCACAAGGATTTGAGCAGGCTCATTTAACTTTGAACAAGGGTGGGCATACAAATCTCTTTAATAATGAAACCAAATAAAATGGGACAATATTCTAAAATGTTCTTTTCGTTTCTTTTATATGGCCTTCCCAAATAACAAACTCAGACATGTATGAAATGGAGACAATAAAAAAAGATGACTTCAGACTTATAAATTGTCACATCAGCATTCTGTTCTCTGTATAAAAAGAGAAACAATAGAGTAGAATTCTATTAACACTCTATATTCTAGTTGAAAAAATATTTTAATCATTGTGTGTGAGTGCTGGTGTGGCTCAAGACCAGTGTACAGCACAAATGTGAATGTTTGTATTGGTTGGGACCAGGCCAGATCTTGATGGATTCAGTTCAATACAACATGTCCTGGTTAAACACAACATGCAAGGCACATGCAAGAATGCTAAAGATGCAAACTTGATCAAGCCAAGGGGTGTTAAGACAAGTGCATCCTCATATACAATACACCAAACTGTAGTAAGTATTGTAACTGAAATCATTTAAAAAGTGCTTCTGGAGCACTTATGGAGAACTGGTTCCTTGGATCAAGGTGGAGTTTGCAATGAGAACTGCTTCAAGCAAACTATTGCATGGTAGGAGAAAAAAAAAAAAAAGAAGGCTATTTTATGCAAAGAGAAAGCAGAGCAATGATAAGTGTGGCTCCATTGCAGTGATGACTCAGAGGGTCAGTTCTGGGGTGAGTCACATTTCAAGGAGCACGCTGGGAGCAGTTTTTGTCCTGACTTGCAGCCCTTAAAGAACATTGTCCACAGCAACACTTATCAAAATCCCCCGAGCTTTGCATTTCTCCGCGTCCCCACAACTTGCTTGTTCCAGTTCTCTTACAGGAGAAGCATTCTCTTGCCCCATCCATCTCACCCTGTTCTCACTTCCATTTTCTCTTTTCCTTCTCACTCCAAGCCCTATGAATGTCAACCCACTTTAAGTCTGGTTTCCAAAACCTGACTTGGGGAATCTTTCTTTCCATCTCCCTTTCTTCCAATCATCCTGATGCACTTGTCTGTTGCTCTATAACTCAGGTCTATATTCTCAAAATCCAGAAGCAGAAAGACCCTCAAAAATTGGGGAAATAAAGTAATATGAGGTCTCCTCTCTGCAGAAAGTTTGTCAACCCCCACAGATGAAAACTTTTTGTCCTATCATGTAAGAAAGCACTGAATACCAACTTTGTCAGGTACCACCAGGCAGCACAGGGAGAGAAAATGCTGGAGATGAGATTTGGTCATTGGTTTGGGGCCAGATGGTAAAGAGTCTTGAGTCTAAAGTGGGCACCACACTACTAAGAAAGTGAACAGACTCTCAGATCTGTGTTTTAGAGAAGGAATGCCACGGCTGTATGGAGTTCAAGGAAGCAATCATTTCTAACACCCATCTTTCTGGGCTTCTCCAAGCATAACTACCTCACCAGATGGGTTTCTGCAATGACACAGGGAAACTGTGCTAACCTTTGCAAATAAACATTTAAAATATAGTAATAAAGGCCAATAATGTGGTGGCACTGAATCAGTTGTCCACTCTAACTTCCAGGCCTCTTTGTCAGGTTTCTGGCAATGAGAAAAAGTATTCATTGTAATCCCTCCATGCAAGCTTCACTTTCATATACATGAGTAGATCAATTCTTGATGCTATTAATTCCTGCCTGCATCAGCCTAGGTGTGCTACTTAATTTCTCTAGACAGTAAATACTGCAAAACATCTAAAGCAGTTCTGCAGAGAAAGACGTCTACATGATCAGTCACTCAGTCACATCCAACTCTTTACAACCCCGTGGACGGTAGCCCACCAGGCTCCACTGTCCATGGGATTCTCCAGGTAAGAATACTGGAATGGGTCGCCATTGCCTCCTCCAAGACATTGACCAACAAATACATGTTCCGTCTCCCCTGCCTTTCTTTCAGCACTGAACTGCAGGTAAGCCTTACCTGGAGTGACAACTCAAGGGCAATCAAAAAAGAGGATTCACAGACACTAACTCTTTGTACCCCCCCCACCACCCAGGTTTTTCTTTCCACCAAGCACTTGTCTTTTTGGCTTAGGAAAGAGCAGTTTTCTTCAGAAAGTACAGAAACAATCACACTGAAGGAAGCACAGCCCTTGTGGAGGCATCAGGGATGTAAAACCGTGCTGCTTTTCCTGAGACCTAAACATGGTCCTTGACTAGCGAACAGCATTCTGTCAGTAGTTTTTGGTTTCTTTGAAGGGGTACTATTAAGTTCATGAAGCATGTCTCAGCAACAATAATAACTTTTTTTTTAATGTACTCCCACTTCCCCAGTCTCCTCCCATTAGGTGTGTGAGTGTCTACTCAGTCCTGCCCAACTCTTTGGGATCCATGGCCAGTGCCCACCAGGCTCCTATATCCATGGGATTTTCCAGGCAAGAACACGGGAGTAGGTTGCCCCTGCTTCCTCTGGGGTATCGTCCCAGCCCAGGGATTGAACAGGTCTCTCCTGCACTGGCCACTGGACTCTTTACCACTGAGCCACAGGGAAGGCTCCCTCCATTCCACTGGCTGAAGCCAGCTCTTTGACCTTCTCATCCAACGTTTCCCTGTTCTTTGAACACCTCTACCCCTGGTTCTTCATTTTTCAGCCTTTGGGAAATGAGTTCCATGTTAATACATCAGTAGGAGAAAATGACATCGTGCAACCTGACCCAGATAGCACAATTATATTTGCAACCAAACCTTCTGAAGACATTAACATCTGTCTTATTTCAAAGATGAACTCTACTGGCCAAAATTCAAGCATCCAAGCAGGTGAGATAAGAAAAGCTTAAAGATTCTGCGATAGGGAACCTTTGTTATCATATTTATAGAAAAACAAACAAATGAAAAAAAAAGAAAAAGAAAAACAAACAAATGAATGAACAAAAACACTTCTCTTCCTCTGCATAGGGTATGTCCTAATTTGAGGATTTTAGAAATGTTAAGGGGCTTCCCTGGTAGCTCGGTTGGTAAAGAATCCACCTGCAATGCAGGAGACCCTGGTTCCATTCCTGGGTCGAGAAGATTGGCTGAAGAAGGGATAGGCTACCCACTCCAGTATTCTTGGGCTTCCCTTGTGGCTCAGCTGGTAAAGAATCCACCTGCAAAGAGGAAGAACTGGCTTCAATCTCTGGGTTGGGAAGATCCTCTGGAGAAGGGAAAGGCTACCCACTCCAGTATTCTGGCCTGGAGAATTCCATGGACTGAATAGTCCATGAGGTTGCAAAGAGTCGGACATGACTGAGAGACTTTCACTTTCAGAAACATTAAATATTAGAAGCACAAGAGAACTTAGAAATCTTGTCCAACTTCCTTATATTCCAAATAAGGAAACTGGGTTTCCCAGGCGGCTCAGGGGTAAAGAATCCATCTACCAATGCAGGAGACACAGGAGGCGTGGGTTTGATCCTTGGGTCAAGAAGTTTCCCTGGAGAAGGAATTGGCAACCCACTCCAGCCAACCCACTTTTCTTACCCAGAATGTCCCATGAGAGAGGAGCCTGGCGGGCTGCAGTCCATGGGGTCACAAAGAGTCAGTTACAACTGACCATGCACCCACAACAACAAGATCCCCAAGTGACACCACTGGAATCTCAGCAGACCCTTCTCAATTCAGAAGGCCACTTTTTTTTAATCTTTAGTGTGAGTCTTCATCTTTGCTTTCCAGTATGAACATTTGCTTCTGAGATATCCAAAACCATTTCACACAATGTAGGTGTGTAATTAGTGTCCTTTGATGATGCCTGGAAATATAAAGTGATAAAAATTATTCCTCCCCACTTTATTTCCTAGGAAAGCAATTAACTGTACCATTCCTAGACTGATCACTAAGAATTTGCAAGCAGTGTCCCCAACATTGTCCTAAAGGCAAAAATAATTGAGCAGTTGGTGCCATGTAAACATTTACATTGGCTGTCCCATGGATTAACTGTGATTTAACCATCAGGCATGCTGCTAGCTGAAACAATGAGTCACTTACTTTGACATGACAGTTGGGTGTTAGTGTGTATTGGTGTGTATGTAGCGATTTTGCTCAACATAGATGGGAAACCAGGAGATGTGCCAGAATATCAGCAGTAAATTCAATGATATGACACGAGACGTTGAGGGCTTATCTGTACAACAGGTACAACACGTAAGAAACAGTAGGGAACCTCCCTCCCTGGTCACTCCACTGGGAAGGAGAGATAAGGCACAGTAGCTGACGGAGTACAGAGTTGTGGGCACTCAGTTTCACCCCATAATGGGAATTCCCTTTGAATTACATGAGAGAAGAAACTGGGTTCCTGCTTTTTGAGTTATTACCGCAGTCTCAAAAGGAGTCTCCTGGTCTCTCTTGCTGTTGATTATGCATACTCTGCATCAGCTTAATGTAATTAGGACTCTCTAGTGATTGCATGATAAGATATTTCCAGCCTTTTTTTTTTTCCCAGTTCCTTGTTCCCCAGTCTTCTCTACCTCAACTCTGCTTCTAAGCTACACTCAAAAAGCTTAGTAACAATTGGAATCTAACTACATTTTAACATAACACTTACATTCATGCTTCTGTTCACACTGTAAAAGGTAATCTTTGAATGGTTTAAGCATCTGGATTCTATTACAGCAAAGTATAGCACTTAACATGGAAGAGACTTTTTACATTTGCGTGGAATTCAGGCAGCTGCCCGAGCCACCCTTGGGCCTAGTTGTTCCAAAGAGATTTGCAACAGGCTTAAGTCAGAAATGATAAAATTGTCAAAAAAAAAAAAAAAAAAAGCTTTGGAATTCCTTTTGGAAGACAGCTAAAAAAATAAAATCAAGCAAAATCTCCAAAAGGAAAAAGGAAGAGATTTCTGCCTGCAAATTTTTAATAATACAGTTTATTGGGTCAAATACTGAAACTCCAAATAGTGCCTGCTGTGCATATCCAAGAAATGTTTCCACTTTTTTACTCTCAAATATAACATTGGTTTTACAATCCGGCAGATTACAAATCACATTGGTCAGTTTTCCCCCCATCCCCATAGGAATACTAGATTTTTCTTCCATTTGTCCTATTTTATTCAAATAGTCCAAACCTCTGTGGTTTGGTCATTAAAATCCAGTTGGCAGAGAGAGGTTGAATCTTTATGTTTTCCAGCTGAATTTCTGCCAGTTACACACAAGGGCTGTTAGCTATATGACTGTGTTTACATCACCCATGAGTGGGAATTTCTCGAGACCCCTTGGGCACCACAGAGATGAGGGGTTACTGAGACCTATCCTTTCTGCAGAGAAAAAAGACAGACTTCCAAAGAGTGATAGCAACCCAAATGAGAAGTACCTGCACAAGGAAAGTGATGCCAATCTTATCTCTGGTGTCCACCTCTCTAATTTAGACAGAGCAAGACACATGAAACACACCATAGGCAAATAAAAATGCCTTTTCTCTGGTTGGGCAAGAAAGGAATAGAACAAAAGAAAATGTTCAAGTCATACATGTAGGAAAGAGAGGGAAGTGGAGGAAATTTTGGTTAATGCAGGAGAGGTTGTCTCAGAAAAGTACATTTGACCTAATGACATCTTTAAAAAAATCCATCTTAAAGTTCTTAGGAAATTTCAAGGGACTTTGAATAGCCAAAATAATCTTGAAGAGAAGAACCAAATTGGAGGTCTCACATGTTCTGACTCCAAAACTCACTACAAGATACAGTAAGAAAAACAGCGTGGTACTGGCATAAAGGCAGAAATAGGGACCAATGGAATTGGACAGAGCCCAGAAATAAACCCTCACATGTATGATCAAATGATTTTTACAAGGGCCATTTACAAGGGTCTTTTACAAAGACCATTCAATGAGGGAAGGACAGTTGCTTTTTTTTTTTTTTTTTAATTGTGCAGGGAAAACTGGATATCCACATGTAAAAGAAGGAAACTGGACTTTTTCTTTATACTATATACAAAAGTAGCTAGCTCGCACTGGATCAAAGACCTAAATGTAAGAGCTAAAACTATAATAATCTTAGAAGAAAACAGAGGAAATGCCTCAAGACATTGGATTTGGCAGTGACTTCTTGGATAAGACCAAAAGCACAGACCACAAAAGAAAAATATAAATAAATTAGATTACATCAAAATTAAAAGCTTCTGTGCATCAAAGGAGACTATCAGTAGAGTGAAAAGGCAACCTGAAGAATAGAAGCAAATATTTACAAATCATATCTCTAATAAAGGGCTATTATCCAGAATATATAAAAAGATTCCTACATTTCAAAAAAACAGCAAAAACAAACAAATTGATTAAAGAATGAACATTCAAAATGTTTATTCAAAATAAACATTTCTCCAAAGAAGATATACAAATGAAACCAATAAACACATGAAAAGATGCTCAGCATCACTAATTGTTAGGGAAAAACAAATCAAAATTGCAATGACCCACCACTTCACAACCACTAAAAAGGCTATTAGCAAAGAAACAAAAAGTAAGTGTTGGCAAGGATATGGAAAAATTGAAATCCTTGTGCACTGCTGGTGGAAAAGCAAAATGGTGCAACCACTATGGAAAACAGTAAATGTGATTCTCAAAAATAAAAAAATAGAATTACCATATGATCCAGCAATTCTACGTCTGGATATATACTCAAAAAAATGGAAAGAACAGGCTCAAATAAACATTTGTACTCATGTACTTAGCAGCATTATTCACAATATCCAAAAGTGGAAACAAGCCAAATATTCATCAGTGGACAAATGAACTTTCTAAATGTGGTATATACATCTGATGGAATATTACTCAGCCCTCAAAGGAAGGCCATTCCAACACATGAATGAAACTTGAGAACATTTTGCTAAGTGAAATTAGTCATAAAAAGACAAATACTAAATGATTCTATGCACGTGAAATACCTACAGTAGTCACATTCATAGACACAGAAAGTCAAATTCATAGACACGTCGACAGTATGGTGTTTGCCAGGGCCTGGGCAATAGGACAATTAGGATTGTCCTAATTGGATACAGGGTTTGGTTTTGAAAGATACAGAAGGTTCTGAAGATGGGTGGTGGTGAAGGCTGCCCAAAAATTTGAAAATACTTACTGTCCGTGATACAAATTTTAAAATGGTAAAAATAGTAACTTTTATATCACATTATCTATATTTTACCACAATAAAAATGTATATTCAGGGACTTCCCTGGTGGTCCAATGGCTAAGACTCTGAGCTTCCACTGCAGAGGGCACAGGTTCGGTCTCTGGTTGGGGAAAATAGAGCCTGCATGCCAAGCAGTGCAGCCAAAAAATAATAAAAAACTATTTTTATAAAACATACATTCAAACAACTTTTCAAATGCCCCCAAATTAAGAGAAAAGATAGACTTATCTGTAGAATAAAAGCTAGAAACTGCCTCTTTAATTAGTATGTAGCTGGTTCTCTATAACAGATACTTCCCTAAAATATTAATTGTCAATTTCTTATGAATCCATATTTCAGAGTAATAATAATCCTTTTTATTTAAAGAAGCAACAAATTAAAAATATTAATAATGTAGATCTTTATATTTTGGTCTCCAATACAAATTGTTAATTTTTCATATAAGACATGGACTTCCCAGGTGGCTTAGTGGTAAAAAATCTGCCTGTCAATGCAGGAGACCTGAGCTCGATCCCCTGAAGGAAATGGCAACCCACTCCAGTATTCCTACATGGGCAATTCCATAAATAGAGGAGCCTGACACTACAGTCCATGTGGTCACAAAAGAGTCAGACGTGACTTAGTGACCAAACAACAACAACAAATATAAGGCAACCAACTTCTGAAAGATATGGGCCACACCCAGGTGGGTAAACATTAGAGGCAAAGGGCTGAAGAGTAATTTTCCAGTTTTGCTAACCATATGATCTCTGCCTTGACTCCTCAACTCTGCCATTGTCACCAGAAAGCGAAAACAAACAATACACAAACTAACTGTGATAGCTGTGTTCTAATAAAACTTTCTTTACAGAAGCCGACATTGAGCAGGACTGACCTCGTGAGGTCTTCTTGCTAGAAGAGTCTGCTGCAACTGCTCCGGGGAAGCGATATCTGAATGGAGTCAGGACAAGGAAATAAGATGCTATACCTACGGGCCAGTGTGGGCGAGGCGAGAGAGGTGGTGATCCAGGAGAGGAAACCTGACATGTGGAGACCCAGAGGCTCAGTGGTGCTGTGTGTCTCCAGATCACTGGTGCTTCCAAAGCTCACTGAGGGCATGGGGTCGGGGGAAGAGGATCGGGCATGGAGGGGGAGTGACGCAGTTAGAATCGTCGACAGTATGTGCGTATGTGCTCACACTGTTGACTAGAGTCGTCTCCGACTCACTCAGCTGTGTCCGATTCTTTGCGGCCCCATGCGCTGCAGCCCACCACGCTTCTCTGTCCCTGGGATTCTCCAGGCAAGAATACTGGGGCAGGTTGCCGTTTTCTTCTCCAGCGGATCTTCCCAACCCAGGGATTGAACCCGTGTCTCCTGCATTGGTAGGCATATTCTTTACCAGTTTGCCACTTGGGAAGCCCAGTCAATCGTGTATGTGAAGGCTTTTCAGCCAGCTGAGACCTAGAGGCTTATGAAGGCTGAGGGGAGGCAGAGAGAGATGAAGCTGGAGATGAATGCTGTTTTGAATTAAAACTTAAAAGGACTTCTGAATTCTAAACAAACTGCTCTAAGCAGTTTTGAGAGACCAATGCCCAGTGAATCACCCTACCAAGGAGGAAAGCTTGTCCACCATTAATTATTGATCCACTGAAGGGAGGCACAAATTCTTAACTCAAACCATTTCCATTTTTGCCTGGAGGCCAACTAGCAGCATAGTATACATTTCATCTTAATATCGCAGTATATATGTATATAGCATGTATGTCTGTTCTATCCTTTAAGCCTGGCTGTAACATTTGCCAGTAAGTGACACAGTCATTCTGTAAAAAAATGTCACGAGGGATGTTTTGGTGACTTGATTTAACCTCTGATTTACTCTTCTGCAAACTCTGGATCAACTCTCAGCAAAGCCATTGCCTCACATTGACTGTGGACTCCCCACAGGCAAAGACTAGGACGGCAAAGCACAGCCCAAGAGTTAGCCTGCAGGCTGGGCCTGACGGCGGGGAGGGCGGCCAAGTGGGTCCCTGGGGGGGGCTGCTTCTTCCACCTCTGGAAGGCCAGCGCTGTCCCGAGCGGTGGTGGTACAGAGGTCCTGGCGCTCCACTGGCCCGGGGTAGTCAGCCATCTTCTGGTAAGGTGTCATGCAGTGTTTGCCGTGGGTAACTAAAGGGGCCTGGGATTTCACGGCTTTGAAGCTCCAAGCTCAAGGACATTCATGGTGGGCACAGGAGGATCTCTGTTACATGTCAGCTAAGTCATGACCAGGAGTTCCAGGACAGGATGGCATTTTTGGTCCTACAATGCTTCACCCACCTTGCTGTTCCTTCTATTACTTCAAAAATATTAAACAACAAGCATTATATGTATTTATATGTAAACTATATTGCAATATGTAATATCTAATTATCTCAGCTGAAGCTCCAATACTTTGGCCACCTGATGCAAAGAGCTGACTCATTAGAAAAGACCCTGATGCTGGGAAAGATTGATGGCAGGAAGAGAAGGGGATGACAGAAGATGAAATGGTTGGATGGCATCACCGACTCAATGGGCATGAGTTTGAGCAAGCTCCAGGAAATGGGGAAGGACAGGGAAGCCTGGTGTGCTGCAGTCCATGGGGTCACAAAGAGCGACTGAACAACAACAGATTATCTCATTATTATTTATTAATGTGTAATATACTAATATAATATATATTAACATTAATGCAACTGTTATATAATTGATATTATATATATTACATTTATATACATATATTCCAGGAGCAGCTATGCTTGTCATCCAACACACCAGGTACCATTTATATATTATTGTGTATTCTATATAATATATACGGGGGCTCCCCTGGTGGCTCAGACGATAAAGAATCTGCCTGCAATGCTGGAGACCCGGGTTTGATCCCCAAGTCAGGAAGATCCCCTGGAGAAGGAAATGGCTACCACTCCAGTATTCTTGCCTGGAGAATCCCCATGGACAGAGGAGCCTGGTGGAATACAGTAAGTTAGACACGACTGATGAGTTACACACACACGCACACACACATAATATATACAATATACAATAATGTACTATGCGTTTTATACTATGCTTGTACTATTATATACTTTATACTTTATTAAAATTATACTTTAGTTATACTATATACTATATATAGTACATATAATGTATACTATTCTACTGTATATTATATATGCTATATAATATACTACACATATATATTCCAGGAGCATCACAACTCTTCTTCAAACACACCTGCTACCATTTAGCTTCTGGGTCTCCATGTGTGAAGGTTCCTCTGATGGAGAACCCAAGTGTACATTAGTGATGAGTGGGATGGGAAGTCCCTTTATATTCCTATTCATTATTTAGACATATAATGATTTGAGACTAGGTTAAGTGCCTTCCATATAAGCTAGAAATTATTTTAAGCATGTCAGTTCCGTCAGGGTGCTTCACATACAAAGTGGACATGAGAACCTTCAAACCGTGATGCGATTTGGATGCTGTAGAAGAAGAGGAAAGGAAGGATTACCACTAGCCCTGCCATGTACAGTTTCTGGCTGGGAGCAGCCTCAGGGAAGCAGGCCTCAGCACCAGCATGTGCTGGATCCAGAGGCACCTGGAGGTTGTCAGCCAACTACTCTGCTCCCTGTTGCAGGTTCTCCTGGCGGTGATCTCAGCAGAAGCCCCATGCTGTCTGTATGAGGTCATGCAGATTACAAGAAGGAGATTTGATCATAGGTTTCCTGTGTCTTTACTCAGTGGACATTATACTTTGGAATACTACTCAGCTCTAAAAAGGATAAAATTTTGCCACTTGTAGCAACATAGATGGACTTGGAGGACATTACACTAAGTGAAATAAGACAGAGAAAGATAAATATTGTATGATATGACCTATACATGGAATCTAAAAAATACAACAAAATAATGAATATAACATAAAACAAACAGACCCGCAGATTTAGAGAACAAACTAGTGATGACCAGTGGGGGATGGCAGGGGCAATATAGGAATTGGGGAGTAGGAGACACAAATTATTGGATATAAGATAGAATCAAGGATGTGTTGCACAACAAAGGGAATATTAGCCAATGTCTTGTAATAACTGTAAATGGAAAGTAACCTTTAAAAATTCTATACCTGATGTACAAAAAAATGTCAGAATTACAGGACTTCTCTGGTCCATTGGTTAAGACTCTGCACTTCCAAGGCAAAAAGCATGAGTTCAATCCGTGGTCAGAGGACTAAGACACTACATGCCACATGATGTGCAAAAAATTTTTTTTAAAAATCAGCACTACACTCTGGTGTGAAGCCTTCCTTGAAAAGGTCAAAAAAGTAAAAAATCCATGTAAATATTTTAACACTGTAGTTGCCACATACCAGAGATTAGTGCACTTTTTCTCTAAAGGGCAAGATAATAAATATTTTAGCTTGGCAGTTTTAAGTACAGTTTGACCATTAAGCAATTCAGATTTGAATTGTGTGGACCCACTTATAAAAGTGTTTTTAGGAGTAGTTATTATAGTACCATGTGATCCTTGATGGTTTGATACAGAGATGTGGAACTGTGGATACAAAAAGAATCATGTACCCCGACTTTGTTCAAGGGTCAACTATGTATGTTTTCTTATTTCAACATGAGGCAACTTGGGCTGCAGTCTGAAATGAGGAAAGGCTTTCCTTTGCTATGATCCTGAGCCCCGCTGTCCTTAGGAGCAGTCTTCTAAGAACTCAGGGGGTTCTCCCCTAGGTTGTGACTCCCCAACTCTTCCTGTAGAAATTTGCCTTCCTTTTGAAGGGAATACATTTCATGTAGAGTCAGATTCTCCACCCACCTAGGGCAATCTTCTGCAAAACTCGGAAGCAGGTTACACGTTTCAAACAGCTCATCTTCCCTGCGCCTCTTCTGTGCATCAGCTCCCAGCAAGAAGACTGCTACTACAGTCTTCTTGTCAGAAGGGAAAGGTGCTGTATATTCCATTCCTAGCTAAGCTGGTGGAGGTGAGATCTATTTACACCCAAGAGAAGCAGGGCCACTCAGGAGAGCACCTTCTCCGGCATTGGTCCATGGAGACCACATGCTTTCCTATATTGCAGCCCGACTGTCCTGCACTGTCCTCTCCCCCAGTGGCCTGGGATCTTGTCACGTGTTGAGTCCTTGATGTAGCTCTTATTGCATCTCTCGAAACAGCACAGGGTCGAGATGAAAGGGGCTTCGTTATCAAGTAAACGGATGGATGATCTCTAATGTTAATTTCACAAAGGGATCTTCGTCTCCCTCAAATCACTTCAAAAAATTTCTCTCTTATTTCATGTTCAGCATCTTCCCCTTCCTGTCACTCCAGCATGTGTACCCAGCAGCTTCCATATCATTAACTCAGTCATGACCCACTTTGATTGTTTTTCTGGCCCAGGGAAATTATGCATCAGGCATAGAAGAATAGTTTCCTATACTGTCCACATTAGGAATGTATATCTGAGCTTCCTCTTGGATAGGAAATAGAGACTACACATGAGTCTCCATGGCAGCCAAAAAATCATTGTGAAGGAAAGAAGATGATATATCGGATCGTGGATCCTCATGTCTTAATCTCCTGCAGGTACTACCATTTTGTTTTCTCTTTAATTTGACTTCAGTTTCTTATCATATAGAGCTAGGTTTGGCAAAATATGATCTTCAGGTTAAGTCTGACATAGTGTCTGCTTTGTCAGTAAAGTTGTATTTCCACAGTAGAAAAAATGAGTAGTTGTGACAGTGATCCTATAAGCCTACACAATTCCCAGTATTCTTGCCTGGAGAATCCCATGGACAGAGGAACCTGATGGGCTATGATCCATGGGGTTGCAAAGAGTTGGACACAACAGAGGCAACTTAGTCCACAGCACGCACTGGTAAATATATTTTCTCTACTTTATGATTTTCTTCATTATTTCCTAGCTTGCTTTGTTGTAAGAATACAATCTGCAGTACACATAACATACAAAATATGTGGTAATGGGCTGTTTATGCTATCAATAGGGCTTCCAGTCAGTACTAGCTACTATTACTGGTAGTAATAGTATTAATTTCAGGAGAGTCCAAACTTATACTCACATTTTCAACTACATGGGGTGTCAGCATCCTTTACCCTGCATTTCAAGGGTCAGCTATACTTCCTCACTATATACTTTACCCAGAGCTTGAGTCAACTCCTTGAGTTCTGAGACATGAAAAGAATCAAATTCACAGATAGTTTTAGTTGAGATTGCAAAGTTCTGAAAGTGAAATGTAAAAAGTTGTATCAAAATTGTGCTAAGTGGGAAATGCAGGCATTTATTTAAAACATCTCAGCTGCTTGGGCTGGTCACTGTGCCCCTCAGTTCAAATGCATTACTGCACTACTGTAGGTCAGTACACTTCAGGTGGTGTTCTCAACTCAGAAAAATGCACGCAACATCTCTGATGGAATTCTTGGCCAATCACTTGATTATATTTCTTGATATTCAACAGATGCCTGTAACCACATGGCAAACAGATCTTCTCCGTAACAGTTCACCATAACACTAAATTGGAACTAACGTAGAGACCCATGCATAATATTTAATAGAAACAGAAAATTATAAACAGCACAACTCCAGAGTTTATTACTGTCCAATCTGTCTCAATTTTTGTGGTAGCATATTTTCAACTGACTGAATCAATGTGTATTTGTTGTCAGATTCTTTTTGGCACAGCAAGCCAGTGGAATATTCCAGGTGAGCTTGATTTAGAAAAGATATAGCAGCAGACTAACCCTGTGGCTTTGGAACTAAGTATGAAAAGAAATGATTTATGATGTCATTCCTGTTTACATATGGTTCATTTTCTGTTAAGACTACAGCCTTTTTTTCAAGTAGAAAGACTTCTTTGGATGGTATCTCACCACCTCTTTCTTCACTTTGCCAACTTTCCACTCTTCTTCCCTACTGTTTCCCTCCCCTTCACAGCCCATACATCTTACATGAACAAGCTTCACTTGAAAACTAACCAAAGCTCCATACAGAAGTGAGACCAGAGTAATAAATAGAAACACCCATCTTCATCGTTACCAATACCTTCAAACTCCTTTGAGATTAATTTATGGGAAAGGTGGAAGAAAGGAAAATAGAAAGGACAGTGCAGAGAAATCTTAGAGTCCCATTATTCCAATGGCAAAGTTTTTAATAGATAAAGGAAGCTATTGAGAAATGACAATCTTGCCAAGTTTAAAAATTTTGTACATGTATTATAGAGAGGAATATCCACCTGTTGTTTCAATCACACAAAAATGTTCTTTGATGCCTCTCCAACAGTGTTTGGATGATGCTTCTGTTGGTAATCAAGAAGCATCTTGGGAGGCATCTCAGCAGCAGCTTCTAGGAGAAGATGTTTGACTCCTCTTTATATATTCTAGTTTATTTCAAATTTTCTCAGATCAAAGGTGAAGTCAGGGGATTAAAGCAAAATGCTCAGAGTAAAATCCACAATCAGGTGAACTGATTATGACTTTCAGTTTAAGAAGTATTTGAAACATGTATCAAATATTTCAATGGCATCAATTATAGTGTAATAACACATTTGGTAAGAAATTTAGTAAATATGAATCAGTTTAATAACTGCAACCTATTTATTTATATTTTATGATTTATTTTGGTACCATAAAATATGTTCAGAAAAGACATACATAGCATTCCTAAATGATAAAATCAGGAGAAATCCATCAGTCAGAAATTTGTATAGCTCATCCAGAGACTAGATAGCATTCTAAGACATTTAATATGATTCTGTTCCACCAATAAGAAATGAGGATAGAGGCTGTATAGTAACTTTTAATGACCAGACACTACTGGATATACAACAGATTCAAATGAGATTCTACTTATCTTGGATTGTCTAGGTCATAATATTTGGCTGTCAGCTTGAATGGTGAGCTTGTTCAGCTTCATAACTCCTTGCAAAATGGTGGGGGGTGCAGTTAGTGAAACTATGAGCTGGTAGTAAATACCCAGAAATCTGCTGGGTTGGATCTCTTGATCCAAGTAGAACCAATTCATTTTGAAAAGAAAACAAACAAACAAAAAAGTTCTTATCTCACTCTATGCCTAGAGAATCCACTTTTTTGGGGGGGTGGGGAGAAGGAAGACTATCAAAACAAGTACTTATACCTAGAAATTTACACCCAGGAATCCCATGATGAAAATCTAGCTGGTATAGCCCAGAGATAGAGTGAAAAGGTTAAATTCATGGGCTGCTTCTTACAGTTTCTCTCCTCCACTACCTGAGTTTGTATTCCAAGGTCACCCAACTATTATGTAAAAGACTAAATAGATGTGCTCTAAATCTGGTCCATTCTAGAATGGTTGGCCTATCCTTGAGGAATGTGGGGGCAAAATATGGTGACAGCATAACTTACTTTAAAAAGTAGGGTTTCACTGTCAGAACATGAGTTCTGATTTGGGCATGTGAAAATAATTTTACATTATGTTTGTATATGTTGAGAAGCATTAGGAAAGTATGGTAGGCTCATAGGACAAAGGTGGGAAAGAGCAGAGCTTCCCAAATACTGCTTTTGTTTAATTTTTTTTCTCTTTGCAAGCTTCATGAAGAAGTAAAGAAGAATGAAATTGTTCACAGGGACAAGAGGGTAAAGAAACAAAAACAACAGAGTTAAGAAGTAATTGTACACTATAATTTGCTAACAAAGAATTTTGTAGGTTGCCAACCTGTGTAAATTATACGCAGTTGGGAAAAGACCTCCAAGCAGAGGGAAACATAATCACTTCATCTATTTTTTTCTCCGTCAGTGTTTCTAACACTAACTCTATTGTATGACTGAAATATACAAAAGTACATTAGTTTCACAGATAGCCTTTGAAATACACTGTTGTAGACCTTGCATACTTTACAACAATCACCTGTGTGGTTGGAGCCCCCTAGTGGCCAGGTGAACTCCATTCATACGGGTTCCGGAACTCTGTTCCTGGAATATTTCTTATCTTCTCCCATTCCCATTGGGCAACTGAGGGGAGATAGCAGAGCCTTCTGGATACACTTCCGTAGCCCCAAATGCAAATTGGGAATTCTAAATCCTACCTCTTCTGCCAGTTGTTATTTAGCATTTCCAAACAATCAGTCCTAAAGGAAATCAATCCTAAATATTCATTGGAAGGACTGATGTTGAAGCTGAAGCTCCAATACTTGGGTCACCTAATGTGTAGAGTCAATTCATCAGAAAAGACCCTGATGCTGGGAAAGATTGAAGGCGAGAGAAGAAGACAACAGAGGACGAGATGGTTGGGTGGCATCACCGACCCAATGGGCATGAGTTTGAGCAAGCTCCAGGAGACAGTGAAGGACAGGGATGCCTGGCATGCTGCAGTCCATGGGGTCTCAAAGAGTCAGACAAGACTGAGCAACTGAGCTACAACAAAAAGTATTACACTCTTTCACTGACTTTCTGCCAAAGCTTTGAGTAGAACCGCTAGAGAATGGCTATTTGATTATTATAAAAAGATTGAGTTCTGCACTAAGAGAAAGCACATTTATATTCTAGTACAACTCTTCCTGCCATGCGGGAGACCTGGGTTTGATCCTTTGGTTGCAAAGATCCCCTGGAGAAGGGAAAGGCTATCCATTCCAGTAGTCTGGCCTGGAGAATTCCATGGACTGTATAGTCCATGGGATCGCCAAGAGTCGGACATGACTGAGTGACTTTCATATTCACAACTCTTCCACAAAACTAGCTGTGTGGATAACCGGTGACTAATTTGTCACAGTGTATTTCTCTGTAATTTGAAGATAAGTTTGAGATCCCTCAAAAGCTGTCAAGGATTATTTAGAAATTGACCTCACAAAATGTTTTTGGACATACAACAAAAGCTTTCCCAGGGGCTGTCCTCACATTCTCTGCTTGTTTTTCTCCTTTATTAGCTTATCCTTCATGGGACCTTAAAATCTTGGGCAACTTGAGCCCTACCCCAATACTTCTCTCTTCTTACTTTCTACAGTCTTAAGTACATCTATTCCTTCATGTATCTTCTATATACCCACAAGCATTTAATTTCAAAGTTGTACCCAAATAAGTTTCTTGAGCTCCAGACCTACTTGGTCTCTCATTTTAGGTATGTCACAGAGCTTCAAGTTCAACATGAGCAAAAGTGAACTGACCCAACCTACTCCCTCTGCAGTTTCCAATCAAAGCAATATGGCACAGTCTACAAACATGGCCATCCTCATTGAACGCTCCTCTGGTTTTGAGACACTTAAACAGCCAAGTCAATAAATTCTATCTCTTAAATCTCCTCTATTCCCACTTTCTCTAGTTTAACCATCATTAGTAGCCTAGTTTAAGCCACACAAACTAACACAATCATTTTTGAACAAAAATTTCTATATCCATGCCCTCTAATCCATTATCTTCAAATGCACATCTGATCATATCATTTCTTTACCTTAAACATTTTGACGGTTTCTAGGATAAAATTCCAAATTCTTATTATGGCCTCAAAACACTACATATTCTGGCCCCTTCTTATCTGCCCAGTTTCTTTTCCCACCCTCTCCCTCATGTTCCTCTGTCCAACTATAACAATCCTTCACATTCCTCCTTGCCTTGGAACCTTCACTCAGCTATTCCCTGCCTGACATACTCTCTTGCCTGCACTTACCTAATTACTAATACAAATCTAGCATTTTAAAATGTAAGTGTCTTTTTGGTTAATTATGATGATCTTCAGCTTTGTTTTTTAGTATATGGTCTTTAGCAGAGGCATAATTAAAACGAAAGAAATTAAGCAATGTCTCCTGCATGGAAAGGAAGCTGCCTTGCCTCACCTATAACTGCTGTATTTACACAGATGGTGTGCTCTGAAAGGTTTTGCTTTGAGTTGATAAAGAAACTAAAATTAAACAAAGACATTTGATTAGCTGATTAATCAAATTAAAGTCGGCTTCCCTCAAGACAAAAATCAATATAATTCTTGCTCCCATGGGGCTAGCTTCAGTTTTCTGTAATTGCCTTTCATCCAACATAAAGAGATAATAACTTGCTGAGGTCAAATTATTTTCACTAAGTTGTGTTAAACACCTTAATGCTACTTTAACCTCTGGGTTTTAAAGACAGTCTTAAATGTTTGGAATCATGAATCATTGGGAGAGAGGGCTGAGAAACATGTCAATTGTTCCTCGCTCTCATTTAAAATATTTCCACATTTTATTTTCTCCCTTTGTTCTTCCAGCTGTACAAATTAACTGTGAAAATTTCTGAGTTTAATGTGCTTCCTTCCAGCAGTATTTGGTATTTATAATTGGGAAGCAATATTGGCTGGTTTTTAATTCACACACCAGTCGATAAACTTGTTGCTTCTATACCTTTCATCCATCAGCCTCAGCCTAAATACCACCTCCTCAAAGAAAGTTTCCCCAATATCCTTAGGCCACATCAGGTGTTATTATTATGCTCACAGAAAGTGTTGTATGTCCCATAATAATTACTGTATCAGTATCAGAATTTTCAGTTTATGAGATCCACATCACACCTGCCTTGTTCATTTGTTCATATTCTTCACAGAACACAGTACTCTAGATATAGCCAGCTTTCAGGAAATAATTGTCAAGTGAAAAAAAAATGTGATATTTTCTCATTTGAAGAGTGGTTTCCTGAAAGACCATGGATAAGAAAAGAAAATTATTGTAAGACTGTGGTATTCCTCATAGATCCCCAAAGCCGGAAGTATCGTTGAACCTGAGAAAGGCCTGGAAAACCAACAGAAACACCACCAGAAATCAGCAAATCCTCTCTTAGACACTCCTTTCTCAATCTCTGATTTTGCTTCTCTCTATACTTCTGCTGAGGACTCTCATAATAATTATTTTCATGACATTCATGTTTTTTTCTGATTTTTTGAAACCTATATATAGTAAATAACATAAAACAAGCAAATCTTAAATCATAAACAAGCAAATCTCATAAAACTATTACAGAGGTGACATTTTCCTATGAGAAAATGTCAACAGGTAAAATATAACATGAACATATTTGTTTTCTTCTGCATTATGTTGATCTTACAAAGTAGAAACCTTTGGTGACCATTTAACTAGTAGCTAATTCCTCTATTATTTTTAGACCTCATGACTAACTAGCAGAAGAGTTTATGCAAATAAGAAATGACCATAAATCTTGAAGCAGATATTAAAATAGAGGGTTAATAGAGCTAATCAGTGAATTTAGCGAAGTTGCAGGGTAAAAAATCAATACACAGAAATCACTTGCATTTCTATACATTAACAGTGAAAAATCAGAAAAAGTAATTAAGGAATCAATCCCATTTCACCATTGCAACAAGAAGAATTAAATATCTACTAATAAACTTACCTAAAGAGACAAAAGAACTGTACACAGAAAATTATAAGACACTGATGAAAGATATAAAAGATGACATAAACAGATGGAGAGATATTCCATGTTCCTGGGTAGAAGGAATCAATATTGTGAAAATGACTATACTACTAAACTCAATCTACAGACTCAATGTGATCCCTATCAGATTACCAATGACATTTTTCACAAAACTAGAACAAAATATTTCACAATTTATATGGAAGCACGAGACCCCGAATAGCCAAAGTAGTCTTGAGAAAGAAGAATGGAGCTGGAGGAATCCACCTTCCTGACTTCAGACTATACTACAAAGCTACAGGCATCAACACAGTATGGTACTGGTGCAAAAACAGATATATAGGCCAATGGAACAAGACA
This sequence comes from Odocoileus virginianus, assembly GCF_023699985.2. Taxonomy (NCBI): domain Eukaryota; kingdom Metazoa; phylum Chordata; class Mammalia; order Artiodactyla; family Cervidae; genus Odocoileus; species Odocoileus virginianus. The sequence continues at coordinate 55,647,654 of NC_069684.1, read as the reverse complement.
GAAAGCCCAGAAATAAACCCATGCACCTATGGGTGCCTTATTTTTTTACAAAGGAGACGAGACTATATAATGGGGCAAAATAACCTCTTCAATAAATGGTGCTGGGCAAGCTGGACAGCTACATGTAAAAGAATGAAATCAGAACACTTCCTAACACCATACACAAAGATAAACTCAGAATAGATTAAAGACCTAAATGTAAGACCAGAAACTATAAAACTCTCAGAGGAAAACATAGGCAGAACACTCGATAACATAAATCAAAGCAAGATCCTCTATGACCCACCTCCTAGAGTAATGGAAATAAAAACAAAAGTAAACAAATGGGACCTGATTAAACTTAAAGGCTTTTGCACAGCAAAGGAAACTATAAGCAAGGTGAAAAGACAACCCTTAGACTGGGGGAAAATAATAGCAAATGAAACAACTGACAAAGGATTAATTTCCAAAATATAAAAGCAGCTCATACAACTCAATACCAGAAAAACAACAACCCAATCAAAAATTGGGAAAAAGATCTAAACAGACATTTCTCCAAAAAAGACACACAGATGGCTAACAAACACTTGAAAAGATGCTCAATATTGCTCATTATTAGAGAAATGCAAATCAAAACTGCAATGAGATATCACCTCAGGAAGGCCATCATCAAAAAGTCTACAAACAACAAATGCTGGAGAGGGTGTGGAGAAAAGGGAACCCTCCTGACTGTTGGTGGGAATGTTTATTGATACAGCCACTATGGAAGATGGTATGGAGATTCAATTAAAAACTAGGAATAAAACCACCATATGACCCAGCAATCCCACTCCTAGACATACACCCTGAGGAAACCAAAATTGAAAGAGACATATGTGTCCCATTGTTCATTGCAGCACTATTTACAATAGCTAGAACATGGAAGCAACCTAGATGTCCACCGACAGATGAATGGCTAAAGAATGGAATGGAATACATACACAATGGAATATTACTCAGCCACAAAAAGGAATGCATTTGAGTCAGTTCTGATGAGGTGGATGAACCTAGAACCTATTATACAGAGTGAAGTGAGTCAGAAGGAGAAAGATAAACATTGTATTCTAATGCACATATATGGAATCTAGAAAAAATGGTACTGAAGGATTTATTTACAAGGCAGCAATGGAGAAACAGACATAGATAATAGACTTATGGATGTGGAGAGAGGGGAGGAGAGGGTGAGATGTATGGAAAGAGTAACATGGAAACTTACATTACCATATGTAAAATAGATAGCCAACGGGAATTTGCTGTATGGCTCAGGAGACCCAAATAGGGGCTCTGTGTCAGCCTAGAGAGGTGGGATGGGTAGGGAGATGGGAGGGAGGTTCAGAGGGGAGAGGATATGTGTGTACCTATGGCTGATTCATGTTGAGATTTGACAGAAAGCAACAAGATTCCATAAAGCAATTAACCTTCAAAAATAATTAACTGATTTTAAAAAGTACGGTGTTAAAATTGAGATGATAATCATCACCCCCTTGGTTAGGATGGCATCCCTGAGTTGTTTGAATACTTCCTGTCTCACTAGCTATGGTAGTGGACACATGGTATTTGTACTAGCATACTTCACAAAGGAACTGCCCAGCCATATCCCATGGCTCAGTTTTCTGGTGAAAACAGAAGCACTGTGTTAGGACAGGGCTGCCCAGGTGTCTCACTGAGTAAAGAGTCCACCTGCCATACAGGAGATGCAGGAGACTTGGGTTCAGTTCCTGGGTTGTGAAGGTCCCCTGCAGGAGGGCATGGCAACCAACTCCTGTATTCTTGCCTGGAGGGTCCTATAGACAGAGGAGCCTGGTGGGCTATAGTCCATAGGTTTGCAAAGAGTCAGACACAACTGAAGCAGCTGAGCACATGCATGTGTTAGACCAGTGTGTTCTCATCATCTGGACAGAAGTGAGCTCTAGAGTAACAAGTCCTGTCCCCAAGAATGTGAACTTTGGAGCTAGCAGATACAGAGACTGGGTTGTCTGAGGTGAGTCACATTAATGGCAATGCCTGTGCCTGGAGTTCATTTACCTCTCAGATTCTTTGATGGACCCAGTCCTGCCAGTATATTTCTTTTCTTAGCTTAAGCCAGACAGATTTGTTTCTTGTCATACTCAACCAAAATACTTTAACTAATAAATATGGAGCTGGACATTTCTTGAAACAAACAACACAGTCTGGTTAAAAATGCTCTCCTTACATAGACTGGGTTGAAAACTTGGCTCTCTGCAGGTAAGTTGGATGTGAAAACATCTTTGTAGAGAGTGAACATTAATTATTGTCCACCATATGAGGAATGCTGATGGGGAGTGAGAGAATTGTACTAGATTTAGCTATTTGGAGACTAAAGCAGAGGTGGTACCTTTTTCTGTTTCTGTGCAAAGAAACTGGGATTTAATTCCATTTCAAGTGGAATGAAAAGAGCATGTTTGTCAAAGCAGAATAGACAAATTACGGTACCTCTACAAAAATGAGTGAGGTAGATCCAGATGTATAAATATGGGAAAATGTTTAAGCAAATAAATCAAGTTCAGAATAATGTGTTGAGTACAATCACATTCATGTAAGCATGTTTGCATATGCATGTAGCAAATGCTTCTAAAAGAATAAACAAGAAAATATAAATAATGGTTACCTGTTAGCAAGGTAGGAAGGGTCAGAACTGAGAACTCTTCCTATTTTGCATCCTTCTGAAAAATTTGATAGATGTATTTTTACACCATGTTATCTTCTACAATTTAAAAAATGAAAATGGAATTGGTGGAATTCTTTTTAATTATTAGCCATATGCCCCAGGGTGAGTTGCTTAATTTTTGTAAACTTTATTCTTCTCTGAAAGAATAGAAGAACACAGTTCTACAGTTCTCTGTAGAGCTGAGAAACCAGAGGTCCCTAGAACAGCTAAACTTGGCTTTGCTGTGGGGATAAGCCATGGACCACCTAGAGTCATTAGCAAAATCCCATACACATGAAAGAACATTTTTTTTTCACAGAATATCAGAGACTCAAATGGATCTATAAACCAAAAGCCTCTAAACATGTGTAGTCAAGTATAAACTTTGAGAGAGGAAAGGCTGTGTGATATTCCTCTTTGTGTTCCTAGAACTAAGGCATGTTTGGCCATTAGAGAATAATTTGAAAACATGGATAAGGAAAGGAATAAAATTAAATCTTCTAAAGTACTGTGAAAATATAAATGACAGCTACTATGCAAACATTAGTATCATCATTTTTAATTTCTCAGGCAAATCAGTGTATAGAATTTCCCACACTTGTGAATTTGCTTTGCTAAGTCCCAATTCTTAAAGATGTTACTCAGCTCTGCTCTTTGAACTGTACTCTGGGTAGTGAAAGTCTGGCAGCAGAAACTGAAAGCTTCATCAAGGAAATTAGTTTATCTATTAGGTAATACTCATCAGCATCAAGTTAATCTGAACTCTTAATCTGGACTCAAAGTGTAACATATTAGCTAGATTAACAAATGGCAAAGAGTAAGCTACCAGGTAGAACTGATGTTTGCTGTACAAACTTTCTGAATAGGTTATGTGACAAGAATGAAAGATAAAAGCAACATTTGTAATAAAATTAATAGCAGCATTCTCTATTGTGAAATGCCACATTTTCATAGACTGAAAAGCAGTAGACTAGAAATTAGAAGGCTTCAGCAATCCTTAGAATTTATTATTTGATTTTAGTTAATTCACTTAATTCTTCAGCTCCTCATCAACGAACACTTACATGTTAGATTAGGTAGCTTCTAAGGTTGGTTTTTGCTCTGTGTGTCTGTAGGATTTATTTTGTTTGCTCAGTAAATCCAGAAGATAAACATAAAGATGTTATCTACATTTTATACATGTTAAAAGTAGACCACAGGAAGATTAAAGTATTTCCAAAACTTACACAGTGAAAGTTCAAATCTTGACACTTTATTATTTTTAATTAATTAATTAGCTGCTCAGCTGTGTCCAGCTCTTTGCGACCCATGGACTGTAGCCCATCTGGCTCCTCTGTCCATGGGGTTCTCCAGGCAAGAATACTGGAGTGGGTTGCCATGCCCTCCTCCAGGAGATCTTCCCAACCCAGGGATCGAACCCAGGTCTCCCACATTTCAGGCCATCTGAGCCACCTGGGAAGCCCATCCTGATACTTTTGATACAATAATTCTTTCTCCCCAGGTGATTAGCAAGAAATTCAGAGCTGCCAGAAGGTGAATTATTACTTACCAAAACAGCAAGGAGGTTGTTTTCTCAAAATAGACCTGGATTTGAATCTCAAATCCTTTATCTACCAATTGAGTCATCTTTCACCTTAGTCAGTTTCCATTTTAATTTATAAAAGAAAACAACAGTATGTGCCTTCCAGTTCATTGTGGGAATTAAGTGAGATAATGCGTTTAAAGCACCTGCTCTGGTTTATTGAGTGCTTGTCTCATTCATTCTTATCCTGGGTTCATTGATTCCTTATTGTCTCATGAGTGTAAACCCATCCTTCTCAATTCAGAGAAGTTTTTTTAGAGAGAGGGTGGATTTTTTTACCCTCTCTTTCATGTTCAACCCTAATGTTTAGCTTCTAAAACATGTCAGCCTCATAGATTTCAAAAATCAGAAGGGGTTTTTTTTAGGTAAAATTTTCCTGATATTAAATAATGTCCAATATGAAAGCCTCTTTGAGAGCCAGTCATGGGATCAAATCCAGGGGTCTTAGCACAGACTATGGAAAGAGCAGTAGGTGATACCTGGAGATTTTCAGCCACACTGTACCTTTGGATGATGCCACAAGCTGCATCAAGCATATGTTTAAAATAAATAAATAATGGGTACCTCCTCTATAGCACGGGCAACTCTACTCAGAGCTCTGTGGTGACCTGCAGGCTCAGTTGTTCAGCTGTGTCCGACTCTTTGAGACCCTGTGGACTGTAGCCTGCCAGGCCCCTCTGTCCCTGGGATTTCCCAAGCAAGAATAATGGAGCAGGATGCATTCCCTCCTCCAGGCAATCTTCTCAACCCGGGGATTCAACCCAAATGTCTGGCATCTCCTGCGTTGGCAGACGGATTCTTTACGATTGAGCACCGGGGATGCCTCTGTGACCTGAATGGGAAGGAAATCCAAAAAAGAGGGGATATGTGCATAGCTGTTTCAGTTTTTGGTGCAGCAGAAACTAACACAGTGAAGCAACCATAATTCAATAAGGGCTTTCCAGGTGGCACAGTGGTAAAGAATCTGCCTGCCCATGCAGGAGACATGGGTTCAATCCCTGTGTAGAGAAGATCCCCTGGAGAAGGAAGTGGCAATTCACTCCAGAATTCTTGCCTGGAAAATTCTAGGGACAGAGGAGCCTGGTTACTACAGTCCATGGGGTCTCAAAGAGTTGGACATGACTGAGCATGCATGCATACTTCAATAACATTTTTTTTTAAGTTTAAGCCACAGAATCTTTGAGGATAATTTAAATAATGGAAATCTGTAAGGGTCAATACAAAACAAAAAAAGGTAATAAACTTCATAGCCATTTAAATTCATTTTTATGCATTCCATGTTAATGTTTGTTTTTCTGTGTTTCATCTAAGATGCTGTTTCTGATGTCCTTCTGTGGTCACACCAGATGAGGGCTAGTGAAAATGAGCACTGCAGAGTGAGGGGCTCCTCTCTGCCACCGAGGGTTAGGAAAGCTGACTCCACAGTGGCCAGGGGACAGAGCTTCGTGTGAGGTAATGCCTCTTTTGCTGGGTACTTTGAAATGGGATTGCAAATTAATAATGATAGAAAAACTATACAAATGAATTCTTATCATATTAATCTGATATAACTATTTTTTTAAAGTAAGTTGTCTTTTTCCCCTCCTGCTATATAACTTCCCTGAAGATTCTGGTTTTCTTCTGTTCTTCCTTGGAGTGATGGGAGATGAAAGAGTTAAGAACCATCCTCAAGGCAATCAGCCTTCCCAGTGGAGCTTGATTTTATCCAGCTTGGGAGAAGGGAAAGAATAATTGGTGTTATCTAACGCTGATTGCATCCCCAGGATAAGAGAGGATTGAAGTTTGCAAGTTCCTCCAAGGTAGTTTCTTGAACCCAGATGGCTTTAAATCATATCAACCCTGATTCCTGCTCATTCTGCCTCAAAATTTTCTGGCTATATGGACCAATAAATTCTCTTTGTACCCCTGGAGATCTAGAGAGACTTTCCTATGAGGTATATGGTGATGGATGGTGTTAAGGGAGACAACTTCTAGATCCTCAAATTCCATATGCTACTCTTCCTTAAAACTAATGTCTGAGAACTTGCTTTGTTCATGACATCAACCAGGTTCTCTTATTCCCAGGTCCCCTTACAAAATCATCATCTTCCTTTTGCACCAAAGAAAAGACATTCTTATCCATCCTGAATCATGTTGTGGTACAATATACTGGAGTGTAGAACTCTCCAGGGCAGGAAATAAGGAACATTATGAAATATTTGTGTCTGACAAACCTCCTTTAATGACGCACCATAAACTCACATTAGAAGTTCTTATCTTTCCTTCTTTTGACTATATTTCTGCTAAAGGTGAAGCCTGTGCTTAAGAATGGAGATTATTTGAGCCCTTGCTGAAGTATTTTGAATTCACAATGTTTGTAGAGTTCCGTGCTAGGATGATGATAATGTTTGCTTTTATTTAAAGACTTTTCTTTTCAATTCCACAAATACCCTCAAAAATTGTATAACCCAGAAGGATAAACTTTGTGCAAACAAACCAAATATAATCGATAAGAAATATTCAAGCATGTAGAACCTGATGTCAGGCAGCAAACTTGTGGCAAGGCTCTGTGCTTTAATCTGTCTATTGTTTATCTATCTACTTATCATCCTGTTTTAGGATGAGAATAGTCAATATTCATAAAACTGTATGCTGGCAAACACCCAGTCTTCATTTTGCCTACGACTAATAAAAAGAAATAGCTTGATAGAAGCTTTCATTCATCTCATGTGTTAGTTGCCTATTTTGCATTAGTTTAATAAGGAAATAAAAAGGTTCATAAGTATTTCTTACAGATCCAGATTACATTTTGAAATAAAAGAGCTATATGTTTAGCTTCCCTGATAGCTCAGTTGGTAAAGAATCCATCTGCAATGCAGCAGACCCTGCTTCGATTCCTAAGCCAGGAAGATTCACTGAAGAAGGGATAGGCTACCCACTCCAGTATTCTTGGGTTTCCGTGGTGGCTCAGATGGTAAAGAATCCACCTGCAATGTGGGAGACTTGGGTTCCATCCCACAGATCAACATTACATTTTGAAACAAAAGAACTATATATTAGAGCTAGTTAATTAGCATTTTATCTTTTCTTAATCATTTATTCATACTCATAAGATTAAATACTTTCATTGACTTTTCTCCAAAATTAGCTCTCATTAATCAACTTTTGATATGGTTATTTATCTCTACTGTATATTTATTAGATTTGGCATACCTTAGTAAATTCTTATTAAGGTGTTAATTCTAGATTAATACCTTCACATTCTAGATTCTAATATAAATAATGTTCTTGTGCTCAGTCATTCAGTCATGTCCGATTCTTTGAGGTCCCATGGACTTTAGCCTCGCAGGCCCCTCTGTCCATGAAATTTCCCAGGCAAGAATCCTGGAGTGGAATGCCATTTCCTTCTCCAGGGGATGGATCTTCCTGACCCACGAATCAAACGCACATCTCTTGCATCTCCTACATTGGTAAGAAGATTCTTTACCACTAGTGCTGCCTGGGAAGCCATAAATAATGTTATTAACAGAAAATAATTGATAACTTTTTATTGTCTCCACACTTTTAATGGCCTGATGCCTTATCTTCTTTTTGTTATTAATTTTCACTTAACCCAGCCTCCTCCTGATAATCACATTCATTAAATAATTGTATTAAATAATCATATTAAATAATCATATTCATTAAATAATTCAGTGAGGGAAATTCCAATACATCTATAAAGAGATTCAATAACTTTCCAATAATGTTTTCATTTTTATGTTTGGTATTTATTAATGAAAATGCATTTCTGTTTTTGTGATCTATTTTATAGATATATTTATAATATTTTTTGCCGAGTTAAAGTGAAATATTTTACAAGAAGATTTATAGTTTCTCAAAATTCTTTTAGAAGATATGCCAGCAAAATATTTTAAGGTCCACAGTTCTAGCCCTAGTGTATAGCAATTCAGAATAATTAAATAGATGAATACTAAAATGTTTAACATACAGTTTTGGTATACCAAGATAATGTTACTACTACTGTTGCTAGTGGGAGATGTGTTTTGAGTTGATATTGTTTCTCTAGAAATAGAGATGCATTTGATTTCTGTTTTCAGTCTTCTGGTGATCAGTGTCTCCATGATTTACATAGTCGACAAATGCCCAGCGTGGCCAATTGTTCAGCAGTAAGGAAAATCTTACATGATTATATAAACATGCTGCCCTACAACTTGGCCTCCTATTGCAGTAAGGCTTATTTCTAAGAGAAATGTACCCACTGGGTCTTTCCTGGGCTATTCATCATATATTATTATGCAAAATAAAAGCTGCAATAAAAAGCTTGGTTAGAAAAAAAAGTGGAAAGAAAAACAGAGAATTGGATTAGTTTCAACTTTTAAAGTTTAACTTGTATTCTGTTATTTCCAAGTTTCTGTTTGGAAAATATGAAATGCCAGCATTTTATATAATGATGTCATTGCTATAAAAATCATTTTTAAAATTTTTCCTTTGAGTTTTAGTTTAGTTAGTTCTGCAATAAGTAGAATGGAGGCATTTGAATCAGATCCCAGACAGAAAAAAAAGCAAATTGCCCACAATCTTAAATAAAAATTGAATGTCTTATTTTGTTTTGCTTTTCAGTATCATATTTAAAACTAGAACTAGCATGTCTAAACATGATCAGTTTTTTGAAAAGTACATTTTTCTCCTAAAATAAGCCTTCACATCAAACATAACATTATAATGTTTCATAAACATTAAAGTTGATGAGTCAATCAATCTTGGCCAAGTAGGTTGACGTCTAGTGAGTTTCTACTAATATGGTTTTGAAAAAATCTGGGTTGTCATTATCACAGTACCAACTAAAGGAAAACTCTCTCAGGAGCCAATAGAAAAGGCTGATGTAGAAATACATGCAACTGTCTGTTGTATAAATCACTAAGATTAACAAATGCTGAAAGAGATGTTTTCTGTTGTCTGAATATAAATTAATGTAGGGAGTTAATTCATGTTCAGTTCAGTTCAGTACAGTCGCTCAGTCATGTCTGACTCTTTGTGACGCCATGAATCGCAGCACACCAGGCTTCCCTGTCCATCACAAACTCCCAGAGTTTACTCAAACTCATGTCCATCAAGTCAGTGATGCCATCCAGCCATCTCATCCTCTGTCGTCCCCTTCTCCTCTTGCCCTCAATCCCTCCCAGCATCAGGGTCTTTTCCAATGAGTCAACTCTTCCCATCAGGTGGCCAAAGTATTGGAGTTTCAGCTTCAGCATCAGTCCTTCCAATGAACACCCAGGACTGATCTCCTTCAGGATGGACTGGTTGGATCTCCTCACAGTCCAAGGGACTCTCAAGAGTCTTCTCCAACACCACAGTTCAAAAGCATCAATTTTTCGGCGCTCAGCTTTCTTCACAGTCCAACTCTCACATCCATACATGACCACTGGTAAAACCATAGCCTTGACCAGACAGACCATTGTTGGCAAAGTAATGTCTCTGCTTTTTCATATGCTATCTAGGTTGGTCATAACTTTCCTTCCAAGGAGTAAGTGTCTTTTAATTTCATGGCTGCAATCACCATCTGCAGTGATTTTGGAGCCCCCAAAAATAAAGTCTGACACTGTTTCCACTGTTTCCCCATCTATTTCCCGTGAAGTGATGGGACTGGATGCCATGATCTTAGTTTTCTGGATGTTGAGCTTTAAGCCAACTTTTTCACTGTCCTCTTTCACATTCATCAAGAAGCTCTTTAGTTCATCTTCACTTTCTGCCATAAGGGTGGTATCTGCATATCTGAGGTTATTGATATTTCTCCTGGAAATCTTGATTCATGTTAATCTCATCTAATTATGATATGGGGAAAGAAGTAAAAGTGGAGAGAAAAAAAACTTAAGAAAAGGCTTCTTCTGTTCTTGGAATTAAGGATAGCATCAGAAGGAACAGAGACATTCCCTGGAATCTACCACATTTCTGCCTCAAACTTTTATGTCAGAATTAATAGCTCCTCATAGTGCGCTTGGACTTCCTGGTTGCTCAGATGGTAAAGGATCTGCCTGCAATGCAAGAGACCCGGGTTTGAACCCTGGGTGAGAAAGATCCCCTGGAGAAGGAAACAGCATCCCACTCCAGTATCCTGGGAAATCCAGGACAGAGGAGCCTAGCAGTCTACATTCAGTACATGGGGCCACAGAGAATCAGACATGACTGAGTGAATAACACTTAGGTGAACTTGTATTATGTCAGTCCCAGTTTCCCAATTCATCCCTCATACTGCGCTCATATCTAAAGGCCAGACAATAATCAGAACTCAAGGATCAGGGGAGAGTACAGGGAGATTGAAATCTAAGGGTCATGCAAACCAAAGGGCTACAATCTCAGGTGTAGGGACCATCTCAGATTTGCGACCATGAGTCATTAGTAATAATAATAGACAGAAAGATCCAGAAAGTAAATGATTCATTTAATCATTTTCTCTATGAACACTTAAGTGCAGGTGCACGACAGTTAAGAGAAGAAATACCCTGTGCTTTCTAAAAAATTTCAGTCTAGTGACACAGATAGACAAGTGAATAATCACTTACAACATAGGGGCCTAAAGGGGATGTTTACAATGGATTAAGATCACAGGGGACAAACATCTTCCCAGCTTTGAGAAAACCAAGGGAATTTTCCCAAAGAAGATGTGACATACTAATTGAATTCTGAAGATTGGGTAGAATTTAATTATTAAAAGTGAGGGAGAAAGAATTGTAGATTACAAGAAGAATAAACAAGCTATTCAAAGGCCCAGTAAGTCAGTCAGTTCAGTTGCTCAGTCGTGTCCAACTCTTTGCGACCCCATGGACTTCAGCATGCCAAGCCTCCCTGTCCATCACCAACTCCTGGAGTCCACTCAAACCCATATCCATCGAGTCAGTGATACCATCCAACCATCTCATTCTCTGCCATCCCCTTCTCCTCCCACCTTCAATCTTTCCCAGCATCAGTGTCTTTTCTTTTTTTTTTTTCCATTTATTTTTATTAGTTGGAGGCTAATTACTTTACATCATTGCAGTAGTTTTTGTCATACATTGAAATGAATTAGCCATAGATTTACCTGTAATCCCCATCCCGGTCCCCCCTCCCACCTCAGGTGGCCAAAATATTGGAGTTTGAGCTTCAGCATCAGTCCTTCAAATGAATACCCAGGACTGATTTCCTTTAGGATGGACTGGTTGGATCTCCTTGCAGCCCAAGTGACTCTCAAGAGTCTTCTCCAACACCACAGTCCAAAAGCATCAATTCTTCAGTGCTCAGCTTTCTTTTTAGTCCAACTCTCACATCCATACATGACTACTGGAAAAACCGTAGCTTTGACTAGATAGACCTTTGTTGGCAAAGTAATGTCTCTGCTTCTTAATATGCTGTCTAGGTTGGTCATAACTTTTCTTCCAAGGAGCAAATGTTTTTTAATTTCATGGCTGAAGTCACCATCTGCAATGATTTTGGAGCCCCCAAAAATAGTCTGTCACTATTTCCATTGTTTCCCCGTGTTTGCCATGAAGTGATGTGACCAGATACCATGAACTTATTTTTCTGAATGTTGAGTTTTAAGCCAACTTTTTCACTCTCCTCTTTCACTTTCATCAAGAGGCTCTTTAGTTCTTCTTTGCTTTCTGCCATAAGGGTGGTGTCATCTGCATATCTGAGGTTACTGATATTTCTCCCAGCAATCTTGATGCCACCTTGTGCTTCATCCAGCAAGAGAGTTCCAGAAAAACATCTGTTTCTGCTTTATTGACTATGCCAAAGCCTTTGACTGTGTGGATCACAACAAACTGTGGAAATTTCTTAAAGAGATGGGATCACCATCTGCCTGATACCAGATCACCTGACCTGCCTCTTGAGAAATCTGTATGCAGGTCAGGAAGCAACAGTTAGAACTAGACATGGAACAACAGACTTGTTCCAAATAGGGAAAGGAATATGTCAGGGCTGTATATTGTCACCCTGCTTATTTACTTATATGCAGATTACATCATGAGAAACGCTGAACTGGATGAAGCAAAGGCTCAGAGGAAAGGCAAATTATTTCAAATGAATCAGCTACAACAGCAGACTATGCTTTAGGGCAATAGATCATCAGTGAGAGAATTTAAATGAAATAGTAATGTATATATGGTCCAAATTTAACTTTCAATATGTAACTCTGAAGATAGTTCATGGAGAATCATTGAAGGGAGCAAGACTGGAGCAGAACAAGGTTAGGAAGCAGTTTCATTAATCCCTTTGTTTCTATGGTTTGCAATTTATGAACCTCAATCTGGGATTGCTCCTTTATGAAAATAGAGCTTTCAATCCCGCATTTAAAAATATAATCTTCCTGCCCACTAGAAACTACCTATAATAGATTCCATTCAGTTGTATGTCTTAGTCTTCTTGGGCTTCCATGATATACCACATATTAAGTGGTAGTAAACAACAGAAACATATTTCTCACAGTTCCAGAGGCTGGAAGTTCACCATCAAGGTAACCAACATGGTAGGTCTGTGGTGAAAGCTCTCCTCCTGGCTTGTGGACAGCCATCTTCTCTCTGAATCCACACACTGCAGAGAAGGAGAGAAAGCTCCGTGATGCTTCTTTTTTTATGGGACCATCATGAAGGTCCCACCCTCTTGAGCTCATCTAATCCTAATCAGCTAACAAAGGTCCCATCTCCAAATACTATCACTTTGGGAATTAGGTCTTCCCCATATGAATGCTGAGTGAACATAATTCATTCCATAGCAATGTAGTAGAGAGGTTAATTATATAACTAGTGTCCTAACAAGTAATCCCCTTTTAGGGGAGTTACAAGTAATCTAGGCCTTTCAACCAAGTCATTTTACAAATGAAGACTAGAACATTGTCTGTTCCTTATAACCTTTAAATGTTTTGGTGCTAGAAGATGATCTTTTCAGGTAACTACTTATTTTTTTCTTAGCATATAGGATAATAGTGTACATCATCATTATCAGCAAATCTCCCTGGATTTTTGCAATATACCTATCCTAAATAGAGATGAATATTGGGCTTCCCAGGTGGCTCAGTGATAAAGAATCTGTCTGCCAAAGCAGGAGACGCAGTAGACATGGGTTTGATTCCTGGGTTAGGAAGATCCCCTGGAGGAGGAAATGGCAACCCACTCCAGTGTTCTTGCCTGGAAAATCCCATGGACAGAGGAGCCTGGTGGGCTACAGTCCATGGGTTGCAGAGTTGGGCATGACTTAGCCTTACTGAGCGCAAACGCACATAGGATATTATGGAAACACACACACACACAAATGGACATAAAAGCCAAATCTGGGAGTCAGAATCTAAAGGAGAGTTGAGAATCAAGAATTAGGAAAGTGCAAGGGGACAAGAAGAAAGGGAGAGAAGAGGAGAAGTGGATGGGGCTACGGCAGCTCTAGTCTGATGATGCAGGAGAGGATGGCAAGAGGAGGCAGCAGTAAGCAGTGCAGGGGACCAGGAAACAGTTTTCCTTGGAGAAACTGAGCAGTGAAAATTGAAATTTGGAGACGGCTGAGCACATCATAAAAGAACTAGTGCTTTTCTTAGTTGTTCAGCCGTGTGTGATTCTGTGCTAGCCTGTGGACTGTAGCCCACCAGGCTTCTCTTTCCATGGAATTCTCCAGGCAAGAATACTAGCATGGGTTGCCATGCCCTTCTCCAGGGGACCTTCCCAACCCAGGTATTGAACCCAGCTCTCCTACATTGCAGGTGGATTTTTTTTTACCATCTGAGCTGCCAGGGAAGCCCTAAAGGACTAGGGTGACATTCAAATCATTTGTTTGTTCAACCTAACTCATCTGACTCCTCCTTGACATGGAGGAATAATTCCTTCATGTATTTTTCATCACTCCATTCTGTATGGTGCTTCACTATTTGTGAAAAACAGCTACATGTCAATTGGTAAATATCTTTTAATATCAAACAGGAAACACGCACGGAGTAATAGTATTTTTCACCTTTCATACATCTGTTTAATCATCATCTGCTCAACCAACAGACATTGCTGGATCACCTCCGTATATGAAGTATACTGCAGATGTCATGAGGAGTAAAATAGAACTTGAACAGTCATAATTAGATTTCGCAATACACATTTCCATCACAATGATTCTTTTCTAGCAACATGAAAAAAAATTCTGCATGGAGTATATACTGTGCTATATATACAGAACCAGAGAAGCTTGAGCTCGATTGAGGAGATAGCAATGCCAAATAAATTCTCATGGGGATTAATTAAAATGTATGTCGTGTCATTGACCCTGTATAAATGCAGGAAAATAACATCCCCAGGCAAATGGCAAATACGGATGTTTGCTCTCTGAGGCACACTACTTGAACAGTCCAAGAACGATCTGTCTTAGGAATAGATCTTCCTCTTGGAAGAAAAATGATATATCTCTACCAAATAATCAAAGGTTATATGAGTGTGTGTGTCTATGTGTATAGATAGATAAACAGTCTCTTCTACTTTTCATTTCTGAAACAGAGGAATTCTCAAAGGACCATTTTCTGAAACACTAAAATTCTCAAAAAGGTTCCCGGAACAACACATTACTATAACTTGACACCATGTTTTAGATATTACCCAATAAATGTTTGCAAGGCAGCAATAAACCTTGTTTCTAATAGTAGGCTTCATGCTGTGCTACCAAAGTGCAGAGGAAATGAGTGAGTGGAAAGCTCATAGACAGGGCGCAGAGGCAGCAGCTTCAAAGACCTGAGGCCAGTTCATTACGGTCCCTCTGAGGAGGTTCAGAGGCTGCCCTGATCCCTTCGTCGTTATAGGTCTCTAGCTTCAATCCTTTCTAATAAGCCCTGAGAATGGAAGCACAGGCCACATGTGAGGTGGTCAGAGGTATTTAGCCCAATGGGTCAAGGAGCTGAACGTTGGAATGTCTCGAGGTGCGCCTTTAATATTGTAAAACGGTGTCCTTTGCCTATTTTTCCTGACAGTCCTACTGTTGCTAACATTAACCAGCTCTGTGAGTGCTCCTGGATTCAGGTGCCAGCTGCAACCCAATAGGTTTGAGATTTGAGAACTCCACTTCTTTAATAGGCTGTAGCGCATTTAGATATCAGGCAGAAGTCCACTTTCTAAAGGGGGAAATCAGTTATGTAAACCATCTTCTCTGCTTTGGGGCCAGTCAACTCTTAACTGACTTTCATTTACTAAAAATTAAAGCAACAGCTTGTTTCCAATTCAAGAAAGAAAAGCTTTGAAACTGAGACGAAATTTGAGCCATTTTACTTGGCACTAATGTCTAGAAAAATACATCTCTTGGGATTTGAGGCAAGTTCGTCTCTGTAGTTCAGGTATGTACCCAAAAACGTCAAACAACCGTCCTACTCTCATGAATTCTGAGAAGGCTGTGTGTCACTAATTGCATTAATAAGTTTGGTGGTAGTGGTTTAGTCGCTAAGTCCTGTCTAACTCTTTGCGACCCCATGGACTTATAGCCTGCCAGGCTCCTTCGTCCACGGGATTCTCCAGGCAAGAATACTGGAGTGGGTTGCCATTTCCTTCTCCAGGGGGTCTTCCCAACCCAGGAAACGAACCTGGGTCTCCTGCATTGCAGGCAGAATCTTTACCAACTAAGCTATGTGGGAAGCCCATCAATAAGTTTAGCAACTATTAGTAAACACACTCTATGACTTTGTTTCTCGCCAGGCTCTCCTCACCTTTAGAAATACTCAAGGTCTCTTTTTTCCTCAGAGATTCTGCTCTTCTATAATCAAGCTGAAATGACCATTCTGATATTTTTAGTTTGAAAAGATGCAAAGAAGGAAAATGAAATTTAAAACAAGTTTAAGAAATTTATGATGAAATTCTGTGCTGAATCTAGATTGTTCAATCCATGCTTGTAAAGATTATGTCTTATGTTTATTCCTAGCAATGGTTCAATGCCAAGAACATAGTAGATATGTGAGTCTATCTTAAATGGCTCTTGAGCCCTTGTTTTCTCATCAGTGAAAGGGGAAATGACATTCATTTTACAAAGCAGATCAGTGGGGAGTGTGTTCAGCTACTAAAACCCTGAATGATCTTAAAGAAACATCTCAAATACAACTAAGTCTGAATGTAGAATGTATAGATGGCTCTAAACATGCAAGGCAATCAAAAAGAAAAACAAAATCAGGCAGTAAATGTCTGTCTTTTATCAGCAAATCAAAATCTTTTTGAAATGCTTATAGATTTCTGATGTTGTCTTATCAGCCAGAAATGTATTGTACAGCCACCTCTGGAGGCTAGGAAAATAAGAAACTGACTAGATCCTTATGATCTTTTGGAGAAATGGTGATTTATTGTCTGAATTGGCCACATTTTCTCTGCAAACAAATCTGAGGTTCTATTGCAGGAAACATCAGGCTGGCAAGTGGCTATTGAGTAAGCACCTAATGGTGTCAGCTACAGGATGTATAATAGATTGGAGACTCTAAATGTAAAATATCATAACATTAACTGGGGTACAGTTAGGGCTCAATAAACAAGAGATATAATTTAGCAATAAATTAGAAGTAATAAGTAAACAGTAAACATGAAATCTAAATGAGTTTGTATGTTCATTAGTATAGCTAGTTGCTGTGTAGATATGAGAGTTTTGTTTAGTTTTCTTTATGAAAATGTTAATTAAAAAATTCTAGCATTCATATCTATAGAAAGAGATTCACCTCTGGAGCTGAAGTCATTAATTGTATCAAAACTACTGAGTGAATGAATATCATATGTCAAGTGCTTCAGTCAGTCAGTTTATCACCAACTCCCAGAGCTTGCTCAAACTCATGTCCATTGATTCTATGATCAACCATCTCATCCTTTGTCATCCCCATCTCCTCCTGCCTTCATTCTTTCCCAGCATCAGGGTCTTTTCAAATGAGTCAGTTCTTCCCATCAGGTGACCAAAGTATTGGAGTTTCAGCTTCAGCATCAGTCTTTCCAATGAATATTCAGGACTGATTTCCTTTAGGATGGACTGGTTGGATCTCCTTGCAGCCCAAGGGACTTTCAAGAGTCTTCTCCAACACCACAGTTCAAAAGCATCAATTCTTCGGTATTCAGCTTTCTCTATGGTCCAACTCTCACATCCATACATGACTACTGGAAAAACATTAGCTTTGATTAGATGGACCTTTGTTGGCAAAGCAATGTCTCTGCTTTTTAATATGCTGTCTAGGATGGTCATACCTTTTCTTCCAAGGAGCAAGTGCCTTTTTAATTTTATGACTGCATGAAATTCTGGGGGAGAGAAACTGTTCTGGGGAAGAGAAGCTTTTTATGCAGGTGGAGTCTTTTTATCACTTCCACATAACCATGGGTATGATATCTTGCAGTTTGCTAAAGAGGAATGAGAAAAACAGTCTTTGAAAATATGGAGGGAGCTATACTCAGGTGTTGTCTTTGATGTTGAGAGTTAATGAGGTATGTCAGATTGACTATTGCATCCTAGACAGCTAGCCTAGACTGAGTTTCAAGATTTAGGCTCTATACACTGTGATCCCAATCTATTTTCCTGGTTTTCCTTCTTCCACTCCCCATTACTTGCATCTTCACTGGAAAACTAAGCCGCATTACTGCTATGTTACTAGGAAACCCTAGAGAAAAACTAAATAAGAAATAGACTTTTTTCTTGTATGCTAGTTATTCATGAAAATCTAGTTTAAGTTTAGGAAATAAATGAGATTTTTGTTGTGGTTCTGCATTAAATGTGTATGCTTTGAGAGGCTGGGGAGTTTTTATTTTTGTGATTGCTTATTCACCAAGTCATGTCCTACTCTTTGAGACTCCATGGACTTAGCCTGCTGGCTCCTCTGTCAATGGGATTTCCCACATAAGAATACCAGAGTAGGTTGCCATTTCCTGTCCCAGGGAATCTTCCCGACTCAGGGATAGAACTCTCGTCTCTTGCATTTGCAGGAGGATTCTTTACCACTCAGCCACCGGAGAGTCCCTTGGGGAGTTTAGTGGCACTTTAAAAAGCGAGATCTAATTTGAGGCTTCTGTTCGGTTTAATACTGAATGATTTCTTGCTTTCTACAATTAAAGATTGTTCAGGGATAATAGCAGGTACGGACAGTGGATGGTGTGGAGCAAAGAGAGAAAAAGTGGAGGGAATAAAAGAAGAGATCTTTCCTCAAATTCTAGGACAAACATCAGTATTGTGTGTAGTGCAATGGGTGTGGGTTCTGAAGTCAAACTCTGTGTTTTATTTGACAGTTTTTAATCTAACTAACTCAAATTCCGTGACTTTTTGCAATAATCCCTCTATACTACCACTTCTATATTTGTAAAACAGTGAAAACAATAGGACATACCTCATATGATTATAACCAAAGCTAAATAATCTACTCCAGTCAGATGAATAGCACATTACCTGGCACTGGTGAAAACTCCAAAGATGTGTAAATGTCTGCTATTATTTGCTCAGAGGGAACAAGAAGAGGGTGCCTCAAAGTGCCTGTAAGATTACCATGAAGAATCCATACCGTTTCCCAGATTTATACAGAACCTTCTCTAATTGGACAGTCTTATCTCAAAGAGTGCTGTTACTTATCACTCACATGGTGATAAGAGATAAGGAAAGTGTCCCTTGGGAGTCTGCCTTTAAGTTTAGTGTTACCAAGACAGGCAAGATGCGCATTAAGACAGACCCAAATGAAGTCTCCAAGCTAAGAATGTACATTAAGTACAACAAAAGAGATAAATGCATTTTTGTGGTTTATTTCTTGAGACCTCTGGTATCACGAGTTGGCTCATTACCTTTGTTTTTTTAAAAGAACTTCGTAAGACATTATCCAGGGAACGTTTCAGTCCAATCTAACTGTGATTGCATCTTTGTTTTCAAAGAAACTATTTTTGGAATTGTTGGCTTAGCCTTTCAGCTCTTGGTGTTGTCAAAATTAACTAGATAGAGATACTGGGCAGGATGTAACCGAATCTGCTAATGGAACTCATGTGTTGAAGAAAAATTACTTGACAGAAAAGCACTGAAGGTTATTGGGGGGAACTACACTTGGGAATCATAATGTGATGTAGAATATGCTTTAATACATTGGAATCTGTAAAGACTTCATATCATCTTCCTTCTTGAAAAGAAATTATCCTAAAATAGTAGCCATCTTCTTGTTTATTTTTAATTAAATTCCATCCAGATAAGCATCTTCATCTTCTTTTATATGGGCTTGCTGACTGCCACTGCACCATGTGCCAGATAAACAGAACACCTTCCAAACTTGATCCATTTGGAATAGCTTTTTTTTTTTAAAGCAGTGTTTTAAGAATCAGATAACTATAATATCTTTTGGTAGGGAAAGAGAAGCCCCTGTTTATTTTGGTAACTGAAATCACCTCTGAAGCCTCAGTGAAAAGTTACTAAACAAAGGAGCATTTAATTTCCTTCTAAGTACTGGTGCTAAGAAAAGTAAACAGCTACCTACCTAACTGTCCTTTTAAAGGACTACTCTGGTGGGTCAGTGGTAAAGAAATTGCCTGCCAAAAAGAAGATACAGATTTGATCCCTGGGTTGGGAAGATCCCCTGGGGAAGTAAATGGCAACTCATTCCAGTATTCTTGACTGGGAAATCCCATGAACAGAAGGGCCTGAGGGGCTAGAGTCCACGGGGTTGCAAAGAGTTGGAGCTGACTTAGCAACTAAAACAACAGCAAAATTGTCATTTTAAGGGCTATAGGAGAGCTTCCTGCCCTTTAACATAAGCAAACAAAAACTGCATATAACTCTTAATGCTGCCCATGTGTTAACACTTCTTAAATTCATTCATTCTTTCATTATTGAGTTCTGATAGCTCACAGGGCACTGTGCTAGGCCCTGGAAACAGTCCCTGCCCTCACAAGTTTAAACTCTAACTGTATTACACAACTCCTTGCTAAAAGAATACTTTCCAAAGAGTTACTATGGACTATAAATTGCAATCTGTAAACAAGATAGGGAATTCTGTGGGGAAATACACTTGGGAAACATGGAGTTAAATACCATTGTTTGCATGGTGCTGTCACTTCAGTCGTGTCCCACTCTTTAAGACCCTATGGACTGTAGGCTGTCAGGCTCCTCTGTCCATGGGATTCTCCAGGTAAGAATATTGAAGTGAGTTGCTGTGCCGTCCTCCAGATCTTCCTGACTGAAGGACTGAGCCTGTGACTCTTACATTTCCTACACTGACAGGCAAGTTCTTTATCACCAGCACCACCTGGGAAACCCTAAATATCATTGATACAATGTTGTTGTTGTTGTTCAGTCACTAAGTCAGGTCTGACTCTGCAACCCCATGGACCGCAGCACACCACGCTTCTCTGTCTTTCGTTGTGTCCAGGAGTTTGCTCAAACTCATGTGCATTGAGTTGGTGATGCCATCCAACTATCTCATCTTCTGTTGCCCCCTTCTCCTCCATTTCCTAATATTTCTTAACATCTTTCATATGTCCCCAAACACTACTGAGCGCATCAGAGAAGGGTGGATGTAGCAGGGTTTGGGGAAGGCCGTAACTAGAGGAACCAGACCTCTCCATCAGCCTTCTCTATTTCTTCCACCATCGCTGCATTTCAGTTCTGTCACCAAACCAAATGGGTCTACTTCCAGCTTCAGTAAAGCCAGTGTACTCGTGAAGCCAATCTACCAACATCGGGTGGTGGTGAAGGAAAGTGCATTGTTCATTGTAAAGGTGCCAATACAAGGAGAACAGGCGGCTTGTGATCAGATCCCTCCCCTCTCCCAAAGGTTTCAGCAAAGCACTTTTAAATGCAAAATGACCGAGGGGGCACTGTCCAGGGGTGTATGATCTGCTCAGTTTATTCACAAGTCTGATTGGTTAATGGGGAGGTAACAGGGCAGGGTCATTGGGGTTAACATTATTTATTCTTAAGCTCCTGGATAGGCCTGGAAGGCCTGGAGCTATGTGCTCACGGTCATCAAGTAGTTAACTTCTTCCATTTGGTGGAGGTTTTCACATCTATAAAACAAGTCATGGAATATGCATCTTGTACTACTATCTAGGCACTTCAGAGAGGAGTTAATGCAGACAATATGGGGGAAGGAGTCTGCCCCAGGAAGGCTCCATAGGTCCTGCTTAGTTGCAGCTCAAAAGTTACTCCTTAGTTTTACAATAAATGCCAATATCTGATAACATTTTTGTCTCCTCATATATGTCCCATGCTATAGAATTTTAGGGTATACAATTTCTCACTGCTTGCAATATTTGCAGACAATACAAGTGGAGGAAAAAGCATGAGTCTGGGACTTAAAACAGCCTTGGAGCATACCTGCAACAGCATGGAGCCTCAACAGTGCTTGGTAAATAGAAGCAGAAAAACAAGTGGACTCAAGTTCCGGTTTCACCATTTTGAAGAACCTGAGCCCTAGCTTTTTCAACTGTTACGTGAGATAATGCTACCCATTTTAGAAGAAAGTGACCAATAAGTCAGCCCTCTTTCCTTTTAGTGGATGTGAATTTTTCTTTCAACTTATAGAGATATTTGAAGAACCAATTCAAAGTCCATCATGACTTTTCCCTTCTTCATTTCTTCCTTCATTCAATGATTTAATTAAATGTTGAATATATGGAAAGTTCTGTGTTAGATAGTAAGGATACAGCAGACAAGGGCATTGCCCACAGAAATATTAACAACTAAAGAAACCAGTGAGATCCAAAATTGAAGGACACTCATCTTCTCTTCACAGGTGGCTCAGTGGTGAAGAATGCACCTGCCAACGAAGGACAAGCAGGTTCAATCCCTGGCTTGGGACGATCCCCTGGAGTAGGAAACAGCAACCCACTCCAGTATTCTTGCCTGGGAAATCCCATGGACAGAGAAATCTGGCAGGCTACAGTCCATGTGGTTGCAAAGAATCAGACATGATGAGCAACTAAGCACATTTTCATCCACTTGAAGTACCCAACACATGAATGAACACACACACACACACACACAAACAGGGAAGTGCAATACCACATTTCAGTATGGCAGGGATCATGGTAAGATTTTTAAAAGTCAAAGCATAAAAATAGATCATATTTAAAGAAACAAAATCAGAACACCAACAGTCTTCTCGCCAGCAACACCAATGCAACACCAAGTTACTCCCATTTCCCCTTTCCAAAGTTTACTTTTTGGAAGGAAGTCACTGTGCACAGTACACACTTAAAGGGTAGAGAATTCTGTTTCCCCTCCTTAAAGGCCGTGTAGCTCACATAAATTATTGGGTATTCTTCTACATAGGAGATTTACCTCTTCTACTGTTTGTGTTTCATGAGACAGAAGTCCTAGTAGCATAAGCACAGTGACTTGTAATGTCATTATTATTGGGTTGACCCAAAACCCTAAAATTTTTAAACTTTGATGGGAAAAATATACTCTTGAAAGCAACTTTACATTACAGTTGAAACAGTTTACTCAATTGCAAGCTATGAAGATCAGGTCTTTGGTATTTCTTTTCTTGGACAAGCTAGGATAAGGAGTCTACTAGTTATCTGCATGAGGCAAAGATCATCATTTGAAATGGAGGTGTGCGAGAGCTACCATTCTAAGGAGCTGGCCTGTGTCTCATTTTGTAAGACGGTCCATAGCATCAGCAGATACTATGGGTAAGAGCTTGCAAAGAGAATCTCTAATGTGCTTTCAGTGATGGGCCTATTTTCTCAAAACAAATATAAGTCTGATTCTGAATCAATTCAATCTCAGCTATCACTGGGGCTGACAAAGGTCCTAGAGTTTTAAACACCCCTGCCAGGTTACCACTGTGTAAGTTCTTGGTCCAGAGCTGCCTGGACTCATCATGTTAGCAACTCTGCTGCCTCAATCCCATGCTGGGAGCAAGGGGAGCTCTGCCATGCAGTCGTGTACCAGAGTGCAGCTTCCCAAGACATGCCATGTGCTCATGCCTCCAGAGCCTTGCCTTGTCCCCAGGAACTACCACAGAGCACCAAAAGTGCCCTGACCTTTGCCCCCTTTCCAGTATCAGGAACCCCCACCTGCCGCTGTCTCTTATTTTTTGTTTTGCCTTCTTTTCTTAATATTCTTTTCCATCACAGCTTATCATAGGATACTGAATAGAGTTCCCTGTGCTATTCAGTAGGACCTTGTTGTTTATCCATTCCGTATATAATAGCTTACATCTGCTAACCCCAGCCTCCCAACTCCATTCCTGCCCCAACCCCATTTCCCATTTTTTAGGTGTCAAGGCATACAGTGTGACGCGACCACTTTATTTAAAGTAATGTTTGAACTTCACCAGAAATTTTATGTTTTTAATTTTTTTATTAATGTTTGTTAAAGTACAGCTGCTTTACAATGTTGTGTTAATTTCTACTGAACCTACTATATAGCCCAGGGAACTCTACTCAATGTTCTCTGGTGTCCTAAACTGGAAGAAAACCTGAAAAAGAGGGGATAGATACATGTATCCAAATAGCTGACTCACTTTGCTGTACAACTAACTAACACAACATTATAAAGCATCTATATTCCAATAAAATTAATAATAAAAATAAAAGAACAATGGATTAAAACCAGAGTGGATATATGTGTATTTAAAACTGAGCCACTGTCTCTTGAATCCTCTCCCCTAACTTCCCTTCTACCCAGGACACTTAACAGGTTTCATTATGTAATTGACAAGACAAATAGAACCCTGACTTCACCATCTCCTGCACCTTCCCTGACACAAATTCTTGGGCCACTGGAATCCAAAATGCCTGGCTATCTACTGGGAAGGGGAAAAGAAAGCCACATATTAACATCTTCAAAGCAGTAATTCTGCTGCACTGTTAGCTTGTGAATCTGTTTCAGCCACAAAGTACTTCTCATTCCAATCTCCCTCATTGAGGAGGTGGACCTGGGTTTTTATCCAGAGCGGACAAGTCCTTCTCTCAGTGCAGGATAAAGGAGGGCAGTTCCCACACACAAGGTCTTGACCAAATATTAATCCGGGCCTCAGGCTCTCCAGGCCCTGTGCTGTGCTGCGCTTAGCTGCTTGGTCGTGTCCAACTCTTTGTGACCCCATGGACCGTAGCCCAGCAGGCCCCTCTGTCCATGGGGATTCTCCAGACAAGAATACTGCAGTGGGTTGCCATGCCCTTCGCCAGGGGATCTTCCCAAGCCAGGGATCAAACTCAGGTCTCCCACATTGCAGGTGGTTTATTTCCCATCTTAACCACCAGGTAAGCCCCTCCAGGCCCTAAGAGAACCCAAACCTCCTTTCCCTCCAGCACTGGTTCCAGCCTATTCTAGGGGCTCTGGTTTAGCCTTTGTTTAGATTAAGAGTTTTTAAAAAATAGGCTTTATTTTTAAGAGCAATTTTAAATTCACTAAGAAATTGAGCAGGAGGGTACAGAGGTGTCCCATATAGCCTCTGCCCCACATATGCACAGCCTTTCCCCACTGTCAACATCCCAAACCAGGTGGTACATTTGTTATAATCAGTGAACCTATGTTGACACATGTTAGTCAATTATAGTACTGTTCACTCTTGATGTTGCAGAGTCTATGGGTTTTGACAAATGTATAATGATATATATCTATCATTATAATATTTTACAGTATGGTTTCACTGCCCTAAAAATCTGTTCTCCACATTTATCCCTCTCCCCGCCTCTGATCCACTGATCCTTTCACTGTCTCCATAGTTCTGCCTTTTCCAGAAAGTAGTTGGAATTATATAGTTTGCAGACTTTTCAGATTTTCTTTCAGTTACTAAAGTGCACTTAAAATTCCTCCATGTCTTTTCTTGGCTTGATAGTTCATTTATTTTTAGTGCTCAAAAATATTCCATTGTCTGGATGCACCATACTTTATCCATTCACCTACCAAGGGACATCTTGCTTTCTTCCAAGTTTGGGCCATTATGAATAAAGCTTCTATAAACATTCAGGTGTATATTTTTGTGTAGACAAAAGTTTTCAACTTATTTAGGTAAATACCCAAATACTCTTACCAGACAATTGCCTGTTTATCTGGTCAGACATGTTCAGTTTTGTAAGAAACTACCAAACTAGTTTCTAATTGTTTGAGGATCTTATCATTGAGAGAAAGTCCATCTACTTCCCAACCAGATTTCCAGCTGTGTCTCTTCATCTTTGTAATCCCTGCCCCAGAGTCAGTTCTCAGAATTTAAGAGGGAGAGTAGCTATCCTGAGCAGCCAGCCACACCAGAGCCAGGCATTCATCACTTGGTGAGTATGCCTGCCTTGATACTTCCTCTTTTTGATTATTGGGAGAAAGGAATACTCGTAACTTGGCCTATGCTCTTAGGAGACAAGAGGTGGGCCATGCTCCGATTCCTCTTCGGTTTCTGTCCCCCAGTCCTAAACATATACACACACACACATATGCTTATTTGCTACTTCATTATCTTTTACATTATTAGCTGAACCAAGAGGGTATTTATGGATGTTTCCCATCTGAGGCTAGACAGTTGTCTCCACTTAAGCTGTGGCTATGGAATTCCAGCTTCTGCATAGGTGCTACCGCATCAATGACAGGTGAAAAGACATATAGGCAAATGACATAGAGTGTCTTGCCTCAGTTACACAATCAGGGAGATTTTGGAAGGAAATATATGTACAGCTAACTTCTCAAAATTAAAAAAGTGGTAGTCAGGGCTCTTGTTTTGCTGTGTCAAGTCCTCATGAGCCTTACTTGATAGACTCAAAGCTGGTGCCAGAACCATAGGAGCAGTTTCTCTTGCTTAGCAAAGGGCCCAACCATCTTCACTTCCTCATTCTTTATCATCTGCAGTAGTTGGACAAAGTTCACAGGAGGTCCTTTCCAGTGGGGAGAGCACCACAGATATGAGTGGGGAAACTTTGGGAAGAGATCCCATGAAGAGAGAAGCTGAGCTGTGAACTTACCCCCAAAGGCTTCAGGATTTTTTTTTTTTAATTCAGGAAATTCAGAATTACAGTATCCAAGATTTAATTTCACCAGGTAAAAGATTTGCCAACTAGGGTCAGCCTGGGTTTTTGATTTAAACATTTACCCTAGTGATTTGCACTTAATTTTGATTGTATACTTTACTTTTTCATAATCCTGAGCAGACAATTGTTGTATTACAAAATCAAGGATATTCTTAATTTCCATATGGCTGGACTTGGAAGCTGTTCTTAGAAAGTAGAAATCACCCACCCACTCCCCCTAATATTGTAATCTATAGTTTAGTTCAGAGCAGTTCAAAGGTTGATGACTTTTGCAAATCTTATGAGTAATATGGCAAATAATCCTATGGCAAATCCATAGCCCAATTTTTCTTCTCCAATGACTTGCTTTATAATTTGGTACTGTTGCCTTTGTATCTGTAGGTTTGCCAATTGTTAATAAAATTGCTGACCACCTGCAAAAGAAATATTGAAATATCATGGAAAAACACATCTCATAAAGAAAAAAAAAAGCACAATAATTAGAACCATGTATTTTTCCTTACTGTGGTATCTTTTTTTTTTCCTATCTATTAATACAAAACCCCTTTACAGTAAGTTCTGGGTTTCTAAGCTTTGGGAATTAATCATAATGTGGGATTTCATCTCAGTAGATGTAGCATGCTTTCCCAAAACAGCCAGAGTATTCTTAATCTATTCTGAAATTTTGATTCTTTGCAGGTTAGTTCTTTTAATTTAGAAATGCATCAAGTATTTCTAAATGGAATCTACTTTAAACAAACTCCACTTGGGAAATCTGGACTGGTTGTGAAATTTGGATTTTTATATAAAAATTCAAGTGAGAAGTAAACAATTTGCTTGGCCATTTGACGTGGCCAAT
Source organism: Odocoileus virginianus (assembly GCF_023699985.2). Taxonomy (NCBI): domain Eukaryota; kingdom Metazoa; phylum Chordata; class Mammalia; order Artiodactyla; family Cervidae; genus Odocoileus; species Odocoileus virginianus. The sequence goes on along the minus strand of NC_069684.1, from coordinate 55,620,628 downwards.
AAACCAGAAATACCCCCCACTATGATCTGAAATATTTCACAATTTTTGGTGGATAAAGTGTAACATTTTAGTAATAATTTTAAAATAAAGAATTAAGCCCAATTTATGAACTGTTTGGGTCATCTAGTCAACCCAGCTACAGACTTGTCAGAGTTAAATTGCATGAATACAAAATTGATTTTTAGATATTCAATCCAGTGTCTTGTAATGTTTTTCAGGTGAAAGTCACTGTATGAAAACTAGAGCATATATGAACAAACTGAGGATCTTACCTAAGAATCCTGAGGAAAGTATGGTGTCAGCTCCATTCATAGCCAGCTCCATTCTGCCATTTATAAGCATTTGAGAAAGCCACAGAATGTCCTGAAATCTTAGGTAGCTATTTCACAAAGTTGTTTAATTTAAAGATATTTTTGCTATTTAAAGTAAACAACGTTTATGCTAGACATATTGATTACTTAATATCTTGTGGCTAAAATACAGCCTTGGGCCCTAACGCCAAAGATTCATCCTCAAGACCATCAAAAAACATCTAGGGAACCTATTGTACTAAAAGTATTATGAGTATTATTTGTCATGAGTGTATGCATGACAAATAGAAGATGATGAGAAATAAGAAGAGGAGGAGGATGGTAGAAGAAAGGCAGGGGGTTTCAGGATGAGTTAGATTTAGAGGATGACTCAAAACAAAGTAAATAAAGGAGGAATTTAGAATGGGAAACCCCTGAAAAATGAGAGGATTACTAATGTTATACTGGTACATTTTACTAATATGTATCAATGTAATAATCTTTATTTTGTGTACTCTTGTTTCACCAACAAAGATTTAATTGTGCCTTCTAAAGATGAAAGAAGAACATGTAAAATAGTTGTTCCTAAAATAATCATTTTATTCTGAGTTTTGAAGGAATCGCTCAATGAGCTACTACAACCTGCTCTGATTGAACTCTTAAAAGTGTCCATATTCCATTTTTTTTCCTCCACAAGCTAGCTATCAGATTTGCATTTGGGAAATAGTCTTATTACAAAAGCAAGCTTTGGGAGATGGTGAAGGACAGGGAAGCCTGGCGTGCTGCAGTCCATGGGGTTGCAAAGAGCCAGACACGACTGAGCGACTAAAAAACAATAACAGCAAATGTCTAGAGTCAAAAGAAGTTTTCTGTAAAGGCACAAAGAAAAAATTTTGTAAATTTCTGGGACTTTGTTGCGCCTACACAGCTCTGCCACTGTAGTTCAAAAAATAGCCTTAGATCATATTTTAATGAATGGGATTGGCTGTGTACCAATAAAAATTTATTTTCAAAAGCAAACAACAGACTGGATTTGACCTGTGGATCATTATTAGCTAGCTCCTGCTCTAAAGAACCAGAAACTTTGTCTTTTACCTTCACATTGGTTTCCTTCCTGAAAGATAGCAAAATTTGCCCGAAGGCAGGCTTTCCTTTGGTGACTCAGAGTTAAAGAATATGCCTGCCAAGCAGGAGATGTGGGTTTGATCCCTGGGACAGGAAGATTCCCTGCAAGAGGAAATGGCAACCCATTCCAGTATTCTTGCCTGGGAAATCCCATGGACAGAGCCTGGCAGGCTACAGTCTGTGGGGTCAAAAAGACTCAGACATGACTTAGCAACTAAACAACCCCAGCCCAAAGGCAGCAAGACAGAGTGGCAAAACAAATGCTACACTTAGGATGGGAGTGATATATTACATCAAGACAAGGACACATCACCCCATCTATATCACCTATTCCCTTTATCCAGAAGAAAAGAAGTTGGTGATTAGACACAAAGAAAAAACCTGAGTTACCAACATGGTAAAAGCCCAGCAATTACACATACAAGAGTCAAAAAATAAAACAAGAGTGAATCTAAAAAGAATGCATAATAAAAAAGCAAACATTGAAAGCCATGATCAATTTAAGATAACAACTAATACACACAAATAATTATTTTACTTCTAGAGAAAATTGAGGAGTGGCAGTGGCAGTGGGGTGGAGTGATACATCCCACTGTCCAGGTGTCTACAAGCAGAAACCTGTTCCCAGCATGGCTACCAGACTCGTGGTAGACAGAAGTCTAGACTCAAGGAAATTTTAGTAACTTAAAATTTTGGTGTATATACACCAGATATCAGTCAGCTTTAGTCATCCTCTTATTCAGTCAGTACTAATTTGGCCTTAGTCATGAAAATGAAATCTATGAGATTGCACATCATCCTTCTTTCCCACAAGAACCCATAAAGGAACATACAAATTGTTCATCAGTTCACAAATCAGGAAACCCCCCAGATTGGACTTTGAGAAAGAGCAGTCTAAAATGTTCCCACCTTCGCGTCTTGGCTCACACAGTTAATTTCTCCTGGAACACTGATCTCTGCTCGTCACATCCTCGTCTCATTCTTCAGCTCCAGCACCCACACATCATACCATGACCATCAGCACCCAGGAAAGCGCTCCTTCTTCACAAAACATGGCTGGATATTTCCATTTTCTGCTCTTACCAACTGGAAGGACTTTGCTGGTCCTCATCACCACCCAAAATATCTGCATCCTTACCTCATGGGCAGTTTCAACATTCAACTTTGCCTTATGATTTCATATATCTATGTTTGCCTTGTAAGATTGAAGAGGGTGGTGGTATATCCCTTTGCTTCTGGAGGTCCTGTATTTTGACCATTTTTAAAAACATAGACATGTATCAAATTAACGAGTATTAATAAATATTTTATTGGGATATATAAAACTGCTATGTGTGTTAGTCGCTTAGTCGTGTCCGACATTTTGCGACCCCATGGACTGTAGCCCACCAGGCTCCTTTGTCCATGAGATTCTCCAGGCAAGAATAATGGAGTGGGTTGCCATTTCCTTCTCCAAAACCTGCTATAATCTATCACATTAAAACTCTATGTCATTCTCTAAAGACCAGGAGTGAATCTTAATTGTCTAACTAAATGACTTCATTCCATTGTATGTATATACTCAATTACTAGGCACATATTAGTAATTATAATCCTCTATACAATTGTATAGTTTTATGAAGAATTTTTTGAAGATATTATTTAATTGGAATCTCACAGTCACCTTGGAAGGCTATCAGAGAAAATTACAGGTGAAAATCCAAACCTTAGGGACTTTAACTGATATCCCTAAGAAACCATACTTAGTAAATGGTGGAAAGTAAATTTGAGGAAATGGAAAGTAGAAATTCTCTCTCTGACTTCTTCTTCTCCCTCTCTTCCTCAGATATTTTAAATCTTTAAAGTGGAAGACAATACCATCTTAATAAATCCCATCCTAAGTTTAATATATGCTAATCTAAGGTACTCAAAAGGGCTTCCCTGGTGGCTCAAAGGTAAAAGCATCTGCCTGCAATGCGGGAGACCGGAGTTTGATCCCTGGGTCGGGAAGATCCCCTGGAGAAGGAAGTAGCAACCCACTCCAGGATTCTTGCCTGGAGAATCCCATGGATGGAAGAGCCTGATGGTCTACAGTCCACAGGGTCGCAAAGAGTCAGACATGACTGAGCGACTTCACTTAGGGACTGACTTAAGGTACTCAAAGGTATATTATATGTGTACTGAAAATAATGAGGATCACTACATAAAGCACCAGATTTACTGGAAGAAATGACATGAAGGAAAATATCATTCCTGAAATTTTAGGAGCAAAATCAGACTCACGTAAACGAATTTCATTCTAGATAATTTTTGCTTAATTACTCATCTCATTTACAAAAACTATAAACTTAGCACTGAGAATTTAGATTGAGCATCACAGGACTCTGAAAGAAAACTTGAGCATACTAAGGTTCTGACATAAACTTTCTGAAATAAATTTCCAGTGGTTTAAGTTCCTCTACATTTGACCAATAAAAGTAGTCAATATTTGAGATTTTCGGTGTTTGTTGGAGAACTGAAGACCATGTCACATTAGCCCTCTACCATCAGATCAGTTGCTCACAATCATGGTGAATTGGGTGCATTTTGTGCCCTAGTGTTTTATACAGACCCCACCAGGAGTGGGACAAGGTAGGGATAGTCAGAGGACGACCAGAATGTCAAGGAAACAGTGTTATCACTCCCCCATTCGTAGCAAGAGAGAACACCACAGAAAGTGTGGAGATCTGCCCCTGCTGAGTCTTCATCTTCTCGTGGACCCTACTTCCTGATTTGTCCAGAAGCCCCTCTTCTTCCCTTGGTTAGGGTTGATGCTTAGGGAGGACCGTAACTAAACAGAACAGATCTCGAAATCTGTCATGGATGGGTTCAAGCCTCCAATCTTGCCCTTCCATGTGACCTTGGCAAAGCTACTTAACCTCTCTGTCTCTGTTTTCTTCTTTATCAGAGTGGAATAAAAGTACAGCTAACATATATTGAGGGTTTATTATAAACAAACATTCTTCTAAGCACTTAAAATATATTAGCTCTTTTAATCTGCACAACTGTTACCAGTTGTGACTAAGACACAACTAAGACATAAGACATAGATTGTTTAAGTGACAACTCAAGTTCACAGCTAATAAGTGGCAGAGCTAGGTTTCAGACACAAGCAGGGAAATGCCAGAGAACTAATTCTTCACCCCTACGCTTCACTGGATCTGGCTGTAAAGTTAATACAATTTAAAAATCTTATTTTTCTGTGTGATTATTAAAATAATGTCTGTCTCCCTTGCTAGACTTAAGTCACTTAAGCTTGTTAGTCCTCAATTATCTCACTTGGCCAAAGGGGACAGTAATCATTGCACTCCCCTCATTGAGTTGTTTGTGATATTCAGAGAAGTAAACATAAAGCGTTTCATGTAGAGCTGGATACAGAGGTGCTGAGTTCAAAGTGCTTGTCCAATCTGAAATTCTGGGAATCAGGATGTATTTATTATCCTATGGTTGATTCTTCTACACTTTTGATCCTTCATGCAAAGATGCCATCTCCTGTCTAAGTATGTCATTACGCCTCAGCCATCCTCTTTCTTGCTTATATTCAGGGAGCCCACCAGGGGAAAAGTTTCTGAGACAAAACTCTTAACATTTCAAGAGAATTCTGTAGTTTCTGAGGTCCACATTCATTATGGAAGCTTTTTTCTTCCCACTGATGGGCCACTTTAAAGAACAATAGCTAAATCCCTTTGCAGTCCACCTGGAGCTAGCATAACATTGTTCACCAACTATGCTCATATATGTTCAGTTTTGTCCAACTCTTCATGATCCTATGGATTGTCGCCTGCCAGGCCCCTCTGTCCGTGGGATTGTCCAGGCAAGAATACTGGAGTGGGTTTCCATTTCCTCCTCCAGGGGATTTTCCTGATCTAGGGATTAAACCCTCATCTCCTGCAATTCCAACATAAAATAAAAGTTAAAAGAAATTTTAAAAAAACTAAAAATGTCTTCTCTAGTTTTGTACAATAGTAAGATCCGTATAGTAGAAACTTGACAAGAAGGTTTTAGGGCTCAATCTGGAGAAATGAGCTTAACATGACTGACCACTGTGCATCCTAAGTGAAAGTTTATACTCCTGTGTTTAAGCCATGGGTCATTTTGGCTCAATTGTAGAGAAAATGAGGCAAGGGCTGAAACAGGATGATGTCCATCCACATACATCTGCTCTGAGCAAACAACCTGGTGGATCTGTCCTAAGAGGGAAATTTTAAAGAGGGTTTGAAGCATCTAGCAATTTATGTTATTAGTATTTTTTTAAATATCTGAAAAAGAATGGATATATGAATATGTTTAACTGAATGACTTTTCAGTACACTTGAAACTAACACAACATTGTTAATCGACCACTCTTCACTATAAAATAAAAGCATTTTCCTGGTTAAAAAAGAATGCTAACCATTAAAAAAAAAAAAAAAATCTTCCTCTTTCTCTGTCCTCCTAGTAACTGATGAGCTTTCAATTCTGTCTCTAGCAAAGTACTGCCTACCTTAAAGGAGCTTCTCTGGTGGATCAGCAGTAAAGAATATGCGTGCCAAAGCAGTGGATGTGGGTTCAGTCCCTGAGTTGGGAAGATTCCTTTGAAAAGGAAATGGCAACCCACTCCAGTATTTTTTCCTGGGAAATTCTATGGAAGGACGTGCCTGGTGATCACATGAGGTCACAAAGAGTCTTAGCAACTAAACAACAGCAACAATTCACATTCACAGAAAAAAAATGCATGACTTGATTTTTGCTTTGTCATAGAATTTCTTTTCAGTAGTGTTGCCATTGAATTATCAAAGTGAAAATCACTAAGGACCAATATCACTAAGATTCTTCATATTTTACCTTATTTGATTATCATAACAACTCTATCAGGTAGGTTCTTTTATATCTTTATTAAATGAAAGAAGCAATAAGTATTAAAGGGACTAGTTCTCTTGCCCCAAATAATATGTCTAGAAAGGATCAAAAATGTAAATCAAATCATTTCACGCAACCACCTCCTTCTTGTTGTTGTTCAATCACTCAGTCCTGACAGAGTCTTTGCGACCCCATGGACTGCAACACAGCAGGTGGATTCCCTGTTCTTCACCATCTCCTGGAGTTTGCTCAAACTCATGTCCCTTGAGTCTGTGATGCCATCCAACCACCTCATCCTCTGTCATCCCCTTTCCCTCCTGCCCTCAATCTTTCCCAGTGTCAGGGTCTTTTCCAGTGAGTCGACTCTTCACATCAGGTGGCCAATGAATTGGAGCTTCAGTTTCAGCATCAGTCCTTCCAATGAATATTCATGGTTGATTTCCTTTATGATTGAGTCCCTTGCTGCCCAAGGGACTCTCAAGAGTCTTCTCCAGCACCACAGTTTGAAAGCATCAATTCCCACCTCCTAATTTCATTCTAATTATATGTATCCTATTTTAAATAATCTTTAGCTCTATGGAAGTAAGTGTTGAAACATCCTCAAGTTCTTTCAGGTTTGCCACTTGGTTCTATGGCTTTCTTGATATGCTTTGTCATGTTAATAAAGATCTTCATTGATATAGATGTTGCCAAAACTGATGCTTATATGGTATCTTTGTAGCTTTTGCCTCCATCACTGTAGAAATGCTGAATTCAAATGGAAAAGTGTTTCTTCCTTTGCAAATGTCAAGTACCATCAGATCTGAAAAACAGCAAAAAAAAAAAAAAAAAAAAAGCAGATTTAGATATAACATAAGCTAGAGTTCAGTGGTCACCTCTTCGGAAAATGTCAGGTTGTTTTGTGTGTGAGCTATTAAATTTTATATACAGACACTTAAGACTTTCCTGGGGGCTCAGACAGTAAAGAGTCTGCTTGCATGCAGGAGACACTGCTTCAATTCCTGAGTCAGGAAGATCCGCTGGAGAAGGTAATGGCTGCCCACTCGTGTTCTTGCCTGCAGAATCCCATGGACAGAGGAACCTGGCAAGGTACAGTCCATGGAGTTGCAAAGAGTCGGACACCACTGAGTGACTAACACTTATACAGTGAATTCTGTAAATGCAGGCATGCTGAACTGAACACTGCTTTCTGAAATGTGAACTGCACTATTTTCATCCCAGTTGCTCTGCAACCTAAGAAGATGAAAGTTGGAAGCTGTTCAGCCTTTCCTTCATTCTCCCAATCTCTCTGCAGGAGGATGACAGTGAATCTGGTTGTCACAGGTAACCTTGTGACATTAGAAAGCGATAGTTACAGGAGATGCTCATCAACCACCAAGCTCTGCTTCATTCTTTTCCATGGTAATTTCCTTTCTGATTGCACAACAGCATTACAATTGCTACTTGCATTTATGAGCTCAGACATTTTTGAGAGTTTTATTTTCCATTTTAATTGTAACTTGAATGTGCCGGAAAACCAGAAATGGCCAAAATTTCCATTTAAGATATTCTAGCAAAGTTTGTGACCCAGGACTGTCTCTAAACACAAAATCCCAAATTAGTTTCCTTGTAACTTTGGCCCTTAGGCAGGTACCAGCTATAAAAGACTGTGGCCATGATGAGTCTGCCTGTGAACATGCTTTCAAAAATTTCCAGATCTTCATCTTGCCATGTCTGTTGGAAGATTTTGGCTTCACTTAAAAACCCATAAAACCATAAAGCAGATCTGAGAAAAACCCACAGCTGCATACATCTGATGACAGTCTTAAACTGATTTTTCCAAAGATAGGGAGCTCAGCAAAACCCAAACTCCATGATGTCAACAACACTGGACCTTTGCTCTTTAAGCCAATGGGTACTTTCTGGAAGATTTAATCCATGTGTTCCTGATCTACTTACAGTTAACTCATCAAAATGCCATTTGCATAAGTGTTTCCAAAATGTCATGAGCTTTTATTTCTTGGTCTCAAATGGATGTTAGTGAGAGTCAAATTTTGCCAGGGAAACACAACTCTCAAGGTCTAAGATGTTTTCAAAATCTAGAGTTTGTAAATTTCAAGTAGCCATTTTAGCCATCACTTAAAATAGTTTTTAGTCACTGCAACAGCATGTCTCTTCATTAAAAGTGTTGTAAGAAATTAGCATTTCACCACCCACCAGAGGGAGTGGGCCCAGTTCTTTGCCAGTCTTCCTAAGTTTAGTTCAGTCGCTCAGTTGTCTGACTCTTTGTGACCCCATGGACGGCAGAACACCAGGCCTCCCTGTCCATCATCAACTCCTGGAGTTTACTCAAACTCATGTCCATCGAGTCGGGATGCCATCCAAGCATCTCATCCGCTGTTGTCCCCTTCTCCTCCTGCCTCCAATCTTTCCCAGCATCAGGGTCTTTTCCAATGAGTCAGTTCTTTGCATGAGGTGGTCAAAGTATTGGAGTTTCAGCTTCAGCATCAGTCCTTCTAATGAATATTCAGGACTGATTTCCTTTATGATGGAATGATTGGATCTCCTTGCAGTCCAAGGGACTCTCAAGAGTCTTCTCCAACACCACAGTTCAAAAGCATCAATTCTTCGGCACTCAGCTTTCTTCACGGTCCAGCTCTCACATCCATACATGACTACTGGAGAAACCATAGCTATGACTAGATGGACCTTTGTTGGCAATGTAATGTCTCTGATTTTTAATATGCTGTCTAGGTTGGTCATCTCACACTCTAGTAAAGTAATGCTCAAAATTTTCCAAACCAGGCTTCAGCAATATGTGAACTGTGAACTTCCAGATGGTCAAGCTGGTTTTAGAAAAGGCAGAGGGATCAGAGATCAAATTGCCAACATCTGCTGGATCATTGAGAAAGCAGTAGAAGTCCAGAAAAACATCTATTTCTGCTTTATTGACTATGCCAAAGCCTTTGACTGTGTGGATCACAATAAACTGTGGAAAATTCTTCAAAAGATGGGAACACCAGACCACCTGACCTGCCTCTTGAGAAACCTATATGCAGGTCAGAAAGTAACAGTTAGAACTGGACATGGAACAACAGACTGGTTCCAAATAGGAAAAGGAGTCCGTCAAGGCTGTATATTGTCACCCTGCTTATTTCACTTCTATGCAGAGAACATCATGAGAAATGCTGGGCTGGAGGAAGCACAAGCTGGAATCAAGATTGCTGGGAGAAATAGCAATAACCTCAGATATGCAGATGACACCAGCCTTATGGCAGAAAGTGAAGAAGAACTAAAGAGCCTCTTGATGAAAGTGAAAGAGGAGAGTGAAAAAGTTGGCTTAAAGCTCAACATTCAGAAAACTAAGATCATGACATCTGGTCCCATCACTTCATGGCAAATAGGTGGGGAAACAGTGGGAAAAGTGGCTGCTTTTATTTTTCTGGGCTCCAAAATCACTGCGGATGGTGACTGCAGCCATGAAATTAAAAGATGCTTACTCCTTGGAAGGAAAGTGATGACCAACCTAGACAGCATATAAAAAAGCAGAGACATTACTTTGTCAACAAAGGTTCAGTTAGTCAAGGCTATGGTTTTACCAGTGGTCATGTATGGATGTGAGAGTTGGACTATAAAGAAAGCTGAGCACAGAAGAATTGATGCTTTTGAACTGTGGTGTTGGAGAAGACTCTTGAGAGTCCCTTGGACTGCAAGGACATCTAACCAGTCCATCCTAAAGGATATCAATCCTGGGTGTTCATTGAAAGAACTGATGTTGAAGCTGAAACTCCGATACTTTGGCCACCTGATGGGAAGAGTTGACTCATTTGAAAAGACCCTGATGCTGGGAAAGATTGAGGGCAGGAGGAGAAGAGGACGACAGAAAGTAAGATGGTTGGATAGCATCACTGACTCAATGAACATGGGTTTGGGTGGACTCTGGGATTTGGAGATGGACAGGGAGGCCTGGAGTGCTGTGGTTCGTGGGGTTGCAAAGAGTCAGACACAACTGAGCGACTGACCTGAACTGAACTAAACTAGGTTGGTCATAACTTTTCTTCCAGTCTTCCTACTTCCTGGGTTTTCCACTGCAACTCTGAAAATGTAGTTCCTTATCTTGAGGAGTTTACAATGCAAAAATGATGTGCGGCATAAGCACAAATAACAATACATGTCACAATCGAAGGGTGGGTAAGGATCCTTTAATGATTCCCATCAACTTTTTATTAGGGACCACCAAACACTTTGGTAGAACTGCCATATGACCCAGCAATCCCACTCCTGGGCATACACACAGAGGAAACCAGATCTGAAAGAGACACATGCACCCCAGTGTTCATCGAAGCACTGTTTAGAATAGCCAGGACACGGAAGCAGCCTAGATGCCCATCAGCAGACGAATGGATAAGAAAGCTGTAGTACATATACACAATGGAATATTACTCAGCCATTAAAAAGAATACATTTGAATCAGTTCTAATGAGATGGATAAAATGGAGCCCATTATACAGAGTGAAGTAAGCCAGAAAGATAAACACCAATACAGTATACTAACACATTTATATGGAATTTAGAAAGATGGTAATGATAACCCTGTCTTGATATGCAAGACAGAAAATGAGACACAGATGTATAGAACAGACTTTTGGACTCTATGGGAGAAGGTGAGGGTGGGATGATCTGAGAGAACAGCATCGAAACATGTATATTATCAAGTGTGAAACAGATCACCAGTCCAGGTTGGATGCATGAGACAAGTGCTCTGGGCTGGTGCACTGGGATGACCCAGAGGGATGGGATGAGGAGGGAGGTGGGAGGGGGGTTCGGGATGGGGAACACATGTAAATCCATGGCTGATTCATGCCAATGTATGGCAAAAACCACTACAATATTGTAAAGTAATTAGCCTCCAACTAATAAAAATAAATGGAAGGGAAAAAGAAAGGAGAAAATGGGCTTTTTAGAGGTTGTTGTTGTTCAGTTACCCAGTCATGTCTGATTCCCTGAGACCTCATGGACTGCAGCACTCCAGGCCTCCCTATCCTTCACCATCTCCCCAAGTTTGCCCAAGTTCATGTCCATTGCATTGGTTGTGCCATTGAGCCATCTTATCCTCTGACACTCTTCTCCGTCTTCTCCTCTTTTAGAGGTAGAAAGCCCTAAAAAGAGATAAAACAAGAACCTTGAGGAAAAACAGAAGGCAATGAATGTATACCTGGTTTGTACTTTTAGTCACACCCCCTAAGAACAGCACATGAATATATATATATTATATATATCATGTCTGTTCCTGAGTATCAAGGTTGTACATGCAAATCTTTGGATCATCACATCTAGTGACACTTGGAGTAAGAACTCCCTTGCCTATTTTGGGATTACCTTAGGGTGCTTTTTGTACTCCAAGCTGAAGAAACAGAGTAGTGGATTACCTCTACACATCTTTTACCTTGAGCCATCCAATTGATGTATACAGAGTGACATTACAAATTAACACTGTACAGTTTAATAGAAAATTCACTTACACATAAAGCATAATCTCTGCCCTCAAGAAGCCTGTAATTAGAACTAGAAAGAACCTGAAAAATGGAAATGTCTCATTGTTTAGATGAGAAAACTGAAGATGGGGAGTTGATGTGACTAGATTCAGTCAACATTTTGTCTAGAACTCAGGGTTTTTACCTCCATGCCATGCTTTTCCATTATGTGATGCTCTGAGAATTTACTTTGCTGTGTAAATTTTTTTTCCCTCCCTAGCTGAATTGTGGGTTTCTTGAAGGCAGACGATAATGTCTCATAATTCTTCCACATTCAGCCCACCCAAGTATGTTATGCGTAACTGGGCATACTTAAGTATTCAGGACATGCTTGTGGGATGAACGAGTTAGTAAATTAATGAATGAATAGGTAATATTAACATGAATTGCTAAATGGGTGAGAAAGCCTCAAAACCCAACATTCCTTCCCCTTTCTAGTGATTGTCCTTTGGTTTGTGGTTTAGTAGCTGTTGGTGTGAAAAAGATTTAGAGGCTTAGTTGACTCAATGTGACTCAAAATACCAATGTAAACTTAGGTCTCATTAAAAGACATGTAATGTCCAATGGAAGACATAATTCCAGTCTAAACCCTTTTAATGGTCCATGTCTTGATATTTGTTTTTAAGGGGACTTTTGACAATAGTTAATTTTGCACAATTTTCTTTAAGTAAGCTTTAAAGCCCCTAAACGTGTCTTATTCAGCCTTACCTAATGACATTCCTTCCCAAGAAATGAACTGGAACTGACATATGCATAAAAGAGTGAGACTAGAATGGTGACTGGTTCGGTTCATGTCATGTCATGTGAAGGATACTCAACAGAATGGGGGGATCGACGTGCTTTGAATGGCTGAAGGGCTGTCCTGTGGAAGAGGGGGTGGGATTTCTTTTACATGCTGTCGGAGGGTAGAACTAACAGCAATGACTGGATGAATGCCACAGATGCCAAAGGATGTGAAATTTGGATAAACAGAAAGCAATTTTCTTCAGTCAGAGTTATGTGAAAATGGAACTGAGTGTCTCGGAAGGTAGAATGAGCCCCGTGCTGGTGTTGGAGCAGCATCTAGGTGGTCCTTGGCTGAGGTCCTCTGTTGTCCCAGACCTTCTGTGTGGCTCCTTTAAAACCTGAGATTTAATGATGACGCTGATGTGCTTCTACCACTGCTATGTTGTCACTATTCCTATTTCTTCCCTGGTGCTAACTTTTTAGCAGTTCCTCACCAATCCGTAGTTGTCAATGGAAGCTACATTTTTGCAGATTATGAAAGTATTTCTCCTCTCTTGTTTGTCCTGGAAAATTAATGTCACTAAACAGTGTTTTTTTTTAAACAATACCTTTATTTTATTTTTATTTTTTGGCCACACCATTTGGCATGTGGGATCTTGGTTCTCTGATCAGGGATCAAACCTGTACTCCCTGCAATGGAAGCCCAGAGTCTTAACCACTGGACCATCACAGATATCCTTAAAGAGTCTCATATATCTCTCCCTTCTCAACCTAGTTTGATTTTTAATTAAAAAGGCAACATTCCATAGTGCCCAATATGATCAATAGTATTCAAATCTTTGCTCCAATGCTTATAATTGGGGCAATTTTCTTAACCCTCTCTATCTCTCATTTTCTTAACCCACTGTATCTCTCATTTTCTTGAACTGTAACGTAAAGCTAGTAGTATTATCTATCTTGGCAACCCTATAAGGATTGAGATAATATCTCAATTCAATTCAGCACAGTGCCTGAAATATAATGGATGCTCACTCAATGCTGGCAACTGTGTTCTATTGTTCATAAAAGAGACAAAATTCATAGACCTGTTTTGGTTCTTTGTTTTTGGTTTTTTATTTCATTTATTTTTAATTGGAGGATAATTGCTTTACAATATTGTGTTGGTTTCTGCCATGCATCAACATGAATCAACCACAGGTAAACATATGTTCCCTCCCTCTTGAACCTCCCTCCCACCTCCCACTGCATTCTACCCCTCTAGGTTCTCACAGAGCACCAGGTTTGAGTTCCTATCTCATACTGCAAACTTCCACTGGCTATCTATAAATAGGGTAATGTATATGTTTCCATGCTACTGTCTCAGTATGTCCCACCCTCTCCTTCCTCCACTGTGTCCACAAGTCTGTTCACTACACTGCCCTGCAAATAGGTTCATCAATACCATCTTTCTAGATTCTATATATATGCATTAATATATGATAGTGAAGTAAGTCATTGATCTGTTTCAATTTAAGAAGTCAATACCGTTTCCAGATATCTCATTCCTGGAACCAGCTATAGTAGTATTCTGCCTCATGGGATGGAAGAAACATCATTGGCAGTGAATAGCCAGTTTAGAGCAGGATAGATATGAGGAGTGGATATGAGGTAAAGCTGAAATGCTACCCCCTGCCAGCTTTTTGAAATGCAGATTCATCCATCTCTTTGATGTCTCTAGCCACTTGCAATGAACATCTTTCAGCATATTATTTGCTTTTCTTAACCACATCACTTTTCACTGAGTTCAACATTCCTGAAGGATTCAAAGGATCTTGGTACATTCTTCCTAAATGAATTCAGAAGGTAAGTCAAAAAGAAGGGGAAACTTCTTTGAACAGGACTCAGGGTTCAGACTGGGGGCGGAAGGAGGTAGGGGAGGGCTTTGTGAGTCAAAAGGCTGACGGGAAATTCAGCCTCAGGCTTTCCATGTGCCAGTCGGCCCTGCCAGGGGCCTGATGACTAACTGCGGCCAAGTAACCCATTCTGCTCCCTTGCCTGAGTAAGTGGAGATGCTGGTGTGGGGTGCCTCCTAAAAGGGAAGTCTGAGGGTCTCCTTGGGAAAGCAGGAATTAAAGGCACCATCACTTTTAGTCTTCCCTTAGTTTTCTGAGCTGTTTTAGGGGCCCTTATTAATATGGCTTTTCCAGTGGTCATATATGGATATGAGAGTTGGACTGTGAAGAAAGCTGAGCACTGAAAAATTGATACTTTTGAACTGTGGTGTTGGAGAAGACTCTTGAGAGTCCCTTGGACTGCAAGGAGATCCACCCAGTCCAACCTAAAGGAGATAAGTCCTGTGTGTTCATTGCAGGACTGATGCTGAAGCTCAAACTCCAATACTTTGGCCACCTGATGGGAAGAGTTGACTCATTGGAAAAGACCCTGATGCTGAGAGGGATTGGGGGCAGGAGGAGAAGGGGATGACAGAGGATGAGATGGCTGGAAGGCATCACTGACTCGATGGACATGAGTCTGAGTAAACTCCGGGAGTTGGTGATAGACAGGGAGGCCTGGAGCGCTGCGATTCATGGGGTCGCAAAGAATCGGAGACGACTGAGTGACTGAACTGACTGACTGACTGACTGATTAATAACAGGTGTGATGAATTTAGAGCGTAGCATTGATATACCACCCTGTGTAAAATAGATAACTAGTGGGAAAACGCTGTATACCACGGGGAGCTGAGCTGCAAGCTCGGTGGGTGATGACCTAGAGGGGTGGGATGGGGGTGGGAGGGAGGGAGGCTAAGAGGGAGGGGACCGATGTAAACTTAGAGTTGATTGACATTGTTGTACAGCAGAAGCTAACAACATTGTAAAGCAATTATACTCTAATTAAAAATAAATTTTCAGAAAAGAATAGTTTCCCTTTAAAGTTAAGCACTTTAATATTTATTTTCAAATTTGTAAGCAAAACAGAGATGCAAAATATGGCTCATTGGTTCCCTATTAATACTTACCTCTAATACTACCCCGAGAAACACTGAAGTATACTTCTGAGTTCCTGGGTCTGTCTATTTCCTAAAGGGTGAGCTCCCTGAAGATAGGAAATGTAGCTCATTCATTTCATATGTGCACCAGGGTAGGAAGATCCACTGGATATGACACCTTTGAGTTGTATAACTGGATTAAATACTTCTTGCAGAAGATCAGACTGTAGTGGAGGCAAGAAAGCTAGCATTAGAGTTGTTTGGCAGAGTCCCATAGAGCACAGGTCCACTCTTAAAACCCAAGCCCAGCTGCCACCGAGTTGACTCACCCAAGGGAGATTTGAAAACCACAGGCTAACAAGGTGGAACAGCACTCTTGCCAACAGCACAGTCATAAAAGCACTTGACTTTTCTATGGCAGCTGGGGTCTCAGTTTCCAGGCTTTAGCTCCGTGAGGATTGATCTAGATCCCTGACTTCCAGAAACTTCTATTTTGTCAGCACCTAATTCCACATATTAAATAGCTTTCTGATGAAATTACTTCCTTGGTTTCTGTTATCTGCAACTGAACTCTGATTTGGTGCTTATCAAAAGTCTGTGGAACAAACACACTAAGAAAATATTGGTTCCATCTACTGGGTCCGCTTTAAATCATTTATTCCCACATCTGAGATCCTGAAAGTACCTGAGAATCAACTGCTGTTGATTCTTAAAATGAATGATTCATTAATGAGCAAAACAACAACAACAACAACAAATCCAGAAATGCTTCTATTAGGATTCTAAAACACATATAAAAGAAAAAATTACTGCAGTGTATCACTCAGATACATTGGTGGTTTTTTGTTATTATTTTTAATCTCACTATTATCTAGAAAAACCCATGAAATGGCTTATTCTTATCACTTAGTTATTAAAATGGGGTGCTGCTGTATTTTCTAAATGACCACCAAACTTCAGGTGATAAAAGATTATTATTCAAGCTTTCCATTCTGAAATAAATGACTTGTGTGAAGATGGGGAACTAGCAGAATGATTAGAGGGAAGAAATTCTTGCAGTTCCCAGATTTGGGTCAGAGACTTGACCTCTGAGAACATACATTTATGATGCTGTTTATTCTCAGATAAGTTTGAGGCTAGAAGCTGTAAACACCAGCCTAAGCATTCTGAAGCAGAGCTTGACTTCTCCTTGTGTGGATGAGAAAGAAAGCAAAGAGCTCTTCTCAGAATTTCTCCGGTGCAAGGACAAGCAGTTGGGCTCCTCCAGCTAATGCTTTTCTGTGCAACTGCTGTCTTCTTGTAACTGAAGCCTCCTAGCCGAGGCTTAAGCCTCTCACCATGTCTGTAATATGCCCTCCCCTCAGCAACACTGTTATTCAACTCTTAAGGCTGACTTATCAGCACTATCCCAGTTTAGCTGAGGATTAACTTGGCTCACCCAGATGTTTCTGTGATGGATCAGTGTGTTGACTGATGAGAAGAACTGCGGTCTAAACGGAGATTGAAAGAGAGCTGACTTGCCTTTCAAGGGAGGGAAGGATTAGTGAATCCCTTTGACAGTCATGAAATAATCAGCTGTGTTCTTAGGACATGCCTCCCTGTTGTAATCAAATGTGATACTGTACTGGAAAGAATAATACAGCAGAGCTCTGGACCTAAAATAATGGTCCAGCTTGTCTGGATTTCATAACCCCTTATGTTGGAAGAAAGCATTCATTCCTTCTTTCTTTCACTCTTTGCTATGCAGATGTTTAGTGGGGACCTATTATGTTCCTGGGTCTGAATAGTAGGCACTGGTTATTCCTGTGTGAATAAAAGATGTATCGTCATGGATGGCTGTCATGGTGAATACAGTCAAATGGGGTGAAATGTGCATGCATGCTAAGTCACTTCAGTCATGTCCAACTCTGTGCAACGCTAGGGACTGTAACCCACCAGGCTCCTCTGTCCATGGGATTCATAGAATTAAAAAAATAAACAAATAAATATAAGATTACAAATCTTGGGAAGTGCTTACAGGAAAAGAATAGGCTCTTTTAGGGAGGAGAAATGGAAGAAGGGATACCTTTAGCACTGCTGATCTGGGAAACAGTGTAATGTCATCTGGCTGTTGAGAGATGGTGGAAAGAGGGATGAGGGTTGGTTCTACTATTTGATGAAGCTAGGAGAAGGGGTGCAGAAGGGATCTTATCCTTTCTCTGTGAATGATGTCACACTGCTATCAGCCTCCCCAGGATTGTCTGGAGATGGCTTGTTGGGTTATGACATAGTTCTTTTTGATGCAAGTGTCAATAAAAAAAAAAGCACAACCTAAAAGTTGAGAATTACACTTTACTTGGACTTAAGTCCAGAAGACAGCTTCTCAGATAATTCTGAAAGACTGCCCGCAAAGAGGTAAGGGAGGAGTCAGAATATATGAGAGTTTTGCAACAAAACCCAGGTAATAGGAACATCAAAATATTACTGTTAAATAAAGAAAACCACACATCTCAAGTTAATGAATTTAGCACTTTTCTATGGATGGGAGGATGCAAGTCTGCACTCATTGAAATCATTCCTTTGATATGGGCTAGCCTCCTGTTTGTCTACAGCCTGAATCCCCTCACTGTGCACCACTGGGTGTGGTTGCAGGGGCTGCTGGCTTGATAGTTGCAGCATCCTTTGTTTACTGATCAGGCAGGTGACATCCTTCATCCACATCAGAAATAAAAATTCCAACCAAACGTATCTTGAACACCAAACCAATTTAAATACTGAACTACATGTTTCAAGTTTGGAATCACCTTGGAATCAAGGTGATTTCAAGAATGGTCCAGTGACTCAATGATGCCAACAAAGACCCAGGAATTTTCTGTTTTGCTTCAATCTTCAGCAAGTTGCTCCTTTCTACAATGGTGACTTTTTGAGATATTTTCCTGAACAAAGACAATTTCTTCTCTGAGAAAAAAATTAATGGCGGCTATCAGGCAAAATTCATCATTAAATTATTTACCAGCCAGTGAATGAAAGTGAAAGTGAAAGTCACTCAGTTGTGTCCAACTCTTTGTGACCCCATGGACTGTAGCCTGCCAGGCTCCTCTGTTCATGGAATTCTCCAGGCAAGAATACTGGTGTGGGTAGCTGTTGCCTTTTCCAGGGGCTCTTCCCAACCCAGGGATGGAACCAGATATCCTGCATTGCAACCAATGATTAGCCTTTGTTTAGCTTACATTTCTTCAATGGGTGTAGTTTACAACATACTTTTAATGATAATAATAATAAAATATCAATGATAATTTCCACACGCATGGAAAGCACTGTAATGTCTATTACCACCCAGCTCAGCTCAAGTATTGCATCCACAGTCTGCACCAAAGAACTAGCCCAGCTCTCATTTGCTCCCCTTTTAGTACCACCCCCAACTCCTTTCATCACAAGTAGTCACACACACAGATGCAAGGACACAGAAGCTCATATTTGTTTCTTCCCCCCAAATCAATCCATTGATCAATTGATCTACCTACCTATCAGTCAATCTATCAATCACTCTCTTGGGATGAGAACCTTCTCAGGCAATCAGCCCTCTTGAAACACTGAAGTAAACAGGACAGTGTGTGGGGAAGGATACTGAGAAGGTTCTACTGCAGATCTCTAGGACTGAGGACTCACCTAAGGAGTCACTGAACCCTTACACCTCTAGGTTAGGAACTCCTGGTTGACCCCTCTCCTAGTCTGCTCCCCCTCACCACCCCCCTCCCCCACTCCCAGTGCTGACAGTTGTCATCCCATCCGTGGATTCTATGAATTGGACCCTTTCAGAGAGCTCCTAGAATAGGAATCAGGTCATGCTTGTCTTTCTATCCTCCTGGGACTGGCTTCTTTCACTTAGCATCGTGTCCTCCAAGTTCACCCTTATTGCTTCACCATGCAGTTTCCGCACACCCAAACTCCAGTCACAGATTCTGTAAAAAGTGGCCCCAAGATCATGGGTGTGCTTTGGAGTGCTCACACCAGTGGTGCAGCCTGCTCTTAAAGGAAAAGACAGAAAAGTATGTAGGCTATGCAGGTAGCCTTGGGCAACTTGGGTATGGAATTCTGAGGTCCATAGGAGCAGGGCCAAATAGGAGCAGGGCCAAATGGTCTCTAATGAACCCTAGGCATTCTTGCCCTTTTGAGCCCCCTTTCTACCAAAAAGCTAATGTTTAAAATTATATCTTTATATGGAATGAACAGGGGCTTCCCATGTGGCATTAGTGGTAAAGAATCTGCATGCCAAAGCAGGAGATGCAAGAGACACGGTTTTGACCCCTGGGTTGGGAAGATCCCCTGGAGTAGGAAATGGCAACCCATTCCAATATTCTTGCCTGGAGAATTCCTTGGACAGCAGAGCCTGGGGGGCTACAGTTCACAGGGTCGCGAAGAGAGGGACACAACTGAGCACCCACCCACCATCACAGAATGAATAAACAACAAGGTCTCACTGCGTAGCACAGGAAACCACATTCAGTATCCTGTGATATACCAGAATGGAAAAGAATATGAAACAGCATGCCAATATATGTATAACTGAATCATTTTGCTCTACAACAGAAATCAACACAACCTTGTAAATTAACTATATTTCCACAAAATAAAGTTTAAAAATTATCTTACATCTGCATTGGCATAGAGATATTAACACATTTTCAAACTAAAAGTTCATATTTTTCCTTCTGATGTTAAAAGAAATTGAAACATTCTTGTGACCCCTAGCAGGATCACAGTCCCTTGGCACTGAGCCTCCTATACCTACTGTAAACGGGAGAACCTGGGGTGCAGTCTATAAAGAGAGCCGGGGATGCCCTCCAGGTGGGCACATCTGCTTGGCCTACTCTGCTCTGCACAAGCAGAACAGAGCTGGATTATGCAGCCTTGGAAAGAACAGGGTCCAGATTTGGGTTCCTTGTTCCCAAATCCAGGGATGTTCCTGTTTTATAGTAACCCACATGCATTCAGGTGAACAGTGAATTTCTCTCGTGATGAAGAGGGTCGAGTCAATACCTGCTTTGCATTTGTCTGACTAACGCACTCATTCTGGTGGCTATCCATCCACATCTGTTCTCTAATAGATGACCTTGAAACGTGAACCAACTTGTAGGAAGTCAGGACAACAGCTGACATCTTTTAAATGAGTTTTTTCAGCTCTCAGACATCAATGTCAGGAAAAGAAATAATAAAAGCACCCACCCTGGGTTTAATTTGAGACTGGGAACCCTGATCCACTCTTTCCTTGCTAAATTAAACAACACAGAATTAATTAACCAAGGCAGGTAAGAAAGCCCAAGCTGCCGCGGCGTTCTCTGATCTCTCTCACCTCCAGTGCGCAGAGTGTGGGCGGGACTGCTAGTGGCAGCCTCTGCACTGTCTGTAGCTGCCTCTCCTCCTGCTGTTTACTGGGGTGCTTGCTACTTCTCCCTGGAAATGGATTGAAGGTGCCTTCCACTGGTTTCAAGAGTCCAAGTTCCTGTGCCTATCATAGTATTGCACCTTTAGACATGGTAATGTGCTCATCAATTAGGAAAGGTCAGCATTTCTTAGGGCTGGGTGAGAGCAGAGCAGTATCTGTGTCCAGCCATCTTGACCTTTTGAGGCTTTCACCTCTCCCCACCACCTTTCCGTATCTTCCCCATCATTACACACTTAGAGCTCCATCAACATGTGGTCCTTTCCTTCCTTCTCCAGCCCCACCTCACTCTATCCTTCCTAACCAGCTCTCACACCTGCCATGTCATCGGCATTTGCAGATCCAATATCCCACTTAAGGTCCTCTTATGTGAACTCTACCCCAGATGCACTCATCTCACACACTAGTAAAGAATGCTTAAAATTCTCCAAGCCAGGCTTCAGCAATATGTGAACCATAAACTTCCAGATGTTCAAGCTGGTTTTAGAAAAGGCAGAGGGACCAGAGATCAAATTGCCAACATCTGCTGGATCATTGAGAAAGCAGTAGAAGTCCAGAAAAACATCTATTTCTGCTTTATTGACTATGCCAAAGCCTTTGACTGTGTGGATCACAATAAACTGTGGAAAATTCTTCAAGAGATGGGAATACCAGACCACCTGACCTACCTCTTGATAAACCTGTATACAGGTCAGGAAGCAACAGTTAGAACTGGACAAGAAATAACAGACTGGTTCCAAATAAGAAAAGGAGTCTGTCAATGCTGTATATCATCACCCTGCTTATTTCACTTCTCTGCAGAGAACATCATGAGAAATGCTGGGCTGGAGGAAGCACAAGCTGGAATCAAGATTGCTGGGAGAAATATAAATAACCTCAGATATGCAGTTGATACCACCCTTATGGCAGAAAGTGAAGAACTACTAAAGAGCCTCTTGATGAAAGTGAAAGAGGAGAGTGAAAAAGTTGGCTTAAAGCTCAACATTCAGAAAACTAAGATCATGACATCTGGTCCCATCACTTCATGGCAAATAGGTGGGGAAAAAGTGGCTGACTTTATTTTTCTGGGCTCCAAAATTACTGTGGATGGTGATTGAAGTCATGAAATTAAAAGATGCTTGCTCCTTGGAAGGAAAGTGATGACCAACCTAGACAGCATATTAAAAAGCAGAGACATTACTTTGCCAACAAAGGTACATCTAGTCAAGGCTATGATTTTTCCAGTAGTCATGTATGGATGTGAGAGTTGGACTATAAAGAAAGCTGAGCACAGAAGAATTGATGCTTCTGAACTGTGACTCTTGAGAGTCATTTGGACTGCAAGGAGATCCAACCAGTCCATCCTAAAGGAGATCAGTGCTGAGTGTTCATTGGAAGCACTGATGTTGAAGCTGAAACTCCAATACTTTGGCCACCTGATGCGAAGAGTTGACTCATTTGAAAAGACCCTGATGCTGGGAAAGATTGAAGGCAGGAAGAGAAGGGGACAACAGAGGATGAGATGGTTGGATGGCATCACCGACACAATGGACATAGGATTGGGTGGACTCTGGGAGTTCGTGATGGACAGGGAGGCCTGGCATGCTGTGGTTCATGGCATCGCAAAGAGTCAGACACGACTGAGTGACTGAACTGAACTCGTGACCTCTTGCAATAGACGCATGCCTGGTTTCCTTGACTCTGATCCTCCCTCTCCCTACATTTCTGTACCCAAATAACTGTGGCAGTAATCTTACACAGAAAATTTGATTTGTGCTGCCAAGTATCCCTCCCAAAATGGAGTTCAAGAAATGGATCAGTGAATATAGATATATATACCTCCTCTTGTCCCCCATTAGTACCCTTTTATTTTATGGTTTTTCAGATGTATGACACTAGAGTACCTTCTTTCCCTGAGTCAGAAGAGACTCTGATCCTTTTCTTCTCGTGAGAAAAAAAAAAAGAAAGGATGGAGTTCTCTATTTAATAGAAATTCATCAAACAATTTCACTTGCCCTTTACTTCCTATCAAATACAGTGACAAATAATATTTTCATATCATTGGCACTAGGCCCTGTCCTCACCTGGAGCTGCCAGACTTTGATAGTTATGCCTCTATAGCAGACATATAGCAGACATTCGTGTGTGCGTGCTAAGTCACTTCAGCAGTGTCCAACTCTTTGCAACATGTTTCCCAACCTCAACCAACCTAAGGAATGTTCTCTTATATTCCCACCTTCCTATAACAAATTAACTTCTGTAGCACTTATTTATATTCTGCCTTGTAAACAGCACTCTTCAAGGAAACATGTGCCACTTGCTGATGTTGTTGAGTTGCCTAATTGTGTTCGACTCTTTGCAACTCCATGGACTGCAGTACGCCAGGCTTCCCTGTCCTTCACCATCTCCTGGAGCTTGCTCTAACTCATGTCCATTGAGTCGGTGATGCCATTCAAACATCTCATCCTCTGTCATCCCCTTCTCCTCCTGCCTTCAATCTTTTCCAGCCTCAGGTTTTTTCCAGTGAGTCGGCTCTTCACATCAAGTGGCCAAAGTATTGGAGCTTCAGTTTCAGCATCAGTCCTCCCAATGAATATGCAGGATTGATTTCGTTTAGGATTGACTGTTTTGATCTCCTTGGTGTCCAAGGGACTCTCAAGAGTCTTCTTCAGCACTACTCTTTGAAAGCATCAATTCCTCTGCGCTCAGCCTTCTTTATGGTCCAACTCTCACATCTTTACACGACTACAGGAAAAACCATAGCTTTGACTAGACAGACCTTTGTTGACAAAGTAATGTCTCTGCTTTTTAATACGCTGTCTAGATTTGTCATAGCTTTTCTCCCAAGGAGCAAGCATCTTTTAATTTCATGGCTGCAGTCACCATCTGCAGTGATTTTGGAGCCTAAGAAAATGAAGTCTGTCACCGTTTCCATTGTTTCCCCATCCGTTTGCCATGGCTTATTCACTTCACTGTACAGCAAAAATTAACACAATATTGTAAAGCAACTATACTCCATTAATTTTTTTTTAATGAAGCAGTTTAGGCCATTAATCTGCACTTGCTTGATGATTGTTATTGTCAGTGTTCAGTCACTAAGGTGTGATCACTCTTTGTGACCTCATGAACTACAGAATGTCAGGTTCCTCTGTCCTCCACTATCTCCCTGAGTTTGCTCAAATGCATGTCCAGAGTCCATCAAGCTATCTAACCATCTCATTCTCTACTGCTCCCTTCACCTTTTGCCTTTGATCTTTCCCAGCATCAGAGTCTTGGTGATATCTATAAAAACCAAAGGGTCTGATATTGTGCACATTTATTATTTGTACAGCATCTTTACTGTTAGGAGAACCATTCCTATTGTAGCTGGGGGTCCACATATGGCTCATGTGTGGTTTACTCCACTACCAGTTTCCATAAACACAGGTACTGGATTATTCCACTTTAAGAGCATACTGAGTGGATTTGAAGAAGGGCATGGGAACCAAGATGCATCAATCAGAATTACATCTGCAACTTTCTGGCAAGAGTTATTCTTGATTATCTTTTTCTCAGAATAAAAGCTGTGAGGAAATATAAAGTGAAAGAGTTATGGTCATATTGCCTGTCACAGTGGTGAAAGTCATTTAAAGTAGGGAATAAAGAGGCCAACATGCAAAGACAATCAAGAGTCAAAAAACAGAAACATAGCAAGCCCTATTATCACTTGAACTCCAAGATCCTGCTTTGAACCATCTCTACCCTTGGATTCTCAGCTGCAAGAGCCAAAAATATCTCCCTTTCACTTAAGTTGACTTTCTGTCACATATGGTTTCCTTTACAGATGTCATCAAGGGAAACGTAAAAGGAACCTTGGGTTAAGGAAAGTAGACTTGTTTTGGAATCTGTTTTTATCACTTCCTAGATTATTGATCTTTGAACATTATAAAGTGTTCTCAGTTGCCAGCAAGGAAATCTGATTCTGGATTGCATAGGACAGGAGTTTGTTAAAAAGGTTCTGAAGTAGAAGAGAAAGAGGTAAAATTATCTCAATTAACAGATGATAGGATTTTGGAAAAGCCAAAATAATAAAGGGGAAAGCCACAGCAAACAATAAGAAAATTTAATTTTTTAAAAAGGCTACAATATCAACATAAAAAATAATCATCTCCGTGAATATTCAAAGAGGCCATTTGCACTATATAGTGGAAAAGACAGCTCTATAATAATGAGAGAGATCAAACTTAGAAAGGAATGTCCGCACGTTTATAAAGAAAACTGTAACGCTCTTGAAAGACACAAAAGGAGACTTGAGCAAGTAGAAAGACATATTGGAAGGAAGTCTCAACCCTTCCCCTTTGGTAACCATGTTTGTTGTCTATGTCTATGTCTCTGAGTCCAATTCTGTTTTGTAAGTTCATTTGTACTATTTTTTAGATTCCACCTATAAGTAATATCAGGATTCCCTCATAGCTCAGTTGGTAAAGAATTGGCCTGTGATGCAGGAGACCGGGGTTCGATTCCTGAGTTGGGAAGATCACCTGGAGAACGAAAAGGCAACCCACTCCAGTATTCTTGCCTGGAGAATCTCATGGACAGAGGAGCCTGGCAGGCCATGGGTTTCCAATAGTGGGACACAACTTAGCAACTAAGCCACCACCACCATAAGTGATATCATATGATATTTGTCTTTGTCTGACTTACTTCACTTAGTATAATAATCTTTAGGTCCATCCATATTGTTGCAAATGCCATTATTTCATTCTCCCCCAGACACTTCATATCACTGGTACAAAAAATTTAGAACATTGTGTGTGTGTTCACATCAGACACATGTAATGTAGTTGCTTCCCATTTTGTTCAGCTAGAAAGATGCCATAACTTAATGAAAAATTTGCACAGCACCCTCCTGTCTAACCTTGACCTAGGTTCCTGGTTCCTTGATGCGCACAGGTGGAAAGCACTTGCTTTACCTTGCATAACTGGAAGTTTGAAAATCTCAATCTTTCACCAGCCATCAAAAACTTTGGTTAAGTAATATTCCGTTATATATATATATATATATATATATATATATATATATATATGCATACATATACACACACACACACAGACATATATATGTACAACATATTTTCTCTGTTGATGGAAACTTAAGTTGCTTTCTTGCCTCAACTATTGTAAATATTGCCTTCAAGGACAAGAGGCTTTACCTGCCTCATCCCCATTACAAAGAATCAGAGAGTGAGCAATTCCCAAAACACAGGAAGGAATTCAAACACTGGACACAGAAATAAATGAACAATGTTCACCTCACTAGGCAAGTAACAACCTCCCTGTGTTTCATTTTCCTCATCTGTAAGATGATTAAACACCACCTAACTCCCAAGACCGCTGTGAGGACCAGAAAGGATGCTGTGTCTGTGAAACAGCACACAGTGTCCCTTGACCATCTTTCCTCTTCCTCCCTCCTTGCCTCCTTTCCTCCCTTCCTTCCATCCTTCTTATCTTACTTAGGTTGCTACCTCCTTTATTTCCTCAGGATAATATTTTATTTACCTAGGGACACAAAGTAAATTAAATGTTTTGACATTGAATTGGATTGAATTGAATCCATATTTTCATTGGGAAAAAACAAACGTTCCCTTTTCCCTTAGCTCTTCTTGTCCACCTGGCTTCATAGGAAAAGAAATTAGCATTTGGCAATGCACAGCTGTCTGAGCCACAGGTGAGATATTAAAGCATTCCCACATGTACCAAATCCTCAACCTTTGATCAGTATGATGGGAACTTTCATTGCCCAATAAAGCAATAGACAGACTCTGCTTTATTGAAGTCAAGATTTCTCCTCATGAAATTGCTCCCCAGGAGAAAACAGCCCTGCATTTCCTGTCGGCTCCTCAGAGTCAGGTGGCCCTTCAGTCTTTGAATGCAGTGGGCTGAACTGACTCAGCAATGGGTAGCTGACTTTTAAGTCTCTCTTCCTGCCTGTCCATTCATAGCATCAGCCAGAGGACAAGAACTGTGTGTCATAAAGGTAACCACGGCTGGGTCAGTCTCTCCCACTGCCAGTCAGCATGGTAATTTTGGAAGAAGTCTAGAGTATCTTTCCTTATGAGTATAGGAAATTTTTGTGATGAATGATGATTTTTATCTTTGGACTTCAAAGATTGACTCATGCAGGGAATGAGCAATCTATAGGTCAGATAGCCTACAACCTGATCATTTTCTTCCTTAGGTCAGGAATTCAGAGAACTAAACACCAACAAGCTATAAAAGACACCTATGCTGTCAGCAGAAATGCCGGCTTAATGGAACCTAAGAGGAATTGTTTAAAATAACACTGCACCATCTCCCCAAAAGTCTGTGTTGAAAAATGAACAAGTAGAAAATTCAATGCCTAAACAATCTATACTTTATACTTTACTTATAAACAAGGTTATTATTTTACTTGTTCTTCTTGTGGTTCAGGTATTTTGCAGCCACATTAACAAGTGTGACTACCTTTCATCTAATAATTGGACAAACATTTATTGAAAGCTTTCCATGCATAAGAAACCATGCAGAGCCACAGGGCTACAAAGATAAAAATATTGGGTTGTCTAAAAAGTTTGTTTGGGTTTTTCCATAAGATATTATGACAAACCTGAACAAACTTTTTAGTCAACCCAACATATAGTACTCATAATATATTAACTCATAATGTTAATGCTATTAATAACCTGTAATACATCTATTAATTTACTTTTCACAGTGCTTTTAATATATCCCGTCATTTTAATAATTCTTCTAGTTTATTGTGATGTCCCTAATTAAAAAAAAATCAGTTTACCTTTTATTTCATCCTCTCTCTCAGGAGATAATATGTTTAAGATGTTGCTGTTCAGTCGCAAGTCATGTCCAACTCCTTCCAACCCCACGGACTATAGCACACAAGCCTCCCCTGTCCCTCACCATCTCCTGGAATTTGCCCAAGTTCATGGCCATGGAATCAGTGATGCCATGCAACCATCTCAACCTCTGTCGCGCCCTAAATTTAAGATACTTAGCCCATAAGCTCAAGAAATAGTAACACCCTGCCTCCCTCAGACACTTCATACAATCAGTACAAAGAATTTAGAACAGTGTATGTGTGTTCACATTAGACACAAGTCATACAACTGTTTTCCATTTTGTTCAGCTAGGAGGATGCCATAACTTAATGAAAAATATGCATGGCACCCTCCTGTCTTGCCCTGACCTAGGTTCCTAGTTCCTTGATGTGCACAGGTGGAAAGAGCTTGTGTTACCTTGCTTAATTTGAAGTTTGGAAATCTCAATTTTTTGCCAGCCATCAAAAAATAGTCATTCTCTTGTTCCACCATCATCTCAGCAGCCCTCTTGCACGCACTTCCACACCTGTTCATTCTATTAGGAACAAAAGAAAAGCAAAGGCTGTTTAAAATCCCTCTTCTTCAACAAGGCCTTCTGTTTGAAATCCTGAAATGGTCCCTGGTCTATTCTCTTACCAGCTGTGGCCTTTTATCTCCTAAAGAGAATAGCCGACATCACACAAGGCAAGGCCATTGTGCTTACAGACGCCATAAATATCTCCCCTAAATCCTCCATGATAAATTTCCCTCTGATTAGTAAAGCAGATATTGTTATGTGCACAGGGGTCAGGGGAGGAATGGGGTAGCTTTGCGGATACTAAACTAAGCCTCTGGAGATACCCCATCCCTCTCTCCAGAATTTCACTGCCCAACAGCTGGAGTCACAAAAACCATAGAAAATGAGTCTGGATTATCCACTCCCATTTTTTTTTTTTAATCTGGCTTTCAATTATGGACAGACTAAAATCTACTTATACAAATCAAAGCAAGTTGAATTTGTTAAAGGTAGAAAGAGGAACATGTCTCTGATTCAAATCACAATAGGTTTCTTACACCATAGCCTGAAAAGAAAAAAAAAAAAAAAAGGTCCTGTGAATAAGGAGCGAAATCAGAGCTTTCGGTTTTATACCTAAATTGGAAATGACTTTATCCCTGACTCTTGTTCTGCTTTATTTTTGATTTGGGGGAAGACCTGAGTGTATATTGTCATTTCTTAAAAATAACAGGATTCTATGTATAAGTGTTGGTCTTTCCATAAATTCAGAAAGAATTGAGAAAGGAAAGAATATTCGTGGATCAAAGTTGAGAAGGTGATTTCAATCCTTATTGCCTGACTAAAGGAACCCAGATAATTCTGTAGTTGCAGTTGGTTTTTATTTATTTTTTTGGTTTTACTTTTTTAAAAATTGTTTATTTACTTGTTTTTTGGCTGCACTGCACAATTTGTGGAGATTTGGAATTTTAGGGGATGACTGTGGGACCAGGGATCAATCCCAGACTCTCGGCAGTGAGAGTGCAGAACCCTAACCACTAGACTGCGAGGGAATTCCTTTGATCTTCCTAACATATTTTACTTTTATTCAAATGAAAAAGGAAAAGGTAGACTATTGTCAGGAAGTAAAAGGTAAAAATTAAAAATTATTTTTCTGTTCCTTACAATTTGGACCTTTATTTGTTGTAGGACAAGGTTTAAGACATTTTTTTTACCTTTGCTTTTTTTTCTTTTTACAAATGTTTTTCTAATTTTAATTGGATTATAGTTGATTTGCGATGTGTTAGTTTCAGGTGTACGGTAAATGGTTCAGTTGCACACATACATGTATTCATTTTTTTTAGATTCTTTTCTAACATAGGTTATCATAGAGTACCGAGCAGAGTTCCCTGTGCTATACAGTAGGTCCTTGTTGGTAATCTGTCTTCTCTGTAGTAGTTGTGTATGTCTTCATGCCTTTGCTTTTGTATTTTTTAAGTGACAACCCTTTGTGATCTGCTGAAGAGAGGTGGAATGTAAATAATAAAATAACCCAAAGGTAAGCAAAGAGGCACTCACCCAGATATTCATTCCTTCTTGAATGAAGAAGTCAAGAAGAATTTGGACAATGGAAAGAAAGAAAATTAGGCAGGAAGATAAGTAAACAATAACAGATAACTTTGAGGTCAATCCAGAGGAGTGGAAAACTACTCATTTACCTTGTCTGAGCTATCCATTCCACCTGTAACCCAAACCCACCACCAGTTCAACTCCTCCCCCCGGAACACGGCCTCACTTTCCCATCCTGTCTTAGAATGTGGCCCATAGGGTATTATATATGTCACTAAGGTGTGGAATTTATTCAAGTCCACACTTCGCTCAGACGAAGGGTTTGTGTCTTGCCCACTGCTCCAAGCTGGGAACTTGACCGGATTACTCAGTTATCATGTACATTCTCTGTGTGTTCTCTGGGAACAGTTGGATGCTGTTTTCCTTGGCCGGAGAGATCCAGCTTTATTCACTGACTCAAGTACACTCTGGTACTGCAGGGAAGGTTTCCTGCGCTCTGGCTCTTAATGTAATACACTGAGGATGCAGGGAAAGCAAAACACAGGACGCTCCTGCCGGGTCCAGCCCTGCTGAAGGAGGCGGGAATTCCCTGGCGAAGGCTGCCACCCTGCTGATTCAACCACCACTCAGACTGCCACCGGAGGTTACTGGCCTTAGGCTGTAAGTTACAGGAAGCCTTTCGGCCTCTACATGGTTATTTATAGAGGAGTTTATAGGATTCTTCCACAACTCAAAGAGGAAAATCAAACAAATGTCACCTCCTATTATCGTGGCAAGTAAGTTCCACTCTGAAAATAGAAGCTGGAACTTTAACCCATTAACGAGTCAACCAATTCACTGATGTATTTATAGTTTAGCAACACTTTTACACTTAAAAAAAAACTTTCACAATTTACTCACTCTAGAGAATTTTCCCTGATTAAGCACACCTTCTTTTGCACTCTTTGACACCTCTTTGTATGGCATGAATTTTTTAAAATTTATTTTATTGAAGTATAGTTGATTTACAATGCTGTGTTAATTTCTGCCATACAGCAAAATGATTGTCATACATGTATACACATTCTTTTCTATATTCTGTTCCATTATGGTTTGTCACAGGATATTGAGGACTAATGTTCTAATAACATATTTCAAGTCCCCAGAATTTAATTATTCATTATACTTGCCCACTTTCTTATACTCCAGTCTTTTTTTCTCCTTCCTTCTTTCTCCCTTCCTTCCTTTCTATTATCTTTTCCAAGGACTAACATGTAAGTTACAATGTGCCACTCACTGCTCAAAGAGAGAGATCTGGGTTCAGTCCCTGGGTCGAGAAGATCCCCTGCAGAAAGGAATGGCCGCCCACTCCAGCATTCTTACCTGGGAAATTCCATGGATATAAGAGCCTGGTGGGCTATAGTCCGTGGGGTCACAAAGACTCATATGGGACTGAATGACTAACACTTTCACTTTTTTTCATCTGGACTTGCTAGCATATATTGTTATTAAGAGGCTGAGTGTCCTTCCATATGTTTTTAGCTATATATTTTCTCCTGTAAAGCATCTGTTCCCATATTTTGATCTTTCACTTTTAAATCTTTTTTCTACTTAGGCATTTGAATTTTCCTTAGTAGAGTCGTCTTTACATATTCTTGATACTAAACCTTTGCCAGTTATATGTATTACAAATGACTTTCTCTTAGTTTGTAGCTTGCTTTTCCACTTTCTTCAGGAATTCTTCTGATGAACAAAACATCTTAATTTTAATAAATTAAAATCATAAATCTTTTATTTTATGGTTAACGCTTTTTGTGGCTGTTTAAGAAATCCTTCCCTACCCCAAGGTCGGAAAGATACCCACCTATATTTTTCTACTGAGTGTTTTAAAGTTTGCTTTTGACATTTAAGTCCCTAATCCATCTGGAGTTGATTTTTGGGTATGGTGTAAGGGTGGGATCCAAATTCATTTTTTTCCAAATGGACAACCAGTTTTTCCAGCTCCTTTTATTGAATAATCCCTCTTTTCGCCACTTAAATGCCAGGCCACCTCTGCCCTCATTAAAGTTCCACATATGCATGGATCTATTTCTGGGCTGTCTATTCTATTCAACTGGTTCACGTGTCTACACCTGCAATGTGCTATTTTGGTAACAGCACAGCTCTTAAGGGATTCCCAGATGGAACAGTGGTAAAGAATCTGCCTGCCAGTGCAGGAGACTCAGGAGATATGGTTCGATCCCTGGGTCAGGAAGATCCCCTAAAGAAGGAAATGGCAACCCACCACAGTATTCTTGCCTGGGAATTCTCATGGACAGAGGAGCCCGGCAGACTATCGTCCTTGGAGTCGCAAAGAGTTGGACACAACTGAGCACACACACACTCACACACCTACGTGTGTGAGCACAGCTCTTATAGTCAGATCTTGTCGCTTACAACCAAAGGAACTTGAGTAGATCTCCTGACAATTGTGTTCCTTTTTCCCATTTGTAACACACAAATAGTAATTCCTACTTTACAAGAATGCTGTGGACATCAAAGAGATACCTGCAGAAGTGTTTTATAATCTATAAAATTCTGTAGAAACATCCTATATGGTTGGGGTTCTGACGTGGCACTAGTGGTAAAGAACCTGCTTGCCAATGCAGGAGATATAAGAGATGCGGGTTCGATCCCTGACTCAGGAAGATTCCCTGAAGGAGGGCATGGCAACCCACTCCAGCATTCTTTCCTGGAGAATCCCATGGACAGAGGAGCCTGGCAGGCCACAGTCCATGGAGTCGCAAAGATTTGAACACAACTGAAGTGACTTAGCACCCACGCAGCCTATATAGTTCCTTTTATAAATGCTCTCAAAGTATTTCTTTCTTCCTTTATTTTCTTGTCTTTTAGAATTCTTTTGGTTGTTAGCAACAGAAAACCTGACGGACACTGGCTTCAAAAATAAAATTTAATGACCAACATAACAAGTATTTCAGAGGCAGGGCCACCCTTATGTGATGCTTCAAACAGTGACTCTTTAGAGATTCCCAGAAAGATTTTTCCATTTCTCCTCCTTGAATCCTGCAGTGTTGCCTTTCTTTGGACACCCACAGAGTAGCTGTCAGTGGCCCCTGAGTTTGCACGTGTTCTTATTCACTCCAGCCTTAAGACAGCTTCCCTGCAGGTGGCTTTCAGAAAAGAGAGAGGAAACTTCTTCCCCAGACACCCAGAGGAGTGTTCTCAGCCTCACATCCTGCAGCCTCCTCTGGGCCATGTTCTCAGTCCCAGGACGGGGAGGACAAGATGGAATGTGAGAGTGGGGCCGTTTCCTCTAATGCATGGAGGGGTGAGCAAGGGTTGGGATATCTGGTTATTATTACTACAAGGAAACATGCCAGGTGGCGCTAGTGGTAAATAACTCGCCTGCCAATGCAAAAAAACTTGCATAAGAAACATGGAATCGATCCCTGGGCTGGGAAGGTCCCCTGGAGGAAGGCATGGCAACCCACTCCAGTATTCTTGCCTGAGAATCCTATAGACAGAGGAGCCCGGCAGGCTACCTTCTACGGGGTCGCCAAGAGTCGGACACGATAGAAGCGACTGAGCAAGCACGCACAAGGAAGCAGAGAATGAATCCTTGGGTGGGTGGACCCTCATAGCAAATGGTCATTACATTTTTATTTGAATTTTTAAAAATAGAATAACACATGTATACGGTCACAGATCAAGTCATGAAGAAACGTTAAGCATGAAACAAGCAAGGACCTCTCTTACCAACCCTAGTCCTACTCCTAGAGTGAAGCTCTTAACTCTTCTGCCTTGGGTTCTCCTAGTGACTGCTGTCTTAATTCTAAATTGGCTTTTTAGGCTCAGTCTCTTTATGAAATGAGCTTTGCCACTAGAATACATGTATCCTTCTCCATTCCTTACTTCTTACTTAAGTCTAGAGTAATGCTATTCTTTTAAAATAGTCTATTGCTTATATTTGTGATTATTCTAAATATATATATCTATATTCTCCTTCCATCAGTTTTAATTAGTATTTCAACTTTCTTCTCTGAAGGATTTTAGCCACTTTTCCCTCTTCTCCACCCTTGCCCTCCTTTCTCTTCCCCTTTCTGTCAGATCTGTTTTGACTTTTGCATCATCAAGTGTATGAACATACACATTCTACCTTTTCACAATAAACAGGACTTTCCTGCTTCTGCACATATAACAAATTGAATTTGCAAAAAAATTTTACCGTCAGTCAAATTTTCTGTTAAAATAATATTTTTCTTCCTGTGCGTCCAGTGTTACTCAAAGTAGACCACTGCACCAGTGAAAACAAAACGCGCACCAGTAGCAAGGTTAAATGGAGTCTGTTTACTGTATTTTTTTTCAATTGTGCTTTTAATTTTGTACTCCTGGGATCATAACTTTCTACTACAGATTTCATTTTCATTTTTCTTAGAGCTTCTACTTTTCCTTATTTTTCCTTGTTTCCTTGCAATTATCCCTTCATCCATAATTTCTGGTGCCTGGATTATTTTTTCCAGTGAGAAACCTCTTTATCTGGATTTCTTTTTAAAAAAGAAACAAACTTTAATTTGTTTGTTGAGATATAGTTAATTTACAATGCTGTGTTAGTTTCAATGTAAAGTGATTCAATTATATGTTTAATTATAAGTATTGAATTATATATTCAATTATATATATATATATAATTGAATCACTGTACACTTGAAACTAACACAACATTGAAAATTAACTATATCATATGTATATTCTTTTTCAGATTCTTTTCCATTATAGGTTATTACAGGATGCTGAATATAGTTCCCTATGCTATTCAGTAGGTCCTTGTTATTTGCCTATTTCATATACAGTGATCTGTTTAGGCCAGTTCCAATCTCCTGATTTATCATCCCATACCAAGCTGGAGTGTTTTCTCTCCAGGCCTGCTTTATGCTGCTTATCTAGGACCTGCCTTCTCTTCTCTTCTGTGTGGGTCCCCTTCTTTTCTAAATCCTACATCTTCCATTTCTTGTATCTTTACTATGTTATTTAAAGTTGATTGAACTCACAACTTCAACTAACTTTCAAGGAAAAAAAAATCACTAAAAGGTCAATAGTACCCTTCCTTGCTGTCGGAAAATACCTTTATCTTTTTCTCACACCTGTTTTGTATGTGTTTCAGGATGTTGAGGAACAATGCTTCATAGTCGTGTAATATTCAGTTGCTGCATATGTCTGATGTCAGTGTGATCCTTATTCCTTTATGTATATGGCTTATTTCCTTACCAGAGAGTTTATGAACATTCCTTTATCCTTGATGCACTTTAGCCTGCCAGGCTCCTCTGTCCATGGAATTCTGTAGGCCAGAATACTAGAGTGGATAGCCTACCCCTTCTCCAGCAGATCTTCCCAACCTGGGAATCAAACTAGGGTCTCCTGGATTGCAGGCAGATTCCTTACCAGCTGAGCTACCAGGAAGGCCCCCCATAATTTAATCAGAACATTATATATATATATATATATATATATATATATATAAATACTGAACATTAATATATATAATATAGATTATTATATAATATTATATATATAATGTTGTTAATATACATATAATGTTATATATATAATGCTGTTAATGAATTAAATATATATATATAATTTATCTTGCTTAACAATTTGTGAACCCCTTCAACCTAAATATTTTGGGAAGTCTCATGTGACATTTTAAAATATATATATCTTCTCTCTATTCAGTGCTCTGTGGTGACCTAAATGGGAAGGAAATCCGAAAAAAGAGGGGCTATATGTATACTTATAGCGATTCACTTTGTAGTACTGCAGAAACTAACACAACATTGTAAGCACCTGTACTCCAATAAAAATTAAAAAGAAAATAAAAGATGTTTACCCATGAATAATAAAATTAAAAATAAAATATAACCTCCAACTTTTCTTTTTTAACATGCCATATATATTGATCTCCTTGGTTTTTTTTTATTTTGCATACCCACACATAAAATACTTAAGTATATATACATCTGTGCATTCATATACCACCACCCAGATGAATATAAGGAATACTCCAGCATTTCAGATGCCAATACCCTCATAAATCAAGGTACCATTGATTACCTTTGCCTGTTCTTGAACTTATTGTAAATGGAGTAATGCATATATACACTTTCATTTGTCTGACTTCTTTCACACAACATGATGTCTGTCAGATGAATCAGTGATTCAGAATATCAGCAGTTAGTTCCTTTTTTAAATTGCTTTAGAATATTCCATGTTTCACAATTTATTAGTGCTCCTCTCGGTGAGCATTATGAGTTGTTTATAGTTTTAGACTATTATGAAAAATGCAAATGCACTCATTCTTAGACATGTCTTTTGATTGACATATGTACTGATTTCTTTTAGGCATATGTCTATAAGTGAAATTTCTGGGTCACTATATTTAATGTTATAAGAAACTGTCAAACATTTTTCCAAAGTGACTGTACCAACGTACAATCCCACCAGCAGCATATGAGAGTCACTCCATGGCTCACTGTCAGTCTTTTTAATTTTGGCCATTCTGATGGATTTAAGATGATATTCCATTATGGTTTTAATTTTCATTTTTTCTGATGAGTAATGATACTTAACACTTTTTCTTATGCTTGTGATCTTTTGGATGTCCTTTTTCATAAAACGCCTACTCAAATCTTTGATCCATTTTAAAACTGAGCTATATGCATTTTCTCATTTTTATGTAGGACATTGTATATATTCTGGGCACAAGTGCTTTTTAAATGTATGGATTTTGAGTATCTTCTTGCATTCCATGGTTTGTGTTTTAACTCTCTTGACTATATTTTTCTATGAATAGAAGTTTTTAAATTCAAAATCCAAACTCAGCCTTTTCATTTATGATTAGTGTTTTGTGTCTTTGGTTAAAAAATATTTTCTTAACCCCAAGTTTATGAAAATATTCTCCTGTAATTTCACCTGAAATGAAGTGTAAGTCACTCAATTGTGTCTGACTCTTTGTGACCCTGTGGACTACATAGTCCATGGAATTCTCCAGGCCAGAATACTGGAGTGGGTAGCCTTTCCCTTCTCCAGGGGATCTTCCTGACCCAGGAATTGACCCAGGGTCTGTTGCATTGCAGGTGGACTCTTCAGGAACTGAACTATCAGAGAAGCCCAATTTCACCTGAAACCTTTATTTTTTAATCTTTCATATTTAGGTTTAAAATCCATCACACATTAATTTTTGTGTGTTATGTGAGACAAAAATCAAGGTTCATTTTTTTTTTTTTTCATAAAAATATGCAGTTGTACCATTTTTAATGGAAAAGTCACTCTCTCCACTGAATTGCCATAGCGCTTTGGCTACACATCAAGGATCTTTGTATGTATGAGTATCTTTCAGGACGCTTTATTCTCTCTCATACATCTACTAGCCTAACCTTGGACCAGTAGTACTTAATCACCGTTTTCACTCTAATAAGCTGTGCTGCAGTTTTGTCCTTTTACTTTTTTTCCAAAATTGTCTTAATGATTCTAGGTCTTTTATATTTCCCTACGTATTTTAGAGCCAGCTTGTCAATTTCTACAAGATATCTTGCAATTATTTGATTGTCACTGCCTGTGTGCTAAGTCACATCAGTCGTATCTGACTTTTTGTGACGTTATGAGCCGTAGCCCACCAGGCTGTGTCCATGGGATTCTAAAAGCAAGCATACTGGAGTGGTTTGCCATGCCCTTCTCCAAGGGATCTTCCCAACCCAGACATTTCTTATGTCTCCTGCTTTGGCAGACAGGTTCTTTACCACTAGCACCACCTGGGAGGCCCATTATTTGATTAGAGTTGTATTAATTCTATCGTTCAATTTGGATAGACTTAAGATTTTTTTTAAAAAACAATCTATGAATATGGTGTGTCTCTGCATTAATCTCCAATTATTTTAGGCATATTTATTTTCTCTCAGCAATGTTTTATAGGCTGAAGTCTTACATTTTACATTAGATTTATTCCTAGGTATTTGATCATTTTTTATACTATTGAGCATGGTAAATCTTAAATTTCAATTTTCATCTATTTTTCTCTAGTGTATAAAATATTTAAAATATTTGAGTTTTGTATATTTGATATTAGTTGTGTCCAGTGTTCATACTGTCTTCACTTGTTACTTGTCATAGTTTCCTTGTAGTTTCCTTTGGATTGCCTGTATTCCAATAAAAATATATACATGTTCTATATTTATTCCTATATTCTCATTTCACCTGTGAGCAGCAATGGTTTTTAATGGTTTATATGTTTTTCTTATGCTTTTTCTTCTTCCTGCTTCTTTTGTGTACTAGGTGATTTCCTTAACTTTATTTTCCATGAACTTTTAGCTTTGTTTTTAATTTTGATATTCATATTATTGCTCTGTAAAAATTTCTAATCCTTTTATTTTTTAAAGATATCCTATGGTTATTTTGTGGCTATAATACAATTTCAAATTACTCTAATTATATTACTTTTGTTATATTTGTTTCCTGAGTAGTATATTTTTTTCCTCCATGATTAAGTTGACCATTTTCTTGTTTAATCTTTGTCTTTCATGTCATTTATTCTCATATATCTATTGATTCTTACTTGTCCATTCATATTTAAGAAATAACTTCTTAGTTAAAAAGAATTTCCTCTGCTTTTATGTCTCTTTTTCCTTCATCCTCTCTCTTGAATGAAAATATGCTTGGCTACCAAGCGTGAGGTAGAGCAGAACAGGGAGAGGGGTGACCTTCCTTTGGATGAGTGAAAGGAAACACTCAGACTATTTCCCCCTCTGTGGTAAGAACGTAAGAAGAAGGGCTTACATCTGTGATGCCAATATCTACACTAAGCATTTTCCTAGATGATTTATTCCACTTCTTTGGAGAAGAAGCCTCCATATTTGGATAAGAAATAAAAGCCTGGTTGCCTGTACCAGGTGAGGAAGGTTGAAGGCCACTATTTATAGTTTGGTCCCACAAACATACATTCTGTCACGTCTCCGAATCTCCCTTGAACTATATTGTATCTAGCAGTGGCTTTACTATGCACTATGTCCCTCAAAACACTAGAAAAACAGAAAT
The DNA here is from genome assembly GCF_023699985.2 of Odocoileus virginianus. NCBI lineage: Eukaryota > Metazoa > Chordata > Mammalia > Artiodactyla > Cervidae > Odocoileus > Odocoileus virginianus. Next base: position 55,581,790 of record NC_069684.1, on the reverse strand, counting down.
AGAATCTATTTTTTAAAATATTTCCCTTGAGGAATAGGAGCTGTCAAATAAAAAAAAAACAGCACAATGTGAGATTTGACTTAAATTTTATTTGGGGCAGAATGAGGACTCTAGCCTGGGAGACAGGCTCTCAGATATCTCTGAGAAACTTCTCCCTGAAAGTAGGGAGGAAGGTCAGTGTAGATGTGGTTTTCATGAAGGGGCATATGTGCAATTAAGTACACATTTTGGCAGAAGGTTGCTGGTAGGCATGTGGTGCTTCCATTAATAATGTGTCTGTTAGTGCTTTCCTATATATGAGAAGATGCAAGTAATAAAGCTCATAAAATCTTCTCCTGAAAACATCTATCTGAAAGCCTGTTCTGCCAGTTTGTCCCAGAGCACAGAGTGGCTCATTCCTGATCTCTGCCCTGAATTCCTTCCAGGGAGTGTTGAAGGTCAGTGCCTGCAGTGGTTAGTGACTTCATTCTTATAGAACTAGGTGGAGAGAGGCAATTTCTAGTTATTAGGGCTAAAGATGTGTGCCAAGAGAGGCTTTATTTAAAATAAATTTTTTTCACTGATCTTCAGTGAAGCTTCAGTGTTTGTGTTACTTGCAGATATTTGTTCTATATGTTGATGCCAAGATTAGCTTACGTTTGTAATGTGTGTGTATTGGGGGGCGGGAATCATTAGAACAAAACAAACACCAAAATATGTTAAAAGTATGTTTTGTCTGAATTAAGGGAATAATTTAGGATGATATTTTCCTGTATGCAGTTTTTTATCATAAAAATTTTACAAATCTAACTTTGAGAGTGAGATAGTAAAGAAGAAACTCATAAAAAATGAATGAGATCAAAGATTTATCTAAACCAATGTCTAGAAAGTAAATATAGTGACTGGTTCTGGCAAAGGCTAATGTCTGCACCATCTTTGCCCTTTCAAAAATGAAAATATGTGCTTCAGTGTTGACCTAAAGGTTCTAAAAATCCTCAGACATCAAAGAAAGATGCAGCTGTTTGCTACACGGAATTTTGCTAAGGGCGTTTTATAAGGATTATTCCAAAAGTGTTGAAATAAGAATGATTGTCTGCAAATAACCTGCAATTAACCATAACATTAAGCTACCCCAAGTGTTCCAGTCCCTTAAAATTCTGTGTAATTACTATCTTCCCAGTACCTCACGCTTACCTCCTTAGGGTTCTTTGCCAGTGTGTTATTCTATATTTTAAACAACCAAAATACAGGCCAAGGACCCAAAGCTGAAGAAGAAAACCCAACTTCTCTGGATACATTAAGAACTATGAGATCTGCTTCTCTGGGAATTAGGAGACATGCTCTAGTAACTTCAGCACAGGGAGTTATTGTGACCCAAGGAGGTGACATTAATTTACTGTTACAAAAGTACTGGAATATTTTACTTATTTTCCTTTTAAATTAATTTTCATTGGAGTATATTTGCTTTACAATATTGTGTTAGTTTCTACTGTACACAAAATGAATTAGCCAGACATTTACATAAATCCCCTCCCTTTTGGACACCCTTCCCATTCAGATCACAGTGCATTAAGTAGAGTTCCCTGTGTATACAATAGATTCTCAATGGTTATCTATTTTATACATAGTATCAATAGTGAATATGTACACTACTATGTATAAAATAGATAACCCACAAGGACCTACTGTATAGCACAGGGAAATATATTCAATATCTTGCTAATAACCTATAATGAAAGAGAATGTAAAAAATACATATATATGTATATCTGAATCACTTTGCAATACACCTGAAACTAACACAATGTTGTAAATCAACTATATTTCAATAAAAATAAAAATAAAAGCACCAGTGATATTCTTGGCTATCTCTGTACCAATCAAAATCCTAGCATGTGAGCAAGATTTCTCTGCAAAGCATGACAGAGGACACAACAGAAGAAAACAAGGTCTAACTTCGAGAAGGTTAACACTCAGGAGAGCCCACATATAAACCTAGCAAACCATGTAAAAGCTTACAAACAAGTAGTGTTAGAACCCTCATCAGGATGAACTATGTGGGAAGGTAGAGTATAAATGCTCAAGGAAATCAGAAAATTCAGAGAGGAATTCGAATAATACCCAGCTTTTTATGCAACTATAATAAAGGCCTCATCTAGGGACTAAAAGAGATTCAGATGTTCCTTGGGACATCTGGCAAAAGGGCAGTGTCAGCCTCTGGAAACCGATTTGCATGAAGACTGAGAAATCTGGGAGAGAACTGGTCCCAAGGGAGGAATGACCCAGGCATGATGAAGTGACTCAGTAAAAAAAGTCTTAGTCATTGGATGAGGAAGATAATTCTGAGCACAGCAAGTCTGAGATTTATCCTCAGCTTAACCCCAACTGAGCTTCGTCTGAATAGTATGGAAAGCAAAGAGTTCTAAGTAAATGCTGAAACAGTTGTTTTACTTTGTAAACCTAAACATCTCTACTTTAGGATCCCCTATAACAGAACTTAGCAGAAAAGGGAATGTCTCTCCACCACGTTTCCACAGGTCATCACACAGAGTTGGTGTCCTGAGGACACCAGTGTGGTGCCTGAGAGAGCTAGTGCTTTTTCTATCATGTCTTGACAAAATTCTGAGGGTAGTCAGTCAAGAAGAAATGCCATGCCTTTAGCTGAGGAGCAGAGACATGGTTCCCACTATCTGAGACAGGCTTTTATACCCAGCTCAGCATTAACAGATGCTAATAAAAGAACGCTGAGCCAGCTGAACCACAGGTAAGAATGCCAAGCCTGAGAGAGCAGAAATGTGTCTGTCATGTCCAGGAGAGCAGCAGCAAGCTCAACTTAAGAACTTCTGTACCCAGTACCATGGGATCCGACTTTGTGGCCAAATAAGAATGCAGGGAAAGAACTCCTGTGGGGAAAAAATTTCCAGGGATCTAGGGGGTCTTATGTTCACATAGGAAGATAAAATATAGTGACATTTAAGTCTTTAACATTAGCATATCTCAGTCTATCTTCAGAAAGAAAAGGTCTTAAGAAATCCAGCATGTGCAATTGCTATTTCACAAAGTAAAAAAATTGCTATTTCACAGCTTTTAGCTGTGATCTCCAATATTAGGTCAACAGTGATATCAAAAATGGCATTAAGCGTGTGTAAAGAAATAGTGTAAAAATGCTCCCAGGATGATTATTTATTCTACAGAGACTTTAGAGAATCACAATCCTAGGTGGACACAAAGGTAGAAATCAAGTAGACCAATCATCTGATTTTCAAATAAGAATGAGACTAAGGAGAAAGAAAGTCAACCATTTGTTGGTGGTAGAACAGATGGTAGAACAGAATCTTCCAACCACTGGCCCAGGACTCTTTGAATGGCACCATGAGGACTCAGGAAAACCAAATGAGAAATAATAAGCCTGACTTTCTCATTCCTAGATAGTATCAGCAAATTACCTATAGCTATTCTATTATGAGAACTGTCAAAATGCTCTCTTCTTGAATGTGAAGAGGCTTACCTACATTTCTGCCAGTTTGGAAATGTAATTTCTTGAATAAATTTCTGATACGACTCCTTAAAAATGACATACAACATTAAACTTAGCTTCAGTAGAGAAAAATGTTGCACAATTTTTTGTTTCCACCAGGGGTTTTGCTTTTAGGAATGGATGAAGAAAACATGGCAGGGAATGAAGAAAAACGTTGCTGAGTTACTTTGTCATGTCCACTCTTTGCAACCCCATGGACTGTAGCACATCAGGCTCCTCTGTCTTCCACTATCTCCTGGAGTCTGCTCAAATTCATTTTGAGCCTGTGATGCTATCTAACAATCTCATCCTCTGCCATTCTCTTCTCCTTTTGCCTTCAATCTTTCCTGGCATCAGGGTCTAGTCCAACGAATCAGCTCTTCTCATCAGGTGACCAAAGTATTGGAGCTTCAGCTTCAGCATCAGTCCTTACAATGAATATTTAGGGTTGATTACCTTTAGGGTTGACTGGTTTGATCTCCTTGCAGCTCAAGGGACTCTCAAGAGTCTTCTCCAGCACCACAAGTTGAAAAGTTCTTTTTTTTTTTTCGAAGAAAGAAGAAATAAATGCAGGCAAAAAACAAGAACCACAATGAGGAATAAAAAGTAAGAGTAAGTAAGTAGAGGAGAAAGAGCCAAATGAGAACTCTGGAGTCTCCATAAGAATGAGATGGATGGGTAAACTCCGCTAAGAGTATATTGAATGTTAAGTATTTTAACTGGTGTGATTTACTTGACATAAGTGACAGAGCGAAACGGAAATAATAATCATCTGTCAAACAATCAGGTTGACTGTTTCTTGACTGTCCTGGATACTGTTTTCTTGGTTTTTTTTTAACCTAACCTGGCTGTTTCCTTGACCAGTCAAGTCAAAACAGACACCCAATTTGTACATGTCAACACAGGCTTGCTCTCAAGTTAATGGCTCAGAGTCTGAGTCACTGAACTGAGAACCCCAGATCCTTACTTTTCTCTTCTTTTAAATTAGAATGAGATGGGCTCTGTTTATACTTTCATTAAATAGAGCCACATGATTACAACCTTTCCACCGGGGGTTTTGCAGAGAATTTATTAACATGAGCCAGAGTCCTGGACTACAAGGCTGCTTGGTTGTGAGCCAGGAGTGGCTGAGATACACTCTTGATTTGCTATTTTTCCTCATGAGCTCTGGTTTAATGGGTTGCTTTTAGAGGCTTCGAGGGGCTTGTGTCTATCTATTGAAGGAAGAAAGAGAGATATGAGCATTTCTTCCATGTGGTCTAAATGTTTCTGTTATTCCTATGTTAGCAGAGATTTGATTTGAAGCCTGAAGTTTCTCTTTCAGTCATCCTGGGAAAAAATAATGCACAGATTCCTGGGAACTGGTGGAGATTTATTAATTTGTGATATTTTATTACATGTGATAATCAACCTGGAATTTTCTTAAGGGTATATTCTGTTTCAAAGATCCTCTCCTCTTCAAACTGTCCTGTATCCTTTGAGATCCAGCTTCCACAAGGATCACCTTGACTGCCCCCAACACCTGAAAATCCACATAGTCTTTGCAATTAATCTTTCCTTCCTCTGTATTCTTAGCACTGTCTTCTGCATCCATTCATCAACAGATGAATGGATAAAGATTTGGTATATACATACAATAGACTATTATTCAGCCATCAAAAAGAATGAAATAATTCCATTTACCCCCTGCAATGCAAGAGTCCCTGGTTCAATTCCTGGGTTGGGAAGATCCTCTGGAGAAGGAATATTCTACCCACTCCAGTATTCTTGGGCTTCCCTGGTGGTTCAGACAGTACAGAATCCACCTGAAATGCAGGAGACTTGGGTGCAATCCTGGGATGGGAAGATCCCCTGGAGGAGGGTGTACATGTATTATCACATGTAATAAAATATCACAAATTAATAAATCTCAGTATTCTTGCCTGGAGAATCCTCATGGACAAAGGAGCCTGGCGGGCTGCAGTCCATGCGCTCACAAAGAGTCAAACATGACTGAGTTACTAAAAACACAGCACACACACAGCAACCCAGATGGACCTAGAGATTATCCTACTAAATGAATTAAGTCAGGAAGAGAAAGACAAATACCATATGATGTCACTTATGTGTGGGATATAAAATATGACACAAATCAACATATCTAACAAACAAAAACAGTCTCACTTGTGGTTGCCAAGAGGTGGCAGATGGAGGAGCAAAGGATTAGGAATTTGGGATTAGCAAAGGTAAACTATTATATATAGAATGGATAAATAATAAGGTTCTACTGTATAGCACAGGGAACTATATTCAATATCCTGTGAAAATGGCAAGAGAAAATAATATGGAAAATATATATATATACATATCCATATATATATGGATAACTGAGTCACTTTGTTGTACAGCAGAAATTAACACAACATTGTAAGTCAACTCTACTGCAATAAAGTTTTTAATCAGTTCAGTTCAGTTGCTCAGTTGTGTCAAATTCTTTGCGACCCCATGAACTGCAGCACACCAGGACTCCCTATCCATCATCTACTCCCGGAGCTTACTCAAACTCATGTCCATCAAGTCGGTGATGCCATCCAACTATCTTATCCTCTGTCGTTCCCTTCTCCTCTTGCCTTCAATCTTTCCCAGCACCAGGGTCTGTTCCAATGAGTCTGTTCTTCAGCCACTTCGCAGGTGGCCAAAGGATTGGAGTTTCAGCTTCAGCATCAGTCCTTTCAATGAGTATTCAGGGTCAATTTCCTTTAAGATTGACTGGCTTGATCTCCTTGCAGTCCAAGGAACTCTCAAGAGTCTTCTCCAGCACCCCAGTTCAAAAGCATCAATTCTTCGGTGCCCAGCTTTCTTTGCAGTCCAACTCTCACATCCATAGGTGACTACTGGAAAAACCATTGCTTTGACTAGACGGAACTTTGTCGGCAAAGTAATGTCTCTGCTTTTTAATATGCTGTCTAGGTTGGTCATAACTTTTCTTCCAAGGAGCAAGCATCTTTTAAAATAAAAAAAATTTTAAGTTCAGTTTTATTAAATGCCATAACTGATAGCTTTGTGATGGTATCCCCTTCTTTGTGAGAAGGAAAAGAAAATCAGAAGAATAGGAAAGGGTAATCATCACACCCCGGAATCCCTCTCCTTTCCCCTTCCTCTAGGCAGTCTACCTCGCTCCTCACGCTCCCAAGCCTCTGTGATGTCTTGCTGGTTTTGTTCTCAGCCCCTATTCCGCTGTGCAGCCTGTTGTTCTTCCCAGAGCTCAAGTATCACATTCTGAGATGAAATTATCTAAGTCTATTCCTCCTTTTGGACTTCCCAGATGGCAATAATCATATAGAACCCGCCTGCCAATGCAGAAAACATAATGAGGGTCAGATCCCTGGGTCAGGAAGATCCTCTGGAGGAGGACATGGTAACCCAGAGTGTTCTTGCCTGGAGAATCCCATGGACAGAGGAGACTGGCAGGCTGCAGTCCAGAGGGTTGCAAAGAGTCAGACATGACTGCAGTGACAGCACACATTCCTGCTTTTAAATATGGTCCCACTTCTGGGCATGCACACCAAGGAAACCAGATCTGAAAGAGACACGTGCACCCCAATGTTCATCGCAGCACTGTTTATAATAGCCAGGACATGGAAGCAACCTAGATGCTCATCAGCAGACGAATGGATAAGGAAGCTGTGGTACATATACACCATGGAATATTACTCAGCCATTAAAAAGAATTCATTTGAATCAGTTCTAATGAGATGGATGAAACTGGAGCCCATTATACAGAGTGAAGGAAGCCAGAAAGATAAAGACCATTACAGTATACTAACATATATTTGGAATTTAGAAAGATGGTAACAATAACCCTATATGCAAAACAGAAAAAGAGACACAGATGTACAGAACAGACTTTTGGACTCTGTGGGAGAAGGCGAGGGTGGGATGTTCTGAGAGAACAGCACTGAAACATGTATATTATCAAGGGTGAAACAGATCACCAGCCCAGGTTGGATGCATGAGACAAGTGCTCGGGCCTGGTGCACTGGGAAGACCCAGAAGGATCGGGTGGAGAGGGAGGTGGGAGGGGGGATCGGGATGGGGAAGACATGTAAATCCATAGCTGATTCATGTCAATGTATGACAAAAACCTCTACAATATTGTAAAGTAATTAGCCTCAAACTAATAAAAATAAATGAAAAAAATAAAAAATAAATATGGTTAAGATGTGCTATTAAATGGCAAAAAATATACAATCAGCATGTATGTGTGGCCTTATTTTTCATTTATGACTTTAGTAAAATTATAGATAGATATAGAGATAGAAAGAATAGAGCAGTGAATCTTTTGACTTCCTATTTACCTTCTCTTATGATGAAGTAATCAAATTCACTATGAAACCCTGAAAAGGATGTTAAGTCCTTGGTAAAACTGAGGAGATGATGTGTTGTTCAGAAACAGCGGTGTTGATAGTGAAACCAGTAGGCCAATCCATAGGGGGAGAAAACACAGAGCTTACTGAGAGAAGCCTTGGCCAAGGGATAATTTTTGAGGGTTTATGTGGAATATAAGGAGCCAGCCTCTCATCTCATCCCCCTGTAGCCTCTATTCCTACTTCTCATCATCTTCCTGTTTCCCTACCTTTCCCTCTAGAGGGGGACCACATAGAGAAATTGAATAGGCAGCAGGCCCTCACTCTCACCACTGACAAGGTTTAGAAAGGAAGCAGAAGAAATCTGTGGTTCTGTCCTTTCAGGGGAAGGTGAAATCATTTTCAAATGGCTTCATATATGTTATCTCATTTGATCCTCACAATAATTACCCAGTAAGATGAAAAGCAATTTTTCTTACCTGCCCTCTTCCTCCTATTCAGTTAAAGAATCTTAGGGCTAAAAAGATTTATGAGATTTGTCCAAGGTCACAGGATTGATGAGAGTACAGCCTGACTTTCTCTCACCAAAGATGGCATTGGCTTTACTTCTCTTTCTAATTCTTGGCTTACCCATGACAGGTCTATGCTAGTAAGATGAGCACTATTGATTGGGTGCTTTATGGATCAGACAGGCTCTTGTGAACTGGGGTGACTCAGGTTAAGTCAGACTTTTGTGAACTGGGGTGACCTGGGTTAACAAACCATGAGGCATGACTATTTTATTAGAAAACTTTGTTCTGGGATCTAAACAACTGATTTACATACAACATTTTAGTACACAGCTCCTTTTAAATTGAGGACTGCCTGTACTAAGCTTCTAAGGATAGAAAGATAGTCTTTTTTATTTTTCCTGTTCTGCTTTTGGAAACTACCAACAAGGGTGCCAATTAGCACCAGATGGGACAGGGACTGTGTGATGTGGAACTCCAACCACTGGGGACTGGAAGACATCCACTAATGTATTAAGCAATCGAAGAGTCAGAAGTTGGGCAGGATTGGAGTTTGGCACAATGTAAAGTTCTGATCTGTAAAGGCTTAACTTTATATACAAAATCTGTTTCTTCTTCATTCACTGCCTGTGAGGAATAGCAAGGGAACAGGGAATTCCAAACTCTAGTACTTTTGCAGCCATAAGACTTTCATAAGCATATTGCCTTTCTCCTTGAATATTTTCTCCATGTTGAAGTTGAACTAATACTTAGAGAATCAGTAAGTAAAGGTACAAATGCTCGTTTCCTTGAAACCTTGGATTTTTAAGTATATAATTCTTTCTTAGCTGTCTTTACATTTACAAACATTTTGATTTTTGAAATTAGAACTTTGCATCTGTACAAAGTCAACTGAGGACCTGATGCATTCAGGTCAGTTCAATTCAGTCACTCAGTCGTGTCTGACTCTTTGCGACCCCATGAACCGCAGCATGCCAGGCCTCCCTGTCCATCACCAACTCCTGGAGTCCACCCAAACTCATGTCCTAATGTCATCTAATGTCCTGATACATTTGATAGCACAAACTTAAAGGTGATTCTGATGTAAATGGCATGTGTTTACTGAAAACACTGATATGTGAAGCAATCTAGGAATTTCTATTGATATTCTCCAAATAAATGTCTATTCTTTTCTTCACCTAGCTAGTTGTAGCCACTTGGTACAAATGGATAGACTGCAGCACAGTCCATTTGACTTGCTGAGTCCTGTCACTTACCACTTTCTACAAAAACAGTTTCCCCAAGCAGTTTACCTTGAAAAAAGCTGAACACAAGACAAATGGAACACAGTTTTGCCTCAGCTTGGTACAAACCTGTGTTTAACAGAAATGATCAAAGTTAAGCTTCATCCATAAAATTAATGAGTTCAATGTAAACATTTCTTCGTGACTTTTTTCTCATTATGGCACACGTAGAAAATGGGATTATTTGGTAGCATTCACCAGGCCAAAGAGCTAAGACAGTTCATGGCCAGAAGAAAACAACCTAGGGTGAGAGGCACTGTAGAACCTGCCCAGCCAATCCAGGGCCGAGGAAGTCAATATTTCAGTTCATCTGGAACTCATCAGTTACACACCAGCGTGTCAACATCTACCACTGGGCACACAAGTTTGGAAGCTCTGAAAAAAAGGATGTTTATGGACTCACTGGGGATCCCAAGACTTCTTTTTAGCATAAATTCACTGGTATTTAACCATTGATTTGGGACTTGACCATCATGGTCCAATACCTTCTAGAGCATAAACTGGTCCCAGAATGTGAGTCTCTCGGTTAACAGCATTCACGCTGTGATGACTAACTATCCCAGTTTGACCAGGATTGAGGGGATTCCCATGACATAATGGAGATTTTTCAGTGCTAAAACTAGGACAGTCCTAGGAAAACCAGGACAGTTAGTCCTCTACCAACCATATATTCAAATATTCTATTAAGGAGACACAGAGGAAATACACTTTCTGCCTTCATAGGCTCAAGTGTTTGTGGTGGTCTTCACAGGCCTTTGGAACCAAAGGCAACAGCTACAGAGCTGGTCATGGAGTCCAGATCTATGCTTTATAAAGCAAAATCCTGCGACTTTTTTATGAAATGTTTTCCTTCGTAGAGTTGTTTTTGCCAGTTCATAGAGGAAATAGTGGGCTGAAATCAAATGGCATGACTGAATGACTAGTGCTAAACAAATGATTCGTGCAAAAGCTTCATTGGAAACATTCAAACTCAAAACAATAGTAGTTCTGACATGACTATGTCTTGCCTGAGAAACTCATAAACACAGCCTTTAGGCTATCCTTTTTTTTTTCCCCAGCAGCTGCTGGTCCTTTAATTTAATTATAAGTTAAAGTAAGCTTCTTAAAGAGGCGATGTGTGTGTACCACACTGTGTTCAGAGGACACTCTGTTCACAAAATTTAAGACAGTCAGCACTGTTGGAATTACATGTTCTAATAAGAGATGGGTGGACTGGTGTGGGAGAAATAAAAACCACCATCCCTCTCCTCCCCTACTCAACTTAAACCAAAATTGTTTTTGCGGTTCAAAAGTATTCACATGACAGTTTCTGCTTGGCCAGAGTGGACTAAACTGCAATACCAAGAAAATGGCTTCTTCTATCTTTTATGCTAATACAGACGTCACAGGACTTAAGAAACTCCATGGCTGGCTCTACAGACTCATGTATAGCTACTATTTCCCTTTTAACATGTATTATACACTTATTGTGTGCACAGAGCCAGGCTTTGCTCTGAAAGAAATGAGAAATAAGCAAGATGAAATTATTCTCTTGATCCACACACCATGTCTTGTGGAAAAGCCATCCAAATTAATTTTTACACCAAGCAGAATAAAATCAGTACAGCAGAAATGTGAGAACAGGAAGAAAGGAGGAAGTGATACTCCAGCCAGTAGCATTTGGCAAGATAGGATGTTAATGGCAGAGGTGAAATTTGGAGTTCTAAAAATAAACCACAGGAAGTCTTCTCCCTGGTAATAGCCCAGCAAGACAAGTCTGCTCTTGCTTGCCTGACAGGCATGTCATATATGAGCTCCCTTTTCTGAATGAACATTGACCTTGAAGTCAGGTAGACTTGAGTTTCAATTCCATTTCTGTCTTGTATTACCTATGGGTCTGTGTCAATTATTTAGCTTCTCTAAATTCATTCCTACACTATACAAGGGAATTAATAAAGAAAGAATTGTATTAATATAGAAAAGGTAAAGGAGAGATAATATAGGTAAAACTGCTTTATTCAGAGACAGAGAAAGACGGACACTGAAAAAGAGGCATACAGAGAGACAGAGAATTCTTTGGGGCCACTTACCCATCTCTTTCTGGTTTCTTTTGAAACCCACTCACTGTGTATCCTCCAAACTTAAGTTTTAAGGTAGAATGACTTGTACTGAACTCTGAGCAGTGTGTAAAAAGCTCCTATTTCTTCTATTATTATCAGGGAAAACAACAAATACATTTAAAACTTAAAGCCAGTCTAATTAGATCCATTGTTTTAGTACCAATGCCTTGTTACATGGAAGACATGAAATTAAAGATGAGTAGAGGAAATGCTGGGGAAAAAAAGAGAGGAAAAGATATTTAAGTATGTAGTGTTAGTCGCTCAGTCATGTCCGACTCTTTGTGACCCCACGGATGTAGCCCACCAGGCTCCTCTGTCCATGGGCTTTTCTAGCAAGAAAACTGGAGTGGATAGCCATTCCCATCTTCAGGGGCTCTTTCTGACCCAGGGATCGAATTCGTGCCTCCTGCATTGCAGGCAGATTCTTTACCATCTGAAGCACCAGGGAAGCCCCATTTAAGTATGCAGACAAACCCCAAACCTAAAACAGGCCAAGTGTGAACCTTATTTCAGAGGACTCAGTCCTCAGAATTCAACAGAACAGATTGCATTTTTAATACCCAATATTCCAGTGAAAACCAGTATCCATGCCTCTTTCGCATGTCTTTTATAGTATCTTTGGGTACTGATATTTGATCTAATGTAAACAGAATGTTCGCTGAACACACCAAGCACCACTTAATATGACACAACTTTTTTTCTGATGGAGAAATCATTGAGGGTATTGCAATGTGGGTTTTGCAACATGTACAACATTGGCACATGATAGTGATAGGATTGCAATATTTTTTCCCACCTGAACATATTCCAAGTCCTTACTTGAACATCTAATATGGGAGAACCAAACAATGATTCAGGGTTGGCAGGTAGGATATGATATCTGTAAAAGTCAAGTTTCTACGAACCCTTCTCCCCCTTAGCCATCTTTTCCACTGCTTAATTTCTTTCACCATCGGTAATATTTTTTTTTCCAAATACCTATTTCAGCTTTTTCTTCCTCAATAAATATCCATCTTTAGAAGGGACAAAAAACCACACTTCATTAAAACTGCAAAGGCAATATTATGTTTTCCCTTTTAGCCTCAAAGGTGGAGGGGAGCCATAGAATAAGTAGAACTGGGTAGAGAGAGAGTGCAGAAGAGAGGAGGAGAGAAGCATCATTTCCATTCTCCTTTTGGGGGCCACATTCCATTGTCTCCTTCAAATCAATGACAAATCCATGCAGCAAGCTGCTATGCCTTCTACCTGGCTTCCAGTGCCTCAGAAGGAGACCAGTGCCCCAAACACCTATCACTATGTGACTTAGGACTTTCAGGGGTTGAGACACTCCAGTGGGTAATATTGGCAGATAAGTAACAAATCACATTTCCACCAAGTCTTTTTTTAAGTCTCCATGTCAATTTCCTTGTGCTGAATGAGTCAAATGTTTACAACTCTGGTTCTGTCATACTTGGCAGAATAACACTACATTTATTGACTTTTTTTTAATGTTTGAGAAGAATTCTATGATCCTCAGCAAATTTGCCTCACTTTATCATGGGCGTCATCTCTTTGGGATTTTTCTTTAAATTATCATAATTTTCACTGCCATCAGTGCCATGTAATACTAGGTCTATTACTTTAATGAAATGCTAAAATTCCTTTTTTTAAAAAAATAACTGTAAGGAATTAACTAATGAATACAAGAGATGTGTGGAGAAAGTAACTTACATCTATTTATTCATTTATTTATTCATTTATACAACTATGTTTATTGTACTCCTACTACATACATGGTTATAGGCATTGGGAATACAGTAGAGAGAAAAAGAAAGACAACCCTGTGGTTATCACAGAGGAAAGGAAGGAGAGAGATAAATTAGTAGTTTGGGATTGTACTGACTACTGTATATATAGATAACCAACAAGGACCTACTATGTAGCACAGGGAACTATACTCAATATCTTATAATAACCTATATGGGAAAGGGATATAAAAAACTATAAATACATTTTTGTGTGTGTGGAACAGAATAATTTTGCTGATTCTGTTAGTACACCTGAAACTAACATATTATAAATCAGCTATATTTCAATAATTTTTTTTAAAAAAGACAGTCCTTCCCATCATGACTTTTATAATCCGCTGTGAGGAGACAGACAATAGACATAATAAATAATTGGACGACATAACATTTGAAAGTGATACGTGCCCTGCAGAAACAATGCTTGCGTGCGAGCTCTGTTGCTCAGTCATGACCGACTCTCTATGGCCCCATGGACTGTAGTTCGCCCAGCTTCTCTGTCCATGGAATTTCCCAGACAGGAATACTGGAGAGGGTTGCCACGTCCTCCTCCAGGACAGAAAAAATACTGAGACTAAAAGAGATGGAAGATTCTGGATGGCAAGAGTGTCATTTTAAACAGAATGCTCATGGGTACCTGAGAAAGTGATACTGAGCGAAGAGTTCCAGGAGGGAAGGAGTAAGCCAAAAGGGGCATCTGAAAGAATACTCTGAGTGTGTGATGTGCTGGTTACAAGAAGTGATGGCTAATTTTATGTGTCAACTGGACTGGGCCAAGAGGTGCTCAGATAACTGGTAAAATGTCATTTCTAAGTATGTCTGTGAGTGCTTCAAGAAGACCTGAAAAAAAAGGACAGAAAAAGGACAAATTTCCTCTCTTCCATCTTCTCCTGCCCTAGCACACTAGCATTCCTGGTTCTTGGGTCTTTGCAATCAAACCAGAAATTACATTAGACTCCCCTGCTTCTCACACTGACTCCGACTGAATTACACCACCAGCTTTCCTGGGTCTCCATTACATTTGAAACTTTCAGGTGACAAATCTTGGGACTTCTCAGCCTCTGTAACCTTGTCATCCAATTCCTATACATATCTATCTATCTACCTACCTATATAAACACACACATACTTGTCTTTATATGTATAACTATCTATCTATCTTTATGGGCTTCTCTGATAGCTCAGCTGGTAAAGAAATCCACCTTCAATCCAGACCCTGGTTCAGTTCCTGGGTTGGGAAGCTCCCCTGGAGAAGGGATAGGTTATCCACTCCAGTATTCTTGGGCTTCCCTGGGTGCTCAGATGGTAATAATCTGCCTGCAATGTGGGAGACCCGGGTTCGATCCTGGATTGGAAAGATCCCATGGAGAGCACGGCAACCCACTCCAGAATTCTTGCCTGAAGCATCCCCATGGACAGAGGAGCCTGGTGTGCTCCAGTCCATGAGGCCACAAAGAGTCGGACACGACTGAGCGACTATGCACAGCGCAGCACGCCTATCATTACACACATGTGCTCGGTCTCTCAAGTCGTGTCCGACTCTTTGTGACCCAATGGACTGTAGCCCGCCAGGCTCCTCTGTCCATGAGCTTTCCCAGACAAGAATACTGGAGTCGGTTGCCATTTCTTCCTCCAGAGGATCTTCCAAACCCAGGAACTGAACCCACATCTCCTGCATTGGCAGGCGGATTCTTTCCCACTGAGCCACCAGGGAAGCCCCATGTATCTTTATAGATAACATAAATTGTATACTACTGGGTTTGTTTCTCTGGAGAACCCTGACTAATATACAAAATAGTACCAGCCACACTGGCTGACCATATTATTTCAGGCTGTATAAAAGGTTAGAGACACAATTTTACCATAGCATTTGAAAATCAAGCTAATAAAATATGTTCCAGTAAAATAATACTCTATTTCCTTCAAACTAGCTCAGAAAAATTTTATGCTTAGTGAGATCAGTGTTCTCTTGGTTTCAGTTTATCAATTAGTGTGTACAAAACATTATAATAATATGATACTGGAGCAAGTGTTATTTAAAATTGGATTTTTAGTTTTTGTTTTCTATTGTGATATAATGAATATGCACATACAAGTACTGAAATGTTTGCTTTCTGAAAAAAGAAAATGTTGACGTATATTCTATAAACATTGTGTAAGTTATGATATAAAGTTGCATTTTATAGGCAATTTTATTGGTCTTATATCCATCAGCCAAAAGTCTCAGGTGCTTAGGTTAGTGGAAAAATAAGCTACTGTCTGTAGAATTTTCAATAAAACAGTCAAAAAAGAGGTTGATGTTAAAGAAAAATTGACATAAAAACTAATATTATTTTAGAGACTCAAAGTTATTTTTTTTCTTTATACTATGCACATTTGGCCATTTAATAAGTTTACTTCTCTCGAAGGATTCAGGTTTTTTCAAAATATCAATTTGGTGTTCAAAGTTGAATTCAAATTAAGATTGAAAAAATGTATTTTAAACTCTTTCAATTGCTAATTATTTTTAATTATGTCTTTATTTGACATTTTGCTTATCTGCATGAAAAACCTCAGTAAAGACATTAATAATAGTAGAAAATGAGTTTTGAATCAGCAGAAGAAGGAAAGCTTACAGTTTCAACGGGAATGCTAAGTAAAACTGATATAGTCATCTTTTTCCAAGACAAAGTAGGAGAGTTAATTGCAAATAATTAAATTGGGTTTCTAGGCTGAATGATAACTTTGGAGCTGACATCTGATCAACTGAACTCACCTATCCAAATAAACGTAGTATGAGTTGGTCTGTTTTTCTTTCATTATATTTGAAGCTAGGAAAATCTAAATGGAATAACCAGTCTCTTACCGACAACTCTGGTTTTTTCCACTGCAAATGAGCTAATATTCTGGCCTTTTTTTTTCTATTTAAACAAAACTCTAAATAAGTTTTATGTTTTTGCAATTTACGTACACATACCCATGCCCACTTAACCTGAAAGCAGAGTTAAATGAAAGTAATGTCTTTAGCTTGAAGCCCACTTACAAAATCCTCTCCCCCATGCAATTGTCACAACAAAACTCAGGGGCCTCCATAGTTACCTGTGGAATCTTCTTATCCCTCCCCTCTGTGAAATTACTCTGCTGAGCACCATGGTCTTTATTTTACTAGACAACTGGCTCATTTGTTGAAGGTAAACCATGCAAATATGATGCCAGCATATCACTTTTTAAAAATACTTTAATTTTTTATATTGGCATAAAGTTTTTTATTTTATATTGACATAGAGTTGATTAACACTGCTGTGTTCATTTCGGGTGTATAGCAAAGCAGTTCAGTTATACATATGCATGCATCTATTCTCTTTCAAAATCTTTTCTCATTTAGGTTGTTACATAATACCTAGCAGAGTTCACAACTCTATAGCACAGGGAACCAGTATGTTACTTCTAACATGACAATCATCACTAGACCGTCCCTGAGACAATCACAGTGCTCTAAGAGAATAAAGTGAAGCAAGAACATCGTGATAGCAGATTGGAGAGGGTGTTCACTGAACTAGTAAAATCTTATTAAGGAAAGTGGGTCAAAAAGGCAAGTGATGGTCAGCGGCAAACATTCCCATTGACTTGGACCAAATATACTGGGTACTGAAGGGTTTTCTAGGTCAGGTCTCAAAAATGGCTAGAGAGAGACTAAGTCTAGCAAGCACTCATTTTAGCTCACTAGTTAATAGAAACTTATAAAAAATTTTAGACCAAAAAACACTAGTTTTTCACCATCTGAATCCCCAGCCTCCAACTACAGAAATAAGTCCTGTTCAGGATATCACTAATAATACATATAGAAGATAGGTATTCCACTCATGTGTATTTGACATGTGTGTTGTATGTATATAATACCAAAGATACAGAATAATATATATATATAATATATAAAAAGACAGAATTTTATATATAATTTCATATTCAGATATATATGGGCTTCCCAGGTGGCACTAGTGGTAAAGAACCCACCTACCAATTCAGGAGACTTAAGAGATGCGGGTTCGACCTCCAGGTGGGGGAAGAACCCCTAGAGGAGGGCATGGCAACCCATTCCAGTATTCTTGCCTGGATAATCCCATGGACAGAGGAGCCTGGAGGCCTGTGGTCCATAGGGTTGAAAAGAGTCAGACACAACTGAACCGATTTAGCACACACACACACAGATATATACACATAAATCACACACACACACACACACACACTTTTTGGCACACATTGCATACTACTCATTGCTGATGTTATTCTAAACCATCTCAGGCTTTGGGGTTTTTCTTTTTCTTTTCTTTCTCTTTTTCCTCTTTTTTTTTTTTTTTTTAAATTAGAAGTATAGTTGATATGGGGCTTCCTGGGTGGCTCAGTGGTAAAGAATCCACCTGCAATTCAGAAAAGGCAGGAGATCCCACATGTTCGCTCTCCTGGATGGGAAGATCTCCTGGAGGAGGCTGTGGCAACCCCCTGCAGTATTCGTGCCTTGGAGAATCCCATGGACAAAGGTGCCTGCAGGCTGTGGTCCACAGAGTCGCACAGAGTCACACTCGGCAGAAGCAACTGACCACCACCACGTAGTTGATGTACAATATCATATGAATTACAGATGTACAGTACAGTGACTCACAATTTTTAAATGTTATACTCCATATGTAGTTATTTGGAAAAATTGACTGTATTTCCTGTGTTGTGTAATATATCCTCGTAGCTTTTTTGTACACAGTAATTTGTACGTTTTAATCCTCTAGCCTTACATTTCCCCTCCCACTTCCCTCTCCCTGCTGATAACCACTAGTTTGCTCTCTATATCTGTGAGTCTGTTTCTTTTTTGTTATATTTACTAGTTTGCTGTATTTTTTATATTCCACATATGTTGTTTTTGTTGTTCAGTAGCTAGGTCATGTCCAACACTTTGTGACCCCTGGACTACAGCAGGCCAGTCTTCCCTGTCCTTTACTATCTCCTGCAGCTTGCTCAAACTAAATAGGTGATATCATACAGTGTTTGCCTTTCTCTTTCTGACTTATTTTGTTGCTGTTGCTGCTGTTTAGTTGCTCAGTCGTGTCTAACTCTTTGTGACCCCCATGGACGGTAGCCTGCCAGACTGCTCTGTCCATGGGATTCTCCAAGGCAAAAATAATAGAGTGGGCTGCCATTTCCTTTTCCAGGGGATCTTCCTGACCCAGGGATCCAACCCACATCTCCTGCATTGACCAAGCAAATTCTTTACCACTGAGCCACCTGGGAAACCCTGACATATTTTACTTAGCATAATACCCTTCATCGAAGGCTTTGAAAGTATTCTCCTATGAATTACTGCATCCTCTGGATTGCATTGGAGGGACTGATGAGACAAAAAAGGCTCCTAGAATAAGATCAAATTCAGAAGTAGGGTTTTCCTCCGTGGAAAGGAGATAAATATATTATTACTAAGAAATTTTCAGGGTATAACTTTTCTGAAGGGATGGAAAGCAAAAGCATTAATCAAGGAAAAGGAATGAGACTAATGACTGTGGCTTATGATGGAATCCCAGCCTTTCCCAGCCTCTGTGCTGCTGAGGATACGTGCACATCACAGACAGCACAGATTTCCTGGAGCAGAATACCAGCAAAGCAAGCAGTGGCCCACATCGACCCTGGACATGGACCACTAAGAGTCAGCTGCCAAGAGGATGAACTTGGGAACGGACTAAGGCTTAAAAAAAAAAAAAAGCTTTAATACTTCAAGGACATCCCAAATGAGTTACTGGTGGGATTACACAAGCTTCTATTCATGCCACCACAGAGAGAATCAAGAATATTAAAGTTTAAGCAATGACATATTTGGATACATAAATGTAATATATTAAAGGCCAGTTATATAGTAAAGCTTCCAATTTCCTAAAAATACTAGAGGAAAGCTTCTCTTGGGATATACTGATACTTGGGATGAAGAAGGTATACATGATTCTTCGTTTACAACCTAAGGTCCATTTCACATTATATTGTACACTCTAGGGAGAAGAAGACTTTTTCATCTCTATGTTCTTAACTTGATCTATAAATGGGACATGCTGCAGCCAGCTCACATGGACACGTGAGAAAGTGAAAGTGTTAGTCATTCAGTCATGTCTCACTCTTTGTGACCGCATGGACTGTAGCCTGCCAGGCTCGTCTGTCAGTGAAATTCTCTGGGCAAGAATACTGGAGTGGGTATCTATTCCCTTCTCCAAGGGATCTTCCCGACTCAGGGGTTGAACCTGGGTCTCCTGCATTGCAGGCAGACTCGTTGCAGGCAGAGCCACCACGGAAGCACCAGGCACATGAAAGCCACCTATTAAATTTCTCAGAACTGTTATATGCCAATTGTGAAACGTAGTCATTATAAAAAATGAAAGCATTAATCCTTCGAATAAATTACATGAAAACAACAATAACACGTTCTTAAAACTCAACACCTGGGACTTCCCTGCTGATCCAGAGGTTAAGAATCTGCCTTCCAATGCAGGGGACATGGGTTTGATCCCTGGTCGGGGAACTAAGATCCCACATGCCACAAGGCATCAAAGCCTGTGTGCAGCAACCAAAGAGCCAGCAAACTGCAACTAGAGATATCCACATACTGCAAATGAAGACCCAGCTCAGCCAAAAAAAAAAGGAAAGAAAAAAAAAATCCACATTCAAAAAAGAAATTTCATGAATCAGCAACCTGAAAAAAAAAAAGAAAACTAAAACTAAACAAGAAAGGTGTTCTTCCTTGTATCCAAAATGTAAGTAGTTACTTTCCTCCTTATAGCACTTCTTGAAGTAGGTTTTAGCAACGGCTGATTTAAAGAGAGATTTATTAGAGGTAGAAAAGCTCTAGTCAGTGCCTTGCCAGAGCAGCAGCATAAGGAATTTACTTTTCATGACAATTTACTTAAATGTATATTTTTAAATTCTGCAGTAAGAACATACACTCTGTTTAACGGGTTTTTTAATAGAAATGGGTATAAGACTCTTCACCGAGACAAGAAATGGTGTGTTGGCAAGGGTGTGAAGAAAAGGAAACCCTTGTACACTGCTGGTGTGAATGAAAACTGGAGCAGCCACTGTGGAAAACAATATGGAGATTCCTCAAAAGCTTAAAAGTAGGACTACAATATCATCCAGAAATTCCACTGCCAGGCATATATGCGAAGGAAATAAATCACTAATTCAAAAAGATAATCTGCACTCTCAACTTCTTTGAAACATTATTTATAATTGCCAAGACATGGAAACCATCTAAGTGTCCATCAACAGATTAGTGGATAAAGAAAATGTAATGGAAGATAGATATAGATATTGATATAGATATATTACTCAGACATAAAAAAAGAGGGAAACCTTGCCATCTGCAACATGTTTCCTATAAGCAAAGAATTGAGATACAAATGATTTGACGTGTATAATTTTTCAGAGAATACTTAAACTATTCCCTGCTGTGTAACTCTTGCCACAGAAAGTAACCACTGGGGAAGGAAGTCAAACAGAAACTGACCAAAAATAGGCAAAACTAAGGATGCAATAAATTGAGTTAATATCTTTGATTATTGGTTATGAACAAGACAAGAGATCTTTACACACAGGCCTTGCATATTGCATTAAGAAATTTGCAATAGGTTTAACTATGACATTATAATGATTCAATGACTCACTTTCATTTTCTAAAACATTGCCTTGCATATTGCATTAAGATATCTTTAATAAGTCTGACTATGACATTATAGTGATCCAACAAATGATTTTCATTTTCATGTTCTATCATTTCATTTGCTCAAAGCATGTGTGTTTCAGGGCAGCTGTTAGGGCACAACAATCTCATTTTGGTGCCTGAATTGAAAGTTTAAGGAAGAAAGGTTTGAGGACTGATGAATGGACACATTTCAAAGCACACCCTTAACACCAAGAAAAGCAGCCTGCTTTGTGCTTATTTCTCCGACGTCAGTCAGTCTGAATAGGGAGCCGTTAATGTCTTTCTAGGAGCTAGAAAGCCTGGTGAGACAAGCTCACTGGCATATAATAAAAACTTGGAAGCCAAGGACCAGGCTGCTCTGTCTCCCTAAGTAAAAAAGGTGTTCCCTTCTTTCTCAGCTCTTCTCCCAAGTAGAAGGAAGATGAGGAGTTTCTGCTTCCCCATACCTATTCCGGGGATCAGAAGTCAATGCCAGGCTTCAGAGATGCCAGTCCAGCACTTACAGAAGTATTAGGGTCACTTAAGGAATATGAGCAAGAAAAACAAGAGAAAAAGTGACTTTGGAAAGCCACCAAAGACTCAAAAGACGGCACTTAAGGGCCAGGGAGAAAATGATAAAGGATCTTAGGTTTTATGTGCTTGAGAGACTTGAACCACATCGTTATTAACAAAACCATAAGGAAACCCTGGTTGGAGTGTCATTCTGCCTGGAAGCACAGTTTCATAAAGGGAGAGTGGACTCAGAAGGAAGACTATGATTTGCTTGGGATTTTGCCCCCAAAGTGTAAGAATAGCTTAAGCATTAGGTATTCCTAATTTGTTATAACTTGTGAGCAACTGGCTACGTTGGCAACTGTAAAGACGCTGGGACTGCATTGGAGTCTAATAAAAAGCCCTAATAAAAGTTTTAAACTAGTTCACACATCTGCAGTCTAACGGGGGAGGGGGTAGGGGTGGGGGTGGGGTGGAGGGGTATTACCTAATCCTCGCCATTGCCACGGCGGCCCCACCCACCCGACTGGATACTTGCTAGAGAATGAGGGTGGGGAGGGCTTTGGTGCCCCATTCCCTCAAGGCAAAATTTACTGCTGCTCAGAGAACCACAACCATCTTCAGAAGAACCAGGAGGGGATTTATTTAAAGAAATACAGCTAATTCCCTTGGGTTCCCATAATTTGCGCTTGCAAACTTTCTTTGAAAGGGGCTCAAGCCTGCCTCTTCAATGGAGAGATAACTTCACCAAGAGACCAAAAAAAAAAAAAAAAAAAAATTGAAGTCTGGCATTTTAATGCCCACCCATGCAAAAATAACCCACCACACACCAGGGTCCCAGCCGTGGCTCAAAGAGCGCTCCGTCCGCCTGTTGTGACTGTGATTTCACTCCGGAGCAGAGGCAGAAGCAGGGACCGGTGGCAAGAGGTAGGGAGCCTAGGATTTCTTTCCGCATTTTGGAAATTCATCCAGAAGCTTGGGAAAAAACAAAAGGTGGAATTTTTCATCAAAATTTTAAAACTTTGTCATATGTGGACAGTAAATGCAGAAAGGGATAAAAACAAAAAACAAACAAAAAAAAAAAGTGTCCCATTCCAGAATTAGTGTTATATTTTTCTGAAAACGTTTGCAACAAAAGCTGATGTTATGATACGTTTAATTAGGTGATGGGCTTCCCAGGTGGCGCTAGTGGTAAAGAACCTGCCTGCCAATGCAGGAGACCTAAGAGACGTGGGTTCAATCCCTGGGTCAGGAAGATCCCCTGGAGAAGGGCACCGCAACCCACTCCAGTATTCTTGCCTGGAGAATCCTATGGATAGAGGAGCCTGGCGGGCTACAGTCCATGGGGCCCCAAAGAGTTGGACACAATTGAGCGACTTTCACTCACTCACTCATGCATATTTTGGTGCTTACCTTGTGACTCGATGGTAAAGAATCTGCCTGCCAATGCAGGAGATGTGGGTTTGATCCCTGGGTTGGGAAGATCCCCTGGAGAAGGAAATGGCAACCCACTCCAGTATTCTTGCCTGGGAAATCCCATGGACAGAGGAGCCTGGCAGGCTACGTCCACGGGGTCACAAAGAGTCAGACATGACTAAAGCAACTTAGCACTGCAGGCGTGCACTCAGAGATTATTCAGGCACTAAGAGTAAACCTGTCCCATATAAGACCACATCGCTTGCTGGCTGAGTGGCAAGAAGGTGAGAAAGGCACTTAGCTGCTAACAGAAGCAGCCTTCAAGACCTATACCCACCAGGAACACATAGATCAAATCAGCTCTTAAGGGTTTAGTCGCACATTTATATTAAAAGGGAGAAAAGTCACCTCCTGGGATTTTTCCAGAGCTTCAAATGATCTCCTTTCTCTCAGCTCATCAAGCTTAAAATGGTTTCCTTTGTTAGCCTTCAGCCACCCTTGCCTTCCAGACCAAGGAGATTTGAAACCCCTCTCTCCCCAGGTTATGGAAGATACAATGGACTTTTCAGCTCACTTTTTTTTTTTTTTTTTCCTGAAAGAAAATCTCTCTGTCTCCTGAAAGCAGCCCCAAGCCACACAAAAGTGTGAGGTCTGTGGGAAGGAAAGAGCCGAGGTCCAGCGCTAGGTCCCGTCACCCCACGGCCCGGCTAAGAACTGCCTGGTAGCCATGCCATATGACTAGCATCAGGTGAGCCTCAGCATCAGACAATTTGCAAAATAATCTGCCTTTTTCTATTCATAACAAGTGACTCATTGCAATGCATTTATGGCCCTACAAATGAATGTTCTGATCAGGTCTTATACATGTGTGTGCACTCTCAAACAAAGAAATATAGATCCACAGACCTGCTTTCACTTTGGTGGAGAATATCAGTTTCCATGGCATGCCTAGTCAAAAATAAAAAAGGCACTATTAAATTTAAGTCCACTGAGGAACCACAAATAAAAGTATGTTAATTTCACCTTAAAAGCTTAAAAGCTCTGCTCTATGGTTGTTGCCATCTTTTTAAAATTTTCCTGTTCTCTAGTTCATGAAAATTAGAATGGTCTGAGTTTGAGTTATTAATCTGCAATAATTTCATAAAATCATAGAGCATTTCTTTTTCTGTAATGTTTTTATTTGTTCTGCTTACGTATCAGGTAGCCTGGAGTCTCATTTGATTCTCACTTGTCTTAAGGCATTGGCTTTGAGCACAAGGGGAAATGGGATTGATTCAATCCCAGCTGAATCATTTGGGTCTGATTGATTCACACAGGGTTAAGATTCAAGTTCAAGTCTCTCTGAGTTTAGAACCTATACACACAGGGTCCTTCGTGATGCTTCTCTCTGCCTAGCAACACGTAATAGTCCTGGAGATTCTGACTCAATGCTTCACAAAGCAAGGAAACCATTCAAAAATGATTGTTCCTTTACCTTCCTTAATTATAATTTGAAACAACAGTCCATTTCCACGCACTACTGCATTTTCTGGCTAAGAGACATGGTGACCACAGAGGTCTGGAACAGAGAGAGTGAGCAGGTTGTCAAGAGAATGTGGAACCTTTGGTCCATAGGTGGGACTAAAACTGGGAGAAAGGCTGAAAACAAAGAACTTACCTTGGCCGAAAGTAGAGCCCGACATAGGATCCAGCAACTTTGCTGTTGACCCAGACACCCATAGGGTGGCATTAATATATTTTCAAGATCATGGCCTTTCCATAACAGAAGCTATTTTGTTGCCAAGTTGCCAAAAATGTCTGGTAGTGTCAGAGTTGGGCTTGGGTGGGGACTTAAACCAAATAAAACTTTTCTTGTGGCTTGCTTCTATTATTTTTCAGTAGCAATAATGATTCAGGAAACCATCTTTTAAAATATATCTTATCACCTAAATATTTTCAATCAGGGATCCTTGAGTGGTGATGACTTGCTTGTCCTGAGTTGGACCCATGATTGTTCCAGTTTTTTTGCAGCCACCATACTTGCCATTAAGAAGAAACACCAGACACAGAGAATTTTCCATCCCAGGCTAGTTCTATCACTCAGTCCCATTACTCCAGCTCAGAGGGTCTCAACCCCCAGCCCCCTGCAAATTAGGATTCCATAGAGAGTGTAACCAGCATGAATACTGAGAGAAAAAATTAGAACACACTTGGTGTCCTCAATAAAGAAAGATTCCAGAATGTGATCTATTAACTTATTTGAATAGGGTCAATACTTAAGCTTGCTGCTGTTTACTCACTAAGTCGTGTCCGACTCTTTTGTGACCTATAGCCCATGCACTGTAGCCCACGAAATTCCTCTGTCTATGAGACTTTCCAGGCAAGAATACTGGAGTGGGTTCTCATTTTCTTCTCCAGGGGTTCGTCCTGACCCAGGTATCAAACTTGCATCTCCTGCATTGCCAGGCCACAGGGAAGCCCTTAATAATTATGCTAACCCCCAACCTATGACAAAATTATTAACAATCAGCAAAAGAAGCATTGATTTTTTACTAGAAAACCAGCCATAATATAGTACAAATGAGTAAAGATCTGAGCTCTGAGTCCATGACAAAGATGGTGAAACTCAATTTCCATCATCCTCTGATCTCCATGCCTCTGAAATGATCATCTGAAGCAATAATACACATTTATCTATAACTATGGCAATGTTGAAATAAAAGCGAAAAAACATGTTAGGCATATCATTTTTCTATTTGAAAATCTAAGTATTGATTTTTGACCCAAACACCTTTAAACATATCAACTAAAGAATATATTTAGCGGTTTATATATATATTAAAGTTTCCAAATCTAAGAATTGATTTTTTTCTTTTTTTTATTTTTTCTTGTCTGGATTGTTTTTTATTTAAATATGTTGGATTTGATGTGGGAGTATCCTTCTTGACCATCTTGTATATTATTTGCTTTTCTGGTGCCTTTGTACAAATAAAGAAAGTGTGATCTCTCTGGATCATTACTTGACAAGAGAATGTTACTTTTTTAAGGAAGGAAAAGGTGCCAAGCTTTTCCTCCAGGCAGAACTGAGCACAAAGGACTTCAGCTCCCCATCACTCCTTCTATCTGGTGTTATGGGCAGTGTTTGAATTATGAAGCTTAGAAGCATGTAGCCTGAAAGGCTTGCTCACAGTCAACTCACAATTATTCTTTTACCCCAGTGTCATTCAAAATAGTCTCTAGAGAACATTTCTGAAATCTGCCATGCGTTTAGGTTGAGACATGGTTTGAAAAGTTTCTAGCATTTAGGGAGAAGGGACCAGGTCCGTTAGATGCCTTGCAATGTTCAGAGAAGTGCCAAACTACAAGGAATTGTTCTGCATTCTGCAGATTAAATTTTTTAAACCAGTACAATTACCTGAACCTTGAGCCTAATTCCTTTATACATATAAATCACAGAATATATTTAGCTGTTTGCATACATGTTAAATTTTCCAAAAATGCAACTACTGTATAAATCAAGAGAAGCCTGTACTTTGTTATAAAGATTTTTCGCAACTGTTTGGAAAACAGCACTGCTAAAAGAAACTCAGGTCATAGGATTTGCATTTCTAATGCAAGACACTTGTATTCCATTTGTATTAGTAGTTGTTCCGTTTGTGATTGAACATGTGTATGAATGCATTGCTTTAGATCTTGTTTCAAAGTGTTGAATGTAAAGGAAAGTAACAGCAATATCCAGCTGACTATTTAAAATTGAGTTTTTTAGTTTTGCCTATAAAAGTCACCACTGTGGTCTTCAATTCCTACGGGGTCTTTTTTCTTGTTTTTTTTTTTTTTTTTTTTCCTGAGTGAAGCAGCAAAATCATTGATTGAAGAAACATTTTATAATAAAACATCTTAATAATATTGTTAAAGATATGTCACATTTCCAAGTAATCTTGTCTCTGAGATGTTTAAAAACAGCCTTTTAATCAAAAAAAGGACAAATCTTAGAGAGTAGTACAAATGATTACAAAATGTGGTAATCTATACAAATTTTGGAGAAAATCTAATCTTACTGGCTGTCCAAGAATTTACTAGAATGATGATGGAAAGGAATATGAATAAAATAATTTTTTACTTTTTCATTAAGCAATGTTACTATTTGAAGTATTGATGAGACGCAAATAGTATTGAAAAATTAACCATGTAATGAACTGTAGAAAGCAAATTTGTGACAAGGGTATGAAAGCATCCAGTAAGAAAATATTTGGGCTTTCCTACTGGCTCAGATGGTAAAGAATTCTGCAATGCAGGAGACCCGAGTTTGATACCTGGGTTAGGAAGATCCCCTGAAGAAGAGAATGGCTACCCATCCCAGTATTCTTTCCTGGAGAGTTTCATGGACAGAGGACCCTGGCATGCTTAAGTCCATGGGGTTGCAAAGAGAGTGGCACAACTGAGAAACTAACACTTTCTCTTTTTTCAAGAAAATATTTACTATTCACATGCATAAGATTTGCAAGGGAAAAAAGTTGTAAGAAACTATTATTTTCAAAATTACTGATAGAGGACAAAAAATGGTGTCAATAGTTGAAATTCTTAAAAAACATTAAACAGGAAAAAATCTAATTTTCAATATCACTGTTTGTTCCATAGACCAGCTATAATATGTCACCAAACGAGGTTTTATAAATGGCTTCAAGTGTCATAATATTTTAGTAGTTCATTCTGTTTTTCATTTTCACTATTTTTCATAGTGAACCAATAGACAAGGATCTTGGTGAAACATTTCAATAAGTGTTTTTTGAAATAAAAAATAAAATTTAAAAATATTTGTGATTTCAAAGCAATATATATGTTTAACAGTCTTAAATTAATGAAAGTAAGACATTCTTTGCATGACAGTTTATTTAGAAACTTGTGACATGACAAAAATATGAAAAAGTTTGTCTTATATACTAAGAAAAATTTTCCTACCTTTGCAATGACTCTTGTATGAAGCTGCTTATGAATATTTTGTTCACAATTTGATACTGTTGTAGAGTTGTTTCATTCAACCAGTGAAAGATTAGTGATCAATTCAATGCCAAAATTAAAGTATTGAAAAATGGTATATTTACTTTTCAGAGCTATTGATAAAGTTAAATGAGGTAATCCTTGAGATTCAAGGAAATTAGATTAATCACATCAAAGTAAAAGCAATTTTCATAGGCATTACAAGAAACAAATTCCTTTTAAAATAACCCTTGTCACTGAACATTTTCATTGTTTCTTTCCAGCTGCTGAATCAGGTTAAATGTGATAATATTGGTTTGGATGTATATTACTCTTATATGATTAAATCTAAAAGATGAGATGTAAAGATCTGGATGAATTTTCATGAGTGATTGAGTGGGGTTTATTTATTTGAAAAGAAAAATTTCCATCAGGCAACATTTGCAGAGAGTGTTACCTGAGAAAGGAAGAAAGGACAGGCGCCAAAGGATTTAAGCAGTTTAATTACACAGTTAATGAATTTCAGACCTACTTCTTTTGAAATAAGCTAAATTACTTACTAAAGTATTTTTGACTTCATATAGTTGGATAGAGTTTCAGTGCTATTTCACAGTTACTAAAAAGTACAGTTACTATAATTATATTGCTTTAAAGAATGCCATATTTATCTTTAATATATATATTAAATAGCTTTCTTTTCCATTATGTCTTATCACAGGATATTGAATAGAGTTCCCTGTACTCTACAGCAGGGACCTGCTGTTTATCCATCCTATATATAAGTTTGCATCTGTGAATTCCACACTCCCAGTCCTTCCCTCCCTCAACCTCCCGCCTTGGTGACCACAAGTCTCTTCTCTATGACTGTGAATCTGTTTGTGTTTTGTAGCTTTGTTCACTCGTGTTGTGTTTTGGGTTCCACGTATAAGTGATGTCATATAGGATCTGTTTTTCTCCATTAGATTTACTTCACTTAGTCTGATCATCTCTAGGTCCAACCATGTTGCTCCATGATGCAGATCCCTTGATTAACAAGAATTTTGTTTGGTTAAGCATTTTAAAATTGTCATTGCTTGTCCTCTGGTCTGCACTGTTTCTGATAAAGTCAATGGTAATCATTATCTCTGCTTCCTGGTATACAATTTGTGTTTTCCTCTGGCTACCTTTGAGATTTTTCTCTGTCTTATCACTCTTTAGGAATTGTACTATAATGTGCCCCTTTGTAGTTTTCTTTGCATTTCTCCTTGTTTGGAATTCATTTGGTTTCTTGAAACTGTGTGTTTATATTTTCAAGTTGAAAACATTTTTGAATGTTATTCCTTCAAATATTCTTCCATTTTCCCCTTCTCTTTTCCTGGGACCCTAAATGACACATTTATTAGACATTATAGATGGATCAGGAGGGTGATTAGGAATCTGCTTTTAACCATTGAATACACATCGAGTCAGTTCTCAGTGGTGTGGATGTTATGATGTTGACATTCTCCATTTTGTTGTCTTCTTTTAAAGTGTGCTAAATTTTTGTTCCAGCAGCAATTAAATGTGGATTAGCTTGACTCCTATGGAGTCTTGTTATTCAGCTTTATTAGGCAAAGCCAGGAGGAACTAATTTGGCCATATTTCTAGGGCATGGCTTTTCTGCAGCCTCTCCTAGTGCTCCAGATGTTTAATGAGGTTTTTCCACTCTAACCAGAACAAATTCAAACTCCTCTTGAGGTTGATAGATCATCTTATATCTCCTGGCTACTTTTCTTTCACCAGTAATTGTTTGCTCCAGTCACACAGAGTTGCATTCTAGATCCAAGGGGACTTTTATGTAGAGTCAGTCAGTTCAGTTGCTCAGCCATGTCCAACTCTTTGCAACCCCATGGACTGCAGCACACCAGGACTCCCTGTCCATCCCCAACTCCCAGAGTTTGCTCAAACTCATGCCCATAGAGTCTGTGATGCCATCCAACCATTTCATCCTTTGTTGTCCCCTCCTCCTCTTGCCTTCAATCTTTCTCAGCATCAGGGTCTTTTCCAGTGAGTCAGATCTTCACATCAGGTGGCCAAAGTATTGGAGCTTCAGCTTTAGCATCAGTACTCCCAATGAATATTCAGGACTGATTTCCTTTAGGATTGACTGGTTTGAACTCCTTGCAGCTCAAGGGACTCTCAAGAGTCTTCTCCAACACCACAATTCAAAAGCATCAATTCTTCAGCGTTCAGCTCTCTTTATGGTCCAACTCTCACATCCATACATGACTACTGGAAAAACCATAGCTTTGACTAGACAGACCTTTGTTGCAAAGTAATGCCTCTGCCTTTTTTTTTTTTTTTTTTATGTCTCTGCTTTTTAATACACTATGTTGGTCACAGCTTTTCTTAGGAGCAAGTGTCTTTTAATTTCATGGCTGCAGTCACCATCTGCAGTGATTTTGGAGCCCAGAAAAATAAAGTCCGCCACTGTTTCCCCATCTATTTCCCATGAAGTGATGGGACTAGATGCCATGATCTTAGTTTTCTGAATGTTGAGCTTTAAGCCAACTTTTTCACTCTCCTCTTTCACTTTCATCAAGAGGCTCTTTAGTTCCTCTTTGCTTTCTGCCATAAGGGTGGTGTCATCTGCATATCTGAGGTTGTTGATATTTCTCTCAGCAGTCTTGATTCCAGCTTGTGCTTCATCCAGCCCGGTATTTCACATGATGTACTCTGCATATAAATTAAAGAAGCAGAGTGACAATATACAGCCTTGATATAATCCTTTCCCAATTTGGAACCTGTCTGTTTTTCCATGTCCAGTTCTAACTGTTGCTTCCTGACCTGCATACAGATTTCTCAGGAGGCAGGTCAGGTGGTCTGGTATTCCCATCTCTTTAACAATTTTCTACAGTCTGTTGTGATACACACAGTCAAAGGCTTTAGCGTAGGCAATGAAGCAGAAGTAGTTTTTCTGGAATTCTCTTCCTTTTGTATGCTTTCTCTTCATCTCTCCTTCTTCTTTGGCTTTCTGCCCTGCACATACTAGCTCTCTCAACTTCCCTGGGCTCTGAACTTAGCCCCAGGCTCAGCAAGATAGCTATGCTCCAGGTAGGCTGTGCCTCCAGGCTTCAGAACAAACACCAGAGCGATCAGATGAGACACCTTACTTGTTTTCCATCTCCTGGGAGTCATAATCTTGCACTGACTCTTGCCCAACATCAGAACAGAGTTGTCTCCTATATTTTGTGCAGATACGTGTTTATGGTAGACAGACTGCTCCAATACCAGTTCCTCAACTGTGACCAGAAACAGAAGTGAGTTCCCTATCAATTTTTATTTTCTTCTTATATTTCCCTCAGAAACATATCCTAAAACAGTTTTCTACAGTCTCCTGTGTGTATTACTCTTCTTTCTTCTCAGCCCACCCTCTTCTGCCTACCACCTGCCAAAATATTTGGCCTTCAAAGTCTTAATAAATAGCAGAAACTGAAAGTATTCCCCAACATGTGGCAGGAATTTAAAATAGAAGATATGTTTTCTGTGCTCCTCTGTCACGACTCTGTCCAGGGTCATTTCGTAAGAATTATTTTGACCTTTCCCTTACAAGTACGATATGGCTCATTTGTCACACTGTCACACTTTTTCATTACTCCACTTTGTTGCTCTGCAATTTTCTTTGGCATGTTATCCCAACTTCAATTAAGGTTATTTCCCTCTTTCCCTTATTATACACACATGGATCTAGGTCGTTACAACCTATCCACATAGAAGTTTTCATTTTAGTATCACTCCTACCTCCACCATTTCATTTTCCTGCTTTTCATATGGGGCATGCATGCTTATCTTTTTGCTTATGGAGAATCTAAACTCATTCACCTGACTACTTCACTGCATCTACTAAGTAACCCTGTCTAGGAATTTACATAAGGAAATGCATATTGTTATAAATTGCTTTTCTTTTATTGGTCTTTTTTTAAAAAAGCTTTTATTGGAGAATAGCTGCTTTACAATGTTGTGTTAGTCTCTGCTGTATAGTGAAGTGAATCAGCTACATGTATACACATATTCCCTCTCTTTTGAATTTCCTTCCCATTTAGGTAACCACAGAGCATTGAGTCATTCCCTAAGCTATACGGGAGGTTCTCATTAGTTATCTGTTTTATACATAGAAGTGTATGTATGTCAGTTGAGACTATTATGTTTACATCGAGATACATTGTTTTTGAAATTATGTGTACAGATGCTGCATGCATCCTAAGTCACTTCAGCTGTGTCCAACTCTTTGCAACCCCAAGGACTGTAGCCCACCAGGCTCCTCTGTCCGTGGGATTCTCCAGACAAGACTATGGGAATGGTTTGCCATTTCCTTCTCCAGGAGATGTTCCTGACCCAGGGATCGAACACATGCCTCTTACATCTCTTTTATTGGCAAATGAGTTCTTTACCACTAGCACCACCTAGGAAGCCCCTATGTATACAGATTGATGATGTCATTTGTTACTTTTCTTCCAGCATACTGAAAAGCACATGACAAAATATTGGCTATAAGAGAGCACTGGGTCTTTAAAGGTTGGAAACCATTGATTTACTTATTTAATACAAATTAAGAATTCTCTTCCATGTTTGAAGCATTATATGTAAACTAAAAAGGTGAAGTGGATGTCCCCAAGAAGTTCAGTTTAATAAAAGACAAACCCTGGAGCTTCATGAATGTAGGACTCACATTTGTTTGCTTTACCACAACACTGCTTGTTCCTAGAACAGTTATTGATGCAGAGAGAGAGGGCAATCAATAAACTCACCCTGAATAATGAAGGTAGGTCTTCAAACAGCTTAATCAAGGGCAAAGAGTAAAAAGTGACCTAGTAGTGGTGTAAATGGAATGCTGTAGGCGTTTAGGAGAGGAAAGTATCAGACCCGCAGTCACCATGAGAGGCCTCTTGCAGGAGGAGACTTTTCATTTAGCCCAAGATGCATGAGTCAGATGGACACACTAGGAGTTGACAAGGACGTTCCAAAATGAGCAGAGAAGCAAACGAGCACAAATGCAGAAGGACACGGAATGTTGGAAGAACGATCAGGAACCAAGTTTATCTGGACCTTAGTAATTGAGTTCAAGTAGAAGAGAGAGGAAAGACTGGAGAATTAGGGTTAGCCAGTCACATATGGATGTGAGAGTTGGACCATAAAGAAAGCTGAGCACTGAAGAATTGATGCTTTTGAACTGTGGTGTTGGAGAAGACTCTTGAGAGTCCCTTGGACTGCAAGGAGATCCAACAAGTCCATCCTAAAGGAGATCAGTCCTGGGTATTCATTGGAAGGACTGATGCTGAAGCTGAAACTCCAATACTTTGGCCACCTGATGCAAAGAGTTGACTCATTGGAAAAGACCCTTATGCTGGGGAAGATTGAGGGCAGGAGGAGAAGGGGACGACAGAGGATGAGATGGTTGGATGGCATCACCGACTCAATGGAGATGAGTTTGAGCAAACTCCGGGAGTTTGTGATGGACAGAGAAGCCTGGCGTGCTGCAGTCCATGGGGTCGCAAGGAGTCGGAAATGACTGAGCAACTGAACTGAGACTGAGACTGTAGAAGGAGCTATACCACAGATAGGAGAAACCATTTATAAGAAAAATAATACCCAGGGAAGGTTACTCTAGCTTCAATGTGTACAGAAATGATGAAAATAAGTACAGGACTTAACCTCAAAGAACTTTTCTTCATCAGATGTCCACCAAACATGTAAACAGCAGAGAAACCCCCTTTTTGAAACCAGTTGCCCTCAGAATGACATCATTATTTTTAATATCGTATACCTGCAATGAGGAGGTAAAGAGAAATTAATAGGACTTAAGTCATACATAAGTTAGGGAGATAATAGACTCTGAGGTAAAAGAATAATGTAATGAGAGATGAGGGATCTTCCCAGGAACTCAAGTGCTTTGTCCATCTTCACTCTTCGATATGGGCAATTTGATTTATTATTTTTCATTTTTAATGTAATTGTTGTGTTAGTTATGGCAATATGAATCAGTTATAAGTACACATATATCCCTGCCTCTTAAGCCTCCCACCCACCCCCCTCATCATACCCCTCTAGGTCATCACAGAGCACCAAAATGGACCATTTTAACGTCATCCCGGGCCCAAGGCACAGGGAGAAATACAGAGTCACAGTAGTTTAAGCTTCAAGTGGTTAGGACTCCACGCTTCCACAGTAGGGGCCATGGGTTGGATCCTTACTTGGGGAACTAAGATCCCCTAGCTGCGTGGCATGGCCTAAGTAAGTAAATGCTGTTTCCCGTCTGAGAGGAAAAACTCAGATAGCTTGACCTTCCTTACCAACCAAAAACCATATGAAAACACATGATTGACACAAGAAGAATGTCACTTAACAAAGTTTGCTATTTTTGATCTTTCCTGGATGCTTTATCATTCCTTCTCTGTTACAGAGATTCTGGGTATTTTACATGTTTTGGTTTTGCAGTTACCTGAGAGAGAATTTAAATTCTAAAGGCATACCTCTCTGAGAGCCATGGATTCATTCAACTTCTAAGATAATGGCTAATAAGATTTTACTTATCCCAAAGCCCAGGCTGCGTGATAAAGATTCCCCACAAACCCCAGCTGAGATGACACGTAAAGGCTAGCGTGTGGATTCGGCTCGGCACTGGTCAGGAGAGTCCTGTAATCTTGTGGTAGAACATTCGATCCTCATCGCATACCACAGCAGTCCCTTATGGGCCCCAGAAATCCCCTGGTTACTTCTCCTCCCACACCCTAGGAAAATAATTACTAGTCCATGCCCGAAGATTAAAACAGCCACAGCATGAAACGACTTCAGTGTTCCTCTTACTGTACTTATTTGCTTAAGCCTTCTTCCAGAATGCCCCATCAGTCAGATTCCAGGCAGTGCTTAAAATGTGCAAAGTTGCTAAGCTTTCATCTCGAACTATTTTGACTCGGTCCCAGTCTCTTCCTCTAAGTGAGGAGTGATTTTTATTTTCGTTCTTTCTCATATAAATCATTCCTTTCTTCTATTTGATGTCTCCTGCTTTAGCTATGGTAACCAGGAATGAGTCCTTTTCCAAATTGAGTAGAAGGAGAAAAAGAAAAGCTATTAAGGTTTTTTTTTTAATCTGAAACTGAATAAATAAAATCGTTGAACACTGAGTAGACAAGAGGAATAACAAGCATTCTGTGAATGGATGGGATGATTCAAGTTAATTTTGGCAATTGAGATATTACTTCTATTAATTTAAATAAATTCTAGTAATTAATATCAATTATTATTAATTCCAATAACTTAGTTCTGCTAAGTCACATCAGTCGTGTCCGACTCTGTGCCACCCCATAGACGGCAGCCCACCAGGCTCCCGTCCCTGGGATTCTCCAGGCAAGAACACTGGAGTGGGTTGCCATTTCCATGAACCTTAATTGGGAACTAATCTAATTGTGACAGATTGTGATTATGATAGAAAGAATAGCATGGTAAACCGAGACCAGAAGTAACATCTCCCAACCTTTCTCTGCTATCCTTTTCTGTCTCTTTTGAAAGGCATAATCAGTAGAAATGAGTTCACTTATTGATGTCAAACTGATGCAGAATAATATGGAATCCAAAAATTTGAACTGTCATGAATTTGTAAAGTAGAACCTCAATAAAGCACAACAGATATGAATTCAGTTCTTTAGATGACATCATCTATAACATTATGAATAATAAAAAATATCTCAGTTTTATTGAGCACTTACTGTGTCCCAAGTGTCTTCATGTATTTTTACCATTCGATTCTTACAGTCTTTTTATTACATAATTCTGCTCAATTTACAGACATAGAAACTGAGCCTGAGAACTATGAAATAAGGCCTAAGTAAACTAGTGGGTAGTGGGGCTGGGACATAAAACTAAATCCTTGTTCTTAAACTCTTTGAGATCTTAGTTACTTTATATATAGAGAGAGGTTATATTGCTGTATGATTTTTAACTGTATCTTTCACATAATATTTTAAACAAATCCTGCTGATATTTTCATCATCTGTTGAACAAACAGGACTGCATTTGGTTGCAAGCATCATTAAATACACTTACATGACCTAGAGAAATTGAAGGAGGTTCATTGTATGATAAAGCATGGTTTGGGGGCTGGCTATAGCATTGGGTTCAGTGGCTTGGCAATGCCATCAAGGACTCAGGCTCTATCTGTCCATTCATCACTCTTAACACAGAGAAGCATCAGCTTAGAAGTGTGATAGCACTAGAGCTGCAAGCCTTAGGTTCATGGTCAAGTCAGGCAGGAGGGAAAAGGCTGGACCAGTGACATCTATCCTTTTTGTTGGAAAATCCAAAGCACTCTCCATAATCTGAGCAGACTCTTCTTACATTTTACTGCCCAGATCTGTCACATGGCTACACATAGCTGCAATTTATTGTTGTTGTTCAGTTGCTAAGTCACGTCCGACTCTTTTTGACTCCAGGGACTGCAACATACCAGGCTCTTCTGTCCTTCACTATTTCTAGAGTTTGCTCAAATTCATGGCCACTGAGTTGCTGATGATATCTAACTGTCTCATCCTTTGCTACCCACCTTCTCCCTTTGCCTTCAGTCTTTCCCAGCATCAGTCTTTTCCAACGAGTCAACTCTTCAAGTCAGGTAGCCAAAGTATTCAGTTTCAGAGTCAGTCTTTCCAATGAATATTCAGGGTTGATTTCCTTTAGGAATGATTGATTTGCACCTAGCTGCAAAGCAGGCTGCAAAGACAAGCAATATTTTTGGCAGAGTCTATAAGTGGAAGTAGGCAAGGGAGAAGGGAATGGGGATTGGAAATGAAGTTAAGCAACCAACAGTACCTGCCAAAAGTAAATATTCAGTTACAGAGGCTCTTAATCAATTCTAGCTGCTATAACAAAAATACCATGGACTAGGTAGCTTAAATGATAGATAGTTATTTCTCACAGTTTGGGACACTGGGGTGTCCAAGATAAGGTTCATTTCCTGCTTAAAGCCCTCTTCCTGGTTTGCAAATGGCCTTCTTGCTGGGCTTCCCATGGGGTGCTACTGGTAAAGAACCGCCTGCCAAGTCTAGAGACGTAAAAGATGTAGTTTTGATCCCTGGATCAGGAAGATCCCCTGGAGGAGGGCATGGCAACCCACTCCAGTATTCTTGCCTGCAAAATCCCATGGACAGAGGAACTGGTGGGCTATGGCCCACAGGGTCACAAAGGGTCGGATACAACTGAAGCAACTTCATATGCATGCCTTCTTGTTATATCCTCACAGAGTGGAAAAAGATTTTGTTTCTTCCTCTTTTACAAGGACATTAATCCCATCATGAGGACTCCACTCCCATGGCTTAATCTAACCCTAATTAACTTCCCAAAGCCTCACTTCCAAATATCATCGTATCGAGGATTCAGGTTTCACAACACATAAATTTTAGGAAAAGGACACAAACGTTCAGTCCATAGCAGAAAAGTTTATTTGACCAATATATTATAGCTTTTATTAACTGGTAATAGAATTCTTACAGAGTATATTTTTAAAGATACAAAGTCTTGTGGAAGACAGTTTTCTGAGTTGTAGGAGTCCTGAGAAATGCTTGTTTGCAAGGGCATGTCCAGGGCATATAGAGAGTTAAGTATGAGTAACCTGTCCTCGCCTGTCTTGAAAAGTACAGAGAGAGGATAGGAAAGCAATTCAGGTTAATATGCAAATAATCATAAGGTAACATATGCTGCAAGCTATGAAACAGTGGCAAGCAAAATTCAGATTTCAGAGGAAGGGGAACTTACTTTTCACTGGGGAGTTATTTGCCTGTTTGATAAAGTGGAAAGAGAATCCTCAAATAAATGACTCTCTAATGGTAAAACTTCAGATGCTATGACAAGTATGTATAAGAGGCAAAAATGTCCAGGGTAGGCAAAAACACCAAAAACTGCTGGATGGATAAGAATCTGCCTGACAGTATTTAAGCAGTGTGGCATCGTCTGCCATGGATGGGTGCACTGGACTTGCCTAGTGGTAACATGAATGTGAGTGTTCTTGATATCTTTGATGTTTAGCTGTCATCATTGGGCATCTCTGGGATTCTCCTCTTCCTTAATCATTTAATCAGTTTGAAATTCTACTGTGCTCAGGGACTGAGAATTGTTTGGTGTGTTAGAAAAACACATAATATTTTAATTGTATCTGGAGACAGAGAGACTCACTGAGGGAAGATAATCAAGAAACATAAATAAACTAGGAGTTCTGCTTTGCCTCATGTCATATCATTATGATTCAGAGGGAAATGCTAAGTTTTATTATGAGTCAAAGAAGTAATTAGAGTTACTGATTTAGGTGAAAGACTAAGGATTATATGTAATACATAAAGAGAAAAATGAGAGCAGCTACTATGTTACTATAATTATTAATTTTTATTGTACAGTTATCATAAAAAACACTATAGGGTATACATCATGTGCTCTTGTGTAACATAAACACATTATTTTTAATTTAATCTTCATACTAAACATATGAGGTGGATATTCTTATTACCTTCATTTTCTAAATGAAGAAAAAAGATTAAGAATGTTCAAGTGATACACTCAAGGTCACATATTGCTTCTGGGTACCTAGCAGGTGAGACACTTGGTTTTGAATCAAGACTTATTAGCCCCACAGTGTCATGTTTCTAACCATCATGGAAACTTTGATATTTCAGTAACCACAAAAAAAGAGAAAAGAACTTTGAATTCAAGGAAAGTTTGGTAGATTCTAGATGTAGAGAGATGTAGAAACAAGCAACTAAATGTAAACATGTTTGACATGGAATATAAAATACACATATAAATTATCCCATGATTGGATGCACTTATTAATACAGCTAAAAATACTATATGTGAATGCTTGGTTCCATAGTTGCATAATTAATTAGTGGTTCTAAATGTCTGTCTATATTCAGGGATTGGCAAACTTTTTCTGTAAAGGCCATATAGTAACTATCTGCAGATTTGTGGGTCATAGAGTCTGTTTACAGTTGCTCAACTCTGCTATTGACATGCAAAAGCAGCCATCAGTTCAGTTCAGTTGCTCAGTTGTGTCCCACTCTTTGCGACCCCATGGACTGCAGCACGCCAGGCTTCCCTGTCCATCACCAACACCTGGAGCTTGCTCAAACTCGTGTCCATCAAGCTGGTGATGCCATCCAACCATCTCATCCTCTGTCACCCCCTTCTCCTCCTGCCTTCAGTCTTTCCAGCATCAGAGTCTTTTCCAATGAATCAGTTCTTTGCATCAGGTGGTCAAAGTACTGGAGCTTCAGCTGCAGCTTCAGTCTTTCCAATGAATATTCAGGACTGATTTCCTTTAGGATTGACTGGTTGGATCCCCTTGCAGTCCAGGTGACTCTCAAGAGTCTTCAACATCACAGTTCAAAAGCATCAATTCTTCAGTGCTCAGCTTGACAACATGTAAATGAATGAATGTTGTTACCTAATCTAAGCTCACTCTGCTCACTGCTATAACAGGTCAGTAAATTGGAGACAAGTTGTTGAGATAAGGAATAATGACTTTATTAGGAAAGCCAGTAGACTGAAAAGATGTCAGACTAATGTCTCAAAATAGCCATCTTGTCAGGGTCTAGATGCCATGTTCTTTTATAGTACAGAGAGTGGGAGGAAGTGAAATAAAGTAAAAGGCCCTTAATCTTGCAAATATCTCTTGGAATGGCCAGCCTGTGGAAGGAGGTGAGGGAATGTGTTACTTTTTTCATTTCTGTAGCCATTCACAGGTGAACAGGGTCAGATTGTCTCTTTGTTAGCTGAACAAAGGCACTTTAGTTTAACAATCAGGCAGAGGGGCAGGGTTCCCTGAGGCAGGCCATTATGTATGATTATAATTTCAAAAGCAATGGAAAGCAATGGTTAAAGTCAACCAGAAAGATCCAACATGAAGTCAAAATGGACTCATCCCTGAAACAATGGGATTGTTTATTTATAAACAAAACTTTATTTACAAAAATGGACTGTGATGGACTTGAACTATAGGCCATAGTTTGCCAATCTGTTTTCTCATTGAGGAAATTCTAAGAGTGACACAGTTGCAAGCAAGATAAAACAAAAAAATGTATTTGAATTTAAACAGTACCTGAATCTTTTGTTTACAAAGGGAAGAGGCCAACATGATTTTTGTTTTTACTTTCATCTGTATTAAATGTGGAGTAAGAGGAAATGGATTTATGTTAAATGATAAAGTGATTCAGTAACTCAAAAGGAAGAGTTTCTCAGCCATCCCATTTAACCCAATATAGGAAGGCACTTTAGAGGCAATATTAGCATAAAAAATAATGTTTACAAAAATCAGAATAAAGCTCAATATCAATCAATCTGCACATAGTTATTGCTGCAAGTCTTGTTGGAAAAATACAAAGATTTTTTAAAAGGTAAAACCATTGAAATGAACATTAGAGAATTAAATATATTTAGTTGGTGAGAAATCAGTGAGTAGTTATTAAAATTATTTATTTGGTGGTGAACAAAATATTTCCATATTTGGATAACCACTAGACCATTCAGGTATGACCTAAGTCAAATCCCTTATGAATATTCAGTGGAAGTGAGAAATAGATTTAAGGGACTAGATCTGATAGACAGAGAGCCTGATGAGCTATGGACAGAGGTTAGTGACATTGTACAGGAGACAGGGATCAAGACCATCCCCATGGAAAAGAAATGCAAATAGGCAAAATGGCTGTCTGAGGAGGCCTTACAAATAGCTGTGAAAAGAAGAGAAGCTAAAAGCAAAGGAGAAAAGGAAAGATATATTCATCTCAATACAGAGTTTCAAAGAACAGCCAGGAGAGATAAGAAAGCCTTCCTCAGTGATCAGTGCAAAGAAATAGAGGAAAACAACACAATGGGAAAGACTAGAGATCTCTTCAAGAAAATTAGAGATACCAAGGGAATATTTCATGCAAATTTGGGCTCAATAAAGGACAGAAATGGTATGGACCTAACAGAAGCAGAAGATATTAAGAAGAGGTGGCAAGAATACATGGAAGAATTGTACAAAAAAGATCTTCACGACCTAGATAATCACAATGGTGTGATCACTCACCTAGAGCCAGACATCCTGGAATGTGAAGTCAAGTGCCCCTTAGGAAGCATCACTATGAACAAAGCTAGTGGATGTGATGGAATTCCAGTTGAGCTATTTCAAATCTTGAAAGATGGTGCTGTGAAAGTGCTGCACTCAATATGCCAGCAAATTTGGAAAACTCAGCAGTGGCCACAGCACTGGAAAAGATCCATTTTCATCCCAGTCCCTAAGAAAGGCAATTCCAAAGAATGCTCAAACTACCACACAATTGCACTCATCTCACACGCTAGTAAAGTAATGCTCAAAATTCTCCAAGCCAGGCTTCAGCAATACATGAACCGAGAACTTCCAGATGTTCAAGCTGGTTTTAGAAAAGGCAGAGGAACCAGAGATCAAATTGCCAATATCCGCTGGATCATAGAAAAAGCAAGAGAGTTCCAGAAAAAAATCTATTTCTGCTTTATTGACTATGTCAAAGCCTTTGACTGTATGGATCTCAATAAACTGTGGAAAATTCTGAAGGAGATGGGAATACCAGACCACCTGACCTGCCTGTTGAGAAACCTGTATGCTGGTCAGGAAGCAACAGTTAGAACTGGACATGGAACAACAGACTGGTTCCAAACAGGAAAAGGAGCACGTCAAGGCTCATTGTCACCCTGCTTATTTAACTTATATGCAGAGTACATCATGAGAAAATGCTGGACTGGAAGAAGCACAAGCTGGAATCAAGATTGCCAGGAGAAATATCAATAACCTCAGATATGCAGATGACACCACCCTTATGGCAGAAAGTGAAGAGGAACTAAAAAGCCTCGTGATGAAAGTGAAAGAGCAGAGTGAAAAAGTTGGCTTAAAGGTTAACATTCAGAAAACTAAGATCACGGCATTTGGTCCCATCACCTCATGGGAAATAGATGGGGAGACAGTGGAAACCGTGGCAGACTTTATATTTTTGGGCTCCAAAATCACTGCAGATGGTGACTGCAGCCATGAAATTAAAAGACGCTTACTCCTTGGAAGGAAAGTGATGACCAACCTGGATACCATATTAAAAAGCAGAGACATTACTTTGCCAACAAAGGTCCATCTGGTCAAGGCTATGGTTTTTCCAGTGGTCATGTATGGATGTGATAGTTGGACTGTGAAGACAGCTGAGCACTGAAAAATTGATACTTTTGAACTATGGTGTTGGAGAAGACTCTTGAGAGTCCCTTGGACTGCAAGGAGATCCAACCAGTCCATCCTAAAGGAGATAAGTCCTGGGTGTTCATTGGAAGGACTGATGCTGAAGCTGAAACTCCAGTACTTCGGCCACCT
This sequence comes from Odocoileus virginianus, assembly GCF_023699985.2. NCBI lineage: Eukaryota > Metazoa > Chordata > Mammalia > Artiodactyla > Cervidae > Odocoileus > Odocoileus virginianus. Next base: position 55,539,336 of record NC_069684.1, on the reverse strand, counting down.
CATGCGAAGAGTTGTCTCACTGGAAAAGACCCTGATGCTGGGAGGGATTGGGGGCAGGAGGAGAAGAGGACGACAGAGGATGAGATGGTTGGATGGCATCACCGACTGGATGGGCATGAGTTTGAGTAAACTCCTGGAGTTGGTGATGGACAGGGAGGCCTGGAGTGCTGCGATTCATGGGGTCACAAAGAGTCGGACACGACTGAGCGACTGAACTGACTTACTGACTGAGGCTACTTCTAAAATTAACTCTATGTGGTAGCCATCTCTAGAGATAGCAAAGAAGGAAATATGTCAGTATTAATGGATTTAGACTTTTAATCATCTGAAATCATGGAATGGATTCATTTAATCTCTTGAAATTAGCTATAGCTCTAGTACTCAATAGCTTTACAATGCAGGCACAAAAATGATTATATATGTGCACATGTGTGCATGCTAAGCTGCTTCAGCCGAGTTCAACTCTTTTCAACCTATGGACCCTACAGCCCACAAGGTTCCTTTGTCCATGGGATTCTCCAGGCAAGAATACTAGAGTGGGATGTCATGCTCTCCTTCAGGGAATCTTCCCAATCCAGAGATTAAACCCATGTCTCTTAAGTCTCCTGCATTGACTGGCAGGTTCTTTATCACTAGCACCACCTGGGAAGCCATAGTGTGTGTGCATGCACAGACTATGTACATATATTTTATATATATATATATATATATATACAATGCTATATTATATATATATATATATACAACGCTATATTATATATATATATATATATACAACGCTATATTATATATATATATATATGCATATATACACAATACTTCTTATTCCCTAGTCTCCATATAGATATTGGGTTGGCCAAAAAGTTGGTGTTTTTCTGTGTTTACATATATATGTAGTGTAGATATTGCATCAATACATAACCTATCGTATATATACTAGGTATAACATATAGTATATATATTACATATTACATATAGTATATACACACTATATATTATGTATCTGTATTGTATAAAGTATAAAATCTAAATCTACATGTATGTGTTGTGTATATAGTATATGCAGTGGATATATAAATATACATTGCATTCTACCTATATATGCTATGTAGAGAAAAGAGAGTACAGATTACAACATTTTCACATGACTGATCTCATTAGATCTTCACATCAGCAGATAATAAGAACAAAAAAGGCAAAGTAACCTGAACAAAGATAACAGTGACAAGATTTGTAAGAAGAGCCCAATTCAGCTTCAGCAACTCATGACAGCTGGATAGCTTAAAGCTTCTGTCCTCTTCTTCCCAACAGACGGCACCAGAAGGAGAAAAATGGGACTCCCATCGAGTTGTGCTCCAGATAATTTATCTTCTATGAAATGTGTAGAAGCCATTGAATTGGTAAACAAGACTTTTGTAAGCATCCATAAAACATATCCAATATTTGGTGGCAAGGGATTTCCATTAAGCTTTCATGGGAGTTAATAAATCAACAGAAACCACTTACTGAAACATTTTCATGGGTCCTGTGGAATTCTAAGCAAATATCGGGTTTAAGAATGAAAAGTCAGTTATATTTTCAACATAATCTAACGTTCAAAGACGTGTAAAAGATGCTTAAGTGTTAATATTTTATGTTTCCCCACTCTCAGCAGTAATTGCAGCCCATTAAAAAGAATGCTAAGCCATAGCTGTTAGCACTGGCACAAGCCCAAGGAAACACTGAACCTTCACAGAAGGGGGTTAATTGCTACACGAAGAGGTAATTTATTAAGGAACACTGAAGCCCTGTATACTCCCCAACATGCGGCTGAACGACACAATCTTACGTGAGTATTACATTTGATAATCAAGGCCTTTTCTATGGTAGATTTCAGAACAAGCTCAGCTAAGTGGTCCAGAGAGGTGGACGGGAGGAAAGGAGAAAGAAAAAACCCCAACACTGTTTTTCTCTATGGCTCCCATAAACCTGCCCTCGGTGCCCTGAAGTCTGTCGCCCCCACCACTAGGAAAGTTGACTGCCCCATAAAATTCTTGGTGGTTGATGAGAGAGGCTTATATAACTATCAAGTTGAAGGGTGGCTTCTACTGTTTATTTGTCTAGAACTGGAGCTTCAGTCCTTTCTGAGTGTTTAACTTAATTTTCACCATTTGTCAGAAGTGGTATTTTCAGAGCTTTATCACACTGAACTAGGTCTTCATCACAGTTTAGACCAGAATCATGTGGCTTATTAAACATCCTCATGTAAGGAAAAAATTATGGCCCCACGCATCCCTTCCCCAATGTCTCCCCTTTGGCAGAGTTTCTATTCTCAATCCTCTGGGAACCTGGTTGTGTCCTGAACTTAACAAATTTTTATCACGAAGTGAGAGTCCAAAAGTAAGTGGGAGGGCGAGGTGGTTCTGAGGAATCATTTTACCTAAACTGCTGATGGTTTTCTTGGCTGTACTAACACCACGTTCTCAAGTCTCAGAGGATTAGGGAAAGAGAATTAGTTTTACCTCCTTGTCTGTCTTTTTAATATGGCTAACAGCAAACTAACATTGAAGAAAAATCCCCTTGAAAATTAAGGTAAAGGCAAAACAGTGATTTCTCTAAAATGCATCATTGATGTATTCCAGCTTTTTCCACTTTGTAGCTTGGTCCTTTAGCCATCTCTGATCAAACCCTCCATAAATGAGTGTTTATGGAGTACTCATTTCCCTCCTGGCACCAGACTGAGAGTGATGCTTTAGTAGAACACAAAAGGCATACAACACATGGCCCCAACCTTATGGCGTATTCAGTATCATAGGGAAGATACAGAAAGAATTTATGTGAAACAGAGAATAATTTTATGGTAACTACAACAGGAATGATAGAGATATGTAACACGTGCAGATTTTCATGGGTCTTTATTTATCTCCTTTTTTGAACTTCTCTCTCAGTTTTTTCCTCCTCTTTTGCCACTTTTTCTATAACTCAGTGGCATCTTCTTTTCCTTGTAGATACTCAAAGCTATTATCTGGCCCTTTCACTACCCACTTAAGAGCATCCAAGCTTGAAGGACTCCATGATCAAAATTATGTCTTACACTTGAGCTATTCCTCATTAAAGCTTTTACGTTTCTCCATTGTCAATCAGCCAGGTGTTTGAGAAAAAATTTAAATTAAATTAGTTCAGACTCAAGCATCCTCCACCTTCTCCCCCTCTCCTTCAAATTTTCCACAGATAGTTCATATTTGAAATATTCTATCCTGTTCTCAGACTATACCCTGACCATTCATCAGATGATTGAGACCCTAGGTCTAAACCAGAGGAGAGAATAGTAGAGGTTTCTTTCCCAGCCTCAGAGGACTATGCATCACACCATCCCTTTTCCATTTGCCACCAAGTTCCATTACTGTTCTTGATCCTTTTCTGTTTGCAGTTTGATGTGCAGGCTTCTATACTTGAAACCAAGGATGACCCATGGGGGCTCCTGAGCACATAAGCCTTTCTTCTCCCGATTTCTTATAAGCAAGACTCCAAATTAATAAAAACTTTAAAAAACTTAAATGCAGATGACCTTAACTCAAGAATTCCATTTCTTAGAATGTATCCTACAGGTAAAATTGCATGTGCAGAGAAGAGATATATATATATATCTAGATATAGATATAGATAGATATATATCTATATAGATAGATAGACAGATAGTTACTCATTACAGCATTGTTTGCAATAGCAAAAGAAGGAAACTGCTTGAATATTCATTAATAAAGACTAGCTACAATTTCATTTAAAAAATTTAAAATAAAAAAAAAAAAGACTCCAGCCTCCATGACCTTTCCTGAGTTCCAAAGGGCGGATTCCAATAGTTGCTAATCAAGGGAAAAGCAAGCAAGAAACCACCTGAATGCTTTTTTAACTTATATGCAAAGTACATCATGAGAAACGCTGGACTGGAAGAAGCACAAGCTGGAATCAAGATTGCCAGGAGAAATATCAATAACCTCAGATATGCAGATGATGCCACCCTTATGGCAAAAAGTGAAGAGGAACTAAAAAGCCTCGTGATGAAAGTGAAAGAGCAGAGTGAAAAAGTTGGCTTAAAGCTCAACATTCAGAAAACTAAGATCATGGCATCTAGTCCCATCACTTCATGGGAAATAGATGGGGAGACAGTGGAAACAGTGGCAGACTTTATTTTTTTGGGCCCCAAAATCACTGCAGATGGTAACTGCAGCCATGAAATTAAAAGACGCTTACTCCTTGGAAGGAAAGTTATGACCAACCTAGATAGCATATTAAAAAGCAGAGACATTACTTTGCCAACAAAGGTCCATCTGGTCAAGGCTATGGTTTTTCCAGTGGTCATGTATGGATGTGAGAATTGGACTGTGAAGAAAGCTGAGCACCAAAAAATTGATGCTTTTGAACTGTGGTGTTGGAGAAGACTCTTGAGAGTCCCTTAGACTGCAAGGAGATCCAACCAGTCCATCCTAAAGGAGATAAGTCCTGGGTGTTCATTGGAAGGACTGATGCTGAAGCTGAAACTCCAATACTTTGGCCACCTCATGCGAAGAGTTGACTCATTGGAAAAGACCCTGATGTTGGGAGGGGTTGGGGGCAGGAGGAGAAGCAGATGACAGAGGATGAGATGGCTGGATGGCATCACCGACTCGATGGGTGTGAGTCTGAGTAAACTCCAGGAGTTTGGTGTACAGGGAGGCCTGGCGTGCTGCAATTCATGGGGTCACAAAGAGTCGGACACGACTGAGCAACTGAACTGAACTGAACTGAAGATTAAAGGGAACAGAGAAGCTCTGTTCTGTTAAGAATCCCCTAATTAAGATTAGGGGAACAGATTACCAGAGACTAGATTAAAGAAATGCAGGCCCTGCACACAACCTAATCTTAAGTAGCAACCCCACCTTGAACCATTGCTATAAAACTCTTCATCAAATCTCTCCAGGTTGGGACACATAGTTTTTCAAAGCAAAAGCCTGATAGCCCCATTTGCCTGACAAAGCAGTAAAGCTATTCTCTTCTACTTCACCCAAAACTCTGTCTCTCAGATATGATTTGACACCAGTGAAGAGGCCCAGCTTTCAGCATCACACTTGATATGATATCAAGGAGAGAAAGGGAACCATCCTAGAGTGAAAGGAGAAACATGCCCTAAGTAGGCATAATGCTGCCCTGCTTTAGAATAACCAAAGGGGATGCACCTATGCATTGGAGACCCCTAGAAGGCTGAAAGCAGACAGGGTTCCCATTGGAGAGAAAGAAGGAGCTGGGATCCCCCAAGATACAAACCCATGTGACTTCGTAGGGCCTTCAAGTTACTTTCTGTTCTCCCCTCTTGCCTCTCTTTGGAACTCCAAATGCTTATCCTAGCTACTTGTAATTAATACTAAGCATGGCAATTTCTACTTAAGTATTTTTAAAAAAAGTAATTTTTAAGTTTCTCCAGCCAGTTTTTTTTTCTTTCTTTTTGCCTCACAGATTGCTCCCAAATCAGACCAATATATCACATAACTAGGGCAGCCTCTATTCTGGATAATTTTTCACTTGTTCCTCATCCTAGAAAGATTTAAAAGTCATTAAAGATCACTCTTCAGCTCACAGACTTTATTTTCTTGGGCTCCAAAATTACTGCAGATGGTGATTGCAGCCATGAAATTAAAAGATGCATGCTCCTTGGAAGATTTAAGCTATGACAAACCTGGACAGAGTATTAAAAAGCAGACATTACTTTGCCAACAAAGATCCACATAGTCAAAGCTATGGTTCTTCCAGTAGTCATGTATGGATGTGAGAGTTGGACCATAAAGAAGGCTGAGAGCCAAAGAATTGATGCTTTTGAACTGCGGTGTTGGAGAAGACGCTTGAGAGTCTCTTGGACTGCAAGGAGATCCAACCAGTCCATCCTAAAGTAAATCAGTCCTGAATATTCATTGGAAGGACTGATGATGTAGCTGAATCAAAAATACTTTGGCCACCTGATGTGAAGAGCCAACTCATTTTAAAAGACCCTGGTACTGGGAAAGATTGAAGGCAGGAGGAGATGGGGATGACAGAGGATTAGATGGTTGGATGGCATCACCAACTTAATAGACATGAGTTTGAGCAAGCTGTGGGAGATGGTGAAGGACAGGGATGGCCTTGATCCCTGTCTCCTGTACAATGTCACGAACCTCCGTCCATAGTTCATCAGGCTCTCTATCAGATCTAGTCCCTTAAATCGATTTCTCACTTCCACTGTATAGTCATAAGGGATTTGATTTAGGTCATACCTGAATGGTCTAGTGTTTATCCCTACTTTCTTCAGTTTAAGTCTGAATTTGGCAATCAGGAGATTATGATCCGAGCCACAGTCAGCTCCCGGTCTTGTTTTTGCTGACTGTATAGAGCTTCTCCATCTTTGCCTGCAAAGAATATAATCAATCTGATTTCGATGTTGACCATTTGGTGATGTCCATGTGTAGAGTCATCTCTTGTGTTTTCGGAAGAGGGTGTTTGCTATGACCAGTGCGTTCTCTTGGCAAAACTCTATTAGCCTTTGCCCTGCTTTATTCCATACTCCAAGGCCAAATTTGCCTGTTATTCCAGGTGTTTCTTGACTTCCTACTTTTGCATTCCAGCCCCCTATAATGAAAAGAACATCTTTTTTGAGTGTTAATTCTAAAAGATCTTGTAGGTCTTCATAGAACCGTTCAACTTCAGCTTCTTCAGTGTTACTGGTTGGGCCATAGACTTGGGTTACTGTGATATGGAATGGTTTGCCTTGGAAACAAACAGAGATCATTCTGTCATTCTTGAGATTGCATTCAAGTACTGCATTTCGGACTCTTTTGTTGACCATGATGGCTACTCCATTTCTTCTAAGGGATTCCTGCCAACAGTAGTAGATATAATGGTCACCTAAGTTAAATTCACCCATTCCAGTCCGTTTTAGTTCACTGATTCCTAGAATGTCAACATTCACTCTTGCCATCTCCTGTTTGACCATTTCCAATTTGCCTTGATTCATGCGAGTGGAGGTGATGGAATTCCAGTTGAGCTATTTCAAATCCTGAAAGATGATGCTGTGAAAGCGCTGCACTCAATATGCCAGCAAATTTGGAAAACTCAGCAGTGGCCACAGGACTGGAAAAGATCCATTTTCATCCCAGTCCCTAAGAAAGGCAATTCCAAAGAATGCTCAAACTACTGCACAATTGCACTCATCTCACACGCTAGTAAAGTAATGCTCAAAATTCTCCAAGCCAGGCTTCAGCAATACGTGAACTGAGAACTTCCAGATGTTCAAGCTGTTTTTAGAAAAGGCAGAGGAACCAGAGATCAAATTGCCAGTATCTGCTGGATCATAGAAAAAGCAAGAGAGTTCCAGAAAAACATCTATTTCTGATTTATTGACTATGCCAAAGCCTTTGACTGTGTGGATCACAATAAACTGTGGAAAATTCTGAAGGAGATGGGAATACCAGACCACCTGACCTGCCTCTTGAGAAACCTGTATGCAGGTCAGGAAGAAACAGCTAGAACTGGACATGGAACAACAGATTGGTTCCAAATAGGAAAAGGAGTCCGTCAAGGCTGTATATTGTCATCCTGTTTATTTAACTTATATGCAGAGTACATCATGAGAAACGCTGGACTGGAAGAAGCACAAGCTGGAATCAAGATTGCCAGGAGAAATATCAATAACCTCAGATATGAAGATGACACCCTTATGGCAGAAAGTGAAGAGGAACTAAAAAGCCTCTTGATGAAAGTGAAAGAGGAGAGTGAAAAATTTGGCTTAAAGCTCAACATTCAGAAAACTAAGATCATGGCATCTGGTCCCATCACCTCATGGGAAATAGATGGGAGACAGTGGAAACAGTGGCAGACTATTTTTTTGGGTCCCAAAATCACTGCAGATGGTGACTGCAGCCATGAAATTAAAAGACGCTTGCTCTTTGGAAGGAAAGTTATGACCAACCTAGATAGCATATTAAAAAGCAGAGACATAAAAAAAAAAAAAGCAGAGACATAAAAAAAAAAAAGCAGAGACATTACTTTGCCAACAAAGGTCCGTCTAGTCAATGCTATGGTTTTTCCAGTAGTCATGTATGGATGTGAGAGTTGGACTGTGAAAAAAGCTGAGTGCTGAAAAATTGATGCTTTTGAACTGTGGTGTTGGAGAAGACTCTTGAGAGTCCCTTGGACTGCAAGGAGATCCAACCAGTCCATCCTAAAAGAGATAAGTCCTGGGTGTTCATTGGAAGGACTGACGCTGAAGCTGAAACTCCAATACTTTGGCCACCTCATGAGAAGAGTTGACTCGTTGGAAAAGACCCTGATGTTGGGAGGGATTGGGGGCAGGAGGAGAAGGGGACAACAGAGGATGAGATGGTTGGATGGCATCACCGACTGGATGGGCATGAGTTTGAGTAAACTCCGGGAGTTTGTGATGGACAGGGAGGCCTGGCATGCTGCAATTCATGGGATCGCAAAGAGTCGGGCACGAATAAGCAACTGAACTGAACTGAACTGAACTGAAGGACAGGGAAGCCTGGAATGCTGCAGTCCATGGGGTCACCAAAAGTCGGACACGAATGACTAAATAACAAATTCAGCTCACAAAATGAAATCAAAAGTCCACACATGTGAACACACACACAAATTTCCAAAGTTAGTCCTTTATTTTCTGGTCTGATTTTTAAAGAAATCCTGCATGTATGAGATCTTATTTTCTGCAATTATTCCATTGAGGAGTGTCTTATCTTTTTAATATTGGAGTTTATCTTGGAATTTATATAAAAGGAATTTTTTTCGGTCATCAAGGTCAACATCCCTTCTTTTCCCTCTCTCCTTGTTTTCAATTTTCTTTCTAAGGAATTGGAAGAAAAGGCAGGCAGATGAGTAGTTAAGTAATCCCAGTTCTGTGCGTGTCACTTGGACCTGAGCCAGGCACATGTAAAGGTCTTCACTTGCCAAAAACTCACCAGGGACCTCTTAAGCAATCAGGAATTGCTACATGTGTGGAAGAGCTAATATCCTGAACACAATAGAAATCTGTAATTCAATTATCCCCTGTTTCTCATACATTTGCCCTCTGAGCATCCTGACATGCTGGAGCATAGAAGTCCAAACAGAAACTACTTAAAGCTCCCCCTGCATGAGAACGGGCAGCAAGATTCCCCCCTCCAGTTCACAAAGGAGCACAAGGAGGAGGAACAAGACTTAGCTCTATCCTCAATACGTCCTGGGGAAATGGGAAGGTGGGGAAAGGGAAACAATAACAGAAGAAAAAAGCATCCAAAGGGTAGACTACAACCAGGAAGAAGAATTAAGAGTCAGGAAAGCAAAGCAAAGAAAAACTTAACCAAGTGTTAATTTCTGTTGCTCTTTGCGTTCTCCTGTGGGGCTCTGATAGCATTCTTGAGAACCAGTCCTCAAAAATAAAGGGAGAGAGGATTTCTTTGCATAAGATAAGAAAGAAATCCCTTGTCAATTTGCTATTGGCATATTTTCTACTTAAAGGAGATCCACTACCTCCAGTCTTTCCCACATGCAAGGGTTCCACTTTTGAAAATGGGATCCTAAAATACACAAGATATTATGCACACAAGATATTATTCACTACCTGTGAATGATATGAGAATCAGAGGGAAAAAAAGTATCCCCCCGCAGTTCTACTAGTATTTATTATAGTGGGCCAGGACATTTTCCATAAAAATGAGTAACTCCCAACAGGAAAAAAATGTATAGAATGTGCTGATCTTGAACAGAGAGTATTTATATACTATATTTCATCACCCTTAGACCCTTCAGAGCTAGGTTTTTCTCCTGGGATGCACTGTTAATATTTCAACCTCTATGTTTGCCAAATGGAAACAAAGATTGTTTCAAAAGGTAAATACAGTGCTGTCTTTCTTCCTGGCACAATGTAGATGCAGTATATTTAATTAGGGTTACCATGAAAACTATAGATTTTTTTACAAGATGTGGCAACATTATGCAAATGGGTTAATCCAATTAAATCCTTTTATGCTTTATGTGTTACACAGGGTTCTTTTGATTGCAAGTGATGGAAATCTAACAGATTTCCTTAGAGGGAATTTATCAGTTTACACTGAAACCTCTCAGGTTATCAAATGAAAGTTTCAATAACCAATTCATCAGAAGGACAAGGATGCCTCTAGCCCTCAAAAACAAATAGAACCAAAGTTTCCAAACAGCTAGAACTTTCTTTCCAGGTCCCTTAGCCTTCTTCTTCTCTGTATGTTGGCTTCTTTCTTTGTTTAGGAGTGAAACCTCAGTGTTCTCACCCACAAAATTAAATACATAAATAAATATGTGAGGTGATGGTGCAGAATTAATTACATGGGGAGAATTCTTTCACAATACATCACGTATGAAATCACCACAGTGCACACGTTAAATTACTTGCAATTTTATGTGTTATTTATACCTCCATAAAGCTGAAAAAATTTTAAATACAAAAGAGAAAAAAGAAGAAGGCAAGAGGGATCTTTCTGGTAAAATAAAAATGCTCTATATCTTGATTCAGGTGAAGGTGACATGGATGTATGTATTTGTGAAAAGTCTCTGGGCTTCCCTGGTGGCTCAGATGATAAAGAATCTGTCTACATTGCAGGAGACCTGGGTTGGGAAGATTCCCTGGAGGAGGGCATGGCAACCCCCTCCAGTATTCTTGCCTGGAGAATCCCATGGACAGAGGAGCCTGGCAGGCTACAATCTATGGGGCTGCAGAGTCGAACGTGACTGAGTGACTAAGCACAGCACAGCACATATACTTAAAATGTGAGGTTTTATTTTGTATAAATTATGTCTTGATAAAATTGAGTTTATAAAAAAGTGTCTTTCTCAGACAGTTGAGCATCAAATGAAGCAGAGTACATCAAAGGCTCTGCAAACATAAAGCAATACACATATTTTTTTTATTCTATTTCATGGGGTCTGTGGCTAGTTTGTTTAGTTAAATCAAGATGTTAATATAACTAAACATGGCGTCAGACTCTACTACCATAAACGACTCCTGTCCTTCTGGGGATGCCTCCTCTGAGCTCTTCCCACTGCAGGAGTCCAGACATCAAACCCTAGGTGGTGAGACTCTTAAAGGTATCTCAATTCATGATGTCATTTGTAGCCATTTGATCTTCAGGGAAACACAAGCTGCAGTAAAGACAAAATGTACTCAGCACAGGTGCACGTGTGCTAAGTCGCTTCGGTCGTGTCTGACTTTTTTGACCCTATGGACTGTAAACCGTCAGGTTCCTCTGTCCATGGAATTCTCCAGGCAAGAACACTGGAGTGGGTTTTCATGCCCTGCTCCAGGGGATCTTCCCAATCCAGAGACCAAATCTGAGTCCCTTATGCCTCCTGCATCATCAGGCAGGTATTTTACCACTAATGCCGCCTGGGAAGCCGGCTCACCACAAGAAGCACCACTAAAGTCTCTTCCCCCTGCAGGAATGGACATGCTTCTGAGCTTGGTTAGGCTGCCTTAATATGCATTTCAGTAATTTCTTGTTGCTTAATAAACTACTGCAAAAATAAAACTTAGGGTTTAATACAGCAATGATTTATTATTTCTCATGATTCTGTGTGTTGGCTGGGCTCCATTGGGCAGTTCTGATCCACTTAGTGTCAGTTGGGGTCATTCATGTGAGTGCCCAGAGTTGGAACACTCAACAGGATGGCACCCGTGTTTGGCATCTCATCTAAGGCAACTGGAAAGGCTGGGGGCTGACTGAGCGTCTTTCTTTTCACATAGTTTCTCATAATTCATTCATTCAATTCAAGCTCCTTTCTGTGGCATCCAGATGCCACAGGGAGGAAACAGAAGTTGCAAGTTTTGCCCAAGTTCCAGCCTCAGTAGTCCCAGAAAATCATTTCCAATGTCGTTTCAATGACCAATGTCATTTCACTGGTCAAAGCAAGTCATTAGACCATCACTGATTTAAGAGATGGGGAATCAGATGCCACTTCTTGATGGAAAGAGTGCCCTTCAGTGGAAGGATGGTGAGAATTGTTGGTGGACACAACTTTACACACAATTCACTGTACTTCACCATTTATTAATACTTCTTCCACTCCTTGTAAATAACTAATTATAAGATCAGTTAGCCCCAAAAACTTAGGCTACAAAATAAGGGACTTATTCATTCATCTATTCATTCATTCAGATAAAAGTGTCAAGAATCTATGTGTCTATCATCTCTTTCTAGAGTCCACATATTTGGGATGTCGTACAATATTTCCTTTTCTCTTGTCTGACTTACTTTATTCAGCATGACAATCTCTAGGTCCCTCCATGATACAAATGAACTTACAAAAAAGAAAGAGACTCACAGACTTAGAGAATGAATTTATGGTAGCTGGGAGGATGAAGGGATAGTTAGGGAGTCGGGATGGACAAAGACACACTGCTATGTTTTAAATGGGTCACCAACAAAGACCTTCTGTATAGCACATGAAACTCTGTTCAATGCTGTGTGGCAGACTGGATGGGGGGGAGTTTGGGGGAGAGTGGATACATGTATATGTATGGCTAGTCCCTTTGCTATTCACCTGAAACTATCACAGCATTGTTTGTTAATTGGCTATACCCCCAATACAAAATTAAAAGCTTTAAAATTTTTTAAATAAAAATATTTTATTAGAAGGAAAATAAATAAATTTCTACCACAACATTAAAAAAAAAAGAACCTATGTGCCAGGCACATGGTATGCTACACACTTAACCCAAACTCCATTCCCACAGTAAGTCAGGAAACGACCCAGTGCCTGGAGCTATAGGCTAGGCAAGGTCAATCACACGTCTATCAAATCAAATGAATAGTTCCCATTCACCTGGATTTTAGGAATAATAGACTACTTTGAATGTCATCTGTTCTTTCCTCTGGATCTAAGAGGCACTTCTTTATATTTCCTCAGCTAGATCATAATCTTTTCTCTTTTGAAAGAAGAGTTAGGAATGGGGTAAATAATATAGACAAAGTGTTGCTATTATGTGTGCTCAGTTGTGTCTGACTCTTTGGGACCCCAAGGACTGTAACCAGCCAGGCTCCTCTGACCATGGAACTTTTCCGGGCAACAATGCTGGAGTGGGTTACCATTCCGTTCTTCAGGTGATCTTCCTGATGCAGGGATCGAACCCGCGTCTCCTGAGCCTCCTGCATTGGCAGGCTGATTCTTTATACTATGCCACCTGGGAAGCCTGTAGACAAATAGCTGTTTGTGTAAATTAGAGCAGGATCAACTGAAAGGTGGATGGAGTTCATTCTTATTCCATTAATTATTCCATTACTGTCATCTATCTATTCCATAAAAATAAGTGCTTGCTCTCTGCTACATCATAAGCATTTCTATTTCCTGGTGTAGGGGAATATCCATTTCATGTCTTTTCAGTTTAATTAAGTTTCAGACCCAACTTCCTATTGTCATTCATTAAAAGTCATAACACAAATAAGCTTAATCCAGAGGAAGGCTGGGCCCGGGAGCCCTGGTGGAAGCCTGGCTGGAGGTGTCCAAACCGGGGTATGAAGACTCCTTCCCTTCAGGTGTATGCTGCCCTCCTCAAGGCCACCCAGGTCTCCAGTGGTCCACTCTGCCAGGTCCCTTCCATCAGCTTGGTTCCTTTGAGTTCCTTTTCCTTCTCCTGATGAAACCTTCCTGATTCTCTGACCAAATCCCTGTAGGATGGACTGAATCACCAAAGGATGTTAAAGATTGACAGCTGCTCCCTGTGTTACCTCACCAACAGGCATCTGCACTTGGATTCTCAGAGCAGAAGCAAACGATCCCACAGACAGAAAGCTCTACTGGATCCAGGCAGAGACATGAGAGAAATGCATGGGTCGAAGTCTCATCCCAGCGTTCCGTATGTCATAGGATGTACACAGTTTTGATCTGCCCATCAAATAAATTTGTCTACTTAAAAAATTCCATTCATCTCCTGGAATTTTTTAAAAATGCTTGGTGGATGAATCTCAAGAGACATATCAGAAGAGAGCCCTTGATTCCTCGTGGAAGCCAGCCACTGAAACACCCTCATTTGTTTTTGTCAGAGGACTTGACTACAGAACTTTGGGTTCTGGGAACTGATCAAGACCAAAAGTTTGAGGGGGAGATGAGGTCAAGGTCACTGCCATACCACATGGCTGGCGTTCAGCTGGCTGTTGGTGTGTGTTTGCTTTAATGACATGAAGCAGACTAATAAACAGAACATGCTATATTTTGGAAAATGAATGAATCCCAGTACTGGGAGACTCTTAGGTGGAGTATGTTAACCCTCTCCTGAGCCAGAAATGGGACCTCTGAGGTTTCTCGGGGAAATTACAATGTTTGTGGAATCGAAAACATAGAAACGGCCAAATCTTAGAAGTTGAATGAGAATGATTCATTTGGGTAAGGTGCTTCGTGGCTGTACAAACACCACTCAGTCACTGTCAGGAGTGTAAACATCCTAAGAATGCACTTTGGTTTCAAATCCTGGTCATCACAGAGAAATTAACTTCTGCATCTTTTTTTCCTCTATCTTAAATGGAGATAATTAAGAATATCTATCTTAATTAAGAGATAATTAAGAGGCAATGATCAAGACCATCAAAAGAAAAAGAAATGCAAAAAGGCAAAATGGTTGTCTGAGGAAGCCTTACAAATAGGTGAGAAAAGAAGAGAAGCTAAAGGCAAAAGAGAAAAGGAAAGATATACTCATCTGAATGCAGAGTTTCAAAGAATAGCAAGGAGAGCTAAGAAAGCTTTTCTCTGTGATCAATGCAAAGAAATAGAGGAAAATAATAAAATGGGAAAGACTAGTGATCTCTTCAAGAAAGTTGGAGATACCAGGGAACATTTCATGCAAAGATGGGCACAATAAGGACAGAAACAGTATAGACCTAACAAAAGTAGAAGATAATAAGAAAAGGTGCCAAAAATACACAGAATTATACAAAAAAGATCTTAATGACCAAAGATGGAGAAGCTCTATATAGTCAGCAAAAACAAGATTGGGAGCTGACTGTGGCTCAGCTCATGAACTCCTCACTGCAAACTTCAGAATTAAATTGAAGAAAGTAGGGAAAGCCACTAGACCATTCATGTATGACCTAAATCAAATATCTTATAATTAAACACTAGAAGTGACAAATAGATTCAAGGGATTACCTCTGATAGATAGAGTGCCTGAAGAACTATGGACGAAGGTTCATCACATTATACAGGAGGCAGTGGTCAAATCATCCCCAAGAAAAAGAAATGCAAAAAAGTCAAAATGGTTGTCTGAGGAGGCTTTACAAAAAAGCTGAGAAAATAAGAGAAGCTAAAGGCAAAGGAGAAAAGGAAAGATACTCATTTGAATGCAGAGTTCCAAAGAATAGCAGGGAGAGATAAGAAAGACTTCCTCAGTGATCAATGAAAGACTAGTGATCTCTTCAAGAAAGTTAGAGATACCAGAGAATATTTCATACAAAGATGGGCACAATAAAGGACAGAAATGATATGGACCTAACAGAAGCAGAAGATATCAAGAAGAGGTGACAAGAATACACAGAACTATACAAAAAAGATCTTTATCACCCAGATAACCACAATGGTGTGATCACTCACCTAGAGTCAGACATCCTGGAATGTGAAGTCAAGTGGCCCTTAGGAAGCATCACTATGAACAAAGCTAGTGGATGTGATGGAATTCCAGTTGAGTTATTTCAAATTCTGAAAGATGATATTGTTAGTGTTGCACTCAATATGCCAGCAAATTTGGAAAACTCAGCAGTGGCCACAGGACTGGAAAAGGTCAGTTTTCATTCCAATCCCAAAGAAAGACAAAGCCAAAGAATGCTCAAACTACTGCACAATTGCACTCATCTCACACGCTAGCAAAGTAATGCTCAAAATTCTCCAAGCTAGGCTTCAACAGTACGTAAACCATGAATTTCCAGATGTTCAAGCTGGATTTAGCAAAGGCAGAGGAACCAGAGATCAAATTGCCAATATCCACTGGATCATCGAAAAAGCAAGTTTCAGAAAAACATCTACTTCTACTTTATTAACTATGCCAAAGCCTTTGACTGTGTGGATCTCAACAAACTGTGGGTATGAAGATGACACCACCCTTATGGAAGAAAGTGAAGAGGAACTAAAAAGTCTCTTGAGGAAGGTGAAAGAGGAGGCTGCTTTAACACTCAACATTCAAAAAACGAAAATCATGACATTTGGTCCCATCACTGCATGGCAAATATATGGGGAAACAGTGGAAACAGTGTCAGTTTTCTTGGGCTCCAAAATCAGTGCAGATGGTGACTGCAGCCATGAAATGAAAAGACATTTACTCCTTGGAAGAAATGTTATGACAAACCTAGACAGCAAATTATAAAGCAGAGACATTCCTTTGCTAACAAAGGTCCATCTAATTAAAGCTATGGCTTTTCCAGTAGTCATGTATGAATGTGAGAGTTAGGCCATAAAGAAAGCTGAGCACCAAAGAATTGATACTTTTGAACTGTAGTGTTGGAGAAGACTCTTGAGAGTCCCTTGGACTGCAAGGAGATCCAACCAGTCCATCTAAAGGAAATCAATGCTGAATATTGATTGCAAGGACGAATGCTGAAACTGAAACTCCAATACTCTGGCCACCTGATGCAAAGAATTGACTCAATGGAAAAGAGCCTGATGCTGGGAAAGATTGAAGGCAGAGGATGAGATGGTTGGATGGCACCACTGACTCAATAGACATGTGTTTGAGCTAGCTCCAGGAGTTGGTGATGGACAGAGAAACCTGGCATGCTACAGTCCATGGGGTCGCAAGAAGTTGGACACGACTGAGTGACAGAACTGACTGACTGACTGACTGATATCAGATGTTGAGAGAAGTAAGAGAGGGCTCTGGAACTTTTTGAACAACATGTATCATATAGTAAATCCTCAGAAGTGTTTTTTATTATTATTATAATTTTAATTTTTGGCCATGCCATGTTTCATGTGGGATCTTAGTTCCCCGACCAGGGATTGAACCTGTGCCCTCTGCATTGGAAGCCTTGAGTTTTAACCACTGGACCACCAGTGAAATCACCCTTATTATTGTTTAAGTAATGTCAACTCCTTATCACACATATTAAACATCAGAATATCTGGACAGATAGTTCCCAGTAATGATGACCGCACAGGTATCTGCCTATCATTGGAATGAACTACGTGTTCTCATTTAATTCTTGCAACACCAGATTTACTTTTCTAATTGTATTGCCTAGGCTTGGCATTCTGAGTGGCCCAATGATATGATATAAAATTGGAAGAAAGTGGGAGGATCTCTCTGGCCTCTTGAAAACTGAAGATACTGTGGTTTGAGGAAGACAAGTTTCAGAAAAGTAATCTGCCGTGTGCCTACATCTCCAATGGCAAATGAGGCATTGTCTCATTTTATGAAATCCTTTCCTCGGGGATTCCAATGGTAAATAATAGCACTTTTCCTCCTCATCCAACTAACCAGCCTTCTCTTCCAAGCATCAGGTATTCATTCCAGGACTGAGCAGCTGTGTTTCATCATCAGGTGACCCAACTGTTCTTTTATCTTCATCAAAGTCTGCTGTATATTCTGGATGGTGCTCAGCCAGAAAAGTATGTATTTTTATGGCAGGATACAAAGCAAGCAAAAACAATGATATATAAAATATAAACTGACAAGCTGAAGTAGCAGAAGTACCATGGCAGGGGCAGGAAATGGGACAGGAAGAAGTGTTAAAATATAGAACTTAACCCTTGAGAAGACTTAGCAAAAGCTTACAAAATAAGTATAAAGAATTCATTCACTCTGAAAATGATCTGGATGTCTTCAGCAGGGACTCAAAGTCAGGATTCAGTATCATTGATAGATTGGGTGAGCATTTTTTTTCCTAACTGTGATAAGTCCCATGGACCTTCTAGATTTGGAGAAAGAATAGTCTGTCAATTAAAAATTAGAGAGAAATAGCATTGACTATTGTGAATGAACAAACAGGTCACTTTAAAAAAAAAAACCTGAAGTTTTAAAGTCAACAGAAGAACTCTGAATTATCCATTCAACCAAAAAAGCACTTTTGAGCTTTGATGGCAAAGTATCTATACTCAGCCTTGTCTACATGTAGGAGATGCAATGAGAAGCCCCCACATTCCTGTAGTTTAAAATCTGGTGGAAATGACAGGTAATACACAAATAATCAAACAAATACATAGTCCACTGACTATACAATGCATTGAATAAACATGAAACAGGGTAAGAGGTGGAGATAACAAGGTTGCAGTTATTGTAATGAGGGGGTCAATGAAGACACAATTGTCTGGATCCCTGTTTTGGGGGCCTTATGATTGAGTCATGTGAAGTCATGTGAGTCATACTCATCACCTTTCCCTTAAATTTGTAACTATTTCTGACCTTTGGTCGAAGACAGGGAAATAAGAAATGGTTAACATGCCGGCTTTTCTGAAGCTAGCACTAACAGACTTTCTGAAGTTTCTTTCAGCTCTGTAACAAACTCTCCTTTATCCATTTATCTCCAGAAGCTGAGATTCACTTGTCCCCAAGTAGCTTGAAAACTAGTCAGAAGGAAACAGTGACAATGCTTTAAAGGCTTTGCTATTCCTCGATTTGCAGAGTCAGTATAAATAGACCATGTTTTAAAAGGTGAGCCAGAAAAACCCCAAAAGGTGGAAAAATAGAGAAGCTAAAAATAAATGACTAAAAGAGAAAAGTTCCTGTAATTTTAGGTTTAAAATACGAGGTTGAGTAATCAAGGAAAGTATTTTTACTGCCTTGTCAATATTTTTCCTGGAAGCTCAAGTAAATAGACCTTCTTCAGATCTGCAGTGTGCGTGCCTAATGGTCTTAGGTGTCTCTGACCACAGAATAACTTTATCCCTAAGAAATAGAGCAAACAGGAACTTTGTGGTTTTAGCATTCCCCACAAATAAGTCAATATATGGATGTATATAAAAATGGTTCAGTGCCATAGGACAGATAATTTGAGTCTATTTGAGGAGTGTTTTCCCCCTGGTGGAATCTTTCATATGAACATTTCCACGCAGTGAAATCTAGCCAAGAGTGGTCATCGTATTTTCTGCATCATTTGTACTCTCTTTCAATTTACTGTTCAATGCCTAGCAGTGGTGCAGAAAACAAAAGAGAGGTCGTCCCTTTTCTAAGTTGAGTCCTCATTTATTTTCCCTGCTGGTGAAAAACCCACTGGCTTTCAGGCTCTTCTGAACCTGTAGCCAGGCAAGGCAGGGGGTCACAAATGTTGAACAGAGTTTAAAAGGGGGAAAAATGATCATAAGGACCTTTAAGCACACAGTGCTCTCCAGTTCTAGCTGTCCCTGGGTTTTACGAGGCATTTGCCCAAAGCCCTGCTGTTCAGGCAAGGGGAACAGCACGTGGCTTTGTTGGCAGCCCTGAGCTATGTCTCTAATTGGGGCATGCTTCCACTGGTTGATTCATTAGATTGCACTGATCCTAGGATTTAACGCAAATTCATCACTTGAATAACTGGCACCCATCAACCTGTGGATCCTTGATTATTTGATGCTGGGTGGAAATAGGTTCTGGGAGTTGTCAGAAACAAACAGCAGATCAGATGCCCATACATCACCTTCTAGGCCACCGATACAGTGTGTGCTTTCAGGTCAGACATGACTAATAGGTCTTCAATCTGGAATTGGCCAGTATACAGTCTGTGGGGTTAACAGAAAGGAAGGCTCACTTTTTCTCTTCCAAAAAGGTCCCATGTGAACCAATATCTCCATGTGTCTGATGGCTCCTGGCTGAAAAGATTTGAAAGATCACTTGAAGACTGGATTTTTTTTTTAATTGGTAAAAATTCATAATTTTATCCCAGAAGGAAAAAAATTATGTTGCTCTTCTAACTTGTTTGGCAACTTCTGAGTTCATCAGCATGCCAAAACTTCCAGTTAACTCAGTCAAAAAACCCAGTCAAACCGGTCATATACAGGCAAATAAAAGCAAGTACTTATCTAAACAGCAAGTAGCAAATCATTTCCAAGACATTGTGTATGTTTTCAAAATCTCAAATGCTCTAAGAAAGATTAGATACATCTATTGTTAATCCACTTAATATAGTTTTCATAGAAAAGCTAACATATCCTAAAAAAATGCCCATAACCAGACTAACATTAAAATGAACACTTTTTAATATAAAATGGCCCCAAAAACCAAAATGCAAAATTAAACATGAATTTATTAAAGTTCTTGAATTTGATATCATGTGGGCAAAAAATAAATGAATAAATAATCATTTGAGCGTTTATCTGTCACATTGATGTAGCCTTGTTTTTATTCTCCCCGGGATATATTTGAGATGACTGTAGTGTGTACCAGTTTGTCCTCACCATCTGACACGTCCATGACATTTCTTCCTCCTGAAAGGCAGTAAACAGTAAGCAGAGAAGCAAGAACTTTGTTTCCCACAGTGTCTTGAGTCTGGTCCTGTTTATCTTTCTATAACAATGGAAACAGATGTATTCCTGTTCTTGCAGCTTTCCAGACGCATTACTCTAAAATTCCATCTGCTGTTCAGAGATGTTGCTAGTTTTGAAAGGAATGAGGGCTTTGCCAAGTCAATTACTTGACTCAAGACATTGCAGTTTCTGCGTGCAAAGCCCACTCTCCGTGGTAGTCGGGGTCCTGTTGTAGTGGACTGTGGTTATAAACTTTCAGCAGAGTGGACCTCCAAGTGGAACTGAGGGATCCTGGAAGCACTGTGTAATGGCAATAAAGACCTGGAGCTCAGAATCAGTGATGAACTAAATTACTTTAATCCTGCCATCAGCTTCAGTCAGAACTGATCCCAGGGACCTGTGTAATAGTTGATGTCAGGTTGAGGCCAAGTATCCCTGGATATGGGAAAAAACAGAACTAGAATATGGATAGAAAGTAGGCAAAATCTTAGAGGGTCACACTCTATTAGAGAAGCCTGTTTTGAAAAGAGCGTCGTTCTTTTTCTCTTAAATTATAGTATTCCTTCACTAAGTGTGATTGTTTCTCCCACTAACTTTAGCCTTTACCAAAAAGTATACATTTTTGTCCTTACAATTCTCAATTGCCTCAGTGGTAAAGAATCCACCTGCCAGTGCAGAAGATGCAGGAGACACGGGTTTCACCCCTGTTTAGGGAAGATCCCCTGGAGGGGGCAATGGCAACCCACCCCAGTATTCTTGCCTGCAGAATCCCACGGACAGAGGAGACTTGCAAGCTACAGGCCATGGGGGTCGCAAAGAGTTGGACACAACTGAGCGACTGAGCACACACACAAGCATGAATATGCTGGGCAACATAAACGGTAGAAAGATGCTCAATCTGAAGCTCTGTAAAATAGCAGTTACAGCAATAACAAAATATGCACTTTTTTCAGTTACGCACAGAGCACTCAGTAAAAATGACTATAATCTGGGCCGTAAAACAAACATTAACAAAGCTAAAATGATAGAAATCATACAAAGTATGTTCTTGGAGAATAAAAGGATTAAACTAGAACAATAACAGAAAGATACTTGAAAAATTCCTTATATATTTGAAAATTTAAAAAAAATTTAAATATCTCTTTTAAATAGCCCATGAAATTCTAAAATACTGTAAGCTGAAAAAGATAAAACTATAATGAAACAACCCTGACTGGATGCAGAGAGAGTTGTGACTACAATTTGCCTATGTTAGGAATGAAAGAAGAAATATCACTCCTGACCCTGGAGGCAAAAGAATAAAGAAATCCTGCAAATAATTCAGTGCCCCCCAAATGCAACAATTTAGATAAAACTGATTTATTCCTTGAAAGACACAAACTACAAAAATATTTTCAAGAAGAAATAAATAACAAGAAACATCTATTGTAGAAACTGAGTTTGTAATTAAAAACATTTATATAAAGAAAATTCTAAGCTTGAATGATTTTACTGGTTAATTCTATCAAACATTTAAGGAAGAAATAATGTAAATAAATAAAATATAATATAAATAAATGAAATATAGTATAAATAAATTTAAAAGCATAAATTATAAACCATCTCTTAGGGCAAATAATTGGAAACTTGGCTCTCTCAATTTCTAACTGTCAGAGAGAAAAGTTACAAATAAGCCAAGGAGCAAAGCTAGAATGAACACCACAGTTCAAAAGCATCAATTTGTCGATGTTCTGACTTCTTCATGGTTCTCACAACCATACATGACCACTGGAAAAACCACAGCTTTGATTATATGGACCTTTGATGGCAAAGTAGAGTCTCTGCTTTTTAGTATGCTGTCTAGGCTTGTCATAGCTCTTCTTCCAAGGAGCAAGAGTCTTTTAATTTCAAGGCTACAGGTGCCATCTGCAGTGATTTTGGAGCCCAAGAAATTAAAGTCTGATACTGTTTCTGTTGTTTCCCCATCTATTTGCCATGAAGTGATGGGACCAGATGCTATGATCTTTGTTTTTTGAATGCTGAGTTTTAAGCCAGCTTTTCACTCTCCTCTTTCACTTTCATCAAGAGGCTCTTTAGTTCCTCTTTGCTTTCTGCCATAAGGGTGGTGTCATCTGCATATCCGAGGTTACTGATATTTCTCCCAGCAATCTTGATTCCAGCTTGTGCTTCATCCAGCCTGGTATTTCACATGATGTACTCTACATATAAGTTAAATAAACAGAGTGACAATATACAACCTTGACGCACTCTTTTCCCAATTTTGAACCAGTCCATTGTTTTATGTCCAGTTCTAACTATTGCTTCTTGACCTGCATACAGATTTCTCAGGAGGCAGGTAAGGTGGTCTGGTATTCCCATCTCTTTAAGAATTTTCTACTGTTTGTTGTGATCCACATAGTCAAAGGCTTTAGCATAGTCAATGAAGCAAAAGTATATATTTTTCTGGAATGCTCTTGCTTTTTCTATGATCCAACAGATGTTGGCAATTTGATCTCTAGTTCTTCTACCTTTTCTAAAACCAGCTTGAACATCTGGAAGTTCACAATTCATGTACTGTTGAAGCCTAGCTTGGGCATTACTTTGAGCATTACTTTGCTAGAGTGTGAGTTTACTTACTTTGCTAGTGTGTGAGATGAGTGTAATAGTGTGGTAGTTTGAACATTCTTTGGCATTGCCTTTCTTTGGGATTGGGATGAAAACTGACCTTTTCCAGTCTTGTGGCCACTGCTGAGTTTTCCAAATTTGCTGGCATGTTGACTGCAACACTTTAACAATATCATCTTTTAGGATTTTAAATAGCTCAGCTGGAATTCCATCACCTCCCCTACCTTTGTTCATAGTGATGCATCCTAAGGCCCACTTGATTTTGCACTCCAGGATGTCAGGCTCTAGGTGAGTGATCACACCATTGTGACTATCTGGGTCATGAAGATCTTTTTTGTATAGTTCTTCTGTGTATTCTTGCCACCTTTTCTTAATACTTCTGCTTCTGTTAGGTCCATACCATTTCTGCTCTTTATTGTGCCCATCTTTGTATGAAATGTTCCCTTGGTATCTCTAATTTTCTTGAAGAGTTCCCACGTCTTTCCCATTCTATTGTTTCCCTCTATTTCTTTGCACTGATCACTTAGGAAGGCTTTCTTATCTCTTGCTAGTCTTTGGAACTCTGTATTGAGATGAATATATCTTTCCTCTTCTCCTTTGCCTTTAGTTCCTCTTTCCTCAGCCATTTGTAAGGCCTCCTTAGACAACCATTTTGCCTTTTGTCCTTTTGCAATTCTTTATCTTATGTATAGTTTTGATCCTATTTCAACATGGCCTAAGCAAGCAGTGTCAACGTAGGTAGCAGTTGTGATGACAAAGGGCCCGAGGAATTGTCTCAGGAATCTGCATGCCCCAGCACTACCATTTCAAGGATGAAGTTTTTCAACACCTTGGTGGACACTTTCCTCCAAAAGTTGGTCATCGCCAGGAGAAACTATACCCCTTGTGTGTACCAGGACCCATGAGAAAGGAACAGTGACCCCATAAGAGACTGACCCAGACTTCTGCATGGAAAAATTCCAATTAATAAATACAGGAGGTATGCAAATCAACATTAGACCCATTAATTGATACTAAAATAAGTAGGTGAAAGTTTGAGAAGTGTTTGGATATTTGTTTTGCACAGTCTTGAAGTATTTCTTCCAGATATTTATTCCCAAAGGAAAACATGGTAGGGGTATAGTGAAGAAACCCATCAGATATCATGTTGACCATGCAATCAAGGTTATTGTCACCAGTAATAAGATTTATTTCATACTCCCCTTGATTATAGCGCACAGAAAAAGACTTCTGTGGCATTCTGGTCCAAAATGTATAACCTAAATCTAATCATGAGAAACACTAAAAAAAATCCAAACAGAAGAAAATTCTACAAAATTACTGAACAGGACTTTTCAGAAGGATCAAGGTCATGAAAGATAAGAGAAGACTGAGGAACTGTCACATCTTATGAGGAGAATAAAAACATGCAATTAAACGTGATGCAGGACTCCAGATTGAATCCTGAGAAAACAAACAAAAAAGACAGAAATGGAAAAACTGGTGAAATCCTGTGAAGTCACTAGCTTACATAATAGATTGCACCAGTGTTAATTTCTAAGTTTCTGTCATTGCACTACATGTATGCTCAGTCATGTCCAACTCTTTGTGACCCCATGGACTGTAACCACCAGGCTCCTCTGTCCACCAAATTTTCCAGGCAAGAGTACTGGAGCGGGTTGCCATTTCCTACTGTAGGGTATCTTCCCAAGCCAGGGATCGAACTCGCATCTCTTGCGTCTCCTTCACTGGCAGGAAGATCCTTTACCAGGCTGCCACCTGGGAAGCTATGACGATGCAAATGCTAATTTGGTGAGAAGCTGGGTGAGGGGCATAAAAGAACCCTACACTCTTGCAACTTTTTGGTTAAGTCTAAAATTATTTCAAAATAAAAACTTTAAAAAATAATTAAAAGAGACGGGGAAATACATACCAGTCACTGGTCTATAGAGAGGACTGAATTCTATTGGGCAGAATTTTGAAGTCTTCCTGCTCTGGCAACAGTGGTAGTCTCTTAGATCCCACTAGTTCTGCTCTCTGAAAGGAACTTTTCCTTCATTCGCCCTGGTATTGAACTCTGATAAGTTCTTTTCTTGTTGATTTCAGATTTATTGCAATATAATGGACAAGCAAAATTGTAAGATACTTAAAGCATGCATTGTGGTGACCTATAACATGTATACATGGTGAAAGGATTCTCCCCATTTAGTTAATGTGTTCATCAACTCAGTATTTATCCTGTGTGTGAGAGAGAACTTTTAAATTCTGCTCTCTTAGCTAATTTCAATTATGCAATACAGTGTTATTAGCTTAGTCACCATGCATTACCTTTAGGTCCTTGGACCTTATTCATTTTATAGCCTAAAGTTTGTATCCTTTTTCCAACCTCTCCCTATTCCCTCCAACCCCCAGCCCCTAACAACCTCCATTCTATTCTCTTGTTTCTATGAGTTTGACATTTTTTTAGATTCCGCATATAAGTGATACCACACAGCATTTGTCTTTCTCTGTCTGACTAGCCTTACCTAGTATAATGCCCTCAAGTTTCATCCATGTTGTCACAAATCGGCATGATTTCCTTCTTTCTCATGGCTGAATGATAATCCATTGTATATACATACCACATCATCTTTATCCATCCATAATTTATGAACATTTATCCTGTTTTCATTGGCAACCCACTCCAGTGTTCATGCCTGGAGAATTCCCGGGATAGAGGAGCCTGGCAGGCTATAGTCCATGGGATCACAAAGAGTCAGACACAACTAAAGCACCTGAGCACGCACTCAGGCAGCCTGTTTACATATCTTAGTCACTATGAACAATGCTACAGTGAACATAGGTGTGCAGATGTCTCTTTGATATCCTATTTTCATTTCCTTTGGATATATACCCAGAAGTGGTATCGTTGGATCATAAGATAATTCTATTCAATTTTTTTAAGGAAGTTCTATACTGTATTCCATAGAAGCTGTACCAATTTATATTCTCACCAACAGCAGCCAACAATTCCCTTTTCTCCTCAACCTCACCAACACTTATCACTCATCTTTTTTAAAACAGCCATTCTAACAGATGTGACATGATGTTGAGCATTTTTTTTTTTTTTATGTTTCGGTTGACCATCCATGTCTACTCTGTCCGTGGGGATTCTCCAGGAAAGAATACTGGTAAGGGTTGCAATGCCCTCCTCTAGGGGATTTTCCCATCCCAGGGATCAAACCCAGGTCTCCCACACTGCAGGTGGATTCTTTACAGTCTGAGCCCCCGGGGAAGCCCAAGAACAACCTTCCATGTGTCTTATTGGCGTCTGTTCAGATTCTCTGCCCGTGGGGAGAAAAGGAAATCCTCTTGCACTGTTGGTGAAAATATAAACTGATGCAGCCACTATGGAGAATACTATGGAGGTTCCTTTAAAAATCTGAGAATAATACTACCATATGACCCAGCAATCCCACTACTAGGTATACACCCTGAGAAAAGCATAATTAAAAAACACACATCGATCCAAATATTCATTGCAGCACTATTTACAATAGCCAGGACAGTCAGTCAGTCAGTCAGTTCAGTCGCTCAGTCATATCCGACTCTTTGTGACCCCATGAACCGCAACACGCCAGGCCTCCCTGTCCATCACCAACTCCCGGAGTTCACCCAAACCACTGTCTATTGAGTCGATGATGCCATCCAACCATCTCATCCTCTGTCATCCCCTTCTCCTCCTGCCCTCAATCTTTCCCAGCATCAGGGTCTCCTCAAATGAGTCAGCTCTTCGCATCAGGTGGCCAAAGTATTGGAGTTTCAGCTTCAGCATCAGTCCTTCCAATGAATATTCAAGACTGATTTCCTTTAGGATGGACTGGTTAGATCTCCTTGCAGTCCAAGAGGCTCTCAAGAGTCTTCTCCAACACCACAGCTCAAAAGCATCAATTCTTCAGTGCTCGTCTTTCTTTATAGTCCAGGACAAGGAAGCAACATAGATGTACATCAACAGATGAATGGATAAAGAGATTGTGGCATATATACAATGGAATATTACTTAGTCATGGAAAGGAATAAATGTGAGTCAGTTGAACTGAGGTGGATGAACCTAGAGTTTATTACACAGAGTGAAGTAAGTTAGAAAGAGAAAAAAATCCTATATTAATGCATATGTATGAAATCTAGAAACATGGTACTGATGAACCTATTTGCAGGGCAGGAATAGAGATGCAGATGTAGAGGATGGACTTGTGGACACAGCAGGGGAAGGAGAGGGTGGGATGAACTGAGAAAGTAGCATCGACATGTATACACTACCATGTGTAAAATAGGTAGCTAGGAGCCCAGCCTGAAGCTCTGTGATGACCTAGAGAGGTAGGATGGGGGAAGTGAGGAAGGCTCAAGAGAGAGAAGATGTATATATGCAGTTATGACCTTATCACATTGCTGTATGGCAGAAACCAACACAACGCTATAAAGGAATTGTCCTCCAATTAAAAAAAAAATAGTTCACTTAAAAACAAAGTAACTGAAGCTCAAAAAAAAAAGGAGAGATTCTCTGCCCCATTTTTACTTGACTCCTTTGAATGTATTGCCATTGACTTATATAAGTTCTTTATATGTTTTAAGTATTAACCCCATCAGATGTATGATTTGCAAATATTTTCTCCCATCCAGTAGGTTGCCATTTGATTTTTTTGATGATGTCTTTGGCTGTACAGAAACTTTTTAGTTTGGTTTAGTCCAGCTTGTTTATTTCTGCTTTGGTTTATCTTTGCTTTTGGTGTCAAATCCAAAAAATAATTGCCAAGACCAATGTCAAGAGCTTACTGCTTACACTTTCTTCCAGGAGTTTTATGGTTTGGGGTCTTACATTTAAGTCTGTAATCCATTTGAAGTTAATTTTTGTGTATGATGTAAGGTAGTTGTTTGGTTTCATTCTTTTTTATGTGGCTATCCAATTTTCCCAACACCTTCTGTTGAAGTCTTTTATTTCTCAAAGTATATTCTTGGCTCCTTTTTTATAAATTAATTGATCACATATGCCATGATATGCTACACTATGCTACTCTATGCTATGCTACATCACTTCTGTCATGTCTGACTCTTTGTGATGCTATGGACTATATACCACCAGGTGTCCATGGGATTCTCCAGGCAAGAATAATGGAGTGGGTTGTCTTGCCCTCCTCCAAGGGATTTTCCTGACCCATGGATCAAACCTGAGTCTCTTATGTCTCCTGCATTGGCAGGCAGGTTCTTTACCACTAGCACCACCTTGGAACATATATGTGAGTTTATTTCTGGACTCTATTCTGTTCCATTGATCTGGTGTCCATTTTCAAAACTCTGGTAAATTCTTATCATCCATTATCCATTAAGGCTACATCCAAAATAGATAATGCCAACTCTTTTTCTCTTGGCAAGAGTACAACATTCATACCCTGCTTCCTGCTGGGACAGTTTTGATGTCCTGTGAACAGGTTAAAACTTAGTCTTTTCTTTGACAATACAATTACGTTAAAAAATAATAATAGACTTTAGATATTTTTGCTTCCAGTTGTTTTCATGTGTCAGTAAGCTACCTACCATTCTTTTCTAATTCCCGCTCTACTTCATTGTTTCCACTTGTGACACATGCCTGTTGCTCAGTTGTATGATTGCTGCTTTGAGGTCTCCTGAACCACAAGCCTAGTTGGAAAAGCCACACCCTTGCTCTGTTCTTCATCCATCCTTTGCCTCCCTTAATTTTTTTAAAGATTATATTAATCACCATTTCTTCTCTTCTAGTTGAGATATATGAGTTATATCTTATATCTTTTCCTAAAATGAGAGACCTCAAGTTTCTAGATACCATCTATTCTCTTTCTTTTCTGTTTGCAAATTAATCACTTTTTTTCTGAGAGGGTATCTTTTTTTTTTTTTAATGCCTTGCTAAAGCAACAAAGAACTAGAAACATGCACAAAACTTCTGGCTTTTTCTTGCTTCTTGTAACTTCCAGGCTCAGTGGGCACAGGCTGTGCAATGTATTTCAATAAACAGCTCTGCCCACTTTTTTGCCACAGGATTATAAAGGTCATAGTGGCATGTCCAGGCCACTTTCTGCCTGCACTCTAGGCCATGTATATTGGTTTAGTTGGGAAGAACCCCACTTTTAGTGCCAATGTCTGAATTAACTAAGATGCAGCTGGGCAAACAATGCAGTGAGTGTCTTAAAGATCAAAGAACCTTAAAAATAGTGTCTTTTAAAAAAGAAATACTTCTCTCTCAGACAACAGTCCAAGTCTAAGTTGGTCTCCTCCATCTTTCCATCTTATGTCTCTACCATTCCTTCAGTTCAGTTCAGTCGCTCAGTCATGTCCGACTCTTTGCAACCGCATGAATCGCAGCACACCAGACCTCCCTGTCCACCACCAACTCCCGGAGTTTACTCAAACTCATGCCCATCCAGTTGGTGATGCCATCCAGCCATCTCATCCTCTGTCGTCCCCTTCTCCTCCTGCCCCCAATCCCTCCCAACATCAGGGTCTTTTCCAATGAGTCAACTCTTCGCATGAGGTGGCCAAAGTATTGGAGTTTCAGCTTCAGCATCAGTCCTTCCAATGAACACCCAGGAATGATCTCCTTCAGGATGGACTGGTTGGGTCTCCTTGCAGTCCAAGGGACTCTCAAGAGTCTTCTCCAACACCACAGTTCAAAAGCATCAATTTTTCGGCGCTCAGCTTTCTTCACAGTCCAACTCTCACATCCATACATGACCACTGGAAAAACCATAGCCTTGACCAGACGGACCTTTGTTGGCAAAGTAATGTCTCTGCTTCTTAATACACTATCTAGGTTAGTCATCACTTTCCTTCCAAGGAGTAAGCGTCTTTTAATTTCATGGCTGCAGTCACCGTCCGCAGTGATTTTGGAGCACAGAAAAATAAAGTCAGCCACTGTTTCCACTGTTTCCCCATCTATTTCCCATGAGGTGATGGGACCAGATGCCATGATCTTAGTTTTCTGAATATTAACCTTTAAGCCAACTTTTTCACTTTCCTCTTTCACTTTCATCAAGAGGCTCTTTAGTTCTTCTTCACTTTCTGCCATAAGGGTGGTGTCATCTGCATATCTGAGGTTATTGATATTTCTCCCATAGTGCAGTGTTTTTATCTACATGATGGAAGTTGGGGAAAGAGCATGGGAGAGTGGATGTGCGATGTGATAAGGATACAGCCTGGAAATGGCATGTGCCATCCTGCTCACAATTCACTCTGAGCATTTAGTACATGGCCACACCTTGGTGCAGCAAGTGCTTGCAAATGCAATTTTTCAAAACAGCAGCTACTACTATAATTCTGTGGAAGTAGCAGAGAATTGATTTTGGTGGACACATTCTCCATCACACTTTTCTCTTAGATTATCTATCCCTGCACTTTCCTAGTTTCTTTCTCACCTTCAACACCATTTCTTTAGTCTCTTTTGCTGAATCCTGCTCCTCTACTTAACACATAAGTATTTGTTAGGGAAAAGTGCTTCAGGGCCCAGACTTTGTATCTCTCTTCTTGTTTATTTAGTCACTAAGTCATGTCTGACTCTTTTGTGACCCTGTGGACTGTAGTCCGCCAGGCTCCTCTGTCCATGGGATTTCCCAGGCATGAATACTGAAGTAGGATTACCATTTCCTTCTCCAGGAGATCTTACCAACCCAAGGATCGAACCCTCATCTCCTGCATTGGCAGGTGGATTCTTTGCCACTGAGTCACCAGGGAAGCCTTATCTTGCTTCCTGATTATCTCATCCATACTGTGATTTTTAGTTATTAAAAAAAATGTCGATTCCTTTTTTTAAAAATTAGTTAATTTTTATTGGAATATAGTTGCTTTATAATGTTGCATTGACTTGCAATGTTGCTAAGTCAGGTCAGACTCTTTGCACCCGCATGGACTGTGTTAGCTTATAATGTACAGAAAAATGAATCAGTCATACATATACATCTATCCTGTCCCTTTTGGATTTCCCTCTCATTCAAGTTACCACAGTGCATGACTGAATTCTTCAATTTACCCCCACAAAATAACTTCTTCCATAATATTTGTTCATTATGACAGATGATAGCATCATTCAGCCAGTTACCCAAATCAAAAACACTTAGGAAAGATCCTTGATTTATAAATCCTTCTCTCATTCCCCGCATCCAGTTGGTCAGCAAAGCCTTGTCGGAAGTACTTTTAAAGTAGATGCTGAAACTTTGTCGATGGTAGACTGAATAAAGTGCCACCCTTCCCCCAAAGAATTCCACATTCTAAACTCCAGAACCTATGGATGTATCACATTTCATGGAGAAGGAACCTTTAAATTGTGGTTAAGGTAAGGCTCTTGAGATGGGGGGATTATCCTGGATTATCTGGTAGACTCAGCGTAATCACAAGGGTCCTCCTAAGAGGGAGGCCAAAGGATCGGAGTTAGATCAGAGAGAAGGAAAATGTGATGAAGGTGACAATGGAAGAAAAGGGAGAAAAGTCTGTTTGAGACAGAGCCATGAGCCAAGGTGTGAGGTCAGCCTCTAGACACTGGAATATGCGAGAAAATGAATTCTCCCCTAGAGCCTCCAGGAGAAACACAGGCCTGCCAATGCCCTGATTTTAGCCCAGTAAAACTGGTTTCAGACTTCTGAACTACAGAACTGTAAGGTAATAAACTCATGATGTATAAGCCATGAAAACTGTGGCAATTTGTTAAGCAGCAATAGGAAACTAATACATTAATTCATGTTCCTCCATTTCTACTGCTTCTACCATAACTGAGGGCTAGTTGAGAGCACAGATTCTTAAACCAAACTGTTTGAATTCCAGCTCTGCCACTTAATTGCTACAGGCCAGCCATTCAAAATTCCTTGGCCTGAGTGCTCTCACCTGTAAAGTGGAATCGTGGTAGGATCATTATGAGGTTTCAGTGAATCCTTGAAATGTTT
Organism: Odocoileus virginianus; assembly: GCF_023699985.2. Classification (NCBI taxonomy): domain Eukaryota; kingdom Metazoa; phylum Chordata; class Mammalia; order Artiodactyla; family Cervidae; genus Odocoileus; species Odocoileus virginianus. The sequence goes on along the minus strand of NC_069684.1, from coordinate 55,507,390 downwards.
GGGACTTTGCTTGGCATACTATAAGCATGTTATAAGTGATTCCCATTATTGTTTCTGTAATCTTTGTTCAATCACTAAATCGTGTCTGACTCTTTGGGACCCCATGGACTGCAGCACACCAGGCTTCCTTGTCCTTCACTATTTCCTGGAGCTTGCTCAAACTCATGGAAGGACCCAGATATTTATAACATGAACCACTTGAATATTCTTAGCTTGTCTCCCTGTAGTCATCTCTTGCCCCTGTAATCTCTTATTCCCAGCACAGTAAGGTTGATATATGTACAATGTAAAATCACATAATCCCCCTGATTATCATCCTCCAAGGGCTTTGCATTACAGCTAAAATTAAATTCAAAATTCTATATAGCTTACGGGACCAGATATGATCTTGTCCACTCTCTCTTGCTCACTCTCTGCATGATTTAAACACACCAAACGTGTTTCTGCCTCAGTACCCCCAGGTGGGCTATTCCTCTGTCCAAAGTGTCTTCATGGGGACTGCCCAAGTGGCTCATCGGTAAAGAATCTACCAGCCAATGCAGGAGACATGGGTTACATCTGGGTCAAGATCTCCTGGAGGAGGAAATGGCAATCCACTCCAGTATTCTTGCCTGGAAAATTCCACGGACAGAGGACTAATGGGCTCCAGTCCATGGGGTCGCAAAGAGTTCGACGTGACTGAGCATACATGCAGCACCCAGGTCTTCATGAGACTGGCTTGTTCTTAAAATTCAGTCAGGGTCTCCTCCTCAGAAAGATTTTTCCTCATCACACTAACATAGCTCTAACCACTGTTTGTTTACTTATTTCATATCTCCCCTGTGAGAGGAGCCTATAGCCACATACCCAGTGCTCAGAAAATTATCTGGCATACTGTAAGTACTCAATAAATATTTCTTAAATGAGTAAATTGTTGGCTGATGTGCATGAAGGCCATTTGTTGAGGTATCATATTGGTGACTCCTACGTACATTATGAATTAGACTAGGATAGCTGTAAATCTTTCCTCTCAACATGAAAGTTCTGCCTAAAGACAAAGTCTTTTTTTCAGTGATGATTATGTAAGTCTCTTTCCTCACATTTTTAAAATTTTTTCTTAACAAGTGCCTCTGAGGATATTTTCTACCAAATTACTTTTCATAACACCGTATGAGAGGTTGAACTATGTTTAACCTCTAAACCCCACCCCCTTTTAACTCTTAATTCAATTAGATTTTTATCATAATTTGTTTTGGTGAAGAGTGAAAATCCATGTGGTCTGCAGTGTTTACTTGAGGTGGTACTGCCTAACTGCACAGCACTTCAGAGACTGATTTTTTTCTAACATGTATTCATTTATTTGGATGTGCCAGGTCTTTGTTGTGGCATGCAGGATCTTTAGTTTCAGCAAGCAGACTCTAAGTTGCAGTTTGTGAGATCTTGTTCCCTGACCAGGGATTGAACCCTAGCCCCTTCTTTGGAAACATGTAGTCTTAGCCTCTGGACCACCAGGGAAGTCCTCAGACTGATTGTTGAAAGAATTTGGAACGTACCTCTCAGAAGATGCAAAGACAGTCGAGATCTAACAGCACAATGAAGGTACATCTTGCATGGTCCATAGACCAGCTCCCTTGATGTCCTCACATAATGTTGGCCCATGGAATATGGAACTTGTTTGTATACTTCTGTACCCTGTTTTTCCATCTTTGTTTTTCCCATCTCTCCTTCCCAGCCTGAGGCTTTGTGCAAATAGGAAGAGGGCTTTTCTCAATCTCCATCTCTCTAAACTCTTTCCAGCACCTTTCTTTAAAATGCAAGACATTTCATGAGCCTAAAGTGTATTTTCATCTTGATGGGGTTTTCTGGGTGTTTCATTGTGGATCTTTGGCTAATTTGGAGCTGGTAACCAATCTCTGGTCATTTTAAGACGTAATAAATTGTGCTGCTGGGGTTTAGGGTTAATGGGAGAAAACAGACCCCTGGAGGGTGATTCACTCTTTTTCTCTCTAAAGACAACAAAATGTAATCCTAGGGTGGCCTCGTCCACATTGCAAGTGCATACCTGGCATTTCCACTGACAGCCACAGAGTGCCTGCTATTACTCAGAAGAAAAGATGGTATATCTGATAATCTGAGAGAACAAAGACTCCAGTTACTTCATCTCTCTTGCCTGAGGGTCTGGAATTAATTGTGTTTCTTTATACCCCATCTAATTTTACAAAATCATACTTCTCCATGGCAGTTTACTAATTTACCACCTCATCTAAGATAAGACATTGCCAACAGTAATAACATTTAGCAAAAGCTGTCAGCCCTACTGAGAATGGTTTCTCCCTCCCACCCCCTCCAGCCCACACACACACACACACACACACACACACAGACATCCCACTACACAGATTTTTCATATTTTAGAGCAGGTAGACTCCACCTCTGAGGGCACAAAGACATCAGAATGAATGATCTGGTGCCTCAGAAGTTCAGGAAAAAATCAAGAATAACTGAATCTATTCAGAGACCTCTTTTGGTATCTGCTTCAGTTTCTTTTCAAAGAGTAGATAGAGTAGGAAGAAATAATTCATCTACTTTTCAGAAAAATATTTCCATGTATTTACATGATGCACACTTGTTGGGTACTTACTGTTAAAAAAAAAAACAAAACTATGTGGCTTACCTCCCCTCAAATATGAGGGGAAAGGAGAAACAGCAGGGAAGTGACAAAATTTGGAATAAGCATGGAAATACCAAGCCTGAAGATTCTAAGTAGAAATTTGGTGCTACAGCTTTAGGAGGATAGAAGGGAGATGGGGCTTTTGATAGGCATCTCAATTGCATAGTCAAATTTAGCAACTCCTTCTCCATCACAAGATTTGAGTAAACAGGCTCAGGACACACATGCTGTCTACATTCCATCACTAAAATATGGCATACACATGGCAACTCAGAGAATGAGAATAGGACATAGGTAATCCAAATCAACTGTGTTTCTACTACTCTTTGTTCTCTGGGCATCAAGCAATACATTCCTGATCTTTAAGCATGATACAGTGTGCATGAGTGAGATGTGTGTGCATATGCATGTGAGCATGTATGCTTGTGTGAGTGTGGGGTGGAGCTCAAAGCAAAGCAAAATAGTGTATATTTCCCTCTTGGCTCAGATTCCATTTGTAGATATAATTATTTGTTTAACATAGTCACACCATATTATGTTACATTCTATGATTTATTAGCAAAAGCATGCTCTTTAAACTCCACTTTCCCAAGCCATGATCACTTCTTGACATGTTTCATTACTGGGAAATGACATAGACATTTGTTATATTCTCAGACAATAAAATATTGCTTTGCTCAAATACCTTCATGGAATATTAAACACAATGAATGCTGTTCCCTTTCCTGTGTTTATCATATCATATTAAAAGTGAAGACATAGTCCTTATGTTTTCTTTCCTGATAGACGAGACATTGGAAAGAATGAGTTTAGTTTACCCTTCATCCAACTGGCTTTACTTAGCTATGTCCGAAGCCTCCAACAGTGCTGTTACAGTATCATTTCAATCATTCAGCTTTTCAAAGGCCATTTCTAATACACCTTTCTTTCAAATCATCATGAGGAATAAAATCCAAAATTTATCCTGTAAATTTTCTCTTGGTCTCATCTCCAGATTTAGTGAGTTTCAGGCAGTGATGAAAATAGCAAAGACTGAGGTTGTTGCTTAGTCACTGAGTCATGACTGACTGTAGCCCACCAGGCTCCTCTGTCTGTGGGATTTTTCAGGCAAGACTACTGGAATGGGTTGCCATTCCCTTCTCCAGGGGATCTTCCTGACCCAGTGATCAAACCGGAATCTCCTGCATTAGTAGGCAGATTCTTCACCACCGAGCCGCCAGAGAAGCCCCAAAAAGACTGGGGAGAGATCCAATAGAAGGATTGAAGGATGGATCTCCTTAGAAACTGGTTGTGGATCAGCCCTAGAAATAGGCTGTAAATATTTACCACTCAGCATACTGGATCATTCCCTGTGCACATAAAGACCATATGAAACATATAGGAATATCAGAAAGTATTACCTAATCTGAGTGAGTGATTATCTATTCACAGAGTAGTATGTGCACACCCACAACTACACAGATATACATATTCTTATTGGAAAGTTTTTCCTAATATTAATACTATTGACTTTCTGTGTAAAGCAAGCTCATCAGAGAGAACAATAAATTATCCTTTGAGTTTTATCAAATGCATAGTAAGCAAAGTGGGGTTTTTCAGGATTACTCATAAGATTAAGTTGAATCCCTGGTACGTCTAAGTTTCTTCAGTTCTCACAGAATTAGTATTAAACTAAAGGTAACTTTGGTAAACACCATAATTTTTAGCTAAGGAATTTTATGTACTTTAAAAAATTATTTTATTAAAGTATAGTTGATATACAATATTATATTAATTTCTACTGTACATCAAAGTTGTACCTATATATGTATATATGTTCTTTTTCATATTCTCTCCCATTATGGCTTATTACAGGATATTGAACATAGTTCCTTGTGCTATGAAGTAGGACCTTGCTGTTTATCCATTCTAAATATAATAGATTGCATCTGCTAGTCCCAAACTCCCAATCCATCTCTTCCCCAAGCCCCTCTCCCTTGACATGACTGTGGAAATATAGCCTAAATACTCTAAAACAACCTCAAGCTTAAAGTCTATTGGTCCAGGTGCTACACTTATTTCTGTTAGTACTTTGAACATAGGCCAGTAAATTACATTCTTGATTTCAGTTTTCCAATATTCACTGGAGAACAGATTTGCTCTAGCTATTTTAAAAGGTGGTTGGGAGAATCAAATGAAACTATACAACCAGGGCAAGTTTTATGGGAGGACAACCAGTGCAGCTGCCTAGGGCCCTGCTCTCAGAAGGGCCAAGCACTTGGTCTATTGCTTTCCCATCACTGACTAGAAATGTTTAATAAAACCTTTGAAGTAGTGCTTCGTAAGAGAAAGTTGGATAGGAGAATGATCCTGAGCAAAGTATGCCAGGTTTAAGCACATGGATGTGCAGACTCAGGCCCCTGGGTACAGCAGCAATGAGCAAAAGCATCAGTGATAGCAGCAATGGTCATGGCCAAGGCTAAGGCAGAGAGTGAGGGCTGTGCATATTGGCAGCACCAAGCCGAGAGGTGAGAGGTCAGCTTGCACATTCACCTCCAGACCCCATCCTTACAGCATCTGTACCAAAACTAACTCTACAGTCTGAGTGCTAGAACATGAAATACCTACTCTTAAGCAGTAAACTTTGCCAGAAAATTATTACAGAATGAGACTGTGCACACAGACATAGCAGTAAACTATCAGTTCAATTAAGTTCAGTTACTTACTCGTGTCCAATTCTTTACCACCGCATGGACTGCAGCACACCAAACCACCCTGTCCATCGCCAACTCCCAGAGTTTACTCAAACTGATGTCCATTGAGTTGGTGATGCCATCCAACCACCTCATCCTCTGTCATCCCCTTCTCCTCCCGCCTTCAATCTTTCCCAGCATCAGGGTATTTTCAAATGAGTCAGTTCTTCCCATCAGGTGGCCAAAGTATTGGAGTTTCAGCTTCAGCATCAGTCTTTCCAATGAATATTCAGGACTGATCTCCTTAAGGAGACTGGTTGGATCACCTTGCAGTCCAAGGGACCCTCAAGAGTCTTCTCCAACACCACAGTTCAAAAGCATCAATTCTTTGGCTCTCAGTTTTCTTTATAGTCCAAGTCTCACATCCACACGTGACTACTGGAAAAACCATAGCTTTGACTAGACAGACCTTTGTTGGCAAAGTAATGTCTCTGCTTTGTAATATGCTGTCTAGGTGGGTCATAACTTTTCTTCCAGGGGCAAGCATCTTTTAATTTCATGGCTGCAATCACCATCTGCAGTGATTTAGGAGCCCAGAAGTATAAAGTCTGTCACTGTTTCCACAGTCTCCCCATCTACTTGCCATGAAGTTATAGGACTAGATACTATAATCTTTGTTTTCTGAATGTTGAGTTTTAAGCCAACTTTTTCATTTCCTCTTTCACTTTTGTCAAGAGGCTCTTTAGTTCTTCTTCACTTTCTTCCATAAGGGTGGTGTCATCTGCATATCTGAGGTTATTGATATTTCTCCCAGCAATCTTGATTCCAGCTTGTGCTTCCTTCAGCCCAGCATTTCTCATGATGTACTCTGCATATAAGTTAAATAAGAAGGGTGACAATATACAGCCTTGACATACTCCTTTTCCTATTTGGAACCAGTCTGTTGTTCCATGTCCAATTCTAACTGTTGCTTCCTGACCTGCATACAGATTTCTCAAGAGGCAAGTCAGGTAGTCTGATATCCCCATCTCTTTAAGAATTTTCCAGAGTTTATTGTGGTCCACACAGTCAAAGGCTTTGGCATAGTCAATAAAGCAGAAATAGATGTTTTTCTGGAACTCTCTTGCTTTTTTGATGATCCAGCGGATATTGGCAATTTGATCTCTGGTTCCTCTGCCTTTTCTAAATCCAGCTTGAATATCTGGAATTTCGTGGTTCATGTACTGTTGAAGCCTGACTTGAAGACTTTTGAGCATTACTCTACCAGTGTGTAAGATGAGTATAATTGTGCAGTAGTTTGAGCATTCTTTGGCATTGCCTTTCTTTGGGATTGGAATGAAAATGGACCTTTTCCAGCCCTGTGGCCACTGCTGAGTTTTCCAAATTTGCTGGCATATTAGTGCAGTACTTTCACAGCATCATCTTCTAGGAGTTGAAATAGCTCAACTGGAATTCTATCACCTCCATTAGCTTTGTTCATAGTGATGCTTCCTAAAGCCCACTTGACTCCACATTCCAGGGTAACTATACTCCTGAATTATTATAATTCTTTAAAGGATTTGAAATCTCTGGTTTTGAAAATTTCTACAGCATTTAAATAACACCCCCAGAGACTTAGATATAGGAATTAAATGTAAAGATTTTTACAGTCAACAAAAAAGAAACTTTTTCTCACATGAAGCTTCAGATAACTATTAACAACGAAGACAATTTTAAAATCACTTTCCCTTGTAATTGAGTATATTATACTATAATGTATAAACAAACGTTCTTAATTGTTTACAAATCTTGAAGTCACTTTTGGTTTTCTATGTGACCTCAACAAGTCACAGGAAATGTTAGAGAAAACAATAAAATGCCATTGTATACATTCATATTGACTATTAAGTCAAGTTAAATTCACTTCTTATATGTATAAATTGTTAAATTTTTTCTAAAGAATTGTTCTTTAAGAATCATCAGCTTTAAATTATTTATTCCAGTGTTGTCAGTCTACATACTATTAAGAGCTCCAGTAACACTTGCATTAATAGAAAAATTCTTCTTAAAATTGAATATTCAAGAATTATTTGCAATCTTGAACTGATAGAAAATGAAATTTCTAGAAGTATAAATTTTGCTGACCTAATACATTTGCAGAAAATCAAGTCAGAAAAAATTTATGATTAATCAAGATATCACATGAATAAAGTATTGTTATTTACTTAAAATTCTGACACCAGTATATTATCAGTTTGCTAGTTTAAGTTTTCACTCAGACATCATTATCCCCATTATGTTTTACAAGTAACAAAATGTTTTTAAAGAAAAATCTTTTTACTTTAGTGCTTTTAATGACACTTTTTTACTGCTTTTCTGAACAGGGAGCCCTGCATTTTCATTTTGCACTGGACCATGCAAATTATGTAGCTAGCCCTGGATATAATATAGTTCAGATTTTTGCCACAAATTTGCTGAGTCCTGTTTAACCAAAGTGGGGCTCATTTTTCTTTAAACATTTTAAGAATACTCATTATATGTTATTTATCCCACAAGTCTGCCTCCTGGATATTTGTTTCTTTGTGTGTTATATAAACTTTGATTAGTGTGTTCGTGTTCAGCCTGTATATATCTCCGACAGGCCTATGCATCATAGTTGAAATCTGCCCTTCTAAGGGGAATTTACATGTTTCTGTCAGACACCCCAGAATGCTGGTGGGCCATCATATTAATACCTTAGCTTGGGATTTTACAGTCCAGTCAAAACCTGTATGATGGCAGATCTGTGTTAAACTTTGTCAGAAAGTTTGTTTTACTACCCAGAAGCCTAACAGAAAAAGACGTTTCCTTCTCATTCCCTTTTCATGGTTGTTTTTTTTTTTTTTCTCCCCCAGTCCACATTTTCTTAAGGGTGTAGCCTTTCAAACATCCTAACTGCCCCTGGCCCTGTCTTTCCCCAGGTTATCTCCCAGCTGAACTAAGTGTTCAAGACCAGCATTTAGGTGAAGAAGTCTTCAGCAAACCCAGTGAAACTTCTGGTTTCAACTTTCTACTTAAAGATAGTCCCTGATCATCACAGCCACTCTGTGCATTGGAGATAATGTTGATGACATTTTACATGCCTTTTAAAAGTGTTTTGCATGTCAATGTATGGAAAAAAACCACTACAATATTGTCAAGTAATAAGCCTCCAACTAATAAAAATAAATGGAAAAAAATAAAATAAAATAAAACCTGAAAAAAAAAAAGTGTTTTGCAGAAGATTATCCTATCTGACACAAGGCCAGACGAGGGTTTTGTTTTCCATTATGTAATACAGAAGTGTTGAGTTAAATTACAGTTCACTCCTTTCATCTTTCCTTCAGTGTTTGTTGAACATTTATTATATTCTAGACATACAGTTCAAGGTGGGAAAGATACAGAGAGCTCACAGTCTGGTTGGGAAGATAGAGACCAAAACACAATTTAAATAAAACATGGTAATACACACAATAGGCTTGTGGATGGGGTAGTATACAGTGTAGGTCAGTGAAGGCTTCTGGTAAGAACTGAATGGTAAGCCAAGCGTGGAAGGATGAGGAGAAGTGAACTCCCCCTAGTGTTTGGGGGCAGGGGGTGGAGGAGGGATGCTGCTGGAGTGAAGAATCTGATTCCTAAAAAAATGAGAGATCACAGTAACAACTGAAATTGAAAACCACAACCTGAGAGCTGTTTCAGTTTTATCTGGAGACACTGAGGACTATAGCCTGGGAGACAGTCTCTCAGCTAGCTCTGAGGAACTGCTCCAAAGCAGTGGGGTGTGGGGGAGGTCAGCATGTACAGTCAGTGCCCTACAAATCTTCACGTTATGAATTTTCAAAGATGGGAACATGTGCGCCATCAACGTAAGGCTTGGGTGAAATTGCAGCTTGCCCTCCATCTCCCTCCTTCAGCTCTGCCGTCTCCCACCTCTTCTCCCTCCTTCAGTCAGTAACTCTTCTTGCCTGTTGACTGGATGCCATTCCCTACATTCCAGCTCTTATACTGTGCTTTCCAAAGTACTGTACTTTAAGAGTAAAGATGTTTTCTTTATTTTTTGTGTTTTCTATGTATTATCTGTGTGAAAACTATTACACATCTGCTACAGTACAGTACTATATAGCTGATTGTTATAGTTGGGTACCTAGGCAAACTTTGTCAGACTTATGAACACGTTGGATTTATGAACGCACTCTCAGAACGGAACTCATTCATATGAAGGGAATTACTATATGCAATTTTGAAGATGGGGCCTGTACATTCAAACACACTTCTCAGTAGACAGTTGCTGCTAGTTTTGAAGAACAGATAGTTAATGATTCCGGAACTTTTCTAAGTATGGAAAGATGCAAGAAATTGATTTCACAACATTTTCTCCTGAAAAGATCTATCTGAACGCCTGTTCTGCCAGTTTTCCCAGAGCACAGACTGTTTCATTCCTGACCTCAGTCCTGAACTCCTGTCAGGGTAACTCGAAGGTCAGTCACTGAGGTGGCTAATGACTCAATCCTTGTAGAGCCAGATGGTGAGCAACATTCTCTAGTTGGCAACAGCAAAAGGACAGAGGTAACAAACAACATGGTGGAAACAAGAGTTGGCTGATCCAACGAAGCAGCCTTGTTCTAGTCAGTTTTCATAAAGGATACTTAATATATCCATGAAAATAGGAATTATAATTGTCCGTTTTGTTCTCCTTTTTAAATGTTTCTTAAATAACCTAAGGAGCTTTACTTTTATTTCTGTAACTTTACTACTTTTTTTGAATTTATATAAACTAAAACTATACCCTGGAATAACATGAGCTTTTAACAACTCAAGCATAAAAGTGTACAGCAAATTACAAATCACTTGCAGATATAAGAACAATGCAGTTCTGGTGGAAATTAATCAAATCCCTTCTCTAGGGTATTAGTGAGCCCTTGGCCAAGCTGTCAAGAGAAATATTTTTGCCCCATTTCCTGTTTCTGTTGTCTCCATGCTGTCTCCAATCCAAATTGTATGTGGCTACAATTCTCAGTGAATCAAGCTGGTCTGACGGCTTCCCTCATAGTGTGCTCAGTCAGCCCTCAATTCTCTGCAACTGTTCCAGGTTTCCATCTTAAAATACAGGATTTTTGGCTTCCACTGCCTTAAGGTTTGCAACAGAACATTTACTACTGCAAATTTATTCAATTGCTACTCCTGTTCCTCATATTTTATTATACAATCCCATACAACATGAAACCTATAAGCGATGAGGTCCCTCTCAAGCTTAAATGGACTCTGTCCTTTGACTTCAAGTAGAAAACTCTCATATTCAGATGGGTTACTCTGTGGCTTCAGCTGGTTAGAAAACATTTTCTGTGCTAAGTACTCTCCCCCATTACTCAAATGTCCTTTCCTTTAAACGTTTCCTCCCTCTCATTATAGATGTTCCATTGAAAAAGGAATACTTATCCTTATAGCTGAATTGGCTTGAAATTCTACTGTTTAGTTGTTGGGTCACAAATTCTCTTTGAAATGGTTAGCAGTGGTATACATAAATGCAAAGCACTGTTATTATATGTAAATTACTACCTACATTGTATAATTCTTTCCTTTCCATCTTCAAAGTACACATACTTAAAGTTCAATGTACACATTTTTTTTCCCTGCAGATTTCTGTGAATAGCTATATGATACTCAAGTTGTCAGGATTCATTTCAACCCAACTGAAATGTCATCAACTTTTCATTTTCTAACAATGTAAGTGCCAAATTACTGTGTGTTTAAAGATTACATGAACTAATGTGCTACAGAATGTTAAATGTTCAACTTGGAGTATTTTTCTTACTCCCTTTAAAGGACAATGTTTTAATGTTTGTAGCTTATGTTAAGATACTTCAGTATAGACATTATGACATTGTAAATATACCATTTAATTCAAGCTCCAGCTCAAAGGACATCACTTCCTCTGATTGAAAATCTACACTCCAGAAAAACCAATTAATATCATATCAGAAAGACCACACATGGCTACTACAAGCACTTTTGTTATTCATATTTTGACCAACCCCTGAGACTTTGATAATTAACATAATATATATCAGATTCTCAGAAGTGAAGTGAAGTGAAGTCTCTCAGTTGTGTCCGACTCTTTGCGACCCCATGGACTGTAGCCTACCAGTCTCCTCAGTCCATGGGATTTTCCAGGCAAGAGTACTGGAGTGGGTTGCCATTTCCTTCTCCAGGGCGTCTTCCCAACCCAGGGATCGAAGCCCAGTCTCCCGCACTGCAGGCAGACGCTTCACAGTCTGAGCTACTCTCTTAACAGAGCCAGTGTTCAGATCAATGAATGTTACATTAGGGGGTTTATTGTTGTTGTTCAGTCACCAAGTCATGCCACACTCTTTGTGACCCCATAGAATGCAGCACACCAGGTTTCCCTGTCCCTCACCAATGCAGAAGTTTGCCCAAATTCATGTCCACTGAATTGGGGTTTCTTAGTGAAATTTAAATACATTTGAGATACATAGATTGGCTGAGATATGTCACTAAATTAAAGATATTTAAGCTATATACATTGAAAATTGAATGAAGTAGTTTGAATTTGCTCTTAACTATCTGATGAACAGTGTGTAAGAACCTAGCCACTGAGGGATGGTAGTAGGAATATATTTTTTTAAAATAGTTAAAATCATTCCTCTATGATATAGAATGAACATTATCAAAGATTTTATTTGGCTCATTAATTAATGAGAAAAACAGAAAAGGAATTGTTCAAAGAAGATTTCAAAGACCAGAAAAATAGGTAAGACCAGAAAAATAGGTTAAGTCCATTGGTTGTACTAAAATGAAATTTCTTAATAGGCGTAAAATTGGCTTCTTCTACTGTAGTAAATTGATTTCTACAGAGGTGGGAATACCAGACTACCTTACCTGCCTCCTCAGAAATCTGTATTCAGGTCAAGAAGCAACAGTTAGAACCACACATGAAACAATAGACTGGTTCAAAATTAAGAAAGGAGTACATCAAGGATGTATATTGTCACCCTGCTTGTTTAACTTCTATGCAGAGTACATCATGCGAAATGCTGAGCTGGATGAAACACAAGCTGGAATCAAGATTTCCATGAGAAATATCAATAACGTCAGATATGCAGATGACACCACCCTTATGGTAGAAAGTGAAGAACTAAAGAGCCTCTTGACAGAAGTGAAAGAGAAGGGTGAAAAAGCTGGATTAAAACTCAATGTTCAAGAAATGAAGGTCATGGCACCCAGTCCCATCACTTCATGACAAATAGATGGGGAAACAATGGAACAGTGACAGACCTTATCTTCTTGAGCTCCAAAATCACTGCAGATGGTGATTGCAGCCATGAAATTAAAAGACGCATGCTCCTCGGAAGGAAAGTAATGACCAACCTAGACAGCATATTAAAAAAGAGACATTACTTTACCAACAAAAGTCCATCAAGTCAAAGCTATGGTTTTTCAGTAGTCATGTATGGATGTGAGAGTTGGACCATTAAGAAGGCTGAGCACCAAAGAGTTGATGCTTTTGAACTGTGGTGTTGGAGAAGACTCTTGAGAGTCTCTTGGACTGCAAGGAGTTTCAACAAGTCCATCCTAAAGGAAATCAGTCCTGAATATCCATTGGAAGGACTGAGGCTGAAGCTGAAACTCCAATACTTTGGCCACCTGATGTGAAGAACCGACTCATTTGAAAAGACCCTGATGCTGGGAAAGATTGAAGGCGGGAGGAGAAGGGGATGACAGAGGATGAGATAGTTGGATGGCATCACTGACTCGATGGACATGAGTTTGAGCAAGCTACAGGAATTGGTGTTAGACAGGGAAGCCTGGCATGCTGCAGTCCATGGGGTTGCAAAGAGTCAGACACGACTGAGTGACTGAACTGTTTGGCTATAACAACGCAAAGTCAATTGAACCTCCCACTAGACAGAATGTATTTGCATGTGTAAAGATAAGCATTACCATCAATTTTCCACAGGTTAACTTAGATATATGGAACTGCAATATAGCTCAAATACAATGAAAGACAGAAACTCCATAGAATCAAGTAACCAAAAACATGTATGCTCTGAACAACATAGATCCTCACACTAAAAACATCGGGTATTGTCATCTATCTTGTACATATTATTATAAATTGGAAAGCTTAGGATGCCTTAATTTTTTTCAAATTTGAGAACTTCATGGAGGGAATATTATGAAGCACTGTGTGCAACATTCAAGTGGTGTTGAACTTCAAGTGTGTAGGATTAGTACATTAATAAATGTTTGCATTGTTAGTTTCATTATTTTGGCCTGAATGTGTTTAAATGTATTTTTGTTTATCTTCTAGATGGTGAAATGTCCTTAAAATTAGAGGAATCAGGTGGAGAGGGAGGTGGGAGGGGGGGATCAGGATGGGGAATACATGTAAATCCATGGCTGATTCATGTCAATGTATGACAAAAACCACTACAATATTGTAAAGTAATTAGCCTCCAACTAATAAAAATAAATGGAAAAAAATAATAAATGTTCCAGATTTCCTAAAAAATTAATTAATTAATTGTGTGCAGTGTATAATGCAGAGAGTAGTAAAATGTGATTTGTCATAAAAAAATTCTAATAATCTTGGCCTATCTAGAAGTCTTTCACAATTTTCCTTTTAATAGACCTATCTCCAACCACTGGTTTACAAGGATTTCTGTTTGCTGTGAAATAGGTAACAGAAGACTGCTGCCAGATGCTGTCTACTTTTCCTTGGTCTATAAACTATTAATATCTTCCAAGACATTGGAAGTAACTAAAGTAACTAAAGAAAGAGAACTTGACCACATTGAACTTACAGAAAGGACTGTATTGTGCTCATGTGTGTGTGCCCACTCGCTTCAGTTGTGTCTCACTCTTGGTGACCCGATGAACTGTAGCCTGCCAGTCTCCTCTGTCCATGGAATTCTCCAGGCAAGAATACTGGAATGGGTTGCCACGCCTTCCTCCAGGGGATCTTCCCAACCTAGAGACCAAACCTGTATCTCCTACATTGCAGGCAGGTTCTTACTGCTGAGCCACTGGGGAAGTGCTATAGTGTGTTCACTTGCTCATAAAAGTTGGTTTAAAAATGTCTGTATCTATGATGAAATTTGTTAGGAGCTTACTTTCATTATAACCTTGTAGCAGGAATTTGGGAGAAGACTAACCTGATAGCTCAGTTGGTAAACAATCCACCTGCAATGCAGGAGACCACGGTTCGATTCCTGAGTCAGGAAGATCTGCTGGAGAAGGGATAGGCTACCCACTCCAGTATTCTTGGGCTTCCCTTGTGGCTCAGCTGGTAAAGAATCTGCCTGCAATGTGGGCGATCTGGGTTCGACCCCCGGCGTGGGAATATCCCCTAGAGAAGAGAAAGGCTACCCACTCCAATATTCTGGCCTGGAGAATTCCATGGACTGTGTAGTCCATGGGGTTGCAAAATGTCAGACAAGACTGAGCGACTTTACCTTTCACTTTTCAACTTTCATCAACCTCAGACATTTTGAGTTATTGCCTTTACCTACCAAAAACAATCCAAGAGCTGTGCATGTCTGAATGAACTTAGATAACTTCACAACAGGCAGAAACTGGTATCAGGGTTAGCCTTTTTTTTTTTCCTTTGAGAGAGGGTTATTAATTTTGCTTACCAATACTCAGAATTATCCTTTGCAAAAGATTTTGACTGACCTATAATGGTTACACTATATCCTATAAGAGATGTAGTAACAGGTTTCTTTTTGAGTCTGTAAAGCATGGCTACCTTTCCTTTGGGCTTCCACAGTGGTTCACTGGTAAAAAACCCACCTGCCAACGCAGGAGAAATAGGAGATGCAAGTTCAATCCCTGGGTTGGGAAGATCCCCTGGAGAAGGAAATGGCAACCCACTCCAGTATTTTTGCCTAGAAAATCCTATGGACAGGGGAACCTGGCAGGTTATAGTCTATGGGGTCACACAAAGTTAGCCACTACTGAGTGACTGGATTTTAGCATCAGTGAGGGCCAAAGCTGGCTATTTATCCTTTGTTTCTAGTTGTTGTGTGGCATGGACATGACCTCCTCAACGTAAAGTAAGATGAATCAGAAAACACAGTCTTTATTCTTTATCCATTCCCACCACATCCCCCACCCTCAACCCCTAGTCTCAATATCCTTGTCATAGCCTCCCTTTAGCCAGTGTCCGGAGGAGGTGGCAGTGGGAAGGGCTGAGAGGCAGGTGTGGACCCTCAGGCTCTGTATCTCTGAGCCAACATTTTGTGCTCTTTTTCAATAAGATATAGCACTGGACTATAAGATATTTTGGCAGCAACTCCATCAAAATGTAAACACAAGGACTGGTGAGTAAGCTACGTTTGGCTTCTCCAGCTTGCTTCCAGAAGAATTCGAATTTCCATACACCTCCAAGTGAACTCTTCAAGGCGGGTCTCAGTGAAAAGGAGGTAAAACAAAGACTTACGACATATGGTTTATCTTTTCAGTAATTACATTTTCAAATGTAATCCTATACACTTTTTCCCCTTAAATAAAGTCTTGTTTAAAACCAAATGTTTCTCTGTTAACACAGAGTAGGCAAATGAGAGTCCACACGCGGATATTGAGATATTCAGTGGTTTCATGGTTTTGAAAAGTTTGAATTAACATGCTGTACTTGTGGCCTCCTGCAGAATAAGGCTGTGGAAAGGGAAAAGTGGTTAAGCACTAGGCTTGTGTCTTCCACATGGACAAGCTCTTTCAGGCCACACTCAACTGCAGAATCAGCGTTTTGGTTTTTTTTCAGGGAGGACAGAGCAACCTTGCGGTAGAATATTTGCCGCATGTCCACATCAGAATGGCATATTTCTGAATTCCAAGTTCCAAGAAGAAAACTTACTTTCAGATTCTCTTCCTCAGTAAAGGTAGCTTTCACAAAACTTTTTATCTCTCTCAGGTCAGTCCAAAGGGAAAAACACATGGATTTTTAGAAGCTTTAAACCAGCTAATAGGACCAACTATATTTATGAATGATCACATTCCAAATATATTTTCTGCTCTTCCAGGGACATAATGAGATTCCCACATCTCTCCCATTACCTACATTTTCTGTTCATGCATCAGGGACCATGTTACTCCTTTA
This sequence comes from Odocoileus virginianus, assembly GCF_023699985.2. NCBI lineage: Eukaryota > Metazoa > Chordata > Mammalia > Artiodactyla > Cervidae > Odocoileus > Odocoileus virginianus. The sequence continues at coordinate 55,490,955 of NC_069684.1, read as the reverse complement.
GAGAAAAAAAAACATCCTTTCTGCTAAGGTAAATTTGTAGGAAATTCGAGACCAATAGGACAGGCATCCTACAGTGAACCAGAGCCTCAGGGTTGGGCTGCTGGAAGCTGAGGAGTAGGAAAGCAGAGAGCTTTTACAAGTCGAGAGAGTGCGGTGGGCACCATGGTTTTGTTTTCTCAGCCTCCATTCAACCCTTTTTGTTCTGCCAATGTAAGTGAACTGAAAGCTCTGTTTTACAGACTCCTTAGCAGCAAAGGTTGGGAATACAAATTAGGTTCTACATTGAGATACATGCATTTGTCTGAGACTTAGTCAGGCTTCCCAGGTGGTGCAGTGGTAAAGAACCGGCCTGCCAATGCAGGAAACACAGGAGACATGGGTTCGATCCCTGGGTCAGGAAGATCCCCTGGAGAAGGAAATGGCAACCCACTCCAGTATTCTTGCCTGGAGAATCTTATGGACAGAGGAGGCTGGTGGGCTACAGTCCATAGCGTTCCAACAGTAGAACACAACTGAAGTGACAGCAAGCATGTATGCAAACTTCCGAACCAAACATGAAAAAGAAGCCAATGTTTTGCTGGCAAACCAGGTCACAAAGATGGAATTCTTAAGTCCCCTTTGCTGGCATATTCAGGAGTCCAGAGATAGATATGTCTCCTGGCTATCAAGAGTCAGTTATTGTGACAGCAGAAGGGACCACAATGGTGTAACAGTAGCCAGCTTCCTGATGCCTTGACCAGAACCATGCATAGTCCCATGCCGGACCCTTGACTCCCAGCCCTTCACTTCTTTCACTAGTTTTAAATCATTTTCTGTTTAAAACATCCAGAGTGATTTTGTTTCCTGTGCTCCACTCTGACCAACATGGAGAAGACCTGTGATCATTAGGGAATGATCAATCACAGAAGGTAGGCACTACAGTCTCTATAAGTTTTAGATTTAGAAGGGTGTTTACACAGCCTCCATCCAGCCCAATTCTCATTTTCAAGGTTAGAAACTAAGATTTCAGAGAGGGTACATGACTTCTGATTAAATTAATTGAGACAATGTATACAAAAGACAAAATGGAGGGAATGATTACAGCATATCTGAGTTTGAATCCTAGAGTTGCCACAAATAAACCATGTGAACTTCTCTGAGCCTCAGTTTCTTTGTCTATAAAATGGAGGCACTTGATGACCTGCGATTTTCCCCTTCTTTTGTCCCTTTATTCATCATCAGATGATGTGGTGGTACCTGCTTAGACCCACATTTTCCTCATCACTAGAAATACTAAGGTGAAAAGCAAACTCTGAAAATGGCCCCATGTCCTAGTATACTTTTAGTCAGTGGACAAACATAGAGCAATGAAACTCTGGAAAGCAGCAGAGATTAGAAGAGCTACTCATCAGGAAGGAACAGTGAAAGAGGAGGAGCAAAACTAAAATTGGGGTCTGGAAATGTTCCTTTATTGACTCTACTTTCTTGGGCTCCAAAATCACTGTGGACAGTGATTATAGCCACAAAATTAAAAGATGCTTGCTTCTTGGAAGAAAAGCTATGACAAATCTATACAGTGTATTAAAAAGCAGAGACATCACTTTGCCAACAAAGGTCCATATAGTCAAAGCTATGGTTTTTCCAGTAGTCACGTATGGATGTGAGCATTGGACCATAAAGAAGACCATAAAGAAGCACCAAGGAATTGATGCTTTCAAATTGTGGTGCTGAAGAAGACTGAGAGTCCCTTCAACAGCAAGAAGATCAAAACAATCAACCCTAAGGAAATTAACCTTGAATATCAGACTGATGCTGAAGCTGAAGCTCCGATCCTTTGGCCACCTGATGCAAAGAGCCAACTTATTGTCAAAGATCCTGATGCTGGGAGATATAGATGACAAGAGGAGAAGGGGGTGACAAGATGAGATGATTGGATAACATCACCGATTCAGTGGACATGAGTTTGAGCAAACTCAGGGAGGTAATGAAGAATAGGGAAGCCTGGTGTGCTGCAGTCCATGGAGTTGCAAAGAGTAGGACATGACTTAGTGACAGAACAACAACTAGTAAAAGTCTGTATTATTCAACTCAAGCTGTCATAACGAATACCATAAACTGAGTGGCTTAAACAATAGAACTCTATTTTCTCATGATTCTGGAGGCTGAAAGTTACAGATTAAGATGCCAGCCAATTTGGTTCCTGGTGAGAGTTCTCATCCTGTCTTGTAGGAAGGAATAACCTTCTCACCACTTCCACACATGGTCTTTCTTTTCTGTGTGTGTGTACAGAGACAGAAAAGGCTCTAGAGTTTGAAATTTGGGGTCATAGCAAAAGGCTTAGACCTTTTGGTCTAAGGAAAGAGTCACATTGCCTTAAGTCATCTCTCCAATTCACCTGGCCCTCCTTCTCTGAGTTCAACATAACAATTCAGCTCTCCCTAGCGATTTCTCCTAAACTTTGTATATTCAAACTCACACATGCATTGACTTTGATGCCAACAGATTCTAACATAGATTAAGGAGTTTATTTAAAAACATACAATCTAATAAAAAGTAAAATTGTAAAATAAATAAATAAACCAACATTTATAAATAAAACAGACTAGTGCTCTTAGAGAAAATAAAACACTCCTTTCTTTGGGCTGATTAGTTCAGTTTAATGGTAAAAAAAATGTGGAGATGGAATTAATTCAACTGTGTTAGCAATCAAGAGGAAAAGAAAATCAATTATGCTAATGAGAATCACTTTTATCCGTGTAATAAAGTAATCATTAAATAATGTCACTGAAAATAGTTCTGACCTGTTTCTCCTTCAGCATCTTCCTGTCTCTTCTTTATTTTTGCTTATTCATTTATTCAACATGGGTTTCTTGTGCATCTCCTGTGTGCCAGGGACAGTTTTAAACACTGTAAGTATAGCAGTGAGTAAAAGAGAGGCCCTGCCCTCATTCTGGTAGAAAAGAGAGATAATAAACATGAAACAGAAGCAGAAAATAAAGTCATACTAGAAATAAAATAAAGCAGAGTGAGGGGACAAAGTAACTGGAAGAAGTTGGGTCAAGTTGATAAGATAGAAAGGGAAGTCTCTCTAAAGAAGACCCTATTGAACAATGACCTTCCTGGTTAGCAAGAAAAAGGCATGGAGAAGAGAATCCCAAAGATGGGAAGTGCAGAGAATATGAGGAACAACAAAGAGACTGGTGGTGGACAGTGAGAAGGGATATGGGGAAGTGATGGGTGGTGACATCACAGACACGCAGGTCCCAGACTACCAAGACCCTTGTAAGTCATGATAAGAAATGTGAATTTCATTACCATCAACACTATTCTATTTCCAACCATGTGTTAAACATTTTTTGACAGAATCAGAACTACTCCTACATGTTTCTTCCTTTTTCTTTCTTAATCAGCAAGAATGCAGAGATTTAGTGATAATTTATGACATTATAACTAAGTAGAATGTTAAAGATATTAAAATTCCTTAAAGTCCATACATACACTCACACACACATTGAAGGGATGTAGCCTTTATCTCATGGGGCTTTACCTATAGAAAGTAGAAGGTGTGCCCTCAGGCCCTTGCATGGCCCATTGCCATCTGCTCCTGCAAAATCCATTTCCACAAACAAGAAAATAAGTCCCTGCCATATTATGTCCCAGGCTCTTAATTTCAGACCACAGCTGAAGTTAAGCACTTTGAAGACATTGGGTTTCTTCATTGTTTAAAACCAGTAAGAGAACTATTCCAGATTTTTTTAATTTTTTTTGCTAGGTTCTTGGGATGGCTCTGAAGAGAGTACGCATGACTTTTGGAAACCGTAATCCTTTCCAGCCCCTAGAGATAGGGAGGAAGAGTCTAGAGGGTGCCAGAAAAGTGAGCTGAAACAAATTATGCAGTGGGCCTAATAGAAAACCCACCATGTGATGAAATATTCTCTCTCTTTTTTAATTTATGAAAACTTCTCCCTTGCTTGTTCCACACCCATCTCCCTTGGGGCTTCCCAGTCCATTTAACTGCATCATTTAAGAATTAATTTTTTCCTCCATAGCCAAGGGTATTAAGACAACAAGACAAAGACCAGCATCAATGTTCCATTGGTTCAGATGGATTTCCCTTAGGAATTCCTTTCCTCTTTATCCCAATGTGGTTCTAAATAACATTCATCCACCCCAGTTTTGAAATACAATTCATCCTATCCACTTACCTAAAAGTTAAAGATGCAGAGCAATAGCAAAATTGAAGCTACCAGCTCACAGATGAAATCTCTGGCACATCCCCCAAGCTCTACCAAACAGAATACTGATTAGTCCCACAGTCAGGATATGACTTTAAATAATGTGGGAAAATGAACCTACTGTGGGATCATAGCCCATCCCTTATTCTCCCTGGATCTCAGTTAGTCCATGTGTAAGAAAATAATGAAATGGGAGGAGAAAGACAGCACTAAGAACTATGAACAGCACTATGAACTAAGATGCTCACTGGAACATGGAAATGTAATGGTGAAAATTAGAAGCAATTTAACTTCCAAAATGCTGAAATCATAAACAATAGTTTACTGGATTTCATTAATAATAAAAACAACTAGAATTTGTAGAGCATATTACTTTAAAAACATTTGCAAGTACATTGCCTGATTTGTAAGCAACCTAACAAAAAAAACAAAGACCAATTTAGGATTTATTTACATTTCTCCAGTGCAGGAGATCTAAGAGACATGGGTTTGAGACATGAGTTGGGAAGATCCCCTGGAGAAAGGCATGGCAATCCACTCCAGTATTCTTGCCTAGAAAATCCCATGGACAGAGGAGCCTGGCAGACTACAGTCCATAGGGTTGCATAGAGTTGGACATGACTGACGTAACTTAAGCATGCAATTATATTTCACAGATGAGAAAAAGGCTCAGATAGGTTAGGTGCCTTGTTTCAGGCTTCCCTGCTGGATCAGACAGTAAAGCGTCTGCCTGCAATGCAGGAGACCCAGGTTCAATCCCTGGATTGGAAAGATCCCCTGGAGAAGGAAATAGCAACCCACTCCTGTACTCTTGCCTGGAAAATCCCATGGACAGAGGAGCCTGGTAGGTTACAGTCCATGGGGTCGCGAAGAATCGGACACAACTGAGCGACTTCACTTCTACAAAGGTTGTATGTGACAGAACACAGACTCAAAACCAGCATGGTGTTTGGATCCAGGCAGGTTTGGCTTGGAATATTAGGTCTGCCATCTTCCATCACTGTATCTTTTGAAGATTGTTCATCAGTATGGGCCTCAGTTTTCTTATCAGCAAAACAGGGTGTTGAGTCTGTGATCAAGGGAATGTGAAAGTCACTCAGACGTGTCTGATTCTTTGCAACCCCATGGACTATACAGTCCATGGAATTCTTCAGGCCAGAATACTGGAGTGGGTAGCCTTTCCCTTCTCCAGGGGATCAGACCCAGGTCTTCCGCATTGCAGGCAGATTCTTTACCAGCTGAGCCACAAGGGAAGCCTGTGTGATCAAACAGGAGACTATATATCTAACGCAGTGCCTAGCATGTCATTGGTAGAAATAAATCCTACTTCTCTTCCCTTCTCTTTTATTTACTATCCCATAGCTTTTCTATTAACTAACCAGGCTACCTCTACTATCACTGGAACTATTAATAGTTACCAGATAATTCTATTCTCCTTATCTGCCTAGTATGGAGTAGTATATTTTCCAACAGGCCATCACTTAGTATCTCCTGTCCCAGAGCCACTCACACCCAATAGACAGAGAGAGAAAATAACCTTTCCTCTGGCATCAGGGTCCATCAGTGCTTTTCCTTTGGATTCTGATTCTGAATTTCTATTTGCCTCTTTAAATCTACAGCACTTGTTCGTTCCTTAGTCTAGTTCTCTAGTGTCAGAAAACGACGTGAAAATGTTCATGTTTCTGCATGTTTAAGGCTTTCTGAGTAATCTGGGTTAAAGGATGAGTGAATAGCAAACAAGACTTGGATTATCCAGAATAATAAATTACCCAGGAGAGATTTACAGATTTATCTCTCCTGGAGCTATTTGTTCACATTCCAAAGACTTGTAACACCGTCAGGACCTTTCCCTTCTCTCCACAGAGAAGATGTGTTTATACTAAAGAGCAAACATTTCTGTCCTTCTCTCAGGAGGGAATAAAGACACCTGTGCAATTGTTCTTATATGACCTCCGAGATTCATAATTTCAGGGTTCTTCTTCTGCACTCTAGTCACCCCTATCCTTCCATACAAGCCCATGGAGGCTGCCTTTATCATAGAATCCCGAGGGTGAGATGGTGCATAAGAAAACAAATCAGCCCCCCTCTGATCCAGAAACTGTGTGTTTACTGTAAGGATAAAAATAAATAAAATATAAAATATTATCTCCTTGGCTTGATTTCTTATCCACAGAAGCCTAAAATAGCTTTCAGCTGCTTCCTGAGTCACCTTCCAATGCAAGAGATGCAAGAGACTCAGAGGGGTTGGGTTCGATCCCTGGGTCCAGAAGTTCTGCTGTAGAAGGAAATGGCAACCTGATATTCTTGCCAGGGAAACCCCATGGACAAAGGAGCCTGGCAGTCCATGGGGTCCATGGGTCACAAAGAGTCAGAGAGGACTGAGCGAACACATATTATCATTTACAGAATCACCTGAAATGAATTCATGAGAAATATTTCTTGGATTATTAGTTCCAATCTGAGACAGGTAGAATTATCAGAAAAGAAGAATCTGCCTCCTGAGCACCAGATTTAAGACCCTAAACTAAACCCTAAATGTCCTTTAGTGAGGATGGGAAAAACACAATTCAGAGGAAGTGAAAGGGTGAAAGAGACCTACCCAACTCACCAGTTAATATTAAGTATCATATTGTAGCTTAGTAATTAACTATTTCAACCTAAGAAGGCGAAAAGATCTCTCAGGCTGTCCACATATACTCTTGCCAGATCAGAAGAGCTTCCAACAAAATTGTGGTTCCAATGACAAAGAAACTGGAAAAAATCTTACAAAGGATGTTGCTTGCCCTTCTGTATTTGGTTCTGCCAAGAAGTTGAGAGCAAAAAGTCTTCCTCAACCTAACTGCAATCAGAATCTTCAGGTTTGGCCAGCTTTTTTTTTTTTTTCCCCCTTCATGTATTTCTAACTGTGCTGGGTCTTTGTTGCTGTATGGGGCTCTATCTAGTTGCAGTGAGCAGGGGCTACTCTTTAGTTGCAGTGGTGGGCTTTTCATTGAGGTGGCTTCTTTTGTTGTGGAGCGTGGGCTCTAGGTACATATGAGCTCAGTAGTTGCAACACACAGGCTTAGTCGTCCTGGGGCATGTGGAATATTCCCAGACCAGGGATTGAACCCATGTCCCCTGCATTGGCAGGGGATTCTTAACCACTGGACCACCAGGGAAGTCCTTGGCAGCCATTATCTGCCTAGCTGTTTTATAGTGAACCAAAATGACCTTCATTCAGAAGCATTCAGAAGTCCATCTCAGCAAGATTTGGTTAGAGACTCCTGTAACCTCTCAGTGTACCCCAGTTCTAGGTCCCCACAAGGCTGGCTGAGTTAACAAGTCAGTCACACCAGCAAGAACAGCAGTGACTAAAATTTGAGCCAAGCAAGACTGATCTCTGTCTCCTAGCTCTGATGAGTTTAAGTTCCCAAGACAGCTTTGCTTGTCTTTCCCCTCAGACCTTAGATTGCTGGGGCCTTTCAGAGCAATCCTTGGTTGTCCTCTTATATAAAGCCTAGAGGGATCTTGCTACTCAGCTCTATTACTGTTTTCCTGATCCAAAGCACAGCCTGCTGCCCTGCTGGCATCGCTTTGCTATCTACCCTCTGGTCCCACCTTCTCCTGTTCTATTCAATCACTTCAGCATCTGATAAAAGGAAAAGTTGGAAAGCCTGGTTTCTCTTATCATCTCAAAGGCAGATTTATTCCCTTGCTTTGGACTAGTCATTCAACCATTCCAGTCTCTGTTCTTTTAAAACATAAGTAGCCAGCCTGGATTGTCAACACAGAGCTCTCCATATTTCCAGGGAAGAGCTTTCAGTAAATTATGAAAACCCTTTGGAAATGTTAGTTTATCCAAAGCAGGCAAATTCCAACCCTGGAGAGGTTAATCCCTTCATAAAATAGCATAAAAATACTGAGACACTAAGTTTTAGGAGGATGGAATCTGACCCTAGCTAGATTGTTCTGCCCTAAACCCCAACCCAGGTCATGAGCCAAAAAAATCTTAATAATAAATGCATTTGACTAATACAGTGGCAAAACCAACTTCCTGACAGATGAAAATAATATCTACCCCCTGATGGTTTTATTCTGTTTGCATGATGGCATGAAAACTACCATGGCGAAGTTATTTCATGGGATAATTGACCAGTATGCTAATATACCAGAATCACTATTTTTTCATTTTCTGCAGAGCAATAGAAAAATATCAGTGTCCTGCCATTTTGCGACATTAATGGTACTGAAAATATCAGTAAATTGAATTTATAGGAAGAGGTTTTTGGATCATAGGGACAATCGTTTATACCCATGACGCTAAGCAGTTTGGTTGCAGTGAGAAAGGCTAATTGTTTCTATCTTATCTGATTCTGTCATAGCTGTAGAGTTGGCTTCTGCTGGGGGTCTGGGATCTGGGGAAACTAACCTCTTTGCTCTGGGGCTGTTAAATCCCAGAAGCCTGAGGGTCCCATCCAGCTCACTTTGAAGGAGCATTAGGCAGTTCTTACTCTTTGCTGGATAAGAAATTATGTGAACAGTTTACACTCAAATTAATAACGAGCATGCTCTTCTTTCTACAATGTATCCATCTACGGAATCCTGCTCCCAGCTTCCATGTTTAGACAGGCTTTGGTTTTAAATGACAGCATCAAGCTATCCTATTCACTTGTATCAGTCTGGGAAGAGTAGGCTGTGTTTAAGCCCAGTGCAAGACTCTTTTATCGGCTGTTTTATAAGCCTAACATTCCCTTCCCACCCAGAATGGCCAGTTAATATTCCAGGGCTAAATGCTTGGAGAATTACTCTACCATATGGAAGTAGCAAATGAAGAACATAAAAAGCAGAAAGATCTATGCCCTGGTGGATAGTGGTCTCAAATTCACTCATTATTCATATGAAAGCAAGCAATCCAGGGAACAGGAGAAGGTCAGAGGGGTCCGTGGAGGCCATGCCTTTCCAATACTCTCTGTTTTTCCTCGGGCAGCATCTAATTGCTTCTGTACTGCTTACACTGGAGGCTGTGATTCTATTCCAAATATTTGCTATTTTCAGAAAGGAAAAAAGGGTTCCTGGTGTCTGTTCTGTATATAAATGGTTGAATTTCAAATACTATTCAAGCTGCTGGCAGACAAGGTCCTGGCAGAAGTGGGTTTCAGGGCAAGCTTATGTTGCCCCCACCCCCAGGGGGTTCCTTCTCTCCTGGAGAGAAAAAAAAGAGCTACTTTTAACCCCAAGGTTTGTTTGTCATTTTCCACTGGGGTATGCTTCTGGAAAATGGTGAAGAATAGGGGCCAGTCAGATGGGATAGAAATATTTTAAAGAGAAATCATGCTCCCTAGTTCTCAGGAAAATAGAAGCATGAAACATACCTCCTTCCCAATCATGAATGCATGTCTTTTCTTTTCTCGCTTCCTTTCTCTTGGTTTAGGATTTTTTTCTTTAATATCCAGAGTCCACCAGAATAAAGGTACCTTACTGGAAAGTCATCATTCTACTCCGATCTTCCTTGTTTCGAGGAACCACTGTCTTCAGGATGTCCACTGCCAGCTACTAGCCCTAGTTAGCATATACCTGCTGAGGTCTGGGAAACTGCCCTAACTTTTTGATACCAAAATCCTCAGTGCCTGGGGACAGCCAAATCAACAGCTGTAGAATTGGGGAAACGAGAAGAATAAACCTTGTGCTCACCTTTCAGTAACTTACAGCCTTGCCAAGATGATAGTATCTATGCATATCAAACAGTTAATTAAAAATACACGACAACATATTGAGAGAATGTGAAGAAGCTCTGAATTCACTACATTAAGACCTAGTATTGGGCCAGTCTAAGGCTAGGTTCTTAAGTTCTACAACCAGCAGCTAGGAAATGTTATAGGGGCTCTTCCTTGCTTAAGGATTTTCATAGCCATACATTAGTCCTTTAAAGATGAGTAAGAGCCACACGATTTTTGTTTAGTTAAAAAATTCCCAATACTCTGGGGCTCATAATTTTCTTTGTCTAACTCCTTAGATTCCTTGAAGGCTTCATATCCTGGTATACACAAAGCAATTATATTATCAGACAAAAGGATCTCTCCTTTTTAAAATTTCAATCCAGCATGTAATAAAGTGATGCATCTGGGCTGGAATTCTCTCCTTCCTGGGACTGAACATTAATCATCCAATGAGCTGGTCTGTTCTTCCTCAGATCAAAGTTTGGTGCATCGAAAGTATTCTCACACATGAGAGTTGGACATCTTTTGACCACCATGGCCTGCAAAACAGAATGGGGTTTTTCAAAGGGGACTATTCATGAACTCACAAGTTCTATAGTACGTCTGCCTTGGGTTTATTAATACAGTGAAATTTTGATGGATTTTAAAATATATATAAATAGCCGTAGTAAAAAACCTGTGTAGCTTTCACCCACACATGAACTGAAGAAACTCATAGGCACCAGTGATATGAGTACAAACACACCCAATTGGCTTTGTTTGGGGAGATGATGACTTCACTCTTGGAAGCTCTGCTGCTCTTAGATATGCTAATTTTTTATTCTAATATAAAAATTTTATATTCAAAAAGGTGAGGCAGAATGACTTCTCATTGAATTATGCTTCTATTAATATAAATATGAGAAAAGGGGAAGCAGCTTAAGCTAGAAAAAAAAACATATAAACTTCAATGAAGGCAAAGTAGACTTATGAATTTTCTAATGAATTTTACCCCAATAACCTTGATCACAGGGTTTCTCTCAAAGCTCAGTTGGTAAAGAATCCATCTGCAATGTGGGAGACCCCGGTTCAATTCCTGGGTCGGGAAGATCTGCTGGCGAAGGGATAGACTACTCACTCCAGTATTCTTGGGCTTCCCTTGTGGATCAGCTGGTAAAGAATCCCCCTACAATGTGAGAGATGTGGGTTTGATCCCTGGGTTGGGAAGATCCCCTGGAACAGGGAAAGGCTACCCACTCCAATATTCAGGCCTGGAGAATTCCATGAACTATATAGTTTGTGGGGTTACAAAGAGACACAACTGAGCGACTTTTACTTTCAACCTTGATCACACAAATGCCAAGTGTATCTGTTAACATCATAGTGTGAGAAAGTCAAGATAGAAAAAGCAAGACAGGTAAAAGAAAGTTAAAAGTAGAAAGAAGAAATATAAAAATGAAGGAAGGTGAGAAATAAGAAAGTTCTACTGATGTTAAGGAGTTAACAGCTTCCAAAATTCAGAATCCCTGAACAAGGCATGTTCAGGGATCATGAACATGGCATGAACAGGCAAGGTTCAAGGCAAGGGCTTGAACTTCATGTTTAGGGGGAGGGATAAGTTATATGAATTATATGAATTTCACATAATTCATGCCTTGGGTTTAGGGGTAGGGATGACTTATATGAATCATCTGAATTTCCCAGATCTTGTGGTCCATTCAGAAAAAACTTGTTATCTCTAACTTGTAAGCACTGGAAGAACCTTAGAAACTTCCTAGTTTCAACCCTCACATTTTACAGATAAATTATGACTCAGAGAAGTAAAGTGATTTTACAGAGAACTTTTAGCTGATCGCTAGAGGAGCAGGGCCTAAGTTTCACATCTACTCCCCATTTTTACTTCCACTAAACTTGTTTCTTGATTTTTGGTGGACACTATAATCTCCCATCTTTTTGTGTACCCATCTCCTTCATCCTCCATTCCCCAACCCACCATTACATGCCCCACCCCAAACACACACACACACTTGCACTTCTGTTATATGCTTGTGAAATATGAATTCTTCCTTAGTTAGGATGGGTTGGCAAGAAATAACAGGAAATATGTTTTGACAACCCAAAGCTTGCAGACTGAATACAAATACTATGTAAATGACGGTATGGCACTCCCAGCTATTACATATGCCTGAATGTGACCTTTGGGAAACTTCTAATGGAATTTGCCCATTTTCTTCGCTCTGAATCTACCAAACAGTTGCACAACACAAATCCAGCTGTGTGAGCCAGCCCTGTAGGGGAGCAAAAAACTGTGGGGCTGGACACGCTTCCCAGTAGGTCCATGTGTTGAAGCAATCCTGCTGTTGTCACCCGTGAATGGGAAATAGCTGTATGTTTTGTCAAAATCTGGGGTTCAGTAGACTTCCTCTAAGTCACACAATAGATCCCTAAGCCCTTGGGTTCCAGTGCTTCACCTCCTGAGCACTGTCATCCCCCACCCACATCTCCAACTTCTGATCCCATCATCTGACACACTTCTCTCTTTGTTTCCACCCTTCACTGCAAGACAAATCCCACTCACTGACTGCAACAGGCCAAAGTGAAATGGTAAAAAAAAATCCTCCATTCTAAAATTTTTAATAGGGTTTATATGATGCAGTCTGCACAACTTTGTATGAACATGGCTGTTATTGACAAGCCATCAGAGGAACTGGAGCTTTGAGATGTTTTCTTGGTGACAAGGATGCTCTGGACAATTGAAACTGGATGGGTATCATAGTGGAGAGCAGGTGGAATGGTGTATATCCTTAAAATATGTAATAACAGAACAGCAAGAAGCAATCCCAGGATTATAAATACATCCATGCCTGCTCTATAGAAGGGGAAACTTCAATTCAAGGAAAGAAGGATTCTCTAATGAAATAAACTCTTAGACACTGTTATTTCAACGAAGGTCCATATAGTTAAAGCTATGATTTTTCCAGTAGCCATGTATGAATGTGAGAATTGGACCATCAAAACTGCTGATCACTGAAGAACTGATGCTTTCAAACTGTGGTGTTGGAGAAGATTCTTGCGAGTCCCTTGGACAGCAAGGAGATCCAATCAGTCAATCCTAAAGGAAATCAACCCTGAATATTCATTGGAAGGACTGATGCTGAAGCTGAAACTCCAATACTTTGGCCACCTGATGTGAAGAGTGAACTCACTGGAAAAGACCCTGATGCTGGGAAAGGCTGAAGGCAGGAGGAGAAGGGGATGACAGAGGATGAGATGGTTCGATGGCATCACTGACTCAGTGGACATAGTTTGAGCAAACTCTGGCAGGTAGTGAAGGACAAGGAAGCCTGGTGTACTGTAGTCCATGGTGTCGCAGAGAGTTGGACATGACTGAGTGACTGAACAACCCCAACACGCTGTGATTTTTATGACCATTTGTTCAGATACTTCTGGCAGGCATTCTTCCAAGGAATGCTGACCTAAACCCTGAATCCCTCCTAGCTCTCCACACCTATAACTATAGAAATCCCTCTGACGGTTGATTGAGAACAGGAGAATATTAGATGGGTTTGGGAAGGATTAGACTAACTGATCAACGTAGGAATTAAAAACGGACTCATTAGCAAAATGTTCCAGCCAACTATGGAGTGATTCTGTAGCCTACAGTGTACATTGTAGCTAATAAAACCTTCAAAGATCTTCTATAGTGAGTAGATAAGAATATTTTATAAATATCACACCAGAAATGTGTTTGACTTTTCAAGGACATGTGCATACTTTAAAAGCTTATTCCCTTAGGTCATACAAACAGTAACTTTTAACAAAAAAAATTGGGAAACAATAGCCCTTACTTCATAGAGGCCATGAGGTTTAAATGAAGTCATGTGTAAAAACTTCAGGGCAGGATCTTCTAGCTGAGTTAGTAAACAATAAATATTAACTATTTATCTTATTTGCAATCATATTTGATTTTCTTAGTAAGTTCTTTCTTAGTCAATGGTGCCTAGATAAATAACACATTCTAGGTCAGAAACATTGAAGTTCCAGATTTCCAGAGTTGCACTAAATGATCTTGAGCTTCATTATACTGAGGAACCTTCACACTGGACACAGTATCATGTACATATCAGATGCTTGAGCATTCAGCATGCAAGTATCAGTGTCTCTTGGTGAGACCCACTGGGCATAAACTAAAACCAATTCTCAAAAACTCTGTTTTTCTAAGAAAATAAATAAAACCTCCATTAAGGTGGAATCAAAGGGACAAGTAGAAAGAACTGGGTCAGAGAGACTTCATACACAGATTTCTGTGTGTGACTAATTTAGCGGGTTAGTGTTGCCTTGCAATTCGCAGTGATTTCCAGCTGGCTTGGGGGAGAAGAGAATTCAAGGCCAAACATTTGGTGAGTTTCCTAATGAAAGAAATTAAACAATAGCTGCTCCGGCTTTTTGTAAGCAAAGATGTGTTATAGTTGAACTGGAGAAAGAGAAGAAGTTCTCACTCTCTTCCATATTCATGAATCTGTAAGGTCGGACCAAGGTGAACTCACCCGAATGTCTATGTGACTGTGCTCTTTCTCTTCACCAAGCCAGAAAAGAAACAACATACACTGAAAGCGGCTTTTAAAAAGTGACTTCTGAAAAGCAAGCTGTAGACACTTTTTACCCACAACACAAAGGCACATATTGGCCCAGAGGCAAATGGGTAAATACCCAATCAGCTCCCATCCAGAATGCAAGATCAAAGAACTAGAAAGTTTAGATAGCTGAAGGACTCTGGACAAAACTCAGACTCATTGGATGATATAACTCAGTTTAGGATTAACATCCTTAATTGATAATCTAGCAGAGGTCTCCATTCAATGGAAGAGCACTGAAGTGACCACCTGCGTTTCCTCAGCTGAAGTCTGCACAAAGAAAACGGAAAAGATGAGGTTCCATCTTTGCCTGTTCCTGGACATCGATTCTCAGGAACTGTCTGGAACATCCAGGGGAGGTATTTTTAAACGCAGAAGAGTTAAAATGGTCTCTGGCTATGTCTACTTCACAGGTCATGCGTTCCATTTTACCCAGTGCAGAAAAAATAAAAAACAAAAACACTGCCCACAACATACACAATGATCTTCCTTTTAGCATAAATGATCCAATTTGAAACCACAGAGCAGATGGCACTCTCTTGGTGACATTTCCTATGACTACAATACTGACAGTTCTTGGAGTCTCAAAGGAGACGTTTAATATAATTATTTTAATCATTTTAATATAATGATGAAATGAGGTGTGTAGTAGGCAGGCTTCTAAATGGTGCCCCAAGGTTCCTGTCCCTCAGTGTATATATTCAGTATAATCTTATAACCCCTTTCCCTTGAGTGGGGCAGAACCTGTGAATATCTAGTGATGGTCACTCCATTGATTAGACAGCACTCTATATGACTCCATTGTAAGACTAGAGAGAGATTTTCCTGGTGACTTTAAAGAAGTTCACTACCTTGTGCTAAGAAAGTCTCAGGCTAGGACCTGAGGGTGGCTTCTAGTCACTGACAACAATCTCCGACTGACAGCAAAAAAGTGGGACCTCATTTCCTATAATCACAAGGAAAAGAATTCTGCCAATGGTGTGAATGAGTTTGGAAAGGAACTTTGAGGTTCAGAGATAACACAACTCAGATGACACCTTGAATTCAGCCTTATGAGACTCTAAGCAGAAGACTCAGTGAAACCATGCATAGAATTCTGACCCATGAAAACTATGAGATAATAAACATATACCATTTTAAGTGGCTCAGCTTGTGGCATTTATTATAAAGCAATGGAAAACAAATATATATTATCCCAGCTGAGTGGCCCTATGTCCTCAGCTACAACCCTACGGCCTTGAGCAGGTTAAATAACTCTGAGTCTTCACTTGGTCATCTCCAAACTTTGAATTACAAACATATCGGTTCAATTGCTCTCATATGTTGGAAGTGAGAATGAAAGAGAGAAATTGCTTATGAAAGATGTTATTTTGAAAACTGTAAAGCACTAATCAAATAATTGGTAATCTTCAGTGAAAATCTTTGAAGTCTGTGGAAATCAAACGTTGGTATGGGCTGAAGACAGGACCTTACATTCTGGTTCCAGCCCTTCAAACCAGGAAAGGATTATGAGAACCCAGCTCCCATGACATATCCCCAAAACAAATACCAGAGGAGGTTTGAGTTCATCCAGTAAAAGGTGTAAACATGGAGAAACTCCCTCTTTCATGGAAACTGGCAAAGCCTTACCCTACAAATGATCTACTTGTCCACAACAGTACACGTTACTGGGCTGTTTGCTCAGTAGACGCTGTGGATAGAGACAAACAGTACCCAGGTTCTCTTTTTAAGCCAGGTGAAGTACCTAGAAGATACAGATAAGAGATGAACAAATAATAACAGCATGGAATGTTACACCAGGTGGCAGGCAGATCAGTGAGTGAGTACAAGGGAAAGTAAAGAAGTTGAACACCCACTCTTCCCAGGGATGTTCATGTCCCTAGAGGAAGACAGGCTTGAGTTGATTCGGACAATTGGTGGCGGTGGTGGTTTGGTCGCTATGTCCTATTCAACTCTTGCGACAGCATGGATTGTGGCCTGCCAGACTCCTCTGTCCACGGAATTTCCCACGTAAGAATATTGGAGTGGTTTGTCGTTTACTTCCCCAGGGGACCTTCCTGATTCAGGGATCGAAGCTAGGTCTCATGCAGGAGGTCTCCTGCATTACAGGTGGATTCTTTACCAACTGAGCCACCAGAAAATTACAATTAGGAGTAATTAAACAGACAAGATGGGCAGGGGGCGGAGGAAAAGGCATTTTAAGGGAAACAGTTGAATTAAAGGCATAGAAATTTAAGAATATGGCCCTCTGAGGGACAAGCACCTTAGTACCACCTGGCTTCATAAACAAGAACATGAAGATACACGACCAAATTAGACTTGAGAATCGGGAAAGATCAAACCATAAAGGAACTTACACTTTATTGAAGAGTTTGATATTCATTCTGAAGGCAATAGGAGTCCTTGATGGCTTTTAAACAGATTGACATTTTAAACTTGGACAGCAGAGCGGATAATGGATTTGAAAGAGGAAAGAATGCCCTTTGAAGGCAATCTGAATGCCCAGGTTAGAAAGATCAAGATGGCAGTGCGCATGAAAAGAAGGATGAATTGAAGAATCAACAGGAAGGAGCACAAACAGGGCTCAGTTTTAGCTGGGGTGAACTTAAGAGGAAAAGCAGCTGTAGTTGAATCAGGCTTCTTTACTGGATGGGCAATTGCAAAATTCATGAGTATCTTCTAGAAGGGAGAGAATGTAGGTAAGGAGTTCAGGAGCATCTCAAAGCTTGTCAGGATGTAGGAGAGGAAATTACTTATACAGGCAGAAACTTAATTTATGTCTTAGATCCACTGAGCCAAAACTTTACCCAGAAATTTTTCCTTACCAAGAAGAGTGGTTAGCGCAGTATAAGTCCTTTCTGGAACTAGGACAAGGCAGTGTTCTTATGCGTCCCCTGATACCATGAATGGTGGGATTCACCATTCAGCTAGATATTCAGTAAGTGCATCACAGGTCAGTTTCTTGATGGGTATGTCCTCGTCATGGTACCAATTAACTGTGGGCATTTAGAAGGCAGAATCAAGAACTTGTTGACTGATTGATTTATTGGCTAAGGAGTTTAAGGTAACCGTGGCTTAGTTCAACACATATGCACTCTTTTAAAAGGAATTATAGTGTCAGATAAAAGAAATTTTAGTCTTGAAAGTTTACTCTTGCAGTAAAGGAGGGGTGAGGGCTCAGAAGGATTGTCAACATTTTTTTAATTCAGTTTTTAGAACCACGTCATTCAAAATGATGTTTTCAATTATTCCTGCTTTTAAATTGAATTTTAACCCGAAAATAAATACCCTCTACCACTTATAGTGCAAACACCCTGTAAAAGGCACTGAGAATGTGGAATCGATTTTTAGATGGTGCACGAGACTTCGTGCTCGCCAAGTCACACCACTCCTTCTAAAACACATCTCAAGTTGGTCATCTGCTGGGAAGCATTGTTTCATTTCTGCTGATCCTGCTCCAATCCACCAGCGGTAACCTGAAGCCACCTTTCTCAGTATTCATTGCTGTGGTTTTTGTATTTATCTGTTCATGCCTAATTTTTAACTGAATATGCTGACTGTCTTCTATCTAGCAGATTGGGCTTCATTTTTTACTAAGTACCCTCCAAAACATGGTCCTGTCATCATGACAAATTAACTAGCCCTTGTTTATTATTATTTCAGCAATAAACAGACTGAAAACCTGTATCCAGAAAGATGCTTTTTAAAATTAGAACATTTTTTCCCTAACACCTAGAAATGGATGTTTTCTTTCTTTTTTTCCTCTCTTTTCCATTATAGTGGAAGGAGGGGACAAAGGGACCAAAATCTTCTTGGATTTGGAATAGTGGAATTCAAGTTCCCACTAGAGGAGATGCACCCAACTTTCTGAGACCCAGAGATAAAAGCACATCCTGAAGGTGGGGGTGGGGTGCTAATGGGAATTACCCTTTAATGGGATTACTATCAGTGGTGAAGCCTGAAGAATGAGGATGAAAAAAGAAGAATGAGCAGCTAGGCTGGTACCTCAGAGGGTCAGATCCAAAATAGAGTCAGATTTAAGGAAAGGTTACTGCAATTACAGTTGCTGTAATTAAACAGAAGACTGCCTCTCACCCTTTTATGTGTTTCTCAAATCATTTTGACCTTTGGAGGTAGGGGGACTTAACAGAGGGAACAACCCCCAGAGCTCATCTCTACTCTGTGCAACCCCAGGAACTGTGCAACCAACAGTAACTCGATTTTATTTTCACACGGCAGGTGAGGAAACACAGGCTGTGGTCTCTTACAAAAGCCTGTCTGTGACTTTCCTCACTTTATTATAATCCTGTTCTCATTCACCTCAATACAAGCCAGCCAGCAGGCGCTTGGTCCCCAAATCACTACCAACTTTTATTTTCAGTTTGAGATTCTACATCAGTGATTCCATTCCCTAATTCACCACTAAAACTTTAGCTAGGAGATTTATTTATTCAACAAATAGCTGAATGACTTTAGGGTTGGAGTGCTGGGGGCAGGGACTAAAAAGAAGAATGCAGTTAATTAACTGATGCTCCATCTTTAAGATAAATGAAGAACTTGACTGTTCTCTACCTGGATTTATTATGATTTATGATCATTCATTCTTCCTCTTCCTGATGGTCCCAAAGCATAAGAACTTACCATATGTCTCATGTTTTCTAGGATCCAGCCATTTCTCTTTTCAAATATTTCTTTGGTTGTTTTTTTTTTTTTTTTTTTTTTTACAGTACTGGAAGCCAAGCACAATGTGGCTTCAGATGGCTTGGGCTTTCCTCTGTGAAACTTTTTTGTCCAATGCTGGACAAGAGGAGGCCATGCTGGAAAGCTCAGCTTACATAACCTCATTTGACAAATATGATACATGCCAAAAACTTGACATTTCACAATACAAACTTTTTATGGAGCAGCTTTATGTTTCAAGCACAATACAGCATTCAAAGAGCATGTGGTCATCCAACCACCTCCCCAAGTCCCAAGGGTTCCATTAAAAATATATGGGGGAGAAACAAAGGGCCTCCACATCATGGCATCCAATCCTCTGCGCAGTCTCTGACTCTTTTCTCTTTCCTTCTGTGCTCTCTGGGGTGGCCAGGCTGATACCCTTGGAGATTCACTTCAGCACCACTCCCAGGGGCTGGGAAAGCCCCACCTTTGGTCTGAGAAGGAGTGCCCTGAAAGAGGTCTCCAGAGCAGCCAAGTGTGACAGAATGGTCATTAGCTCAGATGAGATAATGAATGAGAAAACGCTTGGTAAACCATAAAATCCTAAGTGTTAACGACTGTCTTATTATTGTTAGTAATTTATTTATTAGTATTTTTACTACTAATAATGACTCACCAAACTTCCTGCTTAGAGTTTCAATTGAGGCTACAATGCCTCAAAAAGGTATGGCATGAAAAGCTGCTGAAAAAACAAGGGGAAAAGGTAATCCATTGCTGCTCCAGCCTCCGAGAGAAGTTGTGTTTACAAAGGCCCCCCCAGGACCCTTGCTAACTCTAATTTTCCATTGCTGAAATGATTTTTCTTTATCAGTGATAATATAGCCATGTATCCCTATTTGAAAGAACACTTACTGTTGATGTTTGTCTCCAGTAATCCTACTGTGAAAAGACCACTTCTCCATACCTGAAAGACAGACTTAAGGACTGACAGACCACCTTCCTCTCTCCCCGCAAACTTACGGGCTTTTCTCAGATCCTTCACCTAAAGTTCTCCAGCTACTTCACAAATTGGGTATACCCAAAAATTAAAATAAAAAAAAAAAAGAATATGATTCAATCAAAAATCTGAGTAAGCATATGTATTTGGCACTGAAAGATATGGAAAGCTGAGCCTGAAGCCAGGAGGTGGTTACTTGACTCTGCCCATAATTCTACACAGACAGTTACACAGAGTGAACTTGGGGGGCTCCAATGAGTATAATGGGAAGCACTTACAAATTTTTACTTGTGAGTATTTTTCAATAAATAAGTCCATTTAAGCTCCAATGGAACAGTCTGCCAAGCTACTTTTTCAACCAGGACTTTAAAAAGAAAGAAATAAAAAAGAATCATTTATAATGATCAAAGATAAAGTAAAATATTAGTCTGGAAGAAATGCAATTTCAGATTTAGAAGTTGGTTTTATGAGGGAGATAATCCCCCCCTGTTTTTTCCAGGCCTATAAATGCGATTTTTATTTTATTTTATTTTTTCCCCAGCCCTCAGGTTCATACAAAGATTGAACATGGGGAAGATTATTTCCTTTATTTTCCAGGGGGGTACTTGGCAATAACATTTTGCAGACCCACCTTGTGCTATTTAGAAGCATAAGTTGGAAACGCCCTGCTAGCTGCTGCTTGTCAATAGGTCTAACCTCCTGCTTTTTATGAAGACCCAGCCCTTCTGCATCTGGGGACAATCTGTGAGTTTGGTCTTAATGATCTTATGCTCATTATCAACAATTAACACAAAGAACAGATAAGATCTTGGCTGTTTCAGCCAATGTTTTGTTTTGCTTTTTTTTTTAATGCCAATTAGAATATAAAACTTGATACCAAACCTCTCATATTAAAGTCACAAGCAGTTCTGAAATATGTCCAATATAAACAATAACCCTGGTTTATGACATTCTGCTCAAATCTCTCCTTTGTGTTTCAGAGGCTCCAATAAGGTATTATTCCAGAACAGGAAAAGAGAGGTTGCTGTGCTGTTCAGCTTCATCTGGGCATCCTTCTACAACATGAGAGCAAATTCAGAAGGATTTTTTTTTTTTTTAAGTGCTGGACCACCTTGTTAAATTCCACCTAGTAAGAGCTTATTGAATTCCATGGTAAACATCTATAATCATACAACTTCAATGATTTATCTTCTCACAAGAAGAATGTAAACAAGAAAAAAAAAAGAATGGCACTGCTAACCAGCCTCTAAAATTTCAAGTCATGAAAAATTAGAAAGAAATATAGAGAAAGAGAGACAATCTTCTCTCCTAAATGAGATTACATCCATGCTGAGGTGTGAGCCAGACACTACTTAACCTGTGGGACAGAAAAATTTTATCAACACCCAGAATATTCATACAGTGTCTATCAAAAACTTGTGTCATTACAGGAAACACAAACCAAAACATCACCTTTTCATTCAGTCTTCTAATAAAATGGTTTTCAGGGACTCTTAGGACAAGAGGTTTAATATAACAAGTTGGTAAATGCACAATATGAATTATTTCCAAGTAATGGTCTTAGTAATGTAGGTAGGATTGATTTTTATTTAATGTAAGTGATTTTTAATCCACAAGACCTAGGTTTGAGATCAAGCTCTGGCACTAAGTAGTTATGTGACTTTGGACAAGTCTCTGAGGGGTTCCCTTATCTGCAAAAAGAGGATAATTATGGTATTGATCTCATAGTCTCATTATTAGGATTAAATAGATAGAAAGCAATTCAAGCAGGGTCTGCCCCATAGTAATCTCTTAATAAATGCTAGTTATTACTACCAATATGCTGAAACCTTTCTCCTGCTGTGTTTTGATTTTCTGCAGCCATCATTTGTTCTAGCTATCACCTAAAGGGGGAAATGTATGTATTTCTGAGAAAGAGGTCATGTCAGGAGCAGACAAGCAAATAGAGAAACACTAATCAAGGATCAGAGAACCCAATCACTTACATTGGAGACAAAGTTCCATTTTTCTGAAAGTCTAAAGGGAGCTGGAGAAAGTCAAGTGAAATGCTTTTATTTCTGGCCCTCTTTCATGTCTGTGAACAGATTCCAATGATATGCTTAATAGGGAAAGCAGCTTAGAATATTAGAGCATTGCAGAGAAAATTGCTAGAGATCTTCAACCCCTTTCCCTCCACTTAGCACCATATGGACATAGCTAAGGAGTCTAAGCTCTCAGCTCATCTAATTATTAATTGTGATAGCAATTCATATACATCTAAAATTAATAGGTATGTAGTCAGCCTCTGTGTATGTTCTGCTTCCTTAGAAAGGCCTTTCTAAGAACAGAAACAAACTGAGTCTTTTTTGCTTAATAGAGAACCATGCTGCCAACAGATTTTGAGACCAGAGCTTCCAACTTAGAATGGTTAACCAAACTATCAAGGGAGGATTCCAGAAGAAATACCAGAAGCACATTCCAAGTGTGGGCTTTCGAGACAAACAGATCTGACTTTAAAAACCTTAACTTATGCTTCCATGTGTGATGTTGGGCAAGTCAGTTAACTTATTCTACCTTGTTTCCCCATCTAGGTCATCTATGCATGCCAGTTTCCCCAGAACAGTCCTAAGGTATACCTTCTGTCCTTGGGTGATTAATAAAAGCTACCCTATCACTTCAAAAAGGTTTCTGTTTGAACAATGAATTAATGGACACTTCATTCTTCAGTTAAAGTAATTGTCACCTCTCAGGCTAGCCATGAGGTATATTCATTGCTACCACAGTGTCTTACATATAGAAATGTTCAATATACACTAGTTCCCTCTTTATCCTCTTTATCAATTTCTTTCAAATCCACTCTGTGTCCAACACAGCAATCATTAACCTCACAGTGCTATAAAACACTTGAAGCATGGCAATTTGAAGTTCAGATACTCTGCAAATGTAAAATGCACTAGATTTTGAAGATTTAGAACATTGAAAAAAGAAGATAAAATATCTCATCAATAATTTTTATGGTAATGACATGTCCAAATGCTATTATTTTTAATATATTCAGTTAAATCAGATAAATTATTAAAATTAATTATACAAGTTTCTTTTTACTGCTTTAGCATGACTACTAAAAACAATGTAAAATGACATTTTATTGTATTTCTATTGGGCAGTAGTGCTCCAGATGGTCCACACACACCTCATCCCATCCATTGAATTCTTCCTTTGAAACCCAAGGTGAGAATCAAGTATACTTTCATCATATTTATCAACATGTTTTTAAACTTACTCTGGGCTTTGGAAGCTAAAAGGGCAATAAACTAAAATGCAAAATAAAATCAACTTTGACCATGCCTCTCAGCAATGGTTTCTCCTCAGGGAGAGAAACGTTGACCCTGAGTACATTCGGAGAGCTAAAGAGCTGGGGCCAACCTTGGAAGACATCCGCGTTGGCAAGAAAAAAAGAATCTTGGTTTGCCAGAAAAGATATTGCAATCTCTCCCTGGGTCACGTTTGCTAATCCTTGCGAATGCTTATGAAACATCTCTGGTCTCAAATCTGAGTAACATAAAAGAACTGGGACCCAGGAGCACACTATAGGTGCCGCCTCCTTGAAAAAAAGCATTCATGCCATGAAAAATCACCAACTTTCAGCCCCCCAAATCTTCTAAAAGCATTAAAGCAACCTCTAATTTGGTTCTTGTAGATGCCCCTGACACAAGTGGAAGAGCTGAGAACAACAGAATATACAGAACAGAGTATTCAAGATAATAATTTAATTCCATTAGTGCCATGCCACATTGATACAGCTAGTTGAACAACATCAATGTTCAATTTTTAAAATATTAGCAAAGAGGGGGGCTGGAGGGAGGCTCAAGAATGAGGGGATATATAGATAGATAGATAGATAGATAGATAGATAGATAGATATAGATATAGATATAGATGTAGTTATGGCTGATATATATGGTTATCACTTTGCTATATGGCAGAAGCCAACACAACATTGTAAACCAATTATCCTCCAATTAAATAAATATATATTAGCAAACTGGATTTTGAAGACATTTTTATCAAATAATCCACTTCAGAAAACCTTTTCAGATATGCAGATTTTTAAAAAATTACTTCTTCTGGAAGAATTCTATTGGCTGAGGTGATTTCCCTGGCATCTCAGGTCAGCTCTATCCTTGAGCTAAAAAGTAATGATTCAAACTGGTTTCCCAGCTCAACCGAACAAGAGCTGTCGTCAACATATTGAATTTTTCACATTTCAACCCGTTGTATTAGCACTGTGCAGACATAAACGTTGACATCACTCCTCAGAGGAGCACCATCTTGCCTGACGGCCCCATAGTTTGGAAGGAAGGTAACGACAGACACTATGAGAAGTATGTGTTGGATAGATCTAATATTTAATGTGTTCCATGAGATGCTTTGTGTCTGAGCTCCACCAGCTCTCATCAGCTAACTCCCCCACCCATTCACCCCACAATCATAATTCCTCTCTCTTTGATAACGTGCCAACACAGGGAGAGGCGAGGGTTTGGAACAAGAGCATCTGAAGTGGAAGAAAACACAACGGGCCTCTCACTTTCCCTCTTTAACCGCAACAATTGGAGGAGACTTGGGCCTGAAAAAATCTATCTGCTACTAAATGGTACCCAGATGGAAATCACAGCTGTTCTCTGGTACCAGCTGTACCTATGCCCATCCATCTTCAGAACACGCCTGCGGCTGAGCAGGGAGAAAAATTGGGTTGACAGAGCAGTTAAAGAGCCTTTCTTTTCTTCTGCACACTTTTCCTTTTATCTTTCCCCTTCAGTTTCAGAGTTTCTTGTTCTCACCTTCATGCTGTGGCAGTGCTGACAAAAGAAAACTGCAGTTCTGGAAAACCAGTGGTGAGTAATAGCCCCAGGCTCTGAATACCTAATGCCTATTGTATGCGTGTGTGGGAGGGATGACTGGAGGGAGGGGGAGAATTTGGTCAAATTGCCTGGGTAGGAAGAGGATCTCGTGATGATGACCCCAGTGCATCCAGAGAGTATCTGACTTTTGATACCTGTCTTCTAATTAAATCCAAACATCTAATATGCAAGGCCTCTAGGAATGCATTGTTCAAACAGATTCGATTCCTGCCCAGAGTCTTTTCAAGCCACTGACCACTTTGAACCTAATTAGAAAAAGCAGAGGACACTGGAGACATTTAATAAAAGGAATCGGGTTGCTGCTTCATCTTCATGACCTGGGATTTATAAGGGAATTTCACTGGCTTTGTAGCAATGTAAAATAAATAGACATTAGATGATGACAGGGAAAACAAAATTGCTGCCAAAGCTAAAAAGAGCTTGGCAAAAGAAGAAAGAACTACTACATAGTCAGTCATTATTTACTGTACAAACCTTTTCATAAAGCATAGAAGAGAGATACATAGGAATAATGGGCCCTTGCTAAAAGATGAAAAGAGTTTTCTGTAGCTATATTATCCCCTTGTCAGAGGCACAGACTCGTCCCAGTGGTTACACAATCTTATTGTTCTATTCAACCATTCAGAAAGCTGAATGAACAGCCCTGCTCTGGAACCTTTAAAGACTGAAATAAATAGTCCACACGTTTCCAAGGAAAAGAATAAAACCGTAATGGATGGAAATGACTAATTAATTCATTAATCCTCGCAGACTGCCTTGGTCCACTGCATATGGTCCCACCAGTTAATTAGTTTTCTTGCTTGTAATGCTAAAATGTAAATAAGTGCCTTTACTTAACCTACCAGCTCCTGACAAAGCAATCCAACTGTTCATTATTTCACATAAAAGGAGGAATGTTTTGCTGTTTGGTGGTGGTGTTATCTTTGAGATGTGGGCAAAACAATGTGACCTGAAAAAAGCCGTCTTAAAGAAATGGTTTGATTCTATGCATTCCTCCTTCTTACCCCAGGAAACAGAAATCCTGTAGCTTCTTTATTAAAGTTGTGTCCACCCAATCCAACAATAGAGAATTAATTTTAAATGTTAATGAAGAAAATTTTATTTTCTTTAAACTGTAGCATGCTCATAACTATAAAGCACTGTAACTATAAACTTGATCTAAACAAAAGATACACCAAGGAAAGATCTGAAGAAGCAAGGTACATTTTTGATGAACGCCAGCAATAGTCTATCTTGCTAATAGGTTGCATTTCGATAGCTAATATCATAGGTAGACTCATTTAGCCTTTCCGTGTGTGTGTGTGTGTGTGTGTGTGTGTGTTAGGGAAGGAGATTTGTTGCCTGGGGTGAAAAGTGGGAACAAATGTGTTCCTACAGCATCTGAGAAAACTGGAGGAAGAAAGTGAAAAATGTATCCAGGGAAATGCATAACAAAGGGACCATTCTTACAAAGGAAAGAACATTGACCCCATAAGCTGTACTGATATATTTTATGGTACCTGAAGCAGAGAAAAAACTCTGTTTAACTGTAGCAAGCAAAAGTGGTGGATTCTAATTAATCTTGCTTTTTAGAGCAATGGGGCCTTGTACAGACTACTAACAGAGTACCCACCCTGACTTTAAATCTTTAAGACCTCGGGGTCTTGGGCAAGGCATCTGCCCTTCCTAATCCACTACTTCCTCGACAGGAAAATTCAGAGACTAACACCTCCTGCTTTACAATATTTCAGTTTCAAAGATCAAATACCAAAATTATGGGAAGTTGTTCTGGAAGCTGTAAAGCCCTATATGAAGATGGTGTTTAATTGACTATGATAAAGAAACATCGCATATAAGCAATAAATGAATGTTTTAAAGAACATGGAAAAAGTACTCAATATTAGAACAATCTTGAATACAATTTAATCTTTCTTGGAGGGTTTAAAAAGTATTTTAGGAAGCCAGGATATCTCTCTCTATCAGGAATAGGAATCAAGTACAGAAATAGCCAACTGACTTGTATGGCGAAAATTAAAATTCTGATGATTTCATATATGTGGTTGCTTGAAATATCTTTATCAGGAGCTATTCTAGCCCATTATGGCTTTCAACTTTATCATCTAAGTTGTATAACAGATATTAATCACCCATTAAAAAGAATGATTTAGAACTACATCAATTGACTGCAAACATTTTCATAAGATAGTATTGATTGAGCAATGTAAGCGGGGGACATGAGTTTGTGGAAACCAGAGATGCCCTTTAGTCAAGATGCTTTGTTTCCATCTGTCGGAATATTCTTATAATATATAGCCATCTGATAGAAAATTGTTGTAATAAATAGAAAACCCTTCACTGTCTGCAATATGATTGGACTCCTATTAGCTATGGTGCTCTTGTGCAGTGCACAACCTACCCAACCATGTAGGGTGACCCTGAGATGTTCAGTTTTACTTTTTACACTTTCATTTTGTGTTATATTTACTGCAAAATTTATGAACTACCATTTGCAACTTGAAAAACCAATGTCACTTTCCATGTTTGAAACAAGTATTAAAAGTGTATTAGTATTGGAAACCATCCAGGTGTCCACAATAGGGGATTGGTTAAGTTAATTATATATGTTCATTTACTAGACTACTTAGAAACCTATTAAAATGAGGTAAGGCAAATGTATTTAATGTTTAAGAGGGGAAAATGAAGTTAAAAAACATGCGCATAGTATTCTAGATAGAGATAGATGTTGATAAAGGATGGTTAGTTAGATAGCCCTGTTTGTTTGTAGAATAATCCTGGGATGAGATACAGCACATTGCTCCAGTGGTGATTCATGTATGGCTGGAGCATGGGTAATTGTTGCTTTTATATTTATACATTTCTATATTTGTTGGACTTTTTATAATAATCACAAATTGTTTCTGTTGGGAATTCTGTCAGTTAAGTTGTCCTGGAGAAAATATCTGTCTCCTCCTATTTAAGCAGAAGGACCTTTGGACAACCCGGAGGATTATTTAATATTTAACTTAGCAAACCAGTTAAGTCATTGGCAGAGCTTCTTATGAGTCTGAGTCTTGCTTTCAGTAAGCATCCAGGTTGACTTCTATGTATGTTTTCTATTAGTTTAGTTCTTAACCTTTTTCCCCAGGATAATAGAAAAGAAAGAGACTTGAGTTTTGGCATGCTGGGTTCGATGAATGGAAAGGAGTCAGAGGAAGTTGACAAAGGAATAGCAGAGCATACACATTCTCTCTAGGTGGTGGCGCCCAACTTAAACATGGTTCCCCACGTTATCTCTTTATTCACACCGTATCTGTATACCCTAGCATGTTCCTGACTGTTTGCGATCTTGGGAAATACAAAAGTGAGCAAAATCTAATGCTGCCCTCAAGGAACTTACAATTCACTTTCTGTCTACACAGTCCAGAAGCTTTCAAACACAGATTGACACGACCAAGAAGATTAGCAGAGGACCAACTGTGTTCAAAATAACCACTCATCGCACTGAAATCAATGAATCCTCCTTTTCAAGGCATAATTCTATTTTATACAAGGAGACAGCCCTTAAGACTAGAAAAAATAAGTCACCTGATTTACAGACAAAAGTTGACAATCTTCATAGGGCTTTGGAAATAAAGATCTTTATTCTCAGTTTGTAAGTGAACATGGAATATAGTGTGTTTGTGTGGCTGCCTCTCTGCAGAGCTGGCAGTAAGCAGGCAAACCCTTAGTGTCAGAGGAGAAGGCAGAATGGAAAATACAGTGAGGAGTGGAGACAACTAATGGAGAGAGATGTAGAATGGGTAAGCTCTCATCTGCACATACAGAAGCCTTCACGTGGTTATGAACAAAGGGTAATTAATTGCAAGACGGTTTATTAATTGAAAGTAACTGTTCTCATCTTGGTGAAATGGCTTGATGTTGAAAAACCAAACACATGATAAAAGGACATGCACAGTCAGCAGAGAAACCTCAGCTTTCAAAAATCTGCAAGGAAGAAGAAAGTTTAGAATGGATTTGTTTTTCTGGCTCCTCACAACAAGTAAACCACCAAGAGACTCCCAAGGAACTGAATAAGGAGCCAGTCTTTCCCTCCCCCTCCTTCCCCACCCGTTCCCCAGTCTTTCCCTCTCCATCTCCCTATCTCTTGCCCTTCTGGCTACTCATATGTGCATGGTGAGCAACTGTCCAAAGAAGTGCTATATTTTGTGTCCTCTTTCTCACGCAGCAACTAGTACTTGAAAAAGCAAAATGAATCCCACACATCCCATGCCCTAGAAATAGGGCTTACTATAAGACAAAACAAAAATTAGATTTCTCATTTATGAGTCATTTTCCCATTGTTAAATAAATATGACTCGCATTCAGCAGTTGTGCCCATGAAGTGACCATGTCGGTATACTGAAGATTGGATTTCTTACATGCTTTGTTCCTGGGCTCAGCATCAGGTTGCTAATTTGCACATTACACAATATGACTGCATTGAAGGTGAAAGTGTTAGTCACTCAGTCGTGTCTGACTCTCTGCAATCCCATGGACTGTAGCCCACCAGGTTCCTCTGCTCAAGTTCTCCAGGCAGGAATACTGGAGTAGGTTTCCATTTCCTTCTACAGGGGATCTTCCTGACCCAGGGATCAAACCCAGCTCACCTGCATTGCAGGCAGATTCTTTACTGCCTGAGCCACAAGTGACTGCATTGAGAGACCTAATTGGCTATAATGACCAATTCCTTTCTGAAAAAAAAAAAAATTAATTTGCTGCAGAGAACTACTGTTAAATGTGTGTGCTAAGTGTTCTCCAGTGGAATACATTGCTTTTTAAAAAAAAATATTTATTTATTTAGCTGGACTGGATCTTAGCTGTAGCATGCAGGATGTTTTTTGGTTGTGGCATGCAAACTCAGCTGCAGCATGTGGGATTTAGTTCTCTGACCAGGGATCAAACCCAAGCCTCCTGTATTGGAAGCATGGTGTTTTAGCTACATGACCACCAGGGAAGTCCCAAGATACATTGTTTTGAGCCTCTCAGAAATTAGTCCAAAGTATCATTCCATGATGTAATAATTACAATCACAAAAATCTTTATTTCACTAGGAATATTTGTCTTTGAACCAAAACAGTGCTGGACTTAGACAAAAGCCACACATATACACAACACATCCTTTGAGATCCAGCCCTCCAAGTTTTCTCTCTTCTCCTAGACACATATACTCTGTGCCAGGTTGTGAGTTGAAGTCAATGAGGTACCTTCTTAAGATATGAGTTGTTGGTAAATGATGTCAAAATGTGTAAGAAAAGACTTCAATCAACCTTTCTCTCTATAAATGTTCTAAGCACTAATGAAAGGCTCAGGGAAGTAGCACTGTTGAAAACCTACATCATGTTTTCCTCTCTTGAATGAACCAGTCTCCTCTGCAAAATACAGGAGTGTCAGCCCAGAAGGAGGCAAAACTAAGCATTCTGGAAATGCAGCCCTGCCAAGAAGTCATCTGTTCTTGGTGTTGGAAAAACTTCAACCGTATTACATGTCTTTTCCAAACAAGTGTTTGAGGGCTCTGGAAAATTCTTCCTGGGCCACAGTACAGAACAACTGAAGGACATAATTCGGTGTCTACCGTCCATTTGTCATTCCGATATTAGTTCTGATCTTTTAGCTTTGGAAATCTATAATCACATCACTGGACTTCCCATGTGAGAGACTTGGCTACGACGAGCAAGAAGGTAGATTTTCACTTCTTTGATATTACTATTTTTGGGTTTTTTTTCCCCCCATTTTCTTCCCAGAGTTAACAGAGAGGAAAATAAATTCTTTCAGGGGAGTTCTAGAACTGGCTTCATGGTTTTAAAAGAACGAAAAGGGCTTGTGAGAAGCACACACAAGGAAAGGAAAGATGGAGCCAGGGTAGGAGGTGGAATGGAATGAATAAATGCCACAAAACTGAACATACGGGCAAGTCCACAGTGGAGATCAGCCCAGGTAACATGTCACAGTTAACCTGAATTTGCTCTCTGTGCATTTCATCATGGGGGTACATGTGATTGTTTTGTTTTGCTTTGCTTCAATTTGGCCACTTCACACGGCATGTGAGACCTTGGTTCTCACACCCCAGATCAAATCCACAGCCCCTGCATTGGAAGCTCAGAATCTAAACCACCAGACCACCAGGAAAGTTCCACTCATACAATTTTTAATGGTGAAATGAAAGTGAAGAAAAAGACTATTTTATAAACCTCAAGAGCAAATGATTCCCCTCACTATTTCTTTTAAACCGTGAATGGCATTCAGTTTTTCTATTAAATACATTTAAAACAAAAGAGAAATTCTCTCCAATAAGGCACAAATTCTAAATCCTCTGATGCTGGAAACAAGGTTGAACAACATGAAAAATCACCCCAACAGCTGTTTCTATACAGCAGTTCTTAGGAAGGGAATCTCACGGTGTCACTTAACCAGTGGAAAAGTGAACGTACCGATTGATGTATTGTTCCTGGGAGGCGGGAAGAGTAGAGGTTTATTTGAGAAGAGAGGGAAGAAGGGTCAGTGAATTACAGCTCTAACCTGTGAACAGTGGTTGAATTGTTTGGGGTGTTGATTCAAAATCCTACAAAGGCCCCATTATCCTTATTCTCCAGGTGATTGTACACCTGATAAATGGTAACGGCAACATTAGCTGACCTGCGAGAGTCCTCCAGCCTCTAATGTGTGCCAGTATTAAGCCTGATAGCCTCTCTCCCTCCCCTATTTTGATAGCTGCCCGCTGTTTAAGCAAAGCACTGGGTTTCCTGACAGCTGAAGCCCAGGTGGCCTCACTATCAATCTAAACAACCTGACGTGAAATTGATCTTCCAGGGTTGGGACTAGGCGAGCTGGTGTCAACAGAGCGTTCCACCTTCAGTGAAGATAATTCTTTCATCATCAAGGGCGATAGGAGGGAGGACTAAGGAGAGCTGACACAGGTGTCCAAGTTACCCACTTGTATTTGCTTTTCAGACTCCAGTTGTGATGACATCACCCTATCAAAGGGCTGTGTTTGTTGATGTTTGTTTATGTGGGTTTTCAGTATATAACCATGCACAATTACAGCTGGATCAGCCCTCTATATTAAAAAGATGGAAAAATCAAACCACAAAAGAAACTCTTTGGGCAAAGAAATGTTGATGGAAGCAAACAAAGAAAATGCAACCTGGATGGAAATTTCCAATAGTTTTAAAAACAATCCGGACAGTGTGGGCAGACTAGTGGTTTGAAAAAATACATATGTGCGTTAGTTGCTCAGTCATGTCCTACTCTTTGTGACTCCATGGGGTGTAGCCCGCCAGACTTTTCTGCCCATGGGATTTCCCAAGTAAGAATACTGGAGTGGGTTGCCATTTCCTTCTCCAGGGGATCTTCCTGACCCAGCGATCAAACCTGCAAGTCTCCTGCAAGAGATTTGCAGCGAGACTCTTTACCATCTGAACCACCAGGGAAGCCCTGTTAATTATCCCACCAATAATATCCAACCAATAGAATAAGTAATCCAGGAATAATTTTCTATTTAAGTTTTCAAAACAACATGTGAAAATTTTAATAGACTTATTTTAACCAAGTTTGGCTTAGGATTGTCTTAGCTTTGGCACTTCATTCATCTTTGGGGGGGAATAATGTACATTCAAAATAGAAGCCAAAATGACCTTTGTGTTTGACTAAACCTGGCATAGTCAATTGGACTATAAAGAAAGCTCAGCACCAAAGAATTGATGGTTTTGAACTGTGGTGTTGGAGAAGACTCTTGAGAGTCCCCTGGACTGCAAGAAGATCCAACCAGTCCATCCTAGAGGAGATCAGTCCTGAGTGTTCATTGGAAGGACTGATGTTGAAACTGAAACTCCAATACTTTGGCCACCTGATGTGAAGAACTGACTCATTTACTAAGACCTGGATGCTGGGAAAGACTGAGGATGGGAGGAGAAGGGGATGACAGAGGATGAGATGGTTGGACGGCATCACCAACACAATGGACATAAGTGTGAGTAAACTCCAGGAGTTGGTGATGGACAGGGAGGCCTGGAGTGCTGCAGTCCATGGGGTCTCAAAGAGTCGGACACAACTGAGCAACTGAACTGAACTGAAGTGAGATTAGTCAATGAGGAGAAAAAAAAAAAAAAACCTTTAGAGAGCGAAAATGAGTTGTACTCATGAGTTTAGTTTGGTGGCATGAATGGGGCCATTTCTTTTTTGAATCTCACTGAGTTGGAACTGTTAGAAATGAGGCATGACCTTGAGCTGCAATATAGGAACAGCTAATTCCTTATCTGTAAGAGTTGTCCTGAGATTAGGTTAGATCTTCGAATCACTATGAAAACTGATTAGGAAGTGAAAACTCAGAAACGCAATGGGTTCTTTCATTCCTACAACACTAGAATGAGTTGATGTTGGAGAAATCCAACAAGTTTTTTCCACTTAAATTACACTCTGAAACATCAGACTATAAAGAAAAAAAAATCTACAGTTAAAAACCCAACCCAGGGCACCAGAGAGCATCTTCCAGTTTGGAAAATGTGAAATTAGCACTAGCAACTATGTAGATTTTGCAGAAGAGCTGTGCATTAGCTATGGAAGATCTAAGACACACACGATCCCAGGTTTGGTCTATGATTCTGTGTGGCCTGAAGCTGAACATGCAAATTCTCTGAGCTACAACTTAATTTTACCTCTAAAAGTCAATGGGAGTATAACAACAAAGAACACTACAAACGTGGTAAGAGTCTTGCTCAAATGACTGGGGAAATTGGTGGCTGAGCACTTCCTGAAGAATAAAATGAGAACACGATTTGATTATCTTGTTCCCAACATATTTAAAGAGATGAAGCAAACTACTAAACTCTCATTCCAGCCTAACCAGATGAACCTTTCTAGAAACATTTCCTAGATCTTGGTGAGGAAATACTTTGGGTTAGGAGAACTAAAGTCACCTCGTTTCTTTATTTCAGTCAAAGGCACTTCATCCCCTACACACCAAGTAGCATGAGATTTTCCACCACAACCTAGAAAGCATCAGAAGCCACAGTATTTGGTGGGACCACAAGCTAAGTGAAAAACAAGATAGTTTTTACAACACAATTCTTCTATGCTCTAAGAGAGATGAAGGGCATGGCTTCTTAGTAATTTGCCTAATTTCATTGTGCTGTCTTAGTGGGTAACACACCCACTAAGAAAGTCCTAAAAAATGCTGTCAATATAGGAAAAATTCACATAATAGATCAAACTTGAAGCGCTATTTAAAATAGTCAAGACATGGAAGTAATCTAAGTGTCCGTTGACAGAGGAACAGAGAAAGAAGCTGTGGCATGTATATATACACACACAATGGGATATTACTCAGTCATAAAAAAAAATGAAATAAGGCCATTTGCAGCAACATAGGTAGACCTAGAGTTTATCATATTAAGTGAAGTAAGTCGGAAGGACACAGATAATTACAATATGATATCACTTATTTGTGAAGTCTAAAAAAAAATGATACAAATGAACTTGTTTATAAAATAGAAATAAACTCTCAGACATAGAAAATAATCTTACAGTTAACAAAGAGGCAGCAGTGATGGGGTGCAGCGATAAATTAGGAGTTTGGGATTAACAGATACAAACTACTATATCTAAAACAGATAAGCAAGAAGATTCTACTGTATAGCACAAGGAACTATATTCAACATTTTGTAATAATCTATAGTGGAAAAGAATTTTTAAAAGATATATATATATGTTTAACTGAATCACTTTACTGTATACCTAAAACTAACACAATGCTGTAAATCAACTATATTTTTAAAAAATTAAAATCAAACAATGTAGCACTGATTATTTTCTTCTGATCTCTGCTTTACAGAGGACTTGAACTAGAGCTATAAGTCTTCCGGATCAGTTCTGCTCAAAAGCACTTATTCTTCATATATATATAATAAAGTGCATTAATGTCTCTTTTTTGGACACCATAAAAGTACAAAATATGTGATCTAAGTGAACATTTCAGATAACTTGTTTACCACTATATTCTAGAATCAAGTTCAGTTCTTGACCAGTAGTAAATGTTCAAAGTAAATAATTGAGGCTTTGTCCTTTTGAAAGCATAAGTTGTTTTGAATCTTAACCATTCTTAGCATGAACATCTTAAGGAATAGGACATTCTAAATGTAATTCCATGTTTTGTCAACAAGTGACGTATACATGGAAAGCCTCCATCACTGAATCATGCTATTGTGGTGATGACTTTAGAGATTCTTGAGTAGTGCAAGGCCATTTTCTCCTATGCTAGGTGTCTGTTCATAACATCTTTTCATAACATTGAATCCAGTAAGCCTATCTCACTCAGGGTGAGACTGCCTCTCTGCACTCATCATCCATCTATTTCACAAATATTTATTGAGCACCTGCGTTGCATTTTTGTTGCTGTGTTGTTTCATCGCTAGGTCATGTCCAATTCTTTATGACCCCATGGACCATGGCCTCCCAGGCTCCTCTGTCCTTGGGATTTCCCAAGCAAAATACTGGAGTGGGTTGTCATTTCCTTCTCCAGGGGACCTTCCCAACCTAGGGATCAAACCCATGTCTCCTGCGTTGGCAGGTGGATTCTTTACCGCTGAGCCACCAGGGAAGTCCAGCCTATATTATGCCAGGTCCTAAAACTCTTATAGGCTTTATTCCTATAGTGCTTGCATTTTATGATAACAATATTCCATGCTGCTCAGAATCTCTTCTAACTTATATACAATTTTGTGTGTGTTCAAAATGACTGAAGTTTCTACATTTCCAAAATCTAGGTTATTGTGGCATTCCTGGAGCTAATCTTCTTGCTTAATACTTGTCCCCTGAGCTGAGACACTTCTCTCCATCACATTCTATGTCTTTGATTCTAACTATCCATAAGTCAGGAAGCTGTGAAAGTTTCCCTTCCTCTGTAGTGACACTAGCCCAGTGCCGATTTTGAAATTGTATCTGAAAAATATTTGGGATTGGTGGAAAGTTATAACAGAGTGGGATTTGATTTTTTTAAAGCCTCAGGCCTCACGTTGATATAACTCGAGAATACTAACCTAGATCTTTCCAGATTGTTGCTCTGATTTCAGGCTCAGTGATGTGTTCTCAAATTCATTCTCCCATCAATACCATTTTGCTGTCATGCATGGACCCAATTCATGCTGAGCCCTGACAGGCGGTGCATGCAACAGGATGGCAGGGCCAGGCAAATTTGAAACAGCCCATTGCCCATTAACTAGTTTTAGAAACAACAATGAAACAGGAAATAACAAAGCATGATCCTTGAATTAGTACTTCAGCAAAAATACTCAAGAGTTTTTCCACAGTCTGTAAATTGCTCCAGCTGTGTTTTCACGGTTTATGAAACTGGGAGAGGTAAACTCTAGAGACAAATTAAAATGCTGGATCTGGTCAGGGATGATTTTATAATAAAGGTGCTCAGTTATATGGCATAGTCTATGATACATGCAGAACTATAAGCCAAGTCTACTGAAAACACAAACAGTTTATGCGTTGTCCACCCAGAGGGATAAGGACTGGCATATATCAACACACAGATCAACCCAAATAATAAGATCTGTTTTATTGCTATGTTCTACCAGGAGAGGATGGAGGTATAACATTTTATTATGAAACGACTAATAGAAGGAACAGAAGAACACATAGGGATGGTCTTGCTTTGGAAGGAAATGAATAGTGGAGGAGGAGTGCCACCTTTTGGCTATTGGATGGTTTGACATTCTCTCTGTTTGAAGAAAAAATGATTTTTGGCTTAGTGAATCGTGAGCTTTGCAATCTAATTCAGAAATACTTCTAAAAGTTCTTTCCCAGGTATCTCTGGGTCTCATCCTTTTTGGAATCAGCCTTTTCAGACTACTTCATGCTTTGCCCATTCAAATACTGCCCAAGAGGTTGGTGTGAGCTATTAATTGCTCCCTATCACTTCCCAGAGTACCAAAGATGTAGCCAGAAAAACCAAGACAACACTGAAAGGCAGGGTACATTTTTAAGTTGCATTGCACTCCTGGCTGGGATGGCACAGAAGGAACAAATAGAGAGTCTGATTGAGCTAACACAGTCCTCAGAGTCTCATAGACCTGAACTTAACCCAAGCTATGACATTTGGGAAGAGATTTATTGTTCCTGGTTGGATAAGCATGGAGTTTTCCAGAGAAATAAATTAAACATACACGTAATACAAATACCATGCAGGTAGTGATGCATGCCACAGAGGCTCCCCACCTCAAGAAAATCTAAAAAGAGTCACATGGGTGCCCATTAACTTTGGCAATATGAAAAGATCTTGGAGCCTAAGAATTGACCAAAGTCATGGGTCACCAAGCTGTAGTGAGATGGAGAATAAAGCTTCCACCTTCACACATGAGGCTTCTAAAGAGCACAGTGAACAAGAGTTCCTCCTCTCACCCCAAACAAGGCAGAACTAGTGAAAAGAGCCCAAATTGAAGAGTCTCCCCTCCAGAAGAATTTCCTAGGAGCCCCAGAGATTTCCCCCATCATGAATAGATTCTTGAAAGCAAGCATCAACATTTTGAGATCCCATTGCCCCAAGAGAGTACGGACGGACTCCATAGAGTCAGGGCTCTGAATTCCACATATGCATGGGCTGAGCATCCTGCCCGTGTCCTCAAGGGCTTACAAGTCCCTTCTATAGGTGCTCTATGCTTTGCCTCAGTAGAGGCTTCAGAGAAAAACATCACAACAGCCTGAAAGACCTGCTCCCATATTCCTGTAGGTAAGCAATTAGAGGTGAAGCATGAGAAAAATCAAAGAAACAATCCAGGCAAGATAGAATTGAGTGCTGAGATGCCAAGGACAGGCCTGAAAGTAGCAGGTTGGAAGGACCAAGTCTAGTGTTTGGTTTGTATCCCACACTCAGAAAATGTTGCCTCACCATTCCTTATTCCTTTCTTAAGCTTGCCATGTGGCTCAGTGGTAAAGAATCCGCCTGCCAGTGCAGGAGACACAGGTTCAGTCCCTGGGTCAGGAAGATTCTCTGGAGGGGGAAATGGAAACCAGCTCCAATATTCTCACCTGGAAAATCCTCTGTGTGGTCACAAAGAGTCAGATATGACAGAGCACACAGGCATAGCACGGCACCTCACAGTTGTAGGCTCTGTTCGTGGGCCCTTTTTAGTTGGGAAAGAGCCAGGTTCACAATCAGACCCAGGACAGCAAGCTGCCCAGAGGGCACAATGAACTGGAAATCCATTGAAGGAAATGCATTCATTCTACAAATACTTGCTGAGCTCCTATTATGTGAGTTTCCTATGAAACTATCACCTCCAATATATTATCTCAGTTGATCCCCCAAACATTCCAGTGTTGTTTTATTGCTTTATTATTATCCCCATTTGATGAATAAGGAAGCTGGAGCTCAGAAAGGTGAAATTAAATCTAAACCCAGGAAGAAATGTCCTTATTTTGTCTGCAGAATGGAAAGAATAGGTGGGCAGGGAAAAAATTAGGGAAAAGAAAATCTGAAAGGATGAGCAAGGTGTAGGTTTGAGAAGGGCCAACAGTGATATGGAAGCTGAAATAAAAGCCAGGGCATAGCAGATAGAAGAAGTATTCTAGATCAGTTAAAAATAGCTAAAAATTCTCCAAAAATTATTTTTAAAAACTATAAGAAAAAGTAAGGTATTCCTCACCGAAAAGATTTCTACTTCAGATTATTTTGTGCCTTGTGGTTTACACAAAATGTTTGCATCCTTTACCTTATTTGTTACCCCCACCCAAATATGGAAGGTGGGCAAGAAAGACGGCACAGTCTCCATTTTGCAAGTGAAGGAATCAAGGTTAGAAACGGTGAAATCTCCTGACTAGGGTTATACAGTTCAAGAGTCGGGGGCGTGGGGTTCACACTGGGTGTTGCATTTGAATTCAGTATTTTTTATTTTACAATGTTTACACACCCTGGAAAAGCCAAGCAAGCTCAAAGCTGTCATTTACAGGTGTAGTTAAAATAGATGGTTAAAAAGAGACTCAACCTCATGCAAGCCAATATTGTTACACATTTTTTTTCTCCCAGAGAAACAAAGTACTAAAGCGTAGGAGATCAAAGGAGAACAGTTGAGTCACAGCCACATGCTGAGAAACCAAAGCCAAAGGCTTTTTTTGGATGGGACTTTGGTCAGCATCTAAAACATAACAAACTAATTATTAATTTTTATTCAATTCTGTTTTTTCAAT
Source organism: Odocoileus virginianus (assembly GCF_023699985.2). NCBI lineage: Eukaryota > Metazoa > Chordata > Mammalia > Artiodactyla > Cervidae > Odocoileus > Odocoileus virginianus. Next base: position 55,451,670 of record NC_069684.1, on the reverse strand, counting down.
TGACGAATTTTGTTCCAGATGAAAATGTGCATTGTAGCAAAAATGTAAAACATCACGTCATTGTCTTATTATTCTCTAAAAGAACAAATTTCATCTAGGGAGAGATTATAGACAATTTTCTTCAAACACTTTAGGTATAGATTGCGGATTACATTAGAGGCAACCTGCCCTTCCAAAAGACTAAGACCACTCTCCAATTTTACACCCAAAAGACAAAAGGAAAAAAAACAGTTTTAGAATAAATTATTGATAAAATAAAAATTATTGGAGGAAAGTAACTAAAAGCAAGTTTAAGGAATAAGATGCAGCATTATTATTAATTATTGCAGCCTTTGCAAAATCAGTGTGCTGTTAAAGAGTACGTCAAGGCTACAATACCAAAAGCAAAGGGAAGAAGATGGTGGGAGGAAAATGACCATTTCTAAATTTAAAAGGAGTTTGGTATCAGGAGATTAATAGAGCTGTCAGTGTGATCATGCTCAGAAAGCTGGCAAATTTCCAACTGGAGCTGACACATTCAAGATATCATAATGGTTTTCTGGCTTCCTAACTAATTTGAACTTGGCTCTATTTTTTTTTAATAGCCCTCATTTTTTTTTTTAGAACAGTTTTAGATTTTCAGAAAAATTGAATAGACAGCACAGAGAGTTTCTATGCTTCCTACACCCAATTTCCCCTATTACAATTGTCATACAATATATGGTACATTTATTGTAATTTGTGACCAATGTTAGTGCAGTGTTATTAACTAAGTCCATTGTGATTCACGTTTATTTAGTTTTCCCTAAAGTCTTTCTCTATTCCAGGATCTCATCCAGGACACCACATTACATTTAATTGTCATGTCTTCTTAGGCTCCTCTTGGCAGTGACAGTTTCTCTGACTTTCCTTACTTTTAAGACCCCTGACAATTTTGAAGTGTACTGGTCAAGTGTTTTATAGAACGTCCCTCAATCAGGATGTGCCTGATGTTTCCTCATGATTAGACTGTGCTCCTTGGAAGAAAAGTTATGACAAACCTAGACAGCAAATTAAAAAGCAGATACATCACTTTGCTGACAAAGGTCCATATAGTCAAAGCCATGGTTTTTCCAATATTCATGTACAGATGTGAGAGTTGGACCATAAAGAAGGCTGAATGCCAAAGATTTGATGGTTTGGAACTATGGTGCTGGAGAAGACTCTTGAGAGTCCCTTGGACAGCAACAGAGACCCAACCAGTCCATCCTAAAGTAAATCAGTCCTGAATATTCATTGGAAGGACCGATGCTGAAGCCGACACTCCAATACTTTGGCCATCTGATGTGAAGAGCTGACTCATTTGAAAAGACCCTGATGCTGGGAAAGATTAAAGGCGGGAGGAGAAGGGGACGACAGAGGATGAGATGGTTGGATGGCATGACCGACTCAATGGACATCAGTTTGAGTAAACTTCGGGAGTTGGTGATGGACAGGGAGACCTGGTGTGCGGCAGTCCATGGGGTTGCAAAGAGTCAGACACGACTGAGCAACTGAACAACAAACGAATTTGGGAAAGGAAGGCTAGAGAGATAGGTGGCATTTTCTTCACCTAGAAAAGGGCACACACTATCATGGCGCTGTATCACAGTTGATGCTAACCTTGAACACCATGCAGAGGTAGTGCTTGTCAGGTTTTCAGTCAGTTTTTTCCACTGTATCCTTTCTTTCTCTCTCTCTCTCCCTGTACTGTCCTCTTTGGAAGGAAATTACTATGTGAAGCCCACAGTTAAGGCGTGGAAAGCCATGTTCTTCCTCCTTGAGGGCAAGCTATCTACATAAATGATTTGAGATCCTTCTACAAGGATTTATCTCTCCCTCCTATTTACTTATTCAATTATTACTTGTATCAATATGGACTCCTGTATATTTATTTTATCCTTTGTATTGTAATTCAATGCTACTCTATGTATTTTGTTGCTCCGATTGTTCCAAACGTTTTCAGTGTCCCTTCAACAAAAGCAGGGATTTGGGGCTTTCTGTTGTTGTTGTTGTTTTTACTATTGTTGCTGTTTTAAGTACTGCATGATTTTCTGGCATGACAAGATACTCCAGTCTCATCTTATGAACAGTCGTCCCTAGGTATCCATGGGATATTGGCCCAGGACTCTCCAACCCCCTGGATGCCAAAATCGGCAGATATTTAAGTCCTTTATAGAAAATGACTAGTATAGTCAGCCCTCCATATTGGAGGGTTCTGCATCTGAGTATGCAACTAATTGCATATCTGCAGTGGATTGAATCATCAGTGATGATATGAAGATCCAGCTGCATTTCCTACCCAGCCTGAGAATCAGTCATTTCTCCAAAGAGTCCTAGCTCTTTTTATTGGAGGATAAAGTTAGGAACCAAGCTCAGAATGCTAGGCATCTTCATTGCTACTGGGCTGACTTGGTTCTATATTTAATGTCAGTTGAAGAATTTCTAAAATATTTATTGACATTCACTGTGTGTTTAGAACTATACTGAACTCCCAGGCATGATTAAGACACTCACTATTTTCCCTCATGAAGTTACATTTTGGTGGAGTTTAAGTGGAAAATAAAAGGGAAAAAAATTAGATTGTTAGTTTATTAGAAGGTGATGAGTATTTCTGAAGATGAAAATCCAAAAAGGGAGTAAGGGAAGGGACATTGCGATTTTAAAAGAAGGGATCAAGGAGGGTCCCCTCTAAGGAAGGTAAGTGGACTAAAGGAGCCACATAGACTTTTGGAGCAGAAACATTCCAGAAAAGGGAAGAGCGAGTGCAAAGGCCCTGAAGCAGGAGCAAGCCCGGCATATGCACGGAGTGGAAATGAGGCCAGTGTTTCTGCATCAGAGAGCAGAGCAAAGCAATAAAAGCTGAAGTCAAAAAGGCGATGGTGTGGGGCTACAAGGGACTAGGGAAGGGATGCAAAGCATGCAGAGCAAGTCACCCATTGCAAAGGCCTTGGCTTTGCTCTAAGAAAGAGGAAAGGGAGATGCTGGAGGATTTATATCATCCAGGGTAAAGATAAATGTGTGCATGTATGCTCAGTCATGTCCGAGTCTTTGAGATCCTATGGACTATAGCCCACCAGGCTCCTCTTTCCATGGAATTTTCCAGGCAAGAATGCTGGAGCCGATTGCCATATCCTACTCCAGGGGATCTTCCTGACTCTGGGGTTGAACCTGTGTCTTTTGCGTCTCCTGAATTGGCAGGCGATTCTTTACCAGTGGCACCACCTAGGAAGCCCGAAGATGGAACCTGCCAGTCAAAGTAGAGTTTTAATTTTCCACTTGTGCAAGGGTCATGAACAGACATGACTCCAAGCCAAACTGAAGAAGGCAACCGAGAAGGGGTTCCACATTTGCCAACATGGCAGTAGTGGATAGTAATGAATTCATCTTGAGAAATTCTAGGGGTCTTTCTTTCTCCTGGGGTATTTTAGTGAGTTCCTGAAGGCAGAGTGGGGGGTCTCCCTAGTGGGGAATTCCTAGGTTCTGTCTTCAAAGATTTGAAAAGGAGCAGGTATCCAAAACACACCCCCCGAACTCCTCCAGGATACTCAGGAAAGAGGTTTCACCAGCAGCCTTATCATTAGAGTGTTTGGTAAACTGATCTAAAGATTAAGAGTGGGTTTTAGTGGGCAAGGGGGAATCTACCTGGGATGCTGGGGAACTTCAATGGGAGAGCACACAGGCGGCAGCTGCTGCCAGCCAGCTTTCAGCTTGCCATATCTGTCTCATTTCTTACTCTCTCTTTCTCTCAAATTCTGCATCCGTTTCTTTTCCTCTGTTCTTTGTAAGACTCCTCTTGTCTAGTGTTACCTAATCAACAGGACTTCCCTCATAGCTCGGTTTGTAAAGAATCAGCCTGCAATGCAGGAGACTCTGATTCAATTCCTGGGTCGGGAAGATCCACTGGAGAAGGGATAGGCTACCCACTCCAGGATTCTCGAGCTTCTCTCATGGCTCAGCTGGTAAAGAATCCGGTTGCAATGCAGGAGGCCTAGGTTCGATCCCTGGGTTGGGAAGATCCCCTGGAGAAGGGAAAGGCTACCCACTCTGGTATTTTGGTCTGGAGAATTTTGTGAATTGTATAGTCCATTGGGTCGCAAAGATCAGACACTACTGAGTGACTTTCACTTTCATGCAAAAGTAACCTTGACCCTTACCTCACACAATACATAATAATTATCTTGGAATGGATCGTAAATCTAAACAGAAGATGTCAAACTATAAAAGTCTAAAAAAAAAATAAGCAAAAAACTTCCTGCAATTAGAATCAGCGTCACCCTCCTCTTCACACCCTTCTTTTCTCTCTGCCTCTTTTAGGATGCCCTGGGAAGCACAGGGTGGAAGCACTAGCAGAAGAGAGGAGGTCAGACCCATTTTCCGGGAACCCTTCTGAGGCTGGTGACCTCTATTAAGTTCCTCAGCCTCTCAGCCTCAAACCCCTCAGGCACTCAAGAAGGGGGTGCATGGAAAACATCCAGTTCAAAGGCTTACTGTGCGATTTAAATGAACTAAAGAATGTAAAGTGCCCAGAACATGGTGTGGTAAGTACTAAGCTTTTGCTAAATTTGACTTGCCTTTTCAAACCTTCCCCCATTTTGCTGTAATATAAAGTCTGTGGATATAAAGACTGTCTTGTTCATTTCTGTTTCTCCCTCCAAATCTCGCAGTGACTTGCACTAGTGGAGACTCGAAAGCTGTTAGCTGAATTAGTGGATTCATGAGGCTTACAGTATCACCTCATATATGTTTAAGGGAGAACACACGCCCACACACCTACACACATGCGCTCATGGGAATCAGGCTGTACCTGACTGCACGTGTTGTTGACTTACTCTGAAGCTTTCCACAGCTCCCCAGCAAGTGGGAGTTCAATAAATGTTGTTGACTGACTGATAGCCCAGACTCCATGAGAGATGGATAACTCTTAACGGCCAACAGTTACCACCTGCGACTCCTGAAACGACTGCCTCACTCCACACGCAGGGCCGCGAGGCAAAACCAGACCCTCCAGTGGCCGTCGCTGTTAAGGGCACATAGATTTCAGCCAGAACTCACATGGGCTGGGTTTCTGCCTCATCATGTGCTTTTCAGCTTCTTAATTAAAATGGAAATTGAATGTGCTTATTGTAAATGGAACAAAGTCAAAATGATGGATGAGCTGCCGCCGAGAGAACTGCCACTCTGCAACCGCTGGCCCTCTCTCTCTCAGGGCGGACTTTCCAAGCGCTGCCTGTTGGCCTATGAGATGGGTAGAACAGAGGCTGCCCAGGGCTCCCGGAAACCAGTGTCTCAGGGCTTACACCCAGTCTGGATTTACACGCTTCCCTGGATTGACTGTCTCCATACTGATTAGGGGGGAAGTAAAGCGCCCCTGACAGTTGACTTCAGAACATGACAATAAGGCCTCCCAGAAGGGACTGCGAGACTGCAGAGAAAAGGCCTGGATGGGTCACACCAAGGCTTAGAAATCTAAGAAACACGTAGCAATGATGCTGCCGCCCAGCAGTACCCTTTCCTGAGGACCGCTTCAGATTTACATGGTGGCAGCTGCACTCGGGTGCTGGGGAAACGTTGCCTCCTCGGCCATCTTGGGAGTTCCCTTTGAACTAAACATGCTTCATAGGTAAGTTCTCAAAACGCACTGGGTGTCTGAGTAGTCAAAGGAAGTGGAGCTTAGGCTGAGAGGGGTGGGACACATACTTACGTATTCTTCCTTCTGGGCTAAGTCTGATGTTAGAAGCAGAGCCAAGCCAACCACCAAGGTCTGAGGCCCAGTCTCTAACACCTTGGCCTTGCTGACAATCAGGGAACAGCAAACAGGAAAACAATACAACCAGACAGAGACAAGAGGGAGACATGGGATAGGAGTTCATTTCGGCTGGTAGATCTCACACTGTGGCCATTGTAATCCCCTGGAGACTAAGCATCTGAATGACCACGGTCACCCTTATGACCAATTCTAAAAAGTCAGATCTCTTGGAGCGGGTCCAAGCATCAGCATAGTTTCAAAACCCTTCCAGATGATTCCTGAGTGAAGGCAAGTTTGAAAACCAGAACTTTGGGCCGTCGGGTCTGCCAGAAAGAAAGAGGTTGGAAGAAGGCTTTGCATGGCCTCATTGGCTCCAGGCCCCTGGAAGCCAGCTGAGGCCATCAGCACGCCTCACCCCAGAGCTGACACACATCTGTTGGCCCAGTGCCCATCTGTTTCTGTGTTGCCTGGGGAGGGCCGGGGTGGGGGAACCGAATGCTCCTGGGAGCAATTTGCTAAAAGGACTGATTTCACTCTGTGCCACCAAAAGTTTAAACACATCAGTTGAGGCTATTTGTTTCAAGACAAAGGACTGTAATAGGTCTCTACTCAGTTCCTAAGGGCAAAAAGCAACTGTTGCACCACCATCAGCGTGAGCCTCCGATGCCAAAGATTTGGTAAAGGCTGGGTTTAATTGTTTCTAAGGAGAACAGGAAATATTTATTTAGGATTAGTGGCAGCTGCTCCAATGGTACAGCTGGGGATGGTGGAAGATATAATTAAGGAAACTGTGTGAGGGAGGTCTGGAAAGCCACCAGAAGGCACAGGAGCCTTGAGAGAAGCTGTTTGCATCGGCTTTTTGTGTGTGGGCACTGCAGTGTCAATAGACACTTAGAAAAAGATAAATACACAGTCTAATTAGCAGCTGACTTGAGGTTGCAGGATCAAATACAGGTAGAATCCCATTATAGCCTCCACCACAGGTCCTCAAAATTGTTTTGATGAGTGAAATTGCATGATAATAAGTACATGTTGGAAATGATCACTCATATCTCCCTGTCTTCTCACCACGTTTCTCACCTAGAATGCCCTTCTCGCAGAGAGGGAACAGAGTAGCCAGGAAACTTACTATCACCAAAATGTGCTAGAATTGTCAACAGTAAAAGAAGGGAGCTGTGTAAACTATGAGCAGAAAGTTGTGGTTCCATTTGTCCTCTAAACATGTAAATTTTGAATTGTTTCAGCATGATAAAAAACAAAACACTTCCTCTGCTTTGCAAATAGGTTCATCTGGACTGTTTTTCTAGATTCCACACATCTGCAAATTCTCCTACCAGGTTTTCTTAAAATAGATGACTGTGCACAGTCCTATCAGAGAACTCCTATAAACTTAAATTTTTGTAGCATATCTTTTTTTTTCATAGTTAACTTGTTTTACTTCTTTTGTAGAAAAGGAAACAGAAAATAGTGAGGTTGATGAAAATGTCCCAACAGGAGAAGCAACTGAAGCTGAAGCAACAGAAGGCATTGCAAGGTCCACTGAAGATACTGTGGACATGTATCCACAGTATCATGTACAGTATCATGTACACTGGCATGTACACAGGGCATGTTGTTACTGATCCTTTGGGATCTATAGATCCCAGAAGACCTCTCCCCAGTGTATCAATCAACATATAAAAGTGGATCAACAACTGAGAAAACCAGATAAGTGCATACAAAAAAGGAACCAGAATGATCTCAAGCAAAAGACCCAAAATCCATCTCTAGAAGACTTTAAGAATTAACTAGCAAATGCTCAGAAGTGTCCTTGAGTCTTGCTGTTCAGTCCCTCAGTTGTGTCCAACTCTTTGCAACCCCATGGACTGCAGCACACCAGACCTTCCTGTCCTTCACCATCTCCTGGAGACTGCTCAAACTCATGTCCATTGAATCAGTGATGCCATCCAACCATCTCATCCTCTGTTGTCCCCTTCTCCTCCTGCCTTCAGTATTTGCCAGCATCAAGGTCTTTTCTGAATCAGCTCTTCACATCAGGTGGCCAAAGTATTGGAGTTTCAGCTTCAGCATCAGCCCATTCAATACATATTCAGGGCTGATTTCCTTTAGGTTTGACTGGTTTGATCTCCTTGAAGTCCAAGGGACTCTCAAGAGTCTTCTCCAACACCACAGTTCAAAAGCATCCATTCTTCCGTGCTCGGCTTTCTTTATAGTTCAACTCTCACATCCATAATGACTGCTGAAAAAATGACAGCTTTGACTATACAGACTTTGGCGGCAAAGCAATGTCTCTACTTTTTAATATGCTGTCTAGGTTGGTCATAGCTTTCCCTCCGAGGAGCAAGTGTCTTTTAATCCCATAGCTGCAGTCACCATTTGCAGTGATTTTGGACCCCAAGAAAATAAAGTCTCTCACTGTTTCCATTGATCCCACATCTTTCCCTAGTGCTTGAATCTAGAAAACCATTATTACTTGTCATCAACATACAGTCCATCAGACCAAGATAGGTACTCCCTAAAGCAATTATCAGTTCTTCATCCAAGGAGCCTCCCATTCTGAAGTCTCACAGTCAGGAAAAAGTTATTACTTGCAACCAAAATTTTTCAGTTTCTGCAGTGAGCCAGGTAAGTGCTGGGTACTTTATACTTTGTTGCTTTAATCCTCTCAACAACTCTTTGGAATAAGTATTCAGATCCATATTTTACAGGTAAAGAGAATGAGCTACAGAGGAATGAAGCTACTTGCTCATTTTAGGGTTGACCAACTACTCTTGTGTGCAAGAGAGGGATGGATTTTCCAGGATGCATGATTTTCAATGCTCAAACCAGGCGTGTCCTAGGCAAACTGATGGTTGGTCACCCTATCAGGTTCCAAAGCTCATAATCTCAAAACAAAAATCAAACTAAAATCTTTCTAGATCCAGAATCCAAGTGTGAATACACCTCATAAAAATTCACACAGGCTCTTATACTAAAAATTTACTTCTTATGTCCCTCATCAGTTCAGTTCAGTCACTCAGTCGTATCCGACTCTTTGCGACCCCATGGTTCCTCATAGTCCCTCTGCTTCTCATTCTCACTGGATTCTAAAGTGTTTGGAAAACGTAGAGTGCATGTGATCAGATTTTCTCTTTTTGCACATTCCTGGTTTTCTTCCTACATTAATTAAGCTTTGTGATGACATTTCAGACATTAGAACAATTCCACGGGGTTTCAGGAGTTTGTTTACTGGTTTGGCACCTCCTCCAATACAATCTAACATTTCTGATGTGTTCCCTTATAGGATTTAGTCCTTTAAAAGATGCTGGTAAACACATTTGCCAATTCATTTTCCTCCCTGGTCTCTGCCTGCTCTGTGTGCAGAAGAGAGAGAGAGATGAGGGGCTATACCAGTGCTACTCATAGCCTGACCATCTGCAGCATCTCCAAAAGCATGGCATCTGGTGCAAAAAGAAAATTTCTGAGTCCCGCCCAGATCTGAAGAATCAGAATCTCCATGAGTGCAGAGCAGGGATCTGAGTTTTAACAATCCCTCCAGGAGAGCTGTATGCACATTAAAGTTTGAGAAGCACCAGACTACAGAAGGCTACATACACTCCATCAGTGTTTCTCAAATGTTGCTGAACATTAGAATCACCTGGGGAATGTTTAAAACTACTCATGCCCACACCACACCCACACCAATAAAATCAGACTTTGGGGGTTTGAAACCCAGAGATAAGCATCTTTTTTTAAAACTTCCCAGATGATTCCAACATGCAGCCCAGGTCGAGCACTAAGGGAGATAGATGTTCTGTCTTCTGTGATTTTGAGAATCATTTCCTATCTCTGCAAAACAATGCAAAGGTACTTGGAGTGTTTTCTAACATATTTTATATAGATATCACTTAAGGAATGATAACGAACAAGGAAAATAATAGCAAATTATCTTTTTTAAAAAATAGAGTGGAAAAGAAATAGAAAGATACAGGAGTGGCTTGTGGTAAACGCCCAAACACAAATTGTATGCTTGTAGTAAGTTTCAATCCTTTCAGCAAATGAATAAGCCAATACTGTCATAGGCAGGATTGTATTTTCTTCCTAAGGTCAACTCAGATGGCAAGGATAAGTTGGCAAAGCAATGACTCGTATTGATATCTGTTTTCTATTATTCTAATTATGGAAAGTGATGAGAGTTCATTTGCTGTTAATGTTTCTACAACCCTGTGATTTGTGGCCAAATATTCAAGTTTACTTGATGGTGTGGTGATTTTAAGCACAGCCAACATGATCAGGGATCAAGGAAAAGTGTTGAAATTGGGCATTTTTGAAGCAATGGGAGCAAGGCTCTCCTTTTTGGCAGCCAGAAGCAATGGTGTAACCTTGATAGCCTGAGGCTTTGTTTATGTGCCCAACCAGCTTGACAGGATTTTACCAAATTAGTAACTAGTTAATTTGTACATCCCATGTTTGCTTGAAGTTAATTTTGATGAAAACAAATTTAATCAAATCTATTCACTCAGCAGACCAGATTTTTGGTGTGTTTCTTCTCCCCACTTGAAGGATAATGTGTTTGTCATATGGGGGTTCACTGGTGGCTCAGTGCTAAGAATTCATTTGCAATGCTGGAGACACAGGAGACGCAGTTTTGATCCCTGGACTGGGAAGATCCCCTGGAGTGGAAAATGGCAACCCACTCCAGTATATTGCCTGGAAAATTCCATGGACAGAGAAGCTTGGCAGGCTGCTTGGGATTGCAGAGTAGGACACAACCTACTGAGCAAGCACGCACGTGTTTCTTGTATGACCTGAGAGACAATGCAAAGTCACCGTAATTAAATTCTCTCATTGGGAAGGTGCTTACTGTGGTGACACTGTAGCTTTGTGATGAGCTTCAGATGGGAAAGCCATTCACATCTGCCAAACAACTGGGATGATGGGACTGATTACTCTTTAAAGACAAGGAGCAACGGGGACCATGCAAACCCCAGCCTGCTTTAGCAAACAGTTCTCCTAGTCCTAAAAATATATATATAGTTGATCATAACAGTGGGGGTACCCCAGAAAGGGGGTTAGTCTAACCCTGAAAGCATGCTCAGTCTGTGTGCCCATGATGAGAAAAAGTAGAGAAAACTAAGTAATCATGCTAAAAAAAGATAGAATACCACACTCTCTGGGTTAAAAGGCCATGTGCTTCAGAGCAGCCAGAGCAGTACCATATCCTATGACTTAATACTTCATAAATCGGGTAAAGACCTAATAAAAATGGCCTGGAGATGTTCTAAAACATAGTGTTTCTTCTTTTATTTCTTCTTGCCAAGAAAAGCTATCATATTCTGAAGTGATATATGCTCATGTCTCTTGAGGACACCCTCTACCCAGTGTTTTCCCAAGTATAGAACTGATGCCACTGCTGAACATGGGAGAATTTTAGGGACACATGGCAGAGAATCTGCCTGCAATGCAGGAGACCCAAGTTTGATCCCTGGGTGGGGAAGATCCCCTGGAGAAGGGAATGGCTACCCACTCCAGTATGTTTGCATGGAGAATTCCACGGATAGAGGAGCCTGGGGGGTTACTGTCCATGGGGTTGCATAGAAACAGACACGACTGAGTAACACACAAGAGTTTAAAAATATAAGCTTTGGGAAGGAATACAGAGGCCCCCAGCTCACCCTTTTTTTCCTCACCCTCCATCTTGTCCTGCATTGCATGTGGCCTCACATGCATATCTATGGAGCCAACAAGCCAAATCTCCATGCACTAAATGCATCTTTCCTAACAGCTTCTCTTGTTCACCTCTTACACCTGGGTATATGTGTACATACCTCTCACACCTGGGTGTATGTACATCAACAGCACACTCCATTCTCAGGAGGTCAAATATGGGGTAGGATCTGGTGGCCTTGGGTGAGCAGTGATTGTCCAGAAGAGTAGGGTCTAGGAGGACTTTTTCCTTTGACTCTATGGACCACTCTTTTCATGGGTAAAACACTGTTGGAAAAGAACCAGTGCAGACCTTCTAAAGTATGACACCCAGTTCAGGGGGCCGTCAGTTTTAACCAGGGGTACACTGTCCTGCCTATCTTCAGCAAGTGTTCTTCCAACTCTGTGTCCAAAAACTTCAAAAGGTGCAGTGATCATCACTCCAGGAGGTGCTTCAATTAGTAAGGGTCACAAACACAAAAGAGCTGCAAAAGCCAGGAAGCAACATACATGAGTGAAGGAAGCTGATGTAGGTCCAAAGAAAGTAGTCGGGAATGTGGTGAGGTGGAAAGCACGAACCTTTCCCAAAGGAAATAGCCTCCAGCTGGAGCAGGGGGGAGGGGGATTCTGGGCTCCATGTTGCTGAATCTTTCAAATTTTCAAAAAAAAAAAAAAGCCAAAATTTAAAATCTTGGCCCATTCCTTGATCCTTAAATGTTGGCAACTAATTCCAATTCTGTTTGAAACTCTGTGGGTACAACAACCCACATCTGCTAGCAGTTTTTAACTTATGGGCTACCAGCGTGCAACCTCAGAAATAAAAACCTTCTTCGTTAGATTTTTCCCATGTTTCTTTGGGAATCCACGCACCAGGAGTAATCAAGAATTGCTCTCTCTCTTCCAACGTGCCTCATTTTGAAGATAGACATCATTTCCCCCAAACATCTCCCTTAAAAAAAAAAGTATTTTATTGAAGTATAATTGATTTACAATGTTGTTGTAATTTCTGCTGAATATAAAAGTATTTTATTGAAGTATAATTGATTTACAATGTTATTGTAATTTCTACTGAATATATATATTAAGAATATATATATAAGATATATCATATATGTAAGATATATATAGATAGATAGACCTATATGGATATATATATATATATTGAGAGATATATGTATATAGATCTATATATATGTATCTTATATATATATATATATATATATCTTATATAAGATATATATAGATATGTGTATATAGATATTTGTATATAGATATATCTTATATATATTCTTAAATATATATATTTATATTCTTATATATATTCTTTTTCATTGGAGAAGGAAATGGCAAGCCACTCAAGTGGAAAATCCCATAGACAGAGAAGCCTGGTGGGCTACTGTCCATGGGGTCACAAAGAATCAGACACAACCTAGTGATTGAGCACATACATTCTTTTCCATATTCTTTTCCACTATTGTTTATCACAGAATAGTGAACATAGTCCTCTGTGCTATACAATAGGATCTTGTTGTTTACCTGTTCTACATACAATCATTTACATCTATCAATTCAAACTCCCAATCCCTCCCTCCCCCACCTTTGGCAACCAACCACAAGCCTGTTCTCTGTGTCTCTGAGTCTGTTTCTGTTTTGTAGATATGTTCATTTGTGTCATATCACAAAAATATTTGTCTTTCTTTTTCTGAATTACTTTGCTTAGTATGGTAATCTATAGATCCATCCAAGCTGCTGCAAATGACATTATTTCATTCTTATGGCTAAGTTAGTATTCCATGTGATATATGTGCCACATCTTCTTTACCCAGTCATCTGTCCATGGATATTTAGGTTGCTTCCATTCCTGACTACTGTAAACAGCACAAATAGCTCCCTTTTTTGAGACTATTTAGCTGCAACATCAGCTGCAGCTTCTACAGCCTAACTTCTGTATCCCCCACTGTCATAGCCACCCACCTCTGTGAGTCCCTCCTTTGTTTTCATGAGTGGGTAACACCATGAGTGCAATGCTTCAGACATGATTGCTTCTCACTAGTAACTATTTTTCTTAGGTTTGCATGCCCGGCTTAGAAAAAGGAAAAGATAACTCAATCACCAGGCTTCTTACACAAGGTGGGTGATTTCAGTAAGTGGATGGAAGGCTGACAGTGCTAACCGCCTTCCTGATTAGTCGGAGAATATAAAATGAGGTGTGTATTTGATGTACTGTCGGAGTTGCAGATGGAATACAGCAACCACGACACGGTAGAGGTAGAACTTCATGGATCATCCTGAGTGCCTGGGACTGATTAGCCGTGGTACAGCTACATGCAGCTTCTAATTGATTGATTTGAGTTTGTGGTCAGAAAATGACTGTCGGCTCCAGCTTATCTATAATTATCAGTAATCAGAACCAGACTTCTCTCTCCTTAATCGGTCAGGGCTCCTCCAGTGTGCTCGACTTTGCTACTTTTCAGACTTTCTGTAACCACTGCCTAATAGCTTTCACTGCCATAACGTGATATCTGGTGACCATTGGGAAAAAGAGTCTGGGGGCATGAACAGAAAGGTAACAGGAACACTGCTCATTCATTAGCTTAATCGTTTGACTGTTTTGAGTTGAAGACAGTTTCAAGTTAATAGGAGGACTCTCATTCACCATTTACCTAGTCTGCTGTAAGCAAATCTGAATAAAGAATTAAAAGAATTCCCCTAACTCTGGCCAAAATCTCATTTTTAACCTAAAAATGATCTTGATGTTAATTAGAGGCTGGAATTATTTTTGGACACAGGGTGTCCTGGGTAAGGCATCACTCACTGTCCAAGAGACCACCCAAATCAGAAACCTGGAAATCATTCTAGAACACTCTCCTTATCACAGCCTCCTACCCCCTGCCACATCCAGTCAACCATGAAGTAAGCCTGAGTCCATCCTTCAAATCTACATGGTCTTAGAAAAAGTGACTTAAGGCCACACAGACCTGGGTTCAAATTCTGATACCATCACTTATGAGCTGTGAGGCTCTGAGCAAGTTGAACAAGACAATGGATATATCACATGCAATGTTTGACATGGATGTGCTTAAAGAATCTACTTGCACCCCTGTATAAAAGTCCGTCTATGTGGCTGCATACTTAAGATCATGCCTAAACATAAAGAAATTTATATTTAAGCATCTTGTCAACATTTTAAATTAGAGATATTAAAACTGGAGGTATTATCCTCTTCAAAGCCTTTCCATCTTGTCTTTTCCCATTAGTGGCATTCTCAGACAACTGCTCTCAGCTTTGAAATCAGTATTTATTCTAGCCAACTTGTCTTCTTCCTCACGTCCAGGTTGACACCAAATCTTTCCAATTCTCTTTTGAAAAATAACTTAAGTATATTCTTTGCCTCCAACTATAGCCCTCTGTTAGCCTGTGGATTTCATTCTTAGACTCCTAAAACAGATTCCTGATCTGTTTTATATTTTAGCCTCTTACATGCCCAGCTCTTCCAACACAACAACAAGAATCATATTTCTTGGCCACCATGTTTAATCATGTTAATTCCTTTCTCAGAATACTGCATCTGCTAAAAATAAAATAAAAAATAATAAAGTCCCAGGCTTTCATAGTCTTTCCTAGTTTTAACCTACAAAAATCCCCTTGGCCACACAACACTATTATAGGTTGGGTGGTCCAGCAGCAGACCTGAGATAGAGTGTAAAATGTGTTAGCCACTCAGTCGTGTCCGACTCTTTGAGACCCCATGGACTGCAGCCTGCCAGGATGCTCTGTTCATGGGATTCTCTGGGAAAGAATACTGAAGTGGGTAACCATTCCTTTCTCCAGGGAATCTTCCTGATCCAATGATTAAACCTACATCTGCTGCATTGCAGGAGGAGTTTTTACCTTCTGAGCCACCAAGGAAGCCCAATATAGAGCTTAGCATGCAGTATATACCATGTTCCCTTGGGATCAACACCAATGGAAGGGAGTGTGGCGGGGGGTTGAGCGGGATGGAACAGAAGGTTTACAGACTGTGATACAGACCTGATGGACCTGACAGGCTTCACCAACCCCACAGGGAGCTCCAGAGCCTGTGAGAGTTAACCACTCAGGGCTAAAATGAGTGAGCTTTTATACCACTATTTCCATCCATCACTGTTCATGGGTTGCTCGAAGGAGGGGATGACTTTAGGCGAGGCAGGTGTCTGCAGGGGAGACAGTCCCTGAAGGGGCTAAGAACTATAGATTGTCTTCTGGGATTAATAGCTAGAGGCATGTCCTTCCCAGAAAGAAGTTTTGGGGTGCAAATCTCTGTAGATGTCCATCCCAATCTACTTTGTGCCACTTGGATCTACTCCACATACATTTGAGGAAGAGTTTTTCCATTGTTCTAACCAAGCATCTCATCCTCTGGAAAACTGAAGTGAAAGTCATTGGAATGAACCACAGCCCCTGCTCCTGCACCTGGTCTTAGGGCTGCAACTGATACACATCATCCCTCTTCTCCATTATCCAGTCTAGACTCTCCTCACCTCAGACGGCATCTCAGCTGGTATAATGGCTGAGCATTACGCTAACTGGTATAATGGCTTATCTAGTGGCATACACTAGATCTTCATCTCTGAGTCATCTGGGGTCCTGGTCAACATGCCCTTATCAGGTGAGGGGTGCCGCACTTGTCCATGCGCTATCACAATTGGGCAGGTACAATAGCCACCCAGGTCCATGCCGCTCTGCCTCCAATGCTAATCAGAGCCAGTTACTCTGAAAAGATGCTGGCTCCACTTCTTGTCCATTGGTCCCTGAAAACAAGAAACCCAAAATGTCCAGACAGGAGCTATAGAATACAGTAAAATGAAACTCTTGCTGTGCCTCTGACAGAAGTGTCTCTCTTAGAGGAAAAGAACTTCTAACTCTCCTGAACCCAGAAAGCACAACTCTGCAGGATTTTCCTTCTCTACTGAAAAGTTAACTTTAGGACCCTGACATACCATAATTTGCAATTAAAATGCATGGCTCCTTGCCTTCTATTCGTGGTTTACCTACTTCTGAGTGTTTCTATGTGATGTTTCTCCATTATGGGCTACACTTCCTCATCCTCCAATCCATTAACATTTGTTCCTTCCAAAATAAAACTGGTTAAAGTGGTATCACACTAGTAGTTCCTATTAGAGATTGGCATCTTCCAAAAATTCCCTTTAGAACATTTGTGCACCAATAATAACAAATGAAAGCACGCAACATTGAAAACTCAGCATAGCACTTGGCAATTTGTCATTATTCCTAGAGGACTTTTTCACAGTGACAGAGCAGATAGCAGTGGTCTATTTTTTCTACCTTATCAAAAGCAAAGACTTGTGGATTGAGTGGTGATCTTTTCAAGAAACATTGTGGAAAAGAGAATAGAACCACATTCTTTACATTTACTAGATGGTATTAAATTTGAACCAGTACATGTACCCATTTGAGCCAATGCAACTCTTTTTATATCTGCTTTTCTCTTCTAAGTACTCTCAACTCCATTGCTTCTGGAATCTCTAATTGACTGACTTTCAGCCCAAATTCTCCCTCTCCACTCTGTCCATTCAGCTTTTATTCTCCATCCTTCTCTTTTTCCTATATTGCATTATCAAGTAGCCACACTTGGCCTCACTAGTTCATTCTTTTCTCTAATCTTTCTGTCACTTATTCCCCATCTTATTCTCTACACTCTTATTAGGCATCACAGAGCTATAGAAAATCACTTGAGAGACATGACTATCCTCAGAGGGTAGAGAAGGAAAAAGAATTGGGGGAAATAGGGAAATTTTCTCAATTCTTTACCTTCATCTTTCAGGTAAAGAATCTTACTTGAAAACCTGGATGCTTGGGGAAGGAAACAAAACAGTCTTGCTGGCAAAGAAGTAAGAAGGCATTACAATTCTCTTTGAGAGCATGAGCACATCTAGCTCAAAATATAGAGTGAAGACACAACCAGAAACACAAGCATCTGGTCCCTTACAGCAGGCCAGTACCATTCCTTTCTAGCCGGCCAGTCATCTGTTCATATCACTTAATCAACAATTATTTATTGAGTCTTTACTATGTGCCAGTGCAAAGAATGTTCCAAGATTACACGAGAAATTAAAAAGTATTGTTTGGGACTTCACTTCAGCAGAGAAACACAATGTAACAATGTTTTTGAAAACAAGAAATAAAGCCAAGTATCAGTACAATAAATATAAATGTTTTCAGTTCCCCTATGAAAAGTTGAAGACTTTCAGATTAAGTGAACAAGAATAGCCAGAGCACCATGATTTGAAGAAATAAAACTCTACAAACAACAAAGGGTGGTTAATTCATACTGTTGAGCAATAAATAAATAAATCAATAACTGTGAATAAACTACATATATGTTGACATATCCATGACAACATGGATAGATTTCTCAAAGAATAGAGAAAAATAACTCAGATTTAAGATTCGTATGCCAAAGACTTTGACTGGGTGGATCACAATAAACTGTGGAAAATTCTGAAGGAGATGAGAATACCAGACCACCTAACCAGCCTCTTGAGAAACCTGTATGCAGGTCAGGAAGCAACAGTTAGAACTGGACATGGAACAACAGACTGGTTCCAAATAGGAAAAGGAGTACATCAAGGCTGTATATTGTCACCCTGCTTATTTAACTTATATGCAGAGTACATCATGAGAAACACTGGGCTAGATGAAGCACAAGCTGGAACCAGGATTGCGGGAGAAATATCAATAACCTCAGATATGCAGATGATATCACTCTTATGGCAGAAAGTTAAGAAGAACTAAAGAGCCTCTTGGTGAAAGTGAAAGAGGACAGTGAAAAAGTTGGCTTAAAGCTCAACATTCAGAAAACTAAGATTATGGCATCTGATCCCATCACTTCATGGCAAATAGATATGGAAACAGTGGCGGACTTTATTTTTCTGGGCTCCAAAATCACTGCAGATGGTAATTGCAGCCATGAAATTAAAAGACACTTACTCCTTGGAAGAAAGTTATGACCAACCTAGACAGCATATTAAAAAGCAGAGACTTGACTTTGCCAACAAAGGTTCATCTAGTCGAGGCTATGGGTTTTTCCAGTGGTCATGTATGGATGTGAGAGTTGGACTATATAGAAAGCTGAGCGCAGAAGAATTGATGTTTTTGAACTGTGATGTTGGAGAAGACTCTTAAGAGTTCTTTGGACTGCAAGGAGATCCAACCAGTCCATCCTAAAGGAGATCAGTCCTGGGTGTTCATTGGAGGGACTGATGTTGAAGCTGAAACTCCAGTACTTTGGCCACCTGATGCAAAGAGCTGTCTCATTGGAAAAGACCCTGCTGCTGGCAAAGATTGAGGGCAGGAAGAGAAGGGGATGACAGAGGATGAGATGGTTGGATGGCATCACCGACTTGATGGACATGGGTTTGGGTAGACTCCTCAAGTTGGTGATGGACAGCAAGGCCTGGCGTGCTGTGGTTCATGGGGTTGCAAAGAGTTGGACACAACTGAGCGACTGAACTGAACTGAAGATTCATACAGAATGATTTGATTTCTGTAAAGTTGGAGAAGTGGGACAATAGACTTACATGTTAGAAATGAGCATAATAATTACTCTTCAGGAGGAGGGAGGGAGTAGTGATTTGGAGAGGGCATCAGAGGACTTCTGAGTGCTGGGAATATTCTTTCCTGAATACCGTTATGTCTGTGCCCACTTTGTGATAATTCACTGGTTGTATGTGTTAATATATTGCAGAAATTTCTACATATACCTTAAAATTCAATAAAATGTTAAGAAGCAAAAGATAGCTCTGCAATACCTCATATGTTTACCCCATCACACTATTGGGGGGAAAAGATAAAATTAGAATGTTTGGGAATTGAATAAATTCTGAATAGTAGTAGTAAGTACACTAAACCCCAGATTCAGGATGCAATAGACGACTTGCCAAGGATCTGGGGATTTTTCAATTGAGCATAAGGCATGGGTATTAAAATCTCTCTTGGCCATAAAAAACAGATGATAATACAGATTCAGTGATCCTATTAGGTAAGATGGTAGGTAGTGAATTTCAGCAAATTCTACTACTATCCAGTAGTGGATAAAAATTGTTTTAGTGGTAAGATTTCCCTAGAGTTTTCAGTCAATCTAATCAAATTAGCCAAAGTTGCCTTTGTTTGTTTTCTTCCTTTTTTAAAATTTTGTGTCAAAGTTGCCTTTGACCAAACTTTGGAGGAATGTAAATACTGATGCTTCAATATATTTAGCTGATGCCAGACTGAAATTATACTCTGATGAATATACCTTTAGAGATGTATTCAGTGAACAAAAGTCTATGTGAGTCAGCACAGGTCCTAGACATGGCTCCATCAATGCCACTGGCTGTATCCCATCCTTGGTACTGAACACACCATCTTCTTGGAGTTCAGTAAATACAATACAAGGTTTGTCTAGAGCTAGCTACAGTTCCTTTAATGGCCTGACTCAGAGATATCAAATTTTAGCTGCAATGAAAAAAAAGAGAAGAGAAAGAGAAGTTGAGTGCTTTTGAATCTTTTAAGAGTTACTGAGTAGACGCATTACACAAATGTTTAAGGTTTTTCAACCCTTTTTATTAATTTGGTATGTATTTATGGAATCCCTGGCTTGTAGCAGGCACTATTCTAAGGGCTAGGAATACAGCAGTGACCAAAAGAGATTAAAATCCTTGATTTCATGGAGTTACTATTTTAATTAATGGAGGGAGATATAATAAAAAAAAATTAAACACTGTACATTACAGATAATGAATGACATGTAGAAAAATTAAACCAATGCAAATAAGAATAAGGTGTGTGTGTTAAACTGCTTCAGTGATGTCCAAATCTTTGTGACCCCATGGAGAGTAGCCTGCCAGGCTCCTCTGTCCGTGAGATTTTCCAGGCAAGAATACTGGAGTGGGTTGCCATTTTCCTCCTCCAGGGATTTTCCCAACTCAGGGATCCAACCAATGTCTCTTACCACTTCCTGCATTGGTAGGCGGGTTCTTTACTGCTAACGCCACCTGGGAAACCCAAGGATAATCTCTGAGAAAGTAACATTTGAGAAAATACCTAAAGGGAGTTGGGGGAGCATGCTTTAAAAAAAAAAAAAATCTGAAGGGAAAAAAACATCCAGGCAGACAGAATAGCAAATGGAAAGGCACTAAACAGGGAATGTCCCTGGCTTGCATGAAAAGCAGCTCAGAGGTCAACGTGGCTGGAGTGGAGTGAGTGATGGGAAAAGCATTCTAAGATAAAGTCAGAGAAATAGCAAGGGGTATCACCTTGTGGGCCATTATAGGATTTGGTGGGAAGCTCCTATAAGTTTTTGAGTGAAGGATATCACTATCCTTCAGACAGTTACTGCTCTCAAGGTTTCTATTATTTCTGTAGTGATCTATTGAAAGGACTACCCTGGCTGGTAGGCTATGTACAAACACAAGTTGGGTGATGACAGAAGCAAGAAGACCAGGAAGAAAGCTATGACACAACCAAGTGAAAGATGAGGTGGGTTGGACCAGGTTATCTGCAGCGAAGATGATGAGAGACGCTCAGATTCTGGATCTCTGGAAGGCAGAGACCAAGAGTATTTAGTAGATAGATTATTGTTTAAATAATTTGAGCACAACATATGAGATTAAGAGGGGAGTCAGAAACAGCTCCAAGATTTTTAGCCCAAGTATCTTGGAGGAAGGATAGTTTTGCCATTGATTGAGATAAGGAAAAGGACAGGGAGAGCAGATTGGCAGGTGAGCCCAGGAGGTCAGCTTTGGACATGCTGAGATGCCTGCGGATGTCTAGCTATGGAGCTGAATAAGTTTAGAGTTCAGAGCAGAAATTCTGAGCTGATCCTTTAAAATTGTATTGAATCCCATCATTTTTTTGCTCTAAACCCTCCAATTACTTCCCAGATATAAACTAGGGAGCTGCCAGCATCGGGATTCTTTTTAAAACCATGACAAAAGATGAGATCACCAAGGGGATGAGAGCACCTAAAATAGAGATGAGGCTGAAGAATGGGGCTGTGGGTGACTCCAACATAATCTCTCACAAGCCCTACTTACAGGAAGCTGAAAATATTCCCAGAGGGAGAACCAGGCCATCTGGACTTGTAGGGTTGAAAATACTCTTGTAGGAAACCTGGGGGCCACCTTCAGGTTCATGTCCAAGTTGCTAGCATCCTGCAAGATCATGGTGGTTGTCTACTGTCCTCTCTAGAGTTTGAGAGCTGGAATAAAGCACAGAAATCAGTTGTTAAATTAAAGGACATGATAATGAAGCAATAATGTAAACATTGCAGTCAACGGGGATTATTGCTCCCTCCTAGATAGCCAGAATTTTGCTTTGCAATTGGTATAAACTAGATGTTGAACTAGGGCTGCCCAGTGAAATGGACATATAAGGATCTGTTTGGACCCTGCCCCATCTTCCTGAGAGCGTTATATGACAACTGTGACTGCTGGAAAAAGGAAAGAAGCCAATAACTGAAATGAACTGGGTTATTGGGAGCCTAAGACACGTAAACCAAACTTGTCTAAATGCAAAACATTTGCTTGCCAATTTGGACATTTTATCTGGGAATCATTCAAAGCAGCGATTCCCTAGAGCTAGTGTGCTATTCTTATTCCTAGACAAGGTTGGGGGTTGGGAGATCTAGGCTTTTATGGAGCCTGAAGTTTGTACAGTTTGGTTGAGGGAGTATTTTTTAAAGGAAAAGAAGACAAAACTAGGCTTCCCAGGTGGCTCAGTGGTAAAGAAGCTGCCTGCCAATGCGGAAGATGCAAGAGATAGAGTTTCTATCCCTGGGCTCAGGAAGATCCCCTGGAGGAGGAAATGGCAACCCATTCCAGTATTCTTGCCTAGAAAATTTCATGGACAGAGGGGCCTGGTGGGCTACAGTCCATGGGGTCACAGAGTCAGGCATGACTGAGCACACACACACATGCACAGAACTAGGAATAGGGTCTTAGAAAAGACCTATGCAAGTAAAGGCCTTAAGCTATAGTTTCACTAGATACACAGAAAGTCCACCTCTGACCCTAGAACCAGATGATAAAACCTTGGAAGCAGTAACTGATGACTTAATCTTTGGTGATCAAGTTCATAGAAAAGACGAGAGACATTCAGAGTTAGCCAGACATCATTTAAATTTCCTCAGATGAAAGGAGAGAGAGTAAACAGTCTTATTACTTGGGATTCAACAGTGTAAGACCACCCCAACAATCCTTAGTACATCCAATAGTCTGAGCAATCATACTGCACTTCACTGATACTGGGGACACTGTGGTCTGAGTCAGAGGACCAATGATGGTGTCGGAAATGATACCTCTGTATATATGTATACATATGGCTGATTCACATTTTTGTACAACAGAAATCAACATAACATTGTAAAACAATTATCCTCCAATTAAAGATTATTTTAAAAAATAAAAGAAATGAAGCTCCTGGCGTTTATCCTACATGTAGAGTTGTCAGATAAAATGCAGCGTGCCCACTTAAATTTGAATATCAAATAAGCAACATATAATTTTCCACCATAAGTAGGTCCCAACATACTCATACCAGAGAAGCATTTGTTCATCAGAAATTCTGATTAAACTGGGCATTCTGCATTCTCATTTGCTACATCTGGCAATGCTACTTACACTGATCTCTGCTTTGGGATGTACAACAAGATGGGAAATTAGACAGCAAAGCTAAGGAATGCACTATAAATATTGTATTGGTAGATGACACTGTTGCTTCCACACTGGTCCCACACTTGTAGAATGTCCCACCACAGTATCAGAATCTGTAGGAAGGGAACTAAAGACTGTGTAGAATTTGTGCATATTTGATTCACATAGAATAAATGACTAGTAAAAGCTGCTCCCATTTAACTGATGGAAAAGATGAAATCACTACTGTCTAATAGGCAGCATTATTGCAAATACAACATTCCACTATGCCCCTAGTCTCCCAGAGGGATAAAATATTTTGCTATTGCTGGAATTGTTACAACCAACCAAAAATGCATAAAGCATTCTAATTGTGCAGCGTAAGTCCTGAGTATTTGTCCAACAAAGTAAAAGTCACTCACTACCTCTCAAGATAGAAATTAGAATTAAATATAAGAGCTAAGTCTCAGCTCATGGAGAGAATTAACAGTACTATGTCCAAACACTTTGTGTACCTTACAACCATTTTAGTTATATTATGTCTCTGAATAACTAGTATTTTAGTACCTACAGCTTTGATTTAGAGATATGCATATGTCCTCTTATTCTTTCATCATAGTATCTAAAAGATAATATGTTATCATCACCCTCATTTAAAAGCTATTTATTTATTTGACAGATATTTATTGGATACTCATTATGTGCTTAGAATAGTGACCAAGACAAAGTCCATCCTGATAGAACTTATTTCTAGTATGGAAAAAAAAAAATTTAAAACTCATGAAGTTTCAAATGACAATGTTGCTATGAAGAAAATAAAACAGGGAGACTTCCCTGGCAGTCCAGTGGTTAAGACTTCACCTTCCAAGGCAGGGGGTACAGGTCCCTGGTCAGGGGTCTAAGATCCCACATGCTTCACAGCCGGAAAAATCAAAACATAAAACAGAAGCAATATTGTAACAAATTCAATAAAGTCTTTTCAAAAATGGTCCACGTTAAAAATATCTTTAAAAAGCGAAACAGAGCAAGAGGATAGAGGGAGACAAAGGCAGCTATTTAGATAAGGTGGTGAAAGTCCTTTTTAATGGTGGCATTTGAGCCAGACATGTATTTTATGTCTTAAGAAGATTCCAGGCGTATGGAAAAGGAGTAAGAACGTCCCCAGGGGAAGAAACGAGTGTAACAAGTTCCTGGTACTGGATGACTATGGGGGAGTGAGTAGAGTGCGGAGGGAGAGGAGCGGCAAATGCGGTTGAGGATGAGGCAGGCAGGGGCAAGCTCACAGAGCCTGCACGGACATGGAGAAGAGTGTGTACGATACCCCAGTGCAGCGGGAAAGAGGTGGAGGGTCTAGAGCAGCGAAGTGCTGTGATCCACTGCGTACGTAACGGATCAGTCTGGCTAACATTTGCAGTAGAGCCAATGGGACCTGCTGGTAAATCAGAGGAAAGGGATGGGCGAAACAAAGCACAATGGATCACCCTTCAGATTTTCACCTGGAAGGTTGGATGCTATTAAGCGATATGAAAACTGAGGTTCCTTAATATTAAAATACATTCCTATATTCACACCTTAACAGAACCAAGATTTAAACTCAAATTTTTCCAGTACTTCAGTATTGTTGGACTGGCATATTGTTAAATCTACTAATTTGTTTACTTATTTAAAAGTTTCCCTTTGGGAAGGGATGGTTAGGGACTTTAGGAAGGTCACACTGCTATATTTAAAACGGATAGCCAACAAGGACCTATTGTATAGCACATGGAACTCTGCTCAACGTTATGTGCCAGCCTGGATGGAAGGGCGCTGGGGGAAAATGGACACATGTGTATGTCTGGCTGAGTCCCTTCAATGGTCACCTGAAACTATCACAACATTGTTAATCAGCTATACCCCAATACAAAATAAACAGTTTAACATTGGGGAAAATTAATAAATAAAAGTTCCCCCTTTAAACTCTAAGCTCCTTTATCAATAACAGGGATCTGGTAATATCTGATATTTAACCACGACAGCAAAAGCACATTAATGTTTTTTGATGGTGAGAACATTTGTAAGAAGTTATGACAAGTCTATGAGCCTCCGTGTTTGCCACCATCCCTGACTAATTCACCAATCTGGTCCTTTCAGAAGACCATACATGTTTCCTCTGTTGTCGGCTTTGGACTCTGCTATGGAAGTACTGATCTCATTTCAGAGGCCAGCAAGCTTTCCCTTTCTCAGAAAGTACATGGGTGCAATTACAAACATATGCTCATAGAGATAAAAACACATGCTAGTTATTGTCCTACAGGCAAAGTTGTCTTGATGGAATCAACAACAGACTTTATTTATTTGAGAAAATCCAACAGAAGAATATCTCAACTATCTTACAACATTCTGTATTTGATTACCCGCTGAAATACATGATACTCAGTGTTAGATTCTTATAAATTAAAAACAAAAACAAAAACCTACAGTGTCCAACATCAGTGTGAGTCTCAGTCAGCCTCGACATGATTTTGCTCTCCTTACAAATGATTAGGAACCCCACAGTTCCATATATTTTTCAATCATCCTTCTAAGGAATATTTAAACTCAACATATCAGAAGTTTCGATTAGCACACTACTACTATTACATTCTTCAAAGTGTGTCCTAGTCTGGGATCTTCAATACCTTCCTCACAAACTGAAAATAAATTTTTCTAAACACTTCATGTAACCCTCCTATTTGTATGTAATATTAAGACTCTAGGCCCTTCTTAAATTATCTTAAACCAATTTACCAGGAAAAAAAAATCATTAGTTATGAACTTGCCTCTTTAAATGAAAAAATATAATTCAAACTTCATCATTCTTTCAATTGCAGTTTTTCTGAGTACCCTTCAGAGAAAATTCAAAAGAATGGGGGAGACAGAGCTAGAAGAGAAAGCACATTCCCCTTGACATTCATTCCTGCAACATTGAACTGTACCTGGAGCATCCACTTCAATATGAGGATCTGGCATGCCTGGCAAGTAGGGGGAAATTTTTCTGAAGGGCCCATAAAAAGAGGGATCTTTCTCCTTCCAAATACTGATCAACATAAAACATCTTGGCTCAGATCTCTTTCTGATAAATACCGAGGTCTTACCATGTGATTAAGAAGCTAATTGATACAGTATTTTTTCTCTTTCTTTTTATTTTTTAAATTATGAAAGTATGACAACACAGTTATAGAAGACTTGGAAAGTAAGGACAAAGTTATATATAGTTCTATTATATATTGCAGTTATCTTTTTTACATTGATAAATTAAGATTTTTAGATGGACTTTCAATATCAAACTCTCAGAAATTAACAGAATAAATATACAGAAAAGCAGAAGGGTATAAACCTGAAAAGCACAATAAAGCAATTCAACATAATTAAGATTTATACAATTTTCACACAACATTAGGATACAAATTCTATTTTAATTCCCATAGACTATAAACTAGGAGACACTGGAATATATCCAGAGACATAAAACAAGGTGCAAAAATTTCATGGTCTAAAGGTATTGAAATCATACCAAGTCAATATAGTATTTTTTTAAATGCCCACTGAGATATCCTAAGTGAAACTTTTTGGAGATTTCTATTATGGCACATCTGGCAAGAATGTCATTTTCTAAAGGTTTTTTTTTGATGTGGCCCATTTTTAAAAGTTTTTATTGAATTTGTTACAATATTGCTTCTGTTTTATATTTTTGGGTTTTTTGGCCACAAGGCCTGTGGGATCTTAGCTCACTGTCCAGGGACTGAACCCGCACCTCCTGTCCTGGAAGGTGAAGTCCCAACCACTGGATTGTCAGGGAAGTCCGGTCGTTGTTGTTCAGTAGCTCAGTCATGTCCAATTTTAGGCAATCCATGGACTGCAGCACTGCAGGCTTCCCTGTCCTTCACTATCTCCCTGAGTTTGCTCAAACTCAAGTACAGTGAGTTGATCATGCCATCCAACCATCTCATCCTCTGTCACCCCCTTCTCCTCCTTCCATCAATCTCTCTCAACATCAGGGTCTTTTCCAATGAGTCTGCTTTTCACATCAGGTGGCCAAAGTATTGGAGCTTCAGCTTCAGCATCAGTCTTTCCAATGAATATTCAGGGTTGGTTTCCTTTAGGATGGACTGATTCTTGCCTTGAGAACTCCATGAACAGTATGGAAAGGGAAGTCTCAAGAAAGTCATTTTCAATTTGTCAGGCAAGACTTGAGCTAAAAGTCTCTTTATTCAATAACCCTTCCCCACCCATCCACATACAAAGAAGAGAAATAGAGAAAGGAAGAGAGGGAGGGAGGGAGAAAGATGGGGAGAGAGGTTCCAAATCAGCTATGATTTAGGTCTTGTCATGTTCCTCATTCTTCTGAGTTCACTCCCCAAAATAAGGGAAGAACAACTGAGTTTTTTGCCCTAACTACTAAACCCACAATAAAAAGCAGAGACATTACTTTGCTGACAAAGGTCCATATCGTCAAAGCTATGGTTTTTCCAGTGGTCATGTATGGATGTGAGAGTTGGACTATAAAGAAAGCTGAGTGCTAAAGAACTGATACTTTTGAACTGTGGTGTTGGAGAAGACTCTTGAGAGTCCCCTGGACTGCAAGGAGATCCAACTAGTCAATCCAAAGGAAATCAGTCCTGAATATTCATAGGAAGGACTGATGCTGAAGCTGGAAGCTCCAATACTTTGGCTACCTGATGCGAAGAACCAACTTATTATAAAAAACCCTGATGCTGGGAAAGATGGGAGGCAGGAGAAGGGATGACGGAGGGTGAGATGGTTGGACGGCATCAAGATGGACATAAGCTTGAGCAAGCTCCAGGAGTCGGTGATGGACAGGGAAGCCTGGTATGCTGCAGTGAATGGGGTCGCAAAGAGTCAGACAAGACTGAACAACTGAACTAAACCCACAGTCTCAGAAAAACATGTCCTACTCTTTTCAGGGAAGAGAGGTAATGATGGCAAGCAGAGGAAGAATGATGCTTGCAGTCACATTGTTCCAAGAAATTTGTGAATGTATTTGAGAAGAAATGCACTGCAGTTGCTCAAAATGACTAAGAGAAACTGAGGAAGAAAATATTGATTGTTCTGAATCCAGCTAAACATTTTTGGAGCAAATTTTGGGACTACCATTTCTGATTATGATTGAATAACTGGGACCAAATTTGTCCCCTTACTGTAAACAATAAGAAACTAGATAAAATATATGAAATAAGTCTTCAAACACTGAAAACAGAGCACAGAGCTGTGAGTTCTGAAAATAAATGGTGCCAGAGAAGTTGGTTATCCAGAAACAATAATCTTTATCTAAGTCTCACATTTTACACAAAAAATGAATCATGAACTTAAAACTATGAAAGTTTAAAAAAATTCTGGAGAAAATGTTTAGGATCAAGGGCTAGACAAAGAGTTCTTAGATTTAGCACCACAGTCATTTTCTATAAAAGAAAAAATTGGTAAAATTGACTCCATCAGAATTAAGAAAAAACTTTTGCTCTGTGAAGGACCCCACTTAGATAATAAAAAGACAAGGTTCACAGTGAGAGGAAAGTACTTGCAAACATATATCCAACAGAGGAGAAATATCTAGAATATAAAATGAACTCTCAAAACTCAGTAAAAAAAAATATTTTAGAAAATGGCAAAAGATTTTACTAAAGAGAATATACAAAAGGCAAATTCTACTTTTATGTATTTACTCAAGAGAAACAAAAACCTGTCTATACAAAGACTTGTACACAAATATCAATAGCAGCTTTAACCATATTAACATAGCTGGAAGCAGTCCAAATCTCCATGAACAGATAAATGAATAAATACACTGCAGTACAGCCAAGCAATGGAAATACTCAGCAATAGAGTATACAATACAACACTCAGCAATAGAAAGTAACAACAGACAACCACACATTATATGACATAGCAACATGGGGGAAATCTCAGAAACACGCTGAGTTAAAAAAAACAAGACATACACAAGAGAGGCCATATTGGATAGTTCTATTGATATGAAATTCTAGACTAGGCAAAATTAATCTATACAGTGACAAAAAGAATCACTAATAGCTTGGAGTTAAGATGGGTTATAGGTGAGATATGACTGCAAAGAGACAAGGGAAATTGGAGATGATTGGTGTTGGTTACACAGAAGCAGACAGTTGTCAAAACTTATCCAACTGGAATACATTTTGCAAGCAAATTCCACCCCAAGAAAGTTATGAAAAATAATATCCAAGGCAGTCAATGAATACATATACCTACGTATTTTTGTCATAGGGCCAATGAAATTCAGTAGTATTCATGTATCAGAGCAACTAAAGATTAATTTTAACAGCATGGTATAGTTGACTCTTCACTATGCTATCTGACTTTTTCTGCAGAAAATAAAACCATAAACTCAGAAGTTTTTATATGTGACCTTGTTATTTATAAAGTTCACATTGCAGGAAGGAAGGAGGAATGCTTGCTTGCCAGAGGCTGGGGATTACCAGTTCTTTAATTTCTGAAAATTACAGGTTTGCTTTCATTCGAGAGTTCAAATTAAGACCCTTCCAAGAATTTTTGTGTGTGTGGTCAGGAGGGGAAGAGGTTCTTCCCGAGTCAGGTATAGAGGGGAGATTTTATGGTACTGAGCAAGCATATGGGAAGAGCAGACTCAATAACCTCAAGAGAAGAAACTTCAGGAAGGCAAATGAACTGATATACAAAACAGAAGTGGACCAGCAAACAGAAAACGAACTTAGGCGAAAGGGAGGGGAAGGGATAAATTAGGAGCGTGGGGTTAACACATATACACTACTATATATAAATAGATGACCAACAGGACCTACCATAAAGCACAGGGAACTATACTCAATGTTTTATAATAACCTATCAGGGAAAAGAATCTGAAAAGAATATATGAATCATTTTTGCTATACACCTGAAGTTAACACAACTTTTGTAAATCAACTATACTTCAGTAAAAATTTAGAAAATTAAAAAATAAAAGGAAGACAGGTAATATACACTAGAGAGATTTTAGAGTTTGTCCATAAAACACAAAGAAGTTATATTTTTAAAAAGCACACTGTTTGGCGAGGGATATAAGACATTAGGAACCTCTTTGTTGAGACTTTACCTTTCTTGGTAACTACAGGCATGTAGCACTATCTTATTATGGAGAGGCCAATTTCCTCATTTCTTGGTGGATCTGAGGCCATCAACCCACACATTTTAGTCAAAAACATTTTCAGAAACCAATTTTTTTTTTTAACAAAGGAAAGGCAAGAAAGAAACATTACAAAATGTTAAACCCAATTGCCTTTAAATGCCAAAATTATGGATCTGTTTCCACTAACTTTCTATATTTCCAAATATTGTTGTATAAGTATTACTTTTGCAATGGAAAAAGCATAGTAAACATATCATTATGGTCTGCATTTATTGGTAATGAAAAAAATTTTCAGGGACAACAAATTGTTCTGTTGTACTCTTCTAGCCTCTATAAATTTCCGTTACTTTTGCAAGAAAATTGCTGCATATTCTAGTCTTTTCTATTAATAAACAAAATGTGCCTTCCTATACCACAATTTTATCCCTCCTGGTTCCTGTTTCCACTCCATGTGTCCACTACGTCAATGTTCCTCCTACACACCGCAAGCCACAGGCCACTCGCGGCCACCTGGGGAAAGCGGAAGTCTCCTCTGATTTTGTTCACCTAGGGTGGGAATTCATGCTCCTCCATTCCAGGCAAGTTTGGGAGCTAAGGTGCTCAGGGGGTTAGCACACAAAGTGTCTTCACTCAGGAAGAAACACCAAATATTGTGAATAAATTTAGAAAATACAAGTGAAAAAATCATGTGACCTTAAAATAAATAAATAAATAAAAACATCTCTCTTCCCAGATTAGGGTTACCTTTGCAACTGGTGACAATATAAGATGGTGTTCGATTATCACACCAGGGCACCAAATTATACTGAAGGCATAATTTGCAGCCTTTTGTTGGCAAGGAAGTTTTTTCCACGATTTCTTTACGCCTTCTTAAAGATTAATGAACTTAAGTGCATGCCAGTAGCTGCCATGCCCAAACTCAAACAGATGTGTTCAGGAGTGGAAGTTAGGATTGGGATTTGAAAACGTTTTTGTCCCTCCCATCTCAGCAGATTATAATGGAAAAATTATAGTCCAAACTATAGCTGGATTATGGCTTTAGGTCGTCATGTGGAGTGGTAATGAGCCATCTCCTTTCTTTAAAATAACTCTCAAAAAAAAAAAAAAAAAACCGCCACACACACACATCTTTCACACCATTTTTGTCAAGCCCTCTGCTTATTTCTTAGTTCCATGAAGATAAAG
This sequence comes from Odocoileus virginianus, assembly GCF_023699985.2. NCBI lineage: Eukaryota > Metazoa > Chordata > Mammalia > Artiodactyla > Cervidae > Odocoileus > Odocoileus virginianus. The sequence goes on along the minus strand of NC_069684.1, from coordinate 55,420,229 downwards.
TAGTTAATTTGGAAACCAGAAATCAGGGATGCCCTCTGATCAGGTAATTTTTCTGACAGTGCTGTTGCTGGAGCCATTCATTAGCATTGGGTTGAACTTTTTGGCCAACCCAATACCTTCTGCCCTCAACTGCATTCAAAGAGGACTATATGGGAAGTTGTGTGTGGGTGTCTGTTTAAAGTATATTCCATGTTATCTCTGTACTCTGTGCCAAATAACAAGGAAATTTACAGTGCATCCTAAAATCAAATGGAAAGCAGAGTAGATGGACTATTCAAGAAGGAGAAGGAAACTGCTATGAATGAAGTGAAACGCTCAGTCAGTCGTGTCTGACTCTTTGTGAGCCCCTGGACTATAGCCACCAGGCCACTCTGTCTATGGGATTCTCAGTTAAGAATATTGGAGTGGGTTATCATGCCCTCCTCCAGGGGATCTTCCATGGATATCTTCCCAACCCAGGGAATGAACCTGACCCAGGGACTGAACTCTCATCTCTTATGTCTCCTGCACTCACAGATAGGTTCTTTACCACTAGCACCACCTGGAAAGCCTTATTATCCTAATAGTAAAAGTAAGTATTAGTCACTCAATTGTATCTGACTCTCCACAGCCCCACGGACTGTACCCCGCCAGGCTCCTTTGTCCATAGGATTCTCCAGGCAAGAATACTGGAGTGGGTAGCCATCCCCTTCTCCAGGGGATCTTTCTGAACCCGATCTCCTGCATTGCAGGCAGATTCATTACTGTCTGAACCATCAGGGAAGCCGTTTATTGAATGTCTATTGTCCACTGTGTACCAAACGCATGACGTGCATTAGGCCCTTGCCGCTGATGGCTGACCTTTAAACCAGCAGCAGCAACTGCAGCATCTGGGAGCCTATTAGAAATTCAGAATTTCAGATGCCATTCAAACTTGCATTATAGCAAGACCCTCAGCATCAATTCACCAAAATCATGGATATAAATGATATTAACTTTATTTTCTATTAGGAGATTAAGGGTCAGAAAGGTTAAGAAATTTATGTAAAATTCACAGCATAGTAATAAACTGGATTCTGGCCCATTTTAAAGCATCATATTTCCACTCCACTGAGCCAAGTCTTAAACCAGTCTAAAGCTGCAAGATTTGGGTTTTGATCCAGACTCTAACCATTAATATCTTTCTGGGCTCATATACACCAGTAACTTATCTGGGTGTCACTTTTTTTGCCCTGCTTATTTCATGGAATTGCTACAAAACAAATGAAATTAATAGATGTGAAAACACTTTAAAGTATTTTGCACTGGCTAAAATTAACCCACTGGTGGAATATTCTATGTGACTCTTTCTCACTCGGTTTTTGCCAAGGCAGAAAAACCAAGGACAAAGCAACATATGCCAAGAGCTTCCACATCACATGTTGAGAGATCAGCCTGCCTATGTTTTGAAACTGGCTAGTTCAGCCTTAGTCCCTCATCCACCTCAAGGGTAGAAAAAATTTGAAAGAAGAAACAATCTCAAAAGTGTTTTTATGGTAGGTGGGGCAGAGTAAGATCATTTGTCCTGCATCTCAATCCTATACCAAGGGGCCCTAAGGAGACCACACAGAGAGCCTGTTCTTTGTGCCCTGAAAGAATGCAAGTTAATCTGGTAGAAAAAAATCTACCATAAACTTCCCCTCACCCTCAAGGCTTTCCAAACTAAAGCAATACTATATTTTGGTATTGCCATGTTGACTATAAAACTGGATGGCAAATTTTAGTTGTGTGTCTTTGGGCTGAAAGTGGCTAGTAGACTTTTTGTTATTTAAAAGTACCTGAAAAGTTTTCTGGTACCTGGTCAAGATTGCAACCAAAAAGAAGGGAAAACTAAACTGCAGATCTGGTTTAAAGGGACAGTGAGAAAAAATAAGAATAATATAGTTTGCTGCTTACATCCTATACTATGCTTAGTCACTTCAATCATGTCCAACTCTCTGTGACCCCATGGACCACGGCCCACCAGGCTCCTCTGTCCATGGGATTCTCCAGGCAAGAGTACTGGAGTGGGCTGCCATTGCCTTCTCCATTGCATCCTATGGAGAACTGCTTTTCCCATGCTCTAGTACTTGTTATTATTATTATTAAAAACCAATACTAGCTCAATAGAAATTGTGTTTCCAAAGCCAAAATCTGACTTTACAGATAAACTCACAGGAAAATGATGGAATAGGCAAATAGTCTTTCCCCTGAATTACCTGTTTTTATCCTAAATCCAAAACCCAAGGAATGATTCTGAAGCTGAAGCTCCAATACTCAGCCATTCGATGTGAAGAGCCAACTCATTGGAAAAGACCCTGATGTTGGGAAAGACTGAGGGCAGGAGAAGGGGTAGATAGAGGATGATATGATTGAATGACATCATCAGCTCAATGGACATGAGTTTGAGCAAACTCCAGGAGATAGTGAAGGACAGGAGAGCCTGGCGTGCTGCAGTCCTTGGGGTCGCAGAGGCAGACACGCCTGAGTGACGGAACAGTAACAACAAAGAACATCCTCATCAGATTCTTACAGCTGCTAACCACGCAGAGATAAGTGAAGCTTCTAACCGTGACGGGAGCCTAACTCCACTTTTCTGTAGGAAACCATAGAGTTTTAGAGGAGCAAGAAAGGATTCTACTCCCCCATCCCAGTCAAGCCCCAAAGTGGCAGATGGGAGGAGACAGAAAGAGAGCATCCTGCTCACCCCTCCAGGCATGCCTGTTGAGAATTAAGGTCCAGTAGGGAAGCTGGGAGGAGACACTTAGGCAGACCCAGAAAGCTGGACAGGATCTGGAGACCTGAACAGAGGAACAAGGTCACAGGTAGGTGGTTGGAGACAAAAAGTCACATATAGATAGCTGAAAAACCAAGAAATCAATATATATTTTGGAAAAAAAGAAACTGAAAAGATCCAATTGACCAGCTTATTCAATTACCACATGTGTCAAAATGACTTCAAATTCTATCTCCCTCCCAAACCTTTATAAGAAGCTCAACAACCATGGACATCATCTTGGTCTATCTTGTGATTCCATCTGCCCCCATCCTCTCCCCTTGCCTGACCATCCAAATATCAAAGAGTGAATTTGTAAAAATGGTCACATCATGACCCTCTAAAAAAGCCTTCACTGCCTTCCACAGTCTTTAGACAAATTCTAGGTTCCGAAATTGGCACCCAAGTTCTCTCAAAATCTGACTTCCACTTATTTTCAAACTCATCTCTCACCAACTCCTATCCCACACACAACATCCCACAAATCAGTCGAATGGAACTGCTCCTAGTTTCAAAAAAATCCCACCTTAGAGCCTTCACACGTCCCAAGCTTCAGAGCCTGCCAAACTTGGTGATGATGCGAATTACCCAGAATGTTTGTTTAAAATGCAGATTTCCAAGTCCTAGTGCCTACCTGCCAATTCAGAATTTCCAGGGAAAGAATATGGGAACCTACAGTTTCTACAAACCCTCAAGTGAAAATGATCAACCAGCAACTCTAGCTTAAGTTCAGAGGGCAAGAACTCTACCTGCCCTTTTCATAGTGTTACATCCAGAATCCAGAGTAAGTGCTCTTCCCTTTGCCTACAATGCTTGGCCTCCACCCTCTTTTACACCAGGATAAATCCTATTTCATTCACGCAAAACCAATACCATTGGAGTAACTTAATATGCAACTGATATACATTGAATGAACAAGCAAATGAATAAGAAAAAAGTAAGTAATGGATGGAGCAGGAAATTTGTGGGGAGGGCTCAGAGTTTCCAAGTGGCAAGCAACAGTTAGATGTCATGCACACTGGGGACAACATCTGGGAGACACGAGCATAGGGACCCTGGGTCAGAACCAACACATCCAAGCCCTGGGTATGTGCTACCAGATACATCACTGAAGGGATTAAGTTCACAATGCCAAAATCTTGACATTTAAAAATAATGGGGATGAGTAGGCAAATTTGTTCACTAGAGAGTTGACTAGAAGATAGACACTCAGCCATTCTGGGACTTAGAAACAAAATAGGGACCCAATGTAGTCAAAGCTATGGTTTTTCCAGTAGTCATGTATGGATGCGAGAGCTGGACCATAAAGAAGGCTGATCACTGAAGAACTAATGCCTTTGAATTATACTGGAGAAGACTCTTGAGAGTCTGTTGGACTGCAAGGAAATCAAACTAGTCAATCCTAAAGGAAATCAACCATAATATTCATTGAAAGGATTGATGCTGAAGCACCTGATGTGAAGAGCTGTCTCACTGGAAAAGACCCCGATGCTGGGAAAGATTGAAGGCAAAAGGAGTAGAGAGTGGCAGAGGATGAGATGGTCAGATAGCATCACCAACTCAAGGGACATGAATCTGAGCAAACTCCAGGAGATAGTGAAGGACAGGGACACCTGGTGTGCTGTAGTCCATGGGATTGCAAATAATTGGACACGACTTAGCGACCGAGCAATGACAACAGTAACTGGGGGATCTATTGCTAAAATTTGAGTGGGACCAGACATTTTAATAATGAATTATCAAGGGCCCCTGAGAAGACAGGGTGGGTTGGTCTGGCACATAGATGCACATTCAGGAGTCTTGCAACTCAGCTCTGAAGATTAGGAGGCGACACAGAGTCTGAGAGCCTGCACCTAGGTCTGTGTGCTCCACACCTCCCTTCCCAGGTACAAAGACGATCATTAAAGTTAACGAGTTTCTTCTGCCTCCTTATCAACTAAGAAAGTACTTTTCTAGAGTTAAAAGTTATTCAGAGAAATAGCAGAATTGATTTAATTATCCTTGGGAGTATGTGAGGACATAGAGATTAAAAAAATATCCTGGAAAATCTGGACAGAGAAACAAGAAAGAAATCAAGAAAACCCCAGACTGTGCTCTTTCGACATCAGACCCACCTGGTGAAACTGGGAATGTTTATTAGTTTTCCACAGCTACATTTATTTATGTCATAAAATTTCATCCATAAAGCCTTCAATGGTGGCAAGAAGAAAGCCAGGTGTGGCTGAGGTTTTGTGAAGCTCTCAGACTCTCCCTTGTCCTTCCCAGATGTAAGTGGAGAAGCTCGAAGACTCAGAAAGAAAGAAAACTATGAAACTTAAATGTAACCATTTTTCCATTCACACTTAAACCATGTGTACTTGAGCAGAAATGTAACCCATGTGATCCTGATTCATTTACGCTATAATCATCAAAATATTGTTTTCCAGGAGCAATTTAGTGTCCACAAAGATTTTTCTGAATCTTTTTCAGAAAGATTTTTAATCCATTTTCCTCATTAAAAAAGGAAGCTGTGTTTGCCAATTGGCCAATGACTCAATCATGAAGAAAAAGTTCAGATTCCCTTCAAAGTTTCAAGGTCATGAGTTTTAGCAGATTCATATTATATCCCACTAGTTTTTCTAGCCCTGCAAAGAAAAGATAATTCTTGCCCAGGAGGATGGGTTGATTTTTCACAGATGTTACTGGAAGCTGATATCAGCCAACAGGTAGTGTTCCTGCCCATCATACATCAGCCCTGAGTTAATAATACAAGTTACAAAGAAAAATTAAAGTATTGTGCTTAGGTAAAAACATGTGTATTTAGATTATATAAACGCACAGCAAAGGGTACCATGTTAAATGTTACAGTTTAAAAGGAATCCAGCATGATCTAAATAGGAAGGAAATCTGAGAAAGAGGGGATGTGCGTATATATGTGTCTGATTCACTCTGCTGTATAATAGTAACTAGCACATTGTAAAGCAACTAAACTCCAATAAAAATTTAAAAAATAAAAGGAAACTCAGCAAACTAAAATGGTTTCCAGTTGAGAAAAATCTAGATGGGAAAGAATCCAAACTGCTTGATAGAATAGAAATTGAGATGATCTAGCCTGCAGATGAGAAAACTTTTAGGGGATAAGACTACTCTTCAAATAAAGTAAATAGCAGGTAAACAACCACAATCATCAAAACAGCAAGAAAGTTACAGAAAAACATATACTTCTGCTTTATTGACTACGCCAAAGCCTTTGACTGTGTGGATCACAACAAACTGTGGAAAATTCTGAAAGAGGTGGAAATACCAGACCACCTTACCTGCCTCCTGAGAAATCTGTATGCAGGTCAAGAATCTGAAATAAGAACCAGAAGTGGAACAACACACTGGTTCCAAATCAGGAAATGAGTATGTCAATGCTGTATATTGTCACCCTGTTTATTTAACTTACATGCAGAGTACATCATGCAAAATGCCGGGCCGAATGAAACACAAGCTGGTGTCAAGATTGCCAGAAGAAATATCAATAACCTCAGATATGCAGATAACACCACCCTTATGGCAGAAAGCAAAGAAGAACTAAAGAGCCTCTTGATGAAAGTGAAAGAGGAGAGTGAAAAAGCTGGCTTAAAACTCAACAGTTCAAAAAACTAAGATCATGGCATCTGGTCCCATCACTTCATGGCAAATAGATGGGGAAACAGTGACAGACTTTTTTGGGGCTCCGAAATCACTGCAGGTGGTGACTGCAGCCATGAAATGAAAAGATGCTTGCTCCTTGGAAGAAAAGCTATGACAAACCTAGACAGCATATTAAAAAGCAGAGACATTACTTTGCCAACAAAGGTCTATATAGTCAAAGCTATGGTTCTTCCAATAGTCATGTATGGATGTGAGAGTTGGACTATAAAGAAAACTGAGTGCTGAAGAATTGATGCTTTTGAACTGTGGTGTTGGAGAAGACTCTTGAGAGTCCCTTGGACTGCAAGGTGATCCAACCAGTCAATCTTAAAGGAAATCAGTCCTGAATATTCACTGGAAGGACTGATGCTGAAGCTGAAACTCCGATACTTTGGCCACCTGATAGGAAAACTGACTCATTGGAAAACACCCTGATGCTGGGAAAGATTGAAGGTAGGAAAAGGGGATGATAGAGGATGGGATGGTTAATGTATATGACTGAGTATACAATGCCTTTGTGGTTGATTCAGTTCAGTTAAGTCGCTTAGTTTTGTCTGACTCTTTGCAATCTTATGGACTGCAGCACACCAGGCTTCCCTGTCCATCACCAGCTCCCAGAGCTTTCTCAAACTCATGTCCATCAAGTCCGTGATGCCATCCAACCATCTCATCCTCTGTCATCCCCTTCTCCTCCTGCCTTCAATCTTTCCCAGCATCAGGGTCTTTTCCAGTGAGTCAGTTCTTTGAATCAGGTGGCCAAAGCACTGGAGTTTCAGCTTCAGCATCAGTCCTTCCAACGAATATTCAGGACTGATTTCCTTTAGGATTGACTGGTTGGATCTCCTTGCAGTCCAACAGGCTCTCAAGAGTCTTCTCCAACACCAGAGTTAAAAGGCATCAATTCTTCAGTGCTCAGCTTTCTTTATAGTCCATCTCTCCCATCCATACATGACTACTGAAAAAACCATAACTTTGACTAGACAGACCTTTGTCAGCAAAGTAATGTCTCCACTTTCTAATATGCTCTCTAGGTTTGTCATGGAGAAGAAAATGGAAACCCACTCTAGTATTCTTCTCTGGAAAATCCCATAGATGGAAGGGCCTGGTGTGCCACAGCCCATGGGGTGTGAAGAGTCGGACACGACTGAGCGACTTCACTCAGTGCTCAGCGCTCAGGTTTGTCATAACTTTTCTTCCAAGGAGCAAGCGTCTTTCAGTTTCATGGTTGCAGTCACTATCTGCAGTGATTTGGGGGCCAAAAAAAAAAAATAAAGTCCGTCACTCTTTCCATTGTTTCCCCATCTATTTCCCATGAAGTGATGGGACTGGATGCCATGCATGAAGTGGTAGAACCAGATGGCATATGCATGGAATAGCTGATACCCCAAACCCCTCTAATAGATCTGAGATTCTGTGTTTTTCCCCACCAGCCCCTTTCCTTCAATACCTCAGCTGGTTTAGAAATTTATAAATACTAACAACTGGTTTGGAAAGCTCCAATATAAAGTTTTCAACTTCAACAATGGCACTGGCACTCACATCAACATTTTGACTTGTTTTTTGTTTTCTCAGAGTCTTCTAAAAAGAGATGCCCAACCCTAGAGAAGTTACCTTCTGCAAGGCTAAACAACCGAAGAATATCCATGTCCAAACTTGACGTATCTCATCATTTGTAATCAGTAGCCTTTTACACTGGCATATTCACCAAGACCTTTTTTGAATATCTAAGAATCAGTCCCTTTTCTCTTTTAGGGATTTTTATAATTATTTAATTGAGTAGCAAGATGTGGCAAATGTGTGCAATGATGGAAGAAAAGAACAGCCGTGATTTCTTACGACATTTAAGATCATGGGAAAATAAGGTAAACTCTTTCCAGGTAACTCTCCTAAAGGTTGAGGATTTTTGTCACTTTTTTATTTCCACACAATCATTAACAGTTGTGACCTAAAGAGTTCCAGAGTATAAGGCTGGGTCTTTGAAAGACAAACTAAGACAGCGCCTGGAGGCTAGCACTGACTATGTGCTCCATCCAAGTTATTTCATTTCGGAAAACTGAGACAAGAAAGTCAACTAACTTTACAAGAGAAAAAGAAAAAAAGCCAATTTTTCTGTTCAGTTTACCACCATGAGTATTCAAAAGACTCCACTTCCAAGAAAACTATTAATTTTTACAGTGTCAGCACACTTTTTTTTTTTTTTTGCAAACTGTATTTTTATGATACCATGCTCAGTGTTGGGAACATTTTATACCCAAGAGGAAAGTCTGAGCTTTTACAAAGTGGAGAAATAGTATCATATTTAAATCATTTGATCTATTTTTAAGAAACACTACAGAATAGCATCTTTTAAAGTCTTTTAAACGGTCTTTGGTAAGACATCTCCTAAGTGTTGTAACCTGCTCCATCCATCTCTCCTTTGTCTTAGTCCCCACCATACTCGGTGTGGTCCAAGAGTGTGTGCTGTCTCTGCAGTCGGATGACTGAGTGTCACATGCACAACCCATATATCAGCAGAAACTCCTCCTGCCCCAGCATGAATAAACCTGTTTTAGAGAAGAGCAGTCAGCTTGATTAAAGGGATGAGAAAGGGTTCCTACAAGTGGAGGTTAAATGGACCAGAGGTGCTTTACCTACAGAAGAGAGAGAAGGACTTGAACATAGTCCTTCAGTCCATGGAGACTTTTTCCTAAAGGCAATAGATGATTAAATAAATAAAAATACTCCACATCTACAGAGAACCAACAAAAGGAAATATACTTAACTTATAGCCAGAGAGTTTGCCATTGTACAAAAGAAGTTCTTTTCAATGCTTGAGTTGATAAAAACATTGATGTGTTCTCTGCTGGGAAGTTATAGAGCCTGTCTTTCTGAAGATCTTCCATAAGACAAGAGCTGTGCCTTTGTCTTGGATGATTGAAAGAAAGAACTGCTCTAGTTAAAATGCAGAACTGGGGCCTCATGGCCCCATAATGTGACAGAGATGAATCCATCCTGCTAGAAAGTCCTATGGGAAAGAATTCCCTGCACGTTCCTTGGTAATCAATTCTAGTACTTAGGAAACTTCCATGTCAGGGAGTTCCTCTTTCTAGACTCAAAGCTCATGAGTTAAGTCTAAAACCTTCTCCAGGCATATGAGAACACATTCTTGACTGGCTCTTGATTTCCTTGCTGATGGGGTACCCACTTGCGCTCAGGTATAGCCGTGTTCTATCTAGTTTATTCTTTCATGTGCCCATCATGGGGTAAGCTTTCGAAGAGCACCCATGTGACTCTCCACAGTGACTAGAACAAACAAATGTGCTCTTGGGTGATCTCAAAATTTACCAGCATGCAATCAACTTAACTCAATAAGGACATTGGATGATCCCCACCCACATCTGCCCAGCTCTCAGCTAAATGCTAGGAAGATACATAATAAAAGTTCAAGTCTAATTTGCTTCAAGTCACTAAAAGATTTTAGGTCAAAATGAGGCATATTTATATTAAAGAAGTAGAATGTAGAAACTAAAATGAAAAAGAATATTTTTAAAAAGAATGTATCACTATGCATGCATGTGTGCTCAGTCACTTCAGTCATGTCCAACTCTTTGCGACCCCTGGTCTGTAGCCCCCCAGGCTCCTCTGTCCATGGAATTCTCCAAGCAAGAAGGAGAAGGGCAGGCTGGTTGCCCTTCTCCAGGCAATCTTCATGACACAAGGATCAAACGAATCTTCTGAAGTACAGGTGTATTCTTCACCACTGAGCCACAAAAGAAGCCTAATGTATCAATATATCTGTGTATAATTGAATCATTTTGCTGTAAAGAAATTATCACAACATTTAAATCAACCCTACTTCAATAGAAAAAATTAATATAGAGTGAGACAGCTTTTGTTAGACAACAATGTGACAGAGACAGTAAGTGCAGAAGAAATCAGAGCAACAAGGACAACTGTGGACTAGGGTAGCTGGGAAAGGCTTCATGCAGGTGATGGGACAAAATTTGGAAATCTCAAAACATCTTTTAGCTAATTTTACATCTAAGTGACTTCCCAGGTAGACCTATGCTCTCTTGTAAAGCATGCTGACCAATACCCACAGTCAGCTGATCATTTTTAGTTTGTATGTGGCTTGTCTTGTTTTTCAATGTGAAAGTTTTATACCAGTTGAATTTGTTTTGACATCTTTTTTAATGTGTGCCTTTTAGTGTTTAGTGTTTTAGTGTTTAGTTTTAGTGTTTTTACGCAGTGATCCAACTGAAAATCTTGGCTAATCTAAAGAAGACAACATGAGCTCTAATCCCTGGACTCCTGCTCAGAGAAAATAAATTATCCTTGGTCATGAATATTTTTAAGTCATTCATTATGTGTTCACTTATAAGTTTTCATGATAAAATGCTAATGTTAAAATATACATACAATCACTTTTAATGATCCTCTGCTTTAAATGACTTAATTAACCTGTCAACTACTTACCCCCTAGCATTGTGTCATAGGGCTTTGCTTGCCAAAAGTGACTTAAGAAGCACTGGACACAGAAGAGCAAAGTGGATTCTAGCTTTTACTCTCCATTGGAACTTGGTCAAGACCATTCTTTCCCTGGCCCCAATTTTCAGTTCCATAAAAAGAATTGGGGTAAAGTAGGTCTCTCTATGATTCCTTCCAGCTTTGGCATTTACGAATCAGTGACACCGGCTTTCACGAGCTCTCTGTGCACTGCAAGGACATAATAAATATTTGTTAACCAATATTAACCTATCGTTTGCACTTTTTACTGTCCCAACACAGCACATCTTTAAATATACCAGGGCTGTAGCACCACTGGAGCAGATCTTATTCTTCCATGTGACTGCTTTTCTTAGTAGAAAATGGAGTATCTTAATTTTGATCTTCACTGGGTTTGAAACAGAATGGAAATCAAGGTATGCAAGAGGAAAAAAAAAAAACATACTTCCTACAAATGGAAAAATATGAGAGTTATTAGGAGGTATTGCAAGTCGCTTCAGCCATGTCTGACTTTTTGTGACCCCATGGACTGGCAGGCTCCTCTGTCCATGGGCTTCTCCTGGCAAAAATACTAGAGTCAGTTGTCATACCCTTCTCCAGGCGATCTTCCCAACTCAGGGATCAAAGCCATGTCTCTTACATTTCCTGCACTGGCAGACAAGTTCTTTACCACTAGTGCCACCTGGGAAGTCCCATTAGAGGGCATTAATTTTGGGCAAAAAAAAAAAAAATCCTTGCTGCTTTAGATATATGCCTTGAAAAGAGATATGATAAATATAGTGAATTCTTTTTGTAGAGAGATAGACTGCATCTTCAACAACCAAAAAGCACTGCTTACACCCTCAACTGGGAAAAAATGCAAAAGGACCTGAAAATGTAGATAAAATGAGAAGGATAATAAATGCTACACAATATCCTGTATTTGATCCTGGAAATAAACAGACTAGTGGAAAAACTGGTAAAATCTGAATAAACTCTGTAACTAATAGTGGTGATGATTAATTTTAGTTTTTGTTTCTGGGTTTCTGTTTTTGTTTTCTTTAATGTGGACCATTTTTTAAAAGTCTTTATTGAATTTGTTACAATATTGCTTCTGCTCTATGTTTTGGTTTTTTGGTCATGAGGGATGGAGATCTTAGCTCCCTGACAAGGGATCGAACCCATACCCCTTGCATCAGAAGGCAAAACATTAACCACTGGACCATCAGTGAAAGTGAAAGTCGCTCAGTTCTTTCTGACTCTTTGACTGCATGGACTATATATAGTCCATGGAATTCTCTAGACCAGAATACTGAAGTAGGCAGCCTTTCCCTTCTCCAGGGGATCTTCCCAACCCAGGGATTGAACCCAGGTCTCCCGCATTGCAGGCAGATTCTTTACCAGCTGAGCCACAGGGGAAGCCCGGGAAGTCCCTAATTTCTCAGTTTTGACAAATATACCATTTTGAACTGTGGTGTTGGAGAAGACTCTTGAGAGTCCCTTGGACTGCAAAGAGATCCAACCAGTCCATCCTAAAGGAAATCAGTCCTGAATATTAATTGGAAGGACTGATGTTGAAGCTGAAACTCCAATACTTTGGCTACCTGATGGGAAGAACTGACTCATTTGAAAAGACCTTGATGCTGGGAAAAATTGAAGGTGGGAGGAGAAGGGGGCGACAGAGGATAAGATGGTTGGATGGCCTCACTGACTCGATGGACATGAGTTTGAGTAAACTCCGGAAGTTGGTGATGGACAGGGAGGCCTGGTGTGCTGTAGTCAATGGGGTCACAACGAGTTGGACATGACTGAGTGACTGAATGGAACTGAACTGAACTGAACCATGATTATGTAAAGATGTGAAAATTAGGGGAGGCAGGTTATAGGACATTTAGAAATTCCCTACTATCTTTTCAATTTTTGTGCAAATATAAAATTATTCCACAAAATTAAGTTTATACAAAAAATTAAAAGTTTATACAAAATTAAAAGTTTATACAAAAAAGAAAGGAGACACAAAAACAACAGATACCTATAAAGAAAGAGAGTTTTGTGCAAGGAAGTAAAGAGAAAGAAAAGGAGACATAAATAAAGAGAGAAAGAACACAGAGAGACACGGAAGTGATAAATATATTACAAAGAACCATAGATCAATCTTAATTTTTACTTAATTCTTTTGTTCTCTTATAGTCTGGGCCTTTAATGTTCTATAGCTGTGGTCTACAGGAAGTGAAAATTGAAAGTTAAGTCGCTCAGTCGTGTCCGACTCTTTGCAACCCCAAGGACTGCAGCCTCCCAGGCTCCTCCGCCCATGGGATTTTCCAGCAAGAGTACTGGAGTAGATTGCCATTTCTACAGGAAATAGGGCATTCGTATTCAACAAGTTTCTGCTACAGTGCTGCACTGTGATAAAAGCAGCTTTTCTTCCATCCACCTACTGCTACATCAAATACTACCAAGATGAGAAGAAAATGATGCAAATTTTACTTTCCATGCATAAAAATAAGATTTAGTAGTCAAGAATAACCCATGATGTTGCTCTTACCCAAACGCTCAACTAGGGAAATTCTTTCTCCAGCAAAATAGGAAATCTCCCTAGGTTACCCTGCTCCCTAGCTCTGATGCTGAGTTTCTGAAAAATGTCTGTTTTGCCATGATCCTGTTATGCTTGTGTTTAGAGATTACCACACTGCAGCCCAGAGGAGAGAATAGTCAGCCCTTTCTCCTACTGATAGGGACCCTGAACCCTGAAACCCTAATTTTTTGCTGCCCTTTCATTGAAATGACTGCCTTCCAGGAGGTCTAGATTTACTCTTAGGCCCAAAGGGAATTCCTGTAACTCATCAGAACCAAATTTGGAATGCAAAATATTTGCCAAAATCCTGCACAGTGGCATGGCCTTCAGTTCGGGAAGCCAATGACTGAGTAACTCACACATGGGCAAATTACGAGATAGATATTTTCCACTGAAGAGCAGAGAGATGTTCACAGATGAAACTTCTATGAGTTTTCATAGAAACTTCTATGGGTCGTCAGACAAGAAGTGATGAACATTCATGAGCTTTTCAGTTACCTTTTCCCTATTTATCTGAGTCTCTCTTTCTATCAAGGATCAGTAGAGCCAAAGTGGTGAGGGTAAAAAGGGGAAAGGAAAAGATTATCTAAGAAAATGCAATCTTAAGGGTCTCCAGGGGAAATATGGCTACTTTGGGAATTATGGTTCATCTTTAGGTCCCTGGTTAGTGTCTCAGACAGTAAAAAAGAAATCTGCCTGCCATGCAGTAGACCCAGCTTCAATCCCTGGATTGGGAAGATCCCCTGGAGAAGGAAATGGCAACCCACTCCAGTATTCTTGCCTGGAGGATTCCATGGACAGAGGAGCCTGGTTGACTGCAGTGCATGGGGATGCAAAGAGTCAGACATGACTGAGTGACTAACACTTTCACACTTTTATGTCCCAGGATTTTATAAATATTCACATCATATATTCTGTAATATTAATAGAATTGAATCCAATGGAATTTTAGTGCTAGAGATTATCATCTCATCCTATTGTTTCATGATTTGAATGCTTCACCATAAAAATAAAATGTAAAAGATGAGTATGTCCTAGTCAGAGTGCTTAGCGGGGGCAGCATTCCTCATGGCTGTTATCATTCACAAAGGAACATTGAGCATCAGCTGTGGAGCCTGGTAGAATCAGTCGGAGACTGGATGGATGCTATATAGTAAATGATGCTATGCGGGCGTGTCAGTGCTCACCTGGGGTGAGTCAGTCATGAGCAAGAAAGATATATGGCACCTTCCAGTTGGAAAACCTTGAGGGAGCCACAGCCAAAGATGCAGCTTTGTATTCGAAAGTCCTGATTAATGTAGCATCCATTCCAGAACATTCACTCAAAGGAACTGAGAAAGCCTGTGCAGTTCAAATTCCAAACTGAAATATTATTAAAGACTTTTACCACTCTTACTGTAGTGCCCAAGCTGCAAAACCAATGACCTGTTGCTGCTGCACTGTCTTTTTTTTAATATAATAGTTTCTTCATTGGAAATGAAAAAGTGATTAGTGGTGCAGAATGATCATATGTTATCAGGCCCCTGAGAGTCATGAGAGAAGATGGGGAATGAAAGGGAGAGAGAGAAAAAGAAAAACCTCCCTTCTTCCAGGGCTTTCAAAACCCTGCTCTTCCCTAGGGAGAGCTGCCTTTGACTTTAAAAGAGGCTCTGTGGCAGCAGGCAATCCAAGGTAAGTGCACCTGCTCAGGAAACTCACCAGGGGTGACTTTATGAGTTCCTGATCTCCTAAAAGCATCTGGAGGCCCAGCTCCTTTGCAGGAGTTGAGGAGGGCAACAGGCAGGGTTAAGCCTATCCCTTGAGGTAAAATAAAAATAAGAACTGATCATTCAGCTACAGACAGGGAAGTACTCTATTGCTCGTGTATGTGGAATCCAAGCATTATGGGCTGGAAACAGAGATGGAAATACAAGAGTCTATTCCTTTTTCTACGCCAAGACATTTGAAAGAAAAAAATAATGTGTTTATCCCTATGAGAAAATAGCCCTCTACATTAGGACCATTGCTGTTCAAAAAACACCCTTGAGATCCATGCCCCATAAGTAACACTACCTTATAATGAGGTCTTGTTAGCCCTTGAGGTCCTAAGTCCTCTTGAATTGTGTCCAAGAGCAGTCTGCCTCACACTGGATTCCATTCAACATGAAGACATTAAAGTGAGGTTTTGGCATTTGTTTAAAAGTCAAAGGGAAAAACAGCCAGCGACCTCTAGTAACATTTTATAATTTCCATCATTTATAATCAGAAAGCACTTTGACCGCTTTATGATATGCAGCCACTTAAAACTGATATATTCAGCTGGAATACTGAAGTTATTGTTGAAACTAGTTCACAATCTAGGAAAAAAAATTGCTCAGTCATGTCTGACTCTTTGGGACCCCACGGACTATAACCCGCCAGTCTTCCCTGTCCATGTAATTCTCTAGGCAAGAATACTGGAATGGATAGCCATTCTCTTCTCTAGGTCTTCCTAATCCAGAGATCAAACCCAGATCTCCTGCATTTCAGGCAGATTCTTTACCATCTGAGTCACCAGGGAATCCCCATCAAATCTTAGGCAATGTTTACCTTAATTCAGAGATCAATATCTATGACTCTTGCGTCTGATTCATTGCCTATATTTATAAAATTTTATTGGAAGATGAGCATGCTTATTCACTGACTGCATTCACAATACAACAGCAAAATCAAGTAGTTACTACAGAAATCATATAATCCACAAAGTCAAAAGCACTTGTTATTATCTGGTCATTTACAGAAAAATTTTGCTTGAATAAGCCATAACTTGTTTTTCTAAATAAGATTATCTTGATTCTGGAACTGAGAAAGATATCCCTTAGCAGACAAAACAACCTTTGAATGGTCATGGATAAAATATATCTCCAGAGTTGTATGCACTATTCTGTGTGATAGAATCTATCTTAGGATTATATACTTCTACTCTGGTAGAAGTCAGTCATTTTGCCATACTGGAGCCAGGGAAAAATCACGAAGATACTCAGTCTTTGGATATTGTAAATTAAATTTGGCTCCACAATGACTTTTGGTTAAAGAATATTTAAAATGTTGTGGTTTGTTTTCATGGATGTATGTTTTTCTTTAGAATTTAGATTTAAAATGTCATTAAATTATTTTCATTTTTTTAGAACTCATCACAACAAACTGGAAAATTCTTCAAGAGATGGGAATATCAGACCACCTTACCTGCCTTCTGAAAAATCTGTATGCAGGTCACGAAACAACAATTAGAACAGGACATGGAACAATGGACTGGTTCGAAATAGGGAAAGGAGTTCATCAAGGCTGTATATTTTCACCCTGCTTATTTAACTTATATGCAGAGTACATCATGCAAAATGCCAAGCTGGATGAAACACAAACTGGAATTAAGATTGCCAGGAGAAATATCAACAACCTCAGATATGCAGATAATACCACCCTTGAGGCAGAAAGTAAAGAAGAACTAAAGAGCCTCTTGATGAAAGTAAAAGAGGAGAGTGAAAAAGTTGGCTTAAAACTCAACATTCAGAAAACTAAAATCATGGCATCCAGTCCCATTACTTCCTAGCAAATAGATAGGGAAAAAATGGAAACAGTGACAGACATTATTTTCTTGGGCTCCAAAATCACTGCAAATGGTGACTGCAGTCATGAAATTAAAAGATGCTTGCTCCTTGGAAGAAAAGCTATGACAAACCTAGACAGCATATTAAAAACCAGAGACATTACTTTGCCGACAAAGATCCATATTGTCAAAGCTATGGTTTTTCCAGTAGTCATGTATGGATGTAAGAGTTGGACCATAAAGAATACTGAGTGCCAAAGAAACGATGATTTTGAACTGTGGTGTTGGAGAAGACTCTTGAGAGTCCCTTGGGCAACAAGGAGATCAAACCAGTCCATCCTAAAGGAAATCAGTCCTGAATATTCATTGGAAGGACT
Source organism: Odocoileus virginianus (assembly GCF_023699985.2). NCBI lineage: Eukaryota > Metazoa > Chordata > Mammalia > Artiodactyla > Cervidae > Odocoileus > Odocoileus virginianus. The sequence continues at coordinate 55,402,818 of NC_069684.1, read as the reverse complement.
GATGTGTCAGTGCTGAAGCTCCAATGCTTTGGCCACCAGATGCGAAGAGCTGACTCATTAGAAAAGATGATCACGGTGGGAAAGATTGAAGGCAGGAGGAAAAGGGGGTGACAGAGGACAAGATGGTTGGATGGCATCAACAACTCAATGGACATGAGTTTGAGCAAGCTCCAGGAGTTGGTGATGGACAGGAAAGCCCAGGGTCCATGGGGTCACAAAGAGTCGGACATGACTGAGCAACTGGACTGAACTGACACCTCTACAAAGGCCATCATGGTTTTCAATGTCTACTGTTTTTTCAATTTCAAGCAGTCTCTTTTCACTTCTTTTACTTTCAAAAGGAAAAGTTAAAAAGAATTATATTCAACATAATTCCCTGAAGACTAGCTGACTCTTCTATTTGACTCCAAACCATTTTGTCTTTCTGTATTATCTCTTCAGTTGGAAGAGACTGCTGAAAAAATGAATAAAATTAATTCTGTTCCAGTTCAATAATTTCTTTTCAGTTGTTTTTATTTTGCCTCACCAAGTCACTTGGCCTCAGTTACCCTAGTCATGGGAACTTAAGTCCATGCTGGATACCCTTCACTCTAATTCCCAAAGCCTTGTATCCTGTTTTTCACTCTTTTCTCTTGATTTTAGCAGATGTTGTCTATTAATGTGTCTGGGAGCCGAGGGTGTTTCAATTATTGACTGAAGAAACAGGCTATTTTCATTCTGTGTGTTTCTCCACAGTTATTATTCATCTGTCACTTGCAAAGGATGTGACCATCAAGATAAATAAATCACAAGATGAGATATGTGGTATGATCAGGCTATGAAAATTGGGATTCTGGGTATCAGAAAGCAGGAACGATCCAGTTATCCCATTTTACTAATCACAACTTGTAAACTCTCACTTGTCGAAATTAATCCAGGCAAGGCTTCCTTGTTTTTACAAACCTACCATTCACCTGATTCTCCTTGCTTGAGTATCAAAACATAATGTAAATTAATGGCTAAGATCTAAATGTGCACTAAGTGTATTGAAACAAAAAATGACAGTTTAGTTTCATCAAGTGTAAGATTACCAGGGAAAGTTGGTATAAAGCATATCTAGAAAAGGTGCAGTGAGCTCTGACCACCTTGTTGAGAAATTTGGGGTTTATTCTCAAGGCCACAGAGAGACTGTGAAAATATTTAACTAGTCCAGACAACTGGGTTTTGGAAACCCATTCTTTCTCATTAGCTGATTGATTTTAGCCATTTGACTAGCTTTTCCTCAAGTTTACTAGCAGTCGAAGTAAAATCTACTTTATATAACTCAAAATATGGTTCGGAGGAGTAAAGGAGATACATTTGCCAAAAGTGTATAATGATAAAGTGTTATGATTATCATTGTATTCATCATAATAGCCCAATTTATGCCACAAATTTCAGTTCACTGAAACAAGTTCAGAAGAGTAGCCTCAAAACACCTGAGCTTGGATCCTGGCTCCACAACTTACTGTGTAGTGACACAACTTATCAAAGCTTCAACTTTTTTCCAAAAATACAGTGTTAATAATAGTAGCTACTTCACAAGCTACTAAATAATAAATAAGATAACTCGTGTGAAACACTTAAGACAAGGTTTGGGACTTCCCTGGTGGCCCAGTGGTTAAGACTTTGCCTTCCAATGCAGGGGGTGCAGGTTCGATCCTTGGTCAGCTAAGACCCGACATACCTTGTGGCCAAAGAACCAAAACATAAAAAACAGAAGCAATATTGTAACAAATTCAATAAAGACTTCAAATATGGTTCACATAAAAAAAAAGTCATTAGGAAAAAAGACAAGATTTCAACAGATGGTAAGAGATAAGAGTTAGTTTCATCATCTTCATTCATAGCTCACAATGGGAATGTTAGCTGGGTGTGAGGCACGGAGGAACAACTTTACCCCACATCAGCAGGGAGTGTATGCAGAGTCACTCCAATGGAAGAATTTTACCAGTTGACAGATGCCTTTCTTAGCCTGATGAACAGTGCACATAGTAGCTGCTCAATAAACATTAGTGCCTTCATTCAGTAAGCTTTCAACAAACATGTGTTGAGGACTTGATTCATGCCACATGATGTGGAATATAACATTGATCAAGACAATAGAGAATTTGAATTTTACAAGCCAAAAAACAAACAGTGTGATAAATGGAAGCTGCAGAAAGAATGTATTGAAGAGCCATTTAACTTGATCCAAAATGGTCAGAGAAGGCTTCCTAGAGGAAATAATGTCTAAGCCAAGACTTGATGCAGGAAAAGGAATTGGCCACATAAAGCAGCATGGGGAAGGAAGCAGATTTCATCAGAGGCAGCAAGATGTGGGAAGTCTCAGAGATAAAAGGGATCACAGAAATCCACAGATTGAAAGAAAATTAATATGCTTGGAAAGCAGAATATGATGGGGAGATCTGGTGAAGATAAGGAAAAAGGCTCACAGTGGAGGGTATTGAACACATGCTAACGCAGCTGGACACCATCCTAAAGCAAGCAGAAAAAAAGGGGGCTCTCAGCAAAGGAGTGTGATAGGATTATCTTTGCATCTGAAAAAAATTATTGAAGCAAATGGAATCACTCTTGCTAGAGTACAGAGTTGTCTACCCAAAAGATGATAAGATGATGATGACTTCTCTTCTGGTTGTGGTTTGGTTTGGCTTTGGTTGCACTCTGCAGCATGCAGGCTCTACCAAGGACTGAACTCATGTCCCTTGCATTGGGAGCATGGAGTCTTAACCACTGGACCACCAGGGAAGCCCCATGGTTTCTGTTTTCAAACCTGAGTGTTCAGTCATTAAAGAGAACCGGCAGAAGGGAAATGGCAGATGTTTGAGAAACCCAGGCAAATGGGGAATGGTGAGGGACAGAGGATTAAGCCACAGATTTCTAGGGGTGGAGGGAATCCTTGTTCGTATCTCTGAGTTTCAGTTGTGTCCAGTGATCAAGAACTATATTGTTCTAATTTATAACTACCGCACATGTCAGGGACAGTGTGTGTGTGTGTGTGTGTGTGTGAGCATGCGCGCACACATGCGCATGATCTTCTCCACCTCCTCTACCATCACCTGCCTTTCAGGAAAGATAGATTCTTGCTTTTGTGGTCAGCTTTTATAACTTCTTTTGCTGCAAAGAATGTGGGGGGGGGGCAGGAAAAAAAACAAAATTTGAAAGACATCTGAGAGATCAAGCTGATTTACCTAACAAGTCATTGATCCAGAAAGAGGCAAGAAATATATCTACACTTGTAAAAGTTTGGGAAAGCTTGGCATGGTTGTGGAAATATATTTGGGGATGCAGAAAAGTGTAGAAGATATTCAGGATAAATAAATGAGGAAAAGCATTTAACAAGTGCTCCTATGTTAAAAAATGATGTAATCACACAGCTATGCAATAAGATTTAAGTTGTTTTTCAGTTATTTAAATGCAGAACAAGCATTTCTTGGACTGCAACTGAAGTAGGGCTGCAAAACTTCTAAACTGTGCAAAAGGTATATGTCTGATGATGAGGCTTCCCCAAAATATAGTGATCCACTTCCAGAAAGATTTGCTTAGAATTCTTACCAAGGAGGGAAGGAAAAAGGGGAAGAAAGGTGCTTTTTTCACATCAAAATACATAGGATATAAAATAAGAACTTTGGCAAGCCTTGGTTTTTCCCTTCCAATTTATGCTCACTTGATAGTATTTAACAGGACAGGTCTTAGGAAAGATGAATGAAAAAGAAGCTCCAAGGAAAAAATACAGACCTAGAATAACCGGAGCAGCTGCATAGAAGAGGAAGGAGACATTATGGTATAATCATTATCTGCTCAGAACAGAGCTGAGTGGGGATTTGTACTCCTTTGCTGCTTAAAATAGTTCATAGAAATGAATCAACCGAAGAGTGGAAGTTAAGTCAAACAATTTAACAGACTAGAGTAGGATATGGAAGACCACAGAAATGAGATAAAAATACTGCTTAAACTAATGAAAATTTAGGCTTGATTTACAAGGAATCCAAATGTGTTTTTACCTTTTATTATCAGAAAGCAATGATTTCAAGCAAACAATTGAGAACAAGAACTTTTGGGAGCCTGATGTAGCCAGCAGCCCGAGGGGTATGTGGCCAGGGCATTTGGGAGTGTGGGGCATGAAGGGGACTTTTCTTTTCAAAATTATATCTTTGAATCAAAAGTTTCAGCTTGCATTTCTTGCATAAGAGGATTAGGGCTTAGTGTGATTTGTTCTTTTCATTCTAAAACAATCATAAGCTTGTCTCTAAGCAAGCATTCTCTCTAGTCTCTTGCACAGAAAATAGAAAATTGGGGTATAATTTAGAACACTGCCTATAGCGGTCATGTATGTATGTATGTGAAAGTCACTCAGTCATGTCCAGTTCTTTGCGGCCCCATGGACTATGCAGTCCATGGAATTCTCCAGGCCAGAATACTGGAGTGGGTAGCCTTTTCCTTCTCCAGGGGAGCTTCCCAACCCAGGGATCAAACCCAGGTCTCCTGTATTGTGTGCTGATTCTTAACCAGCTGAGCCAATGCCTGTGTTTTCATTCTAGACCCAGAAAAGGGGGAATTTATAGGAAAGAGGAAAGTGTTTGTGAAAAAGAAATATATTTGGATACTGGATCTTCATTCAGTATTCACATTTATGGAAAAACATTCTATTTTTAAACCTCAACATTCATCCATAAAGGAAAATCAGTTTTGAATATGCATCATTGGAATATAGTTTCTTCTACTTGCTCCATACACTAAGCATCAATTATCAGCTCCACACTGTTTGACAGCTACCGTCAGAATGCCACAGCAAGACACTTACACTATTTTACTATTATCAAAACAATAAAGTGTGTGGTGTTACTTAATCAGCAGGGTATGCCAATATATGAGCACGCAAGGAATTCCTTCCTCCCCCAAAGTCCCCAAAGAAGGATGGAAAAAACAAGATCTAACCCCTACATAATCACAACCGTGAAGACCAAGTGAGCTGTCAGAAAGAATGCTGGAGCAATTATCAGTTACTCAATCCAGGCATCACCAAAAGAAGATGATTATTAATCTGCATGTGCTAAAGACAAACAATAAAACCTCTCCAGTCCCCTATTGCCCATAAGAGGGATTCAGAGTCACCAACAGTGTCCTGTAGAGTTATAATTTCACTCCACTTTTATTTCTAAATGATTATCTCAACTTCATAAGATAAAGGTGGCAAATATATTATCATTTTTATACATAAGCAAACTGCCTAAAGTGAGTTGCCCATCCACAGATTTCCTGGGCTATGAATGAGCATCCAAATGCAGAACCCCAAATTGTCAATCCAGTATTCATCCCATTAGACTATGGTGTTTCCTGTGGTCATGTCAAAAACTAGAGGAGTTTCTCATTCTTGATATTATTGATATTTGGACAAGACAATTCTTTGCTGGAGAAGGAAAGCTGCCATGTGCATTGTAGGATGTTTAGCAGTATCTTTAGCCTCTACCCACTAGATGCACGTTTCAGCATCTAGACTGCTTCCAGACCTTGTCAAATGCCAAATATTCCCCACAGGGCAGAATTGCCTAGGCAAGAATCATTGGACTACAAAATTAACTTAACTCTTAAATTATTAACAAAATATATAAGCTCATCTTGAGAATTTAGCCACATTCTTTTAAAAATATCATACTATTTGTTATTAACACTATCATAGATCCCTTTTATGAAACTTTAGTATGTACTACAGTTTGTTATTGCTGGTCACTTACTCAGCTGTGTCCAACTCTTTGGGACCCCATGGGCTGTAGCCTGCCAGGCTCCTTTGTCCGTGGAGCTTCCCAGACAAGAATACTAGAGTGGGTTTCCATTTCCTTCTCCAGGGGATCTTGCTAGACCAGGGATCGAACCTGCATCTCCTGCACTGGCAGACAGATTCTTTACCTTTGAGACGCTAGGAAAGCCTGCCACACTACAGTTTAGTGGGAAGTTAAAGCATTCCTTTGCTAGTCATCAAGAACTACAGAGGATCTTTCTCCTACACACAGGTATTAATTCCAAGCTCAGTAGCAACCATACACTGATAATCTACCTGTCTGTTAGAAGCTGTGAAGATATACACCATCTCATTATTAATCACTTGGCATTACATAGACATTCTCAAAACACTTATATCCAGCCTGTCATACCATGCTATATGTGGATGAAATGGGACTTGGGAACATTTTGAGGAAATATTAAATTCTGTGGATCTCTACATTAATAAAATATCAACCTGGACAAGTTGGATTATTATAAGCATACTTATAATTACCCACCAAAGCCAAATGTAAATTCCAAGTCAGTGAGCCTAAACACTTTCTACAGTTCATCAGTCCTTCAGAAATTATCTTCCTGGAACCATCAGGTTCTTTAAAAGATATCACAGATAAATTATGGAGCATACAATTCTCCACTGAGAAGATTTTGTCTGAATTTGATAGTCCGTGCAAAGATGAGGCAAGCTTATTCATCAAAGATCACTGAAGTAGAAAGATTACTGGTCCATCCATCACTTGGATCATATTTACTTGAAGATATTACCATATCTTCTCAAGTGAGCTTACCATAGTGCTCACCTCTTGTTTGGGTATTTTTTTACAGGACATCTTCTTTATGGACATAAGAATGTAAGAAATTGGGGCCAATAATCTCCCAGGAATAACATCACTGCAGGAAATATAATGGAAGACTGTTACTGTTTCTTCAAGCAGTATGATGTGTGAAGATTAGATGCATACAAGTTGAACATTTTCAGAATTTCTCAAAACCATGACACCTTGCTTTCTAATGGAATCATTTATTTAGAACCTGAATTTCTTTTCATCTTGGAATTCCAGAGATCATGGACTGCAGCCTGTCAGGTTCCTCTGTCCATGTGATTTCCCAGGCAAGAATACTGGAGTCGGTTGCCATTCCCTTCTCTGAAGGGAGATCTTCCTGACCCAGGGATCGAACTCAGGTCTCCTGCATTTCAGGCAGATTCTTTACTGTCTGAGCCACAGGGGAAGTCCCTTTCCACCTAGTGACCACTCTATGTAAATGCATCTCCATCACAGGATCATACCAAAAAGAACTGTCTTCCAGCAGACATGCCCTTGGAGACCATCAGCAAGAAAGTTTTCAGACATCTTTCTGAAATAAAAAGGACTGTGATGACAGTAGAACTGGAAAACATGGTCAGAAATGTACAAATATCATCACCATTCCTACCACAACCTGCTAAGGATTGGAGTTGAAAACCAGGATTAGATAACACCAAATGATAATTTCCATGAGCCTCTCTTGCTTGTGCATGGTAGAAACTATAATGGATGGTTCCAAACCTAAAATAGACAACTATTCCAGTATTAGTGAACTTAGGAATTATTGGCTTTTATAAAGATTACAGTTTAGGTCTATTAAAATGAGAAGCTTGAGCCTGAGGGAAAGGGAAAGATAAAATGCATTTGTAACATAGGAAAGGTAATGTTTCTGTGACATCATAAACTAGTTGCAACTTATCCTCAAATAAACGTCACTTTACTAATAAACATGTTGCAACCAGGTTGGCAATGACAGCATGAGAAATCTTCTAATCTTCCTTGATTTTTTATATTAAAATGTTCTCCTTCATAGGCAACAACAGTGGATATAAAACCATGGGAATTCAGCTGGTGTTGGACATTTGCCCTAAGCACATTTTGCAAAGAAAAGCTGTTTGTGTATGGAAAAACAATAATCTGGTCAAGAGTGAGCTCCTATGTGTTTTGCAATCAAAGGGATAGTTGTGGAGTTCTAATTTGCTTGCCACATTACAAGGAGTCTTTAAAAATGTTAAAACAGATTACAAAGTCCACATGTTGACTGACCTGTTTGTTCCTTACCCTTCTTTTAAGAACAATGGAAATTAAAGATAAGCAGGAGAGTGGGTTATAATAGGTGGGTCATGGGTATTGGACTTAGATTTGGTTGTTTTTGAGTTTCCATTAAATGAGAACTGATGGAATCCCTAGGATAATACTAGAAACATCTTTATTGGCACTTCTGAACAAGAGTCATTTGACCAAGAACTGTCCCATGACACAAGCATGGAACTATTAAGGTCCAAGCACATGAATGTGAAATATAGTAAGACCTTAAATATAAAGATGACTTACAACTGGTTACAATAGAAATGTGGACATTATCTTGAGAATTATTTTGGGATCCGCTTCTTCAGAGAAAAGAAGAGAAACAATTTATTTTCACAGCAGAGGGTCTGAAGGAACCATGCATTGGATGATACAGCACAATGAAATACCTGTTCTCCAAAACTTGGCTTCTTAAGACATAGATAATTTCCAAAGAGACGCTGTGCCCATTATCTACTGCTGCATAACAAACTTCCCCCAAACTCACTGGATTATAAATAAAGTGTTTCTGAGGATTCTGTGGGTTGATGAGGCTGAGGTGGGTCATTCCTTTCTACTGTGTGTATCTGAGGTCACTCACGTGGCTTCATTCCTCTGAGCCATCGGCTCGGGTGGAATGTCCAAATGGCCTCACATGCACAGCCTGTCTGCACGTGGTCTCTCCTTCAGCAGCCTAACCCAGGATGCGTGACAGCCTGGTGATCAGCTTCCAAGAGGAAGACGTCCGCAACGACAAACCCCACTGTGCAAGCACTTTCCACATCTATGCTTGCATTTCATTTACTAATATCGCATAGAACAAAGTGATTTATATGACTAATCTCAGAGTCTTTGTAGGAAGAGGTTACAGAAGGGCAAAGTTCACTGGGAACATACATATTGCAGTCTATAGCAGGCTCATGGAAAATTTGCGTCCCATTATATTGCATTGAATTTGTTTTATGTCATATTAATAATACATTAATATCCATCCAGTATTCTTGCCTGGAGAATTTCCTGGACAGGGGAACCTGGTGGGCTATAGTCTATGGGGTCACAAAGAGTTAGACACAATGGAGCAACTAACACTTTCACTTTCTTTCACTTTTTGTGGGATTAAATTGGCTAAGACATTCAAAATCAGAATCTCAGCCACAGTAATGGGCTGAAAAAATTCTTTCCAACTACTGGGTATTTTGGGTTTACCAAATACCAATTAACCTCATTCCCCACCTCCCAACTTACACCCCATGTAATCTCCACTTTTCACACTATTGAAAGACAAGATTCCTTTTGAAGAAATGATACCAAACCAATAGTAGGGGTAAGACAAATGTCATCAGATAGCCAAATTATTTTGTGATGTTCATATTTTATTACTAGGAATTGATCATTAGGTTAGAAATACTTGATTCAATTTTCCAAGACATTTGTAAAACCCAAACTCATTTGAGCCTTCTTGACTGCTTTTACAGACCCCAGGAGGTCTCCATCCTGAGCTGAGTCCCCCACCTGAGAACAGGCCAAATGGGATCCTTAGTCAGTTTTGGCACTAAAACATTATGTGCCAAAATCAGATAAGATCAATCATTTCTAATCTACTTTTCATTCCTCTGATCAATGAAAAACAACTTCCCCTCCAGTTCATCCCCTACCCTTTCTCAATCTTCTCATGCCTTAGCCTTCGAAGACTTTCTCACTACTTGCTTTCCCACTATAGACTTACAATGAGACCACCTCCCACTGTTTTTCTAACACCTTCTTAATGTTGAAGACATAGCTTCAAAAATCTCTTCACTGAATTCTACACCTGTCTCCTTGATCAGCTCCGTTCTCTCCAATGGCACATGCTGCTGCTGCTGCTGGAAATCGCTTCAGTCTTGTCCGACTCTGTGCGACCCCATAGACGGCAGCCCACCAGGCTCCTCTGTCCCCGGGATTCTCCAGGCAAGAACACTGGAGTGGGTTGCCATTTCCTTCTCCAAATCATGCATGCATGCTAAGTCGCTTCAGTCATGTCTGACTCTGTGCGACCCTATGGACAGCAGCCCACCAGGCTCCTCTGTCCACAGGATTCTCTAGGTAAGAATACTGGAGTGGGTTGCCATTTCCTTCTCCACCAATGGCACATAGTATGTGTCATAAGGTTGAGATTTTTCTGTCTTTTCATTTCTGCTTTGAATTAATTACCCTCTGTAAATGCTAAGTTGCTTCTGTCGTGTCTAACTCTTTGTGACACTATGGACTGTAGCCTGCCAAGCTCCTCTGTCCATGGGGATTCTCCAGGCCAGAATACTGAAGTGGGTTGCCATGCCCTCCTCCAGGGGACCTTCCTCAACCAGGGATCGAACCCACATCTCTTATGTCTCCTGCATTGGCAAGCAGGTTCTTTACCACTAACGCCACCTGGGAAGCCTAATTAACCCTTCTCCTCTCATGGAAAAGTTCACCTTTTTATAACATTTGGACCATATGCAAAGCCACTCTCCAACCCACCTGTGGCCATGACAACTTCAGTACTGCTGACCCCAGAGCCCATTTCTGAAGCCAAGTCCTCTTCCATCCCAGGCCTTCAGACTTACAGTTACCAGTCTACTATGAGGAATCTTCACCTGTTTATACTGAAGGTGTCTCAACCTCAGTAGTTGAAAACCAGATCCACTATCTTTCCCTTAAATTTTCCTTACTTTATATTATCATTGATATTAGTATCACCCATAATCGAGTAAATTAAAAACTTGGAAGTCATCCTTAATGCTTTCTTCTTCTTCACTCTCATATTCATCAGTTTGAGTCCTGTTGATTTTCCATTTGGAATATTGTCAGAATCCACCTTCCTCTTTCCATCCACTTCAACCTATTTCAATCCTCAGCATTTTTTACCCACACTCCTGAAGCCATATTCCTACCAGTTTAACTGTTTCTTTTTTTACCCTCATCAGCTTCAGGATAAAATCTAAGTGTTTAACCCCACGGACAAGACACTGTACTGACATCTCGTCCTCTTCCATCTGTTTACCATCTCTCACTTCCCACCAGTAACACAAAGCTGACCTCAGTTCTTCACAGTCATCATCCCACGTCTTACTTTTACCCCTTCCCCTACTCCACTGTCTGAGATGCCCTCTCCACTTCTTCCTCCATCTCAAACTTCCCCACCTCCAGGCAGTTTCCTCTGATTGTCTCATCTACATACACACACCCAAAACACCTAGAGTTCACCTTGTATCTTTAAAAATGGGAATGACATTGGATGGTAATTCAAAAGATGCAAATTTGAAGTGTTGTAATCTTAACCAAGGTTTACTTTATTTGAAATAATGCACTCAATTTGAGAAAATGCACATCATCAATTTTTTAACAATCAACAAGTGTGGTTTAATTTCGAAGTTAGCACCCTTTGTAACTCTAGCATTAACAAATAGCAGGGCCACATTTGGTTAGTAGATACAGTTGTCATTTTTTGGTCGATTTTAAGGGACAAATTATCTTCAATTTTGGTTTTGGTTTTGGGGTCCCAAGTAGAAATATATAGTGTATTTTTAGTTCTTCCTAGTCCAGTGCAATTTACCAATCAGTGTTCATTTTGCCATAGGAATATTGGCTAGAAATATAGAAAACATGCTTCTTTTTGAGGTTGCTAGAGGAAGTGAGTTAAGAAGTTAACTTTTAGTTAATTGAAGGTCAAATGCACATGCACAATAGAAAAAGGTTTTGTTACCATTTCTTATATTTTTTTTTTTAATTGGGGTATGTTGCTTTACAATATTGTGCTTGTTTCTGCTGTACAACGAAGTGAATCAGCTAGTAAATACGTAGCCTGGTAAGCATCCCTTCCCTTCTCCCATCCCACCCCTGTGGGTCACCGCAGAGCAGTGAGCTCAACTGCCTGTCCTATAGAGCAGGTTCCAACTAGCTAGCTATTTTACACACAGTAGTGTATATATGTCAATCCTAACCTTCGGATTCATCCCACCCTCCCTTCCCCTCAGGGTCCACGTGTCTGTTCTCTATATCTGTGTCTCTATTTCTGCCCTATTTCATCTCTCCCCTTTTTCTAGATTCCATATATATGAGTTAACATACAATATTTTCTTCTCTTCTGACTTACTTCATTCTGCATGATGGTCTCTAGAGATGAGAACGGACTTAGGGACTGTTAACCTTCTTTTAAAAACAGTCTGAGATCTGAAAGAGACACGTGCACCCCAATGTTCATCGCAGCACTGTTTATAATTGCCAGGACATGGAAGCAACCTAGATGCCCATCAGCAGACGAATGGATAAGGAAGCTACGGTACATATACACAATGGAATATTACTCAGCCATTAAAAAGAATTCATTTGAATCTGTTCTAATGAGATGGATAAAACTGGAGCCCATTACACAGAGTGAAGTAAGCCAGAAAGATAAAGACCATTACAGTATACTAACGCATATATATGGAATTTTAAAAGATGGCAACAATAACCCTATATGCAAAACAGAAAAAGAGACACAGATGTACAGAACAGACTTTTAGACTCTGTGTGAGAAGGCAAGGGTGGGATGTTCTAAGAGAACAGCATTGAAACAAGTATACTATCAAGGGTGAAACAGATCACCAGCCCAGGTTGGATGCATGAGACAAGTGCTCAGGGCTGGTGCACTGGGAAGACCCAGAGGGATAGGATGGGGAGGGATGTGGGAGGGGGGTTCAGGATGGGGAACACATGTAAATCCATGGCTGGTTCATGTCAATGTATGGCAAAAACCACTACAATATTGTAAAGTAATTAGCCTCCAACTAATAAAAATAAATGAAAAAAATAAAAGTACTGAAGAGGGTAAAAAAAAACTAAAATGAAGTAAAAACAGTCTGAGATGTAATTGGCATAAAACTAACTATAGGCTTTTTACACTATAAAATGTGGTAAGTTTTAACAAATCCATGAAACCAGCACCACAATCAAGACCATGAATATATCTATCACCCCCAAATGTTTGCCTGTGCCCCGTTCATGATCTATCCTTGACCCTGACCCTTCCCCTACCAACTCCCCACCTCCAGGAAACCACTCACCTGCTTTCTGTTATGATAGATTAGTTGGTATTTTCTATAACTTTACATGATTAAAATAATACAATATATACTTTTTTGAAGGAGGAGGATTTCATTGAGCATAATTATTTTAAAATTTCTACTTTTTTGTGTGTGAATCCATAGTCCATTCCTTTTAAATGCTGAATATCATTCCATCACAAAACCAGTTCACCATTTGTTGATCCATTCACCATTTGAGTTGCTTTCAATTTGGGGCTGTTAATTTAATTACTATTACGATTTGTTTTCACAGTAGTCATTTGAAACACAATCCAAATAACATCACTACATAATTCTATAATTCCTACTGCATTTCTTAACTAGAATACTACACTTATAAAGAGAAATTTCACCTCATTGGTATTTTGGTTACACTACAATAATACTTTGTACTGCAAGGAAAGCATTCGTGCTTGAGTGTACATGAGTTTCAGAGTAGAATAAAGAATAAATAAAGTGGCCAATAAAACTCTAGAGCTGAGCTTCAATTCAGCTGATCATCAGAGATAAGAGGAAGAAGTTTCAGAACATCTCTGATTGGCTGGGTACTTGGCTCCTTGAATATTGAAGTTTTGTATTATGAAGGAAGACATCCCTCATAATTTAAGTTTATACACCTGTTTCTCCCACTAGACTGTGAGCTCTCTGAGGTCAGAGACTAAGTCTCCCAAAGCTATATGTCTACAGCATCTAGCATAAGACCAGGTACACGTGTGTTTAGTCATTCAGTCATGTCTGACTCTTGAGACCCCATGGACTATAGTCTGCCAGGCTCCTCTTGTCCATGGAATTTTTCAGGCGAGAATACTGGAGTGGGTTACCATTTCCCTCCTCCAGGGGATCTTCCTGACCTAGGGGTCAAACCACTTTCTGCATTGGCAGGCAGATTCTTTATCACTGGTCCACCTGAGAAAACCCAAGTATTTCTCAAAAGAACAGATATATTGAATTAAATTCTATTGCAAAACTGTAGGATCTGGTGTTAAAAAAGCTGAAGCCCTGACTGTAAATAACTCATTAGCAAATGGGAGGAAGAGACTAAAATTACCTGGAATAGAAGAAAAGTTTTCTGTCCATTCTGCCTCTGGCTCCATCCCTCATTTTACTCCCGAGTCTATTTATTTGTAGGTTATAATTTGGTTTTTGAGTTTATTAAGAATTTTTTAAATCAACTATACTTTCAATTTAGTGATGAACTATTGGTAATTAATTGTATTTTGATACTTGACGACAGGTAGAGAGACAGATATATACACACTCATAAATATACATACACAGTACATAGGTACATACATAGGTAGACAGACAGCTGAAACATATATCCTCCCCATTCTTGTCTTCTTGACAACTATATAAACACAGTGACTCAATGCTGATAAGACCCCCCAAAGTACAAGGTCATTTAATGTAGAAAATTCATTGTGTCTAGAATAATTTGTTAACTTCATTGTATTCAGAATAGGCAGAAGGAGAAGAGGGTGACAGAGGATGAATTGTTGGAAGGCATCACTGATTCAATGGACATGAACTTGGGCAAGCTCCAAGAGATGAGGGACAGGGAGGCCTGGTGTGCTGCAGTCCATGGGGTCGCAAAGAGTCCAACATGACTTGGCAACTGAACAACATTCAAATAATTATTTAAAAAACAGAAAACAAAAGTCAACATGGACTTTGGAGGGAAGCAAGCTAGGATATCTTGTCTACCCATTATACGCCTTTGAATACAACATGACTTGTCCACCCTTCAGCTTCTTTACAGAGTAAGAATAATAAAACTTATGTTCATGATTTTTGTGAGAATGATAAATGACATGTGCAAAATGTGTAGCGTGGTGCTCAGTAAATGAGAGCAACTCTCATAATAAAACATGGAGAGCATGATCCTACACAGGACAAGCTTTGTAAGGCCAAATCCTGCACTAGGGAAATCTAAATGTTAGAGTTAGACAAACTGGGATTCAACTTTTAGCTTTTTTCTTTCTTTATTCTGTCACCTTTAGTAATGTGCTTAACCTCACTGAACCCCAGGTCCTTCCTCTATAAGATGATAAGATAACACATAGGTTAGTTGACAGAAACAAATCAAATAATGCTTGCACTATATTTGGCATACAGTGCCAAAATATCATAAATTGTGCCAAGATATCATAAATTGTAGTTCTCCCTTCTTCCCATTTTTGGTAGTAATATTTATTATAATGCTTTCCACCTATATCTATATATACAGACAGCCCCCTAGCTTTCTAAACGTGTGTAATTGGTACCTGCTGGAAGTAACTCTTGAACAGTGACTCCCTTCAGGATTATTATCTGAAGAGTGAACCGCAGCTACCCACTTATTCAATTCTTAGATCTATCTAGGGAACACAGCCCCTTCTCTTTGGGCCAAACCATACTTTCTTTAAGCAATGATCTCATTCAGAGCTTCCCTTTCGCATCTCTCCTATTCCCCTCCTACAGAGCCCATCTATTTCCATTACCCTGAATGTCTTGGCTAATATTCCATGGATCCAGCCCTACCTTGGTCAACTTCAGACCTGGAATTTGCTCTTCTACCAAAATATTTATTTTGTTAAAGAAAACCAAAGGATTCTCAAGTTCACCCAAACAGCAGGTTTCTGTTTTTGCAAGAAGGCTCCTTTAAGGACGTTGTTCAGGCACCAGAAATATAAATTATGGAAAAGCTGAGTGCAGACCTGCATGTTTCCACTACATCTAGATTATCACTGGATACTGGACAAAGAGCAGGGAACTGGATAATTCATTAACCCTTTCTACTCTTATGGTGACTGTGAAGAAGAGATTTTCTTTAGCTCAAGAAGTCTAGGAGTTTAGAACTGTACTCCTTACTCTTTGACTGCTGTGTGACATTTGTGCACAAAATTTAGAATTCAAGCTGCAATCTCAAAATTAAAAAATAAAGAGGGGATGTTGAGGAGAAGTTTAAAAATGGAGTTTAAGTAATGTAAAAAAAACCTTGCTGCTTCTTCAAATATGAAGGCTCTGTGGAGAAACAGAACCAGAAACTCAAGAAGACATAGAATAAATCATGAACAGTGCCTATCGGTTGCTTGGACTTCTGAGCTGATATTTATTTAATGCACAGAGAGCTTGGAAACAAAAATATTCTCTAGAATGGGGAGAAACAGAACCCTCATATATTGTTAGTGGTGTAGATTGGCACAGCCACTACAGAAAGCAGTACGGAGAATCCTCAAAACACTAAGACCAGAACTACCATAGTGTTGCTGTTAGTCGCTCAGTCGTGCCCAACTCTTTGTGACCCCACAGGTTATAGCCCACCAGGTTCCTCTGTCCATGGGATTCTCCAGGCAAGAATACTGGGGTGGGTTGCCATTTCCTTCTCCATGAACTACCATATTATCTAGTTATTCTACTTCTGTGTATTTACCTAAAAAAATGCAAAAATACTAATTCAAAAAATGTCTGCACCCCTATGTTCATTGCAATATTACTGATAAAAAACAAGATATGGAAACAGTCTAAGTGTCCACCAACAAATGAATGGATAAAGAAAATGTGACATATTTATACCACCATTGTGTGTGCATATATATACATACACAGTGGTCATACATATATACACACAGTGGAATACTATTCAGTCATAACAACTTAAGAAATCTTCCATTTATGACAATATGTATGAACTGGAAGGTATGATGCTAAGTGAAATGATGAAGAAAGACAAATACCATGGCTTGATAGTTTTTTAGTGAAGAATTGATGCTTTTGAACTGTGGTGTTGGAGAAGAATCTTGAGAGTCCCTTGGACAGCAAGGAGATCCAACCAGTCCATCCTAAAGGAAATCGGTCCTGAATATTCATTGGAAGGACTGATGTTGAAGCTGAAACTCCAATACTTTGGCCACCTGATGTGAAGAGCTGACTTATCTGAAAAGACCCTGATGCTGGGAAAGATTGAAGGTGGGAGGAGAAGGGGACGACAAAGGATGAGATGGTTGGATGGCATCACCAACTTGATGCACATGAGTTTGAGCAAGCTCCGGGAGCTGGTGATGGACAGGGAAACCTGGCGTGCTGCAGTCCATGGGGTCGCAAAGAGTCGGACACAACTGAGCGACTGAACTGGACTGAATTTAGTATTCTAGTGTCTGCTGTGCCACAGTTTATTCATCCATTTACCTAGTAAAGAGTACTTGGTTGCTTCCAAGTTTTCACAATAAACATAGATGCTATAAACAAACAGAAAAGTCAAGGTGGATTTTCCTGAATGTACTTTAGATTTTAATATGAATTGTTGCTAAAAATTGTCCTTATAAGACAAATCAGATGTCCCATCTGACAGGGCATAGAGGGATATGTTAGTTGGTTCATGAAAGGTTCTCTTCACATCATCTAACACCAACAATGATGCCCTAAAACTCACCAACTTCCTTCCATTTGAGCTGGGAATTGTATCTCCAACCACACAGCTGAGTGAGGTCAGCTGTCAGAGCTGATACAGATAGTTGCTATCTGAAAATAGGCAAAGACAAATGCTGAGTGCTGGGGGGAATGGGAAAGGATGGAAAAAGCATAGTTCATGGAATGACAGCTCAGTAGAAGCTGGGTGGGCCAGGGCTAGAGTCTGAGATCAGGTCAAGCATAGAAGCCCATGAGCAAATCTGATAATAGAGCAGAGGTTTTAGAGGGAGGTAAGAGCAGACACAAGCAGAAACATCAGCTCAACCTGAAAACAGACCCATATAGATGGGTAACCCATACCAACTTTAAAGGCTCCGTTCACTGCAAGTTATATCCAACACTAAGTGACTCCTCGAGGGCAGGAGCCAAAATTCTATAAGAGGGATCTATGAATAGCAATTGTTCCTGATGAATTGAAATAGATGAAGAGACTCTATTGCCTAAAAATACTACAAATATGACAGTGTGCTCAGTCGCTCAGATATGTCCAACTCTTTGTGACCCCATGGACTATAGCCGACCAGACTCCCCTGTCCATGGAATTTTCCAGACAAGAATACTGAAGTGGGTTGCCATTTCCTTCTGCAGAGGATCTTCCAGACCCAGGGATCAAACCTCCATCTCTTGAGTCTCCTGCATTGGCACGCAGATTCTTTACCACTGCACCTGGGAAGCAAATACGACAGAGAAACACTTTATTTCACAGGAGAAAAAAAAAATTTATTATTTAGACTCTCTGCTTTCTAAGCAGACTGCCCCTGACATGAGTCTCCCTAATAAAGGATGAGGGTTAAAGGTGAAGATGAGAGAAGCTGAGAGAAAATTCAGTTGCTTTGTATGGGGAGGGTTGTGGAAGCTCTGGGAGGCAAGAAAAGGTGAATTTGGTGCAGCTGGTTGAGGGCATCTAAGAGTAAAAAGAAACAGCTAATGACTGAAGAAGCACTGGAGTGGGCAAGTCATTTGATTGAGATTTTTATTAAGTTTTGCTGGATGGCGTCACCATGTCTCTCTTGGCCTGTGCCATCTTCAGTAAAGTTAACATTAGTCTCTGATGCTCCATAGAACTGGGTTGACTTTTGGAGACTTGACAAAGTGATAAGTCCTCTTGAAAGGGAGAGAAAGGGGCAAAAGTATGTTAATCCTGGACCATATTTAAAATATAAACTAAAGCTCTTTTATACTTTAGTCACAATTATAGGAATGCTGGTCACAGAGAGTTCTGAGCATTATACAGTCTGGGTTGTAAATAATCTGAAAAATGTTGAAGTCACTACTTCACAGGTAGCCTCAAAATTGCAGAGGACCAACATAAAAAAGGATGATCTCACCTTCAAGTCTCATTATTTTGAACTGAAATGATAAAGTGGTTCAAATTTAAGGCAAAAATGAAAATTGTTTTTCAGAATTGAGTTAATTTCAATAATACTTCCAAGATTGTCAAGATACCAATCCCTGTTATTAAACAGCAATTTGATCTTAAGCCACCTATGTGGCTTAAGCCAACTCTGGTCCCAAGTTTGATCACGAGAAAGACGAGGGGAATGGGCTAGGTAGCACATAGCCTCTCGCAGCTCTCATAACCCATAACGTCATGGTCCAACCTCATCTCACTTTGACTCCAAGACATCAGTCTCTCGGATTTTTAATTCAGACCCAAGTCCTTGGTCTCACCTATCAAAAAAAGGAGCATCATTAATAAGTCAGATGGTAGGTCCACAGATAGCTAGTTCCATTCCAAGTGGGAGTTTTCCTTTGTAATTGTTTTCCTACTCCTATTAATTCTTTCAACACTGCTCTGTTGAAGCTTTTTCTAGTCCCCAAATAATGTCTTCAGAAGATGCCATAATTTTCCTTTGCTTTGATTTTTTAGGATTCAGGTGAATTTCAAACTCAGGACTTCTCTTCCATGTTACTTTGGAGTGAAGAAAGCATGACCTTCTCTTTTATTTCCCCCTCCCACCCCTCTTCCTCAGAGTAGATGGAAGTGTGTTCTGGGTTTGGCCTCTCTCCTCCTTCCCCCTCCTGAAGGTTTTACTCTACTTGGTTGGCAGGTTGGAAGGGTAAACGGGTAAGGAAGAAAATCTGGATCTTAACTGCAGTCTTGTCTCCATTGTGATTTTCTCTGTGTTGGGTTCTGCTACATATGTGCTTGTTGTGGATCAGCACCAATGGCCTCCGAGTGATTAAGCATTCAGCATTGCTCTTTCAGAAGACAAGAGAAAGTTCTTTGGAGCAACTGCAAGGCCATCCACACTGCACAGTTCTCTGAAGTGGGACTTCTGGCTCTAGCTCTACATCCTCCAATTCTTCACATCTCTGAGCCCTGGCAGAGCATCCCACAGCCTCTTGATGCGAGACCCCTGGACCTCATGGTCCACCCTCTTGAATGAGGAACTGGTAATAGACTTCAGTGCACCTTTTTCACAGTTCATTTGGCTCATAAGAAATGTTCTTTGTTCTCCTATACCTTTGACATTCCAACCACTATGACTGCCGACTACTCCCACTCCATCTCCTCTCTTTGCTCTGCCATCGCTCTTCAATAATTTTGTTTTCTTTGCTTATACAAAGGGTTATTTCACGAAGTATTGCCTAACCCAGTGGTCTATTATGGACAGTCCTTTTTTTCAGTTACCCTCGATCTCTACCAGTGAATCCTCAGAGCCTTCATTCACCTGATTTTGAAAAGGTGAGGGAAGCCAATGTACCTCCAAACATGTCAATGTCTCTATTGCAATAACTACTGATTCTCAAAGATTTCTATGTATGCCTCTGCATTTCTCAGACTCCTGATGTTAGGCTAACCGTATGACTAATTCTGACCAACAGAACAAAAGCAGAAGTGACATATGTTACCAAGATGATCTTGGAAATACAAGATGATAGATCCACAAGATGGAATTACCAGCATCTAGAAACCCTAAAGGAGGTTTACGGTCCCAAAGGTTGCTTTTTCTTTTTAGAATGTGAAATTCTTAATGTCTCTTTGTCCTCAACTTTGACCTCTATTTGAAGGCAATAGAAAAATTCATCCAGTTGCAAATGTGATTGTCTTTGTCTTCTCATTTGCTGATGTGAACACAAAGCTGATGACTCAGCAAGGCCGTTCAACCACAAAGAATGTACCCTATGAGGTTGTAACCCAATGCGTACGTGTTTCCCACCATGACAGCTCTCTTCAATTCAATAGCTCTCATAGACTTGGGCAATTGTAACTTCTCCAGTCTGGGCTGCCATGTCTCACAATCAAAGTTTAAGTTTAATGTTTAACATCTATTAACGGATGTACACAAAGCAAGAAGCATTTGAAAATGACTACAAAGTAAATTCTGAGAGGTTCTCATGTGTACAAGGGTTATTTGAGTGATAACTCCCTTTCATCTGTTCAACTCAGTATCTTCCTGGTCAAAATAAACACATGTTTGTCACAGTACTTTATGAGGACTACATGACTTTAATATCCACTTTTATCAAAGACATGGAGCCAATCAGTTCCCATGGTGTTTTGAGTTCTGTGTTCCTCCCTGTTTGCATTGCTTCTTTATGGTGTCAGAAAATAACAGAGGGAGCGCCTACAGTATATGCCCTGAGGAAAGGACATTTGCTAGAGTTCCCTGTGAGTGTTTTTCTTTTACCGAGGTTTCCTAGCACAAAACCATATAAAGTACAAATGCTAACTTATAAGAATTTCACCCACAAACTATATTTAAACACAGCATAGTTACCAAATAAAATAAGACTACAGAAACAGCTTTACTGCCTAGGAAAAAAAAAAAAAAGTAGGCTTTCTGAACAGTTAACCCACAATAGCACAGCTGACGACTTCAAATAACGGCCACTGGCCACAATCCTGTGAGCCTGTAACTCAATTTTACATAGGCTGGGTGTCGTGTTTCATGTCAGGGATAGAGTTTCTTTACTGCTTTTAACGGTGGAGTTTAGAAGCCTTCTTCCTGCAATTAGTATAATGGAGGATATAAGAATGGAAATAGAAGACTTTTCCCCTGTTCACCCAGGCAATGAAAAAGTTTAAAAATCATAAATAGTCCCAAGGTTAAACAGAGGTCACATAGATTATCTCCCTGACTTATAACTGTACTTGTGTTTGGAGAGAATTTCCTGCTTAAAAATTATTCTGGTTAGATAACATCTTAAGAAGATAGACCCAGTTCACTGTCCACTGACAAATACATGGCCATAGAGGAAATTCTCAGCGGGGCAGGAGGTCCTTTGATTGAAATGGACTGTGTAACCCCCTCATCGCAGGGGGAGGTGCTGCACTTTCTCAAGACCCTGGCAGCCGGTGCTGGCCCCTCGATAACCTTCCTTTTGGTCATGCCCACTCGGCCTCCATGTTCCCAGTGCATTTATGATTCCTTGCTGTTACATCTAACCCTCGAGTAGGAGCTTCCTGCACAAAGATGGTGCCTCAAGATTTCTTGACTCTCCAGCTGGACTCCGCAGCTTCTCTGCCTATAGAAAACTTTCACTTGAAAATACTGGAGAAAAGAACAAGTGGTGACTATACTTATTTCTTCCCTCATTGACGCTGCAGATAAGTAACCAGTGCAATGAGTTATTTAAAGTTCTGATGATTTCATAAATGATATGTTTCATGCATTAGCTACTGCCAGTGAATCTAAACTCAAGAAAATAGAAAAGATTCTAGCACCCTGAAAACACATATTTCTACATGTTAACCATGGCTTCCCTAGTGGCTCAGAGGGTAAAGAATCTGCCTGTAATACAGAAGACCTGGGTTTGATCCCTGGGTCGGGAAGATCCCCTGAAGAAGGGAAAGGCTACCCACTCCGGTATTCTTGCCTGGAGAATCCCATGGACAGAGGAGGCTGGTGGGTTACAGTCCATGGGGTTACAAAGAGCTGGACATGACTGAAGCAAGCACATGTTGGTCAAGACTTGAAATTCTCATTCCGCACTTTATTTCTTCACAGAGAGATTTGTTATCTGTTAATAATTAAACAGTCTCAGGAAGATTGGCACATTAAATTATTATTATTATAAAAGTATAAATAAAGACTCAAAGAAAGTAGGTAGAAACATAATTTGGAAGCTGGATTTCTGAGGAAAGTAGTACAAAGAAAAGTGAGGAACAGAAGAAAAATCAAAAGTTTGAGGACGCAAAGGAATCTCATCCTTTTTTTTTAATGAGTAATATTTCTGTCCCAGTAATTTCAAAGAGCCTCGATTGTCATTGAAAACTAAATACACTTTCTAACAGCATTTTGGAACACGTAGCTGGGTAAATGAGGCTTTTCTAGTGCTTTGCTACTCTGCCATGTCCAACTCTTTGCGATCCTTTGGACCGTAGCCCACCAGGCCCCTCTGTCCATCAGATTGTTTAGGCAAGAATACTGGAGTGGGCTGTCATTTCCTTCTCCAGGGCTTTCTAGGGTATATCTTTTAAAAAAAGCCTACAATTGAATGCATTTCATGCTCCAAGGGGTCTTCATACATCTCTCTCTCTCTCTCTTTAGTCGCTAAGTCGTGTCCAACTCTTGCAACCCCATGTACTGTAGCCCACCAGGCCCCTCTGTCCATCAAATTGTTTAGGCAAGAATACTGGAGTGGGCTGTCATTTCCTTCTCCAGGGCTTTCTAGGGTATATCTTTTAAAAAAAGCCTACAATTGAATGCATTTCATGCTCCAAGGGGTCTTCATACATCTCTCTCTCTCTCTCTTTAGTCACTAAGTCGTGTCCAACTCTTGCAACCCCATGTACTGTAGCCCACCAGGCTCCTCTGTCCATAGATTCTCCAGGCAAGAATACTGGAGTGGGTTGCCATTTCCTTCTCCAGGGGATCTTCCTGACCCAGGAATCGAACCCAGGTCTCCTGCCTTGCAGGCAGGTTTTTTACTGACTGAGCTATGAGGGAAGCAACACATATATTCTCACTTAATTCACAAGACAAGAGCTCCCATTTTATGGATTTTTAAAAAGCAAAGATTCAGAGTGATTAAACAATAAGTGGAAACAGATATTCCGACCACATCATATACTGGGTCACCTACTCCAATGCCATCAGCTTTGCCACCGTCATCATAGAGCAATTCTTCCCAAATACAGCACTGACCACGTGATTGTAAATCCAGAGTGGTTCTGATCCAGCCAAACACTGCCATACCGCTGCCGGTCCTGACTCAGCAATGCCATGAAACTGTACACTGCCCTACCCTAGCACAGAACCATGCTCGGGAGCGACCTGAATAGAAAGCGCCATTAATATTAACAGAAATCAATAACTTTCGAAACTCTGAAAGCCAGAGCTGAGCAGTAGCCAAAGGCTTGCACTAAATCTGAGTTTTGGTGCTTAGCACATTCATGCTTAACGATCTAAGCAAGTCACAGTCTCTGATCCCAGTTGGTGCAACCCAGCAGCTTGGATCAAGTTGGTGGTGAGTATCTAGTCATCAGAGCTGGAAATGAACTCAGCACCTCCTATGAGCCAAATAATGACTTCATGCAAAGACATCTTTTTTTTTTTTTTTTTTTGGTTTGTTTGTTTCTGTAGCTGTAATGATGCCTTAAAGAGGAAAAAAATGAATGCGAACAGTTGGTTCAACAACTGTCGAGCACCTCTTATTGCAAAAGCCCCCACACAAACCAGGCACTAAAGGAACAGAGAGATTTCAACATGTGCCCTTGAGGAACTTATCTAATTGTTGGCATAAACATTTAAGGGATGATGGGCCACATTGACTTTGTGGAATAAGACTGTGGGGCATTCTACTTCCTGAGTGAAAGAACAATCTTATCCCTATTGAAATAATGTCTTGGTCTTCTCCTGAAGTGTCATCACATTTTCTTTTTTATTTGACAAAGCTGATGCCCACTGCATAGAGAGCTCCTACAAGAAGTGAGAGGTTTCCATCAGTCATTGGCTGAGATAATTATTGCTAAATCACTCCTCAGATGCTGCCTCTCAACATCTTTGCATCCTTTGCTTGGACATAACATATGCACATGTGTAATTTTAAGATTAATTTAACATCTACATTCCTTATCTCTACTTTATCAGCCCCCACCTCCAGTCACTACATCTGTCCACTTATTTCACTCAAAGTACAATCCTGCCCATTGCTGAGGCCAACTGATGAGATACAGAGTGATGTTTCCCTTTTCATCCCAGTGGGCAACCTGGTTCTCCTTAGGGCCAATTAAATTAGAACACCCCCCAGAAAGCATATTTAAAGTTTGTTCTGCAACAAAAGAGCAAAGGCAGTGTAATCTGTCAGTTTACCAAGCAGTATTTTTGTTGAGTTTGCTTAATGAAGAAATTGCTGTTAACTCATAAATAAGCCATTAGCCAAAAGAAAACTGCCAGTTAAGATATAATCTCCTAATCTGCTCATCTCTGTTTTGACTGCACAGTGAAAAGGTCAATAAATCTGTTGATGGATCCACCACAGAGGTAGACAGAAAGCAGGAGGACCTATTATCAGGTCATTTAGATTTCAGAAGGAAAAGAAGAAACACTTTTTTGGTCTCAATTACCTCAAAATTTTGCACTAAAAATCTTGTTTTGGGGTTGACTTCTTTGGTTTGTTGTCTTGACCTCTCACTTATTTTATGAACAGACACAACCTTAGTGCTCAGAGGCTGTTTAGCCCAATTCCCTCCTTTTACAGGTGAACAGCAGGAGTCCAAGAGAGGTTAAGAGAGGCCTCGACCGGTACAGCTGGGCTGAGAACTCGGTGTCGGGACTTCGGCTGCTCTTAGGATCTCAGCTCCCTTGGCTCACTTCCTTCGGCAGGAGAGGGGAAGGAGTGCTTAAGTTAGCACCACCCAGGAACTGCACTGAAGTGTTGTTCCTGTAGAGAGGGATGCAAGCCAGGGGTCTCCCTAAAGGTAGCCGACAGTACTCCCCAAGCTGACCTAGTTACAGGAGACCCAAACGAGGTGATGTGGGGACGGTGGGGGTGGTGAGGGATGTGGCTGGAAAAGACGAGGAGACCCAAGGCCAGAACAGCTGCAAAACGATTGACATCCAGAGGGCCGTGTGACATCAAGGTTCCTCTCTTTGGAGTCCCCTGAAAAAATTGTTTTAAGCTCTTCAGCTGCATCTACTTGGTTCTCTGGAGCCCTTTGTGTTCTGACTGATGATTCCTTCTCCTCCCCACGTTTAAAAAAGAAAGGCATGGAGGGGTGGAAGTAGGTTACTCTTCCGACAGCCTCTGCCTTAACATCGTGCAGCCCGCTTGCCAGGCGACAGCCTGTCTTAGAGCGCCCCCTGCCGTTCCCATCGTGGCTCTTTGTCTTAACCCTTCTAGGGTTTCCACCGCAACACCTGAAAGAAGTTACTGCTCTGTGAGTTGAGTTCTGCTAATATGTTGCCGCAGTATCTCTGCGGACACTGTGCTTCTGTATGCTCAGTAGGAAAAACTTGGAAAGTAGCAAAATTGAGTTGATAAAAATTGTTTCCTGCAGGAATACTTCCTAATTCAAGTGGAATGTCGCTCACCAGTGGGCTTAAATAAGCCCTTAATCTTAAACATCCACTCTATCATGGAAATGGCACTGTTTATTCCATTGGTAATATCTTGTGTCGAAATCTGAACAGTATTTCTTCTCTAATGGGAGTGAGACAGAAAGCCCTGCCAATCAAAGGAAAAGAGAAGCCTGCATCAGACAGCAGGTCTCTGTTTTCAGGAATAAAAAACCCATATTCATTCGCACAGGACCACTGCAACTTTACAAAACAATGTCAAGAGGAAAAGAAGTTAGAATTGCAAAAGTTCTCCTGGTGCTTTTCTTTTTTTCTTTGTTTCATCTCTCTTACTTTCTTCCCTTAAGGAAAAAAATAAAAGCAGGCATGATTTCTTCTTTGCTTAAAGGCTAACGTCTATTTACAAAAGCATCCACGCCATAGATTGCTTTGAATTTAGCTGCTCTTAGATATACAATAGGGCTACTGTGTTTTGAAGGATTTGCCCACCCATCACGACCCACTCACTATGCAATCTGTCATCCATGAATCTAAACACAGGCTCTCTCAGATAGATCCAGATCCCCAAGAACCTTTTACATTTTTTGATACTATTTTTCCATTTCTGTACTGAAGAGGGAAAATGTTGCTGAGAGATGTTCTACAGTGTCTCACAAAGAATACACACACACACACACACACACACACACACGCACACACACAGGCTTCCTTTTCCTTTGTCAACTATCCATTTTTGTATCAGTAGTTATAGATTATTGCTAAAACTTTATAATAAAAATGGAGCAGCCCACAATGGGGAAAGTTGTCCCATTGTGGTGAAATCTGATGGGGATTTGGTTTGACTATGTAAGGTTTTTTAGAGCAGCTGCTAATCAGCAGAAATCAAGTTTATTCTAATACCATAATAAATAAACAGTATCTATAGAAGATTAGAAGCATAAGAATTTGAAGAAGAAGAAAGAAAGATGACTCCTGTATTTCTATGCTCATTAGTTGGTTTCCAGCTGTATTGTTAGTTCCTTCCCCTCACTCATCAAAAACTACATCTCCAGTAAGGTTTTCCGAAGAGTTCCTGTCTTTTCCCGCATTGGATCAGGGGATTCATGGAATTCATCAGTATGGACCATAAAATTTGATTCTACCATAGAGCAATGTGGAGCCACATTTCACATGGAACCTCCTTCCTCCTCAATTTCACCCATGAAATTCTCTCGATCTAACACAGTGCAAGAAGAAAATCACCTATTCTGCCTGGAAATCATTTATCTGTAATGTAGGATCACTGCCTCCTCTACTATATTCAGGATTGTATTGGGGTCACAAAAAGGGAAAACAAGAGCATTGGTGTTTTCCATGATCCTTTCTCATCTTACGGAGTAGAAGGAGTTTTGTGGCACTACCTAATTATTCCTCAAATATCCAAATCTAAAACATCTAAAAACCTTAAGTGGATGAAAGCCTACCTTATTTGGAAAATATCCACAAGTGGAAGAGGGAGAGACTTCACATCCTCATTTTAAATTGTTGCTAAGTCTGAACATCCCCAACTATCAGTCTAAGCTGAATTCTTGGGAAGAGTTCTTCCTAATCAACTGAGCACTGGTTATTGGAACAGAATTTGACATCATGATTAACTAGCCCAGTGATGACTGTTTCTATTTATCACTACGAGGACTATCTGCAAAATTAAACTTGTAATCAATCCTTCGTTTTCATCCAAATGATATCAGAAAACATTCTGACCCACTTAGTCACTGGAATTCTATAATTATGGCCAGGCACTGTACAGAAATCACTCTCTTTCTTTAATTTCATCACCTACAGTTTTCCTTCAACCACCTCCAATGACATGGAAAAAATAATGCTCCAAATATATCACAACGATCCAGAACTCTGTCTTTTTACATGCTATTGTTTTCTCTGCCTGTTGAACTCCAATGCATGCTTCAAAACCCAGAGTTCAAACCACATGAATCAATTGTGAAGCTTCTCCTGCCCCACCCCTAAACAAAGGCTTATCCCACCTCTTCAGTGTTTTTTCTGAATCCAACATACCAGAACTCCTCCAACTATACACACTCTGCATCAGACTTGCCCACATTTTAAAACTGAAGAATCCCAAGCTTCATGTCTGAGAAAGAGACTGAGGCAGAGGATCAGAATGTCTGAGGTGGAGACTCAGGAATCTGCATTTACTAAACTCCCCACCCTCTCCCTAGTGATTCTGATGCAAACACACACATTTATTTTATGGTCCACATAATTCTGAGTAGCAGTTAATTTTTATTAAGAATCTTTTTGCCAGCCACTGGTCTAAGCACTTCATGCATGAATTAACTCTTTTGTTATCACAACAGTAACTAAATTATCTTTATCTCAATTACCTTTATAAAAAGAAACAATTTTTATCTCTATTTTATTTATAATATATGTTGATTAACTTCTCTGACATAAAGTGAAATTAGGAAAAGTTCCCAAGAGCTCACAACTAGTAACTGGCAGAGAAAAGATTCAGAACTGGGCAGTCCTGACCCAGAGCCCATCACTAAATCATTGGATTTTACCATCTTGAAAATAATTGTTTGTCTGCTGTCTCCACTAGGCTGTGAATTCTTTCAGAGCAGGAATGACATCCTTTCATCTTGGTAACAGCAGCAGTTTTTATCATAGTGGGTGATACAATCAATAAATACTTACTGAATTGTTTAAAATGTAGAGACCAAGGTGCCACATTTTTGCCTATGGATAACAACATCAGTGAGGTTAAAAAAAAAACAGATAAGTAAGTGTGACAATGCTTTGGTGAAATACCAATGAGATGATGTCTGGTTTTCATTTAGAAATCATAAGCAATATAATAAATACAGATAAATTAATTCATACCAGAACCCAAACCCTCCTCAAGCTCACCTTATGAACTTTATTATTGCAGAAAGCAGAGCCGGGGAGGTCCCCAGGGAATGAAGTGGTTCCCAGGGAATGACCAGTGACTCCTCTAACTATATTTCCCCACCCCTTGGTCTAGGTGCAATGTCCAACCATAAAACGTGCATGAGGTTATGCAGCTGCTTCATTTTAAGGAATGAAGTATAATTGCACCCTTCCTTATCACACACCTACAACTTTCGGTCAAATGGCCTGAATAAGTCAAGTTTTCAGAATCTTTGAAGAAGTATCCAGAGCTACAAGGGTGGAAACACTTATCAAGTTTGGCTCTGCTCCCTCAAAGGGATACCCTACGCATTCATCTCATTCCCGGACGTGGGGTATCAGCAGGTGGGCCCACGTGCATCAGAAAACCGTGGGTGTTAATAACTACTTCCTCAGAAGACAGAAGAGCCTTAACTCTGAACTATGAAAAACTGGTATGACTTTACATACATTAGAGCAGAATTTACATGCCATGCATATACTTAGTCTAAAAGTCCCATGAAAACTGAAAAAGTAAGAAACCATTCAGCCAGTTAGTTTCCATTATAGAGCATTTTTTATACACAGATAACAAAGAA
This sequence comes from Odocoileus virginianus, assembly GCF_023699985.2. Lineage (NCBI taxonomy): Eukaryota > Metazoa > Chordata > Mammalia > Artiodactyla > Cervidae > Odocoileus > Odocoileus virginianus. The sequence continues at coordinate 55,373,416 of NC_069684.1, read as the reverse complement.
GGTTTTCCATTTTTTAATCCAGATGTTTTACTGCTATATACACAAGCAGATACTTTTGATGCTTTTGAACTTGGTGTTGGAGAAGACTCTTGAGAGTTCCTTGGACTGCAAGGAGATCCAACCAGTCCATCCTAAAGGAAATCAGTTCTGAATGTTCATTGGAAGGACTGATGTTGAAGCTGAAACTCTAATACTTTGGCCACCTGATGCGAAGAGCTGACTCATCGGAAAAGATCCTGATGCTGGGAAAGATTGAAGGCAGGAGGAGAAGGAAACAACAGAGGATGAGATGGCCTCACCGACTCAATGGACATGAGTTCGAATAAACTCCAGGAGTTGGTGATGGACAGGGAAGCTTGGCATGCTGCAGTCCATGGAGTCACAAAGAGTTGGACACGACTGAGCGACTGAACTGAACTGAATTGAACACAAGCAGATAGATACAAATGGCCATAATCTCTACACTTCTAATCTGCTGCATAACCTCTCACATCTTCCAAGCTTTGGCTCTCTGCCAAGGTCACAGGTATCTAATTACAGGTGCACACTCCCCCCAACACACAGCGATGATCCAGTTGGTATTTTACATGATGTAAGTATGTCTTACACCTGAGTCAGTCTGAAAAACCTCATGAAAAGAAATCTCTGGACTCCAGAAATAAACCCCCTTCTTGCTTCCAGACTTACTGAGGCAATATTCTCCTCTTTTAAAAAAAAAATGTATACACAATACCCTTTGAGAGAATAGCTCAACTGCAAGAGTCATCTAAACTATTTCAACTATAAAGGGTCGTTTGCTGCTGGTGACTTCACAGTTCAGAGCAAATGCTCAGAACAATATCTAAGGACAAGTTGTTACCAGACACGGGTGCAGCAGCGTGGTTTACAGACTTCCTCCATTACAGACAGCTTGCTTTAGATACTTACAACTCTGGGATGCTCCAGAATTTTGGTCCTGTGGGACTAAGACCACATTTCAGACAGGGTAAGAAGTGACCCTGCACATGTGGGAAGGCAGAGCTGTCAGCCTCCCATTCCTCTTAGCGGTGGAACATTGATCTCCCTTTCATTTCAAGAGGAGTTGCGAAAATGGTGATGAAAGATGTAGCCATCGTCGGCTCCTCCAGGACCAACAAGAAAAAGTCGAGATCTCACCACCAAAAGGAAGATTTTATACGATTTCTGTTTCCTTTTGCGATTTGCCTACATATTCTCCTGCCAAGGAATGCAACACTTTGCGAACAGTGACATGAGGACTGAACTTTCCCTTGGAAGTCAGAAGTGGTTTGCTTTGGACTTGCAAAGGGGAGGCCCTCTGTTCAGTCTGATCGGTTTGCTCAACCCTCCACTGAAGGAAGTCTTATCCCCAACTTTCAGAACCGCAAAACATGAAACCATTCATCTCTCACTTTAGAACCTTGTCTGAGCCACTCAACACCCCTCATGGAGGCATGCGTCTCCCCATCCGGGGAAGAGTGCTTCTCCGAGCCAAGTGCATTTCTATTAATGCTTCATGGGGGAAGGAAGAAAACCAATAAGTCAGAAAGCTGACTCAGAAATGATTAGAAGTGCTTCCTTTCCTCCTCCAGTAAGTCATCTGCCTGTGCGATCGCTATGTGAGGCTCACCTGTCTGTTAGTAGAGGACGAAGTATCTGGCCACCAGTACCCTGACTGCCCAGCAAGGAGTCCTGGTGGGCAAACCCCGGATATTTGGAAATCTGTGGCCGGGCCTCATGGAGCTTTCTCAACAAAGGAAACCAGCTATATGAGGGCCATCACTTCGGAAGGCTGAGATCCATGCCCCCACCCCCACAGTCTGGACTGCAGCCAAAGGAACATAGGACTTTGGACCCCTACATGCTGTCCCAGTAAACAGGAAATACTTAGATCACTTGCGCCTGGACTGAACAGCACCAAAGTTTTCACCTGAAAGAGGCACCACTAAAAATAATCTTTTCATTCATAAAATAATGTAGCATATAAAACACTTTCCGATGCACCATGCTCTTTCAGTCCTGACAACAGCGTTGCTAGGTAGCCGCTAGTCTTGCCCTTATGGACAGATGAGAAAACATTTCTGCCCTAGAGGAGTTAATCACAGCTGTTAAGAGCTACACCTTGGCCTGGTGTCTTTCCGTCACCCCTCAACTGTAAATGTGAACTAGAAACCAGTTTTGGCGCTCTCCTTAAAAGAATTCCACGCCCCCAAGAGTGTTGCCGGGCTCCATGGGAACAATCAGCCAGGGGGAGGGGGTGGGGGGGAGTGTGACAGGAGGTAGAAGTCTCTGCTGTTACCTGCTTATCCAGAGGCAGCCGGGCCTCCCTGCTGCACCTGCTCCAGAATGTGCCATGAGTAGATCATGCCTAGCCCTCCTTCTCAGGAAAACGGGAAGGCGAGAAAAGACTTGTGTTCATGGCAGAGTACTTAGAGCATTAGCTCTGGAGCTAGGCACCAGCTTGGAATACTAGCTCTGTATTTCTACGCTGTATGACCCCTTGGTCATACTCCCCTTGGGAGTTTGATTTTTTTTGTTTTTTTTTTTCCTTCATTTTGTTTTGCTTTTTAATGATATTCACTTCAATGTTCTCACCTGTGAAACATAAATAACAACAGTGCTTACTTCAAAGGGTCATTGTAAGAATTAAATTATAATGAGAGCAAAGCCACATATTGTCCGGCATGTGTAAGAACTCAATAACTGCTATTAATATTATTACTGTTACTAACTGAATATTTATAAACTACTCAGAGACTAATTTTGTTCCAAAATGTATAGACTCATGTCCTGCGTGAAGATAGCCTAGCAAGCATTAGTGGAGCTCCTGGCGCTTGACTCAGCCCCGGGGATGGGAAGAGGCACTGGATAGAGTCACTTCAGTGGACAAAGGAGCTCTACCGTAGCAGAGGCCGCATCTGCAGGAAGAGTGGGTGCGTCTGTGCTGTCGCAGTAGCCATGGCCAGCTCTTTGCAACCCCACGGGCTGTGCCCACCAGGCTTCTCTGTCCATGGGATTCTCCAGGCAAGAATACTGGAGTGGGTTGCCATGCCCTCCTCCAGGGGATCGTCCCAACCCAGGGGTCGAACCCACATCTCTTTTGTCTCCTGCATTGGCAGGCAGGTTCTTTAACATTAGCACCACCATTAAAGCCTACGTAGGCATTAATTAGAACTGATTGTTCAAAGTTTAGAAAAGGAAACATCAAGCAGGCCCATGCATGCAGGTACTACCCACAGTGAGGAACCCCAAGCCCTGACAATGCTGGATCCTCCTCCTTGCTCTCCAAAATAATGCCTTGCTTCTGTCCCATTCTCTCAGGCTGTTGCTAAGCAACTAGTTATTTAGCTTGAAAAAAAAAATTATACTGCCCTCTTAGCCATTTCAATTGACCACTCTCAGAAAATACAGTTTGGCTGGAATACCAAAATCTCTCCCCTTTAGGAACTTCAGGTAATACTGTTCCAAGGAGTAGATATTGGATTGAGGTGATAGAATTCATTCATTCATTGATCCAGAGACCCAACCAGGTGTTTGTTCAACAAATATACCAGTTTATAGGTGCTGAATGACATGAGCATGTCCCTGACTTCACTAGACTTACAGCTTGGTAAGTGTGTGAGTGAGTGCTCAGTCACCCGATCACGTCGTGTCCGACTCTTTGAGATCCCATGACTATGCCCCACGAGGCTCCTGTGTGGATTCTCGAGGATTCTCCAGGCAAGAATACTGGGGTGGATTGCCATTTCCTCTTCCAAGAGATCTTCCCAAGCCAGGAGTTGAACCCGAATCTCCTGCACTGCAAGCAGATTCTTTACCACTGAGACAATCTAGCAAGAGTGACAAGCATTACACGAGTGATGTAACAAAGAAATAGTTACAAATAGTGGTAATGGCAAAAAAAATTAAGTAAAATGTTAAAGGAGAAGGTAGAGAGCATTCATACATACAATGATGTCAGGAAAGATCTCTCTTTATTTAAATGAAGTATATGAATGAATACTTAAATTGAGGCATAGGACTTCCCTGACAAATATTTGGGACTTCATCTTCTAATGTAGGGGGGTATGGGTTCTATCTTTGACTGGGGATTTAGGATCCCATATGCCTCAAGGCCAAAAAACTGAAACATAAAACAGAAGCAATAGTATAACAAATTCAACAAAGACTTTAAAAAAAAAAATGATCCACATCAAACAAACAAACAAAACTAAATTGAGGCATAAAGCAGCCAAGTCACTCATTTTGCAATGCAATTGATGCTTCCCAATTGTGGTGTTGGAGAAGACTCTTGAAAATCCCTTGGACAGCAAGGGGATCCAACCAATCAATCCTAAAGGAAATCAACCCTGAATATTCATTGTTAAGGACTGATGCTGAAGTTGAAGCTCCAATACTTTGGCCACCTGATGCAAAGATCTGACTCATTGGAAAAGACTCTAATGTTGGGAAAAGTTGGGGGCAGGAGAAGAAAGGGGCAACAGAGGATGAGATAGTTGAATGGCATTACTGACTCAATGGACATGAGTTTGAGCAAGTTCCAGGAGATGCTGAAGGACAGGGAGGCCTGGCGTGTTGTAATACATGAGGTTTCAAACAGTCAGATACAACTTAGTGACTGAACAAGAACAAATGTTGTACACCTGAAACTAATATAATGTTATGTGTCAAGTATACCTCAATTTTTTAAAAATAAAAAAAGAAGGAACCAGCCCTACAAAGGACAGGTGAAATGGTGTCACAAAGCCCAAGGGGGGGAAAAAATGGTTTGGATTTTAGGACTGAAAAGAGACTAACACCTTGAAAGCTTGGGACGGAGAGGCAGGAAGAGATCACTCATCGCCCTGTGGATCCTGGAAGGAGTTTGGACTTTCCTGAAGGACTTGTCCAGGGAAGCTTTCCAGATCCCTTACATGTGTTGGATGCTTTAATATATAGTTTTTATTTCAAGAAAATGTAAATTCATTTTTCACTTAGGACAAAATCTTAGCTCTCTTGATTCTTGGCCAGCACCTTCTCACTCCTCTGTAATTTCAGACTCTTGCGCCTGTTCTGCAGCCAGTTCTAGAAAGAGCACAGGGCCTCTTTGTTCTGGTCCTGGCACTGCTGCTGGTATGACCTTGACCAAGTTGCTGCTATTGCAAGTCTTGGCTCCATCAATGAAAGTGGTGTGGTGGGATCATCTCAAAGATCCTCTTGACCCTAAATTAATCTGATCACACAGAGGGAAAAATGATCTTACTCTCTCAGGACTTAGTACTTACCCTCCTGCTATAGACACAGTTTGGGATGAGGGTTAAGAACCAGAACTGTGATATTAAAATCTAGATTCTAGGGACTTCCCTGGTGGTCCAGTGGCTAAGACTCCTTGCTCCCAATGCAGGAGGTCCAGGTTTGATGCCTGGTCAGGGAACAAGATCCCTCATGCCACAACTAAGTGTTTGCATGCCGCAACTAAAGAACTCACAATTGACAACTAAGACCCAGGGCACCCAAATTTAAAAAAAAAAAATTAATCTAGATTCTGATCATGACTCTGTATGCTAACACGTGTATCTTGAGCAGGAGACTTTATCTCCCTAAGTCTTCTTTCCTCATTTGTAAAATACACATAATAGCCATTTCAACTTCACAGAGTTCTTAGGAAGAACCAAAGCGTAGTTATTACTATGCCATCAATATACATAGGGCTTCCCATAACAGGATGGCAGAACTTGGATTGGGGAAAAATAATGGGTATGAGACTTGAGGCATAATCCCAAACAGATCTTTGGAAGCTGCTCTCATGAATCAGCATCTCTTATGCCAAAATTAAGGGTGAACCAACATGAAGTCAGGCTGGATCTGTTTGGAGCCCAGAGGTAAAGTCTGGTCTGGAAACTTGAGGCCGTTGAAAGGTTTTTCAGCTGAAAAGGTATTTGCTCGCTTGATGTGAAACACATGGTCCATTGGGAACCTAAAAAAAACATCAGCCATCCAAAGTTCCCATCTCGTGTGGGTAAAGGAATGAGAGCAAGTGCTTGGACAAAGCTTTATTCTATTAGATAGAGTCACTGCCAGCAGGAAAAAAAAATGTGGACCAAAAAAACAATTAAACTTCTAACATGAGCTAAATCAAATAAGCCCACCAACCTCTTAGTAAAATATACAGGCATTAAGCCGGGCTGCCCTGACACGTGTTTAAAGACTACCCAACTTTCAGAGGAATTGAATAAATAGACTTCAAGTCGTGAAGCTCTTGGGAAATTTTCAAAATAGTAAATGCCAAGGGATGGCACTGCTTTCTTCCTCCTGTTCATAAAAATCACAGAATCACAGGGTTGGAAGAGAAACAAGACATCCTCTCACCCCAACCAGATTTCTAACACATTTGTGTCAAAAGCAAAGTGACTCTGAGCAAAATGATCCCCAAGTTCTCATTCTGATTCAACTGCGTAACCCAATGAGAAGAAATCTGAAGTGCAAATGGAGATAAGGGAGCCATAGAAAAGACTGAATTTGGACAACTTCTTATTTCAACAACTTATTAGTCAGCTTCACTGGTGCATTTCTGAGAATATCCTGCTTTTGTAAGAGGATACGTTATCCTCTTGCTTCTTGTCAAACATATCTTTTTAAATCATCATATATGTTTCCTAAACTTGGTTCCTTCCAGTTATCAGCCATTTGGTAAATGAAGAGGGAATGAGGATGAGAGGGAAGGATGTGGGGCCAGAGGGACCTCAAGTCCAGCTCATTCCCAAGTCTATGGCAGAGGAACAGAGCAACAAATGGGCATTGACCAAAAAACTAATGAATAGGGGAAGATAGAGTAAGCACTTCTTTCTTAATAAGGATTACTCTCAATGCTCTAGACACAGTATGATAAGTTGGTTACCCACTTGTATGTAGTCTCTGCTTTATATGTTGGAAAGAAGGAGGGACAGAAGGAAGGAGTAGGGGAAGGGGATAGAGGGAAGGGGAGAAGCAAGGTGGAAGCAAACAGATAAACACATAGAAATACATTAAAAGAAGAATAAATATTGTATATTAACTCATATATGTGGAATCTAGAAAAAATGGTATCGATGAACTTATTTGCAAAGCAGAAATAGAGAACAAACATATGGATACCAAAGGAGGTGGGACGGTGGATGAATTGGGAGATTGGGGCTGACGTACATGCACTATTGATACCATGCATAAAATAGATAACTAATAAGAACCTGCTGTGTAGCACAGGGAACTCTGCTCAGTGTTCTACAGTGACCTAAATGGAAAGGAACTCCAAGGAAGAGTGGGTACGTGTATAGATGTATAGCAGACGCACTTTGCCATAGAGTAGAAACTAACAGCATTGTAAAGCAACTATATACTTTGGCCACCTGGCGCAAAGAACTGACTCAGTGGAAAAGACCCTGATGCTGGGAAAGACTGAAGGCAGGAGGAGAAGGGGATGACAAGAGGATGAGATGGTTGGATGGCATCACTGACTCAATGGACATGAGCCTGGGTAAACTCCAGGAGTTGGTGATGGACAGGGAGGCCTGGCGTGCTGCAGTCCCTCAGGTCGCAAAGAGTCAGACATGACTGAGTGACTGAACTGAACTGAACTGAAAGCAACCATACACCGATAAATTTTTAAAAAAATTATTAAACAGCACGTGCATTTATTGAAGGCTAGACCCTGTGCTCTGTGCTTTAATAGCTCATATTTGTCCCCAAAAAAGGGTAGATTATTTTTCCCATTTTACAAACAGAAAAACTTCCATTGTTTTAATTACCACAGAAGGTTCAAGTAGCTTTTTGTCTCTTCTCTTTTCGTAATTCAGAAAGATTGCTTGGAAAATTAAAGACAAATGTTTACTGCTTATGCTGGTGTGTGGATGTAAAAGCACCAAAAGAGGCAGCTGACCATCTAGCAGACAAAGGACTCAGAAGGAAGATAGGAAGGAAAACGCAGAGCGGGGCTTAGCCATGGGTGGACTCACACAAAGGACGTGGAAGTTCCACAGCCCTTGACAACCTGGCAGAAATCTCTGTCCTTACCCTATTGCCCTCTTTGCACACAGAACCGCAGCTCTCACGTCTCTGGAAAGGGTAGTTCAAATTCACGTGAAACATTCTTTCTCACTCAACCCAATCCTAGACGGACTATTTTATCTAAGTCAACTTGTCTCTGCCAAGATCTTAGGGAGAGACTTCCTTTGCAACACAAATAACATTTAAACATACACAGGTTTCCTTTTTTGAAAAAAAAAAAATTGTCTGATACCTTGGGATTACAATGGTGGAAGTATGTACAGTGAACAAGCTTGTAACAGCAGAGAAGCAACAGAACAATCTCCTCTAATTGGTAAGGAAGTTCCTCATTTTTCCATAACGGCATCTACATTACATGTCCAGATGGGCTGCCAGATTTTTAACTCTACACCCCAAAGCATCTGATTTTGGCAAGCTTAGATGAGGACACACGACTGAAGCCGACGCTGCAGAGGAGCCATGTGAATGAGGACCAAATCTCAATTAGCAGGTCAGGAAACAAACTAATCAATTAGCAGCCTGGCTTTCTCCAACTCACCCAATTAAGAGGCCTTTAAAATCATAACTGATCTTTGTAAATGAACTTTCCCCTCTGGTCCATCCACTGGGAGGTTAGATATTCTAAGAAAATAATTGTATGAATCATCTATATTTCTGGAAAATACTGAGCGCCTCCAGGTGTGACACAGATGGTGGATAATAAAGGAGGGGAAAAAAAACAATTTTTCACGAATAAGACACACACATCCATGAACTTACAGCAAATCCTACTCACTTCCCAGAAAGACTTTCCCACCTGTCCACCAAGGCCAGTTGGCAGTATGGATGTTCCCATGCCCCACACCCAGTAAAGTGTTCTAAGGGAAAGAGAACTCTAATACAAAAAAAGTACCCGAAAGGGGATCTGGAGTCAGACTACCTGGATTCAAATTCCAGTACCACTTATAGATTGTATGATATTGGATAAGCAATTAAACCTCTCCAAGTTACAGCTTCTTCATCTATAAATAGGAATAGTATTAGTATTTCCCTCTAAAAACTGTAGTGAAGTTGAGCTAATGCCTAAAAAGTAACTAGTATGGTTTTATAATAACTACAAGTGGACTATAACCTTAAAACTTGTGAATCAATATATTGTACACCTGTAACTTATGTAATATTTTTCATCAACTATTCTGCAATAAAGGAGAAGGAAATGGCAAGCCACTCCAGTATTCTTGCCTGGGAAATCCCATGGACAGAGGAGACTGGAGGGCTACAGTCTATGAGGTCACAAAAGAGTCAGCCGTGACTTAGAAACTAAACAACAACATATTTCAGTAAAAATAAATAATTTTCTTTAAAAGTAGCTAGTATGGTGCCTGGGGCTTCCCTGGTGGCTCAGCTGGTAAAGAGTCCGTCTGCAAAGCAGGAGACCCCAGTTCTATTCCTCCGTTAGGAAGACCCCCTGGAGAAGGTTAGGCTACACACTTCAGTTTTCATGGGCTTCCCTGGTCGCTCAGGTGGTAAAGAATCTGCCTGAAATGCAGGAGACCTGGGTAGGGAAGATCCCCTGGAGGAGGGCACGGCAACCCACTCCAGTATTCTTGCCTGGAGAATCCCCAGGGACAGAGGAGCCTGGCGGGCTGCAGCCCACGGGGTCACAAAAAGCAGGACGGACACGACTCAGCCCCTCGGCACAGCACAGCACAGCATGGCGCCTGATGCCAAGCTCTGCAGTGTGAACATAATTGCTATCCTGCACTATTCCTACAAAGAAGAAGAACAAGAAGCGGGGAGGGGAGGAGACGGGGAACAGGGGGAGGAGGAAGAGGGGAGGAAGAAGAAACGTGGAGGGAGAGAAGAAGAGAGAAACAAGGAGAAGGAGGAAAAGAGAAAAGAAAGGAGAAAGGGGAGAGGAGGCAAGACAACAGGCGGGGAGGTTAGTTTATTCCTCCATCCATCTGTGATGATGGGAGAAAAATTGGAACAAGATCTCTGAGTGTGTCACAGCCACGAAGAGAGAGATGCTCTTGCGAAGAGGGAGGCCAGCAAGAAAGCTAGGGAAGCTGCCTTCCCTGATCATTGATGATGTACCAGTGATCATACATACATCGTGTCACTTGCTGAAGAACCATACACTCAGGAACCTCTGTGACCTGCTGCGCGTCATATAGTCGCCTGAGCAGCAGAACTGAAATTCAAACTCAGGTCTCTTTTCCTCTCATATTCACTTTCTCCCCACTTCACTAACTTAAAACATTCACCCACAACCAAGATGGCAAATTCTGTCTGAGAATTATTCACATGGCGTGTCTTTTTCTGAGTGTGCTATCTTGCCAAACAAGGCTGATAGAGACACACCGAAGCTGCAGTATTATTTCCAATTAGCATTGCACAGTCTCTGCTTTAAACTCAAACTCCAGCGGACATACTGAATAGTTGTAGATTTTGATGGTGGTGGTGATTGTGAGTTTTTAATGTCAGACTCTGATCTAAAAGGAAGAATTCAGCTTCTTAGGGGATATTCTAAATAAAACTAAATTTAAAATAAAAGTTCTTTCCAGATATCTCAAATTCCATAGGTTTCAAGTTAGTCTGGACTTCCTTCTAGGTCCAGTGGTTAAGACTCTGTGATTCCAATGCAGGGGGCACAGGTTTGATTCCTGGTCAGGGAACTAGATCCCACGTGCCACAACAAAGACCTGGCACAGCCAAATAAATTTTTTTTTTTAATTAGTCTTAAGTATCCAATGGCCTGCCTGCAGAAGTCTGAAAGTGTTGGAAGACTGATTTTGTTGATCCAGTTAGGAAGGAGGTGAGCAAAACTGTGGAAGAGGTGCTAACAGGGTGGTCGGTGGATTCCTTCTCCATCTTTCTGGACTGTTTTATTTTAAAAGGCTCTGTTCTGGCCTCCTAGCCTCTGCTTTTGCTCACTTCTCATCTGTCCTGCACATAGTGGTCCAAGGGCTATTAACATGCATCAAATCACAGCACGCCCTTGCTCAACATTCTTTTGTCTCTTCACACTACCCTTAGAATAAAGTTCACTGTGTTCAAGTTGGCCTTGAGGGCACTGTATGGTTGATCCCAACCTTGTCTTGGGCCATACCAGGTTATCCAGGTCTTCTAAACCAGGACCAAATTTGGTTTCCCTGATCAATGCTCACCAACTTTTTTCTGCTTCATAACCTTTTGTTATTGTGCTCTTTCTATCTAGAATGATCTTCACGATATCCTCCTACACTCCTACCCCACCAACACACACACACACACACACACACACACACACACACACACCACATCATCATTCCCTCTTTCACCTCCTTCTCATAATTTAGGTCCTTGGAGAATTTTTTACAGACCTCTGGTCTAAAGTGCTGCTGGGCCCACACCTGACTCCATCCAAGCCCTTGATTCTTCTTCATCTCAGTCCTCTGTTTTCTTTATAGTTCTCATCATGGATACAGTCTCCACTGATTCCTAGTGCCTGGCATAGTATCTCTTTCAGGGCCCCCAGTAAAATTTTATTGGGTAAATGAGCAAATAAACAAAGATATAGGTGGCATGTTATCTTCATTTTGCTTTACTTCAAATCTCTTGTCACTCCCTAAAATAATATTACTGTTTCTTTGCTTACTTTTTTATTGTCTGGTTTCTCTACTAAAAGGCAAATTCCATGAGTATGAACACTTTGCCACATTCACCTTTGTATCCATGGTGTCTAAAACTTGCCTGGCATGTAATAGGCTCACAAAATTTGCTGAATGACTAAATTAATAAATAAATGAATACTTGAATCCCTAGTATCACATGCAGCCCTAGATCAGAATAAGTGCTTAATAAATG